>NC_047575.1:34154135-35448301 GCF_011004845.1 Esox lucius
ATGGGGTATGTTTGTCGTTGCCAGGGACTAGTGAAATTGGGGGGGGGGAAACGAATTCAAGAAAAACCCAATTCTCAGGCTTCTCAAATCCTAATTGTCCAGTACAAGGATTTTTTGGAGTCAATTACACTAATTATGAGTCCCTGATGAAGGAGTTGCCTAACCTTGTTCTATACCTTCCTGTCACTTTGAATATGTGTATATTGCTTAGATATTTAGAGAATATTCATCTAAATTGTCTGTAATTGTGATGTTCACTTGCTGTACAGTATACATGGAAGTGATTTATGAACCTGTTGGAATGTTTACATTTGAAAGACATGTAGCTGGCTCAAAATGTGGCCTGCCATCTCTAGTGTTTAAAGAATCTAGATTGTACATGAATATGTGTGTGGTCGTCCAGATGTAGTGACGCGTCCAGATCAGGCTGGGTTGTTACGTTTCACTGAGGAAGGAGAGCGGCATGCCTGTCAATCACACCAACTTAAGTGTCTTAAGTCCTGGAGGGAATCCAGCGACCATCTGCCCCAATCAATGGCCCCCTTTTCATTGATAAAAGAAGAGGAAGAAGAAAATGGAAAAAGGCCACAGAGAGAGGGAAGGGGAGGACTGAAAGGAGGCTAGTCAGTATTTATTTGCGCAGAAGCACTGTTACAGCCTCACTGTCAGATGATTTAAGAACAGTCTCCGTTTTTTGTCTCATCTTGTTTTTTCTCAGTCTCTCTGTTGACTCTCTCTGTTCTCTCTTTCTCTGTTCTCTTTCTGTTCTGTCTCTCTCACTCTCTCTCTGTTCTCTCTTTCTCTGTTCTCTTTCTGTTCTGTCTCTCTCACTCTCTCTCTGTTCTCTTTCTGTTCTGTCTCTCTCACTCTCTGTTCTCTCTTTCTCTGTTCTTTCTGTTCTCTCTCTCTCCCTCTCTCACACTCTCTCTGTTCTCTCTCTCTCTCTCTGTCCTCTTTCTGTTCTCTCTCCCCATCTCACTCCTCACCACTCACTTGGTTGCTTGCTTTTGTTTTCTCTTCCTACCTTTTCCTAACCCCTCCATCTCTTCCTCTCTTTCCCTTTACCCCCTGTTTTCTCCCGGGTGTGGAGGCGAGACAGTGATTGATCCAGGGGGAGGGCTGTCTCTGGGCCTCCCTTGTGCGTTTATGAACATGAGGCTGCCGCTCCTCATAGATTTTTAAATTAGTGGCAGCTTTGCCCCAAAGATGCCTTATTGACTAGTGAAATAGAAGCTGAGCTCTAAACACTCAGTCTTTCCCAAGAGTTTTCCCCAGTCTGGTAATTGAAAAAGTGTGAAGTGTGTGTGCTCTACTCCTGAGTGTGACTTCATACCTTTTTATGTGCTTAAAAAGGGATGGGGTAACATAAGGCTGTAGCCATATTAAAGTGTCCTTTACCAAGCATGAAATACAGGGCCATTGCACAGCCCATTGTGTAGATGGCTCCCAGTCTACTAAAACACTCCTTAGCCTGTCTGTTGTCACACTGTTCACATTATTTGTTATTGCTCTCATCTTGGTGCTGACCTCTTGTGGTAAGGGATCACAGTTGCAGTGTTTTATCCTGCTGCGCGCCTCTTCTGGTGGTGTTCCCAGTAGTGTTTTACAAAGACTTGACAGATCTCAAGAAATGATCCACGCTGTACATTGAACAAGAATGTTTAACCTCCATATAACAAGTAGATGAAACTAGTCTTCATTTATTCATAACTGAAGCCAGGAATGATTAATCATTACTCTACATGACTGTCAACATGCTGTCTTCTGTCTGGGTCTTTTTTCCGGCTTCCGATGAAGATTAAACTAAATTAGAGAAAAAAACCATCAGCTTGTCCTCCTTCCCTCTCTCCCTAAGGATCAGACATGGCCATCTTCTGCCTGCTGTGTGGGAAGCGCTTCCAGACCCAGCCGGCTCTCCAGCAGCACATGGAGGTCCACGCCGGCGTGCGCAGCTACATCTGCAGCGAATGCAACCGCACCTTCCCAAGCCACACGGCACTCAAACGCCACCTGCGCTCGCACACAGGTCAGTGGTGCCCCCATGTCAAGTCCAACAGACCACGACAGTCACCGCGCCACAAACAGATTACAGTACCAGACCAGGGCAGTCACCGCACCACAGACAGATTACAGTACCAGACCAGGAGAGTCACCGCGCCACAGACAGATTACAGTACCAGACCAGGGCAGTCACCGCGCCACAGACAGATTACTGTACAGTACCAGACCAGGACAGTCACCGCACCACAGACAGATTACAGTACCAGACCAGGAGAGTCACCGCGCCACAGACAGATTACAGTACCAGACCAGGGCAGTCACCCGCCACAGACAGATTACTGTACAGTACGAGACCAGGACAGTCAGCGCGCCACAGACAGATTATAGTACCAGACCAGGACAGTCACCGTGCCACAGACAGATTACAGGACAGTACCAGACCAGGACAGTCACCGTGCCACAGACATTTTACAGTACCAGACCACAACAGTCACCGCGCCACAGACAGATTACAGTACCAGACCAGGGCAGTCACCGCGCCACAGACAGATTACTGTACAGTACCAGACCAGGACAGTCACCGTGCCACAGACAGATTACATTACCAGACCAGGGCAGTCACTGCGCCACAGACAGATTACAGTACCAGACCAGGGCAGTCACCGTGCCACAGACAGATTACTGTACAGTACCAGATCAGGACAGTCACCGCACCACAGACCGATTGCTGTACAGTAAGTTCGGTCATCACATTTACAGGTAACTGTTAAAATGTTAGCAGTTAACATTTCCCCTTTGCTACCACACATACACCTGTCCAGTCTGACACGCATGTTGGATATATCTTTAGTGTGCGTCACAATTTCTTCGCAGTGCAATGCTGCAGCAATTCCATTCCGTTGGAAACAAATGTGCTCAGCCTCCCGAAACGTGATGACCGGCTAGGCTTCATCCAGGCATGACAGGGAAAAGGTTGTCAATAAAATCCCCTCAGGTCTACAGCTGTTAAGGGATCCATATTTGTTATGAGGACGTGATGAATTGTCCCCAGACATGGCTGACAGTGTATTTGACAGGTAGCAGTGGCTCAGTGTGATGTAATATCAGTCTGGAGTCTGGAGCCCCGCAGGCCGACTACACGTGTCTCCGACCATCATGCTCACGACTCTGGCTGCCGAAACATCACCGCCTATTATCTAACGCACTGCAGTTTCACTTCCTTGAAGGAATTGTGTTATCCCGGTTTGAAAACCGGTGTTTAGGTAAGTCTGCTATTTACCTATCAGGCTGAACAAACAGGGCGCTCTGGTTTGCGGAACGACTTTGCGGAGCTGCTATTTACCTCCAGGCTGGCTCGTTGGCCGGGGAAGGCCGCGTTAATACTGTCTGTTGTGAGAGGGAAGATGCTGGACAGAAGAAAGACGCTGGTGGATGAGGTGATTCAGGGAGAGGCCCGAGTTACCCCGACAGAATATAAAAACATGGAAATGAATCCCATTTCGCTTGCAAAGGATGGACGCTCTCATCTTCCCTTTTTCCCCCTCTCAATCCTCTGCCGCCTGTCTGCGACCTTAAATAACAGTCTCACTGTCAGAGCTGATCAAGCTCACCGGCTCGCCGATAAATATTTGAAACGAAGGCGGCCAGATGAGCGCTGCCGGCCTATTTACAAGCCCAGCGCAGCGTTTTAGTGAGAGTGACACGGTAAGGCGGTCCTGTATGCTGTTACCTGTGCACAAGCCTGCCGTTGGGATTCCCAGGAACAAATATTCCAGTTTAAGCCCTCCCCTTCTGGACCAATTTTCCTGGTTGTTCTCCCCTGAGGACGGGCCCGCCTTTGCGTCAGCTCTCTTCCTTAGCGTCAAAACAGCGGGAGGGGAAATGCGTGCGGTCCCCCATCTCAGCACCCCCACCTCGTCACCCCCATCTCAGACAAGCCAACGAGGCTGCGGCACCGCACTGCTTTGGACCTGATCCTCCATAGGCATGTATTAAATTACAATCGGTCGGCTGTAAGCACCCGTTTAATATGATGTGGGGGGCCTTTTTCAAGGGATTTAAAAGTCTGTGACGCCCAAAATAAGTCACATTTTCCTGGGAAGGGATATAACCTCAGTTCTTACATTTTATTAGGTTTTTATGTAATTATCATGTCGTTCATTTTTCTCGGTGTAGCTTAGTAGAAAGTGAGCAGGTTCTCCGTAGAGCCAGAGTCAGGCAGGCCAGTCGTCTCTAAGATAAAGTGATGTCGGTTGGCTGCCTTCTTCCAACAAGGTCATCATCTCTCATCTGTTTTGCCTTCTTCCTCACTTCGGCGAGCACAGTGTCTGAGACTGTTACACACAATATTAGCTTGCTTGATACAACAGTTGTTTCAGTAAACCCATAGCTTTGGAAAACAGCTCCACTAATGTCTCATACTGTTCGACATTGGCTCAGTGTTGAGGACAGACAGGCAACAGATTTAATGATGCTTATTACAGTGTATCAATCTCCCATTCTTTCATTCCCTGGAGAAGGGTAGGCTGGTTCTCCCTCTCACTTCTTCCTCTCTTTGTCTCTCTCTTCATCTGTCCCTCCCCATTTTCATTCTCTCCGACACGATCTGTCCCTCTGCCTCTTCCTTCCCCTCTCTCGCTCCATCTCTCTGTCCCTCAAAAGAGAGTCTGAACACACACACACACTCACAGACACACTGTTGTACAATGGGGGCTCATAATGACGGCAGTCATGGCAGCGTCCTCCCTCCCAGCGTTCCCCTCCCCTTGGTGCTCACAGACGCGGCCTGGGCCCTCTTTAATATTCCGTTGTTGTGCAACGGTCGCTTGTGTTTTTTAACCCGGAGCCCATTTGCCGTCTGCGACGGGGTTGTTTTGTGTTTGCAGCTGTGTTTGATAGCACCGGGCTAGAGAGAGAGAGAGAGAGAGAGAGAGAGAGGTCCCTGGCAGTGACAGAGCCTCCTGATTTACCGACGCTTATCGCATAATGAACCCGCCCTCGATGCCCACAGGCACACGCCGCCCACGCCAGGGCCTGGGGGGGGGGGGGGACTATAGGCAGCAGGTACACTGACCACGCCAGCCCCTCTCCCCCGGGGCATGGAAGCGCAGGTGGCAGTGCCCGGGGTAACCAAGAGTCCCATGCCATGGTTCTGCCTCGCTGTGCCGAGTCCTCATCTGTGCCCCCTTCGCTGTCATTAGACCCCAGCAGGCACTGTGTCTATGTCTGACTGACACCGAGAGAGAGAGAGAGAGAGAACAGGGGGAGCACCAGAGCAATGGACTGAGAGAGATGGAGATTGAAAGAGTTGTGAGGGCGGGAGGGAAACGGGAGGGAGGAGGAGAGATGGAGGGAGAGAAAGAGAGGAGGGGAGAGAGAGAGATTGTGACAGCCTTCTGATTTACGATTCCGTATCACCAGTGCCTGGAAGCATAATGTATTCCTGACAAAATTAAGTCCTGTCTGGCCTTTGGATTGCACAGCCCAATGTGATTGTGGCATTGTCTTACATTTGTTCGAGTCAAACATTTACTTTTTTTTTGGGGGGGGGGGGGCATTAAGCTCCCCTTCCCCGCTAATAAGAATTACATTTTGAAATGTTTGTTATATGCCGTGACTAGTATGTGTTACAACTCAACAGCCTATGTACAATCGAAGGTAAATAACCTTCTGTGCGCTGAGCGTCAACATGCTCACCTCCAGATGGGCCTGATCGGGGCTCAGCCTGCTGCTAATTAAAGACAGGTGAATGTCGGCTCCATTAGTATTCCTGTGGTGTGGTCCGGCCCGCCACGCTCCGTGATGGATTGTGATCTCTGCGGCAGCTGAAACGCTAGAAAGAGCACAATGTCTTACAGCGGGAGCCACTGATAACTTCATGCAGACAAATAAAGACTGTCACTTTTATTGATTTTTTTTTTTTAGACCTCCCCCTCCCCCCTCAGATCTCCTCTCCTTCTGCCTTTCTTCTCCACAATCCCTACCGTTCCGATGAACAGTATCCCCTCAGCTCGAAAGCGTCAAAGCGTCGCCTGCCCCCAAACAGCCACCTCGTCCAAATGTGAATAGCATTTAAGGCGCGTCTCTCTCCAACAAAAATACGTGCCGGAGGAAATTGCTATTGTCTCTTAACGGGGGCGATGGGTGCCCGAGCATGACAGTACATAACGAGAAATGCAATTTATTCCCAGGCACGGTGCCGCTCGGACAGCCAGATAATGAAACGCGTAGGTCATTGGCGATGACTTAAACCTTCAGCGGCGGAGTGAAATGCATTAAATATGGAGAACATTACACGCCTGGCAGCGTGGCGCATCTGTACCGTGGAGCGAATGATGTATGGACGGCTGCTAGTCAGACACAGGAAAGCAATTAGTAGCCAAGCGCTGGAGAGAGCCCCCGCATATCATCATATCCCTGATTATTGACATCTGAATATCCATTACAGGAGTGGCTCTAGGGCAGCCTCGGTACAGTGCTCTAACTTGACCTACAAAAACGGAGAACAAGAGAGTAGACTGAAACGAAGAGGGCCGTAATGTCTTCAGTGTGACGTCACGAGTTGTTTGAGTTCCGCCTCCAGTAGCATTGTGATGATATTCGAGTCTGCCGCGTCATATTTCTCCTGTCATTGAAAAGTGTAAACAGTCTATATCTTTCTGTCTGAATGACCTCTCTTCTGTTTGTAACCGATGGGAGTGGTTGTTGTTCCTTTCCTCTGTCCCTCTTCATCGATGAGGGACTGAATCTCACTTAAACAGGACCGAATTTTGAAGTAACATGTTTAGAACGGCGTTGCCTTGTTTTAAAGTGAGTCTACGTTCTCCCCCAACTCCAGCAGGTGACCATCCGTTTGAGTGTGAGTTCTGCGGGAGCTGCTTCCGTGACGAGAGCACTCTGAAGGGCCACAAGCGCATCCACATCGGGGAGAAGCCCTATGAATGTAACGGCTGTGGGAAGAAGTTCAGCCTCAAGCACCAGCTGGAGACTCACTATCGTGTGCACACAGGTAACGTAGAACCCCCTATTATCAGCACAGCTAACAGCTGGTTTAAAGTATATTTTCCTGTACTGATTAATCATTTGATCAAGTCGTCAATGTTCAGTGATTATTAGTGACATAAAAATTATAGCTAGCATGTCATTAATTAGCATTTCTGAAATGTCAGTGGAAATATAAATATTTTCATCTAGTTGTTTAGTGACTTAGCTAAAGAATACTACCCCTGTTATCGCCCCCCTTACTATTTTGTTGAATTACATTATATTTCCTTTTAATTGTGTTACAAATGACTGATCATAGTCTTCTCTGAAGTGTCTACTAGAAAGTTGTAGCTACCTTTCATACCTTTTCATTCTGGCAAAGAAAAATAGACAGATGACTTTGATATTACACGTTGTCTGATCTGTTGTGCAAGACGATTTGCAACTTGTCTAAAACAATTTTAGTGTATAACATTATAAAAATAAGATTAATAATAAGTTAACCTCCATACATCTCTATTTAAAAAACCTACAGTTGTTTTTCCAGTGTATTTCAATTTTAAACTTGAGAGGAGTTAGTTCAATGACCACTAGAAACGGACGATAATAGGAAGGCATTTCCTACACATCGCCCTGGGAGTACGCATCACCGGGTCACCCTGGACGCAGAATCGGCCCTGTTGCCCTGGGAGAATGTCATCTCCATTATAGAAGGTTCACTCCGCAACACAGATTAATATGCCATCTTTGCTACGGCAGGAGTACATGTCACACAGAACGGCATCAACGGCGTTCATTGCATGTTCAGCAGATAGGGCGAGAGAGCTGGTGTGTGTAATGCTAATTTCTGCCACTTCACACAGTGAAGATGAGTCAACTGGAGATCCACATCAGCTCCATGACAAATTGAGTTGAGTGCTGCAAGTCAACAGTAGGGAGGCGTGTGACTTAGAAGTGCCGAGAGTCACGTGTGTAGCAGGACACTGGATTTAAAAACGAATACTGGACATGTTTTATGAACGATTCCAAGGCCTGGGAAACATAGGCTGGCTGAAGAGGCTACGTATTGATCCCAGGCTTTTACAGCTCCATGAAAGTCTCAAAGAGGTGTCAGTCAGCCTCCAGCCCTTGCCACTGTGGTGTTGGCTGAATGGACCTCCCCAGACATGGGGGTTAGGTACGTCCTGTACTCTGGGTGAGTCAGGGAGCCATGGAGAGAGACTCCCGTGGCTGCTGTTGAGAACAGGGTTCACCTGCTCCAACCACCCACCAACATACCTGTCTCCCATTCAATACGCTGTTAAGCCACTATCAAGGCAGCCTGTCAAATAATTGGCTCCCCCCCCCCGCCCCCTGTCTGGGGGGCCTTCGTTCGTAGTGCACACTGGAGATAACAAGAGCTAGTGACAAGCTCACAGTCAAAGGCCTCTGTGCACCAAAGTAAGCAGCTTGATGCATCAACATCGACAACCAGGCCCCTCCTTCCCCCTCTTTGAGTCCCGCCTGTCAATGGCAGATCAATACTGGCCCCCATTTGCAATTCATTATTGCCTGGTTATCTGTTTACAGTGTGGTTATTGTATATACTGCCGTTGTAGTGGGTTGTCTGGGCCTCAGCACGCCGTAATCACAGTCTCATATATGCAAGGCTATTTGCATATGCGGGTAAACAACACTGACCCTTCCCACAGGTCAAAACGGTCCAGACCAGAGGCTTAAAAAATGAATAATCTAGGAGTCGATTCAGGGAGGCTTCAAAGAGATGTCCAACAAAGAGAAGCCTCCCCCTCTTTAATGTGGTATAAGCGTTGGAGTCATTCGCGCTCCCGATCACATCCGGCACCTCATCTGAAATGCCACTGGTAAAGGTCGGCATTTACATGTCTAATTTGCGCCTGTCGGATTGAGCGGCGAGGATTATTCTTCGCCATCACTCTAATCATTTACACATTTGTGGGGAGAGGGGGCGCGGGGCCTGGACCTGAATATCACGGACAAGTAGCAGCTTTAAAACGGTTGAGAATCAAAGGAATCTCATTTGGGTTTTGATTTTATGTTTTCAAAATGCACATTCTTTTGACGCTATTTGAAATGCTGCCTTGATAGAGTATGTCTTGTTGCTTCTCAGCCCCTTCTAGTGCTGATTTGCAATTAGTAAAACGTACTTACTATTACTGTGTTGTTCCACCTAGTGCCTTTAGATGAATACACTAACTGTAAATTACTTTGTATAAGAGCATCTGCTAAATTACTAAAATGTTCATGTAAAATGCATAGGTCTTATTGTTATTTGATATGGTACATCAGTCTAAATGAATTGGCGGGGTTTGGTTTGTACAGCACATTATACTGGAGAGGGAGTTGACAGATTTGATTCTAAAGCCATTGCCGCACAGCAGCACTATCTACAATCCCATTGTCCATTATGCCATGCAGCTTTCAGTTTGACCATGACAATTGAATCGACTTGAGAAATCCTTGCCAGTTGAAGTGCAGACACAATGCAAAGAATACTGCGAAGTGCTACAGGTGGCCACAGCTTGACAAGCTGCTATTATCTGTCACGTTTGCCTTTTAAATGATGAAATGACTGGACGCTAGATAGGCCCCTGATCAAGCCGGTGATGTTGTTCTGGTCTCCGTGATTGTTCTCATATCCATTGCTGCTCTTGCCCCCCTTCAGGTGAGAAGCCGTTTGAGTGCAAGCTGTGCCATCAGCGTTCCAGGGACTACTCTGCCATGATCAAACATCTGCGCACCCACAACGGAGCCTCGCCCTACCAGTGCACCATCTGCCTGGAGTACTGCCCCAGCCTCTCGGCCATGCAGAAGCACATGAAGGGCCACAAGCCCGAAGACATTCCCCCCGACTGGAGGATAGAGAAGACCTACCTGTACCTCTGCTACGTCTGAGTCACCTAGACGGCAGCCAGGGGTGGGGGGGGAGGGGGGACAGGAAAAGGAGGTGGAGGATGAGGGGGCCGGACGAAAGGAAGAGGGAGAGGCCGAAAGCAGAGAGCGAGAGTTAGGAGGACGAGAGCTGGGGAGGGGAGGAAGTCATGCGAAGGATTCCAGGAAACAGAAGCACAGGGGTTTTTGGAAGGACAGGAGGACAAGAAGGGTTATGATGAGGAGCAGGACCGTCTCCTTTCAAAATCCACACCTCCTTCAGTACATACATACACCTTTTGTTTCAACTTGTTGTCATACTGCCGAGAGCAGAAGCCCTGGGTGCAGAAGTTGTGATGGAGTTGGTTGTCCTTAAGTCTTCCCACACACACAACACCCAAGCTGCACCCCAAGGCCTGAAGTGATTCTCAAAGGCTATCTGAACCCACACATCTAATCTTGTTGATCACTGGTTGGGATATATAATACAGATATAGCAAATATAGCTTTGTCACCCTCACCTTCTCTGGTATGGGATTGTATTCTACCGTAACTTCCTCTAATTTCAGAAAGCGACTTTTGGATTATTCTGCCTACTGAGCAATATTCTGCTCAAAGAACGTTACAATTGGTCAATACCATTGATTAACAGAACGTTCCAAAACCCACTTTCAGACCTGGTGGCCCAGAGCACTTAGAGCCCCTACAGTGGTGTTGTGTCCTTCAGGTAGCCCCTGAGAATCGCAGCTTTGGTGGCGTGACAGCCAGTACCATGTCAAAATGGCTCCATGTTTTCTACAGCATCAGCAGAAGCAGAGTTCCATTTGGTTGGGGCGTGACGCCGTTGCACCCCGGCAGATGGTTGTCTTCTGTTCTCAAGGGAGATGAAGTGAGGGTGACACTGAGAGAACTGGATGGTGACCTCCCTCTCGTCCGGGTGAGCTTCCGCGGTTCTGTTGGTTAAGGGCTGAAAATGGCTGAGGCTCTGGTCAGGTTTCACCAGAGTCTCTCGACTGTCCGACCATAACTGTCCCTTTTCCCCTTCTCGTTTTCTGTGGCTCTGCATCATAGTTTATCATAGCTTCATTGCACAGGTGAAGACGTTACGATGACAGTCTCTGTTGGATGTTTCTATCAGATGTATTTGAGGAGCCGCCATTCTCTTATCTCTTAAACCATAAGTCTCTATACAGCACTAACTGGAGATGTTTCATTTCTTTCCACTATAGATATGGGACTGGTATTAATATAAATGAAACCAGATCATCATTACTTACACCAAGATTTAGTACATGGACAAACTCATAACATTCTCTTTTGACATATTAATAATCTCAATCTCTAAATGCCATTGTGATGGAGACCAAAATTACAAAGGCTGCTGTGGATTGGGGAAGTGTGCTGTGACATGGGGGAATAAAACCAGCAAGACCTCCGACGGTGGTCATAATGCCTTCGTAATGTGATTATAAGGAGATATGGCACTTGTTGTAACAGGTCATACTGTTATGTCACGTGAAACCATGAATGTGATGCCAGATGGAAAACTGTGATTCATGCGTAATTGTAACAGTGGTATATCAGTTGTCATAACTGTAACATATGTTGTCATTAGTTGTTGATTTGTCGTATCCTGTTATGACACAGATTATATCTGTTCATATGGCAGCATAATGAAGGCATTATGAGCACCATTGTCAGTTTAGTGTTACCAGGGTGATTAGTAGGGGAGGGGGTGGGGAGCTAAACTGATTGGACGCGACATGGCTTGCCGAGCCCATGGGGCGGCCAGTAAGAAGACAGACTAAATCAGCTCTTTATATATGGTTTTGTTCCTTGGCTTTTTCTTTGTTTCCTATTATATCTGACTTATCTCAGCACATTGTACTTGAATTACCTCTTTTTTTTGTGACCTCATGTGCTTGTTTTTATTTCCCTTTAGTTTATATGTACATTTTCTTTCCTTACATTTTTTTGGTGTGTCCGAAAGCTGCATTATTGCGCGGGGGAGATCTGACAAAGCATTGTGTACGCGAAAATTAAGTGCCACAGTGAAAATATATTTTTATTGTTGTGTATTTTTGTGCATTATTGTTACCAAACTTGGTATTTTTTTATTAACACTGCTTGTTGAAGAGCTGGTGGGTTCAGTCATTGTTCTAAAAGCTACCTCTGTTGTTTTCGTTTTAATTTTTGCAAAAGAACATTATTTTGTGTATGTTTGTGTTTTGCATTATTGCATCATTGCAACTTCATCTCATGCTACAAGTGTTGACTGTTTCATGTCTGTTCATATGTGTAAGCAACATTTATATAAAGGGTAAGAGATGGTAGAGATTGATAGGAAAAGTGACAAATAAAACAAATGTTTATTCTGCTCTTACAGTAACCCCCCCCTCGCCCTCGCCCCACCCAACAGCAACCTTAAGAGCAGAGACGAAACTCTGAAGCCTTAAGTATGAGGGAAGAGGGATAGACACAGTAGAAGAAGTAATAGTACTTTTAGGAGAGTAAAAAAAAAAAAAGAAGCATTAAACTTGAAAATAGGTGTATAGAATTGTAGTTTTGTAATGTGAAAAAAGAAACACGGTTCACCAATGCTGAACCGCCAAGAACAGGTCATTTATGCAGCGATGCAGTGTGCGTTGGACAATTGGGACTGCAAGTGGTATCAAAGAATAAAGGAAGGTTAGAAAAAAAGAGATCCTCTTGGTCGAGTTCTCTCTAAATGAGTGTATTCCTGAACAAGAACCAACAGAGGCTGTTTGATATATAAAAATTGTGATATTTTTGTATTCAGTGTCAGTCCCTTTCCATTTGTCGAGGGTTTCAGCAGGGCAAATATTTGTATTTTTTTGTTTATTACCTAGTTTTTTCTCTGGTTTTGAATCTTTTGCCTTGCTCCTCTTTGGTAATGTTGGATGTGTGTGTGTGTGTGTGTGTGTGTGGGTGGATGTGTGTGTGTGACTGTAAGTGTTGCTTTCTGGATGTCAATGCATTGTAGGTGAAGGACTAAATCTATCTGCCACAAAGTTGCGTGTGAAAAAAATAAAATAATTACAAAATGGATGGCAGGGATGCTGCCATCACTGAATTAGTACATGTCAGTCATAATTTTCAATCAACTTGTATTGCCAATATTTAGTTTTTGTACTTGAAGTGACTAAAAGAAATGAAGGGATGGCATGAACATGGTGGAAGTAGCCCATGGCTGTCTTGTCATTGTATTCTTGAACACTGTGAGCTGAGGGATTTCCCTCATTCAATATTCATTCACTATAATAACTTCAGTCACCAATTCAGAGTGGCAGGCCAGAGAGCCTGAAACCATCACACTTAAATAACTTGAGGTATTCTGTCCCATACTCCTATCAGCGTTCTCTGAATGTTTTATACTTTTTTGTGTGAGTGTGCGCATAAATGAAAGTGTGTATCTGTGTGTGCAGAATGTGTGCCTGTTTTAGTGAAAAATGCACTAATCACATCAGACACAAAATGAAAAAAAAAAAACAATGCTCTATGCCACTTTTCTCTCAACATGTTAAAAAAAAATTGGCATTGATATAGTTCTTCCCTCAATGTTACTCTGTTTCTGTAATATCTTTGTGCCTAAAATGGAAATTGTTCAACAAAGATGTCCATCTGTATCTGCTTAGTTTCTGTACTTTCAGAAGATAATAAATGGTGTCTCCAGCACTCTAGGGATGTCATGGCGATTTTGAGATGACCTGATTTCTGATTTAGAATTAAAAAAAGAGTTGTTGTATGTGTCTGCATTAGCCTACAATTGGTAGTAGGTTAGGGTTTTGATTCTCTTATTGTTAATATGTAACTGACACCCAAATATTAATTTGCCTCGCAAAACCAAGGAAGAAAAACTTTCACAAATTCACACTACGGAGCTTGACAGCATAAAGCACAAAGGTGATAAAATATTCACGGGCCATGGAATTTGTATGCATTGTGCTTTTTCAATCTGTTTTGAAGACTGATACCTGTAAAAAAAAATTTAATATGTACAGGGGATAATATTTTGATGTCAGCAACAGGTTTGCTGAGCAGTTAAAGTCCTTACAATCTTCACTTTGGCAGTTTGTCAAACCCACAGCATTGCCCCAGATTAACATTGCGACTTTTTGGTGAAGTACTTTTTTAATTTTTTTATGTACATTTAGATTGAGATAAAAAAAGATGAGCCATACGACATCATGACATCCCTGGAGTAGGCACTCTGTGTTTCAGTGTGGTGTTATAGAACGAGTAGCCATTTCATGCAGTGTTGCCATGCATGTGCCATTGAGGTCTAGACTAAACTGTTGGAGTAAAAAAAGCACCAAGACATTGTCTTTTTTATATTAGCACTGAGGACCAATTGCCCTGTCGGACCAAGCGTAACAAAGCTTTTTATGTTACAGTTATGTAACAAAGCTTTTTATGTTACAGTTATGTAACAAAGCTTTTCTCTCTGTCTTTTTCTCTGGCTCGTCTGTGACTTTGTTTCCTTCTTCCTTGTTGTGACAGCACAAGTGCCAGTCAAGTTGCTCGGTATTAAGAAAATAGTGTTTTTATTATGATTTAATTTGATATAGTTTTCGTCTACCTCAGCACCTAATCTTAGCCTAATCTTAGAAGGTGCCCAATTATTATTTTATTTTTCTCTGTTGTTATTTGTAAAAAAAAAAAATTTAAAAAGATTTGATTTGCTTTAGAGCTTTGCAAAGGTCCTTTGTCTTTTCCAGCAAAGTGCTACGTGTCTGTGGCCCTGCTTCCCATATGTGAGTTGTGCCACAGATCCCAGCATCTGTCTGTTGATTTAGAGGTTGTTATTTTTCTTTCCGTGTAGGATCAGACACATCTCTTTGTAACATTTCAGTGTTCTCTGATGGAGTGTGAAATTAAAATAAAATAAATAAACAAGATTAAATGCTGCAGGTTTTATTCTCCATGTTGTCACTAAGTACATTTTGTGCCTTCGATAGTGAAAAATTATATGTTTTACATTCTACTAACGGTAGATTGTTTTGTAGTGAACATTTTTTTGTATTTTTATTTATGAGTCTCATAAGAAAAATAACAATGTTCAGTTGTATACCTTCAATCTGCAGTTAGAAAAAAAAATAAAAAATGGACTTAAGTTTGTCTGCCTATTTTATAATGTGGTGTTTCCCTTCTCTTTCTGATATACTAAATGTGGACTCTTCAGTTGCCAACCCAGAAATAACCGCTGTTAGAGAAATAAACCGAACGGAGACTTCAGATGAATTGCATGTTTACAGTATACAAAGTATATTGGAGGGCCATACAGTATGTATCGTTGTGCAAAACAGAGGCTGTCTGGCTACATGCATTTGTCTGCCTGGGTTTGTGGGAGTGTCTGTCTCTATGTGTTGCTTTGGAGTGTTTGCCATCACTTTCTCTGTTTTCCATTCCAGAGAGTTCAGAGGATCGCCGTCAGCTGGTACTTCAAAAGCAGCTCTGTAAACAGGGGTAACAACCATGAAGTCTCTAGAAGGACTGATTCTGGGGCTGACAAATGAAGATGCATAGACCGTCCCTGTGAGAGCCTCCCCAGCTTCCCATCTTACATCTGAAGCAACAGCTTTCCCATTTGACACTTTCCTCTCCTCCACTGGTCCCACATTTCAAAGCCTTCATCCTCACTCCTCTGTCCACACCTTTATGTCATTTTCTTTAAAAGAACCAGAGGAGTTGGAATTACGGTGATTTGAATAAGTCTGCTGGGCCACGAAGGTGGAATTATCTTACAGGACACTTGGGAAAAGACATATTGTACTCACGGCTGAGGTTTTAAATGCCTTTAGTCAGTTAAGTCCCCTAATGCCAGAAAAGCCTCACCAAGCAGAAGGTATTAAATCAAGTCCAATAAATTGAGTAATATGCTACTGCTGCCACTTCTTTTCCTAGTGTCTCTTCATTCACTCTGTGGCTGCTTGGAAATGGCTTCCCACTACAGGATCTCGGTTGGATGTGGTGTAAGTGAGCCGTTAAGTATAACAGTGAATAGATGATCCATTACAGTAGGCTGATGGCAAGCCGTGTTATATTGCTTCGTAACAGGTCATTGTGTTTTTGGTCACAGCAGCACCCCCTACTGTCGAGCTTTAGCCAAAAGACTCTTGGGTAACAAAAGGGTGTGTCTAGAATGCATGTAGCCGCCGCCAGACTGTAGAGCCTTGGGTGTATGTGTCCCACATGTTGATTGACCAGAAAGGTATTTTCCTACGGAGCTGAATGGAAGTGCTAATCATTAGCATTGTGTCAGTGCTTACCTCACCGACCATGTCCTATATTGCTCTCCCATTATGCAGGTCATAAACGCTGTCATTAGATATGCAGGGCGCGCGTGACTATTGCTGCCTCCCGGGTTGCTGTTAGGCGGGAAACGGGGCGAGACACAAATGGTTCCGCTTTTTTTCGTGCTTGTAGAAAGAGACACAAACGTGGCATTAGACCAAAGTGAGCTGAGCTATCTGGTGGGCGTTAATATTCTTCACGTAATCTCTCTCTCCTTTCTGTCTCTCGCACGCCCTTTCCATCTTTTTCTGTTAGACGTCTCTTGTTCTATGTCTCTGTTTCTTTGGAACTGTTGAGGGGTTAGGGCGGGCCAACAGGACTGACTGGGTTCCACCTCAGAGCAGCAGCACGCCAGACTGATGAATCTTAACACTCCTGTAATCACAGCAACCGCCTCAGAAATTCTTATTTTCCCAAACCATCACATTCCCTTCAACATCATTATTTAGAAGTGTTGTGCTCATTAGACGAGTACAGTTTATTTGCATCCTGCATAATATGGTTCACCATTCTTTCCCTACCTAGGGACTTGAGCCCCTTTTTCAATATGGAGCATCTAGCATGCACCTCCATATAACTGACCTAACAAGGTTAAAGCCAGGAGACCCTGCTGTCTGTATCAACGCAAACAAGAGACCAGAGGTTCTCCTTCCGCTCCCCATTATAGCAGATACCACTCTCCCTTTCCAGAAAGCTTTAAGGAATATGTGCATATGCAGACCCTGACCTCTGTCTTCAGACAGCTCAGCTAATGAGGTGCCTCTCTTCAGCTATTCATGCCCTCACTGCAGCCTCTGCATATCAAAACCAGTGTGGTTAGGCCTGGCGGAGAGTAAACATCTTAATCCATCTTGATTGTTTGAGGGTCTTTGGTGATTTAGGGAGGAGGCTAGAAGGAGATACTATCTCCTGAAAAATCTCAGGTTGCTCCTTATTTTCCGATGGGACACCATCACATTGGTTTGTTTCCAATTGTGTTTTAGACATGGAGCTCGGTGGTTGATTTGGCCCATGTGATGGCTGTGGGTCATGTGATCCCTGTGACCTCTGTGGGTCATGTGTGAGGAAGGGGCAGTGAATTGCCACTCAGGAGGGAGGGCAAAGGGCTTTGTGTGTTGGGGAGCCAGGGGGGTTCCATCTTTACATGCTCTTTGACCCAGATATGATCTAATAGATAGAGAAGCTTTCAGACAGTGGGCCTGTTGAATTGAGGGGGACCGTTCTTGTCTAAATCCCTTGGATTGTTTTCTCAGCTAAGCCTGGCCTGTAGGCGTTAGCCTCTCCCCTCACCCAAGCCATTGATCCAGCCTTCGAGAGGACAGAACCAAACAACATGGCCGTCCCTGCTCATTCACTGTATTACAGGAAGCAACATGATGAACAGTTCTGTGTGTTTCATATTGTTGCTGTGCCAGTCCTAGTTTGTGGTAGACCTAGCTTGTTTATGGCAATATTCCCTGATAACATTTACTGTATTCATTTATATTGGCATTTTGAAAATGTTGGAGAACTTCAGAACATATAGGGCTGTGATGCCAGGAGTCAGAATATAACATTTGTCTTATGAACCTGTGTGGAAAAGGACAAATGGGAGTGTCTTTGTACATTCCAGTTGAAGCTTGACAGGGGTAGGTCTGGTAATGATGGTTACGGGTCCCTCTAGTGTTGCTCTGGTGTACTACAGTGTACTTATTACTTAGACAAAAGATGCTACACTATCAATATTTGGGACACTTACCAGAATTTAGAAACTCTGAACTTTTACTTCAATACTTTTCCAAAAATATGCATATTTCTGAAGGGCTAATGTATGGCAATACTCTTAACATTTGCTGTGTTGTTCTTGATTGGGCATTTTGGGACATGTAGACCTACTGTCATTTGTTAAAAAAAATACAGAACAAAGATCTGTCATAGAAGGAGACACCATATATACATATCAACATTTCAAAGGTTTTCTAGTTCTACACATTATTATACCTCAAAATCAACACCAGGGATAACATCAATAACTACAGCCATCACATATCTATAACTGTAACGTAGTTTACTGAGTAGGCCTACATCTTTAACTGTCTTTTGAGTGACAAGCAGGGACAGACTTTTTCCTCAGCCTGTTAAAAGACCCAGCCAGCCGTCCACACAGTCTCAGGGCTGGTTACAGCCTGGATCCTCATTGATTTTATTGGGATCGATGCTTCCATTTACTGTGGAATGGTTTTAGGCTTTAATTATGTCGGGTGTCAATGGCATTTATCCTATCAGGGCACAGCCGCCGAGTGCATTTTCCAGTCAGGACAAAATCTTTACGATTAGTACATTAGTGTCAGTCCACAGGCAAGGCCAGTCCAGCGAGGGATTCATAATATACACACCCCCTCTGGACTGAAGCATGGGGTTGAATGTGATAGGCAGAGCACTACTGGGCCTTCCTGTCCTTAGTGTATTGCAGTTACATCTTAGGCTTAAACACTCCGCATAAAGCAGAAAATTGCTTTACTTATAATTCCTTCCATCATTTGAATTCAGACAAAGGCTGTATTAAAGAATTCCCGACCTAGAATGGAAAAGCTCAAAACGAAGTGGCCAGCATTGGAAGCCGCTCCATGGCATGCTTGACATTTAACGATAATTTCCAATTGAGCTGACATCTGCTGTGTTTTCCATTAATGTCATCTACTTGAAGTGCATGAAATTGGTAACATTGTCTTTAAAAGCTGCTTTGTCTGTGAGAATGAACAGATTGAATCCCATATGTGTCATCATCACATCTGAATAGCTGATTGAAGGTAAGGGAAATAATTAAATTCACTTTAATAGTCACACATTCATACCAAAGGTCAGGTGAACAACAAGTATTGCAGTATGTTTAGTTCATTTTTCTATTCAAAAAGATTGATTTCCAGCAGGTTACAGCATATGTTTCATTAACATTTAACGATATATTCAACTGAAGGAGTGGATTTGATCTTGGAATATACAGTCTATATACCTTGCTACTGGAACTCCTTGCTAGAACATTCTTTGCTAGTAGTCCGAATCTCAGTACCTCCAAAAGGATATCTAGATTACAAAAGTTATCTGAAGATTTGGATCGGTCACAGAAACCAATGGGTTCCATCTGTTTGGTTCTAGAAACTGATGGATTGGGCCAGAGCCACAATACATGTGGGTATAGGGACATGTAGAAAGTTTGTAGAACAATTCTTTATACACCATCTAAATGACTACAAAGGAAGGATTTATAATATGCAGTCAACGATGGCGCAACAGAAGATTTCAGTTTAAGTTGTCGAGCAAACAGACAGTGGTATTTGAAAGTAAATAGCCTCATCTTTCCTCCAAAACGAATTAAAGCATGAAGTGTAAAAATACATTGAAATGAGCTTAGTGCTCATTGCTCACCAGCAAATGACACATTATTGTACATACAACATAACGAATGGTATAATTATTCATACTGGGGGCATGTTATCATGTCAGCCATTATTATGACATGATTTCCTTCACATAAGTACAGATCTTGATACATATAGGGCAGATATTGAGTGAAAGTGATTAATAATGCCTGAATTACATTAAAATACATTACATACAAACAAACCGTATTACAGTGCACCTGACTGCTGACCAAAGACCTACTATCTGAATTTTGAACCACAGTACAATACCCACCACTATTCCATAGGTAATGAAGATCTGAAGAACACTGAGAGCTGTGAGATACAACGTAACCAATAGACAGCTGGCTAAAAAGGAATGTGAGTGTAAACTATATCATCATCCAATAGACAGCTGGCTAAAAGGAATGTGAGTGTAAACTATATCATCATCCAATAGACAACTGGCTAAAAGGAATGTGAGTGTAAACTATATCATCATCCACTCCATCGTCCCTCTCAGCTCTCCACTTCCATGAATTACCTCATGGCAATGGGTGGTGCCGTCACCCCGTCAGGCCCTCGCCCCGTCAGGCCCTCGCCCCATCTGCCCATCAGGCCCTCCACCATTGGGCCTTGCTCCAGTGTGAGGCCCTCAGGCATACTGCCACACGGACCAGAGGGTCCCAAGGGTGATGCTGTAGGCCAGCATAGCCACCAGGTAGACCCTGAAGAGCAGCACATCCAGCACGTAACCCACCTGCAGCCACTCCTTGGCAATGTCCCGGCTCTCATCCTTCTTCTCCAGGTAGCCGCGAATGGATGAGAGCTCATGCAGGATGTTTTCCATAACAGGCGGGATGTTGTCGCGCACCACCGGCAGGCCAACCAGGCCTCCCAGACCCCTCTCCATGCTGTCTGCGCCGCCACAGCTGTTCTCATAGGTGTGGTGAAGGTGGTGGTGGTGGTGGTGGTGGGGGTGGTGAGGGCATTGCCCTGCTAGGGGTCAGCGACGGAGTGGGCTCAGACAGTGTAACATGATACCTGTATTTTTAAGCTCCAGTGTTGTGTTGACCTTGTTGAAGCAATGCATTTTGAATGGCTTCAATGCATTTTGAATGGCCTCAATGCATTTTGAATGGCCTCAATGCATTTTGAATGGCCTCAGTACATTTTGAATTGTTTACTGTATGCTGAATATTAGCAAAGACAGAAAACAGCCATGTATATGTATCTATTACAAGCCCTCTCTGTCTCCGTTTCTATGTTGTCATGAAGCTGCTGGATTTTTTAAATCACTGATTACAGCCAGAAGAGATCGGAAGATACATTAGATCCACCTTCAGCGTCCTGTTAAGAAATGCCTAATGTTACCCACTTCCTTCTTTCACTTCTTTCTATCCCACCGGCCACGGACACCTTACCTGGGCTGAAGTTATTCTCTTTGTATTGGCCCGGGTGGTCGGAGTCCCTGGACAGCACGGAGCACAGGCTGTGCTTGTTGCGAATGCAGAGGAGGACAGTGGCCCGCTCCAGGACCAGGTGTCTGAGCCACTGGGGCACATGGCTCTGCAGGTCCTGCTTATGCACCAGGCGCACTATCAGCACCGTCTCCGTCAGGCTGATCACCAGCAGAGCCATGCACACTACAAAGTATACGCCTGGAGACAGGGGGAGAGACCCATGTTACCCCAGCACACCAGAAGGTGTACCGTAGTCTGAGAAGACGGGCACGCCCCATTCCCGTTTGACAGCCTATTCCCAGTGTAATGCACTGTTTTGGACTGGGGCATTTTGAACAGGCGACCAACGACAGTCCTTCCCCAGTGCTATCCTACTCGTAACTTCAATAGAACTTACAATCCCTTCAGGATCAACAACAGTCCTTCCCCACTGCTATCCTACTCGTAACTTCAATAGAACTTACAATCCCTTCAGGATCAACAACAGTCCTTCCCCACTGCTATCCTACTCGTAACTTGAATTGAACTTACAATCCCTTCAGGATCAACAAATCAAAGGTGAGCCTCTGAAGCACCAGCTGCATCTCACCAATGAGAGGCGTGCCGATGGCAGTGGCAGGCAGCGTGTCAGAGACGATGATGAGGAAGACTGAGTAGCCCAGGAGCAGGGTGATCTTGAAGGACACTCTCTCTCCGCTGTCCGGGGGGAGGTAGAAACCCACCAGGTCCATCACCATCAGGAAGATGCTGGGCAACAGCAGGTTCACGGTGTAGAACAGAGGTCTGCGACGGATCACCACCTGGTGAATTGTGGGTGAATTAGTCGTGAGCACATACTGACTTCCACAATCCCTAGCCCTGGTCAGTGATTGGACTGAACGGCATTCTAATCATAGGCAATAACGCTGTGCATTTGATCACTGAGGTGGCAAGGTGGGAGGACACTATCCCACTATAAACTATAGATTAGAACGCATTTTCAGAACCGCAAGCCCTGATTTATTTGTAATTCACCTTGGGTAAATTTTTTTTTTGATTATTATGGGTTCCACATGTCTACTTCAAGAACCTCATTGCTGCTATCCCTGCATTTCAGTTGCACATGCTACCCTAGTCCTTCAATTTGCCTCAATTTCTAATTCAGAATGCCATTGATGATTGCCACATGTACCCAACTATTTATCCCACTTGTACATACATTATTCTTAATATTTGTACATTTTCTGAATTGCCATATCACATTTAGAATTGCCATATGTAATGCATTCAGTGTTAATTGCACATCTATACATTCCACTTGTACATACATACACTTAACACTTGCACATTTTCTGCCCTCCTCTATTTGCATTTCTGGTTAGACGCAAACTGCATTTCATTGTACTGTACTTGTACTTGTTCAACGACAATAAAGTTGAATCTATTCTAAATCTAATCTTCTATAAAGCTTCTTGGTTAGAGGTCACAGTAAGGTTCTTCTATTTAAACATTTATACGGGTCTTTTCAGCCAGGTTGAGTGGGCTTTTAATAAATGAATGACAATAATATAATTGATTGAAGTAAACATGACAGTAATAAAAAAAATATATTTCAGGAATCCCAGACAGAAGACTCCTGGAATCAGGAGGAAATAAGCAGGGCATTTGGGAGTCCTACCAGAATTTTTGTGGATATTTTCAGAAAGCTATATCCAGTTCTGGAACGCTAACTAATCTTCTTATTGACCAGGGCCCTGTTTCCCAGAACACTAAGATGATCGTAAAATGTACGTAAGTGCCGCGTTATTTTATCAGTGCGTTTCCCGAAAGCATCGTTACATAAGTGGCACGTAACATCGCTCAATAATTAGCGAGTGTTCCAGACCACTCGTATGTCCATATTAACTGATCTTAACAGGCACTTCACTATTCTTGTGAAATAGCGCCTCCCTCAACAAGAGGAGTGATCGCAAACAGTTAATGTAGAACAAATTATCAAAACGGTTTTAATTTAGACCAATTTATTTAGGCTAGACAAATTATATAATAAGTGTGTAAGTGGTTGTGAATGTAATTGAATGCAACTGTCAACTAAGAATAAAGAATAACGTTATTAAGAAAAAGTGTTCAAAATTATCTTTCACGTGTAGGTAGGCTACGGTCTTTGATGGATAGGTTTCTTTTGCGTTCTATTTTTATTTCAAACAAATAGAATAGATTTTTCCAACTATGCTTTACCTTTCCCATTGAACAATCATGTTGATTGCTATGTGACTTACGTATTTTTAGTATTATAGAAATTAATTATTCTGTATAATGTTGTGGTCGATTTCCGGAGATAAGATTTTGATTGGCGGAAGTCCATCCCATTGGTTAGATATGTTTCGTCCACTCTAAATTTCACTACTTCTTAGAGTTTTACATTTTCATATTGCCCACGTAGTAGCAGAATACATCGCCAGCGATATTATATGATTCTGAGAAGTAATCAGGGTCTATCGAAATGCAATAGGCTATATTTTAAAACGTATTCATGGCCTAATTCCATTCCAAACACCAAACACACCCTAATTCCATTCCAAACGGCCGTAACCTTGAACTCACGATGCACTTTATGAAGAGCAACGTACGTGGTGGTTTGGGAAACCGTCATCCGTCGTTACAAAGTCCATAGGCTACTTATGGACAAATGCTACTTGCATCGTCAAACCATCGTAAGTGCCCCGTGATTAGGAAACTGGACCCAGGTCAATTATTTCATAATCAAAGATAACCTGCCTTGAAAATATAAAAAGTGATAGATGATTTATATGCATACTCACATTGAACTTCATCTCGGCATAAGAGTCAATGTTGTCCAGACTGAAGCGTTTGTATTTAGACAGGACATGAAGAAGCTCCCACTCCCCCTGGTTCATGAAAACACTCTTATCCACTTTGACTTCATCTGCGCTCCTTATCAGCTTGAGGTCAATGTCATTAACTACAGACACAGACATGGAGATCAATGTATGACCAATGACAACCAAACTGAGGTCTAAGACACTTAACTTACCCCCCCCCCCCCCCACACACACACACACACAGACACCCACCCCTATACAACTAATCACTGCAGATCTTACGGGTGTGCAGCCAGCTCTGGAAGGTCAGGCTGCAGTTCTGGACATCGAAGGGGAAGTTGTAGATGTTGAGAGTGCAAGCAGTTACCACCTGGATGGGCTTATAGTTGCGCACCAGTCCATAATGGGTCACATACACATAGGGGATGTCTGGTGACTTTCCCACATCTACACTGAGGAAAAAACACAACAGAATCAACCAAAAAAGACTTGTCGGGCTGATTCATACAAGAGCATTTTAAGGCATTACTCACACTACTTTATTAATCCTTAATCAGTAGATACCGTACATTATATTATTTAATGCATCACTTTGCAAGGAAAACCACGGTTGCATTTGTATGGCCTTAAATGCATGCACTTGGTCACACAGTAAGGATATTAATTAGGACCAGTCCACTTACAACTCATTGATTAGTATGTCAGGCACCCACACATTGGCGGTGGGTATGGACGTTTGATTCACATCATCAAAGTCCTTCGGGTTCCAGACCAAGAACTCATCTGTCCATTCCTGATACAGATTTGACATGGTTTCATAATACAGACAACGTTCAAGGCTCTTCTAGAGATCGGATTCCTCCTGGGGTCTTTAGAGTTCTATATAGCATAAGCCAGTGAGTGTTATAAACGTTATTAACGAATGAATCAATGAATGACGTGTTGTCTGAAGGCTTACATGGGATAAGATGTCTGATACATTTTCTAGACTAATGTCGTTTTTTGTAAGTTTAATTCATATATATATATATATATTTTAAATGTTATATTGCTATTTTAAATAGCTCTTTCTCTTACCTGCCTGTACCATACATATGTTGTCAGAACTTGGTTCTTCTCGTCCTGTTGTTGGCACGGGGGGAATAATGATCAAGACATCATGACGCTCAAGACACACTGTCTGGTTATGTTGAAGTATTCCACTACAAAAATGAATGGGCCTTAAACTCACCACACTGAGGATGGAGTACACCATAAGGTCGATGGCCACCATTGTGCAATTCCGCCAGTTACGCACGGGTCGCACCCCTTTTTTGTACCCAGCGCTCAGGTACTCAGAGAGATGTACTAAGGTGGCGTTGGCAAAGCGTCCCGTGTTATTGCCCAGTTTCTTGACTATTGGAGGTAAAAGACAGACGCTTCAACATACTGATTCAGCGTCAAGCTATTCACTAAACGCCATATATTCAGGGTTATATGATTGTTTAAATCTAGTATTATATAATATCAACTTCCAAAACATGTGACTTCAGTCAGCAATGCTACAGTTTATCTGGAATTCATATAATTTCAGTTAACAATGTCACAGCCTATCTTGAATTAATGTAACTTCAGTCAACAATAAAACAAGCCTATCTTGAATTAATGTAACTTCAGTCAACAATAAAACAAGCCTATCTGGAATTAATGTAACTTCAGTCAACAATAAAACAAGCCTATCTGGAATTAATGTAACTTCAGTCAACAATAAAACAAGCCTATCTGGAATTAATGTAACTTCCGTCAACAAAGCCACACCCTTTCTGGAAACATTTAACTATAATCAACAATAACACAGCCTATCTGGAATTCATGCGTCTATTACCTGTGCAGGCTTGTGCTGTGCCTTGTATCAGGAGCCAGATTACCCCTATCCAGAGTGCTGAAATTCTCATCCTGTACAGTTTCACTGCTCCTCTTTCAGCTTGGCAGTAATGAGAAGCGCTCAGCTTTGAGATGCAACTAATAACTGGCACCACCCGAGATCCATTATCGGGAGTGTACTCTCCAATGTAGCCTAATGTCCACTGTATCTATTAGTTAAATTATGTTTTCTGCATTCAGAATGAAACTGACTTAGGCAGCCCATGGAACTATGTACATGAGGGTGTGTCCAGCCTAGATTTGACTGGTAGCGTATGTGGTTACGTCATCACCAATCTTGAGCAGACAACTCATACCCTCTATCTGGTTGTGTAACCCAATAGGTCAGCGCGGCCCCTTGGCAATTCGCATTATTCTGTATGTTCATTTATGACACTATTTAGTTTGATATTGATATTGATGTATAATATCAAATGGTTGTGACCAAATATACGTGTATATTTATTATCCTATTTCAGGCAATCTGCAGAAACAATGTATTTCTTTAATACAGGTTTATAAATTTAAGTTCATTTAAAAAATGATAACAAATTGGATGGGCATAATCATTAGAAAATTGCACAGACTTTAGCCAAGACAACTGACAATTATTGTTTATTATAGCCAGCAATAAGCTTGCCACATCCTCTTGGCAATTTGGTCTAGTCTTCAGTAGCAAACTGCGTAGAGGCTGCATCCACCAATTGTTTCCTACTCAACATAGGTTAAGGATGTGATTCTTATCTGGACTATTCCCTGGCCAACAGTTCAGTGTCTTCTTTATCATCACAGGTTGCTCTTGATTTTTGGGTTTATTGTATTGCTAAAAGGCCCTCAATCTTTCAGCAGAATCATAATTTTTGAACACTGAATTGAACCTTGCACTAAAATAGACCTTGAAAATGAGCTGCATTCAAAATGTCTTGGCGCATTCAATGTCTTGGCGCATGCATCTGGTACAAGCAGGTAATTGGTTTGTTGTCCATATATAGCACTACCGAACTTGCTTGCTAGCTATTGCGTACGAAGGCAGCCAAGCATGGATAGGCAAGTGCCGCTTGTATAGGATATCAGTAAATCATCACCCATAAAGTTTTCCATGGTTCTGCTGGCATACTAGATGTGAACCAAAGGCACTTTGTTCCAAAAAAAAATGTTGATTGTGATAAGATAGCTATACTGATTTTATAATTTTTACCTTTTGAAAATGTGCTTTCCCCTGCATATGTAAGTTTTATGTTGAATACCAATATGCACATTTAACATTCTTACAGAAATGATACTTGGCTTACCTTTAGAGAGATTCTAATGGTTTCATGTTCATGGAAGTCCACTGACTCCAACTGAGGTGAGTTTTTGTGGCAAAAAAACTACGACACGATATTGTGGTTTCACAATCCATAATGACTTGTTTTCAGCTGAAACGGTTGGCATTCTATAAATGATATAGTGGTGTTTGTCCTCGCTGGATTCTCTTGTGTCTTGACATACACAGCATTTTACAGGCCCCGTGCTATTGTAGATGTGATTGGCTTACACCAGTGGATTCGGGTGAACCTGACCAGGCAAGACAAAGAAAACAGTAGTAGTAGTGGACATGTGCATAGATATTTAATTTTGGGCGAGACGGGAGACTGCAGGAAGGTTGTTTTGTAAAATACTTATTGTTTAATAATAACAGGTTCCAAGTCTACAGCGGGTCAATATTCCATTTCACTAACTAGGTTAAACTTACAATGAATACAGAAGTTCATTGTAATGTGGAAAAGTCCAAGGGAGTTAAATCATTTATATCATTTTATACATATACCGTGCCTCTCAAAATTGTTTAACTCCCTTGGACTGTTCCACATTTTAAGTGACAGCACAAAATAACAACGTATCCTTGTCATGTACAATTCAAAAATAAAATCAGCAAATTGATTTACTATTAAAACAGAAAATATCTGATTGCATAAGTATTCACACCCTTTGCTATGACACACCAGCATGAGCAGTGGTGTAACTAATTGGCTTTAAAAGTAATCTAAATTAGTTTGTAGGAGCTCATCTCTGTGCAATTAAGCTGTTTCACATTATTTCAGGTTAAATACACCTGTCTCTGGGAAGCCCCAGTGTTGGTTAGTACAATTCCTAAAAAAATACATCATGAAGATGAAGGAACGTTGAAAGCAAATTCGGAATAAGGTTCTTCAAAGCATCAATCAGGGGTAGGTTATAAAAACATACACAAGGCAGAAAGAAATTGAGAGAATATGGCACAACTGAGAATCTGTCTAGAACAGGCCATCCTCAATAACTGAGAATACAGGCAAGAAGGGCTCTTCTCAGGGTGGCCACCAAGAATTTACTGTGTTTCCTGGCTGAGCTGGGAGACACTGCATACCACAACAATCAGCGGGGTGCATCACAACAGTGGCCTTTATGGGAGAGTGGCATCAAAAAAACACACATCGAAGCTTGACAAGAGTTTGTGAGAAGGCATGAGGGAGACTCTGAGATTGAGTGGAAGAAGATTATATGGTCTTTCCTCCCACACATTGCCCAGTGAGCCGCTCATTGAGCTTCCCTTCATTGAAATGAACTGAGCCATTGCCCTCACCACGAGTAGTGTGTATGCGCCACGAGTTGTGTGTATGCGCCACAAGTAGTGTGGCAGCATCATGCTATGGGGATGCTTCTCAGTGGCAGTGACGGGGAGACTGGTCAGGAATGAAGTAAGAATGAACGGATCAAAATACATAGAGGTCCTTGAATCTTATCTGATCCAGAGGGCACAGGACCTCAGACTGGGGTGAAGATTTATTTTTCAGCACAACAATGACAGAAGTGCAAAGCTGGTAGAGACTTATCCAAGACTCTTGGCTGTAACTACTGCCAAAGGTACTGACATTTTTAAATACTCCCTGTTGGGATTCCCATTTGGATCAAAGGTAATTATACATATATATGTATTATATATGTAATAAAGAGTTCCTTGTGTAAACATTGTGAACTACCCTGAGGGGCAACAATGTTATGGGGATCTGAAGAATGTTCTAAAGGCTAGATGGTGTGAATAGAAACTAAAGACTGTTTTTGCAGCAACTGATGGAATGTCTTGAGATAGACATCCCTGTCATTGGACACGGTAATGGCATCTAACAGCTTCCTTTAAGTATAATGTCAGTATAGTTACACGTCCCTGTCATTGGACACGGTAATGGCATCTAACAGCTTCGTTTAAGTATTATGTCAGTATAGTTACAAGTCCCTGTCATTGGACACGGCAATGGCATCTAACAGCTTCGTTTAAGTATAATGTCAGTATAGTTACACGTCCCTGTCATTGGACACGGCAATGGCATCTAACAGCTTCGTTTAAGTATAATGTCAGTATAGTTACACGTCCCTGTCATTGGACACGGTAATGGCATCTAACAGCTTCATTTAAATATTATGTCAGTATAGTTACACGTCCCTGTCATTGGACACGGTAATGGCATCTAACAGCTTTGTTTAAGTATTATGTCAGTATAGTTACACGTCCCTGTCATTGGACACAGTAATGGCATCTAACAGCTTCATTTAAGTATAATGTCAGTATAGTTACACGTCCCTGTCATTGGATACAGTAATGGCATCTAAAAGCTTCATTTAAGTATTATGTCAGTATAGTTACACGTCACTGTCATTGGACACGCTAATGGCATCTAACAGCTTCGTTTAAGTATAATGTCAGTATAGTTACACGTCCCTGTCATTGGACACAGTAATGGCATCTAACAGCTTCATTTAAGTATTATGTCAGTATAGTTATTATAGTTACAATAACGGCATCTAAAAGCAACATGGATTTAAGGCCTAGAACCAGGGATGACATGTCTTCCCCAATGTTGGGAGCAGTTAAATTGCCTGCCTCCCCACAATAAGGACACTTCACTAAATATATAAAAGTTGTCCCACCCTGAAATAAAACTCAATCTTATACCCCTGACTGAAAACAACACTGTATTTAGAAATATTATACTGTCAGAACTAACAAAATATTTAGATTATTTATTTTAAAAAAGCCTGGCATTTCAATTAGTCTAAATTGATTATGGGATTGTATAATGGAATATCAATTGAAATTGAATGTACATAATATCATGATTGGATTCTTAAATGTACAGTGTGTAATACATGGATACAAGTTGCTGTAAAAAAGTAACTTCATTTTTGGATTAGAATTTTGACTTACGGTTGATCAACAATTAAATGTTAGAACATTTGGGGAACTAAAGAAAGAATGCTTTACTGAAATAAAATACTTAAAAACACAAGTATTATTTATTAAGGATTACATTATTAAATCAAACATATATATACATATATAGACTAGTAATAGCAAATCTGTAATGTTGTTATATAGAAACTCTTCCACATTGTTCTGGCAGGTATAATATGGTTCCACACCATCTACAGTATATCCCTGCACATCTTTAACTAAAAACAGGAAACAGGTTACTCATTAAAAGCAAGTGATACCGTTAATGTTGAGAAATAATATTTCTGTGTCAGATACTAAACAGAACTTTTTGATATGAAAGTAAATAACTTACATTACATATTTGAATATACAACATCACATTTCAGCAAACAATATTATTAATTTGATGCTAGTATGGCTATCTGTCTCTCTCAGGGAGTTGGCAATACATCTGGTTGTAAAGTGATCTGCTCACAGCAATTGCATGCACTTCAAATGAAAATTATATTTACATAGATCGTTCTTAACCAAGGCTTTTTCATGAGTAGCTCATGTATCTTTTTATGACTATCATTGAGCCAACAGGGAATACAGTTGCCTAAGCTAGGCTTTGAATGTGCTTTATTGATTTAGTATGAGCTCCAGAGGAGCATAGTGATTCAAGTTAATGTGGAATAACATTGTATTGATGTCAGGGAATATGCCTGGAGAACACAAGCGAGAAAATGTATATTTTCGGAATATATTCTGTTGAAGAAACCATCTGAATTAATATATGAATACATCAGCATACGTTGATGTGTGGGTGGCATCTTCCAGTGGTACATGGAATGCCGTATTATCTTAATAGCTTCTAGCTACAGTGTGGAAAGGAGGATGACAAATGGGATCAACCTCATACACATCAATAACCCAAAACAGACTCTAATAACATATTACACTAAAGCAGAAAAACATCAAGATCTCGTTTCTCTTTTCGCCTTCATATAGAGCTCCAGCTGGCCCACAGTATGACCAGGGTGCTGGTGTAGACGACCAGGATGAACAGGTAAACTCTGAACAGAATGAGATCCACCTTGCAGCAGAGGGCCACCCATTCAGACTGAGCTGAGTCGTCCCTCTCCCCGTCCTGTAGGTAGAGTCGCAGGGCCACCACTTCCTGTAGCAGCCTCTCCAGCTGAGGAGAACTCTCCTGGGGCTCACTAAGGGACAGCAGGTCCTCGTCTGGAGCTAGGTCAAACTCGTAGCCTGGAGAGCAAATAAGTGTGGTGATGATGGAGTTAAACATTGATGTTAAAAAAAGAAAACTTGCTGTTGCCACATTACAGTACTAATGGGGCTATGACACTGTGTGTGTCTGGATAATGTAACAGGGATTTAATGTTCTCCCGGAGTTATTTGATGTTGACACAGATGTGTCGGAAGTGAGGGATTGTCAACATTTAGGAGAATTGGAAATCTGAGATAAATGCATCTCTGAAAAGTTTGGAAAAATGCTTCTCTGTCACCTCCACACTGATCTACGTCGTCCAGCGTTTTGACAGAGGTGAAGTTGCTCTCAAGGAAGGTCTGGCTGGATGAGCCGTACTTGTCAAGGAGGCAGGCAGACACTGACATCTCCTTGACCTCCTTCTCATTGTGGTGAAGGAGCTTCACTACCAAGATGGAAATGGCTAAATTCAGCACCAGCAGAGCCATGCACACGGCAAAGAACACCCCTATAGAATGGAGAGGTACAAAGGTACATTTTCATTATAGTCATTTCGCAGACACTGTGAAGTTATTTTAAACACTCTCTGAAAAGATAGGAGTGCATTCATTTTGTCTAACAAATGCGTTAGTTGCAGATTATATCACAAAATGCTTTGTCAATCAAATCAATCAAAGGTATTTATAAAGCCCTTTTTATATCAGCAGATGTCACAAAGTGCTTTTACAAAACCGGCCTTAGACCCCAAGGAGCAAACAACAGTAGTGTTGAATTTCAGTGGCTAGGAAAAACTCCCTAACAATGCCAAAATTTAGGAAGAAACCTAGAGAGGACCCAGGCTCAGAGGGGTGACCAGTCCTCTTCTGGCTGTGCCAGGTGAACATATTAAGATTACAATTGTAATAATTAATAAATGCATGTGGGCTGAGTCCAGAGTCTATTTAAACTTAGTCCAGGTCGGAAGCATGACCAGATGGACAAGGACAGGGACAACACGGGGGAGGGGGAGGTGCCAGCACAGTGGCAGCTGAAATCGTCAGGCATCGTCTCGATCTGCAACACAACCAGGAAGATTTTCCAAAATATTTTGGAACAGAGTAAAAACATTCTGCAACCATAAAAGCACCTTGAAAGCTCTCTGGAATCTGTTAAGATCTGTTTAGATTTTAAATAGAAGTATTAGTTCACTCAACTCTGTATGAAAAAAACATTTGGCTGAAAGGTGAAGGAACATTGCGGACTATCAGAGGCGTTGCTAGGATCACAATATATTCAGGGCTTTTGTCTGTTGAAAAACATTTCACAACTAAAATGTAACTTTTTTAAAAAAAATTATTCTGCTACACAAACAACACATACTGTGGACATGAAATTTCATTCTGTATCAGGTATTTTAATTCTGTATTTTAGGAGACATTGGGGCTATTTGAAACAACTATGTGATCGTAGGTAAGCCAAATTAAACTCTTAAGGATTCAGGTCTCTTGTTTGTAGTGAAAGACTTGCATCAAAAAGCCATTACGAAGTTGATGAAATCATGGGGGAAGATCATGAAGTAATAATTCACTGTTCAAAAAAAAGTAGTGCATTGCTTTTAAAGCATTATCTAAGACTCTGGAATTACTGAGATCGGAAGTCACAGCAACTGTTCAGTTCCACAATTAAAATCTATGCATGTTTTGTAACTATTATTTGTTCTATCCACAAATTCCCAGAATGGCTAAATGCTGTGAACACATCATACAGTATACTGATGTTTCACACTTTTTGAACACATTTGCCGGACTGCGTAAGTGGAGCCGGCCAAGAAGAGTGAAAGTTTCTTACTGAGTCAGTGGGTGAGTGAGTGAATAACTAACTGATTATCCATTGTTAAATAACGTATTGTTTAGAGATGCGGACTGCCATGTAGATGACCGGTGTTCGATCCTCACCACGGAAAAAATTAATTAGGCATTAGGATTTGTTCAACTACCTTTGCACTGCAGCTGAAACTCTTTGTCACACCGAGCAACACTGTCAAAGGATCTGTGCACGAACGTCTTTACTTAAAGAAAGATCTTCTGAATGATCTTATGACTAATATTCCAAGCATATTTTTTCTTCCAGCCAATTGCGCACAAATCTCTTGCACAAACATGGGCATTATCATCATTTTCATAATTTTTGTTATTTAAACCTCATTGTGTGACAATATTTGTGTGGTTATTTGGAACTGCTCTGCTCCTTTAAGATTATGTCTCAAATGTAGTGTGAAGGGGCAAGTTTGGAGTGATACTGCACAATGAAAAGCTTGTGTGTAAGCATTTCACTGCACCGTTTACAGCTGTATATTTAACACGCAGGAAATAAACATTTAATCTCCATCAAAGTCAGATACGGACACATTCCAAGGAGTAGATATTGTTTATTTCTCACCTATTGTAATGTATTAATTTCAAACCTTTTATCTTGAAGTCTTTGGTTGTTTATTGCACTACCTACCTACTTAACACGGTCCCAAATGGTAGGCCTTAATGAGATGAGAGGGGCTATGGCTTAACACAGTTTGAACAATGCTGAATTTTCAAATAACAAATGCTCTATATTTGAGTTGAGTTACAAGTTCACCAGCTTTTAAATCCGTATTACCTTCCCGTGGTTCCAAAATTTCGGTACAGTTTTATTCAAGTGAAGATTGACAAGAGTGGAGCAGTTACATATTACCGAAATCTCAGAACAGTGAGTGGGACTGGTGGGACTGGTGTACCTATGAGTGGTGTTCTGATGGCAGTGGCAGGCATCTCATCCATCAGGTTGACCCTGAAGACAGTGTAGCCCAGGAGGACACTGGTCTTGAAGGTGATGCGCGTGCCACTGTTAGGTGGCAGGTAGAAGCTGATGATGTCCACCACCATAAGGAAGATGCTGGGAATGACCAGACTCACCACATACAGCAGGGGGCGCCGGCGGATCAAGACCTGGCAAGTGGCACAGAAGAGAGTTTGACTTTTGGATTGTAGGTGAGTTTGAAAAACTGAATTTCCTTCTCACTATTCTAAACCTAAATCCGTAACCATCCAATCTATAGACATCAACTGGCCTTTCCTAAACTGAACATACAGAAAATCCTGTTCTCACAATATCACCCTCCTATCCAACTCCAGCGGTCCAAAAACATAAATCCCCTCTACAGCCTCATTCACAATGAGCCAGAGTGTGTGAAGGTAACCCAACAAACCGTGGTGGGTGGACACTCCATCATTAAGTGCCCTTCTGAGCTAAATGTCCAACAGCAGCTTGCCAAGCCAGTCCTCGCAGTGAGTCTTTCCCCCACCTGCGCCAGGCACAAGGCCCATTTCTCTGTCAGAACAAGACAGCCATTGATCAACCCCCACAGAGACAGCCTCATTATGGTTCCCCACTCTCTGTCGCTCAGCGTTCTGGAAGCGCCTATCTATTAGCCCATCTATTAGCATTAGTGCTTAACCCCATCTGTGAAGTCCTGGCTGGTCACTTTAATACCCTCACAGAAAGAAAAGGAGGAAAATACAACCTTGTGTTGAGGCAAAGTCGCCCTATGAGATACTAACTTAGATTCCTATTGGATAGGCTTCAGCCAAATGGGAAATGATCAATCCTGATTGCACATTTTATATTAACTGACTGACTGGGTATGCATTGATGTATAAGTGGATAAAGAAGGTAGATTAATTCTTCAAGTCAAGTATGTGAAAAGAAAACGAGATATGACCCAGATCTAGAAAGGAGTACAGTCACGCACGTTGAACTGGATGTGGGCGTAGTCTTTTTCATCCTGGTGGACCTGCCAATAGCGGGAGGGCACGGACAACAGTTCCCACTCGCCATCATCCATGAAGGACTTCTGATTATTGGCGATCTCGTCTGCACTCCTCCATAAGGTAAGGTTCACCTCAGTCACTGCATACACAATGGAGAGGTCGAGAAGAGAGCGTATTAAGCCTTGATGACACTCAGTCGATATGATCTACTGTTGACTGGGAAAGGGGATCTTTGTCAGTTTGCACACACGGTCCAACTGAGGTTTGGCTTCCGTGCTTAACCCAACGCATTGAATTGGAGTGGTGTGTGGAGTTGCCACAATCAATGCCCAAGAAGCAGTTAGGGTCAACTGCCTTAATCAGGAACAGAACAACCCATTTTAAATGGTCATGTCTCAAACCTCTAGGTTATGTACGTTTAGCTCCCGTGTTTATGTGTGATATCCTTATGCATGTATTACTGCACATCTATACAAAGATATTCCATTGTAATTTTGCACTTGGAATATGTGTTTGGGCCAACGTCCCCCATTTGTGTAGATCCATATCTCAAATCATTTGCTTGGTGCGGTAATAATCTTTTGGTCTGTTTACACCTCTTCAGTCTCACCAGAGTGAAGCCAGCTGCGGAAGGTCAGAGGGCAGCTGTGCTTGTCGAAGGGGAAGGCATACATCTCCAGGTCACATGCAGACACCACCTGGATGGGCTTGTTGTTCTTCACCATCCCTGAAGAGTTGACATACACGTAGGGGATGGCCGGAGACTCTCCTACATCCACACTCACGGGGGGGAAAGGTCACATACTTTATGGTTATGAAGATGTAGCTGCGTACAGCACTGTCAAACGAGACGCTCTGACTTCCTGGTCAGTCTGGTCATTTCCTTCGATTATTATACTGAGTATGCGTTCTTGTCCAGAGAATGTTACAGTAGTGAACGCATACATTCATATATTTTGTATAAAGTAATACTATATTATGTATAAAGTAATAAAGTAATACTTCTGTGAAAAGCAAAAGGGTAATGAGTAATCCAAAGACGTTATGTCATTGGAAAAGGAACTGATTATGTAAACGTACAATTCACTGATGATTAGATCCGGAACCCATATGGTGTCAGAGGACAGTGAGATCTCAGTGATCCCATCAAACTCCTCAGGATCCCACACCAGGAACTCATCCGTCCAGATCTGGCATCAAAAACAGGAATTTGCCAGCAAACACATCACAAGAATATAAAATGAAGTACATGACAGATGCATGTCTGTTTAGCCGTACATGATAAACAACACAGAAGCAGGCTGTGTCTTTCAGACAGAATATTAAAGGATAGATTTTTTATATATAATTTCAGTGCATTTGTGTACATACTGTTTTTTCCCCCAAAATTACAACATTTATATACAGAGTCCCTCTATTTCACAGTACCAAAGGTATTGGGACAGTTGGTTTAACAGGTGTTTCTGGCTGGTGGTGTTTTCATACTAATTATTTGTCCAAAGAAATGTTGGTGCCCTGAAATAAGGGCAGTGTAAAAAATGGGTTATCATTTGTGAATGGGGAAAACAACATGTACACAAATGGTGGAACCAATATATACACAAATAAAAGCTGAGAATCTATACTATACATACATTAATTAATTTAAACCTTCAGAAAATAGTGCCACAGAAGACAAACATTTTCTCTCAACCTGTTTTTTTTTTATATCCAATTCTAGCAACGGCTCTTTTCCATTGCATCAACTCCAAACAGATTTGGGAAAGTTTAGGATCGCAGCAAGCACATGAAGTGTGTCAACACCTAAGGCACGCTCACTAATTACCAGGCTACCCCAGGTGCATGTGCCAAAGCCACCTGACAGTGTCGCTTAAGAGCAACAAGACTTGCCCAGCCAAACGTCAGCTAGCAGCAAAGCCAAGGTGCTGTCATGACTCAAACACAGACTGTGTTGGTTAGCTTGGTGATAGGAAAGAGTGTCTCGGATTACCTGGGGGGCACCTCAGTAACATGTTTGACTAGATGTGTAACTTCTTCCGCACAATCAATGGCACAAGAAAAAGGTTTAGGTACCGTAGGAAAATACATTGAAGTGAATGGAGAATTACTTCTCTTGGCCATATGCACATATTTAACCTAATGGGATTTTTCTATTCTATTTTTAATATCTCACTAAACCACTCTATTCAAACTACCAAAAGAATGCTTAGCAGTGATGATTCCATAAAGGAGTAATTGAAGAAATTACACTTTCAAAAATACAAACAGTATTTGTGTGATGGGTTTCATGACAGAGGCATTCAACTCTCTCCTCAAGGACTCCCAGACATTGTCTTGAATAGGCACAACAGATTCACTAATAAAGTGGACAAGTCTAATCAGGTGTGCTAGCTCTGGAATAGATTAAATACATGGAATGGCTGGGGCTCCATGAGGAGAGTGTTGAATACCTCTGTACATTTTATGTTGCATGTAAACTGAAAATTGTATGTTTAATGCCAAAAGAAGATTATTCATACCAACCTGCCGGTACCAAATGCTTGTGGTAACTTGCTGGGTCTTTCCATCCTTTGAAAAGTAAATATTCCAAAATAAATTATGATTTTGTTTGTTTTTATTTTGGTTCTTACATTATTTGTGCAGACAATTAACATTTGTAAGTGTTTTAGAGCACATGTTTTTGTGCCTGTTTTATGACACATGCTGAAGTAATGGGTAATGGTATTGTGCAAGATGAAGCCATAAAATGCTCTTTACCACATCAAGAACTGACTGCAGGATGAGGTCTATGTAGATTAGTGTGGGACTGGTCCAGGTCTGAACAGGTCTCACTCCACAGTCGTATTTACGCAGGAGAGCCCTAGTGAGCTGGTTCAGAGCAGACCTCTTGGGTTTATCTGGTAGCAGTTCAGCCAGAGGGGCTAAATGAATGTTGAATAGTAATCAATAATATTGAATTTAACTAACTGATGGATAGTAAAAGTAAACAGAACACATGCCCTATCTTCACATGATCTACACAACATACTACACATTTTCAAAGTCATAGAATGATTGTTAACAAAAAGGAAGCACGTTTTGAAATAAATCATTGATAAACTACTATATTTAATCTTTGTGTCTGATTATTTTAGCAAATTCAGTGAGGACTGACACTGGACTCATCGAGAATGCTCAACACCAGAAAGTAATTCAGGCATGAGTATTCACCCTCCAAAATGTATAATTAGTAGAGCCACTTTTTGCAGAAATAAATTCTTTAAAGGTTTTGCTGCACCAGATTTGTTCAGTGTCAGAATGATTTTGGCCTCTCTCAGTCACTCCCATTCTTTCAGGTGTTACCTTTTGAGTAACTGCATCTTTCTTGCCACCCTCCCATACAGACTAGTTATTATTCCACTCCAAGCCAATGACCTCTGTATCTCCTTTAAAGTGATGGTTGGTCTCTCTGTGTCTTCTAGCTTTCCTTGTTTAAGCATTTTGAGGGACAGCCTTTTCTTGGCTGTGCCTGGGTGGTGTGATGCTTCCACTTCTGGAGTTTTAATCCAGCTGTGCTCACTGGGATATCCAAGCACTTGGATATAATTGTGTACCCTTTTCCTAATGTATGCATTTGTACCACTTCATCTTTAACTTCTGTAGAATTCTATAGAATACTCTTTGCCCATTTTCTTACGGATTCACAGACTGACCAACAGTGGGGTTTTTATACAGAAAATATGACAGCAACTCACAGGTGGAAGTCAACAGTAAAGTAATTTTGTCCTAGTAAGGGCAATTTCTTTCATCTGTGTAAACTGGGAGCTCCCACTGCACAGGGGTTAAATAGTTTTGCAAGAAACATATTTCAGTATTGTATGTTCCTCTCACAGCAGTGAGCGTGTGTGTTTTAAAATAAAACAGCCATATGTGGACTTCTCCACCTCTGAGTGTCCTGCTCCTCTCTGTTTCTACCTGGGCTCTAACCCTACTAGGGAGTTGTTCCTAGGCACTGCACATTAGTTGTTCCTAGGCACTGCAGTTTCAAAACATAAAGCTCCGTAAAAAATTAAGAGACCACTGCACCTTTTCTTTCCTTTCCAAAAATGTTGAAAAGGAAGGTTTTGAATGGGGAACAGAAGCGTTAAATTTACAGTGGTCTCTTCATTTTAACAATTCTGTTCCTCACTCAAAACCTCCCTTTCTTACTTTTTTGGAAAGGAAAGAAAAGGGTGCAGTGGTCTCTTAATTTTTCCCTGAGCTGTATATTTCACAAGTTGTTAATAAAAAATGTCATAAAATTATGAAGTTTTAAGTGTCACTGACCAATTGAAATGAAATGAATTGTAAATCTAGCCCATCATGCATATAACAGAAATGTACTTAAGGAATTGATTTAATTGATGAGAAATTACAGTATATTGTGTAAAATATATATCTGTCATGACCAACAGAATTTGCCATGTTGTGGCGTGTCTCCAAAGGAGGGTTTACAGTCCATCCCTAATAAAAACATATAGTTTGGAAATCTCAGCAATGCATTATTTAGTGTCAGGAGATCCCTGATATTCTTGGTTGCTCCTTCTAACAAAAAAGAGATTGATATTAAATTGTCAGTGTGAATTTGCTTGATTCATATATCTAACAGAACATGGTAAACTGTTTTTAATGTTAGTAATTAATTCATATATTTGGATGTTTAATCCACTGTGCCTCAGCAGACTGCAAAAATGTGAGTGAATCTTACCTGAGATCAATAGGAGCCAGAAGAGGGATATCATACTGAGCAACCAGTTGCAGATCTTAGGTAATTTGTATACATGTAAATCTCCTCTCCAAAAGGTGGTATCTTCAAAAGTTTTTTCTATCTTTTGTTTCTTGTCTTTCTAAAATTATTTCTGGATCATTTAAGAGGTCTATTCTTTACTCGGTTTCAACAGTAAATGAATGTGTGTAGGAAAGTTTGAGTGGCATCAGTATTGATTTTGTATTACCATGGCATGGTAACATGATACTCCTTTGGTATTTTGCGAGAGAGAGAAATACATATGAGGAGGAATTCTGCTAAAGGAAGACATTTTGAATTTAACCCATTGACATTTACATTTTTTTTCCCATAATATATTAAGTTTAATTTCAATGAATAAGAAATGATATTAGTATATAATCAAATAATCAAATGAAAATGAATATCTGATGTAATTATCACAAATTAATCGTTCTCCTCATCAGTAACGAAACAATAACTTATCAAATCAAATTAACATCATGTTTTTATAAATCATTCATAGAGTAAAAAGCTATTTCACATTAACAGAACGATGCTGGGATGCCAAACCTAAATTAATATTAAGTTATAAAACACATCGTTAAAAATTGTGTCATAACACGGTTATGAACCAATCAGCATTCAGGTTTCAAATCACCGGTTTAAGAGACCGTCTACCACGTGTATGACGTTGCATATTATTTTCTGCTTTAAATGTGGGTTTATAAGAGCATTAACGCATCTCTTGGGTGTTGTGATATATTGCTAATATTATTTTCAGCATTTAGTATCCAATGTAATCGACATTCAGGATTCGGACCACCCTGTTTATAATGCGGTTGTGATTCTTCAGTTGCCAATATCCTTAAAGGTCAATCAGATCAGTCACAATGTACCCATGGTACTGTACAAATCGGGTTCATTAAAGATTTTGTTTACCGAAATTGTGAAACAGTTTGTTACATTTTGACAGAGATTTGTAAGAAAGGCGAGGGCAAGATGAGACAATTAAACAAACGTAACGTGATCTGGACAAGAACACACATACAGCCACAGAGCAAAGGACAAGAAAAGCCAGATCTGCATCCCACTCATTTGAGAAAAGCCAGATCTGCATCCCACTCAAGTGTTTTTATTTTATTTTGCAATCATTAGTTTTATGTTGAGTCTCTGCATCATTACCACTGAATTCCCCTTATCTGATTTTAAATCGATAAATGATCTCCTTAAAATCAATAAGTAATCAATAAAAAAAAATAAAAGTTGGCTATGTATTCATCCAAAGCATGGTGGCTTGCCTATACATTTGTGTTTACGTAGCCTATGTCATAGCGTTACGTTTATATAATGGTAGCTTATCAATATTGGTTTTCATTTAGGCCTGCATTAAGTCATTTACCATGACGTAAAATAACCGCGCGCGCACGTTTTTGGGTTGCGCGCGGGCGTATTTGACAGGCGAAGATCTACTCCGCTTCTGTGTGGCAATTTGACAGATGGAGTTGGTTTGACTCTGAAATAAGGCTGAAGGCATTTGGGGAAATACACAAGAAATTCGGGCTTTGCTGTCATGAGAGTTAAACAACAGAGTGAACATGGAGAGCACTCAACGAATTCGGTGAGCACTAGCTAGATAAATAACGGACTGGAATGAAAATTCAACAAGTTACATAACCTTGATTGCCATGAGATTGTTAGCAACTAACACAGCCTACATATTGAGTATGCAGCCACTTGTATCACGACACGACCATATTCCAAGCAGTAAAATACACGTGTGATTCAATATGCTTAAAGTTTGTGAAATTCTGTTTGTTTCTTAACTGTTGTCACAAAGTATTATGTCCTGCAAAGATTAGACTCCTTCAGCATATCAAGACAACCAGAGCAGGTGGCTGAATAGGGTAACATGGGGTAAAACGCCCCCTCCCTAATTCTTAAATAAACGTTCTTTAAAAAAAATCTGCCGTTTCTGCCACTACACTTCTAAAATTACAAATATCTTGTATTTCATTAAAAAAAATTTAGTTATTCTATAAAATTGATTTTGAGGTAAGTTGTTGGGTTATTGATTTAATCAAGTTTAGTTGGATACAAATATTTTTCTACATATAGATTTAGAAACACTTTAAGATAATCCACATCCTATCCATGTTTAAATGTTGTTTGTTTTTCAATAAAGTAGTAATATGTTAAGTTAGTATATTCAAGACAAGATGCCCCTCCAATGGAGACATTTTGCCCCTTTGTGGCTGATCATTTGTTTCAAGACACTGGCTTGCCCATTTCCCCAAGACAAAAATAATGTATTTGTAATACATTTGGACATTATTTTAAAGTGAATAAAATGCTATTTCTAATCATGTATTGTTTAACCATGTTCAATAAAGGAAAATGGTAGGAAGGGATAGGCTGGTTACATGAAGTGTAGCCTGATATTATCTTTCCAAATCTCACAAGCAATCAGTCTAGTTTTGTTTTGTCTGTCTATTATGTTGGCCCCACCAGGGTGTTAAAAATGAAATTAAAAGCCTATAGTTTTTCAAACTAATTAAAGCCATTTGGTTATATGTCTCAAGAATACTGGAATTTAAAATCCTGACTCATTCAAATTATGAGTTTTCTTTAATTGTACATAATGGAGTGTATGGACAAAGTAAAAGGAAAAAGGAATTAATTTGCTGGTGAGGTAAAAAGAAAAGAGGGACACTACTGTGAAACCCTGTGGCATAATCTATTGGAAAGAATTGGTGGGCAATTTACCCAAGGGGAGGGGGCATATTACCCCAACTAGCTAAAATTACACATTTCATTAAATAACAAAAAATCTGTCAACTATAGCTATTTATTTTCCACAGTGTATCAGCAACTATATGTTTTTCTAAGCTTAGATACATACAGTACACATTTTTTTCAAAACATCAGAAGTAGACAAAATAACAGAGCAACCCATAATTTTGTCTATGTCCTATTAACTGCTCCAAACCTCATCAGCTTCAAATCATTAAACAATTCCAATTTGGATTTTTCACACTAATTTGCTCAGTGTATCTATTCATTATTTATATTTTTTCACAGATGAATGCAGGGCAGTGTAAATTACACAGTAGAACATATGTGGTTTAGGCATTTGGGACTGAGTGAATTGGTCCACTAGCCTAGTAATTCCTTCAACATACTGCAATCCTATTTATAGCATGATGATAACAATCTTTTCTCTAATTGATGTCTTCTGGCAGCAGCATGGCCAGCCTTAGCCGTTCCGGGGCCCGGCTGCCAGCATTAAATATTAGTGGTCCCTGAAAAGAAACATTTAAATGTTTAAGTTAATTCTCTGCAATTCTTCACAATTGGCTGTGGGGCAAATTGAATATGTTATGGTTTTAAAGCACGTTAATAAAAATAGTTATTGAGATGCACTGATGAGTCTGTTAACATTTCCTTAAAGTAAGCAGTCAGTAATCAGCTTATCCTGTCCCTTTCTAGTGGCTGAATGGGAGGACCAATTTTGTACATAAAACACAGGATCATTCAACTTTTATTTATCCTCGGTTCTTACCACTATGTTCATCTCAGCTATAATTTGCAGCAGTTTCAGACTAACTTAAATTAAAATTCTATAACACATTTCATGCAAGTATGGTTATTTTGTCATAGGGCTGAGTTTTTTTTTTACAGCTTAAACAAGTTAACAAAATGGAAATAATTTAAATTACATTTTAAATTACTTATATCTGCTCAGCAGTTTTTTGTGTACATCACAGAGATGCACACTGCTTTGTCATTCAAAACTTGGTGGTATGGTGAGTGGAATGATAAAGAGAGGTGCTAGCTATCTGTGTCAGGGCCTAAAATAGAGGCTGACCAAGAGGCTCAGACCCCAGCTCTCCATATAAGTCTGCCTGGTCCTGGCCTGTGTCTGGCAGCCATCACACTGTTCCCCTGACATTTCCACCTGCTGCAATAAGGAGGGGGAGGGGGCTTTATATAGCCTCTCTCCTATCAGCTGGCCCATATTCCTTTAACTGTTTAACCACCACTCAAAGCCTCTGCTATGGCTAGTTAAGATATTGAGATGGCCGCAAAAACTGGGATGTGTTTGTGCATTTATGTCAATCAATGTCAACATTTATGATAACTACATTCAACATACAGGTACACGATGACAGCTTTATATCCTGGGTTGTGTTGGGCCAGGATGTTTTTCATATTATCAATTTCAACTGAAATAGACAACATACTTTTAACATACTTTTAAATATACTTTCTCTAACTCAAACTTTAATGGCATTAATAAAATACTTTATGAACTGAATAACTTTATGAAAGATCTGGTTTAAGTTATCATCAACATAGAAAGACAAAAGAAATAACCTAAAAAAATTATTACAAACAATTGAAGAATCCTGCCAAATGTAATTTTAAATAAGTAAGTCCAAATAAAAACAACATTTTTCCTTGGAAGCTTAATTTGGTGAATTTTTTAAAAATTAAATCTTAATTAAAAAATATTTAAAAGATCTTACTGGAAATTATTAATCAAGATTTCAATAACAAATGTATATTAGATGTAGTATTAGACAACTACTATATACAAGGGGTAAAAAAGCTTTCCCCTCTATGACCAACTGTGAAGTATGTTCATTAAATTGTCAACTAGAACATTAATTGTAAACAAGGGTATGAATGTATGTGGAGGATTGAAGCAAACTATAAACTAGCCCAAAAAAACATCAGTTAAGCTAGGAGAAGATTACTCTAATTCTCAATTGATAGTATTTTTTATGACTTTACAGACTCCTGGATGTTATTGTGGCAAATCAAATTAAATGTTACATTTATATAATGAATACCAGGAGAGATCTCTAAGCCTATTAAATATCAATACCCAACTTTTTTTTTTTGTTTATTTAATTTTACTAAGGGAGGCACATCCTTTGTTCAAAATGGGGATTTTTGATTAACTCTAAACATTGCAGGTAGATTGATTTGTATGCTAAAAAAAGAAAGAAGCTGCACAGTCTCCAATGCAGTCATAGAATATTGAAGAGAACGTATAAGGAAGGTATCATGTTTATGGATGATATTGTAAATAATGAAGATAAATTGCTTCACAAAAGCTATTCAACGAGTAGAATAGTGATGGGAAGTTTGAATCTTTCTACTGACTCGGATCTTGTTGAGTCATTCAGTAGAATGTTCAAAACTTTTGAGTCATTTTGTTCATTTGAGTCAGTAATGCCTACAGACCCCATCCCCAGGGGCCAAAACGAAAGTCTCAGTGTACGATTTCATCTGTGTTTATCATTACAATCAATAATCAACTAGGCTACTACATTAATTATTTTAGACCTACCACGTGTCCAATTATCTGTTAGGTCTTTATACTGTGGGGAGAACAAGTATTTGATACACTGCCGATTTTGCAGGTTTTCCTACTTACAAAGCATTTAGAGGTCTGCAACTGGTATCATAGGTACACTTCAACTGTGAGAGATGGAATCTAAAAATCCAGAAAATCACATTGTATGATTTTTAAATGATGAATTAGCATTTTATTGCATGACATAAGTATTTGATCACCTACCAACCAGTAAGAATTCCGGCTTTCACAGACCTGTTAGGTTTTCTTTAAGAAGCCCTCCTGTTCTCCACTCATTACTTGTATTAACTGCACCTGTCCACACACTCAATCAAACAGACTTCACCCTCTCCACAATGGCCAAGATCAGAGAGCTGTGTAAGGACATCAGGCATAAAGTTGTAGACCTGCACAAGTCTGGGATGGGCTACAGGACAATAGGCAAGCAGTTTGATGAGAAGGCAACAACTGCTGGCGCAATTATTATAAAATTGAAGAAGTTCAAGATGATGGTCAATCTCTCTCGGTCTGGGGCTCCATGCAAGATCTCACCTCGTGGGGCATCAATGATCATTAAGGAAGGTGAGGGATCAGCCCAGAACTACACGGCAGGACCTGGTCAATGACCTGAAGAGAGCTGGGACCACAGTCTCAAAGAAAACCATTAGTAACATGGATTAAAATCCTGCAGTGCACGCAAGGTCCCCCTGCTCAAGCCAGCGCATGTCCAGCCCCATCTGAAGTTTGCCAGTGACCATCTGGATGATCCAGAGGAGGAATGGGAGAAGGTCATGTGGTCTGATGAGACAAAAATAGAGCTTTTTGGTCTAAAGTCCACTCGCCGTGTTTGGAGGAAGAAGAAGGATGAGTGCAACCCCAAGAACACCATCCCAACCGTGAAGCATGGAGGTGGAAACATCATTCTTTGGGGATGCTTTTCTGCAAAGGGGACAGGACGACTGCACCATATTGAAGGGAGGATGGATGGGGCAATGTATCGCTAGATCTTTGCTAACAACCTCCTTCCCTCAGTAAAAGCATTGAAGATGGGTCGTGGCTGGGTCTTCCAGCATGACAATGACCCGAAACACACAGCCAGGGCAACTAAGGAGTGGCTCCATAAGAAGGATCTCAAGGTCCTGGAGTGGCCTAGCCAGTCTCCAGACCTGAACCAATAGAAAATCTTTGGAGGGAGCTGAAAGTCTGTATTGCCCAGCGACAGTCCCGAAACCTGAAGGATCTGGAGAAGGCCCGTATGGAGGAGTGGGCCAAAATCCCTTCTGCAGTATGTGCAAACCTGGTCAAGAACTACAAGAAACGTATGATCTCTGTAATTGCAAACAAAGGTTTCTGTACCAAATATTAAGTTCTGCTTTTCTGATGTATCAAATACTTATGTCATGCAATAAAATGCAAATTAATTACTTAAAAATGTGATTTTCTGGATTTTTGTTTTAGATTCCGTCACTCACAGTTGAAGAGTACCTATGATAAAAATTACAGACTTCTACATGCTTTGTAAGTGGGAAGACCTGCAAAATCGGCAGTGTATCAAATACTTGTTCTCCCCACTGTATATGTCTTTATAATGCTACTGTCTTGGATCTAACGTGAAACTAACAGCATATTCCATGGATGGGTAGAACTCTGCTGCCAGTCGTTCAATTGAACAATAAAACTCAGTCGTTCACAAGTCTCAGTGTAGGATTTCATCTGTATTTACCATTACAATCAAAATACAAAATCAACTACTACATTCATTATTTGTTACAAATGCGTCTTTATAATGCTACTGTCTTGATCTATTTTTCTTTGCGAATGTAAAACTAACAGCTTATTAGTCTGTGTTCAATTATCAGTTATAAACATGTCTTTATGATATTCCTGCCTTGATACATTTTTCTTTGCTAATGTTGCCTACATAGATGTTGATCAGAGAACTGAGCTTGAGGACCGATTAAGCAAGTGATCATGTTGTAGAATTCCGCTGTCAAACGTTCGAATGAACGATACAAGCGAACGAGTCACTGGAAAAAGGGACTTGTGAGTCCCGAGTCACTAAAAAGATTTGTTCAAAACAAACAAATCGCTCAAGAACTGCACATCACTAATGGAGATGTCTGCTCAATACAAACCAATAACCAATTCAATTCAGCTCTGCCACAGAAAATTCAACAGGTTATTAGCCTACTTAAAAGAAAAAAAAATGTTTGCCAGTAAAACATAAATAGCTAAAAACTATACATTTTATAATGTTTCAACTACGTTCAAAGGGTTTTACAATTACAATTATTACAAAAACAATTCTCAGTATTTTTGTGGCATCGATAGTGTTTATTAAGGCAGTTACAAGTTGCACACAGGAAAAATTTTGAGCCGTGGCTGTCAACAAACAGATCAGCAGCTGAGCAGTTGTGGGAGAAACTGTTTTGGACCAGTCATTGGCACTTTAATGTTTGTTCTCAATCTGTGCCACTGTTTTTCAATGGCCTATTGGTTTTATTGATCTCGGGAGGCATTCCTATAAGATAGCCATGTCTATATTGTTTTGGTTGTTTGTGTGATTTCAAACATGTTTTTCTAATGTCTCCAGTCATCAAAAATGACGTAGAAATGTGCTAAATAAAATGTCATAAAGACCAAGATTTACAGGGCTGAGCCCCGACTTTTAGGTTACCTCAAAGACATCCCTGGTTCGTTACAGAAACATTTTTGTTAAAGTTCAGGGCCAAAGGTTATGTAGACACCTATCTTCATCATCCTGGTTAGTCTAAGCAAATCTTGTACTGCATGAATTCATACTCTATTGATTCTCCTGTGATACTAGGTCTGTCTGTGTCTATTACTAAATCTCCTCACACTCATTCCTCCTCGATTCATTTTCCACACTTACTGCTTTGAAAATAAACTTTTCCTTAACCAATCGGTTATATTCCACGAGGGACCTGGTAAAGAAAATATGAAAATGTGCACTCTCACTACTGTAATGTTGCTTTGAATAAGAGGATCTGCTTGAATGTAAAAAATGTATTGGCCTGTTTTGGCAGAATGCTCAAACTTTCATTTAATTTTATTGAGAGTTACTGAATAAACAACATAAGCAAAATAATATTGAGGCTGTTGTCATCACCTGATTAAAAAAATATATTTTTTGACATATTTGTGATGAGCAGTATGGACCTTAACCTTTTTGAGATAAGCAAGTCTGAGTTTTGTCCAACAGCAAGAAATTCTTGCTTGAAGCTGTTTCAAGTATTTCTATTTCAAGATTTATGGTGCACTGTGTAGAATCCTGCCTCTAAAGTTTTCTAGACTTAACTGTAAACTATGACATGACTCCTCTCCTTACCAAACGAGATTGGAATAGTGTTAGCTCTTCCTGGGTGAGTTAGGATTGGGGATAGTAATGTGTATGAAGCGAGTATGAGCAGACTACAAGTAGATGCAAACAGATAGAGGGACCGGCAAGAAAGATTTTATGTGGAATATCCCAGGCACTGAACAATTCTGTAGAAAGAATATTTGAAACATTAACATAAAGCATTTACTACAGATGTCCTGGGCATTTTTGCTTGTATTTATGCTTATAGTACAGTAAACATTTTACATATGGCCCCTTTAACATGCTTGAGCAATAAGTACATCTCTCCCTCTAGCTCACGTCAAACCCAAAGAATCTCTCAATTTTGCGACGAATTTGCATACTATTTACTTCCCGTAATCAGGGAGGAAATTCTTAGTTTTATTGGCAAAAATTCTTGACATTAAGGGGGTCCTCAGATGACTAGTCCCTGTGCGCAGCTCTGCAGTCATAAATGTCAAAAGGATGAGACTGTCTCCATATCACATAAGGCTACACAATCCAACAGGCAGTCTGTGGGACTGTTAATTGATAACGACTCTGAAACTGTTGAAATGCAATTCCTGAGGAGAAATGAACACAAGGGATTTGAGTCCATCATGCCAGCCAAGACAGCACAATGTCTAGTCCCAGTGTCCTGTGGATAAGAGGTAATATCAATGCAAAGTATGAGCTCATCATTTTCTGGTTTGGTTGAATTTAATTGAGCTTGTTGATATTTAATCTATAGTGGGCTATTGAGAACAGCATATCATATTGTTAAACTATCTATGATATAGAAAAATAAAGTAAGTAGTTATTCTGAAATAAAATGCCCTGTTGTAATTTGTTGTCTTTCTGGACACAGAATGCACCTTGGTAGAATATGCAATAATTATTAAAAAAATACTGGTGATTTCAGTGCTTTTTCAGGCATTTCTGGATGACCATAAAAGATGATTACATTTTGGGAATCAATCTTTTAATATATCAATATATCATATATCATTTTTTATAGTTTCACATCATAATGGTACATTTTCCTTAATAAAGTAATTATGAAAAAAAATCATAATTGTTGTTTTTATTGGCATATTTTACTTTAAGACCTTTCATAGACTTTTACCAATGTTGTTCTCCAAAAGTGCCTGTCCATGTCATATCTAAAACACAAATGTAGTTGTTCCATCACTTTAAACTGGATTAACTTAAAATGTTGTAATTTTGAGCATACACTATATGTTTCTACAAATAAAAAATTTTAAACTTTTTTTTTAATCTGTGATACAATTCAACCCAGATTTTGTGTGTGAAGGTTACATCCGTAACTCTGCAATTGCTTATAGGTAACAGGTCAAGAGACTATTTTCACCGTAGATACATGTTAATGGAAACTTTTGTTTGTCGTTTGTCTCCTCAGAGCCAATTGCTGATCAACCAGCTCAGGGAGATCACTAGCATCCAAGACCCACAGATCCTCCTCAGAGCCCTGAATGTGAGTGCCAAACTCACACTGTGGACAGGCACAAATAGGCTTAGGTTCTGCCTGCTTATTTGGTATGGCATTATACTGTATATTGTACTTACATTTGAGAGAGGACGTTGGTGTAAATGTTTCCGCTTTAATCCATGTATTTGACAATGTAACAAAATATAAGTAGAGCTACTTAAATTTAAAAAAGTGAGATTAATTTGCTCAGTTATGAGTATTAAATGTTTTACACATTTTGCATTTGGTTTCATATTCCCTGTTTGCAAGGCCTACATCAAGATTGTGAACTGCAATCTCCATCATGCCTTTCCAGCTTATTTTGGTTTATAATTTGTCTGGTAGTAACTGAATGGTGAATAGTAATTTTCTTGTTAATCTTCACAATCAAAATGGTACTTCTTTTTGTTTCATTATCATTATTACCAGGTCATAGATGAAAATCAAAACACATTTAAAAAAAAACAATTTTAAAGGATTCAAAAAAATTCTCTCACCTCTGCAGATAGATACATTATAATTTAAGCCAACCTTAGTTTAATAAATTTTTGTCTTATGCTGCAGGCCTGCAATAGACCTTAACTATGTGTTGAGCTCTATTATAAAAACCTTTTTCACTGTGTTTGTCAGCATTTTGTGACAGCAATAACACACCTTGATGGTTTGTAATATATTGCTAATATACCATAGTGATGCGCAGTATCCAGGCCCTAGCTTTGGTGTACTGGCCATATAACACCCGGCCAACAATCACTTTGATGGTGCTACAGAGTTCAGTGTCTGGGAGTGGTGTAAATTGTGAAACATATGAAAAGCTTTGTATAAAACTGACATGATTTGGAGGGTGGAAAGAAAGAAGACATTTGCTAAAAAGTACCATCTGAAAGCACCTGGCTACAATGTGGGAAAAAGGTTTGTGGGATGCTGAGACCAAGATAGAGCTTTTTGGTCAAAACTCAAATCAACTACTGCACTTAAATTTCATCATTGAATTTCAACTGTTGATTCATGTTTTTGGGCTGAATGCTCGAACACCAGCAATTCCCACATTTATTTATTTATTGATGTATTATTTTTTTCTTGAAGAGACACATTGTAATGCTGACTCTTACCTCTGTGAAACAGGCAAGCCAGGGAGACATCAGCCATGCTGTTGGACTGCTGACCACACAGCCTGCTGAGAATGGCCAGGGCACTCCAGAGACTCCAGACAAAGAAGGCAACATTGAGGCCTGGGAGGCCCAGACAGGTAGGCCGAAATTTGGGAAAAAGATCAGAACTGAAAATGGAATATGTATGAAAAAGTATTAACCGCTTTGCAAAAGATATGCAAAGGTTTGACTCTCCATAATATTTAAATGTTCAGATGCTTCTCCTAAAGATGACCTTCAGACAGCCATCGAACTCAGCTTGCAAGAATCCCAGGCAGAGGAAAGAGAACTCAACAGGTATCATAGTCCAGTACCTCATAATGTTCCTTTTGCTTTGTTTTATTATATTCAACCTTGTTTAACTAGTTAAGCCTATCTGACTCCAATAACTCTGGAAATGCTTTCATCACGTGTCGGTTGGACTATTGCAACTCACTATATTGCGGTATATCAGATTCTCAAATTTCCCGTCTTCAGTTAGTCCAAAATGCTGCGGCCAGACTTATCCTTAACTGTCGCAAATATGATCATATCTCTCCTATCCTCAGATCTTTACACTGGCTACCAGTTCGGCAGAGAATAGATTTTAAAATCCTCCTCTTTGTCAACAAATCTTTACACAACATAGCTCCGGTTTATCTCTCTGAACTTATTCATCCGTACATTCCGTCCAGAAGTCTCAGATCCCACAACCAGGCGCTGCTGGTAGTCCATCGTGTCAGACTAAAGCGTAGAGGGGAGCGTGCTTTTGCGGTGGCAGGGCCTCATCTGTGGAACACCCTCCCTCTAGAGATCATAACGGCTCCAAACCTCTCTGCTTTTAAGTCTTTGGTTAAAACATACCTGTTCTCTGTAGCATATTGATGATTTTTCTTGGTCTGTTTTTACTATTTTAATTTGTGTCTTTGTTTTAAAGTTAATCTTAGCCTGTCTAGCGGCTGTTTAAATGTGCTATATAAATAAATGAACTTGAACTTGAACTTGAATGGTTTAGGACCCAAATATATTTCTGATATGTTTGAAGAATATAAACCGAGCAGGGCTCTTAGATCCATGAACACATGTCAGCTAGTAGAGCTCAGAGACCAAACTAAACTTGGAGAAGCTGCGTTTAGCACTTATGCTGTACAAAAATGGAATAAACTACCCGAAGATCTTAGACGTGCCCCCCCCAAAAAACAGAAATTTAAATCCAGGTTAAAAACACTTCTCCTCTCACATGCCTATGACTGAGCACTTAAACTTAACCACACTGTTCAGCCTTATAGCTTCCTATGTTTTTATCCCATTTTTTATCTTTGTATGTTTTCATATTGTATTGTTTATTATTATGATGTATTCATTTGTTTTGATGTTTTCATTTGAGTATTTGTTTTTATGTTATTGTACTTTCAGATATTTTTCTTTGTAAAGCACATTGGGTAAAAATCACAACACAGGTTTATCTCAGCTTGACCGCTGGCTGCAGTTGATGAGGTGTTTCTGGTGTGTTCCAGGGCCTTGGAGGCCAGTGTGGAGGACAGTGCTGCACGGGTGAAGAGGAAGCGCTGTGAACCCCAAGGCGAGAGCTCCAGCCCTGCAGATTGGATCCGCCAGGAGGATTGGCCTGTGGGCATCCGCAATGTGGGCAACACCTGCTGGTTCAGTGCCGTCATACAGGTTAGGTGACTGTTGGTTGACACACACAATATAAAGAAACAGGCACAGTTATTAAGAGTCCTGTGGAGCTCTTCAAAGTAACTGCAAGCGTGTCTAAATGGCTAGGAAATATGTCCTCCTATTATTGTTTTTCCTTCCAACAGTAACCAAAGGAGAATTGTAAAATAGTGTACTAACATCTCCAAAGACGGCTCATGGGTTTACTGCACAAGCCATTGAGCCATCTTTGGAGATGTTAGAAAGGACACAATAAAAAATTTGGAACTGACATTAATCACATAAAATCTATATGTTACGTATCACAATCGATGTAGGTTCCCCCCGAAGTTGGGATTTTTGCAGTGAAAAAACATTAATTTTACAAATAGTTAATCATTACAAATAGTTATTTCACAAAGTTCTGTCAAATCGCATTAGATGGAGGAGAGTTGCATAACTAGATGATGTTGAACTTGTGCTGGCTCAACCCTGCTCCCCCACAGTGAGAGAGTTGTGAACATAGAGAGACAGCCCAACAATTACAAGTGATTTGCAAACATTTGTCATTATTTGATTGAATGTGCCTAGAGTCGACAATCGCTTTTCAGGCCATCCTGCATTTCAACACATTGTTTTCTAGAAGCAAAAAAATCTTTGGAGAATCTAGTACTGTCCAATCATGTGTTCTCGTGCTGTATATTATTTTAACCTTCAAGATGTGCTGGAAGTTTCTGCAAAAGCGATTTGAGAATTAACAAGAGAGAACATTGCTCTCATCATACTTACTGAGGTCCATCTCGCCTTTTCATACAAAACACAATGAGTCCAAAAGCTGTCAACAGTAATGAATGTGCCACAACCTGACAAGTGGCTAGGAAGCCCCATTGGTGATGCATGTTGGCTAGCATCACTTAGGGAGTGGAGATGCATTATCGTCACATATTTCCCGATCCCATCATGCTCTAGCGAGTCTTCAGACTTAAAGCTGTACAGGTTGGCACATAGGTCAAAGCTGTGGATCAGTGTGCCCTCAGAAGAATGTGGCAGAGGTGTCAGGGAATATGCTATGGAGCTTATGACTGAGAATTTATGAATGCCTTACAGGGTTTCCTCCTAGTCCGACAAATATTTCAGAGGCCAGTTCATCCTCCTATTTGGCTTTAAAAGACTGTACTGGCCTTGTTGACTTTGGTCTAGATGGGACGTACAGTGGATATAAAAAGTCTACACACCCCTGTTAAAATTCCAGGTTCTTGCGATGTAAATAAATAATTTGAGACATTTTTTCACTTTTAATGTAACCTATAATGTGAACAATTCAATTGAAAAACAAACTGAAATCTTTGAGGGGGAAAAATAAAAAACCCACAATAACCTGGTTGCACAAGTGTGCACACCCTTAAACTAATACTTTGTTGAAGCACCTTTTGATTTTATTACAGCACTCAGTCTTTTTGGGTAGGAGTCTATTAGCATGGCACATCTTGACGTGGCAATATTTGCCCCCTCTTCTTTGCAAAAACGCTCCAAATCTGTCAGATTGCAAGGACATCTCCTGTGCACAGGACTCTTCAGATCACCCCACAGATGTTCAATTGGATTCAGGTCTGGGCTCTTGCTGGGCCATTCCAAAATGTTAATCTTCAGCTGGTGAAGCCATGCCTTTGTGGATTTGGATGTGTGCTTTGGGGCGTTGTCGTGCTGAAAGGTGAACTTCTTCTTCATCTTCAGCTTTCTAACGGACGCCTGAAGGTTTTGTGCCAAAATTGCCTGGTATTTGGAACTGTTCATAATTCCCTGACTAAGGCCCCAGTTTCAGCTGTAGAAAAACAGCCCCAAAGCATAATGCTGCCACCACCATGCTTCACTGTGGGTATGGTGTTCTTTGGGTGATGTGCAGTGTTGTTTTTGAGCCAAACATATCTTTTGGAATTATGGCCAAAAATGTCAACCTTGGTTTCATCAGACCATAACACATTTTCCCACGCACTTTTGGGGGACTTGATGTTTGTTTTTGCAAACTTCAGCCTGGCTTGAATGTTTTTCTTTGTAAGAAAAGGCTTCCGTCTTGCCACCCTACCCCATAGCCCATTCATATGAAGAATACGGGAGATTGTTGTCACATGTTGCACACAGCCAGTACTTGCCAAAAATTCCTGCAGTTCCTTTAATGTTGCTGTAGGCCTCCCTGTCTTGGAAGCCTCCCTGACCAGTTTTCTTCTCATCTTTTCATCAATTTTGGAGGGACGTTCTTCGTAAAGTCTCTATTGTGCCATATTTTCTCCACTTGATGATGACTGTCTTCACTGTGTTCCATGGTATATCTAATGCTTTGGAAATTATTTTGTACCCTTCTCCTGACTGATATCTTTCAACAATGAGATTCCTCTGATGCTTTGGATGCTCTGCGTCCAAAGCATCAGAGGAATGGATTTGCTCTGCAATGCAACTAAGAAAATGTCAGGAACATTCTACTAGAACAGTTTAACTTTATTTCTGATTAATCAGAGTCACTTTAAATGATGGCAGGTGTGTAAGTACTTCTATTTAACATGAGTTTAGATGTGATTGGTTAATTCTGAACACAGCCACATCCCTAGTTATAAGAGGGTGTGCACACTTATGCAACCAAGTTATTGTAAGGTTTTATTTTTTATTTTTCCCCTAGAAGATTTCAGTTTGTTTTTCAATTGAATTGTTCACATTATAGGTCACATTAAAAGTGGGAAAAGTTCTGACAAGATTTATCCTTGTCTCATTCTTTTACATCACAAAAAACTGGCATTTTTACAGGGGTGGGTAGACTTTTTATATCCACTGTAGTTTGTTAGACGTCGCGCACATTTTGAAACACTGTCAAACATACAGGGCCTAGCATTCACAAATCCAGGGTGGTGTTTATGTACATAGTCCATAATCTGCTAACATCTGAGTTGAAGTTACTTCTAATGAGGTTATAGCTTTCTCCCTGATCAAAAAGCCAAACATCTCCTACAGGCATAGATTCTCAATGGTGTGGATGTACACCTCTCCCCTATAATCGAACAGTCTGGGTCAGAAGGAGCAAAGGAGTGTTTCCATGCTATTGGGAGACGGATTGACAGTGGCCTGTGCTCAAAGTGCACTTTAAATTCCTTCCAGTTTATGCAGATTGTGCTACTGTATGGATGAATTTATTTATAGGTTGGTGCGCACAGCAACAGGGAAACGGCATGCATGCAATTTACCAAGTCTGTTTACTACAAATCAAATTGCAAATTGTTGTTACTTTATTTGTGAACTATTGCGACTTCATTTACAAAACTGGTTAGTATTGTCACGTATCGTCCATGCAAAAATGTAATTCAAAGTCCACCCATCAGCAATAGTATTTGGTCTGTTCTCTAAGTACAACGCAATGTGACATAAATATAATTTAAAATCACAAAAATAAAGAGAAATTTGGGACAAATTTTCTTAAAAATTTGATGGAAAGGATAAAAGTTATTGTCAAACTTTAATTGTTCTTGTTGGGGACTTTTGTTAATGCTCTACCAGTTACTGCTGTGACTGTTTCTCTGTTTCTCGCTATCCTTTTCTCTTTCTCTCATCTTGCATTATAGACTTCTCATGTTTGGATTTTGTCGTCTGTATAGATTACTATTGTAGACTAAAGCATATTGTAATATGTGTAATCCTTTGAACTCTGGTCTGTAATACAATGTGGTGATTATGTGGTGGCCATATTTGGAATCCTTCTCTGTTTTCTGAAACCTTTCCAAACTTTGTTTCCAAAAAAACTTTTGTGTCCAATTTGCTGAACAATGTGGAGTTCTGTCAAGAAACATTACTTTATGTCTCCCAGTACTTTCTTAATTGAATTTTCAGGATATTTATTTTTATCCTGTTGCGACACAGTTCTATTTACATTTATATGTTTGTATTTTGGAGATGCCTTTATCAGAAACATCTTACAGAACAAAGGGCTAAGTGCCTTGCTCAAGGGTTCAGCATTGGTATTCAATCTTGCAACCTTTTGTTTATTGGCCTAATGCTCTTACCACTAAGCTATCTGCCACCCCAAAAATCTATGAAATTTAATCCAAAGGAAAAAAATGAAAATCTATCAACCAATCTAAGAATATTGTGCTAATTGAGTTATGGGTAATACCAGGAGGATGGTGAAGATCAAGTGTAAGGGTGGGGTATTTACTTTCCAAATGCAAAAGCTTGTTGGTGCTTTAATTCTATTAAGAGTCCATTCCAAACTGAATTTGGACAGGCCTATCAGGTGGCTTCATTGAAATTCAAGCCTTCATTGATATTGATAGGCTGCAAGGGTAATTAAATAGTGCAGTGTTGTGATGATAAAGCAAGCAATGAACTCTGCAGCCTGGACTGAAATTAGTTTATATCGGTAGATTAGGCCGAATGGGAACACTCATTTGTCATCATTTTGTTCAGATATGCGCCACATCTAAAACCTACTAAAAACCGAGCGCCGAAACAAGAACTAAAACCCAAAGGAAATATTGTCAGGGGATACGTATGCATGCTGTCATTTTAAGTGACTAAGAAATGATGTATATTTTTCAATTCCAAATCTAAATCCAACCTTTTCTTTAGCAAGACTGATGACATTTTGTGTTGAAAGTGTTTGTGCTTTTATTGTAAGCTTACTCTTTTCATCACAGTTTGCCAATAGAAATTAGTTATCTGATTGAGACTCATTGAATTTATTTTGTGGCTGTGTACTCATATTTCTGTGGTATCTGGTGAGGTATTATTTACAGTAAGTTATATATGCTGTAATTTGGTTTCTGGGAATTGAGAATTGAAAAGTCACATAGGCGTAATTTTATTTAAAAAACTCATGTATAGTGTTGTGGCATAAATGTTCTGTGTAAAATACTATATTATTTTGTATTGTATATGTTACACAGAGCTTAGACTTAAGCGATACTACACATTATGACTGGAAGTGCCAGTTCACTAAGTAATAAAAAGAGAAAAACCATCTGAATGATTTTTCAGGTTATGACCCAGTATGACTCCTTTGTCACCCGGTACAGTTTTACCTCAGTGAGTTACGTGTTAAACCATTCATGAATGTCCCAAACATGACAAGACAGACAGAACGATGACCAAAAAGGTGACTCAAAAGTGACCCACTCATGTCTCTCATTTCAGTCCCTGTTTCACCTGCCCGTGTTCCGCAGATTGGTACTCAACTACTGCCTGTCTGAGCGAATCCTGGAGAAGTGTAAGAGCCCCTCGGTGAGTGTCTGGAGTGTTAGGGGGGAACTAGACTGCAGGGCTACATAGCGTGCGTGAAGTGGATAACACTTGCTTGGAAACATATGTGCCAGTGTATAGTTCACTAATTCATAACATATAAGCAGAATTACTGTTTTACCTATCATTTCCCACATTTTTTTAGGCAAATTATTTTGGCAGCTGTGTACTGAAACTTTCACAATACAGGGGATCTACATTGTAGCGGAGTACTGCTATAGGAGTTAGAGAGTTACAGCCAATAAGCTGCAGGCTATTTCCATTTGAGTGATAGCTAATAAGATGCACACACAGCATGGAGAAAAATAGATTGAGAGAGGGATGGATGGAGTGAACACTGAACCTATCTGCAGCATGTCATTGTATGCAGTTTTATAGAACCAGTTTTGGATAAGATCTATACTTTCAGAACTACTGGCTAAAACGCTAATTAACACAAAGTTTTTGTACTAAAAAGCTAGTAGGGACCTAGACACAAATGACCAGTACCATCATTTAATACATTTTGGCATAGGTTTTTATCTACACTCCAACTAACATTTATGTAGTTACATTTCCTTTCTAGAGATTTCATTACCTCATCATTCAGCTTTAAAACCATCCTTATTAACAATAGTCTTTAATTAAACATCTGCTTTAATACCGCTTCCAGTACCAAAACAACAAGGTTTAAGTGCAAAGCCTAAAATCATACAACCATCTAATCTACCAAATTCCTTTGTATTAAAACGTGCAATAATTACACCTGTGACAGAAGCATTTATATACATTGTTTATACTCTTTATAAATTGTATGTATATTGATGTTTATAATCATTTTAAATTGCTCATGACATTGTGTAACTGCTCATGACATGTGTAACTGAAAGGAAATGGACTGAACAACCCAATATTTCTGTACAAATATATTTTCTAAAATAGTCCAAAAGTGTTCCCCAGGTTTTTCAGGCAGCTCTGTGAGCTGTAAGAAGCCTAACATATGCCTGTGTTCACAGGACAAGAGGAACATAGCCTTCATGCAGGAGCTGCGCTGTCTTTTTGCTCTCATGACCGGCTCCACTCGTAGGTTCGTGGACCCCTCTGCTGCCGTGGAGCTTCTGAGAGACGCTTTCAGAACCAGTGAGGCCCAACAGGTATGCACTGAGGTCCAACAGGTATGCATTGAGGCCCAACGGGTATGCACTGAGGCCCAGCAGGTATGCACTATAGCCCAACAGGTATGCACTGAGGCCCAACAGGTATGCACTGAGGCCCAACAGGTATGCACTGAGGCCCAACAGGTATGCACTGAGGCCCAAAAGGTATGCACTGAGGCCCAACAGGTATGCACTGAGGCCCAGCAGGTATGCACTATAGCCTAGCAGGTATGCACTGAGGCCCAACAGGTATGCACTGAGGCCCAACAGGTATGCACTGAGGTCCAGCAGATACCTGAACATACATGCACACATATTCTCAAATCATTGCACACACACAAACTCACATTTATTCAATAAAATGATGATTTGTACATTCAACTTAAGATAGCTACAACTACATATTACAATTGTAAAAAAGGTCAATTTATCAGCCATGTGGTAATAGAAAAAGATAAACACACACACACACCTGGGTCATGACAATTGCTGAAAGAAAGATGTTTATGTCATATGTGTTAATTTTAGGATGTTAGTGAGTTCACCCACAAACTCCTTGACTGGCTTGAAGATGCCTTTCAGCTGGCTGCTAATGGAAAGTAAGTCCTGGGTTTTATCACTAATAGTCATGACTGTCCATGTTGTTAGTGCTAACTAAGATACAGTATCTACAATATTTGGTTCAGTTATGTGACGTTGACTTTCATGTAGTACTGAACATATGATGAATTTTCCAGTACCATTATTGTATGGGAGTTGCAGCACATTGCATCAGATAGTGTGTTGAGGAATAACATTTACATTTTACATTTAGCAGTCCGGAAGACAAAAAAGAAAATCCAATGGTTCAGCTTTTCTATGGGACTTTTGTGGCAGAGAGAATACATGAGGGTAAGTATTTTGGTCAGACATAAGGTCTTAAGTATTTCCTGATCACTTGACCTGACCAGGGTGAACTCCATTTTAAAGAGCTGTGACCCTTGTATGATATAGCCTTTAATTAGACTCTAGTTGTTTTCTGTTGAGGTCACATAATGTAATACTCCTGGACCATCTAATGCTATTATTTTGTATACACCTTTTTGATCATGTGTAGGCAAGATCTTATCAAACATCGAGCAATTTGGCCAGTACCCCTTACAAGTAAACGGTTTCAACAACTTGGATGAATGTCTGGAAGGTGCAATGGTAGAGGGGGAGATTGAAGCTCTGTATTCTGATCAAACCATTTCATCTGGCAGTGAGGTGAGCCTAACGTATGCCTAACTTAATGTATAATCTGGTTGTCACAGTTAAGGTAAATAAAGATTAATGTAAATGGAAGTTAAATATAAATTGAAATGTATGGCAAGGGGAAATGTGGACATAATTATCTTTGTTCCAGAGGTGGTTCTCGACATTGCCACCCGTGTTGACCTTTGAACTGTCCAGGTTTGAGTTCAACCAGTCTTTAGGACGCCCTGAGAAAATCCACAAGAAATTGGAGTTTCCACAAATAATTTATATGGACCGGTAAGCTGCTTGATATTAAGTTGTGACTAAAAAAAAATATTTATGTGGATCTAAAAATGATATATATTCTGTACTGGTAGTACAAAAACAAGTAGGATAATGTATGCACTCACTAACTCTATGTTAGTCTGGAAAAAAGTGCTGCTATATTACATACATGAAATTCTTTCAAAAAACTACAAAATCTTCTCCATATTTCTAAAACTGATATTATAAAACATTTTCCATATGAATAAAAAACTAATTTTGGTAGTGTATGCCACCTCTACTAACTATAAATCAGTGGAAGTAATAAGGACCTCTAAGCATGTGAAATACTGGTACCTAAAGGTCATTTGGCCATTTAAAAATAAACAGGACCTGATTTCTTCCATGGATTATTAGATTGCATTGCTAAAGTTATGGAAGTCATGAATCAAATTTTCATGCATATTCTACATAAAGGATGGAATTGTAATTCTCAGGCTGGAGAATACATATATATTCTATTCTGTAAAGAGAAACCAATGAAATGATGTGTACATTGTCCTTCATTTGTTGTTGTTTTTGATCTTGAGGATTCAGAATCAACTAAACTATTTTTGTTGTAAACGAAGTTTACTGTATGTGAACAGATACCTTCACAAAAACAATGAGCAGACCCATAGCAGGAGAGGAGAGGCCAAGAAACTGAAGGAGCAGCTCACAGTCCTGCAACAAAAACTGGAGTGGTGAGTTTTACATGAAGTCAGTACAAGCCAGTAGACATCGTAGAGTGGTTTCCTGTAGTTCATCTGTTTTCACTGAGATTATGTACTACTGAATGTTGGATGGATACCTCCAAGTGTGTCTACTAAGAGGGAATACATCATCAGCTTGTACGGGCATTTTCATTCATGTAGGACATATTTCATGACTGAAATGTTTTTAATGAAATCGTTTGTTTAAAACAGTTTGCCACTTTACCATCAGTTTATCCTCTGTCTCCTTCTGTTTCCAGCTACAGACACTATGGCTCCGGGCCTGTTAAGTATCCACTGGCAGACATGTTACAGTATGTGTTGGAGTTTGCCTGCACTAAGCCCAGCAGTGTGTCCCCAGCTGAAGACGTGAGGCCGGCTTCCTCCTCCCCCACCCCGTCCAGCAGCAACCTCCAGCACGCAGACGCCAACGACACCAGGCAATTACCTCTGGGACAACTGGCTCAATACACTAGTCAGACCTGTGCGTGCATGTACAGGTTGTCAGCATCTAGCTCGGTCGTCACCCACCGGTAGCTCCTTCTGGCTACTAAATAAGATTGCAATGCTTCACTGTATTTGTGCCTCTCAACCCCATCAATCAATCACATTTATTTTATGAAGCCCTTTTTACATCAGCGGTTGACACGGAGTGCTTTTACAAAACACCCAGCCGGAAAAACTCCCTAAAAGTGCCGAAACTTTGGAGGAAACCTAGAGAGGAACCAGGCTTTGAGGGGTGGCCAGTCCTCTTCTGGCTATGCCGGGTTAAGATTTTAAGAGTACAAATTGTAATAATTGATAAATGCATCTGGGCTGAGTCTGTAAAACATAATCTAAGTCAGCACCATGACCAGATGGACGAGGACAGGGACAATCGTTGGGGGAGGAATGGTCAGTGGAGTGGCAGATGAAATTGTCAGTTATCTGCCACTCCACTACTTGATGTGCAACACAACCAGGAGGACTTTGGACAGAGACAGCTACGAGTTTTTCGGTTTAGACGGAGCAGGACACATTTAGAGACTACATTCCTTAGATTTACACACCAACAGTGTTGCCTTTCCTCTGTTGGTTTTCTCAGTCAGTGCCAGGAGCCAGGAGAAGCAGGCCCATCTGATGGCCCTGCCTGCCAGCAGCAGCCTCCCTTGGGCCAGAGGACGCCCATCTACAAACCCTTCACACAGTGTAGACCCATAATGGACAGCCCACCTCACCCAGCCCCCCACTGTGTCGCAGAGGAGGAGCTGCGCTTCGTCAAGACCTGCCTACAGCGCTGGAGGACAGAGGTGGAGAACAACATAAACGGTTGGCTGAAATCCACTTGGACTTACTAACGTTAGCACCTCTGTATTTCCGAGTTCAAGTTAAGCCGTTATCTTGTCTGTTAACACCACATATGAACCTAAACATCCTATGATTGGTTAGACATGTGTGTGAAAGGGTTTTTGCTGGAATGCAGTGGTGATTAGAACCCATGCTACTACAGTAAACCGGAGGCAGTGGTCTGGGCTGCTTGATCACCATAGGCCAAAGCGCTTGCTTTCTAAAACGTTCATAGAAATAGCAAAATGATATTCCATGAGTTGAGCTGTGTATCAGTCATTATTGTATTGTACATTTGTAGTGATTGTTTTCCATTGGTTTTCCAGTAGCTGTCAGTTATCCACTAGTGTCTACTCTGGTGTGTGTGTGTGTGGAACGGCCCCAGGTGCACCGCATTGATCTGTGTGTCTATGTCTCTGTGCTCAGAGCTAAAGGCCAGCATCGACAGGGTCAGTCAAGAGCTGGAAGGCATGTACTCGGATAACAGCTTGTGTCAGGTAAGATCGCTTTTACTCATCTATCTGACAGTCCATGTTAGGATAAAGCATGTGATTAACTAATTTCACTTTGTCAGGTAAAAACAGATTTTTTCATATTACTGTACTTTATCATGTTGAACATGTGATTAACCGGTATCGCTTAAACATGATTCACAAATTTTACTTTATCAGGTTAAACATATGATTCACTAATGTCACTTTAAATGTGTGATTCACTAATGTCACTTTGTCAGTTTGAATGTGTGATTCACTAATGTCACTGTCAGTTTGAATGTGTGATTCACTAATGTCACTGTCAGTTTGAATATGTGATTCACTCATGTCACTGTCAGTTTGAATGCGTGATTCACTAATGTCACTATCAGTTTGAATGTGTGATTCACTAATGTCACTGTCAGTTTGAATGTGTGATTCACTAATGTCACTCTCAGTTTGAATGCGTGATTCACTAATGTCACTGTCAGTTTGAATATGTGATTCACTAATGTCACTGTCAGTTTGAATGTGTGATTCACTAATGTCACTGTCAGTTTGAATGCGTGATTCACTAATGTCACTGTCAGTTTGAACGTGTGATTCACTAATGTCACTGTCAGTTTGAATGCGTGATTCACTAATGTCACTGTCAGTTTGAATGCGTGATTCACTAATGTCACTGTCAGTTTGAATGCGTGATTCACTAATGTCACTGTCAGTTTGAATGCGTGATTCACTAATGTCACTGTCAGTTTGAATGTGTGATTCACTAATGTCACTGTCAGTTTGAATGCGTGATTCACTAATGTCACTGTCAGTTTGAATGTGTGATTCACTAATGTCACTGTCAGTTTGAATGCGTGATTCACTAATGTCACTGTCAGTTTGAACGTGTGATTCACTAATGTCACTGTCAGTTTGAATGCGTGATTCACTAATGTCACTGTCAGTTTGAACGTGTGATTCACTAATGTCACTGTCAGTTTGAATGTGTGATTCACTAATGTCACTGTCAGTTTGAATGTGTCACCGGTATTGTGTAATAATACTTCTTGGAAAGCTTGTCAGGTACTTCATTTGGCACGAAATTAATGGTCTATCACAACTAGTGACTACACTAATTACCATGAATATACACATGCGCGCACACCCACACACAGAAATGCATTGTTATATCTTTACTTCCGCAGAGTGAGATATTGTTGCCTTTGTTGGCATGTCAGGATTATCACATTATCACAGGCTTTATCAAATTATCACTATCTGCAGCATACACTGTAGTGACACATGCACCATTGTGAGGCAAAAGCAACAGGACACCTGGTGGGAACAAAGAGTTCATGGGGGTCCAAAGTCATGAGAGGTTCATAAAAACAATGGAATGAGTACAGTAATGAGACGCTGTGGCAGGCTAACCTAGTAACAGAGCAAAGGCAGGTCAGAGCATTTGGTTGATGTGTGAACAACCAACTATAGACGCTAACTTCTGAAGCTTTACTGATCCGAACCTCCTGTCTGATCTGCAAAGGTGCCGTACCGACTCCACGCCGTCCTCGTCCACGAGGGACAGGCCTCGGCAGGCCACTATTGGGCTTACATCTACGACCATCACAACCAGCACTGGATGAAGTACAATGACGTCATCGTCACGGAGTCCTCGTGGGAGGAGCTGGTCAGGGACTCATACGGAGGCATCACAAATGCCAGCGCCTACTGCCTCATGTACATCAATGACAACTTACCTCATCTAATCGCAGGTAGCCGCAGCCTCCGTCCGTGTTCACCTGTAGCTGTGTATATCAGGGACTGATGGTGTGATCGATTGAGCTCTGTTGTCATGACATCTGCCAAAGCACTGTCGCCAGTCCAGGTATCAAGGCTGTTTAGTAAAATGACCTCTACTTGACCTCTACTTGTCTACATATGTTGAAGGACATGAGAGTAGAGCTCTTTGGCCACACGCTCCACTGATGGGTTTTATGTTCAAATGAGAATACATGAGCGGAGATGAACCCGTAACTACTGTAAAATGTCATTTCATGGGAGAGTTTTGCTTCCATTGTTCCTTGTTAAGAAGGTATCGTTAATGCTACCTATATCAGGATATTTCTGCATAAAAACCTGGTTGCTTCTGCCAGAAGGAGCGGATCATCCAGCAAAACAATGTTTCAGATAACCAAGTACACATGAATCAAAGAAATGGTGTATTGACCACATAATCGCCATTTTGAAATGACAATCTCAGTATCAATCCCTGACTTAAAGGATCATTAAAAACCTTTGTTTTGAATAGAAGAGGGCTGCCTATAACCACAGACAATAATATAAAGGATCTGGAAAGATTGTGCTTGAAAAAAGAGTTCATTGTCCTTTCCAGGATGTTTTCCAACTTATAAAACGTTGTGGTAACAGATTCAGACGCATTGACTGTAATCAGTTAGTTCACTGTGTTGCGGTTTTTAAATGGCAGATGTCTTTTTGTCCATAGAGGACACAGACAACGAGACAGGACAGGCCACCAAGGGCATGGACAGCCTGCCAGCAGTCCTCAGGCGCTACGTCAGAGAGGACAACCGCTGGTTCCAGCAGGAGCTGAAGGACTGGGAGGAACAGTTCTGTCAGCCACCACGGGACGAGCCGGCAGCCCCCACAGCAGCCTCGCCCTCCCCTTGTGGTCCCAGTCAAGATCAGCCAGCAGAACCAGGACATGCCCTGGAACCCACTGGGGAGCAGGAACAGGAACCAGAGGCAGAACCAGCTGCGGTACCAACAGTGGAACTTGGAGGTTGGTTTGGAAATATATGTACTGTACACGCCAGGGCTACGTGATTCTGGTGTTTTAGGATGGCTGTGTAAAGGCAAAACAACATTTTAATAATGTGTGAAATGAATAGCCTAAATTAAGATTTTTATTTGTGTTATATAATTAATGTGTAAGCCTACATTTGAACTCCACCACCGCTTTGCCTTATTCCAGAGCCGGTCCCAAGAAGCCAGCCTCCATCACCAGTCCCTGACTCACCAGAAAGCCCTGGCAGCAGCACGGAAGACGACCAGCAGGCTGGTTCAGTCACGCCAGAGGAAGGGGAGAGGCAGGAACACAGTCAGGTGGGCGGGGGGGGGGGTGCGGGACAAGGGCTTGTGACCTGAGACCCAGGGGAATCAAGTCTCATGCTGAGTGGGGATAGCTGCTGTTAGCAGCTGTGTGACCCATTGATATAGTCTGACACAAACAACATCTTATGTGTTATTCTGGGAGTCGTTTTTGTGTCTTTATTTTAAACAGTGGCTGTAAATAGCCCAGTGGCAGCTGTTTCTTTCCCTCTCGGCTAACCTGTGGCGCACTTATCTGAGTTTTAGCCAAAGGTGGTGCGGGTGAGCGTTATTTTTGGTCCAGTATTTCATGACTGAAAGGCTATTCTAATTACTAACCCCCCCCCGTTTGAAGGCAATAAGGCCATAGCATCCATTCACTGGACACCCGTGTTGTTGAAGCTACTTTGAAATGATACTTCACCAACATTTTATAAGCAGTGTAGACCAAGAGTTAACTGCAAAATTACCTGGCAAAACAGCGATTAATGAGTGAAAACACTACAAACATTTGAATTTACATCAACTATCACTAAGCTTCTGCTTGCCAACCTGGACAGTTTATCTAGTTAAACCACCTGTTGTTTACTAGATTAACTACAGGTAGTTCACTGCTCGCCAAGAGGGACAGTCCCCAGCTGGTTTACCACTAGGGGTTTTTGGGGACACTGACAGAACACAGAGGAGCTGTGGGTAGTGACAGGCCTAGCTTTAAATAGAACTTGAGTTATTTATTGCTGTTACTGTACTTTACCGTTGGTAAGTTTGAGTTCTGGCGTATTCCGCAACTAGACTTTCGTTGCTTGCTTGGACCAATTCTCGGGGTCAGGCCTGTGTGTCCTTTGCTTGCTGGATGTGCTTCCTGCTGGACAAACAGCAAACAGCACTCATCGTAAATGGTACACATGTGACCTCTAGTGGTCAGTTAATGTTGTTTTTAGTTTTATTAAACGTCCATTATTTTATAAGTGCCTGTTTAGTAAATGTAGACTCTACAACTTGAGTTAATCATTCAAAAAAGCATTCAGTCAGGGAAATTAAGTGGCATAAATTGGGGTACATTTTTTTTTATTAATCCTGTTGGCCTAACTTTTAACGTCTTTAAACATGTCAGAAATACATACATATATATACCTCAAATCCACTCCACTAACTGTATCATTTTTGAAACTGTGAAAACATTGCAATGAAGGAAGAACCTAAACACATAAAAAAAAAAGGTTAAAATTCATACATATCTAAATACAAATGAGTTTTGATAAAACATTACGAGCATGCTATTCCACACTATGTCCTGTAGTTTGTTTTGTTTAGATGCATGTTGATGTATCAGATGTTGTTGTTCTCGCTGATATACAGCGCAGTATCCTGCCGTTTCATTATGTAACCATTAGCCATTTTTGTCTCTGTTTGTTACCAGACATGTACCAAACAGGTATGCACGTCGAACAACTATTATTAACTATAAGACTTGATGTCATCCTCATATCCTTAGCAGCTGCCCCCACCACGGTCTCTCAGCCCTGCAGCGGAGACGAGCGGTCAGGCCCAGGCCGCGGCTGTAATCCCTGACCCCTCCACAGGCGTATCCCCTGAGGCCGACGGCAGGCCTGAGGTCACCGAGGCCCGGGGGGAAGCTGCGGAAGCACCCGACAGCCAGGTAGATGGCACGGATGGTCAAGATGCCTCGGCCGCGTCTACACGCAGACACCAGCAATCAGAGGACATGGTGTCAGAGGTGGAGATTCCCAACGTGGGAAAGATCCTGGTCCGGGCCGACACGGACGGTTACAATGAAGAGGTAAGAGAGCCGGCCCTTAAAACACATTCAGATCTACGGCCCATGTCATGCTGCGTTCTATAGGCCCTCGTTTAGATACATGTTAGTCTCTGCCATAATATCATTGTTTGGATGTATTGACTGAATGGATACAGCATGCATGGGCCGTTGAAAACCCCATTGCTGATATACAGGTTGGTGTGTGCTTGGCGTCGCTCTAATCCCCACTGTCGGTCCTGCGTGGCGCTGTGTTTCAGATGATGCTGACTCCAGCCATGCAGGGCATCATCATGGCCATAGCTAAAGCCAGACAAGTGTTTGACAGCGACGGCCCTGAGGCTGGCCTCATCAAGGTAGACCCCCTCATGTCCTTCCGACATGCCATACATGTCAACTGTGTGTCTGTCCCTCCAGGGGGACTTCCAGGGGGGGGGTCCTGGCAAGCTTGGGGCTTGTTTGAAGAAAAAAAAAAGTCCAGTCGAGGTGTTGTTTGTACCACTCACACATCAGTAACTGACAAAGAGCACGAAGACACACGCACTAACACACCCCTCCCCCTAGGCGTTCCACGAGGAGTACTCCCGTCTGTTTGAGTTGTCCCAGGAGGAGACCACTCCCCAGCGAGACCCACGTCTGCACCACGCACTGGTCTACTTCTTCCAGAACCAGGCGCCCAACCGGGTCATCGAGAGGACCCTGCTGGAGGGCTTTACCGACCGCAACCTCAGCTTCGATGACAGGTCAGTCAGCTCCTGTCTCTGAAATACGGAGAAATGGAGATGTAAGAACGTCGTCGTTTCCATTCTGTTTGCTGCTTGTTACAGTGATTTTGAACAATTCCAAATAATCTATCATCATAATCATTAAGATTCAGACCTGGGTAAAATAGTATTGAAATGACTGTATATTTCAAGTATTCCTTGTTGATTGTTAATTGAAGTAGTTACAAAAACTGTTATTCAGTAACTCTAGTATGCATAATGGAGTTCACTCGCTTTTTTATTTTACGTCACAGTTAGCCCACCTTTTCTGGGAAAATCTTTTAAATGATTTAGCATATTTTTTGTTTGTTTTTTATAAAAAATACTTCTAAGCTCAAACACACTACCACTCAAATACACCACCACGCATTTAACCCAGGTATTTTGAAGGAACTACTGTAGATATTACTGCATATTTACAGTCAAGTCTCTTGACAAAGGCATGTTCCTAAAGCATCAATACAACGGCATGAGTCAGATCGACAAATGACCTTACACCGACAGGTCACTGTAGACTGCTTAATATTTCTAGATCTCCGTCACAATTTGCCCATGATTGCCTACGGCCGAGCACAATCACTAATGTTCATAGATAATTCACCGTGGCGCATGTTACCCCTCCCCGTGTCGTCCTGTGTAGGTCCATCAGCATCATGAGGGAGGCTCGTGCCAAACTACGCCTCATCAAGCCAGAGGATATGGACATGGAAGAGTATATGGTGTGTGTCCGTAGCTACGTTCCTATTATACAGCACTGCGTGGATTTGAATTCAGCTTGTTACTCTATCAGCAGAAGCTCCTCACTCTTTTCCCACCGTATCTGTCTAAATGTATAAAATATGAATATGTAAGTGTTTTTTTGGCACCACTGTTAACCGGTCTGTTCCACCGATTGATAAGAGCCCAAGACAATCAATGAGTAATGGCGCACTTATGAACATTTTAAAAACGCTCATCTTAACATAACCCTTTATCAAACTCGCCTGGGATGTCGATTGAGGGAGCGCTACATTATTTACACCCAAACTCCTCTATTGGACACCAGCCAAACTTGAATTGACTGTGTCTGTGTGTTGACTGTGTCTTCTCAGCAATGGCATGATGACTACAGCCTGTTCCGGACAGTGTTTGTCTACCTGCTGACAGGCCTGGAACAGTACCAGCATGGAAAGTAGGTGTTGTCATGGCAAACGGGGCTCTGCCCCTACGTGATCAGCCTGTTTGGTGGTTTGAGTGGGCGGACCGTCTGGTGTGACGTCATCAGTGGGCGGACCGCCTGGCGTGACGTCATCAGTGGGCGGACCGCCTGGCGTGACGTCATCAGTGGGCGGACCGCCTGGCGTGACGTCATCAGTGGGCTGACCGCCTGGCGTGACGTCATCATTTGGCTGACTGGTTGTGGTGATGTGGTTCTTGTGTGCCACCAGGGTGCGCGAGGCGTTGAATTACCTTAACCACGCTTACAAAGACAACGCCATGCTGCTGAGGAGAGGGGACAGGAGAGGGGTGGATCAGTCGCTTATTGCACTTCACAGGAGGAGGTGTCTCAAAGTGAGTGCTACTTATCATGTCGTTACGTCACTGTGAAAGAGGCTTCGAGCGGTAGCACTCAAAGTACACCGGAATCATTATGACCAGGAGTTCAAATTCCCACAATGCCCCGGGGTTCTGCAGAGGAAGTTGCATAAGTTGGCAAAAACCAATAAATGAAATGTTGGACTTGATGAGAAAGTTTGAAATGTATGTAAAGGTTTAACAGAATAAGATGCTAACCTTTGTGCTACAGTTTGAAAGATTAAAATAGGTCTGCTACTATGACCACTTCATCCATATGTAGACTACATACCTCTCAGTGTGCATTCGTATTAAGGCTGCTCATTCGGCTGTTCTACAGATGCTCTTGTAAAAAATAATATACTTGGAAGTCTCATGGTTTCCCCCGGATCTCCCTCCTCCTCCCTCTTCCTAGGAGGTGAATGACAACGCGGCCATGCTGTTCAGGAGCAGTGAGGTAAGCGATGTGGAGGACGGCGTGGTCATCATGAATGAGGCAGTCATCCCCTGCATGCAACTGATGAGCCGGCCGGACACGGTCAGCCAGGAGGACCTGGACACAATGGAGGCTATCCGCAGCCACTGGTGCTCCTACCTGGGGGTGGACCTGGAAGGTCAGGACCTACGTTTGTTTGTTTTTCACGACGTCTCGGTTACATCCTCCCCCGTGTGGCACCCTGGCTCGCCTGGCCGTCTTGATTGCGTTTTACTTCTCAGTCTCTCCCTCTTCTTGCGTCCCTCCTCAGACTCGCTACAGGAGAAGTTGGGTGAGTTTCTGCCCAGAGTCCTGGACTGCTCAACAGAGATGGTGGTCCTAAAGGATCCACCCACGGTGCGCTCCAAAGTGCCCCATGACCTGTGCAGTCGCCTGGCCGCCATCATGGAGTCCATCACCAACACATCTGCTGTTGCCGTCAAGTAAGGGCCCCGGGGTCATAGGTCGACTGCTGAGTGTCAGGGTCGGGACAAATGCTGGAATTGTGCCTAGTAGTGCAACGTTGTTTTTTTATATTCATTTTTAATGTGCTTTTGTCATATTTTTCTAAGCCAGAACATTTAAGGGGGATTCTGAGTGACATAAGGCAGATCTTAAACACTCGAATGGTAATCACATATGCCAGGGGAGCTGTTAGTGCCTTGAACCTATGCAGGTGTGTTTTAAGACCATGAAAACACAAGAAGAGTAATTTTGTTTGTTTCGTAGATATTTTACGTTTGTCATGTTAAATTAGGATTGCCGTGAACAACAAGCTGATGATTTAGATGCTTAGAAATTCACAGATTCCTTTGTTTTATTGTTTTGTATTTTATATATGTAAGCCTTTCCTTCAAACTGTTTTCCACATCTGGAAACCTATGTGCGCGCTCAATAAACTTTCAAACTTTCTGTTCTTTCTGTTGTTCTTTTCTGTGTTCCTCCTTTTTCTTTTCTTTTCTCCTTTTTTTAATCTATATTTCTGATACACAAACATAATTTGACACATTTCTTTCTTTCTTTTTTGTCTCTGTACTCCAAATGATTTTTGGAGTATAAATGAACTATTTCTGTGAGGTTAAAGTATACAATCTGAGCTTTTATTTTTAGTATATATTTAATACCTCTTTAAAGCAAAATATAACCTGGCCATCCTGATTTTGAGGCCAACTAGTGGTTGGCACCTTGCAGTATATTATCTGTAGTTCTACTGGTGGCTTCTGCAGATGGTAGTGGCTAACACATCCATGGCTACCTCCTGGGTGTTGCTGATCTGTCTCACATTTCATACTGGTGGATAATTCAAGTCAGTCACCAATTTTATCTGTGGTATACAGTGCCTTGCAAAATATTATTAGATTTTCTGCGACCTGTATTTAAATATCAAAGAAAAGTGTAGCCGTTTACGTTATTTCTGTATCGGTAACATTTTCAACCTCCTCAAATATTTAAAATGTTGGTATTTTCTAATAAAATACAAAACATACAAATATTCTGCACACAAACACACAAAACTATTGATCAATGGATGAAGACTCTACATTGGATCTAGTCAAAGTAACAGTCCAGTATTGTATTTTGTTTGTTTGTTTTTCACTTCCCATGGTGCTGCATTACTTCCTGCACAGCTCGCTAGCCCTGCTAACTCCACAAGAAGATTGACAGCTGACCGCTCTGACCAATAGAAGGGGGAGGTGAGGGGGGATAAAGGGACAGCCCCGTCTGGTCCACAGCTGGACAACAGGCGCCCTGCCAGTTTGCTTTGACATCACTGGAGAGGCACCACAGCACAGCATTCCTACTCAAACAGCCACAACACATTTTTAAAGCTACTTGTTATCCCTCTGGTGGAAGATGAGCCAACACTGAGAAAGATGATTGATATCTCTATTAAGGTATGGTTCATTCAGTTGTTCTTTTTGGAAATGAGTTATGATGCCTCTCCTTCATGTACAGACATGCGTACCTTCAGTCCTCCACTGTTCTCTTCTGGGGTTTTAGAGTTGCACCTGGTTGTTCAGCTCATTTCTACATTTTGGTTCTTTCGCTGCTCTGATTCTAGGGAGGTTGATGTAAGGTTACAATTTAGAAGAGTCAAAAGTGAATACTTTTGAGTGTACGTTACGTCAATGTAAGTTGTAGGATTATGTGACTTACATCGCTGTTCTAAACGTCTCAGAAATGCAAAAGCCCATCTGTATAAAATCAGCAAATTTACAAATGTTGTTAAACATTTGTGCCAACCAAAAATGTAGCATCTGAAAAATTCAGCAGATCATTTCTAAATGTTCTTCTTTGGCAAAAAATGTAGAGTGCCCACCATAATTAGAGCTGTTGATTACAATGCCTCAGGCAGCTCATGGTCGGCCGCACTCTGAGTCAGAGTCGATATTGACATGGTCCCACAATTTTGCATGCAGGAGCTCACATCTGCTGCTTTGAGCTGTTTGGCTGTCCAGTATGGAGTAACAACACAAACAACAGTACAGACCGGTAATAATACAGACTTGCCCAGGGGTTTTTTGACCACATCTGGGCAAAACAATTATCTTAGCCCTTGTAAACAAGGGCAAGTCTGTAATCGCCTCAAATCCATCACTACTTGCTCCTGGGTTGTTCCCAGATTAATTTAGAGGATCAGGCTTAATCCCAACAGTTTAATTGGATCCAACAGAGACTGATGATATCACAACGTACCGCTGATTGGATTGATCTGAAAGTTGCTTGGAGAGGGGGGAGGTATTACGTAATATTTGATACAGAGGAGGGGAGAACCATCTGGTTAAAGAAGTCCGTCAGGGTATCGGATATACTGTAAGTAATACAGCCATTGACCCATTGCTGGATTGAATCCTCCAGCAATCCCTGAACTGTGACACATGCCTGTACAAAGTTCAACCAGTATTGCTTGGCAGAAGTTTTTTATTCCGTCTCTTCTCTCCTCTCTAGTACAGTAGTGGTTGTTAATTGAAAACTCTCAATCACATTCTCTTGCTTCGACAGGAACAATAAAGCAACGCTGGGTGCCCCCAGCAGCTCAGCTGCCACTCAGAGCACAAGGATCGTCGGTAGTCTCACTGATGGTTTCCACCAGGATGTGCAGCAGGGTGACACTGCACGAGTCCCATAACGGAGACTATAGGAGTCCTACGAGAATTGACCCACGAAGGAACTCAATTCCCCCAGCACAGACTCTTACAGCAAAACATCTCCTGGCATACCTCCCCAGACCATCCAAAGAATCAAGAATCAACACAACCTTATATCCAAAGGTATATATAGAATAAATGTAGTTTATTGGTATTTTAGGATATTGTTAACTGGGATGTGTTCAGCATGATGCTTTCAGCGCATATTCATGGTAGATGATGAGCATAATGTGCATAACAGTTGTTAGACGTAACAGTAGTTGTTACACCATATCTTTTTTGTTCAGGTTTCAGCAGAAGACAACGTGGCTGTGACAATGCTTAACTCCAGAAGAGTCAACCCCAGCTCAAATAACAAAGACTACAACAACTTCCCTGCTGTGCCACCCCAGCCCGCCCCCCCTGTGCCACCCCATCCCGCCCCCGCTGTGCCACCCCATACCGCACCCCCTGCCCCACCCCAGACGCGGCTCCAGAGCCCAGACCCCGGTCAGGTTGTTCCAGGATTGGTCAGGCGGGAGGTGGACACCTGCCAGTACATCATTCCTACTGAGGAGTCAGAGGCAATCTTTCCTCACCATCCTTACCGTGGACGCCACTTCAAGCGTTTTAGCTCCAGGTGGCATTCAGGCGCTCCCTTTGGTGGCCCCTTTGGTACCACCAGTAGCCATAGCCACAGGACGACGGGTCAGAACAGGCCCCACATGCCTCACTGCAAACTTATCGGAGATGAGAGGCCAAATTATGGCACCGCCAACAAGCAGCGCCAACGCTACGTCACCAAAGACGGGAAGTGTCGTGTGAACCTGGGCCCCATCGAGGACAAGACCCGGTACCTGTCAGACATCTTCACCACTCTGGTGGACCTAAAGTACCGCTGGTTCCTCTGTGTGTTTACCCTGTGCTACATTGTCACGTGGGTGGCCTTTGCTGAGATCTACTTCATAGATGCCTGGCTGCGGGACGACGTGGCCCACGTCCACGACCCAAAGTGGCGGCCATGCTTTGAGAACGTGGACAGTTTCATTTCTGCGCTGCTTCTGTCCGTGGAGAGCCAGAGGACCATTGGCTATGGCTCCAGGTTGGTGACGGCCAATTGCATGGAGGGAGTGGTTCTCCTCATGGCCCAGTCAATCATCGGCTCCATCATTGACGCCCTCATGGTGGGATGCATGTTCGTCAAAATCTCCCGGCCTCAGAAAAGGGCCCAGACTCTGATCTTCAGCAAGCACTGTGTCATATCAGAGCGTGACGAGAAACTCTGCCTCCTCTTCCGCATTGGAGACTTGAGGGCGAGTCATATGGTGGACGCCAAGATCCGAGCCAAGCTGATCAAGTCCAGACAGACCAAGGAAGGGGAGTTCATACCGCTGGAGCAGTCAGAGATCAACCTGGGCTACGATACTGGAGGAGACCGGCTCCTGTTGGTCGAGCCTCAGACTATCACCCATGTCATCAACGAGACCAGTCCATTCTGGGAAATTGGGGCTGAGCGCCTGACAAGGGAGAGATTTGAGATCATTATCATCCTAGAGGGGATAGTGGAGGCATCAGGTTGGTTGGATGTGAATGCTTTGAAACTGTGAAATTATGTTCAAAATCATTTTAACAGCCCTAGAGCTAGATGTTGACAAATGAAACATGTCCTAGTTGCCTTGCTGTGCTAAAAAAACAAACAAACATGTAAAACGTGTCATAAAAGTGTTGTCTTCCCTGTGTTGTAGGTATGACATGCCAAGCCAGAACCTCCTACACTGAGGATGAGATTCTGTGGGGCCACCGATTTGAATCGTGCATGTCCCTGGAAAAGGGGTCTTACTGTGTGGACCATAGTGCATTTGACAAAACCTTTCCTGTACAAACCTCCACCCTTAGTGCTAAAGAGAAGAGTATTGAAAAAGAGGCGGCCCTCTTTTAGATAAAAAGACGATAATATTTACTATGAAATAAATTATTTTGTTGCAGCGATCAATAATGAACTCATGATCTTAAATAACAAAATGTTTTGTCAAGATCACAATATGACCTCTATGAATAGGAGTGGATCTATTCATGATAAAAGACATGATGGCTGAGGAAGCAGAAACCTTGGTGGCTCAGCGTGTGTTTTATTTTGGTCAGAGACATTTTGTATTGGCCATTTTAATGTAGAATAATAATTGTAGAATAATCAGTAAAAATGTCCACAGTTGTGCCCTTGTGTAAGACACTTAAACCCCCAGCTGTTCCAGGAGCTCCACTGCAGCTGACACCTATACTGCTTCCACTATTTTGTGTATTTGTGGTCCTAAGGGAGTTGTAATAAATGACAGGCTCAAAGGGAGGATCGTAACTGTATTGTTTCCTCAAATGCTCTTTCCTTGCCTCCACAAAAATGCATTTTAGGAGAAAATCTCAACATTTCCTCCAGTGTGCTGAGACAAGAATATGGATGTGAGGAATCAAGAAAATACAAAGGAAATACACATTTCCCAGTCACCTCCAAAACAAACAAGTTACATGAACAAAGTTGATTTACATAACAATGACTAAATGACTTAAATGTATTATAACATCTGACACGCTCTTATTGCATTGTGCATAAGAACACTCAAACTGACTTGTTAAATTACTAGGTAATCAGTCAGAAGCAGGCTGAAATAATCCCTTATCAGTCTATTCCAGAAGAATATGGTCTCAAGTACATATTACATTGTAAAAACTGAATTAATTGAGGTGGGGGATAGCTTTCTTCCAAGTACTCATTAGACCTGATTAATGTTTAACCATAACAAAATCAAAAAACACTTCTGTTTATTGAAACTTATGATCACAAAACATATTGTATGTCACGATCACAAGAAAATTATCTTCTGATTGTGACTAAATACATTGATTTTATACAAGTAGTGTTTTTGACAGTTGCCTGGTGGGAGTATCCTGTTTTTATTTAAATGAAGTCTTCTGTTGGACTTCTGTATATGTTGGATAGTTGCAGTTGTATTATGGATACATTTGTTAACTGCCACCCGAATTTTTGAAATCTGGGGACAATCGCTATTGATATTGCTCCTTCTACCCAATCTTTTCCGGATCTGAATTTTTTTAAAGGTTGCTACATGTTTAGTCTGTTTTTTGTTATAATGTGCTAAGTACACATCTATAATGTAGTCACTTTGATGTAGTCATAGTTATCCTGAATTAATTAGTGATGATCTAGTGAAGGCGATTAGGCTTCAAGCTGGAATTCATTTTGTGTGTGCATTCAGCTGTTACTCTATTTACTCTATCCCCGGTTGAAATGGATTACACATATCAGTCAAATACAGTGCCTTTAAAGTGCTCCCCCTCCCTTTGTTTTCACATAGGGCTGCCTTTTGACATTTTAACACATTATATAATTACTTGATTGAATATAGATTCCCACTTATACATCTAAGTTGTGAAATATGCCAAACACTGCTTAATCACATAAATGGCTATGCCCGTCAGTGAGTACAACGCTGCTGCAATTATCTACTGCATTTTACTTTTACATTTTAGCCATTAAATCGATATTTTACACCAAAACTGTCTTTTGCTATTTTCGTTATTAGTCTACTGATTAATGCAATCACAAAAAAGTGTGAATGTAAGCAGAAAGAGCACTTCTGGCACAGAGAGAAAGTCACATGGTGATGATGCAAATCGAAGGCCAGTGGAGTATGCCAGGTCAGGAGATATTAGGGTCATTGTGTGCTACCCTGGAGCAGAGACCTGGAGGGCCCTTCCAAACATAATCATCAGACAGGCATACCTGAGTCACTGCAGATGGTCTCTAAGATAATTTAAATAACATTCTCACATTCCTCTATCTTACTGAACACCAATCCTATAATACATGGTCAACTTGTTTGGTACCTTCTCTGAGTATCGAATCAAGAGGAAAACAACTGAACTTATTCATGGATGGATCCAAAACCAGTCCGATTATCTATTTTACCTTTTTACATTTTAGTAATTTAGCAGATGCTCTTGTGCAGAGCAACTTATTGTAAGTGCACATTTTAAAATAGCTAGGTGAAACCACAACACAGTTTAGTGGTAAGTCTAATTTAATCAATGAATTTGTTCAGCAAAGGTCAGTACTGGAAAGAAGACCCTGCAAATAATAAAAGTGAATACATAAAAAGTTAACAAAACACAACAGACAGAGTTGGTGGCAGTGGAACTATTTTAAGTACTCATTTTCTGATGTTTATTGAAGATGGTAGAGACTTTGCTATCCTAGCCTCCAAGGTAAACTGTTTCCACCATTGAGGTGCCAGGACAGAGAATAGTTTAGATTTTGAGGTTGGGGAACAAAAAGCCTGAGTAGAGATGTTGGATTTGAGCATTGCCTGAAGATTCCTAATAATCTACATGTTTTTGAGAAAATATATACATCTTCTTTTGAATAATTTCTCCTAAACTATATCCCCCATATTTTGAGATTAAGTTGATAAACACCAATTAAAGGCCACTGTATAGTTTCCTTGTGTTTAAATCTTTTTTCTAAATTGGGTCATTAAATTAAGTGTTTTTTTTCCCTTTAGTCAAAAGTCTTATTTGGTTAAGGCCAGACACCACAGTTAAAAACAGTGATTTTGCATCCATCTAACAATTTTCTGATTTTGGGATATATTTCAACTTCCGTACTTTAATAAAATGTACAAATAATTTGAAAATAATGTATATAAATACTTGATTTATATCATTTTATCCCAACTGAATGTTGTTATTGTTAGCATGTTTCATGTAGACATTCAACCATTATTTATATCATTCAAAAGCTTGTTTTCCAGAGCATATCGTTAGCTAGTCCATACATGCCTACATCCTTTGTAGATCTGGTGTTTTGTGTTAAAAGATGCATCGTTCTTATTTCTAATTGCATTAGCAACTTTATTGGTCATTTTCTCAAAATGACATGTTTTCCGTGTCCCAATCAATCAATCATTTGATACATTCACAATATCCCACACACAGGTTCTTAGGTCTTATAGACTTATAGTGTGTCATTTAGATTCTACGTGTCATTTTATCTGTAAATATAGGCAAAATATCTGTCATACATATTAATATTGTTTTTTAGATAATTTCATGAAACAACAATATTTTGATCAACTGTTCTGTAAGTCTGACAATTGGGTGTCTTATCACAATAGAAAAACATTCTAGTTTGAAGTCATGTGTTGAAAAACGTATTCTCGTGATATGCAAATTAGTAAATATTTAAGGACGTTTAGTCTCATTTGCAGATTTAAATAGTTAGATTAAACTTGTAATACAAAAATATATTGTATTTCTTAATACTTGCAACTTGTAAAGTTTCAGTCTGATAAGAGTAAAGGGGAAAAAATGACCTATTAGAGTGTGGGGTCTGGCCTTAAGAGTAAACATAGCATGACATTTTTAAAGTCAAATTTCTCTGTGCAGTGAATTTGAAAATGTACCGGGGAAAACAAATGTACGGGTTCATTTCCGAGGTTCAAATTTGGAATTCGCAGTTGGTAGCCATGACGGTTGAAAAATATCAGAGATTTCCTAGTTCCCAGTCGACATGAAATAGCACGAATGACGCGACTACACAGCGACGAGCATACGCGGCATTAAAAATGAAAAAGAGAACCGCCTGAGAGCAGTTTCAAAATTCAGTTTTCGGGAGGGAAAGAATAGCGGTGTTAAACTGCAGTATCCTTGATAACTGTTCTGACCGGTTGTAACAAACGCCGCTAAGGGTCAGGGCACAGCCTCCTGGGATGTTGGTACTTGCTTGCTAGCTTGTGTACTGTACATCTGTGTTCTCTAAATCCAAACATGGCGTCTTTTGTGACAGAAGTTCTGGCAAGTTCTGGTAAACTCGAAAAAGAAGACCTCACTGGTAAAATAAATAAGCTGTCGCGAAAAGTAGAGGACGCTAAGGTAAGCAACATCATCTAACCCGCCAAAACAAAAACCGTTAGCAAACGTTTATCACAAATATGGATAACGTAAGCTAGCTAAAAATATTCAGTTTTTTTTTTGTTCAAAGCCGCCTTATTAGGCTGACTAGACCTGTCTTACTCCCTTGTTAGCTAAACGTTTACGAATACAACCACTGAATGTGCCAATTCCACAAAGCATAGTCAGCTGTGTCTGCTACTAAACCGTTTCCGACTGTAGTTGTTGACTACTAGGTAAAGACGGGTCCAGGGTTGCCAGATACAAATCACAGTATTACTGAAAGTCATAAATCATGCATACTCCACACAAAACTGCCCAAAGCAATTTTTTATCTTCAACCCGCCCATAATAAAGATAGCCCACTTGGGGCGAAACCTATCCATCTGGAAACACTTGTCAAGTCAGATGTAGCTATGCCCTGCTGTTGATACCTAGGCTCTTGACAAAGTTATTTATTACGTGTTCATGTTGACGTAGCTACTGTAACGCTAATCAATAAAGATATCCAGTCTGGTTAGAGGTAGCTTACTGATTAGCTCAGTAACTATTTACATTTCTCATGTCATGACCATTCTACATAAACTCTAAATGACGTGTAGTTATGCTTCCCAATTTAGCCAACTAAATTCCACAAATTACGACGAAATGGTCTCATGTATATCAGATATTGCGCCGGATTCACCTCTATGATATCTAATACGATGCCCGCAATGTTTTCAGTCCCCTTAGTATAATCTCTAGCACTACGTAGGAGGTGGGCGGAATCAAGCACGAGCTAGGTGGATGCTATTGGGCAATATTGGCGCGTTAGTGGGTGTTTCAGTTAGTAAACGCCTACTTCTTGAAGTATGCACAACTCAGTTGGCCCTGTACTCTTCAATAACTTTTTAGAAATGTTGACAGCGTTCAAGTTGACAAAATTTATTTCAACCTCTTTTGTAGTATATTTTACTTTTGGGAACAGAAGCTGTTCTAAGTTTAGTGGTTTAATTATTAAGAATATCTGGGTCCTTGTCTATCTGTGGGTATAGCTTTCTGTCGTGTTTCTGTCACACACTTATGCTTAACGATGCACTCTGCAATATCTGGCCACTGTTTGCAGAAATGGCACTGTCAAGCCAAAACCGGTCCCTGAAAAGTCATATATGTTCCGATGTCCATCCATTCATCAAAACCAATAACTTTCAAACTTGGATGTTCATGGCAAACGGTGGTGTGATTGTGATTCTGCTCATTGATTATACACCGATAAACAACATATTACACATCTAGCCAATATGGGGGTTTTACAAAACTATTAATTTGCAAAAGTGCATCTTCAATCTTCTTTTGATTCTTTACCTTAATCTCACTATCTGTTTTCCTCTGCATATCCCTGTAGGAAGAGGTATGTGACATGATCAACAAAAGGTACAATGAGTTCCTCCCCTGCATGCAGGGGGCTGAAGCACTTCTGGGGCAGGCTGAAGACCTCTCTAAAGAAATTGACATCCTCAAAAGCTGCATTGAAACAGAGGTAAGCTTTACAAACTCACATCACCTTGTGTTTTTGGGAGGTGTTATCCATTTGACAAAGAGCAAAGATATAGGCCTGCTTTTGATAAAGTTTGGTTTGTGCTTACAGGTGCACCAGAATCTACATACAGCTGTGACTGAGTATGCCAAGCTGAAGCAGCAGCTGGAGAGAAACACTACGGTCATTGCCATGCTCAGACACCTCGAAGAGGTAGGCTATGTCATCTCATCTTCATCAGGTCGCGGGGGCAGAAGCTCCAGCAGGGGACCCCAAATGTCCCTTTCCCCGAGCCACATTTGCCAGCTCTGACTGGGGGATCCCAAGGCGTTCCCAGGCCAGTGTCGAAATATAATCTCTTTACCTAGTCCTGGGCCTACCCCGAGGTCTCCTCCCAGCTGGACGTGCCTGGAACACCTCCCTAGGGAGACGTCCTGGGAGCATCCTTACCAGATGCACGAACCACCTCAACTGGCTCCTTTCGACACAAAGGAGCAGCGGCTCTACTCCGAGTTCCTCACGGATGGCTGAGCTTCTCACCCTATCTCTAAGGGAGAAGCCAGCCACCCTTCTGAGAAAACCCATTTCAGCCGCTTGTACTCGCGATCTTGTTCTTTCAGTCATGACCCAGCCTTCATGACCATAGATGAGGGTAGGAACGAAAATTGACCGGTATATCGAGAGCTTTGCCTTCCGGCTCAGCTCTCTTTTCGTCACAACGGTGCTGTAAAACGAAGGCTATGTCACACCACACTAATCCTGAGCTCATTCCTAGGTCACTGTGCATTTAACTCAAGACAAATCCAAGTTAGCTTTAAGACTGACTTTAGGACTGACCATAGATATATTTTTGCCAGACTGCGTAAGCGGATTCATGCTTTTTGGTTCAGGATAGACAAAAACTTTGCTGGCTACAACCTTCAGTAGCTATGTTATAGTACGCCTAAAATAAAACTGTTCACGGCTGTATTGCGACTATTTCTATTTCCGAAGTATGCATCGGTGCATGGTGTTTGGGGTCATATAGGCTAGATAAAAACCCCTTGGGCAGTAAAAGAGTAGGGATTTCCACGGTTCTCTCGTCGTTTCACTTGACGAAAAAGTCAGTTATCGTCACCAATATTGATAGTTATTGTGTCAATTTCACTCACGTGGTCGACCCCGGTTCAAATCCAGTGAGGGCAACAACATCTAGCACTATTAATTGCGGGCTGGCTGAACTAGGCTTGCCTTGTTCCTTTTCTGATTGAACGTAATCACATGTTGTGAATTACGTTCTGTGGCCCTGGGTGGTCTTGTGGTAAAAAGCCATTCTTCCAGACCAATATTGGGTCATTGTGGGTTTAAATTTGTATCTGAATCCCCCTTCCCCAATATTCAAATTTTTCAGCTTAACGGGGCAATAATGCATGTTGTACAGACACCTGCAGACAGAAACTTGTGATTACGTTCAATAATACTGATAAATGGCAGCATGTTGTCTACATGTTTTCTGTTGTTGATTTCAGTTTCACCTTGCCATGGAGGAGTTTCATAGAGTCCTACTGGAGAAGAAGTATGTGAATGCGGCCAAGCAGTTAGAAAAGGCCAGAGACAGTGCAGACTCTCTGAAGGCTTGGAAAGGCTCTGAGTTGCCCCTGCTGAGAGCCCTCAGCTCAGAGCTCACTGTCCAGAGAGAGAACCTCATCTACCACCTGGGGGATGAGTGGAAGAGACTGGCTGTCTGGAAACTGCCTTCTTCCAAAGGTAAAGGTGTTAGTGTTACAAAGTTGCTGTCCTAGTTTACTTGTTGAGGAGGTTGTGTGAAGTGTATCAGCGTACTACATGGAATTCTCTAATATACATGCCTCTTTGTAATGGTTAGTATGTTATTTAAAAGGTGATTTGCCCTGGGTTAACCCAGTAAACAGTGGGAATTAGTTTCATACAGTTATACCCTCCCTGTACCATATTGGAGTATCCAGTATTACCAGTCTAGCGATGGAATAGCCTAGTCAGTATAGCCTCTTGTCTCTATCCTGAACAAATCCTATTTTGCCACTGGTCGTTTTAATAGTTAATTGGCCATTTGTGAATGACATGGATGCAGTTAAACTGACTAACGTTTCTTACTAAGTTAACCTCCACCACAAATAGCCACTGGCCGTTTTCACAGGGCGTAATAAGCTTTACTAACTTACTGGAATAGTCATAACAATTGAGCAATTGCTAGCGAGTCTGCCAAAGCTATTTCATTTCATGGCATAAGAACATACTTTTGTCTTTCATTCGTGAATTACATTTATACAGTAACTATCAATAAAAGGTGACGATAACTAACTTCTCCTCCATGAACTGCCACCTTAACGTGGTGGAGGGGTTTGAGTACCTGAGTGACCCTAGGAGCTATGTTGTCTGGGGCTATATGCCCCTGGTAGGGTCTCCCAAGGCAAACAGGTCCTAGGCGACGGGTCAGACTAAGAGCGGTTCAAAATACCCCTTAATGATGAATAATTATTTGAGTTCCGTGACGTCGCCCGGTATGGCGCAGCCGGGGCCCCACCCTGGAGCCAGGCCCGGGGTTGGGGCTCGCACGCGAGCGCCTGGTGGCCGGGCCTTTCCCCATGGGGCCCGGCCGGGCATAGCCCGAAGGAGCGACGTGGGGCCGCCTTCCCGTGGGCTCACCACCCACAGGAGGGACCATAAGGGGTCGGTGCGTAGAGGATCGGGCGGCAGTCGAAGGCAGGGGCCTAGGCAACCCGATCCCTGGACACGGAAACTAGCTCTAGGGACGTGGAACGTCACCTCGCTGGCGGGGAAGGAGCCTGAGATAGTGCGTGAGGTTGAGAGGTTCCGACTGGAGGTAGTCGGAATCACCTCTACGCACGGCTTGGGCTCTGGAACCACACTCCTTGAGAGAGGATGGACTCTTCACCACTCTGGAGTTGCCCATGGTGAGAGGCGGCGGGCTGGTGTGGGTTTGCTTATAGCTCCCCAGCTCTGCCGCCATGTGTTGGAGTTTACCCCGGTGAACGAGAGGGTCGTTTCCCTGCGCCTTCGGGTCGGGGATAGGTCTCTCACTGTTGTTTGTGCCTATGGGCCGAACGGCAGTGCAGAGTACCCGACCTTCTTGGAGTCTCTGGGAGGGGTGCTGGAAAGTGCTCCAACTGGGGACTCTATCGTTCTACTGGGGGACTTCAACGCCCACGTGGGCAACGACAGTGACACCTGGAGGGGTGTGATTGGGAGGAACGGCCCCCCTGATCTGAACCCGAGTGGTGTTCAGTTATTGGACTTCTGTGCTAGTCACAGTTTGTCCATAACGAACACCATGTTCAAGCATAAGGGTGTCCATCAGTGCACATGGCACCAGGACACCCTAGGCCGCAGGTCGATGATCGACTTTGTTGTCGTTTCATCTGACCTGCGGCCGTATGTCTTGGACACTCGGGTGAAGAGAGGGGCGGAGCTGTCAACTGATCACCACCTGGTGGTGAGCTGGATCCGATGGCGGGGGAGGAAGCTGGACAGACTCGGCAGGCCCAAGCGTACTGTAAGGGTCTGCTGGGAACGTCTGGCCGAGTCTCCTGTCAGAGAGATCTTTAACTCCCACCTCCGACAGAGCTTCGACTGGATCCCGAGGGAGGCTGGAGATATTGAGTCCGAGTGGACCATGTTCTCCACCGCCATTGTCGAAGCGGCCGTTCGGAGCTGTGGACGTAAGGTCTCCGGTGCCTGTCGAGGCGGCAATCCCCGAACCCGGTGGTGGACACCGGAAGTAAGGGATGCCGTCAAGCTGAAGAAGGAGTCCTATCAGGCCTGGTTGGCTTGTGGGACTCCTGAGGCAGCTGACGGGTACCGACAGGCCAAGCGGACTGCAGCCCGGGTGGTTGTGGAGGCAAAAACTCGGGCCTGGGAGGAGTTCGGTGAGGCCATGGAGAAGGACTATCGGCTGGCCTCGAAGAGATTCTGGCAAACCGTCCGGCGCTTCAGGAGAGGGAAACAGTGCCCTACCAACGCTGTTTACAGTAGAGGTGGCCAGCTGTTGACCTCAACTGGGGATGTCGTCGGGCGGTGGAAGGAGTACTTCGAGGATCTCCTCAATCCCGCCGTCACATCTTCCATTGAGGAAGCAGAGGATGAGGGCTCAGAGGTGGACTCGTCCATCACCCGGGCTGAAGTCACTGAGGTGGTCAAGAAACTCCTCGGTGGCAAGGCACCGGGGGTGGATGAGATCCGCCCTGAGTACCTCAAGTCTCTGGATGTTGTGGGGCTGTCTTGGTTGACACGCCTGTGCAACATCGCGTGGCGGTCGGGGACAGTGCCTTTGGGATGGCAGACCGGGGTGGTGGTCCCTCTTTTTAAGAAGGGGGACCGGAGGGTGTGTTCCAACTACAGGGGGATCACACTTCTCAGCCTCCCCGGGAAAGTCTATGCCAGGGTTCTGGAGAGGAGAATACGGCCGATAGTAGAACCTCGGATTCAGGAGGAACAGTGTGGTTTTCGTCCGGGCCGTGGAACACTGGACCAGCTCTATACCCTCTACGGGGTGTTGGAGGGTTCATGGGAGTTTGCCCAACCAATCCACATGTGTTTTGTGGATTTGGAGAAGGCATTCGACTGTGTCCCTCGCGGCATCCTGTGGAGAGTGCTTCGGGAATATGGGGTCCTGGGTCCTTTGCTAAGGGCTGTCAGGTCCCTGTACGACCGAAGCAGGAGCTTGGTCCGCATTGCCGGCAGTAAGTCAGACTTGTTCCCAGTGCATGTTGGACTCCGGCAGGGCTGCCCTTTGTCACCGGTTCTGTTCATAATTTTTATGGACAGAATTTCTAGACGCAGCCAGGGGCCGGAGGGTGTCAGGTTTGGGGACCACACGATTTCGTCTCTGCTCTTTGCGGATGATGTTGTCGTGTTGGCCTCTTCAAACCAGGACCTTCAGCATGCGCTGGGACGGTTTGCAGCCGAGTGTGAAGCGGTGGGGATGAGAATCAGTACCTCCAAATCTGAGGCCATGGTCCTCAGTCGGAAAAGGGTGGCTTGCTCACTTCAGGTTGGTGGAGAGTGCCTGCCTCAAGTGGAGGAGTTTAAGTATCTAGGGGTCTTGTTCACGAGTGAGGGAAGGATGGAACGGGAGATTGACAGACGGATCGGTGCAGCTTCTGCAGTAATGCGGTCGATGTATCGGTCTGTCGTGGTGAAGAAAGAGCTGAGCCGCAAGGCGAAGCTCTCGATTTACCGGTCAATCTACGTTCCTACTCTCACCTATGGTCATGAGCTTTGGGTCATGACCGAAAGGACAAGATCCCGGATACAGGCGGCCGAAATGAGCTTTCTCCGCAGGGTGGCTGGGCGTTCCCTTAGAGATAGGGTGAGAAGCTCGGTCACCCGGGAGGAGCTCGGAGTAGAGCCGCTGCTCCTCCACATCGAGAGGGGTCAGCTGAGGTGGCTTGGGCATCTGTTTCGGATGCCTCCGGAACGCCTTCCAGGGAAGGTGTTCCGGTCCCGTCCCACCGGGAGGAGACCCCGGGGAAGACCTAGGACACGCTGGAGGGACTATGTCTCCCGGCTGGCCTGGGAACGCCTCGGTGTCCCCCCGGAAGAGCTGGAGGAAGTGTCTGGGGAGAGGGAAGTCTGGGCATCCCTGCTTAGACTGCTGCCCCCGCGACCCGGCCCCGGATGAAGCGGAAGAAGATGATGATGATGATGATGATAACTAACTTTTTCATCAAGTGAAAAGACGAGAGAATCGTGGAATCTACCAGAAATAATTAATAAATGTTGTCGCTCTCAATAGATTTGAACTCAGGACTTCCACATGAGAGGGACTCTCTTTAACCATTATGTGACGGCATTACACGTTTCAGCAGTCTACATGAAGATTAACTTTTCCATGCCAGAAACAGTTGCAATATAACTGCATACAGTTTCAGTTAAGGCTTACCATAACGTAACTACTGTATGTTGTAGCCAGCAAATGTTTGTCTATCCTGACCCAGAACTGTTTTATTTCAGGCTTACGATAATGTAGTTACTGGAGGCTTTAGCCAGTCAGGTTTTCGTTTACGGAACAATTCATTACTACCACCTCCTTTACGTTTTTAAACATGAAAGATTTGATCTATGGCAAATGGGCAAAATAAGGGAATTTCTTTGGCATGCCGTGTCACTTGTTTCTTGCTGTGCCACACAATTCACTTTCAAATATTTATATTGTTGCCATCTACCAGGTCTGTCTTAACATTGTTGAAGGGCGATTGTTATCTCCTCACCCCGCCCGACACCACACACTGACTGTCTCATCCCTCCTCAGAGACAAAGGGGGCGATGTCATTCCTGAAGACAGAGCTCCACCTCACCCTGGGTGGGACTAAGGAGCCCCAGCAGAGCCTTCTCTCCTGTGTCCTCCAGGCTCTGGCCATCCAAGGGGAGCTCCAACACAAGATCAAACTCTTCAGTAAGACCCAGTTAATGTTTGTTTTTTTTCTGAAGCAGACATTATTGGTTTTCTACATCAAATTCTAATCTCTATTCAAAAGCAATTAAAGTTGATGTGTTTTAATAAACTGGATGTTCCCCGTTCTGTGCACTGACTGTGAGGCTGCTTTTGCAGCGTCCAATTAGTCAGTCATGGGTAAGTCAACCGTAACTCTCCCTGCTCCAGGCCAGGTGCTGCTGAAGTACATACTGAAGCCCCTGATTATGTATCCTTCTCTAAACGTGGAGGTGTCGGAGCAGCAAGGGGAGGGCACTGTGCTCTCTATCCAGTCTGCTGAGACCCCAGAGGAACACTCCAGCCCTTCCCAGGTCTACACCAAAGTCCTGCTGGTGCTCAAGACCCTACACACACACCTGCTAGGTGGGCATCCCTGCATATATTCCTGGTCACTGCATATTTATCTGCTCGGCGCCGTTTGGGGTTTGTTGGTTGTTTGTCAGACGGAGTGCCTTGGATTCAGCAGAATTCAGCAGAAAAGTATACAATAGTCACAACTGTGGATGAGGTCTCAATACCATTGCATACTCTACCCAGGGGAAGCAGTGACTAAACTAGGCTTTCTGTAGGCCTGTAACTTTTAGGTAGCCTATGTCTGACATTTGAGGTGATGAATTGCCAGAATGCCTTTAAACCCACAAAAGAATTGCAGATCCTTCAATGGAGAACTATTTATTATTTCAATTTATTACATTTTAGTTAAAGAGTATTTTAATCTGTTTTCCTGGAAACTGGTTCATAGTCTTTATTTTATTTAGAAGCATTGTTGCAAATTTCTATAATAACCTGGTTGAGATTATTTGTCTGTAGCAAATTTGATAATTTGTCTGGAGAGTCATTGTGCCAGGTGCCCTTTTATAGCAGTGTCATTGTCACTATAACAAGTTTTCTCTTACTTTTCAGGGGTGTCAGTTGGTGAGAAAGAAGTGTCTGTCATATTGGGAGACCTGGTATGGCAAGAGATGTCTCATTGCATCATCCATGAATGTCTCCTGTACTCCATCCCAACTGATAGCAGTCAGCTTGAGCAGTACAATGTTGTATGTATCCAAGGCTAACGATTAAATCCATTTGAAGGGATGGTCAGAAAATTACTCTTTGGACCTTAGCATCAAACCTTCCAGGAGACATTAGTCCTCACATGTTTTTTCGGCAAGTCACCACAAGGGAAAATGTAATTTCCGGTTTAGAGGTTGGTATAGTGAGAAGTTCTCTTGGGCTTACTTTTGGCTGTTGGCCTTATCTAATGTGTTGGAGCTAGGTTATGTTCAAGCATAAGGTTTAGGTTATCCGCACAAGGATAGAAAAACAAATGTGTATGGAAATGTACAAGCAAATGACTCCAAACGCATGTGACAGAAATTGAAAATCTTCTGTTAAATATATCTGTTGAACTGTGCAAAGACACCACCTTTGTTGGTGTTTTACATTTTTGCCAGACCGCAAAAGCAGAGCCGGCTAAGGAGAGCGAATGTCTCTTACTGAGGTGACTGACTGACTAACCCTTGTTAAATAGCGTAGTGGTTAGAAAAGCGGACTTGTGAACTATAGGTCCCGAGTTTGTATCTCCTTGCAGGCGAAGCGATGTACGCATTGAATTATTCCGTATCCAGGTAAACTTTGCTGGCGAATACCCTGTTAAAACGGCCAGTGGCAAATGACATACATAGACACTTTGTGGTGGGGGTAAACTTAGTAAGAAATGTTCAATGTCATTCACAGATGGCCAATTAGCTCTGTGGTGTAGTGGTTAACGACACAGCCTTTCACTTGGGCGACCCGGGTTTGACTCTCGAGATGGCGACACTTTCTATTGTGGGCCGGCTGAACTAGGCTTGCCTGGTTTCTTGTTTATCTTATTTCTTATATTTTACACATAGTGTTTTGGTTCTACTCCTACACTTTGGATCTGAAAGGATACAATAACCAACTTTGGGTGTGCCTAGTGTCACTGAGGTTTTTTCTATCAGAAATAAGACTATGATATGTTTCTAAACTTTTACATTTATTCCAGATGCTCCTTGATTATGGATGAGTGACATTGAGTGAGATAGAAGGATATTTATGCCAATTTCTCCCTTGATCCTACATGGTTCTCTCAAATTTAGCTCAGTCTGACATTTCAAGTGTTGCAAGTGGCAGGAAGCCTAGTGGTTAGATCTGATCAGTAACTGAATGGAAGTGTTTTATATTGAATCCCTGAGCTGGCAAGTTTACCTTAACAGATCCAAGGTCATTAAGGAAAACATGAACGTGTTCCCTGTAAATATACCGGGTAAAATGAGGCTTAATTAGTGTCAAGATAGGAGACCTTTCATTCATACAGTATGACACTGTACCATCTCACCCACAGGTGATCAAAGAGACAGAGGAGTTTGAAAAGTCTCTAAAGGAGATGCAGTACCTCGAAGGAGACTCCACTGAACTGCTGAAGTACGCCCAGGATGTCAACTGCCACTTTGCCAGCAAGAAATGCAAAGATGTCATTGTAGCGGCGCGGAAGCTGATGACCTCCGAAATGCACAACACTGTCAAAGTGTGTGATGTTATTCAATCCATAGTCTTATCTGTGTGCTGCCTTCTCAGTATGAACGGACATGCAGTTGCTCACCTATGGAATGTGTCAATATGTACCAGAACATACAAATACCCATGTAAGATTTCAGTGGGCTTTGTCCTGATGGTCCACTACAGATAAATGCTGTAGTACTTGACTGTGCTTGTAACATTTTCTTGCCGACAGATCACCCCAGATTCCAGACTTTCCGTCCCCAAGCTCCCTAACCCTGGCTCCGGGGACAACAAGGGCAAGCAGGGGGCCAAGAAGCCAGAGGCGTACATGTTGGAGAACGAGAAGCAGCTGGGCGCCCGCACTCTGTGCCTGCCTGTGTGCCGCATCAGTGAGTCGGTGCAGCAGCTGATGGAGCTGGCCCTGCACACGCTGTCCGAGGCTGTGGGCAGCTCCACCCAATGGTATGCTCTCATGTCACTCAGCGCCACCGCTGGAGTTACCTGCTGTCACTGCATGTCATAAAATTACACTTCAGCTATCTGCCCTGTGTTTTGCTCAAGTTAATGTATTTGTATTTTTTTTTCCATGGAAGTGCTACCCAGCTGTTCTTCACAGTGCGGAATATATTCCAGCTATTCTATGATGTTGTGCCTACGTACCATAAGTGAGTATGTTCTGTTTTTTTTGTCATTTTTTATGTTGTTTTATCTAGAATCTACATCAGAACACCGTAAATGTGTCTTTCTGACTTTCCTCTCTGCGATCTCTCTGTACCTGCTTTCTCCTGCACTCTCACACTCTTTGTCCCTTTGTTTCTTTAGAGATAACTTGCTCAAGTTCCCCCACCTGGCAGCTGTCCAGCACAACAACTGCATGTACATCGCCCACCACCTGCTCACCCTTGGCCACCAGTTTAGGCCACACCTGCCAGACCCCCTCAGCAAAGGCGCTGCCACATTTGTGGACCTGGTTCCCGGCTTTAGGAAACTAGGTAACAGTTAGCCGTAGGGACTTGAGGGTCTCTGGTGATTTGAACTGCATTGTGTCAAACAGGGTAGAACCAATTTAATATATGTACATTTACAAAATATAGATGCATTGCATGGACGAAAGATGTTGGTACCTCAGAGTTTGTACTTGGTTGCTTTGCCTTTGGCCAAGAAGGCTTCTAACAGATGCTTCTTATAGCAAGCAATAAGCAAAACTCCAGCCTTTCTTGTTTCATAATTCTAGTGGTTTTGAAATGAGTTAACAATGTTTTCGTAGACTGTGTTGATTGTTGCACTCCAAAACTCAGGCACATTCAAGGTCCCCCCAGTACCAGAGGCAGCAAAATGACTCTACAGCAGGACCGGGCCTCTATTGGATTTTAGGAAGGGAGTTCTTTCATTTGAATGCTTCATTTGGATTGTTTGTAAACACTAGAAGATCCCACTGATGAAGGAAGCACAATATATAGGGAATTATTTAGGTGTTTTCCAACATATTGGATTACAACTTTACTGTCCTAACTCTTACTGATCTTTATTCCCCAGGCGCTCAATGCTTCCTGGCCCAGCTAAATGTCCAGAGAGCAGAGATGCTGGAGCGTCTGTCCACCGCACGCAACTTCTCCAACCTAGATGATGAGGACAACTATTCTGCCGCCAGCAAGGCAGTCAGGCAGGTCAGTGTCCAGTGTGACAAGGCAACATAGCTGAATGTTATTTAGACACAATCCCAACCCTCTTAGTCTCTCTCTCACCTCAGGGTCCCTCAGTTGGAGCCACTAGCTGTAGGAAGAGATAATCCTAGGAAATTAAACATCTCACACACTGGAAGCTGGAGGTTTTGCTTGCCACCAATTAATTTATAACAAGCCTTGTGTTTTTTTATCATGCTTGTGGGAGTAATATCTTTTGTAATTCAACAAATGGAAGGAAGAAGGGCTGCAACGGTACCCGTATTCATAACTGTACGTTGTGCTATTCACGGTTGGACACTACAACCCGAATACATGAAAAATTAAATACAAAATAAATAAATACCTACTGTATGTTGAATGACTCTCTTTAATAAATCAGATTGATATTAATATATTCTGTATATAGTTATTCTGATTAAATAAGAGTCATTGCGCATGTCGTAATTAATATAGGCATTTGTTGTAACCTTTCCAACTTAGTGAGCCTAACCCTGAACACAGCTAGATCTACAATGGCGAGTGGTGGTGATGAATCAATATTGCAAAGTCCTCCCGTTTTATTTAAATATCCAGTTTGGCAGCATTTTGGCTTCCCAGTGAAATATACAAAGAATGGACAGAGAATTGTTGATAAAACATTGTCGCCACTGCTCGACCAACGTTATGTGCGCTGCTGTTAACACTTCGAACATGCATTGCATCTTTTGTCAAATAAACTAAAAACTGATCATTAATAACAGTTTTCATTTTGTTTTTCCTCTGTACCAAAAACTTTCCGTGACCCTCGAACCGCAATACACACCGTACCGTGGGTTAGGCATACCGTCGCACCCCTAGAAGGAAGGAAATGTGATTCAACATGTACTATATGAACAACACTAGAGCTGCAAAAAAATAAATATTAATCTGCTCCATGTGGTATTATAATGGGGTCCTATGATTATAATATTGATGTTTTAGCTTCAAAAGACTAGTTCAGGACAAATGTATGTTTACTTCAAATGTCTGACCTTTCGTTATAGCATAATGTTTCATTTTTGCACAGTCAGGAGTTAGCATTGTCACAAATGTATGTCAACTATACCACTGTTGTTAGAAGTATTTATTGCCAGTTGATTCAGATAAAGAGTTAGCAATGCTTGGCTTTTATCAGGTGCATTTATAATTCTTACTGGATGTGGTCAATGTACTTTACAGAAACGTGCGTGTTCCCGTTGCAGGTCATCCATCAGCTAAAGAGACTGGGCACAGTCTGGCAAGATGTACTACCTGTCAACATATACTGTAAAGCAATGGGGACTCTCCTTAACTCTGCGATCTCAGAGCTGATTGCCAAAATCATGATGCTGGAGGTTGGGTCATGATCTTATTTGACAAGCTGATATGTTTCCTTAATGATTTAACAGGGTTGACATATTAAAACTTTGGTTATGTGAGTGGTCTTCCTCATCCTGTGGTTCTTCTCAAATGTCTTGTCTTTAGGATATCTCCACTGAAGATGGGGAGCACCTGCACATCCTCTGTCAAACCATCATTGAAGAAGGACCTTTAGTGTTCATTCCACTGCCTGACGAGCACAAGAACAAGAAGTACCAGGAGGAGGTGCCTGTGTATGTAAAAAAGTGGATCACCTTCAAGGAGTTGGTCATTGTGCTCCGAGCAAACCTGCAAGAAATTGTCGACAGGTGCATTAACAAACTCCGTCAATCACCATTAAAGCTATTCATTTTGATCATAAAAACAAGAATCATTTTGATTAGTTGCTTGGACGCTTATGTAATTGTAATTTGTTTTATTGGTCCTTTAATCCAATGATTCGTCCTTGTTTTCTGTCTGAAGGTGGGCGGAGGGCAAAGGGCCTCTGGCGCTTGAATTTTCTAGTTCCGAGATGAAGAGCTTGATCCGAGCTTTGTTCCAGAACACGGAGAGGCGGGCGGTGGCCCTCACCAAAATCAAATAGACACTTTGCTTTCTTGCTTCCAATAAAGAACCCCAATATGCTGCAGCTCATTGGTTCTGGAATATCTTTGTCCAGTTGAATTTAAATTCAATACATGTGGGACCTTTTTGTGTATACATTTTTTCTAAACCAATAATGTCAGAAATGTGAAATAAAAAGCTCCTAACCCTCTATGTACTACAATGATGCAAGTCTGAGAATGTGCCATTTTAGTCAAGTATGTAGTCTGGGACTTTTGCAAAGATTCTTTACCTCATATTGTGGGCTGGACATGTAATATGTTGTTTATGTTTATATACTGAGTAGAACCTCAGCAATGAAATTCCAAGTTTGAAAGTTAGTGGTTTTGAAAACATGGGCCACATACTGGCACAAATTACATTTTACAGAATTTCCAGTGACCAGTTTTTGGCTCTGCAATGCCACTTACAACCAGTAGCCAAGAATTCCTGAATCCATCTTTAAGTACATACAGTGCCTTCAGAAAGTATTCAAACCCCTCCACGTTGTCCTAATAATGCATTATAGACTTAGAAGTTGGGACACTAAAATGGAAATAAAAACAGAAAGCAAAGATGTGCAAATTATTTAAACCCTATATTCAATAGAAAATAGTGCAAAGACATCATGATATAATTAAAAGAGAATCTGGGGAGATCTCAGTACAAAAGGGACCAATATTGGATGGCCATGATCGTCGGGCCCTCAGGCGGCACTGCACTTGAAACACGATTCTGTAGTGGGCGCAGGAACACATCCGAAAACCATTGTCTGTGAACACCGTTTGTTGCTACATCCACAAAATGCAAGTTAAAACCATACCATACAAAGAAACCAAATATAAACAAGATGCAGATCTGATTTAAGATGGACTGAGGCAAAGTGGAAAACTGTCTGCAATCTGACAATTCAAAATGTGAAATTATTTTGGGGAATCATGGACGCCGTGTCCTCCAGGCTAAAAAGGACAGTGATCATCCGGCTTGTTATCAATGCCCAGTTCAAAAGCAAACGTCCATGATGGTATGGGGGTGCATCAGTGCACATGGCATAGGTGACTTGCACATCTGTGAAGGCACCATTATTTCAGAACTAAATACAGGTAATGGAGCAACATATGGTGCCACCCAGACAATGTCTTTTTCAGGGAAGGCATTGCTTATTTCAGCAAGACAATGCCAAACCACATTGTGCACATATAACAACAGCATGGCTCTGTAGTAAAGTATAAGTCTGTGTGCTAAACTGGCCTGCCTGCAGTCCAGACCTGTCACCCATTGAAAACAGTGAAAACATTTGGCGCTTTATGAAATGAAAAATACAACAAAGGTGACACCAAACTGTCGAGCAGCCGAAATCCTATATCAAGCAAGAATGACAAAACACTTCACTCTCAAAACTACAACAATTGCTTTCCTCAGTTCCCAAATGCTTACTGACCGTTGTTAAAAGAAGAGATGCAACACAGTAATAAACATGCCCATCACAACTTTAGAAAAAAGTTGGCATTTATTTTTCTAAAAAACAAAATTTCTCTGGTTCAAGATTTGATATGTTGTCTTTGTACTATTTTCAATTAAATATATGGATGAAATGATTTGCACATCAATGCGTTCTGTTTTTATTTCCATTTTACACAGCGTCCCAACTCTTTTGGAAACAGGAACACCATACTAATACTGTGTTTGACTCCCTTTCGCCTTCAGAACTGCCTTAATTCTACGTGGCATTGATTCAACAAGGTGCTGAAAGCATTCTTTAGAAATGTTGGCCCATATTGATAGGATAGCATCTTGACATCCAGGGCACGAAGCTCCCGTTCCACCACATCCCAAAGATGCTCTATTGGTTTGAGATCTGGTGACTGTGGGGGCCATTTCAGTACCGTGAACTAATTGTCATGTTCAAGAAACCAATTTGAAATGATTCGAGCTTTGTTACATGGTGCATTATCCTGCTGGAAGTAGCCATCAGAGGATGGGTACATGGTGGTCATAAAGGGATGGACATGGTCAGAAACAGTGCTCAGGTAGGCCGGGGCATTTAAATGATGCCCAATTGGCACTAAGGGGCCTAAAGTGTGCCAAGAAAACATCCCCCACACCATTACACCACCACCGCCAGCCTGCACAGTGGTAACAAGGCATGATGGATCCATGTTCTCATTCTGTTTACGCCAAATTCTGACTCTACCATCTGAATGTCTCAACAGAAATCGAGACTCATCAGACCAGGCAACATTCTTCCAGTCTTCAATTGTCCAATTTTGATGAACTTGTGCAAATTGTAGCATCTTTTTCCTATTTGTAGTGGAGATGAGTGGTACCCGGTGGGGTCTTCTGCTGTTGTAGCCCATCCGCCTCAAGGTTGTGGGTGTTGTGGCTTCACAAATCCTTTGCTGCATACCTTGGTTGTAACAAGTGGTTATTTCAGTCAAAGTTGCTCTTCTATCAGCTTGAATCAGTCGGCCCATTCTCCTCTGACCTCTAGCATCAACAAGGCATTGTCGCCCACAGGACTGCCGCATACTGGATGTTTTTCCCTTGTCACACCATTCTTTGTAAACCCTAGAAATGGTTGTGCGTGAAAATCCCAGTAACTGAGCAGATTGTGAAATACTCAGACCGGCCCATCTGGCACCAACAACCATGCCATGCTCAAAATTGCTTAAATCACCTTTCTTTCAGGAGATTGTCTTGACCAGGACAACACCCCTAAATGCACTGAAGCAACTGCCGTGTGATTGGTTGATTAGATAATTGCATTAATGAGAAATTGAACAGGTGTTCCTAATAATCCTTTAGGTGAGTGTATTTGGCAGTGATGACAGTTTGAGTCTTCTTGGGTATGCATCTTCCAGCTTTGCACACCTGCATTTTGGCGGTTTCTCCCATTCTTTCTTGCGGATCCTGTCAAATTATGTTTGGGAGCACTGGTGAACTGCAATCTTCAGGTCTTCCCACAGATATTCAATGGGTTTAAGGCCTGGCTTTGGCTGGGCCACTCAAAGACATTTACAGACTTGTGTTAACTTGGTTGTGTGCTTTGGGTTATTGTTGTGATGCAAGATTAATCTTTATCCCAGTCTTAGGTCCTGTGTGCCCTGAATGAAGTTCTTCAATGAACTCTCTCAATGAACTGTAGACTTAGTTTATGTTTGATTAAATCAAAGAATGGCACACGTTAAAGAAATGTGTGCCCAATCATTGAAAATGTACATTTCATGTACAACCCTGTTTCCAAAACAGTTGGGACACTAAAATGGAAATAAAAACAGAATGCAAAGATGTGCAAAAATATTAAACCCTATATTCAGTAGAAAATAGTGCACAGACACCATATCAAATGAGTCAGCATTTCATATGTTGTCTTTGTACTATTTTCAATTAAATGTATGTATGAAATTGAAATAATTTGCACAATCAAGTTCTTCAATGAACTCTCTGTATTTTACTTTGTGCATCTTTACTTAAATCCTGAGCAGTCTCTCTGACCCTGCCACTAAAAAGCATCTCCATAGCATGATGCTGTCTAATACAACATTTGTTGTGAGAGAAATTTATATCCAAAATTCCAGAAAGATCATGTGCGAAATTGACCACTCAATTTCAATTGAATTAACTATATGTTTTTCATTACAATTAACAGATAAAATTCTTGAATTGTGCTCAATGCAAATAGAACATGGGTATTACAGGAACAGAGGTATACAATCAATATGAAATAATATTTTAGAAATGATGCATATTTTGGGGGTTTTAACTTCATATCATCTTTTCTCGTAAAAACAGTGTTTTAAAGGCTTCTGAACGATAAAAAAAAATGTTAGGCTTTTGGCAGGCAAATCTGCACTGGTGAAGGTATGATTGAACTGTATGTCCCCTCTCCCATCCGGTTTGGGTTTACGTCATAATCAAGCGTCTCCGTACGTGTGTCGCTTCAATGTTGCTTCCCCATGCCGTTCAACTGAAACCCTGAAAGTATTTTGATTTTTAAAAACTACAATTTCTGTTTATTTATCTATGGAGAAAGGAAAACGACCTAACGCCCCTCCAAAAAAAGGTATGGGGGGAAAAAAACCAACCGACACAACTGATCCTGTGAAAAACTTCGAACGATGGAAGAAGAAATACGACAAGACGAAAACACGAGTCAAACAAGAGAAAAGACAGAAAAGAAAACCCGAATGGCTGGTGGAGAAAGAAAGTATTCAACGTCTTGTCAACAAATATAACGAGGTAAATCCGGACTTTCTTTTCATGAAAATTAATGACGCTGTAGTGTAGTCGATTAGGACTGAGTTTAGTTGGCTTTGAGTCGTGTGGTAGGAGGTCGCTAGCAGCGCTTGCTAGTTCTCTTACATTAGTTGTCAGGTATCATAGCATTCCCGTCCGATTATAACTATAAAGGCGTGCTTAATCGGTTTTTGAACAAAACATTTTAGTAATGCTGACTGATATACCTTGACAATGATTTGCATCAGATCTCCTTATCCGAATGTGATTGTCTTTGCACCCTTTTCTTCTAGATAAATGCCCAGGATGCTGTGAAGTTTTCAGATTTTCCCATCTCAAAGAATACCCTGCGAGGTAGAGATTAATTAGTTATGGAATGCTTTTGACTGTCAGTACATTTAATATGAGCCAACATGTCGTTTCCGAGCATCTTAATACTTTGGCAATGTATAACTTGCCACTGACAGGTTTGGTTGGTTACCTCAGGTCTTATGGAAGCACAGTATCGGCAGCCCACAGAAATACAAAGACAGACCATTGGATTTGCTTTACAAGGTAAAGATGTTCTGGGCGCTGCGAAGACCGGCTCTGGAAAAACACTTGCCTTTCTCATTCCTGTGAGTATTGTATATGTTCTGTGTTAGTCTGATAATGTTCGACTGTGCATGGATTGTGCATTGTGCATTGTCCACAAGTGATGCAGTGTTATTTTGGTGACATCCAGGTATTGGAGTGTTTGTATCGTCAGCAGTGGACAGCCATGGATGGCCTGGGTGCTCTCATCATCTCCCCCACGCGAGAGCTAGCCTATCAGACCTTTGAGATGCTACGCAAAGTGGGAAAGAACCATGAGTTTTCTGCTGGCCTTATCATTGGTGGAAAGGTATTTCATTTACTTTTCATACTGGTTTTGGCAGACAAGTCAATGATGACAATATTTAAATGAAGAATTGGCCTATGCTTGATATTAACTCATGCATCTATCAACAAATCACTCTGGGTAAGAACATCTCCCCAGTTGAAAGTCAATCCAACATTTGCCTCAGAACCAGGGGTGTCACCAGACCCAGTCTTATAAGCATCTAGCTTTGGTTGTTTTTTGGTTAGCCCAAAGTATTTTTCCGGTGACAATGAAGCAGCTGGTGATAAGAAATGTACACAGCAGGTGTCGAAAGCTTAGTATTCACCATCTTTGTCAGTTCAAGTACACTTCGCTGAAGTCCCTTATGAGGACTTTGCCTGCACTTTGAAAGTTTTGAAAACTACAATTGCTTTAGTTTTTTTTTTCCATTCCAGACATTTAGGCCAGCAGCCAGTCATTTTTTTATATTTTTGATCGGCCAAAATCCAACTATAGCCGACAAATAGAAGCCCTGCTGTAAATGTTATTTCGGAAGGCCCTTCAGTGATCTACACTCTGGCTCCTCCAGCCATGGTCAATCACTGACCGTATTACTATTATTATTTTTGTTACAGGATCTAAAAAATGAATCCGAGAAGATTCACCGCACCAACATCATCATCTGCACACCAGGACGCCTGCTCCATCACATGGATGGGACTGCTGCCTTTCATATCTCAGATCTGCAAATGCTAGGTACATGGTAACCACTACAGTTTAGGAAAGTGGTTGTAACCTTAGTCCAGCCGTTGCAAATGACCTTGTTTCCAACAGGGACGGATTTGAACAAGGGTTTAATCAAATTATGTTTTTCTTTTCAAATATTAAAGTTTTGGATGAGGCAGATCGTATCCTGGACATGGGTTTTGCCGACACTATCAACGCCATAGTGGAAAACCTCCCCAAGACACGTCAGACCCTGCTTTTCTCTGCCACACAGACCAAGTCTGTTAAAGACCTTGCTCGCCTCAGCCTCAAAGATCCGGAGTACGTTTGGGTGCATGAGAAGGCCAAGTTCAGGTAGGAGCTCTGTAATATGAAATGAGCGTGGGCAGACATGCTGGTCAGCTCCGCTTCACCTCAGATCATATACAACACTGTGTGCAAGCAACTCTTCCTTGACTGTAAGCAGCCGTCACTGGCCATCTATTTAGCTTTGCCTGGTTATGAAACACAAAGTGCTTTACTAAATGAACCTAAAACAGTAGTGTTTGGTTCGTTGTTAAAACAACATTTTATGGTGTTGCCTGTCTCTATGTTTAGAAAAACTCAAAGATAGAACTGACTAGTTATCTTTGTCCTCTTTCATGGCTTTGTCCTCCGTGTTAGTGCGGCTTTCATGGCTTTGTCTTCAGTGTTAATGCGGCTTTCATGGCTTTGTCCTCAGTGTTAATGCGGCTTTCATGGCTTTGTCCTCAGTGTTAATGCAGCTTTCATGGCTTTGTCCTCAGTGTTAATGCGGCTTTCATGGCTTTGTCCTCAGTGTTAATGCGGCTTTCATGGCTTTGTCCTCAGTGTTAATGCGGCTTTCATGGCTTTGTCCTCAGTGTTAATGCGGCTTTCATGGCTTTGTCCTCAGTGTTAATGCGGCTTTCATGGCTTTGTCCTCAGTGTTAATGCTAATTTTGTTATATAAGCAGGTTATAGGCATGTGACTTTGAAAGATGATGTGAGATTGAGCCGACATCTGCAACAGTTGTTTTGGTGATCTCCAAATATTTCCTTCAAAAGCAGTAATGCTTATAATCCACTATTGGGTTGAATCCAGGTCTAAATCTGCACAGGCCTCTGCAGCACTGGGGAGAGGGATGAAATGGGACTTTGGTTTCTCTGAATCAGCCTTATCAAGGCTTCTCAGGTCATGCACATAAGTTTAACCGCCTTCTACCTGAGTTTTACAAACGATGCACCCCTCCACAACAGAAATGACTTCAAATCGCCTCTTATTGGAAATCTTTGAGTTTTGGTTTTGACCTGCATGGTCTCAGGTTGTTGTGTAACAGCTTACTTGTAATCCCTTACTCCCCCACTCTTCCCCACACCCATTGGCTCTGCCACAGCAGTCCTGTTCAATAAGCGGTTGTTCTAGTGTATTTCAACCCGTGTTTAGTTCTGTCCTTCTTAGGCGACAGGAAGTGATAGAAGCACCTAAAACACGTTTATCCCTGTGCAGCACGCCGGCCACGCTGGAGCAGAACTACGTGGTGTGTGAGCTACACCAGAAGGTCAACCTGCTCTTCTCCTTCATCAGGAGCCACCTGCAGAAGAAAGTTATCGTGTTCTTTGCCTCCTGCAAAGAGGTGAGGCTTCGCCGGTTCATGTGAACGGTTCTCATTTTGTCTTGTAGCTAGTGGTCCTGTCATGTTCTGGACCGCAAACACAAAGCCTGTCTCTTGTCTCTGCATCGGTAGGTACAGTACCTGTTCCGGGTGTTCTGTCGGCTCCGGCCCGGTGTGCCCATCCTGGCCCTGCATGGGAAGCAACAGCAGATGAAGCGGGTGGAGGTCTACAACGATTTCATCAAGAGGAAGAACGCGGTGCTCTTTGCCACAGACATTGCAGCCAGAGGGTTAGGTACTAACACCCCAGTAGTCTACAGACTGGCTGAATCTCTTGGATTAGTTGAGAGAAGAAGGCATTTTGAGGCCTGCTCAAATGACATGAACACGTTACATATTACTCGCTGCCCCTCGATTCCCATGGCAGATATAATCATGTCTTTCTCTCCCAGACTTCCCTGCGGTGAACTGGGTGTTACAGTTTGACTGTCCAGAGGATGCCAACACATACATCCACAGAGTGGGAAGAACTGCTAGGTATGTTCTTGGAAATATGTTCTGACTGTGTGTAGTCAGTTTATCGTCTACTTAGTTAAAGGCCGATAGACATGTTTTCATTATATGTGCAGTATTTATTAAAAGGAGATCATAATCCACAATATTGTTTTCTCATCTATAGTTGTAATGAAATGGTGTGGTTCTTGTGCGGGCAGTCACCATGTATCATGTCACCTTACAATCTCTCCTCACAGTTGACATTAGTATATTGAACCCATTCTCATATCATGTCACCTTACAATCTCTCCTCACAGTTGACTTATTCAGTAGGTGTCAGTGTTGTTCAGTGGTCCCCCTTTCACACTCCGTATGCCCAAATGTGTTCCAGAGGTATTTGCTCCACCCCAGGTGACGTGATGCTGTTCTCGTTTAGTACAATACTGAGGGCAGATGCACTCTGTTATATTTTGCGTTCCAGGTATAAGGAGGGAGGAGAGGCACTGCTTGTCCTGCTGCCTTCAGAGGAGCAGGGCATGTTATCACAACTCCAGGAGAAAAAGGTCCCCATCGACAGGATCCAGTGAGTTGACGCTTTTACACAGGTTTCACTGGGACTGGTGAGATCACACATCCACATATAGCTGAAATGGGCCGTGGCATTGTCCCCATGCTTACGGTTCCAATTAAACAAAACGGCTCACTCTGTTGGAAGAAAATGTCTGTTACACAGCCACATGTCTATGGCTGATATTTAGTATGATGCTTCCCAGGTTGTACGCCAGTCTATGGCTCTCCTTCAAACCAACCAAGTTGACAACCTGATGCAAATTAAAAACAGAATTATCATTTTACCTTATGGGTTATGTGCAGTGCCTTTGGAAAGGGGTTCCAAATCATAGCTTTCTACTTCAATATGATTGGGCTACATTTCCACATTACACCCTTTTTACACAACTTCATCTGAACATAACCCCATATTTAAGGACGTGTTAGCCTATTCTGTTATTTGTGTTTTATACATGTTATTTATTGCTTCAAAACATCTTTGAAAAATCTGTCAGTTCCACAAAAAGGGTATTGACAGCATTTGTAAATAAAAATCAAGATGTCCTTAGCTTTTCACACGTACACGAAATCTGCAGTAGTCTGTTTCGCTCCACAACGACCAACTTTGTCAAAATGTTGCAGGAACACCAGTGCAAGCTAATGCGCGTTCGCAATCGCGAACAAACACCCACACGCAACTAAGTTTTACCCGTGCCAATGCAAACTGCATTAGGGCCACCAGCGATGGCTTTTCAGAATGCAAATTAAAGAAATAAACTGTGATTATACACCTGCACGCTTAGCTTAAATTCAATGTCGTCAGCAGCCAATGATAACTAAAGAACACAATTTTCTGAGATGCAAAGCAAGCAGAATAACATGGCCTACCTGTATGGAGTTTAGGTGGCTGCATCAAATGCAAATCATCATCCTTTGGCAGAGTGCTTTCCAACGTCTTTACTCCTCCAATATCGTGATAAAACATTATATGGAATTTATCTTGAAGGCAGCGCCATGTTACAGCTACCTAACAAATAGTTGCCTTATATTCTAAACAGTTCCTGTCGGAAAAAGGTATAGCTGAACACCAGTTAGGCCTATCGCCTATCATTGTTCTGAGAAAGATGCTAATATTGTTGATATACTCTGTTTTAACCAATCAAACCTGGAGAAAATTTAATCAGTCGCAAATCTGGTTATGCGCGCCCCCCTGAGGGGCAATTGTTACTTGGGTTCAGTAACAATTGCAAATAATTTTAAAATAAATCAAGCATGTCATAATTATTTTGCGCCCCTATTTTTCTGTTGATGTAATCCAAGAAGTTGTCATAATTTTTTAAAAATTGTAATCCCTTACTCCCCCACTCTGTGTGCATAATATCATATGAATTGCCAGTTTTGTGTGTATGTTGTTTTATTTATTTCCAGGGTTAACCCAGATAAGCTGACAAGCGTGCAGCAGAAGCTTGAGGCCTTTCTGGCCCAGGAGACAGAACAGAAGGAGCGAGCACAAAGGGTAAGGAGGTTGAGACTGTTAAAGGCTAATAAAGGGTCGATCATAATTCAAGCCTGTAACCTTCTTGGGACAGTTATTTGAACCTTTAGTGCTTGCTTTACTCCGTCAGATCTGGAGTAGTCGTCTGTGTTTGAATAAGGCCAGTGGATCCGGTTTACATTATCTCCCCTTTTGACTTGTTTAGGACCTACAGTGTGATGATGAGGTTGTGATATCCACACGTGTTCAATTGACATGTATTTTGTCAGAGTACGACATCGCTTATCTTTCATTTTCTTTCTGCGTAGTGTTTTGTGTCCTACCTGCGCTCTGTCTACCTCATGAAGAACAAGGATGTCTTTGACGTGTTCCGGCTCAGGCTCCAGGAATATGCAGCGTAAGTAAAACAGCTGGACAGATTTTGAGTATTTTGGCTCCAGCTAGCTTTGGAGTGTTTTCCCCAGATTTATTCATATTTTAAGGCCTCGAAATCCAGATATGTCAGCAAGGCATGAATGTGCACATTAGTTGTGTGATTGTCCGTAAAGGAACAAAACATTTCATGACGTGTCTTCTGGCGTTTTGTACTCTTGATAGCTCTCTAGGACTCGCTGTCGCTCCAAGGGTTCGTTTCCTCAGCAAGGCCCAGAAGCAGAGAGTTGACCCCAGGAAGATCAGCGAGCAGGTAGTGGGGCCTCAATCTGATGAGGAGGAGGAGGCAGAACTGAATCGATTCAAGGCTCAGCTCAGAGGAGAGGGTCCAAGTGTCAACGCTCAAAGTTCTCAAAGCTCGGAGGAAGAGGAGGAGGAGGAAGAGGCGGAGGAAGATGATGAGGAGGAGGAGGATGAGGAAGAGTTACAGCCCGGGCCTAAGTGTACAATCTTAGGTGCAGATGAAGAGGATGATGAAGATCTGAGGGACTTGGACCTCCTGAAAGTGGTTCGAAAAGATGTATTCAGTCTGGAGAAGGGTGACCAGGATGATGAAGTGAGTTAGTTTTTTTTTTTGCATGACATTACTTCTCCCATTGTGCCAGGAGATTGTGTGGAATATTTTAAACCAATTTGAAGGTTTTACCCTTATTTTGGTTTGGAGTATTTTAACATGGCTGGCTGATTTAAAAGTGCTGTGCTGTGGAGATTGTCTACACTGGTTTGAGTTATTGTTTTGTTTTAGCTTTTAAAACACTACTTTCAGTGTACACTACTACTGTGATTCATTGTTTAAACATTGTCCTTCTCTCAGAAATTGGAGTCAGCTGATTGAAAATGCTCCCCTTTTTTTTAAGCATAAATTGGTCCCTCTAAGCTTTTTCTTGCTTATTTTTAGAGTTGCTCTGCGCCTTGGGGTAAGGAAATTGGGCTAGCTCCCATGTGAAGTTGGAAATAAAACATCCCAATTAATCTGTCAAAGATACTGCTATAGTGTAGAGACTCTTTGGAGAACTAAAGTGTGTGTTTGAATAGAGGTCAGGGTGAGTTGTGCCAGCTCCTACTAGCTCTTTCATTGACTCCTCTGCAATAGGCTAAGAATATGCCAGATTTGTCCAGGGTCATAGCAACTGTAGTGAGGATTCATCTCTAGTGTGGGAGGCTTTGGAGGGTTGTTTTTCTAGTCAGACATGATTCACTGTCTTCTGGGTTTTGGGGTTGGGGATTGTCTATTTTGGGACTGTTGTATGAAATATTTTCATTAAAATGAAAATATCTTTGTTTGGTCAGGGAACATATGGTTTAAGCAATAGATATAGTATGATTTATTGACCTGAATAAGTTTCCATTCAAAATCACATTAGACTATGCTGAGAGACTTGCCCACTTTGAGAGTTTACATATTCCTGGTGATGCTTTTTCTCCCTGCTAGAACTGTTGTTTCAGAAAATACGCTATACTTTACATCAAGCGATATTAGACTGTTACGCATTTGTAACGATTGTAGTCTGGCTAGTAGCACTAGAGGATCTCTACTAGATTCTCTATAGAGATCCTTGTGACCTCTCACCATTCACTCAAACCTTTCAATTCAGCCACCAGGACATTTTCCAGCTCAAAACATGAGGAAAGTAGACTGGGATAATTTGCACGCATAAAAATTTCGACACCGTTGCAGAATTTGTTGTGTTGTTACCTTAAGTTTACAATGCATTTAGAAAATATACAACAATTTAGCCACCAATTTTATCCAGCACTACTTGGACATAACGCAGACTAAATGCCAGGTATTCTCGCATGTATTGTTTTGGATGTGATTTGGATTAGTCATTAGTCACTCTGGAGCAATTCAGTTTTTCCTTGAACAATTTGGGCTTTTTTAGGTTTGTTGTCCTGTTGAAAAGACCGAAGACCCAGAGCCTTCAACTGCGGCAGTGTTTGGACGCTGTGTTGAACATTGATGTCAAACACCTTAATAATGTTAGGATTTTATAATGTAATGTAGCTCAGCACTTTACTGACTTCTAAATGAAGACTTGGATTGAAGCATTCTTTTGTCCTAGTTCAAGGGGAAGCTAATTCCACCATTTTGGGTGCCCGGTCAAACACCTTAATTCATGGTTTATCCAAAACCATAAGGGTTAATCAGTGTTTTTGGACACACAAAAAAAATACTTATTTTGTTTTCTATTTTATGGATCGCCTAATGTTAATAAGGCTTTACTTTGCCATCATTTGTCTTCTAGCCTGGTATTTGAGGTGGTGGTAGCCTTACATAGTAAGACATCCATCATTCCTGGGAAATCTGTCCTTTAAAATGCAGCTTTGTGAGGATGAGATTGATTGAAGCAATCTTGTGAGAGCAGCCCCCTCAGCATGCAATAACAATCTCAGGAGAGGACGTGAGCCCGTCTACAGTCCCCTGTCAAATGACAACTTTCATTGGGAATGCACTGCATGGCAATTCCATTATGCTAATTGAACCGTCCCCTCACACCTTAATTTTCTGTCTCTACCAAACCCAAAATACCTGTATGTACCGGGGTACGAGGCCGTTAAAGCGGATATCTCGGTGTCGTAAAGTTAGGAGGAAACAGGTTGGATAAAAAACCAAGTAGCAGCAGCATGTGTGTGATGGCAGTGAAAGTGTTTTTGGTGCGAGGGTTGTGACACCGAGAGGGCTGAGCCGGGTATCAAGAATCCATTCTGGTTGGCTGAACCTTTCTATGGTCTGGCCTAGTAGTCATTAAGTCTTTTTCAAATGAATTATGAGTTGTGCTTTTTATTGATGGTTAATTCCACCTTATTCCGAACAGGGCTTTACACAAATGACGTCAAGGATATCATGTTATTGAAAGATGCTGTTTGTGACAGACGTTCTTTATAATAGCTTCAATACATGGTCCTGGTCCCAGTGTAACATCCAGTCTCTGAGAATCCTTTGTGATGATCTCCCAAATGTCTTCATAGTTGCCATAGTGTTGTGATCCATCCAGGGAAGTGTTTGGATCATGGTTTCTGGTGCGACAGTTTTGTCAGGAGTTGTGGGTGAACAGACTACTGGGGGTGGGGGGGCTAACGAAAAACAGATTTATACCTAGCAGAAAACAGTGGGTTCCAACACCCTCAGAACCAAAGCCCCCACACCTTGGCCCAACTAGCAATTTATATCAGTCTGATGTGATCTTATCGCGCATGACAGAAAGGGGCTGCTTGGCATGACATAAAAAAAGGATTTAATTGTTCTTTGTGCTTTATAGTTTAATTCTGTCAACGTGCTGCTGAATCCATTTAAATGGAAAGAAAAGGCTGAGGCAGGCTGGCTCACCAAACCTTAAACACAGTATGCTGTAACCTACAGTATGTAAGCGTTTACCTTGTTTCGAAGTAGCGTAGTCGAACTGTTGACACTTTGTACAAATCAGATTTTTTTTTAATAAATGTTTTGGTTGTAGTTACCCTTTATTGAGGGTGCTCATCCAACAAAGAGCTGGTCATGTGATGGTATTTGTATAAGAAATACCCACAGGATTTATGGCAAATCATTGTGTCATTCAGCCAGGTAAGCCGAGGCAACGGCGTAGTTAACAAGGTTTTTGGAATGCCTTCATCCACCAGACATTGCTACACAAACGGACATTCCTGTTGCCTCTATAGAATCTTGGGGAAAATCGAATCACTGATCTGTTTGTCATGTTTGGTGGTAAACATGGGCAAATGAATAACTGTTGAAAACCGTAGATTCTGCCCTGTAAGTTTAATGTTATACACCTTAAGGCGCACATGTTCCTTGTTTTCCTGGCAAGTGATATAGAGAACTACTATTACTGTCTATTTGGAATTTTTTTAAATGTGCTGAATACTGTTTTACACTGCGCCTAGAGGCAGTTCTGTTCAGGTTAGGGGAAGGCTAGTGTCAACTCTAAACCTCCCCCCCATTGATGATGGTGAATGGACCGGGCCATTGATTGAAGGATTGATTGATTGAGCGTCAGATTCTCGCTCTAGTCAATTAATTGTCCTTCAGCAGTTCATGTCTGGGCAGGGACCTTGTCTGCAGGGAATGGAATGCTTCTCAATGCACAACTGTCCAGTGGTGAATCATTAATAAATCACCCTTCTCCCAGCTTTTATTTAGCCTCGTTTCTGATAGACTGCGATGTGTTTTAGCATCTTATTTCGTATGGGCCTTTTTCTTGTGGCTTTACCTGAATCAGACTTGTTACATATGATACATTTTTGCTGCTGTACTCGCCGTACTAAAGTAACCCATGGTTTCCCCCCTGAACCTATTAAAAGGGAACTATTTGTATAGATTACTGACTTTTCACAGTGCAAGCATTCTGTTGGGTCTAAGTTCTCGGTTCACTAATCAACGTCTCTTCCATTTAAAAACTCATCCTGCCTAGCTGTCCAACCTGAAACGTTTGAACACGCAAGGAATAAGCAACATACAGTAGAAATGTCTTTGAAAATGTACCTTGGCTTAGTATGAAGGTTAAGATAATATGTACCTGGTGCGGTCACATCAAAGATGTTGCTGATGAAACAACGATGGGTTAAGAATTGGTTATTGTTCCCCATCTCCTTTTTCTTTTCAGTTGCATAGTCTGTGTGCCTTTGTGGAAATAGCTGATATTAGATCTCTTATCAAATAGTTTTTTCCTCAACGACGAGGCCCATAATTTCACCATTAAAAATGCAGTGCAATAACTTCACACCCAAAGAGATTTCATTGACTCATTCTGAATGGCTGCAAGGCTGGTGAGCCTCCAGTGTGAAGGGCTTATTAAACGGTGAGATTTGAGGAAATGAGGTCCTGAGGTGACAATCCCAACTCCATTCTCAGTGAGCAGATGGAAACTCAACATTGATGGCATTACTCTGCCTAGATGGCAGATTCAGGGTTTGTCAGCAGAACAAAGTTTCTGGAAATGTAATGGAGGTTTTACCATCCATTTTTGAGATGACTCAAAAGAGAACATTCAATAGATTGGTGGAACGAGAATGAACAATTATCTGTTTGTTTGGGTTCGGATGAGGCATCGCGGGATAATGGTGAAGCATCTCAGCACAATAGCTATTGTTTCCTATTTTTTAACTTTTCAATTTTATTTCTAGCGCCACTTTTTCTGACATTTTTCTCTGTAGCAAAGGCTCACATCAGTTGTTCCTAATTTATCGTGATAAAATTCTCCTAGAGATGAATTGCATAATTTATTGAACCATAAAATGCACCGTCTTGTCAATTGACCCCAGATAGATCAATATATGGTTTAGTGAGCATGCTACTATAAATAGTGTGGTCAAAATGAGTTATTCTGAAAGCCGGCTAAAGATGAGGCTGCACCTTGTAGCCCTGGGTCAAATTGAAGTGAAAAACGGTGTCGTAATAATCCGACAAGCAGTATTTATGCCTTCTTTAGTGTGCAAACTCAGCAGTCTACTGCTGGTAATATTTAAGTCATATTCTAAGGACTTTATTAACACCCCAGGCAAGAGTGCTCTTCGTATTTCTCTGGATGTGCCATAGAAAGTTGATTTACCTTGTCTTTTGACTGCAACATAAAAATGGCCGTTAGTGTGGATGAAGTCATTAATGGTCATCAGATTTCCTTTATTATTTTATGTCAAGTGTCCTTGTCTACAAAATGTAAATGTCTTTAATCTTTCAGAGTTCGTCGGTGAGTATTGCTGAACTGTACCTAACCATAGTATTGCTGTCTTCCTAGGATCAGCCAGCAGGCCTGCGAGCACACTGACATCATTATATAATTGAAATTATTTATTTCTCAAAGGGTCAATAGCTGGGAACTTTGTTGCTCAATCTGCTGACTCAATTAGCAGATAGTGTTAGTGGTTCTATGTGAAGATGCCTAGATTCTTGGTCCGCATTACCGAGTCTTTTATGAATACCTGCTGACTTTCTGGCAGTGAGGTCATCACGTGCTGACCGTTTCAAGCAGTACAGTCCACATGATCAATATGGACAGTTTGTAGGCTAATGCTGCTTTCTGATCATTACCCCATGTCATAGGAAATGAGCAAGAAGAAACCAGAGAAGGAGACCAAGTACAAAGAGGCCAAGAAAGTCCTAAAGAGACATTTTCAAGTCAACACCAAAGTAGTCTTCACAGAGGAGGGACAGGTTTGTACAAATGTTTTTCTAACCGATGAATTGCATTCTATTTTGATCTACTAATCTTATTGGCTGGCTATAGGCCAAATAAGGGGACCACTTCTTGCCATAACCAGTCTTTTCCCCTTATTACAGCCTTTTCACTTTGTTGCATGTTGATGCCCAGCCTACTGAAAATGTAATTAAAGCCTTCATGTGGTGTTTCCAGTCCTGGAAATGAGATGGCACCGTTTCAGTGTCGCTTTAACTTTGCATGTGCACCCTGGCCAGGTGGTGCAGCAGTGGCCCCCTCTCCAGCGGACGGCCGTTCCCCAGCCAGAGGAGGACCACACGCCAGGCATCAATGTGGAGGAGGCCAGAGAGAGGCTGCGTCGAGAGGACCAGGAGTTCGACAAGCTGGAGTACAGACGTAAAGTCAAAGAGAAACACCGGGTGAGACCGCGGCACAACTTTACTAAGTCAGTAACAGAAAATGCATAATGCTGAGCAGAAGCAGTTGGCCGCAGAAGTCAAACGGTTGTGTCGAGCGGTTTCTCCCCTAGCCCGTACGACAGGGTGCGGGGGGAAGGCTCACCTGTTCCACGGATGCTTTAAGGAAACGGCATTTCATCCTGGTGGTGATCTGCAGAGAGGCCCAGGTGCCTGCGTGTGGCTAGACCGCACTGAAGCCTTCACAAGGCCTCGGCCCTGAAGAACAGGCTGTCTAGCTAAAATAAACATGACTCATCCTGCTCTGTAGCTGCTGGTTCCTCCGCATCTGGTTGGGCGTTTAGATGGATCACTGTCAACTCAGTTAAAGGCTCTAACTTCATCTAGCCAGCGCGTATGAAATATAAATGTCACAGCTGTGACACACACACTTACCGCAAGAAACTCCGACACAAAGTCAGATGCACGTTATTACCTCAGTGATTGAGGAGCAGTCAGATTATATCAATTCCAGGCGTTTAATCGAGCTTGAAGGTGTGCTCCGCTAACCTATGCACATCAAATTCAATAACCTGTTAGATAATAAGTATTTAATTCTCTAATCTGCGACTAGCTGGTCTTTGAGCCTTTTAAAGGGCTGGCCAGTAAATATGAATGATTAATTACTTGCAATTCAGTTAAAATGCTTAATGCTAATAAAAACAAATATCTTTATTAATGCGTTCTTATTTTTGGAGCCTCAGAACCATCCATATTTAATGCTTGACTTGAGTGGGAGACATTTAGTTTTTTGGAACAGCATATGCCTAATCCTTTTGCCCGAGATTGTCAGGGAGCTTTCCAGAGTGCTTCACAGGTACTTTTGTTCAATATATCTTGGAGTGTAGGCATTCGTGTCATGAATCCTCTCCACTCGTCGCTTGTCTCTGAATATTTTCTAACAGCATGTTAGTACACATCTGTTAGAACGCTGAATGTTCCATGTCGTTGGAATATAGGAATCTCTCCTCCAGTCTCCCTCAAAAAGCCCAGCGAATCCAGACAGAGGTACCTCCCCTCTCACCCTATTCTCCAAGCGGTCCCAGGTGCTGGGTTTGTGTTAATCCTCCTTTGTGTTGTTTGCCAGGATGCAAGTGTATTCCTGTTCAAGCAGAGAGATGGTGGCCACTAGAATACCATAGAATGCTGGATAATAGCTAGCATTTTTGTCTTCGCCACTTACGTTTCCACCAAAATATTCAGTGTTCTAACTGCAAAATTAAGAATGAATCACAATCAATTGCAGAAGATTATATGATTATTTTAATAACAGCACTATTAATTTTTTTAGCATTACAGTTTAAATGCATTTTGATCCCTATATTTCTCTTTATTCCGTGCCTTTCCAATTTCCATTTATGTTCTTGCCTCCATTGCAGCATTTCCACATAAGGTTTGGGAGAGTTAAAGATCAGGGATTGCCCTCTAATTCACATCTTACCAAGCCGTTCTTCTTGTCACAAGTCTCGCTTAACCAGGAAGAGTTCACTGTCACAAATCTCTCGGGAAGTGCTCATTCCCCTGCCCAACAACCAATTCGGATATTCATCCCAGGCGGTACTGGGCCAATTTGCGTCGCCCTCTGCTGGACCCCTGGGCGTTGTTGGTATCCTGCGACCAGGATTCAAACTCTGAGCCGCAATGTTGCAGCTGCATTGAGTGGCGGAGACTTAGATCAGTGCACCACTTGAGGGCTCCAAAATGCAAGTGATTTTCTAAACACTTTGCAATTGCTGTGACTGAACACTTTCTAAATGCTCAGTGTTACTGCAGTATTCGGTCTTATGATTGCACTTGTGGAGTACTCGGTCCAAACTGTGTTTGGGTGCTTGAGTTCTTCAGAGAAGAATGCACAGTTTGTTCTGATGCACCTATCCCTCCTCCTTGAGGCTGTATGTATAACCCAATATACATTATATTGCAGGTTGAAACCCAAATGGAAATAACTGACATAGCTGAGGCTGAATCTGGCACACCGATTGGAAGCCTGCAGGCAGTCTACTGGAGATTGGACTGGGGAGTTCAGTTATTATTTCAGAGTGAGCATAGTTTCTCACTACTAAAATGACCTGTAGAAAGTTTACTCAGCTTATCGGATTTGCAGAGAAAGTACTTTTCTTGCAATTGATTTAATATCTAGTTTCTGTTTTCCCCCCTGCTTTTTTGCTACTTAATTGTAATTTCAGAGTGTTTAGGTTATTTGATTTGTAGGCTGTAATGATTGGCCTTTGGGAGGCAGGTTTTTTTGAGAAAATGTTAAAAAAAAAAAAAGTTTAATAATTGGAAAGAACTGTGTAGTTGATGTCTGATTTTGGTTTTCAATCTGCAACACAATGACCTTTAATTCCAGATTACTCTGTGATAGAGTACCATGGTGACAGAGCCAGAGCTTAGCTGAGCTAATAGTTCCTGAGCATTTCTAGTTCATTTTGTATTTAATATTTTTATGATAATTAGTGGTCATCTGGTAGATCTGTCTAGTCACAAGTTGTTTCAAGTAGCGTGTTTCGGACAGTGTAGGCCGCTGGCTAATTCTGCTAGACTATTCTCACAGAGCAACTACTGACTAACTTTAAAATCTGTGTTTTGGTCTTTGCTTTCTGGGCTTAACCATCTGATGTTCACTGGAGTTCAGCTGTTGACATGCCTTCGTAACATGTTTGAAGAAGACCGGCATTGAAATGAGTAATTTTGTGTGTGTAATCCTAGACTTATTTCACTTTACTAGTAAAGGACACATTACATCAAAACCTCCAGGTAAAGCCAGAAGTTCATCAAACTGGCAAAATGTATTTGATGCCAAAGGAACCTGCCCTGGTGTCTTTTTTGTCTGTTAGAACATGGACCATGTACAACTCTGCTGAAGTATAGTAGGGGAGGCCACTCCCACGTGGAGGATGTCTCTTGTGTGGCTCATCTATTTTGGTGGATAATAAACTCATGTCTCTGTTTCTCCCCCACACTGTTAGCTCGTGTCTACCACTTTAACCCATTCATTTGTCGTACTTGTCAGCATTGCCAAGAAGGCATGTTGTCTTGCCGGCTGATGCTAGAAATAGAAAACAGATGCTTTCAAAATCCGTTTTAGTTTCTCCATGGCGACTCTGAGACGCTGGCCCTGAAATCAATTAGCTGCCCCGCCAGCACAGGAATCATAGCTGCCACTCCCCCTGGCCTGGGGCTAAATATGCCTCAGGTAGCTACCACTCCCCCTGACTGGGGGGCTAAATACCCTCATGTAGCTACCACTCCCCCTGATTTCAGGCTAAATATCCCTCATGTAGCTACCACTCCCCCTGACTGGGGGGCTAAATATCCCTCATGTAGCTACCACTCCCCCTGACTGCTCCACAAGGGCCCCGTCAAATACTGTCATCAAATGAAGAAACTAGGAGACCATTCTAATACTGAACTTGGACTTTTGACTTCATGGGCCTGGTGGCCCACATGAAGGCGTCACAGAGGGAAAATGGCCCTCTCCAAGACCGTCCTAATAGATCTCTAACTCAATGGTTAGTCACAACTCCCTCTGGTGCTCTCCGTCTTCTCCCATTCACTTTGTTATACTTCCTCTCGCTTGCTCCCCTGCCCCCTACCCTTTCTGAATTATTTGGAGACTGGGCTGGGGTAGATTACCATATTTTGATTTGGTCGCTGCCTAGTGCTTCTCACTAGCACTGTTAAAATGTTTTAGAAACCGCCCAGACATCCTCCCCCAGCACTCACATCCCACAGCCTGTGAACTCCAGTGAGACCCAGGGGGAAGTCCATGTTCCATTTCGGGGCAAAATGCGGAGGAAGAGGGAGCTTGGAGGGAAGCAGCCCCTCAACCACATTCTTATGTGAAATGTGGTTTTTAACTGGGATGTTTGGATCAGAAATGAAGACCCCATTAAGCCACTTCTGACATTTCCCAATGCAGTCTCCCCCTACGTCTTAATAAGCTTCCGTTTTCACACATCATCCTTATTTCCGCTGCCCCTCCACCCCCACACGGCTGTGTCAAAGCCTGTTCTGTGGTCAGGAGTTTTTCATGAATATAAAACCTTGTCCAGTAGTGACGGCAGAGGTCTTCTTCTGCTGTTTTGCCGCTTTTGGTTTTGATGTAACCTTTTGTTTTTCCGTACCGGCGGGTGTGGAGGGTCGCTTTTTGACCCGTTTTACCTCTACACATTCATCTCTCTGCACACATTTTGTTCTTTTCCTCTCTCTCCCCTATGACCCATGGCCAAATACCTAGGTTTGAGGCAGTTACCAGAATGTACCTCAACTTAAAATAAGCTACATGGATAAAAAAGAGAGAATATCCTTTTGGGGAATCTCTGTGAATCAAACGAATTACAGTAATTTCAGCAATACATAACACCTTCGGAAAGGCATTTATTAAACTCCTTTATGTGTCGCCAACACCCGTCAACAATGTTTTCCAATAATTTTATTGGTTTTCTCTCTTCCAGGAGAAGAGGCTGAAGGAGAAAGCTGCCCGAAGAGATGCCAGCAAGCAGCACAACGAGGTAACTCTCAATCACCTGTATTTTATGGTTAATTTTCTTTACCCTCATAAAAGGGGGCTGAGTTGAAAGATTTAGCATTGGTTTCAATTCTCCTCATTAGAAAAAGTCACTTAGGCAAGTAAGTGATATTCAACTTCTTTGCCAATTGGCCTTAACTGGCAGGGATTTGAGCAACGGTTAATTTTGGATTACCAGTCCCTGGAGCTCCGTGGGGACTCTCGGTAAATAACAGAATGTAACTCGGGCAATTTTCATGTTTCCTGACATGAAATACAATATTTGTATATGAATATCTATTGAATATATTGTTAGTTTGTGGATTTTAAAGAATTTTATAGCAGACCAGCATAACCATAAAAAGTTCTCCCCACCCCATGGCGAAACATGTAATATCTTGTCTCTATGGACAAGAGCAGTGGCTACCATTTTTGTTTGAATAGCGCATGATTGGCCACTACCATACTCCCTGACCCTTCCATGCTTATCTGGCCACCCCTGCACATGAATCCTAGGGAAAACAATGCCTTGTAAATGTTATTTTTGAACTAGACTGACTTGATTACCTGAATGTTATATTTCGGACTCATCAATGTAACACCAGCCTTTCATTTGATTCAGTTGCTCTTTAAACCGCCCATCACACCTTTAAATGGTTTTACTCCAGGCACTTGCTCCTTCTCACTCACTTTACATTAAACTATGGTTGTTTAAAGTGATGCCTCTGTCAGGATGCTACTATTGAACTCTATTCACGCTCCCACAGGGGAGAGCATTTGTAAAAGTGACAGGTACACCCCTCCCTCTCTGTAAGGCAGAATGACAGTGTCTTCCTCTTTACCTATGTCAGACACTGAACGCAGTGTCCCCCTGTCGACCGACCTAGCACAGCGTTATTCATTAATATAATGGGATGAGCACAATTGTATTTTACAGGGTCATCAATTTAAGCCCCACTGAGTCATTTGGAAGTGTTATATCTTCACAACAGGGGGACATGATATTCAGCAGACAAGTGCCACTTGCTCCATGGAGAGTGTATCTCCAAGTGATTCACAGCCTCTCTCCTGGCACCTAAAAGGGCGGTAGATGAACGATTAGCACCGCGTTTCCCATTTATTCATTCAGTAGCACTGGTTTGTTGCTTCTAAATTGTTGCTGTTGTCCCAATAGAAAGTTATACATTCTACAGATCAGTTACAACCTGTATCCAACCTACTGTGCAGGTTCCCAAAAGGAGTGTCAAGCTCCCAGCAGGACTTCTGTGTCGTCTCTTTTAATCTCCTTTCACTGCAGTGGCACGCATTATCCCAGCATTAGTGTCCCAGAACATGCTCCAAAGGCAGGGCCACTCTGTGGGTGAAAGCCCTGGCTTCAGCTGTGTGAGGAACAGAATAAAATCTGGATAAAACTGATTAAAACAATTTAATTTAATTTGGGAAATAACTAACATACACTCTCCTAAAGGATTATTAGGAACACCTGTTCAATTTCTCATTAATGCAATTATCTAATCAACCAATCACACGGCAGTTGCTTCAATGCATTTAGGGGTGTGGTCCTGGTCAAGACAATCTCCTGAACTCCAAACTGAATGTCAGAATGGGAAAGTAAGGTGATTTAAGCCATTTTGAGCGTGGCATGGTTGTTGGTGCCAGACGGGCCGGTCTGAGTATTTCACAATCTGCTCAGTTACTGGGATTTTCACACACAACCATTTCTAGGGTTTACAAAGAATGGTGTGAAAAGGGAAAAGCATCCAATATGCGGTCAGAGGAGAATGGGCCGACTGATTCAATCTGATAGAAGAGCAACTTTGACTGAAATAACCACACGTTACAACCGAGGAATGCTGCAAAGCATTTGTGAAGCCACAACACGCACAACCTTGAGGTGGATGGGCTACAACAGCAGAAGACCCCACCGGGTACCACTCATCTCCACTACAAATAGGAAAAAGAGGCTACAATTTGCACAAGCTCACCAAAATTGGACAGTTGAAGACTGGAAGAATGTTGCCTGGTCTGATGAGTCTCGATTTCTGTTGAGACATTCAGTTGGTAGAGTCAGAATTTGGCGTAAACAGAATGAGAACATGGATCCATCATGCCTTGTTACCACTGTGCAGGGTGGTGGTGGTGGTGTAATGGTGTGGGGGATGTTGTCTTGGCACACTTTAGGCCCCTTAGTGCCAATTGGGCATCGTTTAAATGCCACAGCCTACCTGAGCATTGTTTCTGACCATGTCCATCCCTTTATGACCACCATGTACCCATCCTCTGATGGCTACTTCCAGCAGGATAATGCACCATGTCACAAAGCTCGAATCATTTTAGATTGGTTTCTTGAACATGACAGTGAGTTCACTGTACTGAAATGGCCCCCAATAGAGCATCTTTGGGATTTGGTGGAACGGGAGCTTCGTGCCCTGGATGTGCATCCCACAAATCTCCATCAACTGCAAGATGCTATCCTATCAATATGGGCCAACATTTCTAAAGAATGCTTTCAGCACTTTGTTGAATCAATGCCATGTAGAATTAAGGCAGTTCTGAAGGCGAAAAGGGGTCAAACACAATATTAGTATGGTCTTCCTAATAATCCTTTAGGTGAGTGTATATTGTTCAGCATTAATGGTGCCCATGCCATGTTCACTAGTGCACTAATGTGACCCCCCATACCATCCTGGATGCTGGCTTTTGCACTGCGTGCTGACAACAAGCCGGATGGTCCCTCTCCTCTTTAGCCTGGAGGAGGAGGCGTTCATGAATCCCAAAAAGATTTTCACATTTCCATTTGTCAGACTGCAGGACAGTTTTCCACTTTGCCTCATAATTCAAAGTGGGCATATTTTTCTAGAAACATTTCTAAGTTTCAACATTTGATATGTTGTCTTTGTACTATTGTCTATTGAATATAGCGTTTAAATGTTTTGCATTTAGTTTTAATTTACAGTTTACGCAGCGTCCCAACTTATTTGGTTTTATGATTAAATGATGAACAGTGCAGACTGTCACCTTTTATTTCTGACTGTTTCAACATATATTTTTTATCAACTAAGAATAACAGCAGTGTGAGCATTCCATCTTCCCATTTTATGTGAGCACAGGTATTAGGACATCTGGCTCACAGGTGTTTCCGGTTGGATTGCTTGTTCACATAGGTGTGAATGTGTAGTCCCAGTTCTATTCTTTGCTTTTGCTTCTGCATTTGGTGTCAGTAGGAATAATCTAACATTAAGACTAGGGAGCTTTTAAGAAAAGCAAGTTATTTGGGTGCTAAAAGAAAATAGGAACTCAATTAGAGCCATAGCACAAGTTCGGCATAGCCAAACATTTAAATGAACCACACGGTGGCACTATATAGCAGACACGTTTATTTGTGGATCTGTTTGCCTCAGAGTGATGACACTGGGCTGGCATTCGCAGTCTCACGAACCCACAATCTATCTCCTATAGCAGTGGTTCCCATCCAGGGGTACTGGGACCCCTGGAGGTACTTGGCCTCTCCACAGGGGGTCTACTTGAAAACACTCATGACACCATAGGGTTATTAGTGAAATTAACATGAGGGGGTACTCCAAGCAGAGCACAATTCTGTCGGGTGTACAGTGACGGAAAAGGGTTGGAAACCACTTTCCTATACCATGGCAAGATTTGGACAGAACTAGGCTGAATGGTGCTTTGAGGTCTAGAATTTACCAAACTACATTGTGTGGGGCAACATTATATTGATTTGTTTAAAATGGCTTTTCTCTGTATCATATCTGTTTGACACAATAGTCTGCTTTAATGTTTTACCGGCTGCATGTATAACCAGGCCACTTACTCCTGGCAGAGATGGACTGTGTGTATTGACCATGTTCAGCCAAATATGTAACCATCCTCCCACCTACAGAGAGACAACTGGAGTATTACAGCCTGTATCAGGCAAACTCTACTGGGCAAAGGGCCTTCAACTCTCTGCCGTCCTCTCATTTATCATCCCTAACAGTTTTCCCTATCCTGCTGGAGTAACCATGGTAGCCTCAATTAAGCCGAATGCCGCTGTATTCTAGGCTACCGTACATCCAAATACTTCAGATGTTGTTTCATGGGGATATTAGGATTTGGGACGATCTTCATTTACGTTTATTTATTTAGCATGTTCGTCAGTGCAATCTGCTGTAGGAAGTGCTTCTTCGTACCGGTCCCTTGTGGGAATCGAACCCACTGCCTTGGCATTGCTTTACCTATTCATAAAATCTCTGATGGATAAAAGATGAATAATTCGAACCATTAAACTTAATTAAACTTACCATTCTGAATTTAGGCTATTAGTACAGTATAAAGCATGTTTAAGATGTGAATGACTTCTTCTGCGATGAAGAATACACCCCAGAACATACACACAAGCAACCTCATATGAATTATAACTTACCTTAATTTTGAATTCTGTGTCAACACCAGGTTTAGTATCACCATACACTATACTATGTACAATATTCCGTACCAAAACAAAACCATTGAAGAAAGGTATACTAGTCCCAGAATGAGAGTCTGGGACTAGTAATAGATAACGTCTTGTGAGTTCAATATATATATTGTAATCAAATATTAAACAAAAATATGTAGCAGATGTATTTCTGACACCTCTCACTATTGTCAGCACTAAGATTTGCTGTGTTAGGTTTGTAGAAAAAAGCCCTGTGTTCACCTCAAGAACCAGTGGAATTGAAAATGGAATTGAGCTCGACTGTGTTCCAAAAAATAAAACAGTTCCTTCCATGTGGAATGACCCATCATCATCCATTGAGGATTTCTTCGTTGACGAGTCACATTGCTAGTCTTTCCCTTAGCCCTCTTATTTTCACCAGCTGCCTAAGATGGCCCAAACTGTCCACGCCCCTCCAGCTGCTGTGGACCTTCGACATAGGGATAAGACTCCCACAAGCCATGGGATTTTAAAGATTTCTTACTGAAGTGCTCTTAAAGGGATAGGTTGACTTTAAAAGTAATAGATGGAAATAGTTAATTTAATGGCCTCTAATGTAGGCCTGGTCCCTGTGATAAAATTGACTGCTTTTGTAAATATTTCATACACTTCTGTTGACTGTCCTTAAACTAAAAAACTAATGTTTACCATACACTGTGTTCGTAATTTCTCTTAATGCAGTTTATTTAGGCGCACATTTTTTTTTATCACATACCATGCTCCTTGAAAGTATGTGAACCCCTTGTGGAATTATAGATAGTTTTTAGTATTCACCATGAAATCTTTATTTAATCAGGACCAGTCTTTTTTGTCATAACAGGTTTATAGTTACTAATTCCATATGTTGGTTTAGAGAAAACCATGCATGTAGAAGAAAAACACAATAAGGAATTTAATGTAAAAAGTAAAAATATAAGTGAACCCCCAGTTAAATTGTTTATATTAGGTCGAATCAGGTGGGTAAATAATTGGGTACCAAATGAACCAATCAATGAAGGGATCTTTTGGAAAGGTGAGATTCTGCTTAGTCAACCATCGGTAGGCTGTTTTTATCTCCATATTTATTTACAGTTTCACAAAACGAATCCATATAATTTATATAAATACAAAATGGATGGACATCTGTGTTGGCTGAGGTTATTATATATTTTTTTTATTGGTTGTTTGAAGTCTTGGTAACTTGTTTGACACACACTTTTTACGTGTTATACATTGTACCCATCTGCTGATGAACCAAACAATGCTCTTTACCGTACAGATTTTAAATGAGTTGCCGTAACCCATATAAGAATTTGTGTGAGGGAAAAATATCTTCGGCCACTTTACGCACTGTACGTTAAGTCATTCCCGAAGTGGTACTTGTGGTAGTTGTGTATATATAAATCTAAGGCTTTGGAGACCCTTATCAGCTTCACACAGACTAGTGCTTGAGCAAACAGTTTGATAGCGGCCCTACCAATTCTAGTTAGCTCGCTTAGCTCACTGACATTTAAGCAGAGCTGATTAAAACACCTATGGGAGTAGATGGACCACCACTCACTGCCTCTCTTATAAATAGACAACTCCCAAGACCAAAATGTATCAAACAAAGACCCCACTATGGACAGATGGCATTTTGCTTGACTCATTTCCACCAGGAGACGTGTATTACTGTGATGGCATGCCAATAGTGCCACAATGCCTCAATACACTGCATCACAATTTCAAGTTGGAAGGGGTAGCTGCTCTTTGTTGCCATTTAAGTCAGCTTTGCAGAGAATTTGGCAGCAGTTTGATGGTCAATGGAAAATGTTTCTCTGCTCTCCCTGGAATAGTTCTGTCTGATAGAGATGCCTGGAAGCATCCATTTTAGGAGGGTGTCCTCAGTTTCAAAATGGAGGCAGTCATGTCCCTTATTTTCCCTCACTAGGGGATCCTTCTCATAGCAGTCGTCTGCAAATGCAGGTGTGTGGATGTAGTAATGAATCATCCAATCAATACCTCTACATTGTTGTAGGGACGAGGTATTCTTCTTACCCCTGGACTGTTAATGGACCTGATTGTGCTTGTGTGTTCTGTAACTACACGTTCATTGTTTCTGAACTGGTGCTACCATTTTGTCCTATTTTCTTTTAATTAGTACCTCAAAGCCTGTCTCTCAAAGGGGTTACCCACCCAAAACCACACATTTCTAATATACTATATAATATTATCTAATATCAAATGTGTGCTTTGAATGAAAAGGTTTTTGACTCTCCCTCACCTGCCGTGAAGTCAGAAGGCAAGACCATGAATTGAAATTAAATTGGACATCACAAAATTGGTGGGGTAGAAGATTGGACTAAAGCAATTCTCTTAGGCTTTTTTCTTCACCCACCAAGGCATGCATTCTACATTTGCATACTGTTATGGAGTCTGAACGGATTAATGTTATCTAATGAGTGGGTGTAATGTTAAGCTTTTGGTTTACTTTTATAGTCTTATAACCTTTTACTATATTATCTATAAACCCTCTTGGATTTAGCATCTGTGTACTTTTGAATCCTGGCAAGCCTCTTCAGTATTTGATGAAATCCTGATTAGGAATGCAGAGGGCTAGATATGCTTTCACCATTGAATGTATGACAGGTTACTAATAAATGTTACTGCCATGCCTCTTGAGTTCGCTTTCCACTTTTCCTGTAGTTCAGCTTTCAGAGGTGAAATGCTAAATGAGAATCCTTCACCAAGGAAAGGTCTGACATTTGATAAAGATCCACCAGGGAGAGTGAGCTGTGGTGACATCTCAGAATCTCCAGAAATAGTCCTGGGTTCTGTCTCACAAATTTTCCTCCATCTTCTATTGCTTCTTCAAACGCAATTCAATCTGACTTGGCCATACTTTGTTAGTGTTTCATGTGTAATTGTTCGGCCACTGTTGATTGATTAATTAGTCAACTTTGAATGGTATTAGACTATACATCAACCCTCTGGCATTCTGAGCCATCTGCCTCCTTATGAAGAGAACGTAATCTATTTTTCTTAATCGATGCCCTAATAATCAATACCCTATTTCTTTAAAGGTACATATTCTGGACCCAGCTGTGTAGACTTAGCCAACTGTACTCCAAAAAAGGAGTAGGTGGAAATGTGGCTCCCTGGATGATGAACTCTGTGTAGATGAGTGTGTCTTGAAAAATTCATGTCCAGTATTTTGCAGTTTAAAGAGTCACATACATTTTATGGTCTCCTAAACGCTAAGTGATTACAGCATTTATTTAAACATTTATAGGATGTAGTGCTTGCTAGCTTGAGCCATATTCAGCCGGAACCAGGCATGACTTTTGTGTGCATGCAGATTGTCAGACATCTTAATTGATTGTGACCTCACAGGAGGTGCCTCTGATGTGAGTTAGTACTGCTTACACCGTATAGGCTTGTTAAAGAAGGCTGTGTGCACACTGCTGACAAACATTGCATGGTGTTGAAAGTTAATGTTTAACTTTGACCTTAACATAATGGTGGCATAGAAAACCTCTGTATAATAAAGCAATAAGGTACAAGAACTTGTGGTATATGGCCAATAAACTACTGCTAAGGTATGTTCTTAGACCCAACACTAACCAACGTGCCTGGATGAAGCCTTAAGTGGAAGAATATAAGCCATATACTGCACATGTAGCAACATAAATTGAACACTCTAAAGTTAGGATGTCATACTTGTGGTGTACAGTCTAATTAATATACCACAAATTTAATTCGATCAGTATTTAGGGTTCCAACCATTTTAAACAACAGTTTTAAAATATTGCTGTACTGTATCCTGTTTTCCATACATATGCTTCCATATAGTGTAAAAAGATTGCACATTTCCCATTAACGGTCCTCTCTGTATTGCATAGCAAGTATGGTCCGATTCCCCCACACAGTATCTGCCATATGTCTGAAAAGGTTTTCAGTTTCTAAGGAAACACTGGCTCTTTGCTCGGCTAAATATGGCATACTTGTTATGAGTCCATAAGTCTCTCTAGAGGGGGCTGAGATTGCTCTAACTGTGGCTGTATTGAACAACAGAACTCATATTGAAGATAATGAGAAGAGACCACTCGCAGGCCTGCTTGGTGGTGAGGATTTATGCTTCCAGTTCATCAGTAGATCATGTTTACCGCACTGTCAGATTAGTTTTTTTTTGGTACTATCCTGTTGGGCAAAGTGAGATAAATTAAGCATGTTTGTTTTTTATTTGTAGGTACAGTGCCTCCAGAAAGTATTCAGACCCCTTTCACTTTCTCACAATGTTTTGTGTTTTAGAGACATTTTAAATGTTAACCATAATGACAAAGCCAGAACAATGTTTTCCGATGTACTTTTATTTAAACTGAGATATATTCATGTATTTCTTTAGTATTAAGATCCTTTCCTATGATACTTCAAATTGAACTCTGATGCATCTTGTGTTCTTTGATCATCTTTGATCTCTGTAGGACTTAATTGGAGTCCATCTGTGGCAAATTCAGTTGGTTGGACATGATTTAGAAAGCCACTCACATTTCCTGTATTAGGTCCCCCACTTCCCAGTAAATGTCAGCAAAAACAAATCCATGTTGTCCAAGGAACTCTCAGTAGACGTCTGAGATAGAATTTTGTACTAAAGCATTGCAAGCAAGTTTGAATCCACCATAACTCTTCACCTGGCAAATACCATCCATACGGTGAAGCATAATGGTGGGAGCATCATGCTATGGGGTGCTTCACAGTGGCACGGACTCAGAGGCAAGTCAGGAATGAGGCAAAATACAGAGATGTCCTTGAAAACCTGATTCAGAAAGCACAGGCTCTAAGAATAGGGGAAGATTCATCATTCAGCATTCGACTATAAACACAGCCAAGACAACACATTTTCTTTGTATGAATTAGCACACATTTCTATGTTGTTTGTACTTCGTCAGTTGTGTTAGTTTGTTGGCTAAGTATTTTTTTTAATCAGTTATTAATTAAGTCTCTTGATAAAACAATGTGGTGAAATTGAAGGGTTCTGAATACTTTCCAATGGCACTGAAATAATCAGCTGTGGAAAAGTGCAGTACTCAAATGATTGAGAAATGCACTCGCATTGTGTGAGTCTCATTGAATCCCTCCCTGCTCTGGTTCAGGGGTCTGACTTTTTATCTCCCTGATGTCAGCATGGCAGTGGGGGCAACTCTTGTTTTCATTCTGTACACGTGGACAGTACTGTTCGTACCGCAAGTCTCTGTCAGCAGAATTTGAAATGAATCCCACAAAAGCTAGGTCTCCAGACAGTGAATTGGTTTACAGTCCACACTGCCTCTGAATCTCTCTCCCTTTACAGCAAAACGAGCCACAGGAACAAACACTAATACTCCTACTTGGTGTTCCAACATTAGATGAAATAGTTATTACATTCCCCTAAATACTAAAATCGCTACAATGAAGTTCTTCCCTATTCTGTCACCTTAACTCTAGGTTTTAAATGGCTATAGTGGTTTGTAAAGGAGTAGCTTGGAACTTTAACGTTGAAATGTTACTAAAAAGTACAGGAGATTGTCCTTATTGGGCTCGCACAGGAGACATGGCTGTTGCGTCAGTGTCATCCATTATATTTAGAACTCTGCTTACATTTAACTTATATTGGCTATATCTTGATTTAAATCAGCAAAGCGCTCTGAGGTATTTACTTACCTGCACTCTACAACCACCAGAATGTTGGAAAATCCATACTGCACGTTCTGCTTGGAAAGCTAAGTAAGGGGGTTCGTGCGTTACTGTAGCCAACTGCCATCATTTTGTGCTTATAACCCTCTTGTCCCCAGTAGTCTCTGGAGTCATGCCATTTTACTGTTTGAGGTAAAAGTCTTGGCCATGATACCAATTGTCAAACATTCTTTGTTGGAGGTCTCACCTTTATTTACACTGAAATTCCTTTGTGGACAATTGACATGACATAGGATGTTGTGTAATATGCACCCGTATCATTTCTGCTGTGTAAATGTTATGAAACTTTAACAATCCTTCTTTCATTCACTGCAAACATTAAAATACAATTATTAATTAGGTACCTTTTTTTAGTGGTCAAACTGTATACTCTAGAACACCCTCCAATTCAGCAGAAAGTAATAATATCTCCCAAAATTAACTGTTTCAGAATGTCATGGTGTGAGACCTCTGATAGCCTGTTACATTGGTGCATATCAAGTGTAGATAAGAGTAAAAATAAGGTACATGTACACTTTGAACCTGTGTCAGTTAAGCATTTTCCCAGTCACTAGACAGTCCTCTCATTTGCATATTCCGATCAAGAGAGGGAATTACCTTTCAATGACTGACTTGCTGAGAGACCGTTTAGGAATGTTAAGAGTTATCCGTTTTGATTGCTGGTGACTTACTGTGCCTTTGGAAAGTATTCAGATGCTATAATTTTCTAAATGTGTGCCAATTTATTGAAAATGGGAAAACGGAAGTCTCTTGTACGTTAGTATTCACATCCTTTATTTACAAACCCGATTTCAATAAAGTTGGGACACTATACAAATTGTGAGTAAAAAAGGAATGGAATAATTTACAAATCTCAAACTTATATTTAATTCACAATAGAATATAGATAACATATCGAATGTTGAAAGTGAGACATTTTGTAGTGTCATGCCAAATATTGGCTCATTTTGGATTTCATGAGAGCTACACATTCCAAAAAAGTTGGGACAGGTAGCAATAAGAGGTGGGAAAAGTTAAATGTACAGATAAGGAACAGCTGGAGGACCAATTTGCAACTTAGTATGTCAATTGGCAACATGATTGGGTATAAAAAGAGCCTCTCAGAGTGGCAGTGTCTCTCAGAAGTCAAGATGGGCAGAGGATCACCAATTCCCCCAATGCTGCGGTGAAAAATAGTGGAGCAATATCAGAAAGGAGTTTCTCAGAGAGAAATTGCAAAGAGTTTGAAGTTATCATCATCTACAGTGCATAATATCATCCAAAGATTCAGAGAATCTCTGTGCGTAAGGGACAAGGCCGGAAAACCATCCTGGATTCCCGTGATCTTCGGGCCCTCAGACGGCACCGCATCACATACAGGAATGATACTGTAATGGAAATCACAACATGGGCTCAGGAATATTTCCAGAAAACATTGTCGGTGGACCCAATCCACCGTGCCATTCGCCGCTGCCAGCAAAAACTCTATAGGTCAAAAAAGAAGCCGTATCTAAACAGGATCCAGAAGCGCAGGTGTTTTTTCTGGGCCAAGGATCATTTAAAATGGACTGTGGAAAAGTGTTCTGTGGTCAGACAAATCAAAATTTGAAGTTCATTTTGGAAAACTGGGACGCCATGTCATCCGGACTAAAGAGGACAAGGACCACCCAAGTTGTTATCAGCGCTCGGTTCAGAAGCCTGCACCTCTGATGGTATGGGGTTGCATGAGTGTGTTTGGCATGGGCAGCCTACACATCTGGAATGGCACCATCAATGCTGACAGTTATATCCAAGTTCTAGAACAACATATGCTCCCATCCAGACGTCTTCGCTTTCAGGGAAGACCTTGCATTTTCCAACATGACAATGCCAGACCACATACTGCATCAATTACAATGTCATGGCTGCATAGAAGAAGGATCTGGGTACTGAAATGGCCAGCCTGCAGTCCAGATCTTTCACCCATAGAAAACATTTGGCGCATCATAAAGAGGAAGGTGCGACAAAGAAGACCTAAGACAGTTGAGCAACTAGAAGCCTGTATTAGACAAGAATGGGACAACATTCCTATTTATAAACTTGAGCAACTTGTCTCCTCAGTCCCCAGACGTTTGCAGTCTGTTATAAAAAGAGGAGGGGATGCCACACAGTGGTAAACATGGCCTAGTCCCAACGTTTTTGAGAAGTGTTGATGCCATAACATTTAAAATCAACTTATTTTTCCCTTAAAGTGATACATCTCCTCAGTTTAAACATTTGATATGTCATCTATGTTGTATTCTGAATAAAATATTGAAATTTGAAACTTTCACATCATTGCATTCGGTTTTTATTCACAATTGTACACTGTCCCAACTTTTTTTGGAATCGAGTTTGTAGAATTTCGGTAACGCATCTTTGACAGTGCTGACATCTTTGCTTCTTCTTGGGTGTGCCTCTACCAGCTTTGCACACCTGGATTGGAACTGCAATCTTTAGGTTTCTCCACAGATGTTCAGTGTGGTTTAAGTCCAGACTTTGGCTGGCCCGCTCGGATATTCACCAGCTGGCGATGGAGTGTGCTCTGGATCCGCAGGTTATTAATCAAATCCAGTCAGAGCTGCCAGTACAGTGAACAACTGAGTTTTAGTTGCTTTGTGTACATTATGCCTATGACTACTGTCTTTGTGTACATTATGCCTATGACTACTGTCTTTGTGTACATTATGCCTATGACTACTGTCTTTGTGTACATTATGCCTATGACTACTGTCTTTGAATTGGCTGTGCCCAAACTGAGTCAGTAGCAGGGTCTTTGTGATCTGGCCATGATTTTTATTTCATATGTGACTTTTCCAGAATAATTCATTTCAAATGCATTTCATATTGATGTTGACTATTGTGTTATTAATGTATGTTTTATATCTGTTGATTTAATTTTCTTCAAATGTTTATAGAATGTTTGTCTGGGGACACAAATGTCAGTTTAGGGTGACGTTGCCTCCTAAAGCCTGGTAGTGCCTGTACTGAACTCACTAACACATGGTTTACATGGCTCTCCTTCAGGCTTATATCTGTCGTGTAAATCTATCAAGCAGGTTTCATTTTTACCCTTTTTTTATCCCACCACTGTACTAGCAGTATTCCTTTGGCGTTCATTATATTAATTCATTTTCCAGAGCTTGTTTTGGCCTGCCCTGCAATATTGCTCTATGCTATCTTCAAACTTAATGTTGTTTGGCAAAAATGATTCTCCTCATTTACGTTGATACCCCCTTCTCACTGTCATTTTATTCATGGTTTGCATTGCCACGTCCCACAAACCTTTAATCTGACCCCCACTCACCGTATTGTGTCATTTTTGAAGTTCGCAAGACATTTCTCTAAACATTTGGTGCAGCGTTAATTGATTCTTCAGACAATTTGGTAGCTTTTCTTTCCCCTGACGTATTTGAAGTAACAGTGTGTTTTGTCTTTTTTTGTCCCAGGAGCCGGGTGAGGCAGAAGAGGTGGAACCATACATAGAGGTTGACAGTGGAGAGGAGTTCGACCCGAGCACGCTGCCTGACCCAGACAAACTACACAATGACTCTGAGGAAGATAACCAAAGCAGGTAAAACCTGTTGGAAATAATATGCGTACTAGACTAAAGGCTCCCAGTAAGGCATTTAAAATCAGTTGACCATGCAACTCCTGAACATTAAGGATTTTCTGTCTAGTGGAACTGGAAGAACCTGCGTCACTTCAACCAAGGCTAGATGTCTGTATGTCACTAACACGTCCAAAACATTTCAAAACTACCAAGCAAAATGTAGAAGCTATATGGGCTTGTGATCAAGCAGTGGTCTGACATTTCACAACGTAATGAGCTGCTCAGCGTTATAGGCCTGCTGGTTGGTTGTAGCAGGGTGATTTCTATTAAGCATTCCTAGATTCATTAGGTTTGCAGTGTTGTATTCATGCTCTGCTGCCTGGAGTTATTGGGATTGGTGGTGTAATTGGCTCCGGAGCGGAGTTATCCCCTCTCTAGGAAGGAGGACCTCCTCTCCAGGCTGCCATGGCTGAGGCATTGATCGCGAGGCGGCAGCCGATAGGCTATAAAGTGTGTAATTAGAGGTAAATTTAGAGGGGCAGCCGAGGGTGAAGGGCAATGTGGCCTCTTGCTACAGAGTGTTGCACCAAGGATTTAAAGGCAGGCAAGGCTACTGGTTTTCTGCTCCATGTCTTCCGTTCTTTTCGTAATGTCATATGTGTCCAATACTATGTGTTGCCGTGCTTGATGACTTGTCTCACCCTCTCCCTCCATCTCCTTTTAATCTCCCTCTCCGTTCTGCTGGGAGTGGAGGAGTGTGGAGGCGCAGAATAGGGGATGTTCCTTCCCTCTTCTCTTTGAGCCCACTAGATCTCAGGGCTGGTGTTGTGCAGATTTACTGTCCAGTCCCCCAGCATTCACTGCGTGACTATGCAGGCCTGTTACCACGGAGATCTACCCCCAACCATGCCAGCCTGCCCGCATCTCTTCTCAGGACTGTTTTATACCAGGGAGGGGTTTTCTCAGAACGCCACCACTTATCACCCGTGCCTTGACACCTTCTGCTGCAACACCCCCCCCCCCCCCCACACACACACACACACACACACACACACACACTCTTTCGTATCATGTGTATTAACACCACCTCCCGGTGCCTTCACCTGGCGGCTTTCCACACACTGCTGTCTGGAACCTCCCCTCTCTGCTGCTTTATAGCCGGGCCGTTACACTGCTCCAACGATACCATCCATTCACTGTGGGCTAGTCTCTGCTTAGTCTGTCCTCTCCCTGCAAAGGCTGCAGTCACACACATAGCTATGACTTGGAAGTACAGTTATTTCAACTGGGATTTTCTGTCTTGCGGTATTTCCTAGGAGATAGGCAGGACATTTGTACTCCAGCCATGATTTTATCGGTTTTAGCAACAAAAAAAAAAGAGAAAGCCGTACCCTGCTTTGGACAGTATAATATTTAAATAGTTGCTATAGGCCTTAATTTGCTTTGCCTGATAGTGCCCAAGAACATACAGTGAATTTGGTCAGATATTTTAGTGGGTTGTAATATTAGTCTGAGAGTCTGAGAGAAAACAATTACACCAAAGTTAGGTGCTTGTTTCATTTGTTTTGTAGTTAAACATGCAATTTTCAAATGTAGAAAATATTGCTGTTATTTCAACCCCATGGAATTTTACTGGAGTCAGGTTTTTGAATACCTTGGTAAGCAATGGGGCTCGATTTCCAATATAAATCTAACTTCAGCCTTAGTGTTCAGATTTATCAACATGCATTCCATAATCAACATACATCCCTGTAGACCTCTGGAAAACTATTAATATCAGCCTGGAAAGGGTTGCAAAGACATTTCTAAGGCTCTGGGTCTCTACAGGAAGCAATCTAAGCCGTATTGTCCATATGGAGAAAGTTTGTGACAGTAGTGAATCTTACCAGGAGGGGCGGTCCTTGAGGGGCGGTTCTTCCAAAATGTCTCCCTAAAAGATTATCAGAAAATCATCCTGGAACTCACAAAGCACCCTAGAACAAAGAACCTTAGGATTTCATGGCGAATTAGCAAAGCTGCAACCACTGCTCACTAAGAACATCAATGTTCATTTTGAGTTTGACAAAAAAAACACCTGGATGATCTTCAATAGTTTGGGTTGTGTCAGGGCCTGGTAGATTTGCATTAAAAAATGTGCAATAGTTCTACACACAGTAGAAATAGTTTCTTACAGAATTGTATGAATTGTTTTGATACAGGTGTCCATGCAGTTACTGCATCTTGTCATGTAGTTATTGCATTACAGAGAATTACATTTAGCTGAATCAGGACTTACCATTATCTAGAATGCTAGGTGTAAATATCTCAACTTGCTGTGAAATGCAACAGTCTTCCAAACCAATTCAGATTGCATCAGAATATTCTTCTGGATGTCTTTGATTTCTCTTTTTTTACCACTGTGCCATAACTCTCCTTGGTCATCTTTTTGACGTTATCAACGGCACTTGGATTTATGGCACAGCAGGAAAACATAGAACGGTGTGCTGACACGTTATCCTGAATAAGATGTAGATATAACATGAGTTGGGTTGGAGTGTTTTGCAGTGTTTATAATACATACCTGGACATATTTTCGTAGCAAGTGGTAAGAAATCAGTCGGCAGTTTGTGACAAATTCTTTCTTATACGTCTGTCATGTAAATGTAGATAAAATTTATAATTTGGTTCATGTGGGTTTGTTTGAATTTTTGTCCAATAAAGGAACTGAAGAACCAGAAATGAATAGGGCTCCAACCAGGCAGTTACTAGTACCAGCTTCCTCATCCTAGTAGTTGGCTGGGAGAGACGTACATGATAGTAGTTTTATTTAAACGTGCCGAAGACCTAATTAAATTAGCCATGTCAGATTATAGTTTGTAAATCAAATAATTTTTAAAAACTTTGCTCTACTTTGGCTGGGATAAATCAAATGTCGTTATAGTTATGGCTACAACCCAACACTAGCCATGATTAATTTGAGACAATATAAATAAAATGTATCATTTGTTGACACTATTCTAGTCTTTACATTATAAACTAGCTCACAGTTCTGGGTGAATCTACTGAAAAGCCTTAAATTATTCAATAGACCCTTGGTGTTGAGGATGATTTACCCAAACAATTGAGGCAGTCATGCGTTAGCTAACATTTGCAAACATCCAGCTGTAATCTACATGCTGAGCTTTCCTTATTTTTGGAACTTCTGTTAAGATTTATTCTTTCAAAATCCTTTTTTTATTTTTTTATCCTCTAGCCAAAAGTTTTGCTACGATGTGCCTTGATGAATAAGATCCCAAAATGTTCTGCAAGCTTGGGAACTTTTTTGAATTTGTAGTATTCCGCACACCTGCACCAGAACTGTGGAGTGTCAAGAATCATAGGTGTAGATAATTGGAGAGATGACTTCATCAACAATGACTCTGCATTTCACTCTGGTCCTTGTTCACACGAAGAAGCATTCTACACCCACTTTATCCACACCATTTGACTCGATCAAAGTTAAATCTTGTACTACAATTTTACAGTAGACTTCCTTTGTCTGGCAATTATATCTTTTTTTTTTATCCATTAGGCTTTTGTTGGTGTTCTCATCCTTACACTGAATCAGAATCGGCATCATTTCACTTCAGTTCTAATTGGAAGACTTGGAAGCAAGGCGTTTCTATAATTTGTCTTGCTCGGATCTCCTTGGTCCACGCCGTGTCTCATAACTCCTTTAAATGCCCACCGCAGATCCATAGAGTGACCCTCACTGTGTACGGAACGTCCCTTGATGTGAGAAACTGATTGTTCAACCCCCTCTCCTCTCTTTAAAGCCCTCCTGCGGAGACGAGGAAGCGCAGCCACAGTGACAGCAGCAGTTGCTCTGATGAGGAGGAAGAGGAGGCAGTGGGGAGCAGGAAAAGACCCAGGCGACAGGCTGCCTCCTTGCCCCTGGACACTGGCCTCTCTTTGGCTGAGGATGAAGAGCTGGTCATGCATCTGTTGGGGAACCGAAGCTGAAAATGGTTCCAAAGGACATTTTCTCTGTGGAACCTCTCCACTGTCTTACATTATATGGGGATTTTGGCCACCTTATTTGGCACATTGTTAGTTGCCACCTGACTTGTGATTGTTTAATGATGATTACCTGTGCTTGTTTGGCATATAAAATATAATTTGGGAAATAAACATTGTCTTTTGACAGATGCTTTTGCTTCAGGGTGGGTGATTCCACTGATTCTGGGCGTTTTTGGTCATATCTTATAAAGAAGATAGGTGTGTTAAATTTCCCAACAAACATTTTCCAGTATTAATAGATTAAATTAATGAATATACCAAATTGAGTGCCAAAATAATTAAATATCTTAAATCCAACTTAGTGGATTCATTTAAAATATGTATTCTTTTTAGACTTTACATTCTGTTGCTTTACCATGTGTGATTGTGATTGATTCTTTTAAATTATCTCTCCAAAATAGTAACAGTAAAAATATATACATTATCCTGTTTGTGAAATATTTACCCCAATATTTATGTTTGCTAAAAGATGAATGTCTCTCCTAGTGTCTTGTGTTAAAGCAGAAAACGCTATTGTTGATGTCAATTTTGAGCATACCTATACTATTATACGGACACCAACCATGCTTGAACATAAGCAAGCTGTTACTGATTATCTATCCTCAGTTTCTTTTTTGCAAGCCCAGCCATTTTATGTCTCTATTTGTTTTGTGGTCATCTACATCATATTAAGTTGACTTTGCTTAGAGAAATCCTCAGTGTCAGATTTTTTTGTTACCCATCAATCAGTCACTCCCTTTCTTAATGAGGCTTTAAAAAACTTTCTGGTCATTGTAGTTTAATCTGCGCTTGAAATGACTCTGAGAGATTACATATGCTGTATGGTGGAAAGAGGAAGATGTTTGTGTCAATCACCATTATGTTACAATATACCTTGTGATTTGTTTCACTGCATACTCCCTCTGAACTAAGATGCACACACAGTGAGTAGCATCACTATTTTAGTTATTAATTTGATTAATTAGACTTTTCTACCGAATTAATAAAATTAGTAACTAGACTGCTACATCTGCTCAGATCAGGTCCCGACTCCGGACCACACATGACCCCTGGCATTGGGGTCAAGCGACAGCTCGATTCCACCGTCTTTGCCTTTTCTCTCTGTCTCCAGCAGTGTACCTCTATGTAACTTTTCCTTTCTAGTGTCCTGTCAAAAAGGACATTTCTACCATACCATATCTATGTGTTTTTATTAATCTTCTCAGCCTAGTCACTTTGATCTGGAAAACGATCTACTTAAAAATGCAATTGTATCTGTATAACAAACAATTGAATCAGTGAGGGAATGGTAATGGACCAATGCAGTTTTTGTTTGTCTAGTTTGCTGATAATCACAAAAAGTTGACAGTTTGACTGGCAGAAAGCATAAGAAATTCTGTCACCAGTGTATGGAGGATCATTCTGGGAAACTGATGATGACAAGGGAAAATAACCATGTTCAGTACAGCCCTTCGGACCCTGTTGAAAACTGAATGCAGCCTTGGGGGTGATTTTTGATACCAATGATTTAAAAGACTAGTTCAGTACCAATTAGATGTACCTATATTTTTGATATTTGGTGTCAATTTTGATAATGTTCTTTTTGCGTTAAAACTGTAGGAAAAAGTCTGATATTCCTGCCTGTTTTGGTGGGCTGCTAATGCACAAAGCAGATCTGATTTCATACAGCAATGACTGTCCATCCTTGTTGAACTGTTGACTCTACACAATCCAAAGGGTGGGGTCTATGTTTGTACATTCTTCTAAATGTTGCTTCTTAACACCCACATGCTCAGACTGAGCTTTTAAAAGCCCAAATGAAACTCAGGGAAATTAATTATAATATTTATTACATAGATTATTTACACACCGTGATGGTGTTAATAAAATATACAAATGTTGACTGCATGGGAAGTTTAAAATGACACTTTTACAGTTAAAATACATTTTCCATTTTATAACCATGTATAACCCAGCCTTTTCCTTGGTGTTCTTATTTCTCACCGTCTTGTTCCAAACGGTATGCTGTTACATAATGTCTGTGATTTTGACTATAGCTCAATTCATTGTAGCTGCAATATGACCATCATTAACTTGGTGGTTAAGTCCCACTTTCAGGTTTTTCATTTTGCCAATGTGAATGACAAATCCTAGCAGGAAGTTCATGTATAATGCCTTAGACTCCCCACTATCCTAACAGATAAGATTGGCTCCACTCACTACAAGGGTGGCTGGCAGGCAGACAAATATATATTATGCTGACATACTCCCAAATCCTCTCTTTTCCCTCTTTGTAATCCCTGTCACTATTGTGTGATATTTTCTGTTGCTGATCCCACCATGCTCTTTCACCTAACTCTCACATTGTTTTTCCCCCCCTGTGTCCCAATCTTTCTCTCCCTTCACTGCAGTTCTAGGTTTGAAAGCTACCCCTCACCTGGCTCTAAACCAATACAGCCTCAGATTATTTCAAACCACTGTGTTCTCCTCGTGAAGCATACATCTAGCATCACTGGTGGTGCCGAAACGGCGGTTAATGGAATGCCTTCACGTTGGCCAGTCACCACCAGCTGTGTGTCATTGTCTGTCACTGCTTGATCGGGTTGCTGGACTTGATAGGAAGGTCAGATCCATTTCATTGACTGCAGTAGGAGAATAATCATGACTAGGGCTGCATATCTGACGGACGGAGGACTTCCTGCTTATTTTTGATGGGAACGTAACTGGTATGTTGTAATAATAGGTATTACAATATTCCAGTGGTGTCTGTGTATCTCTTCTCCCCTCTATCTCCAGAGAAACCCCAGACTTGTTTTCAGAATAATAGGGCACATGTAGTCCAAGTTATTCCATTACTGTTATTGGCAGTGGTGCAGCTTATTATGGCACTCCAAGAGAGGAGGTGGTGGGTTAGTGTCATCCAAGGTTTGTCTGGATTGAAGCCAGAGCGAAATGGCCGATTTCAGACTTCCAGCACTTGATGTTCAAAGATTACATGGCCCACGACTCCTCTGTGATTGACATAACTTAATATAGTAGATCAGGAATGCCAGGATTGGCTTCTTCATAATCTTTCAACCCTAGAGTGTATTCTACTGTTTTTGACATTCGTTGTCTCTTCTTGTTACACATTCTTGCTGTCACCGTGACATATTTCCAATTTAGTTAAGTAGTTATGTACGAACATGCACTTAAACCCACTTGGTTCACCTGAGAGGTCACCTTCCTTTGCTGTGCTTGTTATTCCTGTCTAAGTCCTATAGGCACTCATCTCACACTACACTTTAAGAATCTGTAGTCAGCTGGCACCTCGCTTGACCGGGGTGTTGTTATATTCCTAATGATTCTGTTCTTGTTTATCTCCTGTCAATGGCTCCTTTGTGTCATTGTAATTGTATTAATTTGTGTGGAAAAGCTATTCATTGATTTACGGTTTGCTTACTCATTAACTCATTAATCTCTCTGCATATTATAAATGGTGCTTGAAGGTTCCTTTTTGAGGGACTGAAGGAAATCCAGTGGAGTGCTTGCTGAGCGTCTGGTGGAGTCGTCTGGCACCAGAGAACACTGTTCTACCGTAAGTCTTAAAAAGGTCTGACTGAACATTATTGTTCAGCACAATAACAGAAAAAACTTGGAGGTCTGCAGATGGAACCGTCCCAGTATTAGATTGGCCACCTCAGAGCCCTACCCTCAACATAATTAAAGCCATGTAGGATCACTGGGGAGAGTTTCCAAGCCACTGTGCCTAACCCTCATCGTTGCTTGCTCTTTGGGGTTCCAGGCTGGCTATCTGTTAAAGCACTTTGTGAAAACTGCTGATGTATAAAAGGCTTTATAAAATATATGTAATTGATTGATCACTTGGACCCTGGAAAATAGCAAAAAGCTGCAAAAGTCAGGAGTTATGGCGAATCCTGTAAGAAGCTTGGAAGGATTTACAATAGGACTACTTGAAAAAATGAAAGAAGAGCCTACTAAGCAAATTGCTTCAGTTTTGCCTTTTCAGGGAGGCCACTTAAAATACTGACTTGTTTCTTGTCATTGTACTTCTGTTTCTTTTTTTGTTTACTTCAATGTTTTACCTTGGTTTTTAAAACAAACATTGCTCAGATAAATGGCTTTAAAAAGGTTTTGTTTGCCATGTGGTCTAGCTTGGGGTAAGATGACAGTAGATGAACAGTGGCCGTGTACAGTATCACACAAAAGTGAGTACACCCCTCACATTTTTGTAAATATTTGATTATATCTTTTCATGTGACAACAATGAAGAAATGACACTTTGCTACAATGTAAAGTAGTGAGTGTACAGCTTGTATAACAGTGTAAATATGCTGTCCCCTCAAAATAACTCAACACACAGCCATTAATGTCTAAACTGCTGGCAACAGAAGTCCAAATGTCCAAATTGGGCTAAATAAGCCATTCTCACTCCCTGGTGTCATGTGACTCGTTAGTGTTACCAGGTCTCAGGTGTGAATGTGGACCAGGTGTGTTAAATTTGGTGTTATCGCTCTCATACTGGTCACTGGGAGTTCAACATGGCACCTCATGGAACTCTCTGAGTATCTGAAAAAAAATAATTGTTGCTCTACATAAAGATGGCCTAGGCTATAAGATTGCCAAGATGCTGAGCATGTGTTATGCAAGCTGTACACTCACTACTTAACACTGTAGCAAAGTGTCCTTCCTTCAGCGTTGTCACATGAAAGGATATAATCAAATATTTACAAAAATGTGAGGGGTGTACTCACTTTCGTGAGATACTGAATTGTGATAAAGCTAAAATTGTGTCAGTGTATGTAAAGGTTTTACTAAAGTCCCTTCAAGAATAGTAAATCAAGGAAAATGTGACCTTGTAGGTGCATTTTATTTATCCCCCTGAGGAAGAAAGGCTTTATAGGGTTCAAATGAAGGTCCAGATAATGAATGTAAAGCATAGGATTTGTGTATGTTGTGTGTGAATGAGGACATTTGTAGTAAGGGAAAATGTTACAAAGGACCATGTAGAATTGGGGTTTGGGGGTATGACCAGTATGGGGTCCTAGTGCTAGACTCCATTTTCTGGTACTGCTTGCCATCCCTGGCATGTTGGTAGTATAGAGAACAGTTTATGACTTTGGTACTGCTTGCCATCCCTGGCATGTTATTAGTATAGAGAACAGTTTATGACTTTGGTACTGCTTGCCATCCCTGGCATGTTGGTAGTATAGAGAACAGTTTATGACTTTGGTACTGCTTGCCATCCCTGGCATGTTATTAGTATAGAGAACAGTTTATGACTTTGGTACTGCTTGCCATCCCTGGCATGTTGGTAGTATAGAGAACAGTTTATGACTTTGGTACTGCTTGCCATCCCTGGCATGTTGGTAGTGTAGAGAACAGTTTATGACTTTGGTACTGCTTGCCATCCCTGGCATGTTGGTAGTGTAGAGAACAGTTTATGACTTTGGTACTGCTTGCCATCCCTGGCATGTTGGTAGTATAGAGAACAGTTTATGACTTTGGTACTGCTTGCCATCCCTGGCATGTTGGTAGTGTAGAGAACAGTTTATGACTTTGGTGTCTGGAATACTGGGCAGAGGTTGTTATACTGGTGCCACACAGGTCCCTGACCACCTCCCTGTTTTTTATGAAAAAGCTCCTCAAATGTTTTATTTACCAGGCTGCCATCTGCTTTGCTTTTAGGGCTGTCACGATATCAGATTTTCACATCACGATTACCATGGCCAAAATAATTCACGGTGACGATATTATTGCGGTGTCTATAAAAGATTTTAAGAAATATGCCATCATTGATATTCATCTTCAACTTTGTTTAATGTTATGCTCAAAAGTTTGCATACCCTTGGAGAATTGGTAATACATGTACCATTTGTAAAGAAAACATGAGTGAGCAGGCAAAACATGTCTTTTATTTCTTATGGGGGGAAAATGAACTGACCCCTGTTCAAAAGTCTGCATACCCTTAGTTCTTAATACTGTGTATTGCCTCCTTTATCCCGAACAATTCTTCTGGCAGTTTTGGCTTTTTGGTCTACCTGACCTTGGCTTGGTATCAAGAGATCCCTGAATTTTCCACTTCTTAATAAGTGATTGAACAGTACTGACTGGCATTTGCAAGGCTTTGGATATCTTTTTATATCCTTTCCCATCTTTATAAAGCTCCTTTACCTTGTTACGTCTTTTGTTTTTTCTTAAACAAAAGACTAGAAGCCATGTTTTGATGCTACCCACTTAAGAAGGAGAATGTCTGGGTCTTGTCCTTTGCAAAATATATGTGTTTACCACTAGATGTTTGTCCCCTATTTAGAAAGTGCAGCAGATGTTTTTTTGTTGCATTGACTCTGGGTTTCACAACATTTCAAGGGGTCCAGGAAGGCTGCATTACTGGGTTTTAAAGCAGAGTCCTCTGACTGTCCTTTCTAACTAAATCTACATAATTACAGAGCGGGAAATGGAGACTGCAGAAGAGCAAGCAGTTAAGTGAGTTTCTCCCATAATGACCTTATCAAACATAGTGGGAGCAGCAAACAGTGGGGACGCCGCTCAGGGCAGTGACAAATGAAGGCCATGAAGTTGGTTTGAGATGGAGCAAGGGAAGCCAGTTCCGGATGTTTTCAGCCAAGTGGGCAGTCATCCTTCAAGTGATGTTTTTCTATGAAGTGCCCTCTCCACTTTATCCCATTCTGACTATTGGACGGACCATTTGATTAGAAGATAACTTTGTCATGTTGTAAAAAAATTCTTGAGCAGAGTACAAGCTTGTCTCTTTCCAATCCACTAATATGGCTGACAGAAACTGTCCTCGAGCTCCTTTGGCACCAGTCACTTATTCTCTAACTTTGTATCTAAGCTGTCCCTTCCAATAGTAAAATAACCATTCTACAAAGTAGCCCTCAGAAGAATTCACCTCCCTTGGACTTCTGCATTCTGTGTTACAACATGAAATCAAAAGTGATTTGTTCCTGAGTTTTTGCCAATGATCAACACAAAAAGAGTCCATAATGTCAAAGAGAAAAATAAAATCTGTGAAAGGTTCTGAATGAATTACAAATAATAGTAGTATTCACCCCTTTTGCTATGACAGAACATGGCACAACTGTGAATCAGTTTAGAACAGGTTGTCCTCAAAAACAGTATTCAGGTGAGAGAAGGGCACTAGTCATGGAGGACATAATGAGGCCTTTGCCAGCTCTAGAGGACATGTAGTCTTCCCCGGGTGAGCTTGGAAACCATGCATACTGCAACAATACCCCGAGTGATTCATAAAAGTGGCCATTATGGGAAAGTGGTGAAAAGAAAAGAACTGACATTAAATCTTAGCTTGAGTTTGTCATAAGGCATGTGGGAGACTGAGACCAAGCGGAAGAAGGTTCTAGTCTGATCAGACCAAAATGTAGCTTTTTGGGTTGGATGTTATGTGCTATGCTTGGCGCAAGCCTAACACCACACATCACCCTGACAACCTCATCCCTACCTTGGGTCATAGTATTGGTAGCGTTATGCTTTTTCCGTGAATTCTTTCATATGTTTGTATTTATAATTAATTTAGAACTGTTTTTTCACTTTGACATTAGAAGGCAAAAAGGATGCCACAATGTTTTATGTTGAGCTACTGTGAGCCTGAGAGTGAGCTACTGTATCTACTGTATACCACTGGCATTGCATTAAGTTGATAGCTGGTCTATTTGTTGTTCCATATTGGAATGTCTAGTTGGTCATACGCGGTGTGTCATTCCGCAGAAACGTCATGGTAATGAACTGTTACGTTCTCTGTGGCTCTGCAGGAGTGGAGATTGTAATCCAGCAAGACTCATAGCAGTCACGTCACAATGAGTGATGACTTCAATCCAGGAATTTGCGTCTGGGAAAAATATCTCCCTGTCTTTTGAAAATAATGTTTTGGACCATTCCCGAGTCATTACAATCAGTCACGCCCAGGAGAAACAATGATTGCATCAGTTTGTTTAATGACTTTGTTGACGACATCGCAATGGCTAGCAAAACAGCTGCGAAACCCGGAGGCACAGTGATCATTTATACAATGTTTGTGTGTTTTGAGTCCACGTGGTTTGTTGCCAAAATCCGTTAGTTTAGCCATCCCAAACCTATGGGGTGGTCACCCAGAGGTAAAGTTGCAACAGTCCCAGCGTGGATGCAGGTGCTGTACTGACTTAAGGCATTATTACTCTGATTCACAGTTCACTGATCTCCTAGCCATGCTAGTTTTGCCCAGAGGGACTTTTATGTGGTTTTTAGCCTTGTTCACACCCAAATGCCTTCACCCACATCAATACTTGTCCATTGAAAACATATTTTTTTGTTTTATACCTGACATCATCCCTAGTTGACGGGCACAAGCAGCGTGAGTGGTCACTTATCATGATTTTTTTTTAACATCCTATAGTAATTATTTGTTTCAATTACTATAGTGGAATGTCACATGCTTTAAAGGCAAAAAACTGAAAAAATACATGTCTTGATTTTATTTTTTTATGAATAGAACTATAATTGTTTACATTATATTGACTGAGATTTTGCCAATTTTCTTGGCCCTCTTTAATGGCTTCAGTGACACCATTTGGGTGTTTTAAAATGGCTTCAAGGCTCAGGCCTATTTTAACTTCTAGGGGGAGTTTGGGAATCATTTGGACAAGTTTTTGAGTTGGACCAGTGTGGCTTCTGTAATTCCATAGTTGAAATTACAAATGTTTTCTGCAAAGAACTTAGCTTCCAAAGATGTAAAGGATTTCTCAGCTGTCTTGATCATCTCTGTTAAGGCCTATGGGCTTTGTGGGTCCAGCAAGCAGAGTCGGAGTGAGGTTTGCTTGATGGTTGTGGCCAAGCCCAACACCTGGTTTGAGAGAGCAGCCATGATCTCTGGCTAAGTATCAGCAAATAACATGTATTATCAGGTGTTGAGGCACCTGCAAGATGTTATGCCATTATTGTTTATTACGTGCACTTGTTGTGCTGGGATGTTCATTCACCAGCATCTAAATAGTATTTGTAACTTAACATCCTTTTGGTCAATTTGAACAAGTCAGCAGAGTAAGCTTTTCTTGTTGGGTCCTCATGCTTCCTCATGCTTTCTGGTATTTTGATGGGCATCCTAGATGATTTGTCAGTTAGTTGATGAATATCTTAACTAATTAGCACACGCCACATGCACACAGACCATGGATCCATGCAGAAAAACAAATGTAATGAATATAATACATAATTTGAAAAATGTTACCTAAAATAAAGAGAGATTTCTCAAGCATTTTTTGTTAGATTAAACTGATAAACATCAATAAAAAACTTTGCTCATCTTTAAAGGGGGGCAATAATTCTGGAGGGCACTAAGTGGGGCCATTACAATGTGTTTTTGCCCTGTATGGGGCCCCTACCAAATCTCTTTTAAGCTCCCAAAAGGCTGTTTGGCTGGCCATGATATTGGATCATGGTTGCCTACATAAAATGTTGCTGCATTCTCTCATCTATCTTTTGAATAAACATCCGTTTTTGCAATGAGATCATGTTCAATGTATTCATCCTTTTTACCACCGACAGGTCACATGAAATGGGGGATTTGATTTCCCAGCTCCCCTTGGACCCCATCCATTTTAATGAGAACAGTAACCTCTTTGACATTGTCTTTCATTTTAACAAAGTGGAGGAGGGATTATAGCCTTGTTCTAAGACCTGCCTTTGCTGTCAGCCAAGTCAAGAAGCATTTTTACATTTTATAGGGGGTCATGTTGGCTGGCCAAATGCCACGTCTTCCAATTTGGCCAACTAATCTCTTCTCACAAGTAACTGCTGCTTCACCTTACTAGCAAATTCATGTGGATACTGTATAGGAATCTGACGTATACCTTTGTTGTTTAGTGCCCCCCCCCCCTCCTGATTACCCTCCAAAATTACAGACATGACAACCGCCCCGGGGCAATATTGAAACTCTCAGGACCCACTGACCCTGACACCCTGATATGCAACATATACTTCCGCCCTTGAATGATTTAGACTTTGTGCTCTCTACCTCAATGAATTACTCATGAATCATTATCAATCCCTTGTTTTAGGCTGCCCGAATCAGCCACCATGGCAAAACAGGTGCATTCAAATAAGGTCACATTAAGGTTAATTTCACCATAAGTTAACGTGGGAAGTTAAAGCGTGGGAATTGCAATGTTGATTGTAATGATTGGTAAACCAACAGCTTGTCTAGAGAATTCCAGCACCGCTGGTGGTGAACAGCTCCACACTTTGTTACACATACTAGGCCTTTAAAATAGGTATCTGGATGCGAATAATAAAGCATGTTTCAGTTAATTGATCAAGTATGTGTCATAGCTATACCAGGATTCGATGTTCTACCACAGACGTTGTCATTTTCTATACAATTCTCAGAAGGTAGGAACCATGTAGGCTCAAGTGATGAATGTGGAACACAGATGTGCATCCAGTGTGTGGGTCTGTGTGTGTACAGTGTACGCTACAGCTTTCGCATTGTGTGATACGTCATTGCGATCCATGAGAATTCTCTCAGCTCCCCATATCGCGACTCCAGCCGCTCCTCGACTCCGCAACGGTTTCGACTAGACAGTATCACCAGGTAAGAGATTAAAACATATTTTCTCATCAAACCAGAACGATTAGGCTGAAATTGGTTTTTATTGTTTTCTTCTATTTCAGCCTCTGTACATCAGCATAACACCATGGTGATGTCCATCTCTTCTTTCATGGAAATAAATCCGTTATTTTGGGCTATGAGAATTGTAGTAGCCTAGGCTATGCTGCAGATGCACGCCTCAAGTGCATCCTTTCCCTCTCAGATTGATAGCCTATACTATTCACATAGGAACTTTCGCGGCTTCGGAATTGTATTGGAATAAGTCGTGTCTGTCGTCCGAAATATAAACCCCTCTGTTTTATGTTCATCGGAGACAGAAATGTGTGTAATCTCAAAACAGACGCGCAATTACGCACGCCTAACAGCCCTTTCAATTATTTAAATAATATAATCGGGCGTGCCATGAATGGAAGGCATACGCTGTGTATGCTACTGCAGTCTCCCTACTCTTTCCTTATTGTAACATTTGGCCGCGCTGATCTCCACGTTTTATTTTATTTCCATTTAGGTACATCTAATGGGACAATCAAAGCGTTTGATTCCATTTGTATCGTCACGCTGAGGTTGGAGAGAAGGACATATTTCCACCCAGAAGTGAAAATCAACGCCCAACGAAATGACAACCAAGGAATCCGAGGACATTGGTCTCTCCATACCACTGTGCATGTACAACGGGGCTTCCCAAACCAACGGTACCTGCATGGACCAAATAAACCGCTTCTTCCAACCGTTCTCCTCGACCTTTGCGCTGATGGTGCTGGTGGCCATGATCATTGGGATAATTTTGGTTTCCCTGGCAGCATTTCACTTTAACAAAAGGAGGATGAAGAAAAGGAAGATCCAGCGAGCTCAGGAGGAATACGAGCGTGACAACCGCAGCCCGTCAACTAAGAGGGAGCCGGTGAGACCAAGCATTATTGTCCGACCTTCGCTTCAAGATAACGAACACCGGCCGAACTCCGATGTCCAAATAACAAGTTGTCACATTCAGGAGGACCCTGGTACCTTACGCATAGCAAATAACGTGACAGAATTGAATTTCGCACACACTGGACAAGGAAACGGACATATGCTGGAAACTGTTGTCTCGTCTTGATAAAATTGAAAGTGTTGGGACGTTGTAAATAGACAACATATCCACGTTAACGTTCAGATGTAACTGACTGAAAGAAACTCTCAACATCAATTTGGGATTAACTGGGAAAAGCAATATGGCACAAAAACAAACATATGTCCTCAAGGATATATGTTTGCCATTTTCATCATAAATCACACGAGTGGATTGATATCTGTGCCACGTTTGTAAATCGTGTATAAAATTAGAATAAGTAAGTATAAATATATTTGTGGGTTAATTTCTGCAACGACCATTTAGTAAAGTAGGCAATTGTAAATTGAAGACGGCGTTAAGGGGAACGAGGCCAGCTAGAATGAGTTCTCTCCGTGGTGCTGAAATGTAGATACGTATTGATGTGCCGCTAGCACTTTTCATTGTGCAGATGTAAATTGCTAGTTGTCTTTAAAATATTCTAAAATATGTATTTCTGCGACTAGTATGCTACTCCTGGACTTGCGATTTGTAAAACTGGAATTCAACCTAAAGGAATATTTCCGAAGATCTTCACTCAACCTTCTTAAAATATGTAGCCCACCACGACATAAGACGCTTTAAAAATCTTTCAGTACCTTCTGTCAGATGTTAAGTGACATAGCACATTTGATGTAATATGCCCCAGCGACCACGCATTCCTTTTAGCGGCAATCAATGTTATTGTGTTTGTATGCTACAATGCTTTCAGTTGGAGAGCAGGTAGACATAGAAAGATATCCTAAAGGGAATTCGACAATTGGCATGTGCTTGGACATTTGACGTAAGTTTAATGTAGTAAAAACGAATATTTTTTTCAAATGATTGACTAGATCCCGCAAACCTACTCCAGGCTTTTGGATCTGTTCAAAGTTGGCCAATAAGCTGCAGTAATTTGTTGCAATTAAACAGTGCATATTGCATTTATGAATCACCTCGAATCCTTATTTTCAGACTAACATCATTTTTATTAAACTATGTGTTTTTATTGGTAGTTCTACTGGTAGATATAAAGGACATCCTCATCCTTTCCTAAATGTCTTTAAGACAACTGTGTAGGTTTCAGCATGTGTGACTTCCAGTAGGGCACAATGCATTTGGTTTGTAGTAATGCACTATTCCCGATTATTTTACTTTTATGTGCCAGATGATGGTAGCTGTAAATCCTAATAGCCTATAGCAGTTTCAGTATTTATAATGTATCCACTGAAATGTAATAAATGGGGAATCATAAAAACATTTTAATGCATTTTTCTTTGTCATGAAGTGACATTTCATGTCTCCTGTCTACTTTGAACGATGTTACATCAAACCCAATATTTTAAAGATTTGTTAGATTTTTAGCCCATTAATTCTGAAAGTAGTTGTGAAGAGCCAAAACATTTCTCAGAGAATTAATTACTATAGCATTTCTGTGCTAATCTTGTTCCCAGACTCTTCATCCCAAATCTGCAGAAAGCCTGTTAGTCCAATACCTTGGCCTTCATTAAAATACAGAGTGCCAAGGGAGCTGACTCAATACACCACTGACTCAGGGCAGAATGTGCAGTTGCAGCTTCTTTAAAACTTGTAAATTGTGACAAAATATTAACTTACTGACAAAACCCATCTCCTTTCTGTCGATGTAAAATGATCAGATTAAGACCTCCTCAGATTTCTGGAGATATGTTGGTAGATGTGTTGTCGTTGATATGTAACATGCTGGGAGTCGTGGGAAGAAGCTGCTAAGGAAACTGATTTGCTAAAACGTAGGTCCCTCCCATACAATTGTATGGTCACTCCCACTAAGGCCAATTCTGAGTGGTTTATTATATGCACGTCGCACAATAGCCTGGAGACAAGGTTACACAGTATCTGTGCAGAATTATCAAGCATCACATTTCTCTGTGGGCATCTTTTCAGCGGTCATTCAAATGTTCTGGGCTGAAGCTCAATAGGTAGACCGCGGCTGGCCCACACGGGGTCTCTCAATTGAGCATCAGCCCACACCATGGTGTCGCACAATGCTCACAGCCTCCAGCAAACAGTCCCTTTCCAACATCTGTCATTAGTTACCACAGCCACAGCTATTGCTTAACCACGACTAATTATAGATTGTTGCTATTATTCTTAAATGTACACTAGCATTCAAAACTTTGGGGTCACTTAGAAATGTCCTTGTTTTTTCCATTAAAATAACATCAAATTGATCAGAAATACCGTGTAGACTTAATTAATGTTATAAATTACTGTTGTCACTGGAAATGGCAGATTTTTCATGGAATATCTACACAGGCGTACAGAGGCCCATTATCAGCAACCACCAGTCCTGTGTTCTAATGGCACGTTGTGTTTGCTAATCCAAGTTTATTATTTTAAAAGGCTAATTGATCATTAGAAAACCATTTTGCAATTATGTTAGCATGGCTGCAAACTGTTGTGGTGATTAAAGAAGCAATAAAACGGTCCTTATTTAGATTAGTTGAGTATCTGGAGCACCAGCAATGGTTGGTTCAATTAGAGGCTCAAAATGGCCTTTCTTCTGATACTCATCAGTCTATTCTTGTTCTGAGAAATGAAAGCTATTCCATGTGAGAAATTGCCAAGAAACTGAAGATCTCATACAACGCTGTGTACTACTCCCTTCACAGAACAGCGCAAACTGGCTCGAACCAGAATAGAAAAAGGAGTGGGAGGCCCCGGTGCACAACTGAGCAAGAGGAGAAATACATTAGTGTCTAGTTTGAGGAACAGACCCTTCCAAGGCCCTCAACTGGCAGCTTCATTAAACGCAAAACACCAGTCTCAACGATAACAGTGAAAAGGCAACTCTGGGATGCTGGTCTTCTAGAAAGAGTTGCAAAGAAAAAGCCATATCTCAGACTGGACAATAAAAAGAAAATATGAAGATGGGCAAAAGAACACAGACACTGGACAGAGGAAGATTAGAAAAAAGAAACCAGGCAAACCTAGTTCAGCCGGCCCGCAATAAATAGCAATGATTGTTGTTGACCTCCCCGGGATTCGAACCCAGGTCTCCCACATAAGAGCCTGTATCTTTAACCACTACACCACAGAGTTTAACATACATTGAGAGTTGGTATAACATTTCAGCATTAGATAACAGCAAAGTTTTTGTCTGTCCTGAACAAATCCTAAGGCATAATGTGTTTTGACTGAGACAGGAGTCTAACCACTATGCTATTTAACAAGAGGCAGGCAGGCAGGCAGGCAGTCAGTAAGAGACATTTGCTCTTCTAGGTTGGCTCCGCTGATGCGGTCCGGCAAAAAGTGTTATAGACAGATTCATTTATGTTTCAGGCGTTTGGATTACAAAGAAGAGCTTTCATCAGACGCAGACCAAATGAAAAGATGTTGGAGGAGTTCTTGGCGCCATCTGTCATACATGGTGGAGGCAATGTGATGGCCTGAGGGTGCTTTTGGTGTGGTAAAGTGGGTGATTTGTACAGGGTAACAGGGATCTAGAAGAAGGAAGGCTATCACTCCATTTTGCGACACCATGACAGTGACTGAAAGCACAGCTCCAAACTATGCAGGAACTATTTAGGGAAGAAGCAGTCAGCTGGTGTTCTGTCTATAATGGAGTGGCCAGCACAGTCACCGGATCACAACCCTACTGAGCTGTTGTGGAAGCAGCTTGATTGTATGGTATGGAAGAAGTGCTCATCAAACCAATCCAACTTGTGGGAGGTGCTTCAGGAAGCATGTGGTGAAATCTCTTCAGTTTACCTCAACAAATTGACAACTAGAATGCCTATGGCCTGCAAGATTATTTAGCCAAAGCCAAGTTTGAAGAACACCATTATTATTTCAATTAAAATTCATTATTGACATTGACTATATTTCCTATTCATTTTGATATATTTCCTATTCAAAGTAATTTCATGTATGTTTTCCTGGAAAACAAGGACATTTCTAGGTGACCACAAACTTGAAGTGTAATTATAAATCAGACTCTAACCTTATCTGATCTTATGCCTTACCATAAATTTAGACCAAATTCCTTATTTTTCTACTTTTTATTCATTTTAATGAAGCAGACAAATCTGAGTTTTATGCTGTTTTATCTAACTGGGAGATTATTTTGGGCTAATTGTGGTAAGAAGTATTGCTCAAAGATTATGATAGTATTTACATTACATTTAAGTCATTTAGCAGACACTGTTTTTCAATTTAATTTACATAAATGATTATGATTAGGTGCCTTTTCCTCTGTCAGTTCAATGATTTCATCATGTGTTAATTCGGTTACTGGGCCGAAATCAACCACTCTACCACAGTACCTGCCACCCCAGTGAATTAAATGGGATTTGGAAGAGTACATGGCAGAAATTCTGGAGAATGTCTTTATATATGTAATGTTATAAGAATTTCCAGAACACAAAGGAGAGCAGTCATTGATAATATCAATCACAGATCAAATTGAAAACAGAAGCATATATATTATTTAACAAGCTGTTTAGTCAAAGCAAATGCATTAAGCATAACATATCTGTCTACAATAAGGTGAGGGAGTTTGCATATGCTGATAAAGATGAAAAGTCAATATAAATGAAATACTGCACAATTATGTACACCTTGGTTTTGAATATTTTACCTTCTGGTAAATCAGAACTGAGCCATTTTGTAAAGTCTTTTATGAGTTGGAGTTTACTTAGGGAGGGATCTTAAGTAATTCCTCTATACAGAATCCATCAAGACCCTTGTTACTCTTCTACTCTTATGGTATTTCCCTCCAGGCCGTGAGTCCAGATAATAACATGGCCATTGCAAAATATTGGTTCTGTGGCCAATTTACCATTTCAGTTATTTTCTGATCAGGTATTCTCATTTTGCTCTATTTTAACATCATCCAAGTAATGTAAATGCCTGGAGTTTGTTAAACAAGCGTTGATAAACTGATTTGGAACTAGAACCTTTGTCTAATTACATGAAAACTGAGCTCTTTGGAAATAACATAAGTAACCTTGTGTTACTGGAATGCCAAGGGGTTCTGAGACTCACTTTGAGGGAATGGACCCACTCCAAGAACCTCCAGTCTACCTGTATACCCAGCCCAACCCTAGACTCCATGGAGCCTAAAGCTATGCCAAACTCTCCTCTGATTGGGTTATTGGGTAGCTGAGTGCTTTGACAGACTCTCCTCTAACAGGAGTGTGGCAGTGGGCCAGGAGCAATAATTCCAAGGGAGACTGGGACCATTGGCCAGGTGCCAGGAAAACATGTTCCTAAGTGTCTCTTAAAAGACAAGCCCAGAGGGACTCAGCCTCAACTCTGACTGGGTTCCAGTTCCCAAAGGACCCTGCTGCTGGGGGTCTTTCACTGGACTTGTCCCCCAGGACTCTCATTTGGCTCTTTGGGGACATATAGATCCCAGCTATTTACTCTTTGATTTGATTTACACCACCCGGTTAAAAAGGTGAAAACATGCTGGATTCCTTATTTACAGTTTTCCCAAATTTTCACCAGATGGGCTAATATATGTACTGTATGGATAACTTTGAGAGTGACAGATTCAACAAAAGATATTACCTAGAACTGAACTAGGTCCAACAAATTTGAAATTAAGATGGATTTGGACTGTACTTTTCTCAGTGTTGTTTCTCAAGTGCCTTTTATGTACATTATATGTTTTGGATATTCTACTACCACCTACCTGATGGTTAGATTGTTAAAGCTTCTGCAGTCTGTTGCAGCATGTTGCATACCCTATGTCAAAAAGCCCTGCTGTTCATCCTTAGGGGATATAATATTCATCTGCCCTTCACAGGCAATGTCCGGGGAATGATTTATGAGCAAAGCTTCAGTTAAGCGGTACAATCTCCAAAAACGACGTCTCGATAGCACAACACTTGAAGATAAAATGGGGATCAGTCCTTGCCAGGCAATTTAACAGCTTTAGCAAAAGAGGCAAAGTGCACCTTTGCTGTGAAGCAAAAAAAAAAAGCTGACAGACATCCATCCAGTACCAAAGCAATGCAAGTCAAGAGAGGCTGAGTCTCTGCAAAGATATCAGTCCCTGGTCGCCTGGGGGCCAGTAGTATCACTCCCAACTCATCTGAGGGAGCAGAGTGCCTGTTGGGCAGACGCTGACCTACGTGTGAGCCCACCTGCATGCCTTGACTTGAGTCTCCTCCCCAGCTAAAGGCAGCCTGGTAGGCCAACTGACAGGGCCCTAGTGTATATAAACCCTGGGAGACTGGCAGTCCATCTGTGGCTTCAGCACTTCAGTTTTTGGACACCCCAGCTTTGAGGCTGCTGCTCACATGGCGGAGACTAACTTGAGAATCAGTGGGGGGGCGGTGAGGTTTGGTGCCACCTACGGGGGCAACAGGCTCTTCTCCAAGGGCAGAAGCAGCGGAGGTGGTGGCCACGCAGCGTCTGTAATGGCCCTCTCCAGGTCTTTTGGAGGTGGTGGCGGTGGAGCAGGGCTCGCAATGAGAGGAGGGCTTGGAATGGGGCTGGGAATGGGGGGGGGGCTGGGTATGGGTGGAGGAGGTGGGGGAGGTTTTGGGATGGGCATGGGTGGACGTGCCCTGGCTCTTGGTGGAGGCGGTGGAGGCGGTGGGGCAGCAGGGTTCAGAGCCAGCGTGGCCCCACTTAGGGCTCGATTAGGGGGCCGCGTCTTCAAGATCGGGAGTTACGGCTTCAACCCGTCCTTCCTGAGCTCCACTGCCCCAGTGGGTGGTGATGGGAGTGGTGTCGGCCCTGTTCCCAGCATCGACCCCTCGCTCCCCTCCCTCGACACAGTCCAGGTCACCCGCCTAAAGGAGAAGGAGGAGCTGCAGACCCTCAATGACAAGTTTGCCACCTTCATTGACAAGGTATGTCACACAAACCTTACGCACGTCATAAAGCTGATGTTTAATGGTCCATTTCGATATTTACACACCGTTTCAGGCTTATAATGAAAATCTGTTCATTTACTTCAATCCATCACACAGTTAAAAAGTGTCCTTTCAGAATGTGAGAATTAGCAATGCGTCTTATTCATGCATAAATATGGCGCCGTGTGTAAACTCAATATTTGTACTTGTGATAAAACAACCAAATGAATTGAACTCAATATTTGTGTTTCTGCTTGAACAACCAAAATCATTAACATTATGTTAATCAGTATCCTCTACCCATCAGCATACTCCATACTCACAATCCACCAACAGCGTGACCTTTTATAACCTGAGAGGGTTTTTCACACAGATGTTTATTGACCTATGCATTATTCATGTGAACACTTCAAAAGCAATGATAGTATTAGATTACCCTTGTATTGCAAGTGATAGCAATACTCAGTCAACATTACTATGCAAAAACATTTCTTGCATCAAAAAACAGTTGTATATTGTGCACATGATTATATTTGACCAAAGCAAAAATACCAGTTAGAATGTCCTAAACATCAAAGTCCAAAATCAATTAAGCTCATCAGAATTCAGATCCAGAGGAACATCGCCAGACTGTGGTCTGAGTAAAGTTAACAGAAATCAATGTTTGGACTGTATTCATCAATCTGGTCTCTTCCTCTCATGGTCTCCAGGCCCGTTCTCTGGAGCAGACAAATGCTGTGCTGAGAGCCAAGATCTCCATGTTCACCAACCCAGAGCAGGGTGGCCCTGCTAGCACCTCCATCCTGCTCACCTCTGCCATCGGCACATACAAGACCCAGATCGATGGCCTGTCTGCCACCAAGGAGGCCATTATCACCGAGATTGAGCACTACAAGAGCATCATCGACGACGTCCAGGGCAGGTAGGTGAGGTTATTGCCTCCCAGACTGAAATCAGTCCCAAAATCACTGCGGGAACAGTGACCCAAAATGCACGCTACAGTGAAGACAGTGACCTGAAGACAGTGACCCAAAATACACATTACAGTGAAGACAGTGACCCAAAATACATGGTACTATAATAAAGTCAATAGATTACTTAAAAGATAGTTACTAGTAGGGATCTCTTCAATAACACACATTACAAAACTACATTTTACAGTCTATGCGGCAGGGTCTACTAGTGTTAGATAATATGTTGACTGGACTAGGTCTGGTCAGGGTCTACTAGTCTGTAGTGTTAGATAATATGTTGACTGGACTAGGTCTGGTCAGGGTCTACTAGTCTGTAGTGTTAGATAATATGTTGACTGGACTAGGTCTGGTCAGGGTCTACTAGTCTGTAGTGTTAGATAATATGTTGACTGGACTAGGTCTGGTCAGGGTCTACTAGTGTTAGATAATATGTTGACTGGACTAGGTCTGGTCAGGCTCTACTAGTCTGTAGTGTTAGATAATATGTTGACTGGACTAGGTCTGGTCAGGGTCTACTAGTGTTAGATAATATGTTGACTGGACTAGGTCTGGTCAGGGTCTACTAGTCTGTAGTGTTAGATAATATGTTGACTGGACTTGGTCTGGTCAGGGTCTACTAGTGTTAGATAATATGTTGACTGGACTTGGTCTGGTCAGGGTCTACTAGTCTGTAGTGTTAGATAATATGTTGACTGGACTAGGTCTGGTCAGGGTCTACTAGTCTGTAGTGTTAGATAATATGCTGACTGGACTAGGTCTGGTCAGAACAATTTCATGTAGATGGGCTGACCTTTTTAGTATTATTTCGGCAGATCAATGCTTAAATGTTCAGTAGTTGCCTACATTGTTCACCAGCAGCAGATTGAGATTTTTTATGTATAAATTTTTTACCATCAATACACAGATTGAAACAAAAAAATATGCAGAATCAATGCCCACAGTTTTTCCATCCAATTACAAAATAAATATTATCCTTAAAACATATGAAGCAGAATTGTGTGCACTGTTGATATTTAACCTAATCCAACATTTTATATTAAAAGACTTGAGGAAGAGACATCCCAAACCAAGTCATTAGAACTGGACTGGACCACATTAAAAGAGGTATGGATACATGCTGTTTGTACTAAAGTTCCAGAGGTGTCAAACCGGTTCCACGGAGGGCCGAGTGTCTGCAGGTTTTTGCTCTCTCCTTGTACTTGATTGGTTAATTAGGTCACTGATTGGTTAGTTTCTACCCTCACCTGGTTGTGTAGGTATGAACTAGGAACCAATTTATAGGAAAAACCAAAAACCTGCAGACACTCGGCCCTTTGTGGAACCGGTTTGACACCTGTGTTTAAACTATCCAATGATTATTCAAATAACTTAAATTCATTCCATTCTGTTATGGTGTCTAAAGCCACTATTCCCATGCTTTAACAGGAGGTGGATCATCTCTACTTGAACATTTTCGAGCTTCAAACCAACACTGCCCGACTGGAAGATCAGATCTGTCTCTCAAAGCAAGTGTATGATGCTGTGAGTACATAATGACAAACTCTTATGGGAGAATGGAAGAGGAGCCTTTCCTCATTTTCCAGAGACTTCTTCCAGTGGTCCATCAATAATGTAGAGTGCGACAAGTGCAGAAATGATTTGGAGATAAAAACATGGATTGTCCCGATTTTTAAGAATCTTTTAATTTTTTATTTTTTTTATCTCTAAGTTAAAAAAAGCCAATTTGAAATGACACATTTCCTGTTATGCTCTGTATTTTAGAAAGTGAAAGAGGTGAGGAACATTGTAACTGGAAGCGTGAGGTCAGCCTTCTCCATCTCCGTGGACAATGCGGCCCAAGCTCAGGATCTGACGACTGCCCTTTCAGAAGTCAAGGACCACTACGAAGCCCTAGCCCAACGCAGCAAACAAGATGCCCTGGTTTCTGTGCAGGACAGTGTACGTACCCTGCAGTATCATGTCTGCATTATCTGTCAGATTATGGATCCATCTTGTATTATACACTTGTACTGCATCATCTCAACTCCACCAGGCAGTATACACCGATAATCTATAGACAAAATAAAAATTTTCCAGACATTAATGTAACCTGTACAACCTTCCTTCTGTCATTTCTGTCCCTGTGTAACTGTCTCCCCCAAGTGGAAGGACTTATTATTACATAGATAATTCCCTATTTTAGTGGTCCCCAACCAAGGGGACTAGGACACCTGAGGGTACTTGTGAAGACACCATAGGCTTACTGGTTAAATGGTACTTCAGCGTTACTTGAGGCAGGGCAACATTCAGTAGGTGGTACAATAGCTGAAAAGGGTTTGGAGTCACTGTTGTAGTTTACACTGTCAAAAGTACAGCAGTCATACATTATGTTCATTTCTCATGTAGAATCTTCTGTTTCTCATTTCACACCCCAGCTCTCCATGATGTCCATGACCTCCCAACCCAGTACTCAGTCTCTGACCCAAACCAAAGAGGAGTTACGCATGTACAAACTCCAGATTGACTCAGTACAGAGGGAGATTGATCGGCTCAAGACCCTGGTAGGCTTATTTCCTTGTGATAGATGCCGGAACATTATATCCCTAGGATAATACCCCTAGAACCTTCTGAAATCAATCAAACACACTGATACGTTATACAATTCTAGTGGATTAGGTACCTTATTAACAGTTTCTGACCTCATAAAGTAGACACAACCTAACGCTCAGAATTGACCTGTCTTATAGAACATCCAGCTGGAGTCCCAGGTGGATGAAGCGGAGTCCCAGTCCAGCTCTCACCTGGAGACCTATCAGGAACAGGTGCTAACCCTCAAGTCACAGCTTGATGATATCAGAAAGGTGAGTCACAGCTTGATGACATCAGAACTTCCAGAGAGTATCTGGCGGTTTAATAAATGCATCAAACGAGCACTGACGTGGACCGCAGTGTAGCTACTTTCAATCCAAGCCCTCCAAACTGGAGGGGGGTATGGGAGGCTCTACACTGGGCACCATTTAGGTTTAAGGACAGATTTTGTCATCTTGCTGTCTCTGGAATTCAATCTAGCGACATTCTGATTACTGGACAGGTGCTCTAACCTCTAGGCTACCAGTGTAGTTGTCCAGTTATATAGCAGTTAGGAAACAGAGCATGAACCACTTTCTCAAATTTCGTCTTACAGCAAATAACCCACTATGGTCAAGAGTACCAGGAACTGCTGGCCAGCAAAATGTCTCTGGATGTGGAGATCACTGCATACAAAAAGCTCTTGGATAGTGAGGAGACCAGGTAACATGTTGACCTAGACAAATATTCTTTGAAGTACTATGTTTGTGATAGTAATATGTTAGTAATATTATATGTTTATTAATAATAATGTGTTTGTGATAGTAATATGTTAGTAATATTATATGTTTATTAATAATAATGTGTTTGTGATAGTAATATGTTAGTATTATTATATGTTTATTAATAATAATGTGTTTGTGATAGTAATATGTTAGTAATATTATGTTTATTAATAATAATGTGTTTGTGATAGTAATATGTTAGTATTATTATATGTTTATTAATAATAATGTGTTTGTGATAGTAATATGTTAGTAATATATGTTTATTAATAATAATGTGTTTGTGATAGTAATATGTTAGTAATATTATATGTTTATTAATAATAATGTGTTTGTGATTTTCTTAGACTGAAATCAGGAGGAGGGGTGACTGTACACATGTCTAAGACAGCCATTGGGGGAGGAGGGGCAGGGCTTACCCTGGGGGGAGGAGGAGGGGCAGGGCTTGCCCTAGGAGGAGGCGGCGGCGGTGGTTATGGGTTGGGCTTGGGTGGAGGCGGCCTGGGCAGTGGCATTGGAGGCGGAATGGGCAGTGGCTTTGGAGGCGGCTTTGGAGGCAGCCTGGGAGGCGGCTTTGGATACGGAGGTGGATTTGGAGGAGGGCTGGGCAGTGGAAGCAGCAGCAGCTACATGTCCTCCAGCCTGAACAGCAGCTCAGGTAAGGATTTCATTTCTAAACCTCTTCATCTATTGTCACAAGACAATTATACTATTAGAGGTGCCGTGTTAAAGGTATATCTCACTCCAAAATCAGTATTAAGGTCTGAAAACGTTTCACAGTGAAGTGCTTTGCCAACCACTCATTAGCCCCCTCTGTCTTCTACAGTGTTCTGATGATAAAAGGGACAGACCAGAGACCTTCCATCTGCCTACAGAGACCCAGCTCCAAAAGGCAGAGATGAAACCCTGTATCACAGAATTACAACAGATTCAACCCCCAAAAAAAGAAAAACACTGAACCTAATTAAATTCTGGAACTTGCCATGATCATTAAGCAAAATGTTTTATAAATCAATAAAAGCAGTATCATTTTACTGTGTCATTTAATGGGCAACGAGTCAGTATTATTTTATACAGTTGTGCTCATAAATTTACATACCCCTGGCAGAATTTGTGAAACAGAGGCAATTTTTTGTAAAAACAACAGATCATGTAGAAACCTTTTCTTATATTTAGGGGTTGTGGTTAGGTGAAAACATGTGTGTCACAATTGTCTGCCCTTTTTAAATCATAACTGAAATCACCCAAATGGCCTTGATCAAATGGTTGGTTACCTGGAATGATTGGCCTGATAATATACACACAAGTGGACACAAACAGATTGAAATGGATTTTAAGGATAAGTTAGATTTTTTAATTAGTGTCTATAGTTTCTCAGCTCTTGAGACCACTGCACATTTCATCAGGGGCTGTACTGACTTGGCTGTATATTGAGCAATGGGGAAAGCAAAAGAACTGTCAAAGGACCTGTGAGAAAAGTTAGCTGAACTTTATAAATCAGGAAAAGGATACAAAAAGATATCAAAAGATTTGAAAATGCCAATCAGTACTTTTCAGACTGATAAGTGTAAGATTAGGGGTCCTATCGATACCAAGCCATGGCCATGTCGACAAATAAAGATTTCAGCCACAACTGCCAAGAAAATTGGTCAGGATGCAAAGAAAAACCCACAAGCAACTTCAGCTGCAATACAGGCTATTCTGCAAGTGGCGTGGCTGTTTCAAGACGCACAAGGAGGTAGTTGGAAAAAAAATGGGCTGCATGGTTGAGTTGCCAGAAAAGATGTTACTGTGCCAACGCCACAAAACAGCCTGCTTACAATATGCCTGCAACACCTAGACAAGCCTCAAAACTGCTGGAACAAAGTAATTTGAACTTTATGTTCACAACCATAAATGCTGTTTGGAGCGGAGTCAAAAAGCCTTTGAAAACAAGTAAATCATCCCTACTGTGAAACATGGAGGTGGATCTCTGATGAAGAGTACACCATCCCTTCTGTGAAGCATGGAGGTGGATCTCTGATATTCTGGGGGTGGCGTGATTTAGTGAAAACTGATGGCAAGATGAATGCAGCATGTTTCTCAGAAAATACTGGAGGACAATTTGCATTCATCAGCTTGGAAGCTGCACATGGGACACTCTTGGACTTTCCAGCATGGCAATGATCCAAAACACAAGGCCAAGTCGACCCTCAAGTGGCTACAGAAGAAAAAAAGAGAAGGTTCTGGAGTGACCATCACAGTCTCCTGACCTCAATATCATTGAGCTACTTTGGGGAGATCTGAAACGTGCATTTCATGCAAGACAACCCAACAAATTTACAGGACCTGCAGGCTTTTGCCAAGAAGAATGGGCAGCTTTCCCACCTTAAATAATAAAGGGCCTCATCCATAACCATCACAAAAGACTGCAAGCCATCACTGATGCTAAAGGGGGCAGAACACAGTATTAAGAACTAAGGGTATGTAAACTTTGGAACAGGGACCATCATTTTCTTTATTGCCATGTTTTGTTTAATGATTGTGCCATTCTGTGATGCTTCATAGTTTAAGTAGAATCCCATTAAAAATAAAAGAAATATTTTTCCTGCTCACTCATGTTTTCTTTTAAGAATGATGCACATCTTACAAATTCTGTGAGAGTATATAAACTAATGAGCAGTTAAAAAATACTTTCAAATGTGAAGGATATAGTTTGGTGTTTACTGTAATACACAATATTTTACAGTCGAGTTAGTCCATAGGCCTGAGAACACAAGACAAAATAAAACATCATGCCTTAGGTTCACACTGGCAATACAAAAGACAATCTAGCACTGTCCACAGCCACAAATCTCTCACCATGCCTTTGTATGAAAATCAACAGGAGTACAGTAGTTACAACACCGGCGCAGGGTTTCTACAGGATCCTGTACATTGTCAGGTTATATAACCGATGCACAGCACATTCAGGAAGAAATGCATTGGTGCATCAGTTGCACGACCTACGATCAAAAGTACACAGTTACAAAAGTCCAATCTATTCGTCACCGCCTCCCTGCTGCTTCTTCATCTTCTTCTTCTGTTTGCCAGCAGACGGTGTCGTCTTGGCCTTCTTCACAGGGGCCTGTACCAGGGCCTCTCCTCCTGGCTGTTTCCTCTTGTTTTTGTTCCTGTTCCTTTTCTTCTTCCCCTCTGCCCCAGCCGCTGGTTTCCCCAAGGGGACGGTATTGGCATCTGCTGCCCCCTGCTCAGAGACAGGTAATTGCTTCTTGCGGTTCTTTCTCTTCTTGGTCTCAGGCAGGAATCCTTTCTTCTTCTTGGGAGCAATCTTCTCAGCCTGGTCCTCCTTGGTTTTCCTGGTAATGTCCTTTTGGGGCTTGCTGTTAAAGATGAAACAAAAATGTGTTTTGAAGAACTACTAACCTGCCTGCTTTGTTGGCATACAGTCCTCCCATCAATTATCCCACAGATGTCCAGTGTGTTAGCGTTAATGAACTTTGGGTTGTGGGGGCACACTGGCACAGCTGCCTGCCTTTACTCCAGCTAATATTACAAATGTGTTAATCGTTGGTAGTGAATTTTACCATGTTTTATTTTACTATCTTGAATATTTTACAATGCCATTTCTTTGTATCACAACTCACTAAAGACTATACTGTTGATTGATCAATAAATGCCAGTTGTTAATATTGGGCTCCTCCCTGCCATCTTAGTAAAGAGTTGTGGCTGATCCACATCTCTTGGATTGAGCCTTCTGTCTCCTGGAATAAAATGTGCGATGTTACTTAGCTCCACCATTGGCTCTGAAAAATAAATGACTGAGACAGAAAGTGTCTATTTTCTGTTCTATTCTTCCCAAATGTTCCCCCGCTCTGCCTGGTGCTGAGGAATGACTGCTGCTGTCTGTGTCCTGGTTACATCAGGCAGCGGGGCAGTGTGTCCTCATTAATGACAGACTGTGCAGTGTGTCCTTATGTCCTACTTGGACTTAGCGACTTTAATATCCACACTAGAGCACATAAAACATGGCATTCAAAACACACTTCCTCTAGGAAGCCAATCATCTGCGGTCTGTGGCTGAGGTACTCACATGACTCCTAAGAGTTTCATGACAGCCCAGTAGGTGTCCTTCACCTGGCCAGTCTTCCTGGAACCCAGAACATCTTGCATGGAATCCAGAACCTTTCTGAGGGGCTGCAGATCCACAGACAGCTTCTGTAAAACACACAAAAATGATTAGGAAAAGTCCTGTCATTTTAAAGGTTTAGGGACATTTGGTATTAAAGGATCGTTTGTTTAACCTTCTGGGTGACGTTTTTGACCAGGAAAAACCCAAGCTCCAGGGCTTTGACCAATTTCTCATGGACCACCTTGTTTTTATCAGTTTCCAGTACACCCTCCAGACTCTGAGAAGAACAAAATCCACACCAATGAGAGACATGGAATTCACAATCTCCAAAAGTTAAACTTAAAAACAAACGGGACAAGAAGTTAGACATGAGAACCTGTCACAGTGTGTAACACTGTCACATCCAAAACCCTGAACTACTAAGTTTGAATGAGGGTTGTGAAGCCTACCGCTGCCACCTGGCCCACCACCTTCTGAAGCAGCCCTGTCCAGGACCCGCCCTCCATAAGCTGCTGTACCTCCCTGCTCTGCAGCGCCCGGAGCACCATGCCACTCGCCTGGCACTGTGAAACACAAAACCTGGTGTTATTCTGCAAATCAGTGGTATTTACCATTAGACCGAATGGTTTTTAATGGCTGGGAAGAGTACCACCGGGCACACGGTTAAGATGCTTCACCCGTTTGTGGAGCTGAGGAAGGAGCCTGCTGGTCTCACCTGTTGGTGTTCTCTCACTCCTGCTGTGATGTGCTCCACTGCGGTCTCCAACAGGTTCACGCACACAACCTACACACAATGACACCAGGTCATCCACATCGCTCGGCACACTACTTCACACTTGTTGTGGGTACTGTAGAAAGCACTGAGCCACAGGGGTGAAACAAAAACCATGTCTCTTCAAGTGTTTCATTTGAATCAATAGAGGGCCGGGTGGAAAGAATAACAGTGAGTTGTGTTGTTACTGACGACTCACCGGGAAGCGGGTGAAAAGGTCGATGAACATCTGGCCTGACAGAGGGCTCTTCCTGCGTGTCATGAAGGAGCACAAAGCCCCTTTAAAGAGTGCCGTCACCCTCGCCACGTCCACATTACCCATGAACCTCAGCTGCAAGGACAGGTCAGCATTTCAACAGGTGTTAAAAACACAAGACAGGCTAGGGTTTATAACTTAGAATTTAGGTTTAACCTTCAGAGACAAAATCCTTACCTGTTCAGTAGTAAGTGTTGTCTGGCCCTCTGCTGAGGCCCAGGTCACCCCCCCTCTCAATACTTTGACCAGGTACAGAGATGCACTAAAAAAGTAGAGGGAAACTGAGGAGTCGGAGAGCTTCTGGGCTTTGGTCATGAGTTTATCCAGGAGGTCGTGGAGCTCGGCCTGCCGGTCACCTAAGCTCTTACAGTACTTCTTGGAACGGCACAGCTGGTTCCTGGAGGGACAAGGGGGAGGTTACTGACTAAGTGGCCATATAAAACAGGAACAAAGTGGCAGAAGGCCATACCAAGCAAATACAAAATGTTTTACTGACCGTAAAATAATGGCTAATTGATGTGAAATTGTATTTGTGTGAGGGCACCGATATACGTGTGTGTGTGTGTGTGAGAGAGTAGTGTGTGTGCGCGTCTGTAGCCAACATGCATGGCGTACTTGAAGATATCGGCAGCCTTGCGGAGGAAGTCCTGCTCTTGCTGGTCACTTTCAGAGCTCATGCCATTCTCAATGACACTGAGCAGAGGCTCCACCATGCCCAGGACCAAGGGACTGCTACCCTGCTTGGCCAAGAACACCTCCACCAGGTCCAGGACCTGAAAACAGCAGGTGAAACAGGGTCAGACAGCCCACATGAACATAGAAGACCAGGTTCAGACAGCCCACCAAATGAACATAGAAGACCAGGGTCAGACAGCCCAAATGAACATAGAAGACCAGGGTCAGACAGCCCAAATGAACATAGAAGACCAGGTTCAGACAGCCCACCAAATGAACATAGAAGACCAGGTTCAGACAGCCCACCAAATGAACATAGAAGACCAGGTTCAGACAGCCCACATGAACACTAAACAGAATTAATCATGTCAATACCTTGATCTTGAAGTCTCTGACCAGGGTTTTTTCCTTTTTTAGCTTGTCCTTCTCCTCTTTCTTTGCTTGCATTTTCTTCTTCTGTTCACCGAACAGTGCTGCAATACTGCCATCCAGCTTCATCATAGCTTCATCGTCCAGCTCGTCCTCGTCACTGCCATCCTGTTCTGTGGCCTATAATAAGCAGGACAAAAGACCAGTTCATTCCTGAATAGCACAGTGCTATGCATCACTAGCCCTCTGCTTTTCAATCCTGCACTTCAAGTCAGAATGTCAATGTAACCTTGAAATGGCTAGAAAGTTAACCAGGGCGACGGCAAAATATAAAAAAAAAAAACGATTTCTCCACCACTGTAAGTTCAACCAGAGTTAAGTACAATGCCAGAACTAGAACAAGACTAATGACAGGAAGGAAGACACTTACCAGAGCACCCTGGTTCTGTAGGACCTTCATCAGCTCAATGCGGAAGTTCTGATCCACCTCATTCCCTTCCTCCATGGCCTCATCTGCACCCTGCTCCTCATCGTCATCGTCATCATCGTCGTCATCATCTTCATCATCAGAGTAGTCATCTGATGCATCCAACTCTTCCTCATTCTGGGAAAGCAAGTAATAGATGTTAAATAGTATTTTTATATCCAAGTATAAGCAGTAGCTCTTAAGGGACAGTGTGATATATTTAAGCCGTAATGCACAAGGTGATGTGGTATGTGACCAACATAACCACACATATTCTAATATTCTCTAGAATATGCTAAAGAGACCAGGTGTGAGAAACCAAACCAACATCCACCTTTTTGTCTTTCTTCTTAGGGTCTTTGTCATCAATCACCGCGACAGCACTGTCCTCCTCATCTTTATCTGGGTCCAGAACCTAGACACAACAGATCAAATCACCAGACATCATGTAATATATCTACACGCGCTATAAAAAACAGGTGTGTCCTTTTGGTGAACACGGTTAACATATCCAAACAGCTGATCCCCGGGAAACATTCCCAGGGGCTCTTACGTCCAGGATGGCAGTGAGGGCTCTGGCAGTGACGTGGGGACAGATGTAGGAGAAGACGCTGCGGCAGACATGGCGGATGTGTCGGCTGGGCTGGGACAGGAGGGACAGCAGGATGTCCACCATCACCTCTGCCCAGTGGGGCTCCTCCTCTGCCTCTGTTGAGCCTGGATGGAGAGGGGGGGGTTTCAGGCATCACAGGGCTATCAAACCAGGCTGCAATTCATCCAGCCTTACAGTCAATGGAAAACTGTGTAAATGTAGGGATGGGAACCAACTAAATAGATCTTTATTTTCTATTCATGGAGTAGGTGTGGTTCCTTCCCTGCAGGTGTGGTTTAGCCAACTGAAGTTTGGTAAGGGCTCCTGGCTCTGACACACTGCCCGTGGACTTAAAATCTTACTGGATGCCTTTGTCTTCTTCTTGGACTTCTTCTCTTCGGCTTTTTTCACACAGTCCTGCAGATCCTGCATCAGGTCCACCAAATCCTCTGGAGCCTTTAAGGTAAACAAAGAGGCATACACAACAGTGCGTTAAAAGGGCAAAGAGGCATACACAACAGTGCGTTAAAAGGGCAAAGAGGCATACACAACAGTGCGTTAAAAGGGCAAAGAGGCATACACAACAGTGCGTTAAAAGGGCAAAGAGGCAAAGTAAAACGGTGTAATTAAGAAGCCTAAACATTTGTGTGGGGCTCAGGAGTGATGCAGCAGTCAAAGGCACAGTAACTGCGTCACCTTGATCCAGGGGTTCATTTATCAACCGTGCCTGTGATCATGGCTTCACAAAACATGGGGTTTATCGATATGAATGTTTCCATGAGCCATGACCATGTGTCCAAACAGTAGCACGTGGTGGAATACAGGAACTGCTGGTCAAACGTAGACTAGTTCATGTAGAACTTTTAAATCTGTCAATTCAATTGTGACTTCATGCATCATTCATGCCACAGTTTATCCATGTAATTTAATCACATCTGTTCATTTATAATAACCATCCCAGTAAAGTCAATTTCACATTATAACCACATTTGAAACTATAATTGAACAATTAATGCTCTGATGGAAGATTTGCCATAAACTCTATTTTAGAGTGTGAATTATTAGAGACAGAGGAGTCCTTTTTGCAGAAAAGAAAAAGAGCGGCTCAGCAAATATTGTACGGGGGTGAAGAAAACTTATTTTACAGAGGGAAAGAAAGATAAATGCTATTTTGGTGTCCATCCAAGTGCCATCCACCCTCAGGGAATTATTACCATTGGACCTTAATAATCTGGCCTCTCACCCAGGGTGATCCATCCAATAAATGCCAAGAAAACAAACAGTTTCATAAACCCTCCATACACTGTCAACCAACAAGTTGGAGTTGTAGTTTATTTGACATTTAGACAGCACCCAGATCAACATAAAAGCACTTAATAGTAAGAAAAGCCTTCCACTTGCACTAACCGAATCACTTACCTTGAAGAGATGAATGCCAACCAGCAGGAACAACTGTTGGAAAGCAGAGGCCTCTGGAGTCTGGCCTTTCTTTGACTTCTTCATTAGAGTCCTGACTGACGCCAGCATACTGGAGATTACATCAGAAACGGGTTCACATTTGACTTACACGTGTCATCGCAAACCTTGAAATCCCCCACACCTACATGCCCATGTTCAGTCAGGGTGCGCCGTACCTGTCCCAAGCCTTTCTCTGCTCAGCAGTGAAGGGCTGGACACTCTGGGCGTGCTTGGGCTGGTTGAGCAGGGAGTCGGCGAACTGCACCAGAGAGAAGATCCACATAGAGCCGTCAGCCATCACTCCCTGGATGTGCCTCTGGTTCTGGGCAGCCACCTCCGCGGAGTCGCCAAACAGAGGCAGATGGTTGATATGCTGCAGGAGCCTGGAGGGCGGAGGGGTTAGAGGGATGGGTTAAACCAGCGTGCAGACAAACCCAAACCTTTATGCAACTGCATACTAAAACCACTAAATGTAAGACACGTTTGAAACACTTTCAACCACGTTCTGACAACACCAGACCTTGTGTTCTGTTGGTGACGTGTCAAAGAGCCCCATCTTACCCAAAGAAGGCGTTGATGATAATGGCTCTGGTCTTTTCATCCAGGGGCTCTGACAGGGTAGCTTGTGTCTCCGGTATGTCTGGGGTGGCCTTCTTAGCATTGAAGAACGCATGGAAACAAACAAACCTGGTACCATGGTAACAAAACACCAAGAAAGCGGTTAACCTACATGACTGACTTTGATGCTCTCAAGCATTATATCAGCACAGGAGAGCAGCGAACCATGAACGACATGAGCTCTTCCCTGCAGTGAGAGCCCTCACCTGGCCACCTCCATCACCAGGTTCTCATCTCTCTGCACCTGGTGGTTCTCCACGATGGACACGAGGCGCGGAACGATCCACTTCCTCAGGCGAGAAATCAAATGTTCCCTCCTGAAGGGAAGGAGAGTAAACGTATTGGCCTACATCCAGTTCAGAAGCCTGGGCAAAATTAGGAACATAATATCGGGAACGGTTAACCGAAAAACAACAAATGTAAGGGCCTGTAGTGTGTTAAATGGCATTTTCCCTCAGATTGGGATGGCTTGCTATGGTCAGATGAAATTAAAATGTGTCTCTGACCAAGTGTTGAAAGACACAGATGAATAAAACAACCTCATGTGGGTTGTAAAAAGTGGTGATTGATTTTCGAGGCGACTGTAACAAATCACGCCAAATAAGATTCACTAACGGGACTCCGCCCTCCTGGTTCTCCTTCTGCCTGCGGGTGCTGAAGTCCAAGCAGCTGTCTAGCTGAGGGTTGAGGAACATGTCTTTGAGCCAGTCCACATAGCTCCGCAGCGCAGAGGGACGCAGGTGCTGCACGACCCGCCACAAGGAGGTCACCACGGGGTAGCCCTGGTTGGTCAGCAGGGAGAAGCCAGTCATCACCACCAGCTGCTTGTCTGGGTCGTCACAGCCCTGCAGGAAGTCACCCACATACGTCTCCATCTCCGGGGCAAACCTGAAACGGTCGGCGAGCTGGGAGTGTGAGGCGAATACCAAGTTGGGAGTCAGAAAAAAAAAAAAAGAAATGGGCATAATTAAGTGAGCCTCTTCCTGCACGCTTTGTGACCAATAGAGATTCATTTTTAAAAACATGTTTCAGTTGTAAGTCAACCAGACCAAGGGCCATATTAGTATTGCATTGAAACTATTGTACCAACACTTATGAAGGGAATTTAGACTGTTGCTTAGCAGGGAGAACATGGGGCATCAGGCCAAGTAGAACCAAGTCATCCTGACCATTTGACAGTTTTAGCTGAAGGATGCTGCACTAAATAGTCAGCTAAAGGGTGTTCTGTTGGTGTTCTTTGAGTCAGCCTGCCCTTCAATGCCAATGAATGAGAGAAGCCTGTGCTATGATTAAATAGGGTGGTTGGGTGGTCTAAGCGGGAGCCTCCAGGCACATTACCGCTGCAGTGTGGGTAACATTCAGACCAACATCTCTGTCAGCAAATCTCTCTATCACACTTTCCAGGGAAATAAACCATTAAATGCCTGAACAAAAAAAGTACATGACAGTCCTCCCTGTGCTGTACATTTACCAAATAATGTAATTAAAGGACATTTCATACATCAAAATACATTTCATATTGTAGATTCTTCAATGCAGCCACCCTGTAGCCTTGATTACAGATGTACACTCTTTGTATTCTCTCAACCGGCTTCATGAGGTAGTATTTACAACCTCGTTTCCAAGGAAAACAGAAGGCAGTGATGTGCAAATCATTTAAATCCTATATTCAATAGAAAACTAAGACAACTAAGACAACATATCAAATGTTGAAACTGAGAAATGTGATTGTTTCTTGAAAAAGGTTTCTTGAAAAATACATGCCCACTTTGAATTTGATGCCAGCAACACGTTTCAAAAAAGCTGGTTGTATAATTTTTTTTTTTATTCAGTGATCATCAGGCCCTCAGGCAGCACTGCATTAACAGACAAGATTCTGGGCCAAAGCTCATTTACGATGGACTGAGGCAAGTGGAAAACTGTCCTGAGATCTGACAAATCAAAAATTTTAATTATTTTTGGGAATCATGGATGCAGTGTCTTCCGGACTAAAGAGGAGAGGGACCATCTGCCTTTTATCAGGGTTCGGGTGCTAAACTAGCCTGCCTGCAGTCCAGACCTGTCACCCATTGAAAACATTTGGTGCATTATGAAACGAAAAATATAACAAAGGAGACCCTGAATTGTTGAAACAGCTGAAATCCTGTATCAAGCAAGAATGGGGAAACAATTCACTTTCAAAACTACAGCAGTTGGTCTCCTCAGTTCCCAAATGCTCACAGAGTGTCGTTAAAAGAAGAGGTGATACAACACAGTGGTAAACATGTCCCAGTTTGAAACATGTTGCAGGCATCGTATTCAAAATGGGCATGTATTTTTCCAAAAACAATTACATTTCTCAGTTTCAACATTTGATATGTTGTCTTTGTACTAATGTCAATTAAATGTGGGGATAAATCATTGCATTCTGTTTTTATTTGCATTTTATGCAGTGTTCCAACTTTTTAGGAAATGGGTCTGTAACAACTATTTAGCCAATGTCGCAAAAAGGAAATTCGTGGTTGTTTTTTCGACTGAGATTTGTGGAGACGCTGACCTGAGCAGAGACCACGTGTTCCCCATAGGCTCTCATCACCTCTCCATTCAGAACCTGTTTGAGCTGGCCTAGGCTCAGCAAGGGCAGGGCACTGCCCAGCAGTCGGTAGCTCAGGTAACTGGAACAGAGAGATGAGCCACTTAGCACACCTGCCGACATTATTCCACAAAGGTGAGAAGACAAACATGTACCGCAAGAAATGCTGACAGTAAATAAGTAACATCCCAAAGTAACATTCCCAGTTCTAGGTGTCACAGCAACAGAGCGGAGTTCAGGGTACGTGAGGCGAGAGCAGACAGAGGTAAAACCCTGGTGCTTACTGTGTGGGCCCTGGCTGGTCTTTCAGCATGCCGTTGACAATGGCCTCACTCCAGAACAGCTCAAAGTTGTCTTCCCTCAGGGAGATCTGCAGGAGATCCAGAGCCACTGCAGGCAGCAGGCGATCCTTCTTGACAGAGCGTGCCGCCATCTTCAGAACCTCTGTCAGCCTATGGGAAAGAGCAGGACACACAGGTTTGTTTTTACATTTAGTGTGTGATTGTGTGTCCATGGAAAAAAAACATCTGAAAAAGGCTTCTCACTTGGGAATATTGTCCATGGTAATGATGGTGGAAGTGCCCAGCAGCTTCTTCAGCTTCTTGGGCTTGAGCACCTGGGGGAACTTCTGCATGGCCACCAGGAGGAGCTGCAGCTGCTCCGGAGTGTTGAAGGCGGAGGACAGGTCTGTCTGCAGAGCTCCCAACAGCACCTCCTCAAACACCTCCTCTGTTGTCTGGAAACACATCGAAAATAACACAAGTCCAACTGATTGTACCATACACTGATCTACAGGATCACACTGAGAAGTTAAGTAGAAGTGTAAAGTAGAGCTGACTGAATAAATCAGTGTGAATTACACTGATATTCACGTTGTCCCTAATGGGGCTTGCAAAATGTTTATGGGGCCTTTGAGAGCATGGCACTGGCAACACCTATGGCACCCAACACCAGTGATTACATAAAATGTATTTACGCATGATAAGTCCCATTGAATAAAAGTGTCTGCAAAATTGTATTTATTATTATTATGGGCTTAATAGAAAATACAAGTAAATTAACACAAAAATCAATTACCTTTGTGGTAAAAGAACCAATCATCTTTCCACCAGATTGGAAACAAATCACTTGAAAGTAACCTGCTTATTTGTACGCTCTAAAATAATTCCAGCATCTAAACAAAGAGAACTCTGCACCCAATCAAATTATGTTACACAACAATATAAAGTGTGCCAATGACAACACCCAGAGACAGACATGTTATATGCTGGGTGCAGGTACGTACTCAGACTAGGGCTGACCGCATTTGGTCGACCGTTCCACGGTTAGGTCGTTAGGATCCATGTCAAACAGCAATATTTTTGGCCCCATTTGAGTCTATTTTTTTATGTGACAACACTGAAAGAAATTACACTTTGCTACAATGTAAAGTAGTGAGTGTACAGCCGGTTTAATGGTGTAAAATGTGCTGTCCCCTCAAAATAACTCAACACCCAGCCCATTAATGTCAAAACCGCTGGCAACAAAAGTGAGTACACCCCTAAGTGAAAATGACATTATTCTCAGCTAGATGGGAAAACGTTTAGAATTGCAGGGAATTTGCTTTAAAATTACAAACATCCGTCTCTCTCAGTTTCTTGAAGAATCACCGCCCTAGAGTCAATGCAAATTAACATTGACGTAAAGACAATATTTTCAGAACATAATTCACCCAACATAGCCTACACGCTACAGCCTGAAACTCTAACCTAAAAGTGGGTACAGTCTCATTGGTCCTGTGTAAACACTTGCCCCGGATGTTGCACAGAAGTCTAACAAGACCAGAAATGTGCCGAGTATCAAAAACAAGTAAAGGGGACACAGCCTCTGGGCTGCCCGTGACTCAGCATTCTGGTCACCCACCTCAGACAGGATATCCACCATGGTCTTTCTTGGCAGGTCCCGCAGATGTTCCCTGTGCTGCGAGAGGCTCTGTAAAAGTTGTACACACTCCAGTACCACCTGGGGCTCCTGTCGGAGAAAGACAGACAGAGAGACAGATAGATGTACTCTATAGGGTGAAATAGTATGAGTTATAATACCCACAACACCTTGCAGCATAACTGAAAAAGCGTCTCTTTGTTCATTTGGCAATATGCTGACAAATCTCACGAAACAAAGGCCTTATTTGAAGCAGTTCTAAACTTCCTTATGGAATAAATAAATGGCGAATATCAGAACCCATATCATATTTTGCCATTGGACATTATGGGGATTATTACACGTTAACTATTTCAGTCTATTGTTTGCCAAATACAGTATACTAGTTTTCTGTCAGACACTCAGATTACCTAGAGACAATCTCTATTGCACTGACAGGATTCATTGTCCTCTTCCCTTGCATAATTCACAAAACCTATTGGATCAGACGGTCGGAATAAAGGGACATCTGATCTTTTCATCCAAAGCAGTATAAGACCGAGAATGAGGAATCAGGGAAATGCAACAGATTTTGCCCTGTAGTCTTTCTTACCTTTGGGAGGCGGGTGGACTGAGATAGGGCAAGAACGCCAAACAGGTTTCCAAAAGCAGCATTTCTGAAGAGTTTCTGTCAACATGATCATAGGACAAGGACATTTATCAGCTTACTACATATGGATGAAAGTGAAATTACTAGTAATAATAAACAGCATCCACCTTTAGTCATATCACATGCTCACCTTCTTCACTGTAACCAAGTTGTGCTTGTCTTTGATTTGATCAAAGGCAGTTTGCAGAGGTACCTCCTCAAACACACTCAGGACCTAACAAACAAGATAAAGTGTAGTAACAGCTTAACTATTTTGAAAGATGTAAAAGACTGACGATGTTGCTGAGCCAATAGATCTATTAACACTACCTGTCCCAACGCCAAACTAAAGCCTGGCCTGGCAGCCTCTCTGTTGTGTGCCAAGCCATCCACCAGTCTCTTCAGGGTATACTTCAGTTCATCGGGCTAGAAAGGAAACGCGAGAAGTAATGAATGTAACTTCCCAGTGAGCAAAACTTTGAAAACACGCGGCTAGGTGTTAAAGTAGAGGGTCATCTTCATCAAGTTAGCCAAGGGCTAAGCTATAAGTAGTTTAGCTTCATCCACAAGATCACTGAAATTGAGACAATTCCTTAGTTGACCGAACTACAGGTAACCATACAGATCATTGCTTTACAATTATAAAGTACCAACGGCAACGTTTTAAAGTTGTATTAGTGGCATACACACAGGATCAGTAACTGTGGTCACGGTGTAGCTAAGGATCTGCTCCTCCTAAACAATTCAGTCAATTAAATCTAAATTGGACATGGATAAAGAATAGGTTTCTCTACAGTTCAACACCCACCCATATAAACGTGGCAATGTGCTTAGCTAGTTTATAAGTTGGCCATGTTAGCTGTATAGCTAACTAGGAGTGGAGAGCAGACCCAAACAAACCAACCTTTTCACTCTTTTTAAGATATTGTATGAGATTTTCAATAGCCTTCAGTCGTATCTCCTGTTCAGGCTTAGCGATATCCCAGAAAAAGTCCAGGAACTCTCGGTTCTTTTTGAGGATACCCTTGGAATCTGTAATTTTCGGTCGCACTGGTTCATTTTCTATCTCCCCCATGTTTGCCATGTGATAGTATTGAGTGAGGCATCACCAACGTGTTGTGAGCGACATTGAAAGAACCCTTCCGGGTCACGAAAAGTAGGAACGTTTTACAATAAATGAGACCAAAGAATCGCTTAAAAAACTGATATAAATTAAATGTATTCATTGTATAAGAAAATGTACCTCTCATCATATTTAAGAGTAATTTCAATTAAAACGTTAATTAAAAAACGTTCATAGGTCCAAATTCTTCATTGCTCATAGTTCAAGAAATATCGAATGTTCCACAGAGAAAGCAGTATAGGAAATGTTCAGGAGAGAATTTATTAAATTCCCATTGATCATCAAGAATTTCCTTGTAAATGTAAATTAGATTTTTTATTTCTTAATGTGTCTTTAATGTTTATTTCTTATATTCTAATTGTGCAAGAAGGCAAATTGAAGGTGCATGTGCAACTGAAATGCAGGGATAGCAGTCATGAGGTTCCCAAGGCAGATGTGTACAGTGGGGAGAACAAGTATTTGATTCACTGCTGATTTTGCTGGTTTTCACACATACAAAGCATGTAGAAATCTATAATTTTTATAATAGGTACTCTTCAACTGTGAGCGACGGAATCTAAAACAAAATCCAGAAAATCACATTGTATGATTTTTAAGTAATTCATTTGCATTTTATTGCATAACATAAGTATTTGATACATCAGAAAAGCAGAACTTAATATTTGGTACAGAAACCTTTGTTTGCAATTACAGAGATCATATGTTTCCTGTAGTTCTTGAACAGGTTTGCACACACTGAAGCAGGGATTTTGGCCCACTCCTCCATACAGATCTTTTCCAGATCCTTCAGGTTTTGGGGCTGTCGCTGAGCAATACGGACTTCCAGCTCCCTCCAAAGATTTTCTATTTGGTTCAGGTCTGGAGACTGGCTAGGCCACTCCAGGACCTTGAGATGCTTCTTACGGAGCCACTCCTTAGTTACCCTGGCTGTGCGTTTCGGGACGTTGTCATGCTGGAAGACCCAGCCACGACCCATCTTCAATGCTCTTACTGAAGGAAGGACCATCCTCCCCTCAATACGGTGCATTCGTCCTGTCCCCTTTGCAGAAAAGCATCCCCAAAGAATGATGTTTCCACCTCCATGCATCACGTTTGGGATGGTGTTCTTGGGGTTGTACTCATTCTTCTTCTTCTTTCAAACACGGCGAGTGGAGTTTAGACCAAAAAGCTCTATTTTTGTTTCATCAGACCACATGACCTTCACCCATTCCTCCTCTGGATCATCCAGATGGTCATTGGCAAACTGCAGACAGGCTTCAGACTTAGTGTGTTACTAATGGTTTTCTTTGAGACTGTGGTCCCAGCTCTCTTCAGGTCATTGACCAGGTCCTGCTGTGTAGTTCTGGGCTGATCCCTCACTTTCCTCATGATCATTGATGCCCCACGAGGTGAGATCTTGCATAGAGCCCCAGACAGAGGGAAATTGACCTTCATCTTGAACTTCTTCCATTTTCTAATAATTGCACCAACAGTTGTTGCCTTCTCACCAAGCTGCTTGCCTATTGTCCTGTAGCCCATCCCAGCCTTGTGCAGGTCTACAATTTTATCCCTGATGTCCTTACACAGCTCTCTGGTCTTGGCCATTGTGGAGAGTCTGTTTGATTGAGCGTGTGGACGGGTGTCTTTTATACAGGTAACGAGTTCAAACAGGTGCAGTTAATACAGGTAATGAGTGAAGAACAGGAGGGCTTCTTAAAGAAAAACTAACAGGTCTGCGAGAGCCGGAATTCTTACTGGTTGGTAGGTGATCAAATACTTATGTCATGCAATAAAATGCAAACTAATTATTAAAAAATCATACAATGTGATTTTCTGGATTTTTGTTTTAGATTCCATCTCGCACAGATGAAGTGTACCTATGATAGAAATTACAGACCTCTACATGCTTTACCATACCATACCATCTTCTTCCGCTTATCCGGGGCCGGGTCGCGGGGGCAGCAGTCTAAGCAGGGATGCCCAGACTTCCCTCTCCCCAGACACTTCCTCTAGCTCTTCCGGGGGGACACCGAGGCGTTCCCAGGCCAGCCGGGAGACATAGTCCCTCCAGCGAGTCCTAGGTCTTCCCCGGGGTCTCCTCCCGGTGGGACGGGACCGGAACACCTTCCCAGGAAGGCATTCCGGAGGCATCCGAAAAAGATGCCCAAGCCACCTCAGCTGACCCCTCTCGATGTGGAGGAGCAGGGGCTCTACTCTGAGCTCCTCCCGGGTGACCGAGCTTCTCACCCTATCTCTAAGGGATCGCCCGGCCACCCTGCGGAGAAAGCTCATTTCGGCCGCCTGTATCCGGGATCTTGTCCTTTCGGTCATGACCCAAAGCTCATGACCATAGGTGAGAGTAGGAACGTAGATTGACTGGTAAATCGAGAGCTTCGCCTTGCGGCTCAGCTCTTTCTTCACCACGACAGACCGATACATCGACTGCATTACTGCAGAAGCTGCACCGATCCGTCTGTCAATCTCCCGTTCCATCCTTCCCTCACTCGTGAACAAGACCCCTAGATACTTAAACTCCTCCACTTGAGGCAGGCACTCTCCACCAACCTGAAGCGGGCAAGCCACCCTTTTCCGACTGAGGACCATGGCCTCGGATTTGGAGGTACTGATTTTCATCCCCACCGCTTCACACTCGGCTGCAAACCGTCCCAGCGCATGCTGAAGGTCCTGGTTAGAAGGGGCCAACACGACAACATCATCTGCAAAAAGCAGAGACGAAATTGTGTGGCCCCAAACCTGACACCCTCCGGCCCCTGGCTGCGCCTAGAAATTCTGTCCATAAAAATTACGAACAGGGAACTGGGAACAAGTCTGACTTACTGCCGGCAATGCGGACCAAGCTCCTGCTTCGGTTGTACAGGGACCTGACAGCCCTTAGCAAAGGACCCAGGACCCCATATTCCCCAAGCACCCTCCACAAGATGCCGCGAGGGACACAGTCGAATGCCTTCTCCAAATCCACAAAACACATGTGGATTGGTTGGGCAAACTCCCATGAACCCTCCAACACCCCGTAGAGGGTATAGAGCTGGTCCAGTGTTCCACGGCCCGGACGAAAACCACACTGTTCCTCCTGAATCCGAGGTTCTACTATCGGCCGTATTCTCCTCTCCAGTACCCTGGCATAGACTTTCCCGGGGAGGCTGAGAAGTGTGATCCCCCTATAGTTGGAACACACCCTCCGGTCCCCCTTCTTAAAAAGAGGGACCACCACCCCGGTCTGCCATCCCAGAGGCACTGTCCCCGACCGCCACGCGATGTTGCACAGGCGTGTCAACCAAGACAGCCCCACAACATCCAGAGACTTGAGGTACTCAGGGCGGATCTCATCCACCCCCGGTGCCTTGCCACCGAGGAGTTTCTTGACCACCTCAGTGACTTCAGCCCGGGTGATGGACGAGTCCACCTCTGAGCCCTCATCCTCTGCTTCCTCAATGGAAGAAGTGACAGCGGGATTGAGGAGATCCTCGAAGTATTCCTTCCACCGCCCGACGACATCCTCAGTTGAGGTCAACAGCTGCCCACCTCTACTGTAAACAGCGTTGGTAGGGCACTGTTTCCCTCTCCTGAGGCGCCGGATGGTTTGCCAGAATCTCTTCGAGGCCAGCCGATAGTCCTTCTCCATGGCCTCACCGAACTCCTCCCAGGCCCGAGTTTTTGCCTCCACAACCACCCGGGCTGCAGCCCGCTTGGCCTGTCGGTACCCGTCAGCTGCGTCAGGAGTCCCACAAGCCAACCAGGCCTGATAGGACTCCTTCTTCAGCTTGACGGCATCCCTTACTTCCGGTGTCCACCACCGGGTTCGGGGATTGCCGCCTCGACAGGCACCGGAGACCTTACGGCCACAGCTCCGAGCGGCCGCTTCGACAATGGCGGTGGAGAACATGGTCCACTCGGACTCAATATCTCCAACCTCCCTCGGGATCCAGTCGAAGCTCTGCCGGAGGTGGGAGTTAAAGATCTCTCTGACAGGAGACTCGGCCAGACGTTCCCAGCAGACCCTTACAGTTCGCTTGGGCCTGCCGAGTCTGTCCAGCTTTCTCCCCCGCCATCGGATCCAACTCACCACCAGGTGGTGATCAGTTGACAGCTCCGCCCCTCTCTTCACCCGAGTGTCCAAGACATACGGCCGCAGGTCAGATGAGACGACAACAAAGTCGATCATCGACCTGCGGCCTAGGGTGTCCTGGTGCCACGTGCACTGATGGACACCCTTATGCTTGAACATGGTGTTCGTTATGGACAAACTGTGACTAGCACAGAAGTCCAATAATTGAACACCACTCGGGTTCAGATCAGGGGGGCCGGTCCTCCCAATCACGCCCCTCCAGGTGTCACTGTCGTTGCCCACGTGGGCGTTGAAGTCCCCCAGTAGAACAATAGAGTCCCCAGTCGGAGCACTTTCCAGCACCCCTCCCAGAGACTCCAAGAAGGTCGGGTACTCTGCACTGCCGTTCGGCCCGTAGGCACAAACAACAGTGAGAGACCTATCCCCGACCCGTAGGCGCAGGGAAACGACCCTCTCGTTCACCGGGGTAAACTCCAACACATGGCGGCAGAGCTGGGGAGCTATAAGCAAACCCACACCAGCCCGCCGCCTCTCACCATGGGCAACTCCAGAGTGGTGAAGAGTCCATCCTCTCTCAAGGAGTGTGGTTCCAGAGCCCAAGCCATGCGTAGAGGTGATCCCGACTACCTCTAATCGGAACCTCTCAACCTCACGCACTAGCTCAGGCTCCTTCCCCGCCAGCGAGGTGACATTCCACGTCCCTAGAGCTAGTTTCTGTGTCCAGAGATCGGGTTGTCTAGGCCCCTGCCTTCGACTGCCGCCCGATCCTCTTTGCACCGGCCCCTTATGGTCCCTCCTGTGGGTGGTGAGCCCACGGGAGGGCGGCCCCACGTCACCCGTTCGGGCTGAGCCCGGCCGGGCCCCATGGGGGAAGGCCCGGCCACCAGGCGCCTTCCCCCAAAACCTGCAAAATCGGCAGTGTATCAAATGCTTGTTTTCCCCACTGTACATGTAGCAATGGACATGGATCTTTATCAGACTTTGCAAAGCAGTATCCGAGCCAGAGAAGAATGTTCAAGTATTAAGTATAATGTATGTTACATGTGGGATGTACAGATGTGCAATTAAGGCAAATGCTTTCCTTTGGTATTTGAGCAATACCAAAAGTATTATTGGATATGGAGCTAAAGGCAAACCAAAGTGACCAAAAATATTGGGGGAAATTCATGAGGTTGGCTGCCTGCTTCTCTCTGTTCTCCAAAGAGATCATATCTACAATGCATTTGAAAAGTATTCAGATCCCTTGACTTTTCCTACATTTTGTAATGTTACAACCTTATTCTAAAATTGATTAAATAGTTTTCTCTCATCAATCTACGCACAATAGCCTACCTGAAAATGACAAAGCAAAAACTGGTTTATAGTGGAGAAGGATAACTTAGTCGGGAAGGAGAACTGACCCAATCCCCCAGCACAATAGTATAGCAGTGTAAGACCTTGGAACTGAGACGGGGGGGTCCAGCGACACTGTGGCCCTACCCGGGGGAGGCCCCGGACAGGGCCCAACAGGCAGGAAATCAATCCACCCACATTGCCAGGCATCAACCAAAGGGACACCCACCCACCGCAACCACTCTGAATGAGGGCTAAGTATTGCCAGCAGAGTACAGCCCAATTGCACAAGTGCGCAACAAAGAGACAACAACAAGCCAGTGACTCTTCCCCCAAAAGGCATTGGAGGGAGGGCATCCCAGTGGTGATGAGAGCCCATCTGGCAAGACAGCAAGGGTGAACAGTATCAAGCATTTCTGGTCACCTTCACGCCCCTGGGCCAGGCTACACCTAATCATAGACTGTGCTGTAGAGATGAGTTTTTAGGAGACACTTGAAAGTTTGCACTGAGTTTGCATTTCTAACCGTAATTGGCAGATCATTCCACAGTAGTGGAGCTCTACGAGAAAAGGCACTGCCTCCGGCTGTTTGTTTAGAAATTCTAGGTACAATTAAAAGGACTGCATCTTGCGATCGTGGGTTACATGTAGGTATGTATGGTTGGATCATTTCAGCAAGGTAAGTAGGAGCAAGTCCATGTATTGATTTATAGGTTAACAGTAAAACCTTACAATCAGCCCTAACCCTAACAGGCAGCCAGTGTAAGGACGCTAGGACAGGAGTAATGTGTTCCATTTTTTTTGTTCTAGTTAGGATTCTAGTAGCCGTGTGCAGCACTAATTGAAGTTTATTTATTGATTTGTCAGGGTAACCGGAAAGAAGAGCATTGCAGTAATCTAGTGTAGATGTAACGAAAGCATGGATTAGTTTTTGATAGAAAGTTGTACCATTTGTATTTATTTCTTAACCCATTGATTAAACATGCACTCCAGCTTATACACAAATAAGAATAAATACCTACACAAAAATGGGCTATGTGATCAGGCTTTTGTAAATACATTACTTACAAGATAAGGCAATAGCTATTATAGTGTTATACCATTTAGAGAGATGTGATTGACGAGTTGCCTTCATGAGATTGATAAATGTCTTCATGTTGAGCAAGTGTATATTGCAACTGCAGTAATAATAAATCGCCTGCATTAATTATTTTAACTAGCTTCGCAAAATGAGCCATTTTGCGATACAATTGGTTACAATGCCACTTCATTTGACCATCCCTGGTAATTTCCAGACCTTTTCTCCAGTTTGTCCTTCCAGCTTTGCCACGCTGGTGTTCATAGCCATTGTGATCATACTTCCTCTACCATGCTCATCTCACGTTGCTCAAAGGTCCCTTTTTCAAACAAGTCGGGTCATTCCTACAGTCTGGTGCCTTTTGTGTCCCCATGATTTAGAGCTACATAGCTTGTACATAATTTGAAAATATTTGATGCACTGTTAAACTCCATCTACTATAAAAAGTACATTATATGTAGCCCTACCTCAGTGTGAATTAAATGCATATAAAATACTTTGTTATTAGTTAATCCTAGCCAAATTGCCATGTCCCCAACAATTGTCAATCAAATTCAGTTAGAAATATTATTTACAAAATCAAAAGTATTTCAAATTTTTCAATAATAATTCTCTAACTAAACATATCATTATTTTAATCAAATATGATTTATTGGAATTCCTGCATTTTTTATTATTAAAATAAGGAAATGTTCTTGTGTCCCTTCATTTACTGTCCACCCTGTTACGCTGATAGAAACTTCTGTAAAATAGTGCGCTTGTTATCAAGTCACCTGATTTTCATGAAGTGATATCCTTTTTTGGAAGGGAAGCCAACCATGAAAAGCTAAGTAAGTATCACTACTTAATTTGACCTCTTTTTCAATGTTTTAGAACATTTAATGTATGGTGTCAAGCATGACATGTCCACTCTGTTATGCTCATCTAAAAAGGAAAGGAGTACAATTTTACCATATTTAGTTTGATAATCATTTCTTTCTCAAGGGATCACCATGTGCTAGCATGTTTTTCACCGCAGGAGTTGTAAAGGTCATCTTTAGATAAAAATGTCCACCCAGTTATCATCCACCCTGTTACGCCTTGCATTGTAACGGAGTGGACATTTTGTCACAAGCTGGACATGAAGATAGGTAGAGAACTGAGTCAAGTTAATTACTGCTATGAATCCCTGTTAGATTTCCTCATTATACATTGTAAATAGTTGTTGAAACATAATGCAGGCATTTCACAGAAGGTTGCAGCTTTAAGTGCAGCAGAGAGGCAAAGAAGGGACAGGGTGCACTGGGATGCTGACCCTGAAAGAAGGCACAAGGTGTTATATTGAAAGTGAGTGTGAAAAAAAGGAGAAAAGACGGAGAAGGGAAAAAGACAACTATATCAGAGTGCAGCGACAGAGAGAGGCAAGCCAAAAGGGAAAAGTGGATTGAGCCAAGGAGGAAATCCAGGGCCAATGCAAGTGTCAGGGTTATCTTTACAGGGCATGACCATCCCTCCTCCTAGTCCAGAAGATATCCTGTAGCCAGGGCCCTCAAGGTTAGAAGTTCAGTTCTGTTAAGTTTAGTTCTACTAAACCTTTCCTAACATTCCCAGTAAGCCCTTGGTTTGTTGCGTAGAAACACAGAGAAACAGATACTGTTACATCTCCCAGCCCTGATTACATGTTATTACGTACATAGAAAATAACATCTCTGTTTCCAGGTGACAAACTGTTGTTTACCTAGGATGGTAGGAAGATATTGGGGAAATACATCAGCAAACTACTACCAGGAACACTGTTTTTACTGAGTTGTAATGTGTAACTACTATATAAATACATAGAGCTAGTGTCAGGAGGGACACATTTGTCTGGGTCCCACATATTAGTAACCAAGTGCATTGTAACTTCTTTAGATACGGTACATTCTTCTTATTGTCATGACCATGTATTAAAAAACCTGTCTAATAGTTATACATATATCCCATAACAGGGTGGACATTTGCGATACTTCATGTGTGAATAATTTCCCCAGAACAACTAGGATTTAATGGCCTGAGCTGGACCACTATGTAAATCTGATAAACATATCCCACTTGTAATAGAAAGTAAAAACTTTTTTAGGACAATGTTACAAAGTCAAAAGGAACTGGATTGTAGAAATTACTCAGTCATTAGCTACTGATTAGCATCAGCTGGTCCTTCAATCCTATGTAGTAAGATATCGGCCAAAAGGTGATGGGTACTGTAAGTATTGTAAGGATTGTAAGAAAATAAATTAGTAAATTGATACGTAAAACATGACCCGTGTGAAATTAGATCTGTTTACGGCTTTTTACATGTTAAATTCTTGCTTTACATCTCCATTTATTTGTTTACAAATGTTTTTTTCTACATACAAACTTTTGGCAGTAATCTGGCATCTGCAAAGATATGACCCCGACGTAGCTCTTCAAAACTGTAACGCTGGCAAAAATAAGTAGGACCGCTAGCCTAGTGCTCTAACATGGCATTGGGATTCCTGATTTCATGTTCAAAATGAAAGTCCATAGCTGTTTTTAAGACTGCATAACAACATCACACCAGTAGGTCTTCATGCATTTAGGCATTAAGTTAAATACTTGTGTTTGAAAATGACAAGGACACAGAAATGTATGCACAAAATAGACTTTAAAATTTAAATCTTGCAGGATTTTTCAGTTTCCTTGATTTCCTGTTGTTCACACTGCCCCTGCTTGTTATATTAGCACTCCCCTCCGGAAAGTTTCACTTCCATTTTTGAGGAGGATGAGATGAAACTTCCGAAACTCCAGATTGTGATGTTGCACTTTAGAATTGTAAAACTGGATTTGTACAAGCAAAACATATTAGTCCTTCATTGTAACAGGGTGTTTGTACGTTCACAGATATAATTTCACACTTACATTTCATGTTTTACATACTACTTTTTTACCATACCATACCATACCATCTTCTTCCGCTTATCCGGGGCCGGGTCGCGGGGGCAGCAGTCTAAGCAGGGATGCCCAGACTTCCCTCTCCCCAGACACTTCCTCCAGCTCTTCCGGGGGGACACCGAGGCGTTCCCAGGCCAGCCGGGAGACATAGTCCCTCCAGCGTGTCCTAGGTCTTCCCCGGGGTCTCCTCCCGGTGGGACGGGACCGGAACACCTTCCCTGGAAGGCGTTCCGGAGGCATCCGAAACAGATGCCCAAGCCACCTCAGCTGACCCCTCTCGATGTGGAGGAGCAGCGGCTCTACTCCGAGCTCCTCCCGGGTGACCGAGCTTCTCACCCTATCTCTAAGGGAACGCCCAGCCACCCTGCGGAGAAAGCTCATTTCGGCCGCCTGTATCCGGGATCTTGTCCTTTCGGTCATGACCCAAAGCTCATGACCATAGGTGAGAGTAGGAACGTAGATTGACCGGTAAATCGAGAGCTTCGCCTTGCGGCTCAGCTCTTTCTTCACCACGACAGACCGATACATCGACCGCATTACTGCAGAAGCTGCACCGATCCGTCTGTCAATCTCCCGTTCCATCCTTCCCTCACTCGTGAACAAGACCCCTAGATACTTAAACTCCTCCACTTGAGGCAGGCACTCTCCACCAACCTGAAGTGAGCAAGCCACCCTTTTCCGACTGAGGACCATGGCCTCAGATTTGGAGGTACTGATTCTCATCCCCACCGCTTCACACTCGGCTGCAAACCGTCCCAGCGCATGCTGAAGGTCCTGGTTTGAAGAGGCCAACACGACAACATCATCCGCAAAGAGCAGAGACGAAATCGTGTGGTCCCCAAACCTGACACCCTCCGGCCCCTGGCTGCGCCTAGAAATTCTGTCCATAAAAATTATGAACAGAACCGGTGACAAAGGGCAGCCCTGCCGGAGTCCAACATGCACTGGGAACAAGTCTGACTTACTGCCGGCAATGCGGACCAAGCTCCTGCTTCGGTCGTACAGGGACCTGACAGTTTACATAGGGATTTTTCTTTTTTCCAACAATATGTATGCTTAACCTTTTGTCAGATATCTAACTCCATATAATCCAGTCCTTTGTGCAGAGGTGCGTTCAGGAGGAGTCTCCTCCTGCCTAAGGGGTACAATAAAGATCCTTGTCTCCCCCTGTTGGCAACCTGAAAAACATCACTGAGTGCAAAACAAACAATGGCACAGTAAAAACACACATACAGACAAATAGGCAGGGAGAGTTTATATGGAGATAGAATACAGCCAGAATGTTTGTATTCACAGCCTACAACATAAAAATGTGAGCCATGATTCAAAAGTACAAAGCATACAATCCACACTTGTCAACCGTGATTCGTGAATACACAGCAGCGAAGCCATGATTGTATACTATGATTTGTATATGCACAGCATTAAACTCACAAATGTGTAGTTGGAAACATTACTGGGAGCATCAAAACAATCAGGGGTGACCAAAAAACATCTTGGACTGCAGCCCTGAAAGCCAGGGTCTGGTGACAATCCTGTTGTTTCTAATAAGTGATATTATTAATGTGTTGGCTCAATTTGTGTCTTTCCCTGTCTTTTCCCTGTAAAACCTGCAATGCAGACAAATAACCATGTCGTAAAATGTAAAGAATGACAGTATCCTACACCTACGGTACTAAAACCAAAGCCAAAAACAACTTTCACTACAATATTGCTTCACCAAGTCAATGGAAAATATAACTAGCTTGATGGCTAGCGATTTAATTATTTGGATTACCAAAATCTATTTGGAGATAGAATTTGAGGCTGTTTAGCACTACGGGAGAGACCAGAATTCAACATGATCAGACACAGAGGGAAATGGGGAGGGTCATGCTTTTTTAATTCCAGTCTTGGGGAGGGTTTACAGTTTTTTATTGAGTCCCAGGGAGGGTCATTTAATTTTATAATTTCATTAGCCTGTCAGACTTTTGCAATTCATGTACTGTCTGGTGGAACAAACCTTATTTCTATATAACTTTTCTACTGCCTATTCGATCAGTCCCTCTTTGTGCTTGGCGTGCCAAGATCGTGGACACAGATTAATTGTAGATTGTCTTCAAATATTTAGTGGACTTTCAGAGTTGAAGAGACATGTTCCAAATGGAAGAAAAGTGAATGGAACTAATTATTGGAGGAGTTGCTGCTACCAAATGTAGAGAACAGTCCATCTGGATGGTTACAGTATCAGTATGAATGTAGAGAACAGTCCATGTGGATGGTTACAGTATCAGTATGAATGTAGAGAACAGTCCATGTGGATGGTTACAGTATCAGTATGAATGTAGAGAGCAGTCCATGTGGATGGTTACAGTATCAGTATGAATGTAGAGAACAGTCCATGTGGATGGTTACAGTATCAGTATGAGTGTAGAGAACAGTCCATGCGGTTGGTTACAGTATCAGTATGAATGTAGAGAGCAGTCCATGTGGATGGTTACAGTATCAGTATGAATGTAGAGAACAGTCCTTGTGGATGGTTACAGTATCAGTATGAATGTAAAGAACAGTCCATGTGGATGGTTAGACTATCAGTATGAATGCAGCGAACAGTCCATGCGGATGGTTACAGTATCAGTATGAATGTAGAGAACAGTCCATGCGGATAGTTAGACTATCAGTTTGCCTACGAGTTGTTTTACTCCATTTTCCAAGGTCAGATAGAAAGGGGATGGTTTCAGGTTTGCACGCTGAACGCTGATTAAGGCATTCCTGTTATACAGACGATTATCAGGGACACAGCTTGTACTCAAAAACGACACCATTTCAATAAAAAATATGTTGCTTTCCATAGTGGAAAGGATGAAGAAGAAAAGGACAAAGCGACAGAAGAAGAGTCAAACTCTGTGCAGGAACTTGAACACCAGCGCTTTATGTACCAACCTTGCGTACGTTTCTAACTAAATTCTGATGTGTGTAAATCCTACGATTTGTGTGCGCACAAAATTACTGGGATTTATCAAACTGGCGTACGCAACACATACACATGCTTCCGTTGATAAATCAGATACTAGACTATACTTCTGCATACTCTAATGAGCTTTCGGTCTCCGCCCAATGAACGCCTACAATTACCCACATAAGGTTAGCCCTATTGACTATGTAATTTCAGTAGATACACGAAGCAAGGTGGAGACCGGTTAGAAAAAAACTAAAAAGAAAATACAGTTCCCATATAGTGAAATCTACATAATATTATCTGATATCTAAAAACTTGTCCTTATTGGAAACGTAAAGTAGCCTGACAAGCAGTTATAAATATTCCGTTTTGCAAGATGTGACTGCTGTTGTAAATTTAAAAAAAGTGGTCAGAGAGGAATCAAGGTGGACGCGATAAAGCAATTTGCTGTACTCCTAACCTGTGTCCAAACTACAGGAGGTGGGCAAAGTGTCACAGATATTTCTCCTATTGGCTTGCAAATCGCTGGCATCATTGGGGGGATCTGAGTGGAAATGCCCTAGATGGGGACAACATGTCGCTGTGGGAGGATTTGCAGTAAGTGATCAATTGCCATTAGGCTTATGATAACATTTCAACTTAATTGGTCAAGCCCAGTTAAAGTCATGTGGGCCTAGGATGTTTTCGCTAGAACAGGGATTGGCAGTGGCATACCGGACTGAGGTTGTGGGGCACTGCAATTTGGCAGCGTTCCGTATGGTTTCGAGTGAGGACTGTACCGGCTCATGGTGGTACAGCCAAGGCTGTCTCGCAAACGCAAGATCTGTTAAAAGAAAAATACTAGAGAATGTGGCCAAGAAAATATATAACATCTCAGATGTTTTATAGAAGATCGATGACTCTTGGAAAGACCTTAAAAAGATTGTTCCATTTTAGTGACATTTTCGTTTAGCGCGCATAGCCTATGACTGTGATTTTGAGTAGGTCTATCGGCTGTTCTATTCGATTTGTGGTGAATAAGCTTACCTATTTTATGTTTTGTTCATTTTCATTCTGTGAGAATTTTAAATAAGTCATTTCTGAAATGTATTGTCAATTTTGTAAAATTTAAAATGTTAAGCCAATGTGTCTTAACGATCTAGGTCATTAAAAAACACAACTTTTACTAGGTCGTAAAAGTGAGCATCTTTAATTCAGTCGGCATATTGTGGTGTATGGTAAAACATGCAATGTTGAATGTGTTGCTTTACGCACATGCACGTGGGTTTGTTTTCAAATTGTATGGATTTGTAGTCCACTGAAAGGGCTACATTTTACAAGCTATTAGTCCTAACAGTTTCTGCCTCAGCTACAGGGGTTTTGACACTTGATACATCCGTAGCCTATAAGCCTACGATGTTGCATGAAATAGTTTGCACATTCCTGTAGGCTATTCATATTTCTATTGATAAGATTTTTCCCATGTGTTTCGTTTCAGTTGACATTCCTCTACCAGCTTTTCCGAAATAACATGATATTTCTCCAGTTCAACCGCTAGGTCGTGCATACTGATGGCTTGAAATGTGTACACTTTCCCTTCAAGTTCAACATTGATAAATGCCAACCTGTGCATGGTTTACGCTCAAATGTATGCATACGCACGATTGATACATGATCATTGACTTATTGTAAATAAAGTATTTGACTTTATTGTAATCAATTACTTTATTTACAATAAATAAAGTCATTGACTTTATTGCAAAGGTCATTGACTTTATTGTAAATGAATACTATAGGATGGTCGACAAAGCCTTGTTCTGTGCAGACAAATCACATTCGGGTAGGATTTAGGCCGTGCTAAAAGGGGTTGAGTGATCTGGTGGAAAGGTTTATAGTAGCATGGCCAGCTTAAGACATTATGACCCAGAGGTAGGTAGTTAATGCTTAGCCCGAACCCGATCACGACCGGACAGGGCCTTAAATTCTGATTTTGAAGTCGGGCTGGGCTTGCCCCATATGGAAAATAAATATATTTTTGCAATGCAAAATGTATGAGGAATGTATGATGAATATATGCCGAATAAATTTAACTTAATTCAAAATACATTTCATGTATCAAAATGTATTTCACCTTTTATTCTGAAATGTATTTAAAAATGTATACATACATTTATCTTTATTCAAAATACATTTCAGGTATCAAAATGTATTTCACCTTTTATTCTGAAATGTATTTAAAAATGTATACATACATTTATCTTTATTCAAAATACATTTCAGGTATCAAAATGTATTTCACCTTTTATTTAGAAATGTATTTAAAAATGTATAAATACATTTATCTTTATTCAAAATACATTTCAGCTTTTATTCAAACATGTATTTGAAAATGTATGAATACATTTCAGTTTTGTCCAAATGTATTTCACCATCAACAATGGCCTCATTACAATTGTAATGCATTATTGAAAATACATTACAAAATGTATTTTGAAGCCCATATTAAAATGCTTTTTTCAGATCCTGTGAAAGTAAAAAGTTGAAAGTTGTAATTACTGACGTATTCATTATATCACATTTAGGTGAAACACATTTTATAGATATACAGGTGCTGGTCATAAAATTAGAATATCATCAAAAAGTTGATTTATTTCAGTAATTCCATAAAAAAAGTGAAACTTGTATATTATATTCATTCATTACACACAGACTGATATATTTCAAATGTTTATTTCTTTTAATTGTGATGATTATAACTGACAACAGTCTAGTTCTGTAGGCAACACAACCCATGCCACGCCGCATTTTCCTTCCCTTCGCCTCTCTATTAATGTGTTGGACACAGAGCTCTGTGAACAGCCAGCCTCTTTAGCAATTACCTTTTGTGTCTTGCCCTCCTTGTGCAAGGTGTCAATGGTCGTCTTTTGGACAGCTGTCAAGTCAGCAGTCTTCCCCATGACAGTGTAGCCTACAGAACTAGACTGAGAGAAATTTAAAGGCCTTTGCAGGTGTTTTGAGTTAATTAGCTGATTAGAGTGTGGCACCAGGTGTTTTCAATATTGAACCTTTTCACAATATTCAAATTTTCTGAGATACAGAATTTGGGGTTTTCATTAGTTGTCAGTTATAATCATCAAAAGGGGCCTAAAGTGTGCCAAGAAAACATCCCCCACAACATTACACCACCACCACCAGCCTGCACAGTGGTAACAAGGCATGATGGATCCATGTTCTCATTCTGTTTACGCCAAATTCTGACTCTACCATCTGAATGTCTCAACAGAAATTGAGACTCATCAGACCAGGCAACATTCTTCCAGTCTTCAACTGTCCAATTTTGGTGAGCTTGTGCAAATTGTAGCCTCTTTTTCCTATTTGTAGTGGAGAGGAGTGGTACCCGGTGGGGTCTTCTGCTGTTGTAGCCCATCCGCCTCAGGGTTGTGCGTGTTGTGGCTTCACAAATGCTTTGCTGCACACCTCGGTTGTAATGAGTGGTTATTTCAAAGTTGCTCTTCTATCAGCTAGAATCAGTCGGCCCATTCTCCTCTGACCTCTAGCATCAACAAGGCATTTTCGCCCACAGGACTGCCGCATACTGGATGTTTTTCCCTTTTCACACCATTCTTTGTAAACCCTAGAAATGGTTGTGCGTGAAAATCCCAGTAACTGAGCATATTGTGAAATACTCAGACCGGGCCGTCTGGCACCAACAACCTTGCCACGCTCAAAATTGCTTAAATCACCTTTCTTTCCCATTCTGACATTCAGTTTGGAGTTCAGGAGATTGTCTTGACCAGGACCACACCCCTAAATGCATTGAAGCAACTGCCATGTGATTGGTTGATTAGATAATTGCATTAATGGGAAATTGAACAGGTGTTCCTAATAATCCTTTAGGTGAGTGTATATCAGTCTGTGTGGAATGAATGTATACATTATAAAGGTTTCACCTTTTGAATGGAATTACTGAAATAAATCAGCTTTTTGATGATATTCTAATTATATGACCAGCACCTGTATTTTCCAAATGTATTAAAAAATGTATTTTCCGTATGGGGCAACAATGATTTCACCACAATAAATAATAATAGAAACTAGTGCTCTCTCTGTTAGCTGCAATGAGGACATGCAGTTAGTGCAGCATTGTGTGTGTCAGTTGGTGGCGTAGTTACAATATTCATATTTTTATAGACGTTTGGAAAAGTAAAAACTACCCTATAAAATGGCCTTAATTGAATAATCAGGCAGAATACATTTCTAGGATATATAAGTTTCAGTATTTCCACTTTTATTGAGTCAGTTCTTTGTACAGTGGGCCTATAGTATAGGTTATCTTCGCATTCATATTGTTGAGCAGGAGAGTTTGTCTTTGAGACCAAATGCGCTCAATCTACTTCTGCATGGTGATAATTGAAATCTGCATTGAGAATGGGGGGGATCACCGCCTCCTCTCTATTTCGATTGGATGTTCATCTGTACCAATTTCATTTCTTTCTGCTCTCAGAACTTTAGAGTAAGTAAAACTGGTACATGCACCGAATCTATGACCTTGTGATTTTGTAGGCTTATTTCTAACTTCTGTCTATTGAAGCAACATACACATTTGGCCAAATTTGCAAAATAACTTAATATTTTGTGGTCGCACTTTTCTTTCGCAGTTTTTTTGACATCATCAACTAAACTCTCACAGAATATTAGAGAACGCAGATTGGTCCCCCCATAACTTGGATGAAGGAAAACAAAATTACCATTGTGTGTACCCAGATTGATGTCTGGAGTGAAACCAGAGGCGTAGGTTTGATTTCAAATGTGAGGGGGACAAACACTAGCGTAGCGTGTTGAAGCCGGGCTGGGTTGCAAGCTGTCCTTACACTGAAACTCTGAATCATGCTGTTGTGTATGTAGGACAATATCTTGGTGCAACTTGTTAACTTAAAGCGGGCATCTTCGCTAGCAGCTGAAGTGTGAACTCAACCGAACATTGAAGAAAACTATGTAAACCAATCAGACTTATTTCATTATGCCCTTTTTACATCAGCAGTTGTCACAAAGTGCTTTACAGATACCCAGCCTGAAAGTCTTAGAGGGGTGGCCAGTCCTCTTCTGGCTATGCCGGGTGAAGATTATGAGAGTTCATGACCTTTTGGGCCACGTCAGTACTTTTGCATGTTCAGATGACAAGCAGATCAATAAATGCCTGTGGACTGTGTCCAGAGTCCTTAAACCGAATACAAGTCTTCTGTATAATGAGGTGGACAAGGACCGGGACAATCAGGTAGTGGTGGGGGGCGCAGTGGCAGCAGGAATCACCAGGCAACAACTTCATCTGCACCACAGCCAGGAGTCCTTTGGACAGGGACAGCTACGAGTCATTCGGGCCAGGCAGTCCCAAGGCACGGTCCAAGGGCCCACATCCTCCTAAGGTTAAACAGGACACAAGGAAAGTAACATTTTTGATTCCTTGGAATCAAAAGGATACCTGGGCAGATGTTACAGACTGACCCTTGTTCCTGTCCCATAAATTAAAGCAAAACATAAACAACTGTGGCTTAAAACAGGACGGACTAACCCTACTCCCCTGGCACAATAATATAGCAGCATAAAACTTGGGGTTGAGGGCACGTCAGAGGATATGGAGCAATTTATTTTCAACATTGGTGGACCAAACAGAGGAAGTAACTCCTTCAGTACAGTAGATTATTTGGAATAGGGTCCAGATGACAGCTGGTACTTAAGAGCTCAGCTGTTTTAGTTCATGTGTTGAGCAATGCATGATTAAAAAGTTCAAGTGTCCCCATTGATTCCCGGTTCTGGGCATTCTCAGGAAAACTGAGTTTTTGAAGACTATGCTGATTTAAGGAAGATTCTGTATTTCTTTTCTAATGGTGGTGATATTTTAATTGAAGAAGTTTATCATTGCTAACGTGACGACCCACTTCACTTATTGAATGTTGCTTTTTCATTAACTTTGCAACTGTATCAAAGATACATTTTTGATTATTTTTGTTTGCCTCAATCAGGTTAGAAAAATAAGCTAATTGAGCAGATGTGAGCATTTTTTGTTATTGCACTATAGTGTCTAATACTTCCAACTTAGTGGATCACCATTTCCATAACAGTTATATAGAAGGAGGCTTTTTTCAGTGCTTTAGTATTTTCAGTATTTTTCTGGTATTACACAGGGTTACATTTAGACCCATGATTAGACTGTTAACAGATTTATTTACTCGGCCATCCCTATATGGCCCAAAGTGGGGAGCCTCTACAATAGGAATACCTCAATTAGGCAAGTAACTAATGTGGGTGCATTCACTTTTAATTTAATCAAGTAGTCAGGATAGCAGTTCAAGAGCCAGGGCCAGCCTTCCCATTAGGCAAGATTAGGGGCCCTCCGGCGCCCCTGATCAACAGCGCCCCATCAACCAGCTCGTAGCATTGCTGAGGTTCCTGCCCTCACCCCATTCGCGCTTCTCCTGTAGTTCACTCCCATTGTCCTTGGTAGCTAGAGGCCACTCCACCTAAATGACCAAACAAATAAATAAATGCTGAAACTGATGTTGGATAATCTAATTTGATATGGAAATAAACTAAACTTGGTAAGGCTGGGTCATAGACATAAAGCTTATTTTACACTGCTCCAGCGAAGCGAGGCCAGCCATGCATTTAAGAAAGCACTTGTTTCGAAAGCTCAAATGATCTCACTCTTTTTTTACAGTTTTACAGGAAGATAAAATTATTTGTTAAATATGTTATATAATAGTGTTATTTTACGCACGGCTTGGGCTCTGGAACCACACTCCTTGAGAGAGGATGGACTCTTCACCACCGGGTGGAGAGTGCCTGCCTCAAGTGGAGGAGTTTAAGTATCTAGGGGTCTTGTTCACGAGTGAGGGAAGGATGGAACGGGAGATTGACAGACGGATCGGTGCAGCTTCTGCAGTAATGCAGTCGATGTATCGGTCTGTCGTGGTGAAGAAAGAGCTGAGCCGCAAGGCGAAGCTCTCGATTTACCAGTCAATCTACGTTCCTACTCTCACCTATGGTCATGAGCTTTGGGTCATGACCGAAAGGACAAGATCCCGGATACAGGCGGCCGAAATGAGCTTTCTCCGCAGGGTGGCCGGGCGATCCCTTAGAGATAGGGTGAGAAGCTCGGTCACCCGGGAGGAGCTCGGAGTAGAGCCGCTGCTCCTCCACATCGAGAGGGGTCAGCTGAGGTGGCTTGGGCATCTTTTTCGGATGCCTCCGGAACGCCTTCCTGGGAAGGTGTTCCGGTCCCGTCCCACCGGGAGGAGACCCCGGGGAAGACCTAGGACACGCTGGAGGGACTATGTCTCCCGGCTGGCCTGGGAACGCCTCGGTGTCCCCCCGGAAGAGCTAGAGGAAGTGTCTGGGGAGAGGGAAGTCTGGGCATCCCTGCTTAGACTGCTGCCCCCGCGACCCGGCCCCGGATAAGCGGAAGAAGATGGATGGATGGATGGAATAGTGTTATTTTTAATGTAACAATTATGGGATTGTGCCATGTGGGATAACAGGTAGCATATTATTATGTAGGGACCACTACAAACCACACTAAACTAAGTAGATAATAGTCAGCGCTTTGATCTGCAATATCAGATCTCCTTTTACCCCTTTAAATGGACTAAAACTACCATTTAAATTGCACAACCCAGTTCTCCTTATGAGTGTGTGTGTTACCACTTCAACAGTCCTAAACAAGAAGAGCATTAACATTTACACAGGCATGTTGGTTACATCAGGTTGGTTACAAAACCAACACTTTACCCCATACCCCTTCTTTCCTTGGTCAAGCCTAAAGGTACTTCACACAACTGCTGCAGTACTCCATTGGTCACAGAAAAAGGACTACCTGGTACCACACTTCCTGTGTCCATTGACTTCCCAGGTGGCAGTAGATTACAGCTGGGTCCCGCCCACTGCACTTAGATTGGTGGAGTGAATCTGGAAGAGCATCAAAACTCTTATTAGCCAAGAAACATAGAGACTTAGATTTAAATACAAAATTAGACTGTGCAAAATAAATATTACATCCAGAACACCTTTCTATGTGGCTTATATTGTTCAGTCTGCGACTGCTAGGTATGGAAGTACACTACATGAATACTTACAAAACCGTTAAGACAGACATTTTGTTTTCTGTGAATAACAGGCCTTTACCACCACTGGCGTACTGCAACAGATGATGTGTTGTCAAAGCACGCCCATCTGGTAGCGTGAACCGTGTCTCATTCACCTTTTTATCTAGACCAAAATCTTGGAAATTTGTGATTTGGATATTGCACATCATTGCACATCACTGCAATATTTCACATCAATATTACAGTTTAGATCCTAATTTGATTAATTGTGAATGCTTATATCACCTTAACCGGGGCAGCACTAGGGGCTGGCTTGCCCCAAGAATTGGCCAAGCAACTCCATAACAACCCCAGAAAATTATAACCATTATTATAGTTTTTTCTTTTAATTGGCATTTGTCCTCTTTGCCATTTTTCGCAGATAAATAGCAAAACCTTGTTAACACCTGAACACCTGAAAAAGCCATCGCATAGCAACCCCAGTCACAAAGTCCTGGCACCGCCGCTGCACCTTAATGAATGCAAAATCTAAGTGTATTGTGGTATTTTTGGCCACACTACAGCACATGCAATGTGAGTACTATAGAATTATCAACATGATTGATATGATACTGACATACTAAGACCAGTAGTGATAAGCCCTGAAATAGGTTGACGCTTAGAAGGTTTACACTTATGAGGTAAAGTACAAAGAAATTGCGTCAGAACACACTAAGCACATCTCTATCCTAAACAGACACTAAAAGGCGTAATTTCTTGTGCTTTATGTAAATCAACCAAAATGCAGGGCCTCAGAGGTGGTCGTCGCAATTCTTTGTCCACCCCACTGATCGGGACGGATGTGGTTAGCAGTTCAGTTAGAAACAGGAAGCTTTTTCTGCTCTCCCCTTTCACAGTTCAGTCACAGTCTGTCTTTAAGTTGATCTTTCAGCAAGATGGAGGTTGACTGAGTAGACTTCACTAAAGGTGAGATTAACGCAATACCTTTCTTTCCAGTGTGTTGTTTTCATCAGTGTCGGGGCTGGTTTGTTAATTAGCATCCCCATTATCTGTTTTCATGTAAGCAGCTATATATATATATATATATATATAGTATTGATATGATATATATATCATATCAATACAGCTACATTATTTTAAATAACAATAATAGAAAATAAAGGTATTGACAAATAACAGGGGTCTATCTACAATATTCCCTGTTAATTATACACACATACACACACATATATATATATATATATATATATATATATATATATATATATATATGTATATATATATATATACACCAGCATACACATCTGTATACATAAACATCTATAAACACACACTGACTTATTTAGGTCAGATCAGATAAGGAAAATAAGTAATGTTCTGTACTTTTGAGTTGAAAGGGAGTTCCATGTAACAAAGCGTCTATATAACACTGCATTGCTTTGAGTTCATTTAGGATTTAAAGAATGTAAAGGTACCTCTGGTAACAGGTCTGGTGGGATAAGTACGTCTTTTTGAATTGGGTTATCCCAATTGATATCCCTCTGAGTACAGTCAGGGCTACGTTGTGATAGAATCGTAATGTCTATGTGATAGAATCACATCCTGCTGGACTTGTGGTCAAATGTGGTATTAACAATGTAGAGCATCTCTTTATCACCGACAGCCCACCCAATCTTTCCAGTCACTTTATTACATTTATACACAGCCAAATCTCTAACCAGATACATTTTTCTCCAATATAAAGCTTTCGGATTAGTGGTTTACGCAATGGGAAAGTAACCAAATGCTTGCTGGTTTGAATCAACAAGGTGAATAATTTGTATTTGAGTACTCAAAATGTACTTAACTGTAATTAACTCAGGCTTCACATTATGCTGCCTTAAAACAAAAAATTATTACATTACCATTTATTATCTAATGAACAAAATCCACATTTTCAAAGTTAAAGAAATTCTACAACATATTTCAAATACATTTTTATACATTTTGCTAAGAGCATAATGGAAGAGATTCACTTTTAAAAAACAATAACCCTTAACAAATATAATTTTCCAGATCTTGGAAAAAACATAAAAAAATACAGTGCTGTACTTTATCTTAAGGACCAAAAGAAAAGTACAATAAAAACCTAGGGAGAAGTTGCAGGGCAGAGAAGGATTTGCCTCATAATATTTTTAAATGGCTTACGTATACATAAAGGTTACAGACCCCTGCAAATATAAATGTATGTATAGTTTGGTTTCAGCTCTGTGTTACTGTGTACATTTTTGTTTTGTTTATGAGCACACATTCTCCTTGTAAAAAATGCCATTTATACTCCTGTGTATGTTGTGATATTTAGCTACATCTAGAAAAATGTTTTATTGTAAATTGTAAAAAAAATATAATAATCATAGCACCCAGCCCTACGATCCACCTATACAACACCACTCTTCCTAATAATGACTGGGGTTAGTTAGCAGCAGACAATCACATCATAAAAGAAAAAGTATTGTCCACAGCAGACAGTGAGCAGGAGGAAAAAAATTAAACTTGTCTTCAGGACAGAACAACTGATTAACATTTCCAGATTCCCGTTAAAGCCCGGGATACTGGCTGCTGAATGGGTAATAACATTTTCCAATGAGAAAACCTTGAACTGCATTGAATTGTAGATTCCTTTTTACAACTGACCTTGAACAATATTCAGGGCAATGCATACGCTGTTTTGTCAAAATCACTCATGCTGAGTACATTTGATTCAGAATTTTTGACTGGGAAAAAATATTCCAACCTTGTTTCAGATGTTGTGTAATTGTCCAGCGAAAATATATATATCGTCTATCCTAATTTTGCATGTATTTACGTGGGGCATTGCCCCTAATATTTATTCTGATCCTAACAAACTCCCCAGGCTCGACTGATTTAAAACATACCCATAACCATACCCATATTGCTAGGATCGCAATAAAATCAGGGCTTAGCCCCTGAATCATCCTCTTGATCTTTCATTTATAATATTAACAAAAATCTTACCTTTAATTAAAGTTAAAAAAATTAAATACATTCTTATCATAAAACACTGGCAGCCCTTCATTGGCAGCCCTTCACTGGCAGCCCCTTAATACTACCTTTTAACAGCTTTTAGCCTTCTCTTATAATGCGTAATGAGGTTGGAGAAATTACAGGAAGGGATCTGAGACCATTCCTCCCTATAGAATCTCCCCCAATCCTTCAGATTCCAAGGTCCACACTCGTCCCAGAGGTTTTCTATGGGGTTTAGGTCAAAGGACTGGGATGGCCGTGGCATATACTCAATTCTGTGGTCAATGAACCAATGAACCATTTTGAGGTGTGCTTTTGATCATTGTTCTGGTTTAACAGTCAGGTTTGATTTAATATCTGCTGGTACTTGGAGTCCATCATACCTTGTATCCCAACAGGCCTTTGGAAGAACAACTGCCACAGAACATCAAAGATCTACCACAATACTTCACATTGGAGATGAGGTACTTTTCTGCATGGCTGTCTTTCTTTCTACGCTAGACCCACCTCTGGTGTTTGTTTCCAAAATGCTGTGTTTTAATCTTATCTGACCTGGTCATAGAACCCAGTCCCATTGAAAGTTCCATTAACGTTTGGGCAAACTGTAGGTGCTTTTGTTGTTTTTGACAGCAAATGCTTTTTTATGGCAAACCTCCCAAACAAGTTATGGTGATATAGATGCCGTCTGATCATAGATTTCTGAAAAAGTTGCGCCCAATACGTTGAGCGAAGTTTGATGATTCACTGCTTCAAAACAAAGAACAACTGAGGATGGTTGCATTAAAGGGTTGGCCCAAAATCACCAGAGAAAATACACAGGTTGTGACCAAATATTAATTGTAAGTGCAAAATCTGGACATTATACAAATGATGTGTTGAAACACACCTGCCATCTAGAATCACCAGTCAAGCCAAATGTCCTAATAACGTGTGCCCTGAAAGAGGGCATCATTATACATTTCTAAATATTGCAACAAGCATGTACACAAACATCCTCAAATAAAAGCTGATAAATCTATACTTTATCCTCATAGTAACGTTTTTACTCCAAATCCAAATGTTTTGAACATAGAGACAAATAAATATATAAATAAATGCACCATTAGCACTGTATTTGCCATTTTCATAGTATTTCTTATCAGCTAGGGCTATATATTTTTTGCCTTACACAATCATTAAATGATGAGGAAGGAATATTGTATGTAAGGATACACTAGTGTTTACTTCAGTAGCCTCAGGTTATTTAGTGGATACTTGGCCTGGCGTGGGCTGCGTGGTCCCGTAGGTGTCACAAACTATGAAGCATACACATACATATACAAACATACGTATACAGCTACGGAAAAATGAAGAGACCACTGCACCTTTTTCTTTCCTTTCCAAAAATTTGAAAAGGAAAGTTTTGAGTGAGGAACAGAAAGGTTCAATTTACAATGGTCTCTTAATTTTAACCCTTCTGTTCCTAACTCAAAACATTTATGTTACGATCTGTATATTTTTTGTATGTATATATCAAATACATGTAACACCCCTAAAAATACAAATCATGTAATACTCTTTAGGTATTACATAGAAGTCATTCTAGAGGCTTATGTACATCCCTAACCCAGGGACCTACAGACCATACTCAAAGCCCTTCAACACATCAAAACATGAAGCTTTGTTTAAGTCTTATACTTTTGTCAGTGCACAGACAAGTAAGACAAGAGTTAAAATTAGTAATTTGACTGAGAGGTCTCCTGATTTAACATCTAAAGTCATATCCTGAAGCTGAATTATTTTATAAACAAACAGACAGATTCTAGCATTGAACATGAATGCCACCATTCTGACAGGTGGTCAAAAGAAGTTATCTGAAAGCTGTGCCTCCAATATTCTCTGCGTCATTTTCAAAATTGTTTCTCAAAATTGTTTCTCAAAGAACGATTCAGCTGGTGTTCCAAACTAAAAGCTTGCTCTCTTTTGCAAGTTTTACCTCTAACAGGTCACTTCAGAAGTCCAAAAGTTTCACCAGCAAGCACGGACTGACCTTTTTCCTTCATCCAATTATTTGGTAATGTTTTGCTGAGTCTGACATTCTTTTTACATAAAAAGTGCTTGATACTTAAATAATAAAATAATTGAAGTACCAAGCACTAATTTAAATATCAACACCCCCCCCCCCCAGCCCCTGGGATGCAAAATATTGAAGTAATATATATGCACATGTAGCAGATCCCGCCGTAGATTAACCTCACAACTGATATCTGACTGTGTGATAACTTCATAGAAACGCACAATATAAAGTAAAAATACAAAATATATGTATATTATAGAGGCCAAGCATGGCCCCATCCCCCACCCACTGCAGGCCCTGCTGCAGCCACACGCCCTACCCCCTCGACCGCTATGTATGTCAGTGCCTATGCCTGTTTCACATCTGGTATATGAATTATAGACCATTCAAGATCATCCCTGATGTACAGTTGATTTTAGTTTTCTTAAATATACAGTATAGTTATAATTAAATCCAAATGTTCATTTTTGCCATTTTTTTTATTGCATTTGGCTGTAATCTAGATCCCCCCCATCCCCCCAACATTAAATCTGATACAATTACATTACTAAACCAATTTCTGAAAGCTGAATGATTATTATATACTAATTATGTACTAATAACATGATAACCATCCATTGAGATTTCAGTGGAAGTTTCAAGACGAGAATGTAAGTCACCTTACTGAGTGGAATCAAAATTTGACATACTGTCATGTGGTATTGAAGTGATGACCCCACATCACTCTTTTAAAGAGAGGTTTTCAACAATTTAGTCTTTAATTTCACTCTATCTGAGTGCTTATGGAGATGTTGGTTACACTTTATTTTGAGAGTCCCAATTTCCACCTCGATGTTTTACAGATAGTAGTACTATCAACAAACTTTAAATAAATCGGTTGACAAACAACTGCTTGCTAAGGTTAAGGTTAGGATTAGGTTTAGAATAAGGTTTAGGGTAAAGGTTCGGAATGAAATAAAGGTTAGGGTAAAGGTTAAGGTTAGGAATAAAATAAAGGTAAGGGTTATGATATAGGTAACGTTTAGTGTTAGTAGATAGTTAGTAAAAATATTATAGAGAGTCAGTAGACAATCTGTAGAGAATCTACAGGCAGACCTTTGGGACTCTCAAAATAAAGTGTTACAGAGATGTTATTTAAGCAATAACTACAGCCATGGTCAGTACCTGATGACCTTGAGGTATTAGTGCCTTCTAATACTGACATGAAACCCATTCATGTTAGTTTGAGTGAAGTAAAAAACAGCAGTAAAAATATGTTTTTGTTGAGTTAATTACAGAAGAACCATGGAGGAAATAATGACATACTTTCTAAGGCAAATGCTACTTTCTAAGGCAAGTGTTACTTTTCTCTTTTTAGGTATGACAGCCATATTCAGCCTAGAAGGAACAGTCCTGGCCATTTTGACTTTGACATCGTTCAGTGTCTTCTGTGTTTTCTGTCTGTGGTATAAGAGGAAAACCAGTGAGTGGCATTGTTTCACGTATTATTACATTTATTTTACATACTACACTAATCCATCTATACAACTTTAATGTCGAGATACAATTTTACTTAACCTGCTACACTGACTTGTACAGAATCAATCATATGTAATGTGTGCTGTAAAAATAAAACTGTCACTTTTTTCTCTTCTGTAGAAATTATACATGAAGAGAATCAAATTTACGACCCTCAAACATTGTAAGTACAGCATTAACATATATGTTTAATAATGAATACTGAATTGATCTGACCAATGACAGCTTTAAAAAATGGTGAATAATGCATTATACCACAACCTTGTTTCCAGAAATGTTGGGACACTGTGTAAAATGCAAATAAAATGCAATTGATGTGCAAATCCTTTAATCCCTATATTTCAGTGAAAATAATACACTGTTTTTGGTAATACATATGCCCATTTTAAATTTGATGCCAGTAAAATGTTTCAAAAAAGTTGGGACAGGGGCATGTTTAGTACTATTTTGCATTTCCTCTTCTTTAAACAACACTGTGTAAGCATTTGGGAAATGCTGTAGTTTTGAAAGTGAAATGTTTTGCTTGCTTGATATAAGATTTCAGCTGCTCAACAGTTCGGGGTCTCCTTTGTCATATATTTCGTTTTATAATGCCCAAAATGTTTCCATTCGTGACAGGTCTGGACTGCAGGCAGGCCAGTTTAGCACCTAGACTCTTTTACTATGGAGCCATGCTGTTGTTATACTTGTCGAATATGGTTTGGCATTGTCTTGCTGAAATAAGCAAGGCCTTGAAAAAGACATTGATAAGCAAGGCCCTGAAAAATACATTGTCTGGATGGCTGCAAATGTTGCTCCAAAACCTATATTTTTCAGTATTAATGGTGCCTTCATAGATGTGCAAGTCACCCATGCTATGGGTGACTTGCACCACCATACCATCATTTGAGTTCAATTGTGAGATTTTCCACCAGGTCATTTTTTTGTATTGCACAACTTCTCCAGTCTTTTGTTGTCCCTGTCTCAGCATTTTTGAAACCTGTTACTGACATCCAATTCAAAGTGGCAATCTTTTTCAAGGAAGAATAAAAAAAGCAGTTTTGTCTTCGTACTCTTTTCTAAATGATTTGCACCTCTATTTCAAGTGTCCCAACTTTTTTGGAAATGGGGTTGTAGTTGAAAGGTATGATACTGTATTTATTTCCTAATTTCTTATGGACTGATTGTCCTGATATATATTAATTGTAGTAATTGCAATCATTTCACTTAGGTAACATTAAACAGGAATTGTCTATAATTCAAGAGAAAGCAGTTTGTATGTAACAAGTTTACAGATAATCTTTCAGGTTTTACTACATCATTTCTTGTATACCTGCTTACATGTCATTTTTCAATGAAAGTGTTTTGGTCCTTTGACCTTTGACTTTTTTGTTCACACTAGTAATACCACAGGTCAATAAAAGTCCAGCCGTGGTATTGTTTATCATGCCCTCTTACTATACCACAGGTCAATCATAGCCTACCCATATACAGTTAGGTCCGGATATGTTTGTTCACTGACACAATTTTCATAGTTTTGGCTCTGAACATTGCCACAATGGATTTGAAATGAAACAACTGAGATAATATTGAAGAGCAGACTTTCAGCTTTAATTCAAGGGGTTGAAACGTTTAGGAATTGCAATCATTTTCATACTCAGTTCCCTTATTGCAGGGGCTCAAATGTAAATGGACAAATTAACACAATCATAAATAACATTTTCATTTTTAAAACTTTGTTGGGAATCCTTTGTTGGCAATGACTGTTTGAAGTCTGGAATGCATGGACATCACCAAACATTGGGTTTCCTCCTTCCTTTGTGATGATTTACTAGGCTCTTTACTGCAGCTGTCTTCAGTAGTTGTTTGTTCGTGGGTCTTTCTGCATTAAGTTTTGTCTTCAGCAAATGAAATGCATGCTTGTGTTGAGATCAGGTGATCGACTTGGGCATTGCAGAACATTCCACATCTTTGTCTTAAAAAACTCCTGGGTTGCTTTTGCAGTATGTTTTAGGTCATTCTCCATCTGTAAAGTGAAACGCCGTCCAATCAACTTTGCTAAATGTGTCTGAATCTGAGCAGACAATATATCCCTACACACTTCAGAAGTCATCTGGCTGCTTCGGTCTTCTGTCATATCATCAATAAATACTTGTGACCTAGTGCCATTGGAAGCCATGCATGCCCATGCCATCACACTGCCCCCACCGTGTATTTAACATGATGTGGTATGCTTCAGATCATGAGCTGTTCCAAGCCTTCTCAATACTTTTTCTTCCCATCATTCTGGTACAGGTTAATCTTAGTTTCATCTGTTTAAAGAATGCTGTTCCAAAGTCTAATCTGGCCTTTCTCTTCTTGAGTCTTATGAATGGTTTGCTTCTGGTGGTGAACCCTCTGTATTGGCTCTTGTGAAGTCTTCTCTTTATGGTAGACTTGGATAATGATATGCCTACCTCCTGAAGAGTGTTCTTCATGTGGCTGTATGTTGTGAAGGGGTTTTTCTTTACCATAGAAAGGATCCTACAATCTTCCACCACTGTTGTCTTCGGTGGACGTCCAGGCCTTTTTGCAGAGCTCACCAGACTGTTCTTTTTTTCCCTCAGAATGTACCAAACAGTTGACTGGGCCAATCCTAATGTTCCTGGTATCTCTCTGATGGATTCTTTTTTTTTTAAGTATGTAATTAAGTATTTAAATGAATTGTTCTGGCACAACAAGACAAAACAAACAGACTCGTAGATCCATATCTGTATCTATATTTCAGAGGGGCAGAGAGAGGGAGAGATGGGTAGAGGAAGAGAGAGGCATGATAAAGATTAGGAGATCAATTTCTCCCAAAGCATACTTCTTCAGCATCAATGGTAAATTTTTCTTTATAAATATAAGCATATCCGCATTTTTGGCAGACAGCTTGTTCTTCTTCTCATCTACAATGTTCCCTGCTGTGATAAAAAGTCGCTCGCTGTCTATATTTGTCCACGGTGCACAGATGTAGGCTTGTGTTGCTTGTGTGAGAGCGGGAAAACTGATTTTATTGTTCTGCCAGCTGTCTGCTCCTTGGGATAACTGGCTCCGATAAGTAGAGGTTCATCTGAGATAACGTTGAGCTGCTGATGTCACCGCCACCATGTTCCCCATCTTCATTCAACAACTCAGCATGCAAGGAACCAGCTCGTGGTACTTTTTCTGGGGGCTCGGAGCCATTTGCTGCCAAACTCGCCTCACCATTCTACTGCTCCAATTCAGTGGCCACAACATCAGAAAGCAGCACACGTATCGGAGGCTTGAATACGTTGAGGAAATATCTGTCTTTATACCTTTTAATAAACAAGAAAAACAAAACAAGAATGTATTTCTAAAAAATACAAAATGCTTAGAGAAATAGCCCAACAACACTGTATTCATTTCAGTCTGAAATTTTCAGGCTGATTTTAGGCCAAGCTAGATATTCTTGCAATATGATTTGGGGAGCCTACTAGAGTTGTCAAAAATCTAGATTTTTTTATTGATCATCTATTTTGAATTTAAACGTTTTCAATACTAATTTGGCTGCTTTCTCGTCTGATCTTTATTTAGCTTTGACAGCAACACAGCTTTACACATACACACGCGCGCGCGGGAGTGAGAAGAATGTGTGAATTAAGTTCTCACCATGGACCGAGCACTGTAGCGATGGTACACAGGCGATCAGATTTGATTTCACTGAATCTGTTCAACAACGTGGCTTTCAAAGTTTTTAAACCATCGTCAGTCTTTTCTGTTTTCTCAAGAAGAGGAATTAAAGCTCTGATGAATGGTATAACATCGGCAGCCAATGCAGTTGATGAGCTAATCTGTTGTGTGAGCTCGTCAAAATGGTCGAGTACAGAAATAATATTTTACATAATTTCCACTTATTGCCGGTGAACATGGAAGGGAAGTAATACATCTTCATAAGCACACAGGGCACGTTTCTGTTCTAGCAGACTTTGTAGCATATACGCAGTGTTCCATCTGGTAGGTACATCTCTGTAGGCTCTTAATAATAGGCTGACCAAGTGGTTTCTGAATACTTAGTCGGGGTAGGCAAGCTGAGGGTGTTTTAAATGACCACCTTCCTTAGGCTATTACATCAGAGAGGCTGCGTTGTGACAAAACTCCCTCTGCAACGGTGAGCTGGATTGTATGAGCCGTGTATGGCAGACTGGGTGGATCCGCATCCCACGTCTTCACCATGTTCTTGGCATTATCCATTATTCCTTCGGGATTCCCCATGCTCGAAACATGTTGCTGAATGCCACAGGAAGAGTCTCCGCAGTGTGTGACCCTGAAAACTCTTGAGAATGAACAACTACTTTCTGTAGTTTGAAGTTTTTATTAATAAACGTAGAAAACTGCTCATATTCCTTTGCGTGACTAACCTATAAAACTATTTATATCGCCCAATAAAGAGCACCCTTATTAAAAACAACATAAACAATTCCTTGGATTAAAATTCACTATCTTTAGAAAGGATTATCTTTAGAACAGATTACAGTTACAAGTTACCTGTCCACGTTTGTAATCAGTAAGGTAACTTTTTAATTTCTCAAACTCAGTAACCTAATTTGATTACTTTGAATTACTTTTAGATTACTTTCATATTAAGAGGCATTGAAAAACAAATAGGAATAGTCTATAACCAACTGAACACCTTTTGCGGGATCATAGCTGGCCAAAAACGGAATTTGCATTTTACCTTATGGTTTGGGCAGGCTACAGTGCCTTTGGCAATGGGTTTCTAAACCATTGCTTATAACTTCAGTATGATTGGGCTACATCTCTACATTACAAGCTAAAGGTATGCCAGATATTCAGTCATTCCAATTAATCCAATAAACCTATATCTTCCAGAATCTGTCTTTTTATCTGAACATAACCCGAAACCTAATGATGCTTAAGCTTGTTCTATTATTTGTGTTTTATTAATGTTTTTAATTACTAACTAAATCTGCAGTCTGATGATTTGCTCCACAACCAACATTGTCAAAATGTTGCAGTAACCCCCAACAAGTAAATGCACGTTTGCCATCCTGAACACCCGCATAGGAATAAGATTTACCTGCGCTAACATAACCTGCGAACCAACACACCTTTTTCTCCTCAAATGTCATGGTAAATTCCATATAATGTTCCATATAATATCTTTAATGTAGCGCTATCTAACAAATAGTTGCCTAATCTATTAAACAATTCCTGTAACAGCTATTCGGTGCAACTTGTCCTGGCTGTGTTGTTCGATGCATTTGACAAATAAAGCTTGAAACTTATATATAAATATATATAAAAATATATAACACCAGGTAGGCCTATTGCCTATCATTGTTCTGAGAATTATGCTTTGAGTAGATAACTAAATAACATTTTATATGACTCTTTTACCAGTCATCCAACCAACCGGAGAAATGTAAACACTGTCACTAAATTGGTTATGAGCGTAACAATGTTTTTATAACATTAAATAATAAGCTCAAATATACAATGTGTCATAATTATTTCACGCAAATGTTCTTTTTCAATTGAAGTAAATCAAAAGTGTCTGCAATCCGATTACAATATGTTGATTACATAAAGGATTACAGTTACAGTTTTTTTGTAATCTGTTACATTTGTAATCTGTTACTCCCCAACACTGTTCATAAGTATATGTTTGAGTAAAATCAACAGTTTTGTTTTATTCTATAAACTACTGACAACATTACTCCCAAATTCCAAATAGAAATATTGTCATTTAGAGTATTTATTTGTAGAAAACAACAACTGGAATAAATTACCAAAAAAATATGCATTGTTTGCAGACCTCAAATAATGCAAAGAAAAGAAATTCATATGCATTTTTTAACAACAAATTACTAATGTTTTAACTTAGGAAGAATTCAGAAATCAGTATTTGGTGGAATAACCCAGATTTTGTATCACAGCTTTCATGCGTCTTGGCATGCTCTCCACCAGTCTGTCACATTGCTGTTGGAGGACTTTATGCCACTTCTGGCACAAAAATTAAAGTAGCTCGGCTTTGTTTGATGGCTTGTGACCATCCATCTTCTTCTTGATCAAATTCCAGAGGTTTTCATTGGGGTTCAGGTCTGGAGATTGGGCTGGTCATGACAGGGTCTTGATCTGGTGGTCCTCCATCCACACCTTGATTGACCTGGCTGTGTGGCATGGAGCATTGTCCTGCTGGAAAACCAATTCTCAGAGTTGGGGGACATTGTCAGAGCAGAAGGAAGTAGGTGTTCTTCCAGGATAACCTTGTACTTGGCTTGATTCATGCGTCCTTCACAAAGTCAAATCTGCCCGATTCCAGCCTTGCTGAAGTATCCCCAGATCATCACTGATCCTCCACCAAATTTCACAGTGGGTGCAAGACACTGTGGCTTGAAGGCCTCTCTAGGTCTCCGTTTAACCATTAGATGACCAGGGAGTTGGGCAAATCTGAAAATCTGACTCGTCAGAGAAGGTGACCTTACTCCATTCCTCTACGGTCCAATCCTTATGGTCTTTTGCAAACTTCAGCATGGCTCTTCTTTGCTTCTCATTGATTAAGGACTTTTTTCTAGCTTTGCAGGACTTCAGCCCTGCCCCTAGGAGCCTGTTTCGAACCATTCTCGCTGTGCACTTCACCCCAGCGGCTGTTTGTCATTCTTTTTGTAGGTCAAGATGTCATCCTACGGTTCTTGAGTGACATTCAAATGAGTTGACGGTCATCTCGGTCAGTGGACAGTCATTTTCACCGTCTACCAGTCTGTAGCTTTGTTGTCCCCAATGTCTGTTGCTTGACCTTGTTCTTATGAACCGCCATCTTTTACATTTTCAGGATGGAAGCAACCTGACGCTCACTGTATCCCTATACCAGTAAAGCCAGAATTTAACCATTTTTTTCCTCTTTGTCATGCTGAAAAGTAATGTTTTTATTCAAATTACCTTTGAGGTACTACTTGCACTGTTTTTGCCATCCAGCTGGACTTTGCAAGAGGATAGTGATGACCACAGCAGTGGTTTTTATACTTTCTCTTGTAAAATTTGGTTCAGGTAATCAAGTAATCAGTATCTCATTAAGTAAAATGAGGTGTGCCTGTGTTGGAATTTAACAGACACTGGAATGGATTGGCTGCCATATATGTAGAGGTGCTGATTTAAGAAAAATTAGGAGTGGTCTCTTAATTTTTTCCAGAGCTGTATATACAAGACAGCTTTTTTAAAAGTTTTATTTTTATCATACGTAGAAGTAAACAAAATTCAGACTACCAACTACAGCAAGAGTCAAATAATACATTACATGTCATATAAAAATACACAGCTCAAACATTAAGAGAATACTAAAATTACGCATCGGGTCTCGATGAACGAAATCTATTAAAGATCAAAACACCAGTAGCCCGCTGGAGGTCATTTTGTAACCCTCTGGCAGTGCTCCTCTGGTTCCTCCTCGCACAAAGGAGCAGATACCGGTCCTACTGCTAGGTTGATGCCCTTCTATGGCCCTGTCCATCTCTCCTCGTGTAACAGCCAATCTCCTGGTATCTCCTCCATGCTCTTGAGACTGTACTGGGAGACATTGCAAACCTTCTTACGACAGCCCATATTGATGTGCCATCCTGGAGGAGCTGGACTGCTTATGCAACCTGAATGGGCTGCAGGTACTGCCTCATGCTACCATTCAGGGGCGTAGGTTTGATTTCAAATGTGAGGGGGAAAAAACACTAGTGTAGCGTCCGGGCAGAGGTGGAAGCTGTCCTTAAGAGACCACTGCATATTGAACGCTTCTGTTCCTCACTCAAAACTTTCCTTTTCAAAATTTTTGGAAAGGAAAGAAAAAGTTCAGTGGTCTCTTAATTTCTTCCGGAGCTGTATATTTTGCAACTATCATTCATATATAACGTTTGCCTAACTACACCTTACCGCTTTAAGAAAAACCCTCTGATATGTACCCCATACATACGTTACGGGAGGTAATTAGCTAGAGGTAATATCAACTAGGTTACCAAACTTTCATGAAACAGAGATCACAGTTGCTAGTGCATCTTTAGCCTCTACTCTGCTACGGTAACCAGACCTATCCAGCAACTACCTCAAAGCAAAGTGCCTGCGTGTGGTCCTAAAGCCAGTCTGATTCGAATTACGCAATTGCTTACGGTATTGCAATGTTCTAAAGAGGTTGAGCTTTTCTTCTAATAAGATTTGTGTTGATAAAACGTGGGGGAGACAAAATGCCATTTTCAAAAAGTGGGGGCGTTGCTAGGATCCCTTGCATTATACTAATAGGTGAGTGGTTAATATCATCGTGGAAGCCAAGCGTGAACAAATATTAGGCAACAACAGCTACTGTATCTTGAGATGACAGCATTGTGAAATATGTAATTTAGGTAGTAATTTAGCATACTTTATACTCTCCTTAACACACTTCAATATCCGCATTCCTCCACAGCCAACGCGAAGGCAGCAGATTTGCAGTAATGCGCTCTAAAACAGGTAAGCATGCTTTTATAGCGAGGTTTCATAGACAGACCCAGACTGATTCTAATGAAGAAATTAAGAAAAAGATATGGGTTCCAAAATTGACTTTGGCATTGTTTTTATATTTAGGCTATCTATTGGTGTTTTATATTTAATATTGTGAAGGGTTTACTATGTAAAAGCCTAAGTTATACTGCCTGTTCTAACTTCTAACTTTTGAATCTATTGAATTTTCTGGGCATTTTTAGTCACACGACACAATCAAATTATAAGAGACCTTCCACCAACACCAGCGTAAGTAGCCGTCTGATACATTTAGGACATAATGACCATTCTGCTATTGTCTTGTACTAACATTTTCTAAAATAAGATTTTTAACTGGAAAATCTAAAATATCTTGGTTCTTGTGCTTGATCTAATTACCAAACATACAGTATTTACCCCTGACAGGTTGTTTTAAAATTATGGAGGCATTGTATTTTACTAGATTTTTTGTTTATTTATATTGCACAATTCAAATACATAGAAGCCATGCAATGTGCTTTACAAAGAAAGAGAAAACATATAAAAATATAATAGCACAAAAACAAATACTCAAACGAAAACACCTGTGTTCATGGATCTAAGAGCCCTGCTCAGTTTATATTCTTCAAACAAATCAGAAATGTATTCAGGGTCTAAACCATTCAGTGATTTATAAACTAAAAACACCACAAAATCTATTCTGTAACAGACTGGAAGCCAGTGCAAAGATTTAAGAACCGGAGTGATGTGCCCTGATCTCTTGGTCCTGGTTAACATTCTAGCAGCAGCATTCTGAATGAGCTGCAGCTGTTTTAACAGTCTTTTGGGGGAGTCCAGTTAAGGGGCCGTTCAAGTATTCAACCCTACTAGAGATAAAAGCATGAATGAGCTTCTCTTGGTCTTTTTTCTGGCTATATTTTTAAGATGATAGAATGCTGTTTTGGTGACCACTTTGATATGAATGTAAAATGTAAAGTCTGAGTCTATCAGAACACCATGATCACACACTTGTTCCCTGGTTTTTAGGGCCAGAGAATCCAGCTCTTTACTAATACTAGTTCTTTTATTTTTGTTGCCAAACACAATAATCTCTGTTTTATCTTGGTTTTAATTATTGAATTGTATTTAGATATATAACAAAATTGTTTGTACATTATTAACGTTGTAACCCCATTAGGATTTATAACACAATGATAGAAACACCAATAAAAAAATAAAAATTAAAAACATTTTCATTTAATAAAAAATAAGTTACATCAAGTGGTGAAAAATTTGACCAAATGATCAATGGATCGATAGTATCCTTATATAATTAGATAGATCAGTGCTACAGTATTTTACTCTGGTCCTGGAGGACCAAAAATGACTTGTCTTCAACCACTAATTTTATTTATGAACTGAATTAGACCTGGGACACCAGCTGTGTGCAGTATCCTAGCGGGTAGAAACAAATGTCTGAAATGTTTCAGCCCCCCAGTATGAAAGTTAAATAATAGTTTTATATGCTATAGACCTCTCCTTCAACACGTTTACCACTGGAGGTCCTATTGTATTAATCAAAAGAATATGTATCATAATATTAAATATTTTGGTTCACTGTAGAAAACAATAATAATTAAGGCATCAACACTATGAAACAGCACATACAGGATAAGGTAGCAACCAAAAAAGTGTCAAAATACATTTCATTTTGTAGATTTGTCAAAGGAGACACCCTTTCCTTTGGGGACAGGTTTACACACTCTTTGCATTTTCTCAGCTAGAGAAGTCATCTGGAATGCATTTCAATTAACATCTGCCTTGTTAAAAGTTCATTTGGGGGATTTCTTTACTTCGTAATGCGTTTACGAAGGAAAGGGTGCGTATACAGAGGGGGACAAGGTAGGGTGTTTATACAGAAGACCATCATTATGACTGTACTGCAGTAGTCCATATTATGGCAAGAGAAGCTCAAATTAGCAAAGATACATTTTTGAAGGTCAGTCAATATGGAAAATGTCAAGAACTTTCAAGTGAAGTCGCAAAAACCATCAAGCACTGCAGAGGACACGTTCATTTGAGTTACCAGCCTCAGAAATTGGCAATTATCTTTCCCTCAGATTGTAGCCCAAATAAACGCTTCACAGAGTTCAAGTAACAGCCACATCTTAGCATCTGTTCAGAGGAAACTGCATGAATCAGGCCATAGTGGTTGAATTGCTGCAATGAAATCACTACTAAAGGACACATAAGAAGACACTTTTTTGGGCCAAGAAACATGAGAAATATACTTTAGACCAGTGTAAATCTGTCCTTCGGTCTAATGAGGCCAAATTTTAGATTTTTGGTTCCAATCATCGGGTCTTTGTGAGACGCAGAGCGGGTAAATGGAGGATATCTGCATGTGTGGTTCCCACTGTGAAGCATGGAGGAGGAGGTGTGATGGTTTGTCTCTGCTTTGCTGCTTACCCTGTAAATTATTTTAAAAAGGCAAACTCAACCATCATGGCTACCACAACATTCTGCAGCGATACATCGTCCCATCTGGTTTGCGCTTAGTGGGACTAGATCATTTATTTTTCAACAGGAAAGTGACCCATAACACGCCTCCAGGCTGTGTAAGGGCTATTTGACCAAGAAGAGTGAAGGGAAAACAGCCAACAAGTGATGTGAACATGTAGGAACTCCTTCAAGTATGTTAAATTAAATAAGTTGTTTTCCACAAATGTGATCAGATTATAAAGTGCAATATAGAAAACAACCTACGAAAAAACAATTAAAAAAATTAGAAGAACCTCTTTTTTATAGGCTATATCAATTTAAGCAACAAAAAAATATTTCAACATCTTTTGATTCCTCGTTAACATAGGAAAAGCATTCCATGTGACTACCTCATAAAGCTGGTTGGGAGAATGCCAAGTTGTCATGTAAATGTAGTTTGATTTGTTTCAAACTTTTTTGATTACTACATGATTCAATATGTTTTATTTCATTGTTTTGATGTCTTTGCTATTTTTCTGATAGGTGGAAAATAGTGCATGTAAAGAAATACCCCTGAATGAGTAGCTGTGTCCAAACGTTTGACAGGGACTGTATGTTTTTTGTAGAATTAAATAACTGTTAAGTAAAACATGAATTAGCATGTTTTATTTAAGAATGTATTACATGAAAAATTAAGGGCCTGTTGTTACCACAGTACTATTATCACATTTTTTATTGGCTACCAGATATGCTAGTAATTTAAATAAATGCGTGTGTTAAATGTATTTTGTTTTACAGGGAACAAACACCAGAAGGTATGTTTCATTTGTTTCACTGTGAAGACCTCTTCAGTGACTTTCATAGCGTCATGTTCTGAATGACATGTACATGAACTGAAACGGAAGGCACACCACATGCAGCTTTCAGGAGAACTACCGTTGCAAATGTTTCAATGTAGGCATGTGTGTATGTATCTTCACAGAGGTGAATGATGAGCAGCCCAAATATCTAAATGTTGCAAAAGGTAAATACAGTTAGTTGTACATATGAATGTCAGAATTTTCTATTTTGGCAGCTCAATTTTTATACTGGTTTTACTTTAGCTGTGTTTATGTAGGCAGCCAAATTCTGATATTTCTTTCCACATTTTTATTGACATTTATTTTGAGTAATTTATGTTGATGCTCCTACTAAGAGCAACATACAGTTAATGTTCCTCTTATCAATCTGGCTCTGTTTACTCAGTTAGACAAATGCAGATTATTAAATTTTTTTACAAATCAGATCAGCTCTGATAAAAAAAGATTTGATGTGAAAATATCAGATGTTATTGATCAAAAGTGCTTACATCAGAATTTGGATGCCCTTCTAAACACAGCATAATTCAACAAAGCTTTTGCCTGCACTGAATTCCTCAGAACTAACACCTTTAAATTTTGTTATAGCTCAGATCACAAGTTTTGAACCAACATATGTGTAAGTGTCTCCTTTTTTTCATTTAGAATGTCTTACAAGTATAGTCTACTAAAAATGAATATGTAACAAATCTGGACCTTTCATTTTTACAGCCATCCAATCCCAGCATTAATTTACCAGAATGTTGAGGAGAGTATAAATGCGAAGACCATGAATTCAGAAACTGGTATACATTTATTATACTTTTAATATAGTGTGTACATTTATGGTTTTATCAAATGATAACAGGTGGAATGTGGGGGAAAACACTGAAAATGAACATAAATCCAACCCACAGTATTTACAATAATTATAAGTTGGAGGGCTATTTGGCTCAGCCAAACAATTAATTGTAAGGCTAATGGGGGAAAAAAACATGTAGCACATGAACACATAAAAGGAGGGGGAGATAATGGAACCCGTTGCAGTTAAAGGTCAAGGCAAAATTTCAACAACATGAAAATATGTAAACGCCTACATGGTGGCCTATATACTGTAAGACAACACACATCCTCTCCAGACACGTGTGGTAACTTGTTTGTAGGAGTTCTGAATGTCACCTGCCTTGTCTGTTACCCTCGATGACAGACATTTGTATGTTAATAAATAAAAACAGACTCCTACATTGTTTCTAGATATTGACCAACCATATGAGAACGTGTTTCCATCTATTGAGGCAATCACTAACTCTGGTATGGAATTTAAATGTGTCATACTTTTTAAGATTAGGTTTTTGGAAATTCATTGGATTGTTTAAAGTTGGACATTCACGGTTTATCATAAATCATGTTTCAACTCACAACAAACAGATGGGTCAGATTACGAGAACACTGAATTTCTGGAGCAAGCAAAGATGGAGTTAGAGGATAGTAAGTCACTACAGTGCTTTACTTTCTCACATATTGTTATGTAATCCAGTTAGCAGACACTTTTATGACCTGCAGTCATGCTTGCATAGATTTCACATATGGGTGGTTGAGGAAATATAACCCATTATCATGTAAGACACGCTTTATAACAAACAGAACGTCTATCATTACTAAACACAGAATTAATTCACTCATTTGAAGTCTGCCAAATGACAAAAAAGTACATTATGAACTAGGAATTGAGACTTTTATTTGTGTTACAGGTGAACCAGATTACGTGAACGACACTGACTGATGTAAAACCTCACACTCTATGAGGGGATACTCTACCAGATGTCTATAGGAATGGACTTTTCTCCCAATCTTCATTGAGATGTATGGAATACTGATGTGTAGCCTATGTAAATGTGATTTAGCATTGCTTTTTTAGGGTAAACCCCCAATGTTATTACTTTATCATAAAGTTGGTCTAAAAAGGTAAGAAAAAAACAATGAACTGTACATGATTGTTGGATTGTTACCAATTATAATCTTAGTGCGGGTTATTTTCTGTTTCAACCAGAAAATAACTGAAAACCAGTGGCATGGTTAGGCCTGGGCGTCTGGGGTTATAGACACTGGATCTCAAATTGACCAGTGTCTGCTATAATATACTCTTAATTTTACTAAATAGTATTATATTTTTTCGACTTTCATTATTTATCTCTATGGTAACCCGCAGAGGCGTTGCTAGGATCACAATATATTCAGGGCTTGGCCCCCCTCCCCTCCCCCTTCTCCCGGGACAGAAAGTACAGGGTTTTGAATGTACATGAGGAAAATGTCCATGTACATCCTAGCAGCCTACACGTCTAGATTGTCATAACGCGTGATCGGAATTATAGATGAATAGATCGGGGGTATTTTTTTATTATTCGAATTTTTTGGTCAATTTGATATCCGGGGCAAATCATAAAAGATCCGGTGCTATAGCCCTGAACGCCCAGGCCTAACGATGCCACTGGTAACCCGTTCCAATATCTTTCCAATATCTTTGAGTCCCCCCTTCCCCGAAAAATGGTTGAGTCCCGCAGTCCGCCTGCACCTGTCACCGTACTGCGCCCCCACCCTTCCAGGGAAAACACAGTGCGTCTCTCCTTGTTATGATGTTTTATCAACTGAGCAGTCAGGATCTCACTTGATTAGCCTAGCAGTAATGAAATAAGGTACTGCTGCACATTTTCTACTAAACGTTACAAAATGTAATTTAGTAAATTAATCCTGCATTAGCAGCAGCCATTTAGAATAGCTAAATAATGTCTGATATCATCTGCTAGCTGATGTAATGCAATCGTAAATATTATTATTGAAGTTCTCCAACTAATTGGAAAATGTCAAAATGATGCCTTTTCTTGTCTAAGAATGTTAACATTGTTTACAGGTTTATCATTAAAAATGTATTTTGTCTGTGTTTTGCAATGGACATAGTGGTCCTAGACCCAACAACGTGTGACGTCACTTGGAATCTGATACCTTATAAGGAAGACTATATGGACAGAATGTTAGCTTTAAATTTTGCCGATTTGTTAAACAATTTTACCTTTTGTATAGCTCAAAAGTTGGAACAGTGTCAAGGGCAGTAACGTGTGTTGCGAAGCAGAAGGCTGCGGGTTCGAGCCCAGTGTGTGCCCCACCATGGGAGCGAACCAACAGCGGAGTAAGCTTTAACTGTTAATCAGCACCACGTTGAAAACAAGCTATATAAAAGGTACCCATCTAAGGTAACATTCTGTATTAGCTTACAAATTTGGAAGGTTGTCATAGAGGCGAAGCAGTGGACCGTGAGTTAGAGTTTAGTGTGGCACTGGCGAAACCACCGGGGTGGCAGCTAAAAAGTAATTATTGTGTCTGCTGTAATATATTCATATTTAATTTTATTGAATAGTATTATATTATTTCTACTTTTGTTGTTAATCTCTATGGTAACCCGTTCTAATATCTTTGAATCCCCCCTTCCCCGTAAAATGGTTGAGTCACAGAGCTGCTACCACTCACTTCCTGTGAAAATATCAGGCGTGGGTCCATGGTACTCTATGCAACTGAGCAGTCAGGATCGCACTAGACTTGCCTAGCAGTAATGAAAGAAGGTACTGCTGCACATGTTTAATAAATATACGATACAAAATGTAATCTTATAATCTTGTCTGATATCGTCTACTAGGTAATGTAATGCAATTGTCAATATTATTAGTGAAGTTCGCTAACTAGTTGTAAAATTGTAAATTTTGCGAGCTAGGAAATTTGCAGATGAAGTAGCTTGCCATCATTGCCATGTAATTATTGTCCTGATAGCTAGCAACGGGGCATTGAACAATGTTGAGGTAACTTATGGATAATTAAATGGTTAATGTCATCTGTGGAGAAAGTTATAGACATCTATATAACTTCAACAAAATGTGATGTGTGGTCATATGTGATTAACAGTTGTAATTTAAAGGTTGTTAGTATATTAAATTGCTAATCTATAACCCCAGTAGCCTATATTTCATGTTTGCATCTTATTTGAAGCAATATAATTACATACACTTGGCAGAATAATATAAACAATGTGTCCAATTAAAATACTGCATCTTGCATATATAATACTTAGGGAACTCCCAACACTCATATAGAGATTTTGCACACTCAAAAGACTTTAACTTTGAACACATAAACATCTAAATGTAGGACATGTATGATATTTATTAGCAAGACATTACTCTGTCCATTTTCAGTAGCTAGATTTGTATTAAGTGGACATAACCAACAACGTAATGATATGCCACCGTTGCATTTCAAATTGCCATCCTTCTGCCACCCCATGTAAAATGTTTTGGAAATGCCACTGCAATTGACTACAGTACAGTAACTTTTGCTGATTTTTAATTCAGCCTTTTTGCTCGGACTGAGTTCGTCACTTCACGGAGCTTGCACTGGTACTACTAGGTCGTGAGTGAATAGGCTACGATAATGCAAGTAAATGTTGACTGAACTATGGAAACAATTGTTAAATGAAAAAACAACAAATAGTATATATTAGTGACTTTTCTTAACTGTAATCAGGTACATTTATGACGAAGCTGGGTTCAACACGTTACTTTAGGCACATCTGATGATGCCCTCGCCTTTGTGGCCCTGTTTTTTAGTTTGGTTGCACAAAAAAGCCAAAATCTAGGTATTTTTTAGAGTTACACCTCACGATACAATAGCTTTTTGGCATTTTATGTTATTTGACCACTTGAAAAAGAGCGTTGAAAAACCACATGAATGTCTATGGGATGCATAGGAGTTTCCCCCAAATGATGGGCGTGGCTTGTATGTTCTAACATGTGATGTATGCCAACGCTAACTATTGCTTCCCACAGAACATTAACAGGATTTAGTGCCCTCTTGCCTGGAAGCTTCTTTTTTTTAAAGAATAAAAAAAACATCTAAACACAACCAGAAAGTACATAATAACATGAAAAATAGGCACCCAAGTGAAAAACAGAACACGTCTCTCCTTCCAAACGGTTTTGCCTAACAGGAAACTTACCATGTGTCTTAATGTTTAATGCGCTGCCCACTGGCTGGTTAGCTCATAATCAATCAATAAAATGTATTTATAAAGCCCTTTTTACATGAGCAGTTGTCACAAATTGCTTTTACAAAACACCCTGTCTGAAACCCCAAAAAGCAAGCAACAACTGTGTTGATCAAGAGTGGCTAGGAAAAACTCCCTTAAGGGGCTGATATTTAGGAAGACAACTAGAGAGGAACCAGGCTCGGAGGGGTGACCAGTCCTTTTCTGACTGTCATAATTCATTAGCACCTTAGCAAGGTAAGTCTTTTGCAGCTATGTGACATTACATCGGTTATGAGCATATGAGCAGCCAGCTAGTTAACACACCACATACACTGGTTTACTGGTGAGTGTGTGAATCATTCTTCCTGCAGCTATTTTCACCCCACCTGTCTGACAAAGTTCATCCCCTAACAACTAAAACAGATATAAATATTTAAAAAGGCACTGGCTACCTAGCTAGTTACCCTAAGCTTTAGTGGCGCTAGCTTGGAATATGTTGCTCAGCATCAATGCTACAGTAGCTACATTAATTTAAGAAATCAGTAACATTACTAGGCACAGCTGCCTCACATCCTCTTGGTAGGCAGACACATATATATTCAGAAATGAATATACCATTCATTTATCAGCTCAGGTCTGTTTATCTTTTTTACAGTAACTTTACCAGCCAGAAGATCAGCTTACATACTGATTCTGGCTGCTGTTCATAATATGGCATGTATAGCTCCGGAAAGAATTAAGAGACCACTGCATCTTTTTCTTTCCTTTCCAAAAAGTTGAAAAGGAAGGTTTTGAGTGAGGAACAGAAGGGTTTAAATTAAGAGACCACCATAAATTGAACGCTTCTGTTCCTCACTCAAAACATTCCTTTTCAACATTTTTGGAAAGTAAAGAAAAATGTGACCCTTAATTTTTTCCTGGAGCTGTATAATTGCAAATATAATCATGAATAAAACAAACTATATGGATCCAATTGGGTGTATGTGTTTTGAAATGTTTTTCTGGTTAAAAGGTTTGCCAAAGGTTAAGGTGCTGTGGATTTATTTTAGGCCCAGGGAGATTTGTGGTTATTAAAAGCACTCCAACCCTCTATTGAACATCTCAAACTTGATCCAAAGTACATAATTATTTTAGATATATAAATGTCAATAACTTTTTTGGTTAGCAAATGGATCTTGACAAACATTTTACATAGAAATATGTGCAGCCCTCAGTTGAACTTCAAAATCCTTATTTGGGCCTTGAACCAAAAGGTTTGCCCACCCCTACTTTAGGCTGTTATGCAAACTACAATGGATATAAACAGTCTACACACCCCTGTTAACATGCCAGGTTTTTGTGATGTAAAAGAATGAGACAAAGATAAATAATGTCAGAACTTTTTTCACTTTTAATGTGACCTATAATGTGAACAATTCAATTGAAAAACAAACTGAAATCTACAAGGGGAAAAATTAAAACCTTACAATAACCTGGTTGGATAAGTGTGCACACCCTCTTATAACTGGGGATGTGGCTGTGTTCAGGCTATGGGTAGGGTGGCAAGACAGAAGCCTTTCCTTACAAAGAATAACATCCAAGCCTGGCTGAAGTTTGCAAAAACAAGTCCCCCAAAAGCGCGTGGGAAAATGTGTTATGGTCTGATGAAACCAAGGTTGAACTTTTTGGCCATAATTCCAAAAGGTATGTTTGGCGCAAAAACAACACTGCACATCACCCAAAGAACACCATACCCACAGTGAAGCAAGGTGGTGGCAGCATCATGATTTGGGGCTGTTTTTCTTCAGCTGGAACCGGAGCCTTAGTCAGGGTGTCTTTCCGTTAGAAAGCTGAAGTTCACCTTTCAGCACGACAACAACCCGAAGCACACATCCAAATCCACAAAAGCATGGCTTCACCAGAAGAAGATTCATGTTTTGGAATGGCCCAGCCAGAGCCCAGACCTGAATCCAATTGAACATCTTTGGGGTGATCTGAAGAGAGCTGTGCAGAGATGTCCTTGCAATCTGACAGATTGGGCAGAGTGGGCAAATATTGCCACGTCAAGATGTGCCATGCTAATAGCCTCCTACCCAAAAAGACTGAGTCCTGTAATAAAATCAAAAGGTGCTTAGTTTAAGGCTGGGCACACTTATACAACCAGGTTATTGTGAGTTTTTTATTACATCCCCCCCCCTCAATTTCAGTTTGTTTTTCAATTGAACTGTTCACATTATAGGTCAAATTTAAGGCGGAAAAAGTTCTGACATGATTTATCTTTGTGTCATTCTTTTACATCACAAGTACCTGGCATTTTAACAGGGGTGTCTAGACTTTTTATATCCACTGTATGTTTGCTGACTAATGAGATGGATATTCCAGTAAATAAGTGATCAGCATATACAAGCTATGGTCAACAGAAGACTGCTGCTCTGAATAAGAGTTGATTAACACTGAGGTGTAATGTATATTTTTTTCTTGATTCACACAGTCCAATTGCTGGACTGGAGGTTGTGGTCAGGTTTAAACCATGCACTTGCAATAGTTTGGCTAATTTTCTGTCCTGGAATCTCATTGACTGTTGCTTACTTGAGAACTCGTCTTCCAAAGTGTCACAGTTAATTAAGGCCAAAATACACTTGACACTGAGTACCGTTCTTCATTGTAATATACAATTAAGTGTTACATAAGGAAGGAAGCTCAGCCAAATTAATTTGCACAAAAGGACATTAAAACATTTGGCTACTTTTCCTGCAAGTGTAAGTACTTATTTTATATATTATTGAAATAATATTTTCACCGGGGGGGGGGGGGGGGGGGGGGGGGGGGGGGCGGCTTCCTTTTTTGGGTTTGGGATGAGAAGCCAATGGGAGCTTATGGAGCCAATGGGGAATGCCAATCTGATCTCAAAACAGTTTGGAGTTCTCAAAAGATAGCATGAAGTATAGAGTTTTAGGGTTTACCTAATGCCAAAGTAAAACAATGATATATGTTCAGCAGAGAAAGGCTATTTGAGTTATTGCACAAAAGTAGATATTTTATGACAGATGCATGCTAGAATCCACCAACATTGCTCAATAGGACCTTAAAAGTAATGCTAAGCCCTGCCCACAAGGCTTCACCAACCTTCAGTTGAAAACAACTGCTTGTTGGCCACCTTAGTTTAGTCATAAAAATATTCTGGTGTACCTGTTTAACTGTAACATTTAGTTTAACAAAATGAACACCAGACAGCTCTGAAACTGTTTCAAAATGTAGATACGGTCTGTCACTCCAACCAACCTGCAACACTAATGTGCTTTATAACCAAATGTCATGAAACAAGTGATTTTTAATAGTATTTACATTAGCATACAGGCATAAAATTGAATCCAGAAATGTTTCAACAAATAACTACTCACTAAGACTCTAAAACTGAGTCAAAGTAATTAAATGTTTTTTATCCAATGGGGGGGGGGGGGGGTGGGGGGGGGCAACCTATGTTTGTTTGAGAATAACTGATGAGACACAGGTGGGAGGAGAGCAAGAAAGAAGGGATTTTATGGGTAATGGCGTAGTTGGAGTGTTAGCTGGAATTAAGGTTGGCTGTCTTGCTGCACAGTCGACCCAGTAGGCCTGCCATCTGTAGCAGGGAGTTCACACCCTCTGCCACTTTCATGTGTGTGTAGCCTATTTCCTGAAAGAGGAGATGGAAAATAGAAAGGTTGAGAAAACAGAGAGGTCAAATGCACAAGTTTAGCCATTCATGCAATTTTTTTCATTTTCAACTTTCAGACTTGCTTTACAATGTCTCTTACCTTGATGAACTCCAACTTCAGATATTCAGGCATCTGGAATGTCTTGCACACTCTGAATATGTTACCGATTATGTCCTCAGGGGAGTAACCCAGGGCCCAAAGCTGCTCAATAATCTAACAGAGGTACACATGGACATCATCAGGTTAACCGTAACAAACATACACTTCTTATAGTCATATAGCTTAACTATAGAGACTTGCAAAAGTATCTAAATCCCACACCAATTCTCTAATTTTACTGAATTACAAATTTTAGATGGGCATTTTATCCTGTTTAATATTGTATTTAAAATGTTATACATTGGTTTTACATTATGTATATTGGTACTGTCATGGAATTTCTTGTACTAATATACATTTTAGAAATGTATGCTTTTCTATTGCCTGTTATGTAACTCTATTCTTTTTTTGTGACACACATGTCTGAATGATATCAGTAGATCATTGGGTCCTCTGACCATCTGTTAATCTTCCTAAACCAATAAGGGTATCTGTTTGTTCAAAGGGTACCTTTGTTCTTCAGGAATGTGGCCGGATGTCATTTACGATGTTCCCCTATCCCCTTGGGGGAAGTAGGGGCAATTTGCCCTTTTGAGTAAAACCTATGTATTGTTGACATAAGACGGCTGTGCAGTATCTTACCACACCTCTTTAACCTGTATAAGTACTAAGGATTGTTCTGTGTTACTTTAGAGATGCCTCGCGGTCTATTCTGTAAGCTTTGTGACTCCTCTTCCTTGCAAGTAAAGTAAACTGCTAATTGTGCCAAGAGAATTGTGTCTCTGTACTTACTTCCATTAAGTGTTCTTATCGATGGAATTACCATAACAGTACCAATGTACCAGCTTTGCAAACAGTGTCAGTCTACTTGGCGGATTGTTTCCAGGTTGTTAGGAGAATACTTGGGGATTGCAGTTTTTAATTAGTGCCTCATTCTGAATAGGACTGAGATAAGGACTTTAATTGGGCCACTACAAGACATTCATCATTTTGTCACACCATTCGCCATTTGGTGCCACGCCAATGTTTCTTTGGCCTTGTGACTGGGATCATCGTCCTTCACATAAGACCAATTTAATCTTACAATAACTGATAGTGTTAGCGCTAAAAAATTTAATATCATTTACCATTTGTACTTCAGTAAAATGAGAGGTTGGGGGTTTGACTTGATCTATACATAGATTTATAAGGGACTAACCAAATAATATTTAACAATTATCAGATACGTGATCACATTATATTCTAAACTGAGCAGTTACTGGTCACTTCATTAAAAGAAACATGTTAAAAAGCAACAGCAATAATATTGTGTGGCATTATTGTATTCTGTAGTAACTGCTATTGAATGTGGACTGCAATACCTTGTAGGCCTCATCAATGTTTGCATTGACACAATGTTCCAGCATGCTTTTCACCAACAGTGGGTGTGGCTCATCACAAACCTGAACAAAAACAATTCATAGTTTTTTTGAGAGCTAGTCATGTGATTGAAATATCAGGTTTGGGAACAGAACCATACCTTGAATACATTCTCACTGTTGATATAGCCAAACCCAGAATTTGTGGACTGTAGGTTATTCAGTGCCTGACAAGAAAAAAATAAAACTTTTGTTTTAAAGTTATCATATTCAGTTTCACACATCTGAGTCAGACTTGTATGAGACACTACAAACACCCATGAATATACAGTAGGGATGCACCGATATATCAGCCAGCAATCCGTATCTGCCGATTGCTTTAAATTTGGTAGATTATTTCATACCAATTGTGCTTTTGTCTGAATGTGTGAGAATTTATTATCATAATGTAATTTATAAATGTTCCATTAATTATCAGACTTGTTTGTCATTAACATACATAGAAAGATAGCTTTTGTATGACTGAATTAGCATTTGTTAAAATACAACATCGGAAGCAAACATTTTATTGAATTTATGCAAGGCCACACGGGTATAATTAACAAGCACATTATGCTCATGGAAGACTTACTGCCAACATGGAGGACTGTCCGTTTTCCTCACCTGTCTCATGTCTCCCTGGGCGGTGAAGATTATGGCCTCCAGGCCATCATTGCTGGTGACTAGGTTCTCCCTCTCCACCACCTCCAGCAGACGCATCATGATCTGCTCGTCCCGAAGCTTGGTGTAGCGCAGGACTGCGCAACGTGACTGGATGGGCTCTAATGAGAAAGGGGAACAGCTCAATGGAGCAACAACAGAGCAAATGGAGATGGGTATTGTCACCTAGACTTGGGTCCTAATGTAATACAACAGCTTTATTGAATTGTACAGTAAGGACCCTCACCAATTATCTTGTCGGAGGCATTGCACGCCAAAGCAAAGCGAGTGGTTTTAGAATAGATCTCCATGGTCCTCCTCAAGGCCTGCTGGGCTCCGTCTGTCATACTGGAGACATAAGCACAACTTTTACAAACACAGCCATTATAGCAGGGGGTTAGTAACTAGGCTTGGACTCTAGTCAAAGTTATTTTGAGCTCACAGCTGCTGGGGCATAACATATCTAGCTTATGATAGAAGCCCAATTGAAAGGCCTGCAACGCAAACTGAACAATTGTCAATATCTTCTTTACACTGGCTCCCTAATTTCGCAATATCTAATTTGTTGTTATGGCCCTGTTTCACTGCACCAAATCCCAGCAGACTCAGGATAGTCGATGTTCTGAAGCACATACGATGCTGTTCTGGTTCTAATCATGAGGCCTGGTAACTATGTAGTCTACAACAGAATCCATATATGCCAGAACTAACACTCTCCGGTCTTCTACCTCAATTGAGATCACAGGCACCAAAGCCACCAGAAGGAGTTGCTAAATTTCAATGAAGCAAGGCAAGCATACTTCATCACTAACCCCAAAACCCAGGAAGTACTAACCAATTGCACTGCTTTAAGTATTAAGGAGCAGAGTGCAGGGAAAGTGGACAGCAGTATTTTCTCACAGAAATACCAGTATAAATATCTACAATAATATGAGGATGACAGAAAATCCAGATTGGGTCTTACCTGTCAGCTTCATCCAGGATGATGATCTTGTGTCTCCCTTTAGGGAGGGTGACTTTCTGCTGGGCAAACATCTTGATCTTATTTCGAACTACATCAATACCTCTGAGAGTTGGATGACAGTGTTATTACAGGATTCACTTTGTTAAGCAACAAAAATAAGTTAACACTAAAGGCAGTACATAGATTCAAAGGTTGTCATGTGACATATCACCTGTCATTGGAGGCATTAAGTTCCATTACAGCATCTTTCATTGCTGGCCCTAGAAGAGCTCGTGCCAAACACAGAATACTGGTGGTCTTTCCTGTACCAGGGGGACCCTATAGTAAAAATGCTTATTTAAAGGCTCTTAATGAAATATGGCATAGGGTACATACAATTACTCACATCAGAAGGCAATACTAAAAGGTTATGAATTAATTAATCATGTCAGTCACTCACTGCAATAATGATGTTGGGTACATTTCCCTCTCTGGCAAACACCTATAGGAGTAAAAGGAACAACAACGGGTAGCTTAGCATTTAGAGCACCCGACTCGACATGGAAAGATTGAACGATCAGCCGGTAAGGTGAAAAATGTACTGTTCTGATCTTGAGCAAGACCGCAACTACTCCTGTAAATCACTCTGGCTAAGATAAATAAATGTTAATGTGAATGCATCAATAGCTCCTTTTTACAGAAAAAAGGAACAACTACATACCTCCTGCAATTCTCACATTTTGTAGTTTTAAATAACTTTTGCTAAAATTGTAGATGGGATGAAGAGCTTTTGTAATAGTTTTCTAAATTTCATATAATTCTACAAATGTTCTAGCTGGGAAAATATATGTTTGTAGCATTACTGCTAATTTCATGCAATACTAGACATTTCGGAGACAGAATATTTGCAAGAATCACTACGGTAACAACATCAATGAGGGGAGGATGATTACAAACGAAAAATATTAAGGATACTTTACCTCCAACCTGCTAACGGTCTCCTCGTTGCCGACTATTTCGTTTAACTTCACTGGTCTGTATTTTTCAACCCTGTGAGATTTCCAGAACAACAATAGTTAACAAGACATTTCATAGTTTCACAAAACCTGCACTAGTATAGTACCCAGCAAGCTCCGAAACATTGTCATTGGGCTGGTGTTGGTGGTATGCCTTATATGCCTATGTCTTGTTCTAAACAGACTCCTACTAGCTAGCTACTGTAGCACCCAAAGTCAACGGTATCCCGCGTACGTTGTGTCAAACGACAGCGTTTCTTTCGGCACGCTATAACGTGTGTAAATAATTTTGTTAGAGGCTGAAAACCATGACATATTTAAGTGAAAATAGCAACGTCGTTTTTTACATCCTCGCCGTAGCTAATGATGAAAGAGTCCACCGCCACCATTGCCAAGTTATAATATACTCAGATGTGAACATAGCTACCACTAATGTGAGAACTTAACATTAATAATCGGGTTAGCTGCTTTTTGAGATTCACACAGGATGGGTTTTGTTAGTAATTCTATGCATAGGTACAATGCTGCCATTTGTTCTCATGCCTGAGCTAAATCATACTCTGAGCTAACTAGCAAATATTAGCCATCATCAGCACTGACTGAAATATCTGAGCCATGACCCCTAAAAATAATCCAACTATGTTAACCAGCTAGCTAGTAACCCTTACCATGGCAACTCATATCCAGCGCTAGACACTTTCGTTGGGGCCTCATCTTTCTTCGGTTTAACTTCTGTTTCAACTTGTTTAGAATCTACCTCATTCATCTCCACGTCCATATTTACCGCTCTAAAACCGAAAAAAGTGTATGTACTTCCGGGTCACAGATTTCTGGAAGTTTATGATCTTGGAGTCATGATCAGTCCTGATCAGTTCTGGTGAACTTTCGATACACACACAAACAATATATATATTTGCCAAGATAGCCGACAAGTTTTATTTTTGTTTCTGTCCTCCTATTAATAATGAGGTGTAAACTGCAAATGAGAAATGATAAAACGTACATGGAATTGTTCATGGTGCAATGTGTATATTCAAGTAATACTGAACTAGATACTGAATTACGAAGCTACTTGGCCTTAAAAATTTATAATAAATGGTGTAATTAATCTTACCGCTCTGCAACATAAAACAGCAAATCTTCTAACATTTTATCTATGTTTGATTTATTTTTACGTTAGTCATTGCAGACTTTTATTTAGAACGGGAATCGTTAGACCCCGGCCTTATTCTTGCTAAATATGACTTATTCTTGTCGGCGTGACGGATCTTCTTCCCGCCACGAAAGGAGCCAAACCGCTGGCGCTAAACTGACGTCATTTCCTTGGACAGCTTCTGTCGGTTAATTTAGTGCCAGCCAATTTCTATGGCCATCACATTGGACAAAATCTCGCCAAAATCTGCGTTTGAGCTCATGTGTGTTTGATTCAGTATTGATGTCACACTGAACTCAGCAATACGAGATGGCCGTTACAACGAGGATTTGCTCCGGGTCACCCAGGTAAGGTCGCTTGTGCTTCAGTGTGATCCGACAACCCAGCGAGTGCTGTATACTAAGACATAATGAGGTAGGTCTAGGTCGATGTCTAGATCTCACTTAATTGAAAATACCCCCTTTATTGTTCAAGGACACCACCCGCAAATTCCCTCAATACTCTTGGCAATGATCTGGGATAACCCATTCGAAACCGCTGAGCGAGCCATAATGCAGCATCAATACCATTCTTAAAGAGACTCGTTCGCCCTTGCGTCATGCACTGGGACAGTTAAATTTAGGTTGAATCTATCAGTATTGTGTATGGATTTCTGTATCCATTCTTTTGGAATACAAAAATCTACTTGGGTTTTGAGTTGCATTTTCACCACCATCCAAGTTATTTTTAAGGCGTGGCAACCACAGAGACACATTGTTGGGCTAATTACAACAGCTATACCTATTGTACTACCCTACATCAAGCAGCGTCATTCATGTAGTACATTTAGCCTTCATAGATACTTAGTGGGAGAGAAGTAGCCTGTGGCTTGTAGATGCATATTTAGAAATTGGCTGTACATTTAAAATATTTACTCTGTTGTTTCTGAAAATACCATGTGCACCCTATTCATTAGAATTATGTCTGCCGTGAAGATCCGTGCAAATATCCTAGTTATGAATGTATTTACAGATTTGCATAGTTTTTTAGCCTTCAAAAACAATGTAGTTTTTGCTGAACCACCACTAAACTAATTTAGTGACTCCGAGGTGTGCGGCTACTTTTTCTTGGTGGGCTGTAGGCAATTTCAAAGATGAGGCGTGTTCCTCTTGCGAGGCTGGCAACGGAAGGCAGCGATAGGCTATGCTGGGAGAGGCAGGGCAGGGGTGTATCCATTCATTGCGAAAGAACGAAACGCGAGGGACGTCCTCACATCTGTCCTATAGAAACTCCAAGGAATGGTTTGGCAACTCATACGTTTTGTTTTGCGGAATGAACCAACCCTGGGGAGGGTTTGTTTTGTCTGGTTCTTCCTGGATCTGGCGTTTACCGAAAAGTACCTTGGTGGCCAACACTTCTGTTAGGCCCCAACTATATTCTCATCATAGGACACAAACAATTTCCGTGACCAGTCGAAGTGGTGTAACAGCCGACAGGTAAGCATATTCATGTATCGATAGGTTTCTTTCTGAGAGCCACAGAGTTGACACATTGTTCCAGTTAAGTTTAGCAAGCAGCGGACTGCAATTTGATACCAGAAATCGAACTTCAGCCTATTGGTCCTATACCGGAAATAGAAACCTATACGTAACTTAACGTTAACTTAACGTTATAAATAGCCTACAGGTAGTTATGGGTGTAAACACAATCCACGAAGAGGTACTCTGTTTCATAAACAAGAGAGAGTAGCAACTGAGATAGCATATGTGATGAGAATCAATAGACCAAATCTATCTGAATATTGCGACATGCTTTAGTCTGTTCTATTGACACAGTATACAATTGAACAGTACATCAACATTCCCTGTCCTTAACTATACAATTATTTTTCAGCATTCAGAACTGCTGATTACCTTCCCTATTCCACCCACCCAAAAACATATTTGGGATACTAGGCCTACCTGGCATTTCTCATAATAATACTAGCCCTTTGAACAATGACACACAGCAATGTCAATGTTCCTGAACTTTGTGGTCAACAGATCATACATTTTTCCCGGTTTGCTCTTACTGTGGTTTAGTAGAAGGCAAGAAGGCCAAAAAGAATGTAGGCCTTAATGCAAACGACAATGAATGTTGAAATTGTAATTTTGTCAGTGCCACTAATGTTTCTTTTCTGAGTTAAAATAATAACTGTTTCAGTAAGACTGGTTCATTCTGTAATTTGGAAATGTCAGTTATAACATGCGAAAACCAAAATATCCTTGATTTTCTACAAAATGTTGATCAAGTGCGATTTCTTGTGCAAGGATGGGAATATTTCTAGCCACAACTGTGGTCTATGTTCTTTCCACTAGAACGTGTTATTTTCGGTGTATTAATTTTGTGTGCAGGCAGGAGCATGTGGACATCATGTTGTAGCTGGCCCTGTTTGGAACCCACCGCCACAGTGGAAGAAAACGGCAGGTCATGGCGCCAGGCCTACACAAACTCGGGCTACAGCCAGTCCTTGACCTCTCCCGAACATTTGTGCAAGGCCTGCGGAGGCCATTTCGATGCCATCGCTAGGAAGGTAAGAGGCAATAGGCCTATGAGAAATACCCCGATAAAGATTGTGGAGGACAGCTCTTAGCTTAAATATAGGCAGCAGAGTGTGACTTAACTTTTGAAGGGTGTTGACTCGAGGATTAGATACGTGTACACTATTGTGGAATCCAAATGAACAGATTGGCTTGTCAAAAGAGTCACTACAGAGCGTTTAAACTACTATTCACTACATTCTTAACTGAGCCTGCACTGGTGAGTTTTACATGGATGCTTGAAATCTGGATTGTCCAATATAGAAAGCTACATTTCTAGAACAGATTCATTTTCTGAATCAATCAAAGGATGAAGTGAAAGGCAGTTTATATCATTGTCAAGTGTTAACTGGGATTTGTCCAACAAGCCTTTCCAATCTGACATGCCTGCTCACGAATTGTCACACAAACTCATTTGCAAAGTTAGCGGCCACCCTTTTTTTTTTTTATTGGGCTATATGAGTTTTTATGCTGCAGTACATTATCAGTTTACACGTCTGGAATTGTCGGTTTACATGGAAGTAAGATGGTACAATCTTTTCTATATAGGTGCCAGAAGTAAGGTTAGGTTGTGTGTGTCATAAGTGCTAATCCTGTTTGTGGTATTTCAACAGTATTGACGAGGACTTGACTCAGCACCATACAGGATTATTGGGAGGAATGCCTAAAATGGTTGCCTTGTCTTACTTTCACGCTAGTGACTAGTTGTTGTTGGTCAGGTGCGTGCAAGTACAGTTTTGGCTGTTGGCTGGACAATGTGCTGGACACTGGGCAAGAAAGTGTTAGTATTCTAAAGTTCTCAACTAATTATCATTCTAGGTTAGTGAGCGGCTGGAACAAAAGCTGAGCAGCTTCATGAAAATGTGTCTAAGCATGTTATAAAACACTCAAGCTAATTCATTACATCCAATTTCTTTTGTTGGAGGCCGCAAGGTAGCCTAGTTGTCAAGAACATTGTGCCAGTCAACGAAAGGGGATTGGTCCTAATCCCTGAGCTGACTAGATGACAAAACCTATAGTTACAGGTTGTTTCTGTTATTGTAGATTGTTTGCATTCAGTGTTTATCAATTTTTCCACTCTGCCATAAGTCCATGTTTGAATGATGCTGTTTACAACAACTATTAAACTAATATTGTGGAATTTATTTGATTATTATTAGTAGAGTCATGTTGGCTTGGAGTGTTTGGAGCATGTTATACCGTGCTTAGACCCATTTCCATAATCAGTTGTTGTCACTTGGAAATGATTAAACAGCAAAATGTGAAAATTAAATATCTCTGACTTAACAATCTTTAAATACTGTTTGGGGTATCAACTGCAAACACAAAATGAGCAACAAATAGACTGCAAGATAAATAACTTCCCTTTAAAGCCCAGTTCAGATACATAAGACTACATAATATGACAATATACAACCAGCTGGTTGTACATGGTTGTGTTGTACAAAAGCTGACTATCCCAGACTCACGGGTCAGCAAGACTGTACGAGCAACTGAGAGCGCCTCTGCACAATGATGTGATGACACAAAGTTGCTAGTTGTTTTAGCAGTGTCGTAGCAAACTAGTGTCATGACCTACATCCACCAGAAACTGTGGAAACCGTTACTTTTCAGATAAATATCAGCAAGATTCAGCTACTTGACTGAACAAAGAAAGTTATCACATTATTCTTTAATTGGTTTAATGCATCCAAGATCTAACTGGTTGAATCATGGAGAATCCAGCTGACGACGTGAGTCTTGTCTATTTTATTTGAACAGGGCTTTACTGTGACCGCTCAATCCCCTGGAGTAGTTTCACACTCTCCTGTCCTCCTGTCTCTCTACCCAGCATGTCTGTGTGGACTGCAAGAAGAACTTCTGCGGCCATTGTTCAGTGCAGTTGGAGCCGCCACACCCGCGCCTCTGCCACACATGTCAGCGTTTTCACAGGACCCTATTTGACCGTGCTCAGTTGATGCGACTCAAGGTGCAGAAGTGCTCTTTTATAACATCTAGTGGCAATAAATCAAAGCCAAATGCATTAGGTTAAGCTATATTTCAACTATACACACACTCTCTCTCACACACACGCTAATGGTGTTAACACTTTATTGTTACATTAATATCTGTGTAATAACACTAATTACACGAGTTGCAACATTGTATTAAGATAATGTCATGATTACCTATTTTTTACAGGCAGTATTTGTAGAAGTACACCCTCCCAAGCTGTCTTTTTTGTGCATATTTGGAGACATTAATATTTGAGCTAAATTAGTCACATTCATTGATCAAGGTGACCCAATGTAAACAATCACACCACAAAAAAACAACTTTCAAACATAATGCAATTAAAATGAACAGAAATGTAATTTCCTTATGCAGAAAATAAATCTACCCCTACATTTACCTTTAGATAAAATAGCTAAAATTCAATCAAGTGCACCAAAACAGGTGCTAATGATTAGAAAATCATCAGAGTAATGTGTGAGGATCCAGCCTTTCATAAAGATGGTTGGCTTTGGTCTTGGACTGTAAGGGTGTGTGGTAACACGACATCCCAAGATTTATCCAAGGACTTCCAAAAGACTTCCAAAGCCATTTCCAAACATTACGTAGGGTAACACCAAGGGATCTACAGGCATCTCTTGCCACATTCAAGATAGAAGTGCAAGAGTCAATGGTCAGAAAGACTGCATGAACGTGGGCAACATGGGAAGTCAGGAAGGAAGAAGCCTCTGCAAAAACAAAAAGAGAGCGAGCATTAAGACACAATTGAGGTTTGTGGTACAACACGTGGGTAAAGACCAAAACTACTGGAACAGATTGGTCAAAGGTAGACTTGTTTTGCCTCATTGCCAGATAACTGCCATTGAACCGAAGAACTTCATGCCAACCAAGGGCAGTAGGATTATGTTTTGGGGTTGCTTTGCTGCTTCAGGGCCAATGAATTCCATGTTGTTATAGAGAACATGAGGCCGTCCGTCAAAATGCTGAAGCAGAACCAAACATGGATTTTGCAACAGGACAATGCCATAAAACAAAGTCAAAAACAAGAAATTGAGGATTATAAAATGGCATATTTAAAGCCTAGATCTCAATCCTATCGAAATGCTATGGAATGACCTGAAGTGGGCTGTGCATGCAAGGAAGCCCTAGAATATGACATTTGAAGCACTCCGTTAAAGAAGAGTGGGCAATAATTCTTCCCATTTGAGACTGATAGGCAGTTACAAGAACAGGCTACAATAAGTTAATTTAGACAAACAGGCCAACATCAGCTATTGAAATAAGGGGTGTGCTCGCTTCGTCCACACTGTGAAATTGTATTTCAGTTTATTTTAACTGCATAAATTGTTTTCGAAATGCATTTTTTTGTTATTTGTTATATTGGGTTACATATTATCAATGGATGGTTGGATTTTAGTTAAAAAATACATCTGTAACAATTTGTACAATAGACACAACTTTCCAGGGGTTGTACTTTTTCACATGACTGTAATAATAACTACATTACGAGTGTGTGGTAACGGAGCTACGCTGTTTAATAACGACCAGAGGAGTAGGGAATATATAAACAGCGTGTGTCCGATTCTGTTTTACAATAACCTAAAATACTAGGTGCGGGAGCTGCGCGACTACCTCCACCTGCATGAGGTACCCACCCAGACATGCCGGGAAAAGGAGGAGCTGGTTGAGCTGGTTCTGGGCCAGCAGACCCCCAGCACTAGCAGCAGCAGTGAGACCGTGTCCACCCAGCCAGGGGCTCATAACAGCCTCCCTGCCCCGGGCCCACCGCCTTCTCCCCAGACACCGGGCCCTGCCAGCCCTGACACTCTGACCACAGATCAGCCAGAGCAGTTAGCCCCCGAGGCAGAGCCAGAGTCAGAGCAAATCTCTGATGAGGAAGATGATGATGAGGATGAGGAGGACGAGGCAGAAGAGGTAAACTCGATTAAATGTTTTAGGGAGGTTTTGAATCAGTCGCTGTTACATGGATGGACGTTTGACTACCAAGGTGATGGCCAGTGTCAGACCGCAGCTAAATACGCACAAACAAGATGAAACAACATTTTAGTATGATGAAACAGGACTATTTCAATGAATTAGATACTACATTAATACCAGCTGTTCTCTTGGTGAACTATCAATATGTGCAAACCCACATGCACTGCAGATCTCTGTTATTGGCCACCCTATAAGCTCTTCTTAATGCTTATGTTATGGTTGGTCTAAATGCAAAAAAAATTCTAGATAATTTTGCCCCCTCTGGTTGGTATTTTGGACCGAGCATGTTACTTGTAAAGAATTACCTGACTACTTAAAAATCACTTTAAAAATCAAAACAGAAATAAAGATTTAAAAATGTTTGCCAAGCAAATCTACTGTAGTGAAACATTTTGTTTGGAATGGGAAAATCAATGTTAAACAAATTACTTGTAACCAATACATTTGCTGCTGTCTTCAGATCTCATAGTTACTCTAGCTATTTGTTAACAAACTATGCGATCTGTGAGCTCACTCTATATTAATACATTACTGAGTGTTTGGTCGTGTGACTAAGCGTGGCGCAAGATTCAAAAGCCACGCATTCCGGCAACAACTCCAGCAATCGACTCAGAAATGTCGACGGCAAAAGAGGACATTCCCGGGCCGGTTAAGAAAAACAAGCGATGGTTCAACTGAGGCCAGCAAGACCACAGAAAAGTGTAGTTATTGGAAGTAGCCTTCCTTACGTTGCAAAACATGTTTCAACATTTAACATGCAATGGGACAACATATATTTATATCCATACATTTTTAAAGGCACATAATATAATTAGGAAATATGGTTGGAAATGACAGAATTCAACTTACAATATTAGTAAAAATATTTTACACACGCTTGAGTGTTTCTTTCCTTTGGTCAATCTGAGTTGATGCGACAATCGACTGAAATGCGTTTTTCTATTTAAAGAATAATGTTGTGAAATTAGGCCACATTATGGTTCATTGCAGAACAATTCTAAGCTAGATTTAAACATACTGAAATTTAGATGCAAACGAATTTCAGTAAATGATCTATAACCTTCCGCAGATCTGTCAAGCACTACTCACATCCAATGGAAATTGACATAATTCGCATTATATAGCTATTTAAAGCATGTGTCTGGTCGCTGTTCTACAGGGCCGGAATGCTGGAATTTTAACGGCCATATTGGCCTTAAAAAAAAAAAAAAAAGTATAGTGTAAACTCAGCAACCGGCAGACAAAATATAAACAGACCGAACTAAATAGACATTTTCATTCTGACCTGTCTTCGTGTTTGTCTTGTTCCTGCAGTCATCAGGCAGCGAGGAGACCCTGATACCAGACCGCAGGGCCTCCTTGTCTGACCTGAGCTGTGTGGAGGACATCGGGGGCCTGAGTGTGCGCCAGCTTAAGGAGATCCTAGCCCGCAACTTTGTGAACTACAAGGGCTGTTGCGAGAAGTGGGAGCTAATGGAGAGGGTCACCCGTCTCTACAATGACCAGAAGGACCTCCAGAATTTGGGTGAGCATTTCCAGCATTTGGTTACTTGAGGCTCATTTGGTAGTAGAATGGTGCAAGCAGTCCCAGTGAAGTTGCTGAAGAATCACATAGGTGATTGACATACAAACATCTGCAAAAAAAATTATAATGCTAAAGACTAAAATGTCTAGCTTTTTGGAAATTGTCTCATTTTAAAATAAATAGTAATTTTTGCCTGCATTTTGAGTATTTGTTTTTTTTCCTATTCACCCCTAATTGTCAATACCAAAATTCTTCCTGATCAAATCCTTGGGTCATTTACTTTTCAAATGTGAAAATGTTTTGTTGTAGTTTGTCCATTATAACAGTGATATATATATATATATATATATATATATATATATATATACTCACCTAAAGGATTTTTAGGAACACCTGTTCAATTTCTCATTAATGCAATCATCTAATCAACCAATCACATGGCAGTTGCTTCAATGCATTTAGGAGTGTGGTCCTGGTGATGACAATCTCCTGAACTCCAAACTGAATGTCAGAATGGGAAAGAAAGGTGATTTAAGCAATTTTGAGCGTGGCATGATTGTTGGTGCCAGACGGCCCGGTCTGAGTATTTCACAATCTGCTCAGTTACTGGGATTTTCACGTACAACCTTTTCTAGGGTTTACAAAGAATGGTGTGAAAAGGGAAAAACATCCAGTATGCAGCAGTCCTGTGGGCGAAAATGCCTTGTTGATGCTAGAGGTCAGAGGAGAATGGGCCGACTGATTCAAGCTGATAGAAGAGCAACTTTGACTGAAATAACCACTCGTTACAACCGAGGTATGCAGCAAAGCATTTGTGAAGCCACAACACGCACAAGCTTGAGGCGGATGGGCTACAACAGCAGAAGACCCCACCGGGTACTACTCATCTCTACTACAAATAGGAAAAAGAGGCTACAATTTGCACGAGCTCACCAAAATTGGACAGTTGAAGACTGGAAGAATGTTGCCTGGTCTGATGAGTCTCGATTTCTGTAGAGACATTCAGATGGTAGAGTCAGAATTTGGCGTAAACAGAATGAGAACATGGATCCATCATGCCTTGTTACCACTGTGCAGGCTGGTGGTGGTGGCGTAATGGTGTGGGGGATGTTTTCTTGGCACACTTTAGGCTCCTTAGTGCCAATTGGGCATCATTTAAATGCCACGGCCTACCTGAGCATTGTTTCTGACCATGTCCATCCCTTTATGACCACCATGTACCCATCCTCTGATGGCTAATTCCAGCAGGATAATGCACCATGTCACAAAGCTTGAATCATTTCAAATTGCTTTCTTGAACATGACAATGAGTTCACTGTACTGAAATGGCCCCCACAGTCACCAGATCTCAACCCAATAGAGCATCTTTGGGATGTGGTGGAACGGGAGCTTTGTGCCCTGGATGTGCATCCTACAAATCTCCATCAACTGCAAGATGCTATCCTATCAATATGGGCCAACATTTCTAAAGAATGCTTTCTGCACCTTGTTGAATCAATGCCACGTAGAATTAAGGCAGTTCTGAAGGCGAAAGGGGGTCAAACACAGTATTAGTATGGTGTTCCTAATAATCCTTTAGGTGAGTGTATATACTTGAGGTTTTCCTCAATGCAACATCTAGCGGATACATCTTAAGATAAGTACACTGTTAAGTATATTTATTCAATTATAGGTCTTCTCCAAAATCACCCATATCGACCTTATCATTACCTAATAGGCAAAGATTACATTTTATTTAATTTAGTGTAAATATTTTATATTTTCAGTTATGTTTAATTCAGGCCTTTTATATTGGGGGATATTAGCAAAACAATATAGAAATGTATTTGTTTTACTTTTTGACAGTTATTGCGGTTCAAGACTTTTGGGTGTTAATGACCCTATATTCCAATGAATGTACTTGCTGTAGGCTACTGTGTGGGCTGTAGGCTACTGTGTGGGCTGTAGGCTACTGTGTGGGCTGTAGGCTACTGTGTGGGCTGTAGGCTACTGTGTGGGCTGTAGGCTACTGTGTGGGCTGTAGGCTACTGTGTGGGCTGTAGGCTACTGTGTGGGCTGTAGGGTACTGTGTGGGCTGTAGGCTACTGTGTGGGCTGTAGGCTACTGTGTGGGCTGTAGGCTACTGTGTGGGCTGTAGGCTACTGTGTGGGCTGTAGGCTACTGTGTGGGCTGTAGGCTACTGTGTGGGCTGAATATTTTTTTTTTTTTTTTGGGAAAGCATAATACATAGTGTGCATTTGGGAAAAATTTTATTAATTTTAGTTAATCTTATTTTTTCCAGTTTCAAATGCAAAACATGAAGAAGGTAAGTTTTTTTTCAATTTCAAAGTCAAGAAAAGCATGATCAAAAGTATTTGGCTGCCAAAGGACAGAATCATAATGACACTGGCAGTTCATGTAAACCATGAACAGAACCAAATAAATGTTTATTTAGTCTGAAACTGTTTGAATGTGTACTGTTAGTAGCATTTGGAAACACTCAATGGAGACCTCTCCTCTTTCCCCTTTCATTGTGCTACAGACCCTGCAGCTCCCAAGAGCCAGGAAGTGAACCTGTGTCGGATCTGCATGGACTCTCCCATTGACTGTGTGCTGCTGGAGTGCGGACACATGGTCACATGTAGCAAGTGTGGCAAGCGCATGAGTGAGTGCCCCATCTGCAGGCAGTACGTTGTCCGGGCGGTGCACGTGTTTAGGTCCTGATGCATTGCAACAGGGAGAGACATTGGACACCAAGGACTAAAATGGAATGAGGCCTCCACTGCTCTTACAAGAATGCACTTCTTACTGCACACTCACAAATTCAGTCTTCTTTCTGGTGTTCCAGCAAAATAACCTGTCTCCAGTTTTTTGGGTTCTTTTTGTACTTAACCGACCCGTATTGTTTCTGCATTTTCAATACTTTACAGGTGCTCAAGATTTCTGTACAATCACTTTGTTATTGACAGGGGTTTTATGATTACATGATGAAGTAGATGTCATGTGTTCACGTTGGTGCCAGTTAGACACTGAACTAGACACTTTGCATGTGTTGGGTAGCAGTACCTTTTCAAATTCCAAGGTTATTTATATACATATTTCTTTTAACCCTACACACAGGCGAGACTTGAGCATTTTCTGTCTTTGCATATGTGTGCATGGAAAACCTCCTAGGATTCATGCCTGAGAAACAGAGCCTTACAAGAGAAATAATTAAATTCAGAATCCTGGTGAGAGGAAACATGCTAGGTTACTCTTGTTGTTCATGTCAATAGCTAAACGAACAAAGTGGCCAGAATGGTGCTATTTGACCAATGATTACCCAGACTCAGGGTCTCATTTTGACAGTGCATATTTGTGGTGGTAATAGGTAGAGCTCAAACTCTTACAAAGGTTCATTTCAAAACGTATCGCAAAAGGAAATGATGGAAAACACGTTTGAACGTGATTGTGCAGATAATTGATGCATTTATAATTTGTGCGTTTTAAAGTTGCTACACAAGATTTCAAAAAAGATTTTTGCAGTGTAATTTCAATTGTTTATCTGCCGTAATATTAGAATTATAGTATTTCAGAGTAATACTTACCAGCAAGAGTTGTGATTAGCTGTTTCATTTGCCTTCTGACTGGGATATCTGCCTATTGATTTCTCCTGCTGGGCAGCTGTGCTGTTATTATTATTTTTTTACTTCATATATGGTGGAAACTGGATAGAAATATATAATAGAAAACATTGTTTTAATGTTTTTACAGCAATTTACACTAAGGTGATGGGCATAACCAAAGCGAAAAACTGAAGTGGGAGTGTCCACCAATGTTATGCAGGGGAGAGGGACATTTGTTTTGAATGGTACTCTAGTGTTCATGCAATTCAACCATCTTCCAAATGGTGTTGGAATTCTTTGTGTAGCACCTTTAAGTGCTGAATTAGTGATAAGGTATTTGCACCCTGAATTCAGTATCGGCAACCCAGCTGATCTGTTAATTGGTTTTATAGTCTGGGTCACTACTTGCAATGTGCGTGCTATGTAAGTGTTTCCCGAACTAGAGGTTGCGACCCTAAGTAGTGTCACTTGATTTGAAAATGGGGTTGTTAGAGAAATAGGAAAACTTGGTTTATAGAATGTGCTAATCCCTGGTAGCTCCAAAATGTGGTTGAAATTAAGATGTTTGATTTCTTTATAAATGTGTCTCTAACCTATTCACGGGTTAAAAAACAAATGATGACCCTTTTACTATAATAGTCTCAGGAACAGTACTTGTCTTCTGTTTCTCAGAAAACATTAGAACAAAGTGGACAGTACAAATCAAAGGCAGTATATCAGAGTGAGAGGTTTCTAAAGAGAAGATCATACACAGTTGTTGCTCGATGTGGTTCGTTGATGTTTTCCTGAACTTCCCAATAACATTTTCACTTATTTAAAACCATACTTCTTTCATATTTAAACGCTACACAAAAATGTCTGATTTATTTTGGCATTGTCACTTTGCCAATTTAAGTATTTATTTTTCTAATAGATTTTTTGTCAAACTACCCTTTAATAAAGATGCACTCCAGAGTTTTGTATAATTTCAGCCAGTAGTCATAGTAAAAATTGTAATAAGTTCCTCTGCTTTTGTGTACTGTCATCCAAATATTTTTTGCACTTGGTATGATAAGTTATGAATCTAATGCATTTTTTATTCTCTGGATGTCATCAATAGTTTGCTGTTTTTTGAAGTTGGTTCCATTGTATTACCAAAATGTAAGTTTGGGATAAAGAAATCTGACCTTGTTTTGCAGCATGTCTCCAAGGCTCTCACCACGTGTCCCAGAACAGAATGCTCGTCCATACACAAACACTTATTAGCTGACCTTTTCCTAATGACAAAGTGATGGATTGTGTTAACCACTAGTTCATCAAAAACATCAGTTTTCCAGTTGCCTGGAATTAAAATGGTTTGGCATTTGTCTTTGCAACAAGGGTTCATGGGATGTAAGTGTTAACTTTATATAGTCTTTCTACTGCAACCACTGCAAATCTGTAATGAATGTACCATAAAACTGCTCATATGAGAAAATGCACTTATAGTAAATCATGTCTGTTTTAGTGAATGCATATCTACTGGGAAAGAGTTCCAGGTACTTGGTCTGCCTGAACCGAATGTAACTCGTTTATTACTGGTTTTTAGTTGTTTACAATAACACAACAATTTCTTACTGTGACTGCCAATATTGCAAATAGATTTTTACATTAGTCTGTTTGATTTGTCAATTGACAACAACTATGCTAATATCATGCAAGAACAATATGAATCGTCTGTATTTTTAGTTTGCAGAGAGCAGTTGAAATGGGATATGTTAGTGTGACTAGACAATTAGATCTTATTTTATAAACCTAATGTCCATGTCTCTTTTTTTCACCCTGGACATCAGTTTAGACTGGCCAACTGTCAGTGAAGTCACTCTTTCTCTCTGAGGAAAGTTTTGTGTATGTTATTATACTGTATGCGTGCTTACATGTAGGTTAACTGAACTGAATATCTGAACATTCCAAACTAAAGAATTTACCCCAACAGAACTACTAGCAAGTTTTTACATTTACAGTATTTAAAGCAGGTGTAGGCAACAATTTCGCTGTGGGAAGATTGAGGGCATTAACACAATTACAATAATTATTTTTTAAAAGGTTTTTATACTGCCGATTGACTACAACTGAAGCTAAAAAGAGAATGTTCTTGAAATTAAAAATCATTTCATACTTTTACTATACAGAGACACAATCACATATTGTTTTTTAATGGGAATAGTTAGGAACAGATTGCTTAAAGTAAACAAATATTTTTTCCTGGTTATTGTATAGTTTATTTTTTCTAATCCACCTGCCACTTGTGGGTTGCTATGTCCCGCCAGCCTCTTGTTGCCGAGTAGTAATGTAAAGTTATACCTTTACATATAACTAAAAAATACCTTATTTTGACCTCAAAAGGCATAAGATACTATTGACCCGCCAGCCACCTGTTGCCGAGTAGTAATGTAAAGTTATACCTTTACATATAACTAAAAAATACCTTACTTTGACCTAAAAGGCATAAGATACTATTGACCTGCCAGTCACCTGTTGCAGAGTAGTAAAGTTATACCTTTACATATAACTAAAAAATACCTTACTTTGACCTCAAAAGGCATAAGATACTGTCGTGTGCATTTGTGGGATGTTGATGTCCCTATTCTGCTCCCAGAGCCCTATAGTTCTTATTGCTGTTTGAGGACCTAGATATTCATGTGAATTGGTGATTATAAAAATTGAGGTATTTTTTAATTTAGAGAGAAATCAATGTACTGTTGTGAAATGTTGGATGTATTTTGAAGACTATCACATAAATCTGTCATATCTTCTGAGAATTAACAGTGACTATAAAATGTAAGAATGTTTTGCCCTCAAGGCATAACATGCAGACCAGTTTTTAGGTTAGAACAAAGAATTAAGTCTGCGTTATCCTAGAGCAAAAAGATTAATTATTAATACACAAAGTTAACTTTGATAAAGAGATTTGCATGCATGCTTTTGAAAAAGGCTGACTGCTCTGGCAAAGGTCAGTTTAAAAACGTTTGGAATGACTCATATGTATGTGTGGAGAATTCTTTGTTTGTGTTTGGTATACCTGGATGATTAAACTCCCTGTTCAACTACTGTTAACTTGTATGAAATAATGTCATGCCACAGAGTCATTTAAAATATAATTGTGTGTTATACATTTGTCCAATTACTAGCATGGACTATGGCCTTTGTTGTAGTTTAAACATGTATTCAGCAATATTAGCTAAACAAGCTAAATGCTGGATCTGTTAATAAAACTACAGTGGAAGCTAATAGGATTTATAATTAAGAAAACATATATTTTTGAAAATGTATTATATGATGTTGATGTTCTTGTGCATATATTTTGTTTGACATTTTTATATTGATAAAACATTTAATAAAGTACTCTAAAAGACTTTCAAATTTTGTAGAGGAGTTGTATCTACAGTGGATATAAAAAGTCTACACACCCCTAAAATGCGAGGTTTCTGTGATGTAAAAGAATGAAACAAAGATAAATCATGTCAGAAACTTTTCCCCTTTTAATGTGACCTATAATGTGAGTAATTCAATTGAAAAATAAACTGAAATCTTCGAGGGGGAAAAATGAAAAATAAAAACCTTACAATAACCTGGTTGCATAAGTATGCACAGCCTCTTATAACTGGGGATGTGGCTGTGTTCAGAATTAACCAATCACATTTAAACTCATGTTAAATAGAAGTAATTACACACCTGCCATCATTTAAAGTAACTCTGATTAATCACAAATAAAGTTCAGGCGTTCTAGTAGGATTTTCCTGACATTTTCTTAGTTGCATCTCAGAGCAAAAGCCATGGTCCACAGAGAGCTTCCAAAGCATCAGAGGGATAGCATTGTTGAAAGATATCAGTCAGGAGAAGGGTACAAAATAATTTCCAAAGCATTAGATATACCATGTAACACAGTGAAGACAGTCATCATCAAGTGGAGAAGATATGGCACAACAGAGACATTACCAAGAATGTCCCTCCAAAATTGATGAAAAGATGAGAAGAAAACTGGTCAGGGAGGCTTCCAAGAGGCCTACAGCAACATTAAAGGAACTGCAGGAATTTCTGGCAAGTACTAGCTGTGTGCTACATGTGACAACAATCTCCCATATTCTTCATATGAATAGGCTATGGGGTAGGAAGGCAGGACAGAACCCTTTTCTTACAAGGAAAAACATCCAAGCCCTGCTGAAGTTTGCAAAAACAAACAAGTCTCCCAAAAGCACGTGGGAAAATGTGTTATGGTCTGATGAAACCGAGGTTGAACATTTTGGCCATAATTCCAAAAGGTATGTTTGGCGCAAAAACACTGCACCTAAAGACTCCATAAAGACACTGTGGTGGTACCCACAGTTGTGGTTTTGGCAGCATCATGCTTTGGGGCGGTTTTGCTTCAGCTGGAACCGGAGCCTTAGTCAGAGTGGAGGAAATTATGAACAGTTCCAAATACCAGGCAATTTTGGCACAAAACCTTCAGGCGTCTGTTAGAAAGCTGAAAATGAAGAGGAAGTTCACCTTTCAGCATGACAACGACCCAAAGCACACTTCCAAATCCACAAAAGCATGGCTTCACCAGAAGAAGATTAACGTTTTGGAATGGCCCAGCCAGAGCCCAGACCTGAATCCAATTGAACATCTGTGGGGTAATCTGAATGAAAGACACTTGTCCACACATTCAGTCAAACAGACTCCAACCTCTCCACAATGGCCAAGACCAGAGAGCTGTGTAAGGACATCAGGGATAAAATTGTAGACCTGCACAAGGCTGGGATGGGCTACAGGACAATAGGCAAGCAATTTGGTGAGAAGGCAACAACTGTTGGCGCAATTACTAGAAAATGTAAGAAGTTCAAGATGACGGTCAATCTCTCTCGGTCTGGGGCTCCATGCAAGATCTCACCTCGTGGGGCATCAATGATCATGAGGAAGGTGAGGGATCAGCCCTGAACTACACGGCAGAACCTGGTCAATGACCTGAAGAGAGCTTGGACCACAGTCTCAAAGAACCATTAGTAACACACTACGCCGTCATGGATTAAAATCCTCCAGCGCACGCAAAGTCCCCCCGCTCAAGCCAGCGCATGTCCAGGCCCGTCTGAAGTTTGCCAATGACCATCTGGATGATCCAGAGGAGGAATGGGAGAAGGTCATGTGGTCTGATGAGACAAAAATAGAGCTTTTTGGTCTAAAGTCCACTCGCCGTGTTTGGAGGAAGAAGAAGGATGAGTACAACCCCAAGAACACCATTCCAACCGTGAAGCATGGAGGTGGAAACATCATTCTTTAGGGATGCTTTTCTGCAAAGGGGACAGGACGACTGCACCGTATTGAGGATGGATGGGGCCACGTATCGCAAGATCTTGGCCAACAACCTCCTTCCCTCAGTAAGAGCATTAAAGATGGGTCATGGCTGGGTATTCCAGCATGACAACGACCCGAAACACACAGCCAGGGCAACTAAGGAGTGGCCTAGCCAGTCTCCAGACCTGAACCCAATAGAAAATCTTTGGAGGGGGCTGAAAGTCCGTATTGCTCAGCGACAGCCCTGAAACCTGAAGGATCTGGAGAAGGTCTGTATGGAGGAGTGGGCCAAAATCCTTGCTGCAGTGTGTGCAAACCTGGTCAAGAACTACAGAAAACGTATGATCTCTGTAATTGCAAACAAATGTTTCTGTACCAAATATTAAGTTCTGCTTTTCTGATGTATCAAATACTTATGTCATGCAATAAACTGCAAATTAATTAATTAGTGTATCAAATACTTGTTCTCCCCACTGTATATGCATAAACCATGATTACGCCAGTTTTGACGCGAAAGTTGGCATTTTTTTATGTTGAACTTGACGGGAAAGTGTGCGTATCTCAATGCAAATTTCAACATTTCCACAGTCTAGCGGTGGCATTGAAGAAATACTATGCTATTTTGGAAAAGTTGGTAGAGGAATTTCAAATGAAACACATGGGAAAAATCTTATCAATAGAAATGCAAAATGGCCTACAGGAATGCGCAAACATCGTCCTGCAACATCGTAGGCTTATAGGCTACAGATGTAGCAAGCGTCAAAACCATACAGCCTGGGCTGATCCAAAAACTATTAGAACTAATAGGTTGTAAAACGTTGCCCTTTCAGTGGGCATATCCATACAATTTGAAAACAAGACGAACAATAGCCCCATGTGCATAAAGCAACACTTTTGCATTGCATATTTTACCATACACTAGGCAAATATGCCAATTTATTTAAAGATGCTCACTTTTATGACCTAGGGGTTATTTGTGTTTTTGAATGAACTACAGCGTTATCACATATGTTGGCTTACAATTTGTTATTTGACAAAATTGACAATACATTTAAAAAATATATATTATTATTCTCACTGAATGAAAATGACTAGAACATAAAATAGGTACGCTTATTCACCACAAATCGAATAAAACAGCCAATAGGCCTACTCAAAATAAAAGCTATAGCTATTGCTACGCTGCTAAATGAAAAATGCATTTCACTAAAATGGAAAAATAATTTTAACACAAGGTATAAAACTTCTGAAATGTATATGTTCTTGGCAACATTCTCTAGATTGCTATTTCTTTTAATATACACTCACCTAAAGGATTATTAGGAACACCATACTAACACTGTGTTTCGCCTTCAGAACTGCCTTAATTCTACGTGGCATTGATTCAACAAGGTGCTGAAAGCATTCTTTAGAAATGTTGGCCCATATTGATAGGATAGCATCTTGCAGTTGATGGTGATTTGTGGGATGCACATCCAGGGCACAAAGCTCCCGTTCCACCACATCCCAAAGATGCTCTATTGGGTTGAGATCTGGTGACTGTGGGGGCCATTTCAGTACAGTGAACTCATTGTCATGTTCAAGAAACCAATTTTAAATGATTCGAGCTTTGTGACATGGTGCATTATCCTGCTGGAAGTAGCCATCAGAGGATGGGTAAATGGTGGTCATAAAGGGATCTGAATGTCTCAACAGAAATCGAGACTCATCAGACCAGGCAACATTCTTCCAGTCTTCAACTGTCCAATTTTGGTGAGCTCGTGCAAATTGTAGCCTCTTTTTCCTATTTGTAGTGGAGAGGAGTGGTACCCGGTGGGGTCTTCTGCTGTTGTAGCCCATCCGCCTCAAGGTTGTGCATGTTGTGGCTTCACAAATGCTTTGCTGCAACGAGTAACGAGTGGTTATTTCAGTCAAAGTTGCTCTTCTATCAGCTTGAATCAGTCGGCCCATTCTCCTCTGACCTCTAGCATCAACAAGGCATTTTCGCCCACAGGACTGCTGCATACTGGATGTTTTTCCCTTTTCAGACCATTCTTTGTAAACCCTAGAAATGGTTGTGCGTGAAAATCCCAGTAACTTAGCAGATTGTGAAATACTCATACCGGCCCGTCTGGCACCAACAACCATGCCACGCTCAAAATTGCTTAAATCACCTTTCTTTCCCATTCTGACATTCAGTTTGGAGTTCAGGAGAGTGTCTTGACCAGGACCACACCCCTAAATGCATTGAAGCAACTGCCAATGTGATTGGTTGATTAGATAATTGCATTAATGAGAAATTGAACAGGTGTTCCTAATAATCCTTTAGGTGAGTGTGTATTGTGTTTCAAGCCAGCCACGACGGTCACGACCGGGTACAGTCCTCACTAAACCATACGGAACGCTGCTGCAGACCCCACTCCGATAAGCCATTACATACACTTGTTCTGTGTCGAAAATAACAGCTATGTAGTCTCGGGTGACCGCGTTTCAAACCCCCAAACCAGAACCCTGGTATAACTCTAAATTAATACACGCACACATACGCGCTTATGCACGCATTTTGTTCATCATGCGTGCTTAAGGTTGGTGGAGCGGGGGAAGCTCTGATCTTTGATAATAATAAGAAATGTTGCTTTGCGCTATGCAGTTGAACGCAGTTGTTTGTTTGGCTCTGACTCGTATGTGGAAACATTGCAATATTATTATTATAATTGTGGTTGAAACCGGGACAATTTGGTAGTGAATGTCGAAAACTGGGACATTTTAGTGTTTTACAGATACTTGTCGGGACCCGGGACACCCTTGAAACCGGAACAATCCCGGACAAACCGGGACGTCTGGTCACCAGCAGCGTCATGCTGGAAATATTAGAGATTCCAGCAACAATAAGACTTGTGGTTTTCGGATTTAGCCGTCAAAATAAAAGTCCGCGGTAAAACGCGATATTAATAATATTTAATTAATCTATTTTGCCGCTTTCCTTAACGTACATTGTTAAGATATAGATAATAAAAGCACTATCTACATATTTTAAAAACTAAAGAAAAATGCTGTTTGAATAGTACTTCACAAAGGATGAACAATATTCTAAGATGGAACACACTGAGAAATGGAAATGGAATAAACTATTGTTGTAAAAATGTCATATTTTAAAAATGAGTTGATGACTCCTTGATGATGTAATTCTTGTTAATTTGCTGGTGTTCATTAGTTATATATGGGCTTGTTACATATGGCCTCATAAAGAAAAACCTATTCTATACGCAGCAGTGAATGTAATGTAGGAAATGTTCAGGAGATTGGATAGAGTGATTATATTCTAAAAAAAGTCAAGGGACAGTGTTTTTGCAATTGTTGCTGGCATTTTATGTTACAGACAAGGTGACAATGGCAATTAAAGGTGAATTTCCCACACATGTGGCTTTTTAAATTGCAATTAGTGTCTATGTATAAATAGTCAATTAATTTGTTAGCTCTCACGTGGATGCACTGAGCAGGCTAGGTACTGAGCAATGGGGAGCAGAAAATAATTGTAAAAAGCATGCATAACAAGGTAATGGAACTTTATAAAGATGGAAAAGGATATATATGGATATCCAAAGCCTTGCAAATGCCAGTGAATACTGTTCAATCACTTATTAAGAAGTGTAAAATTCAGGGATCTCTTGATACCAAGCCAAGGTCAGGTAGAAGAAAGATTTCAGCCAAAACTGCAGGAAGAATTGTTCGGGATATAAAGAAAGACCCACAGGTATCCTCAGGAGAAATACAGGCTGCTCTGGAAAAAGTCAGTGTGGTTGTTTCAAGGAGCACAATACAATGATACTTGAATAAAACTGAGCTGCATGGTCGAGTTGCCAGAAAGAAGCCTTTACTGTGCCAGTGCCACAAAAAAGCCAGTTACAATATGCCTGAAAACACGTTGACATGCCTCACAGCCTCTGGCCCACTGTAATTTGGAGTGAAGAGACCAAAATAGATCTTTATGGCCACAACCATAAGCGCTATGTTTAAAGAGGGGTCAACAAGGAATACAGTGAACAGAATACCATCCCCACTGTGAAGCATGGTGGTGGTTCACTCGTGTTTTGGGAGGGTGTGAGCTTTAAATGCACAGGGAATCTTGTGAAAATTCATGGTAAGATGAATGCATGTTACAGAAAATACTGGCAGACAATTTGCATTCTGTGCATGAAAGCTGCGCATCGGACGCCCTTGGACTTTCCAGCACGACTATGACAACTAAGCACAAGGCCAAGTTGACCCTCCAGTAGTTACAGAAGAAAAAAGTGAAGGTTCTGGAGTGGCCATCACAGTCTCCTCATCGAGCCACTCTGGGGAAAATCTCAAACATGAGGTTCATGCAAGATGACCAAAGACTTTGCATGACCGGGAAGCATTTTGCCAAGACGAATGGGTCACTACACCACCTGCCTCATAGACAACTATTACAAAAGACTGCACGCTGTCATTGATGCTAAAGGGGGCAATACACAGTATTAAGAACTAAGGGTATGCAGACTTTTGAACAGGGGTCAGTTTTTTCTTTGTTGCCATGTTTTGTTTTAGTATTGTGCCATTCTGTTATGAACTACAGTTGAATGTGAATCCCATAAGAAATAAAAGATGTGTTTTCCCTGCTCACTCATGTTTTCTTTACAAATGGTACATATATTACCAATTCTCCAAGGGTATGCAAACATTAGAGAACAACTGTGTGCTCATCTTTTTTTGGTCTCCCTTAATCAACATAGAGGGAGAAAAACCAGGATCACCTTTGAAGAACATAGAGGTTGATAGAGGGAGACCAAAAAAGATGAGCTCATATGGGCATACAAACACAAGGAAATTGTCAAGGGATGTAAGAACAATGAACAGCATCGTTTGCACTGCCGCGCCATTACTGGATTTACAACGCCAACAACTATTTAAAATAAATCCCTAAATAAGGTGACCAGTAGAGAGCGGTGTTTGATAGTCTCAGGCACTGAACCACCATAGAAGCCTGCATTTTACAAGAGGCTTTGGAAAAAAGCATGTATTCAAATGAGGCTTCAGATGTCATCAATCATCAATCAATAGTCTACGAAATTTTGGATACCCTCTTGTTATTGATTATGATGTGTGGCAGATGTGTTTTGTCATTCACTGCTTAATATGTGAATTTCATTAGTTCTTGATAGTTAGACTGTAGACTAATTTCGTTTTATATGAATTAAAGCATGGTTGGAAAGCGCCATGTCTTTTAAAACCTGATCAGATGGTTGCGTGAGGTCCGAAGCTTCAAACGTCGTCAATCATGTATTGTTGCTCGGATGCAAGCCTCGGCCGGCCCCGGCCCTTTTGCGTAGAGCAAACTGGGTTGAAATTTCTATGCAAACCTCGAAGCGCTGGCTACCCCTTGTTTAGGGGCAAATTAGATACTTCCTATAGCATCTGCAACAATGCTGCCTTGAGGGAAGTGGAATCCCATAATGCATCATGTTATTTCTGAGTTAAGGCATTAAGGTTATGTTTTTGAGGTTAAGGTTAGGAAACATGGATTTCTGGACCCTGAAAGGAGTTGTCAACTATATATAGCTGGTTTTGCAAAGTAGTGTCAAAATAGTGGGGGTTTACCAAAACATGATGTTTCACTGATCAATCTGATGCACTTATGCACAATATACCTAAAATATTGAAATGTACAAGGAAATGTATACATACAGACCATTTTTCCATTTTCTACTCCTCTCTACAGGGCCCAGGTGTTCAGAAGTAATCTGATCGGATTTTGGATACACTTATCGGATTGGATCAGATCTTGAAAATGTGTTGTTAAAAAGACAAAAAATTATTCTGAAATCAGATTAGATCACATAATCCAGGCTTGGTTTGATCTGGATCTAGCCTTTAGTATGTGTTCTTCAAAACGTTTTAGTAGAATTGGGATACCTTTGACCCAAAAAAACTGGATTATCCTGATCCCAGCAGAAGGGTGGATTCAGGGTGAATTTCAGGATGAAAACGTAATAAAAACATAAAAATTGGTCAAAAAATACAACATTTGCATGACATAGTACATACAAAATATTTTGCACTTGATTTGTTTAACCGTTAAAATGATAAAGTGGTCATTAGGCTACCTATTAACCCTTTACCTACTAGCTATCGTTTATGTGCAACATGAACGACAGCTAAGTAGGTCCTCTGACTGTGAGCATTATCCTCTGCCTATAGTTTCGGGGACTTGGAGGCTCTGAAAAGGTCCAGATATGACTAAAGAGACTTCAGGGAAAAGTTGGAGTCTACCTACCACAGCTCTGACCCGGGACTTGTGTGGTGTGGGCTGCCACAAATCACAGACTATAAAAGGAGAAACAACAATGGTGCCCAGGCTGCTGCCACTCTCCCCGACGAGCTCATCTGCTTCTATGCTTGGTTTGAGGCGACCAACACCATCCCTTCTGGAAGGCTTGCTAAGGACCAGGACGGCTGCACCCTGTTCCTAACGTGGCGGATGTAAGGAGAGCTTTTAAAAAAAGAGTGAACCCTCAGACGTCACCCGGGCCAGATGGCATTCCAGGCCGTGTCCTCAGGGGGTGCACTGACCAGCAAGCAGAGATTTTCACCTCTATATTCAAACTCTCCCTGTCTCTGTTTGCAGAAAGCACAGAACATCATCAAAGACTACAGCGACCCAGACAATGGTCTGTTCACACTGCTACCAGAGCATTGGGGCATGCACAGACACAGTTTTTTCCCTCAGACCATAAGACTCCTCAACCAGCAACACTCATCACACATGAACATTCCAATGCTCTGATGTCTTTCCATGCACATTCAATGTACATTAGAATATTTGTTTGTATGTACCATTCATGGGCATATTACACTCATTATATTTATAATAGTCAATACTTCTACCCATATTGTTCATATACACTCTTTAAAAATGCTGCTAGTTTACATTATGTATGTTATTGCTGTATTTTTTTATTATTGGTATGTATTTCTTAATTCTTACTATGTATATGTCGTGTGCCATGTCACAATAATGTCATTGTTCAGAATGATGCTGTGTTATTTGGTACATTTGATCAACTTTGAACTTGAACTGAACTTGAACTTTCAGTTCAAGTAAAGAAAAAGGAAAAAAGATTGTCTCCTTAAAATAATTCCAGAAACAGCTGTCAATATCAAAAAATAATATACTTAATTTTAACTGTCATTTATCACTGTATATAAACTACAATGACACAAACATCAGAGATGAACCAGTCATTGAGGAAGAAGGTGGATCCTCACTCGTAGAGCCAGTAGTTGTCACAAGAGCTCAGAAAAGAGGCTGGAAGTGTTCTTGAGGATGATGCATAGAAGACACTTCTTAAAGGAGGTACTGAAAGTCCCTACAAATAAAATCCCTCAAAGTGACCTGACGCTGGCTAATCTACTTGTTGTTCTTTACACAGAAAGTAGCCTACATTGTAATATGAAATGCCGTTTAGGGCACTGGTAATCCGGATTGGGTCATCTTTTTTAATCCGGCATAAAAGTAAGAGACAGTTTTACCTATCCTTGGAGATATGTGAATATACAGCTCTGGAAAAATTATCAGTTTTGCTGGTTTTACTATTCATAGGTATGTGTGAGTAAAATGATCAGTTTCGTTTTATTCTATAAACTACTGACAACATTACTCCCAAATACCAAATAAAAATAATGTTTAGAGTTATTTAAAATAGCAGGTCAAAATAACCAAAAAAATATGCATTGTTTTCAGACCTCAAATCATGCAAAGAAAAAAATTCATATTCAACAACAAAAAACAAATGTTTTAACTTAGGAAGAGTTCAGAAAAATATTTGGTGGAATAACCCTGATTTTTAATCACAGCTTTCATGCATCATAATTCAACTGTAGGTTATAGCAGAATGGCAGTCAAAAAACAAAACATGGCAACAAAGTAAAGAATTAACTGACCCCTGTAGAAAAGTCTGCATACCCTTAGTTCTTAATACTGTGTATTGCCCCCTTTAGCATCAATGACAGTGTGCAGTCTTTTGTAATAGTTGTCTATAAGGCCCCGAATTCTTGCAGGTGGTACAGCTGCCCATTCGTCTTGGCAAAATGCCTCCAGGTCATGCACAGTATTTGGTCGTCTTGTATGAACCCCATAGTGGCTCGATGATATTAAGGTCAGGAGACTGATGGCCACTCCAGAACCTTCACCTTTTTCTGCTGTAACCACTGGAGGGTGAACTTGGCCTTGTGCTTAGCGACATTGTCATGCTGGAAAGTCCAAGAGTGTCCCATGCGCAGCTTTTATGCAGAAGAATGCAAATTGCCAGCCAGTATTTTCTGATAACTGATGGCAAGATGAATGCAGCATGTTTTCACAAGATTCCCCGTGTCTTTAGAGCTCACACCCCCCTAAAACATCAGTGAGCCACCACCATAGTGGGGATGGTATTCTGTTCACTTTAGGCCTTGTTGACCCCTCTCCAAACAGCAGTTATGGTTGTGACCATAAAGCTCTATTTTTGTGTCATCACTCCAAATTAGTGTGCCAGAGGCTGAGGCATGTCAAGGTGTTGTCGGTCACATTGTAACCAGGATTTTTTGTGGCACTGGCAAAGTAAAGACTTGACCATGCAGCTAATTTTTGTTCAAATATCATTGCATTGTGATCCTTGAAATAACCACACTATCTTTTTCCAGAGCAGCCTGTATTTTTCCTGAGGTTACCTGTGGGTTTTTTGTATACTGAACAATTCTTCTAGCAGTTTTGGCTGAAATCTTTCTTAATCTACCGGACTTTGGCTTGGTATCAAGAGATCCCTGAATTTTACACTTCTTAATAAGTGATTAAACAGTACTGACTGGCATTTGCAAGGCTTTGGATATCCATATATATCCTTTTCCATCTTTATAAAGTTCCATTACCTGGTTACACAGCTCTTTTGACAGTTCTTTTCTGCTCCCCATGGCTCAGTATCTAGCCTGCTCAGTGCATCCATGTGAGAGCTAACAAACTCACTGACTATTTATACACAGATAGTAATTGCAATTTAAAAAGCCACAGGTGTGGGCAATTAACCTTGAATTGCCATTTTAACCTGTGTGTGTCACCTTGTGTGTTTATAACAACTATATGATGATAAATGACTTCATATGATCACTATCCTTAAATAAAAGGTTTTTTTGCACGATCAGTCATATTTTCAAAATCAATGCCAACATTTCACAATTTCTGCCAGGGTATGCAAATTTATGAGCACAACGGTATCTTGGATTGCATAACATGGGATTTCCAAATCCGGCCCAGGTACCAGTCAGATCTGGTCCATATCAGTACATCACCAGCCAGTGTTGGTGCGTGTGGGCCAGAACTATGCCAGATACTCAAGATAAGGTATGTTCGCCAGATTTGGGCCGGGGACCTAGGTGTATATTTGGCCAGCAAAACACAAAGGATGCGGGCCACATACTTAGTGTTTTGCTGGCCCAAAATACGCCTAGGTACCCGGCCCAAATCTGGCGCACAAACGGCCCTTGTATTGAGTATGGTTCAGATTAAAAAAATGTAAATAACTGAGCCCAGAGCTTTTCCGGAGTCATGTTCGGTTGTTAATTATAATTTTATTCCGTGCTTAATGTAACATAATATAGTTTCTCAGCGAAACTCAATATGTTGGTACGTGTCAAACATTTTAAATTATTTGCAGTCGGGACAGCAGCAAAAATACGTCTTACGTCATTAAAAACTATGCTCACGGTTATACTTTCTAGATGGCCACGTTCACTTGATCCAAAGGCTATGCAATGTTTTATCTTGTTGCACATTTGCGTGGTATCCTAACAAAGCAATTAAGAAAAGAAAAATGCAGATAATGGTATAAAGACAGGTTTTGTGGAGATTTCTTTATGAAGAGTTCAGCATTGAAATTTGTGGGGAAAAATCTGATGCCGACAATTTTGGTTACGTTGGGTGGGTTTTGGGCTTGACATTAAGGTAGATCTGCAGCACTTGGTTGGAGAGAGGTACCTATAGCCACTTATTACCGTGGTAAATCGGTGTGAAAGCGGGCTATCCAAAATATTCCTAAAATTCCATAATAACGCAGCGCAATTGACATTTGCAATCGTCTTATGAAAAAATTATGTCTGCAAACGGGCTGTCGACTAGAATTCGGATGTTTTTGAATCCTCGTGAGCGGCAAAGGGTAGGTACAGTACTCAAGACCAGGTAAAGAAGTTTAATGCCTGGGGCTGGGTGAGAGGCCTCGTTAGCTAGTTAACGTTAGCTAACAGCAAGGTAGCTTGATGCCAACGTTTGATCACACAAGTAGTGTTTGCGAGAAAAGTTACATTCACCAGCATGTCTTGCTAATAATTTACAATGTATACACATATTTGCGTATAGTTTGCGTACTTGTTAACTAACTAGCCATCTACAATACAAAAAACCCTAGATATCTATGCCGCTGACTCGCGAGCTTTATCACTGTCATGTCAAATGTTTATTACTTTACTTGTCACCTTGCACAATTAAGCTCGTTTCAGCTATATAGCAATTAACTTTATATATCCATGTCAGAGTCCTTTCCTACGCCTAGGCCAGCAGATGCAAGACATCTTGGGCGATGGAGGGATTCTGAAGGAAGTGGTCCAACCTGGAGAAGGCCAACCAGTGCCAAGAGATTCATCCGTCTCAAGTAGGCTACGCAAGTGCAATATGTTCATCTTTAGGTTCACCCAGTGTTAAGCATTTGCTTTGCATATTTATTGGGACATAATGCAATAAAATACATTAAGAGAAGAGCGCTTCATTGCTGTTCCTGGCAAGCTTCTGTCTATTTTTATCACTCAAACTCCAACCTAATGCAGTGGTTTATCTGATTTTACCAGAATATGTTTTTTCTACTCTGTATTAATTTGCATTCCCCTGGTTTTTGCCTGAGAGGACTAAATAGAAATAAGTTGCCAACTAAAAAGATTCTGTGTCTAACTTCTAACACCAGAAGTACTGAGGGTCTGAAGCTTGGTGATTATTTTTCTTTTAAACCTGTTATATCCCTTTGCAGTCCATTTCTCTGGATTTCTGGAGTACTCGGACCGACCATTTGAGACCACCAACCAACTGAAATACCCTCGAATGATGAAGCTTGGAAGAGGTAACATAAAGCCCGCTGTAAGGCTGTCTACATTTGACACTTTCATGTGACTTCTGCTATCAGAATTTGAAGATCGAACTGGAGGTGGGAAAGTTGCACTGTAGTGTGATTGTTTTCAGACCTACCTCAGGTGGTTTTCTGGTTGCATTCTGTACAGTTTTCTGTGTGGACACAATCAGGTTGCTGAATGGGCATACTGTAAAATGTGGCATCAGCACTCTGTCTAGAAAATTTGTGTTGGGAGTAAGGCACGCCTTTTTTCAGAATATAACAATCTGTAACCAATCCCTTTATATTTTTTTGTTAGTTTGTTGTCTAATTAGAGAGGTTCACTGGCAAATTTACTACAGTAATTAGCTACGCTATTGCCATCAAGATGTTCTCTATTCCATAATTTGAAGAATCCATACAGGCAGTAAAAAACAGAATCAGCTCTGATCGTTTAGATTTAAAAACAAACATTTAATATCTGGGTTGGCTAGAGTAGAGGTTTGTGAAATCTTGCTCTAAGGTAACAGCTTTTCATGTGTGATTTCATAAGTACTTTTCTTACAGACGTGACTCTATATGGCCTGGAGCTGGGTATTCTGACCATGAAAAAGGGAGAGTTCTCTCGTTTTCTGTTTTTACCTGAGTACGCTTATGGAGACATGGGCTGCCCTCCACTCATCCCCCCTTTTGCCACTGTGCTCTACGAGGTGCAAGTCCTTGACTTCCTTGACTCAGCTCAAGTGGATGAGTTCTTCACACTGAGTTTGGTGAGGTGACTTAGTGTTTTTTTAAAATATGTGTTGTTCTGATATTTTGGCTTACAATTGTATCTGCCAATTATAAGCAAAACCATTTAAGAACTGGTATCGGCCTATTGCTTTAAAATTGGCTGATTATTTCTGACCATGGTGATGTTGTTTGGTAGTATGATTTTACCTTTTTTTGCTTGAGTCGGGTAGTCTTTTATTATAAAAATATATAGCTTAAAAAATTACTTTTGAATGATTGAGTTTGCATTTGTTGAAATTAGAGTCGTCATCATAAGAATCTTTTTTTTTTGCCAGGGCAACAGGTGCAGTAAAACCAAAACATGATAGTGGCCAATTGTGTTCTATGAATATCTATGAATATTTCTTGGCTGTCTCCACCATATTTTTACCATTTCAGAACATTTTCCTCCCTCCAGGAGGAGCAGAACACTGTACCTCTGTACAAACTCCTCAATGTAGTTGACACAGAGCGGAGCTTTGGCAACCGCTGCTTCAATCAGAGTCGCTTTGAAGATGCCAAAGATCGCTACAAACAGGTAACACCAAGAGAAACATGCCTTGTCTTAAATGTAATGTACATTAGTAGAATCAGGTGGATGAATAATTTGGTACCAAATGAACCAATCAAAGGAGGGCTCTTTATGAAAGTGTTATGGTGGTACTCTGATAAATTGAGATAATAAACTTTATTCAGGTTGTTACGCATAAAGGTGAAACACTGCCTACCACCAAAATAACCTTCTACTAACAGTCAAGGGTGATGGTGGAATGTCAAGATCTGGGGCTGCTTTTCCTCTGCATGATGTGGTCAACCTCATTAAAGGAACCATTCATTCTGAGATTCTTGAGTAAAACGTCAGGCCATCAGTCAAGCAGCCAAAACTGAGCCTAATATCAGTCTTCTAACAAAACAACAACCCAAATCATTCAGTCAAATCTACCGAAGAATGGCTCAGGAGAAATATTTGTTTTTTGGATTGGCCAAGTCAAAGTCCTGACCAGTCTAGGTGCTGGGCAGGACCTGAAGTGAGCAGTGCATGCCAGACACCCCTCAAACATCACTCAATTTGCTGAGTCCTATAAGGAGTGGGCAGAAATCCCTGAAGATGTCAGAGACTAATTAGTGACTATTGAAGACATTTATTCCAAGTTATCATTGCTAATTTAGGAGCCACAATCTATTTAATGAAGGGTTTTATCCTATTATTGCACATTTGAATTAGTTTAAGTGAACCACATGTTATATAAACGGTGGAAATAGAGCTCTGGCCACTGCACCCTTTCCTTTCCAAAAAATCAAAAAGGAAGGTTTTTTGATTGAGGAACAGAAGGGTTTAAATTAAGAGACCAAATTGAGTGTCCCTCACTCAAAACTTTTCCAGAGCTGTATGTCCTTTATTTGAAATTTCTTTATTTTTATATTGGGGCTTAGATACATTTTGAGTTTATTTTAATATAGAATGAGGTGGACAGGCAGAGAGTGTGATCGAGGTAGACAGATATCTCAATCTATTTAATTTCTATTAAATTTTTTGTTATTCATACATTTGCTCACACTGTCTGGCCAGGCCCTGACTCTGCTGGGGAATCGGGAGGTGGAGGGAGAAGAGGAGAAGAGGAGCATAGCAGCGGCGCAGTTGCCGATTTACCTCAACCTGTCCCTGACCCAGCTCCGCCTGGATAGGCCCCTAAAAGCCCTGGTGTACAGCCACAAGGCTCTTAAGATCGACCCCAAAAACACCAAGGCCCTCTTCCGCTGTGGTCAGGTCAGACTTTCAGGCTGGGGGTTAGTGAGAGAAGTCATGTTTTCAATAAACGGTGGGTGGATGGGAGTGTGTGTGGGTGGGAGTGTTGGTGGGTGGATGGGTGTGCGAGGGTGGGTGTGTGTTTGGGTGGGTGGATGGGAGTGTGGGTGGGTTGGAGGGAGGAAGGGAGGGAGGGTGGGTGGGTGTTTAAATGGTGTGTGGTGAGTGGTCTAAAGTTAGTTTGAGAAGATTACAAGTCACTGCAAACTAATAGACAGACTGGCAAGGGTTTCAGTGGGGAAAATGTCAGGCCGTTGTCAAGCAGATTTAATCTGTAGTACAGTGAAATCTTACAAATGGACCCTTATATTTGGTTTTTTTCTAAGAAATATAAAATTGTCATCAACAAATATTTTCTTTTATTATTAAAAAATTAGTTGAAAAGCACACCTCTGTCTTTATAAAGCTCTATGGCACATTTCAGAGCAAAATCCAAGTCATCACTGTCAAAGCAATTGTAGAGCTCCAGGCACATATCTTGGAAAGGGTAGCAACATTTTTTGCTGCAATACTCTTCCTATAGCAGTAGTCATATAAATGTGTTACTCTAAAACAGTTTTTGCTTTGTCGTTATGGGCTGTTGTGTGCAGATTGATGAGGAAACAAATGCACTGATCCCCTGCTGATTTTGTATGTTTGCCCATTGACAAGGAAATTATCCGTCTATAATTTTAATGGTATGTTTATTTGAACAGTGAGAGACAGAATAACAACAATAAAATCCAGAAAAACTAATGTCAAATATTTTATAAATTGGTTTGCATTTTAATGAGTGAAATAAGTATTCGACCCCTCTGCAAAACATGACTTAGTACTTGGTAGCAAAACCCTTGCTGGCAATCACAGAGGTCAGATGTTTCTTGTAGTTGTCCACCAGATCTGCACACATCTAACGAGGGATTTTGTCCCACTCCTCTTTGCGTATCTTTTCCAAGTCATTAAGGTTTTGAGGCTGACGTTTGGCAACTGAAACCTTCAGCTCCCTCCCCAGATTTTCTATGGGATTAAGGTCTGGAGACTGGCTAAGCCACTCCAGGACCTTAATGTGCCACTCCTTTGTTGCCTTGGTCGTGTGTTTTGGGTCATTGTCATGCTGGAATACCCATCCACGACCCATTTTCAATGCCCTGGCTAAGGGAAGGAGGTTCTCACCCAAGATTTGATGGTACATGGCCCCGTCCATCGTCCCTTTGATGCAGTGAAGTTGCGTAGTGTGTTACCAATTGTTTTCTTGGTGACTATGGTCCCAGCTGCCTTGAGATCATTGACAAGATCCTCCTGTGTAGTTCTGGGCTAATTCCTCTCCGTTCTCATGATCATTGCATCTCCATGAGGTGAGATCTTGCATGGAGTCCCAGACCGAAGGAGATTAACAATTCTTTTGTGTTTCTTCCATTTGCGAATAATCGTACCAACTGTTGTCACCTTCTCACCAAGCTGCTTGGCGATGGTCTTGTAGCCCATTCCAGCCTTGTGTAGGTCTACAATCTTGTCCCTGACATCCTTTAGTCTTGGCCATGGTGGAGAGTTTTGAATCTGATTGATTGATTGCTTCTGTAGCCAGGTGTCTTTTACACAGGTAACAAGCTGAGATTAAGAGCACTCCCTGTATAAAAGACAACTGGAAGCCAGAAATCTTTCTGATTGAGAGGGGATGAAATACTAATTTCACTCATTAAAATGCAAATCAATTTATAACATTTTTGACATTTGTGTTTTGTTTGTTTAATAAAGCAAACAAAATATGAAGAATATATATTTAAATAGAATAATGTTTCTAAACACTTAAAATAATACTGATGCTCCAATGATGAGAGCAAACCCTGATTGGTGGGTGTTATGTTAAAAAAACTATTCCAAAAGAGTCACCGTCCAGTTGAAGCTGACAGCAATTTGTCATAGTCATGGTATCATTTCTAATTAAGTGCTAGTGCCAAAACAATTATGTCACTGCCCAAAAAGCATCGTGTTTAGAAAACATATTTGCTATGACCATTTTAGGTTTTTTATGTTGTTTTAGAAATATCCTAAAATGTATATGTTCCCATTTTTACATTTTTGTTTTTCATGTTTGATGAAATCACATTTTTGGAAAGAAATGCATTCAAATGTTTCAAATAGTGCTTTTTCCTCAGGCTTATTTGGAGTTGTTTGAGTATGAGAAAGCCCAGGATTACCTCATGATGGCCCAGGCCAACAAACCGTTTGACACTGACATCAACAATCTCCTGAGGAAGCTTGCCATGTAAGATAGTATTCCTGATATTCGTTGTTCATTCACTTATGTAAAAATATTATCCAGTGTATATCTGGATATTTGGTATAGCTATGTATATTTTCTGAATGTGCGCAATAATAATTAACAGAATACGCTTTTTGCATTAATATGCCCCAGACGTTTTGTATCCTTTTAATAAACTACTATAAGTTTGTGGTTGTAGCAAAGCTACTTATTGTAACGATAGATATAAGCACAATGTCAGTATGATCTTTTGTTAATTGTCCTAGTTCTACCCTAGTGACCCATTGTTTCTCTACTAAACATAGAACTTTGTTTGCAGATGCTACAATAACTCTTTAGACAAAGAGAAAGAACTGTGCTCCAAGATGTTTGCAGACTTTGTGAAAAAGTGAAGGTAAGGCTTTACATAGCTGATTTACTGTTTAACAGATTACATTTGAAAGGGAATTAACCAGCGATTTTAAGTCATCTCTTGTAGCAGCAACCTATTTTCAAGCCTAGACTGTGCTGCTTGTTGGCAAAGAATGCCTTTTTTCAAATATAGTTTTACCAAATTCTGATCTAGATAGATTTGTGCTCAAAAGTTTGCATACCCTTTGAAGATTGGTAATATACACTCACCTAAAGGATTATTAGGAACACCATACTAATACTGTGTTTGACCCCCTTTCGCCTTCAGAACTGCCTTAATTCTACGTGGCATTGATTCAACAAGGTGCTAAAAGCATTCTTTAGAAATGTTGGCCCATATTGATAGGATAGCATCTTGCAGTTGATGGAGATTTGTGGGATGCACATCCAGGGCACAAAGCTCCCGTTCCACCACATCCCAAAGATGCTCTATTGGGTTGAGATCAGGTGACTGTGGGGGCCATTTCAGTACAGTGAACTCATTGTCATGTTCAAGAAAGCAATTTGAAATGATTCGAGCTTTGTGACATGGTGCATTATCCTGCTGGAAATAGCCATCAGAGGTTGGGTACATGGTGGTCATAAAGGGATGGACATGGTCAGAAACAATGCTCAGGTCGGCCGTGGCATTTAAACAATGCCCAATTGGCACTAAGGGCCCTAAAGTGTGCCAAGAAAACATCCCCCACACCATTACACCACCACCACCAGCCTGCACAGTGGTAACAAGGCATGATGGATCCATGTTCTCATTCTGTTTACGCCAAATTCTGACTCTACCATCTGAATGTCTCAACAGAAATCAAGACTCATCAGACAAGGCAACATTCTTCCAGTCTTCAACTGTCCAATTTTGATGAGCTTGTGCAAATTGTAGCCTCTTTTTCCTATTTGTAGTGGAGATGAGTGGTACCCGGTGGGGTCTTCTGCTGTTGTAGCACATCCGCTTCAAGGTTGTGCGTGTTGTGGCTTCACAAATGCTTTGCTGCATACCTCGGTTGTAACAAGTGGTTATTTCAGTCAAAGTTGCTCTTCTATCAGCTTGAATCAGTCGGCCCATTCTCCTCTGACCTCTAGCATCAACAAGGCATTTTCGCCCACAGGACTGCCGCATACTGGATGTTTTTCCCTTTTCACACCATTCTTTGTAAACCCTAGAAAAGGTTGTGCGTGAAAATCCCAGTAACTGAGCATATTGTGAAATACTCAGACCGGGCCGTCTGGCACCAACATCCATGCCATGCTCAAAATTGCTTAAATCACCTTTCTTTCCCATTCTGACATTCAGTTTGGAGTTCAGGAGATTGTCTTGACCAGGACCACACCCCTAAATGCATTGAAGCAACTGCCATGTGATTGGTTGATTAGATAATTGCATTAATGAGAAATTGAACAGGTGTTCCTAATAATCCTTTAGGTGAGTGTATGTACCATTTGTAAAGAAAACACGAGTGTGCATGCAAAACACGTCTTATTTCTTATTGGATTCATACTCAACGGTAGGTCATAACCGAATGGCACAATCATAAAACAAAACATGTCAACAAAGAAATAAATTAACTGACCCCTGTTCAAAAGTCTGCATACCCACATGGGGAGCTTTTCCACCACATAGTACCGGATCGTTAATACCGGTAGTAGCGAGGGAAGCACGCGTGAATAGTAACTTTGGTCTTAATATATTGCAGACTGCAAAAATGGTTAGAAAGCTTGGTAGGCTACTTCTGTTTGGCTTGACATTAGTACTTTGACCAGTGCAATGTATGGCAGATAGCCTATAGAAAAACCCAGGGGAGGAAATAGACGAGGTCCTTTTGTAGGCTACAAAAACAGTGAGTTGATTTCAACACCAGTGCATAGGTCCAAACCGAGATGTGTTTTGGGAAAATACGATTCTGGTCCTATGCACTGGCACTGAAATGAACCCATTTCAATGCAAGGACTCCTGGGACAGACCCGCAAAGACTCGCCGTTCTCATCTCTTAAAACCATTTTCCGACACTGGACAGCGAACAGCAGAACAGCTTGTTTTGCTTTGCTGCACGCTTTGAGTCACTCTTGTCAGAAGTCTTCTGTGTTTCTATGTCACCTTTTGGTATTGCCTCAGCTCGCTTGCAACCTTGACTGAACCCGTACTAAAAAACGTATCTGGTACCAGGTACTATCCTAACATTTGGCCAGTGGAAAAGCAAAAAAGGCGTCAAGCTGGTACCAAGCAGTGGAATAGCTCCTAAAGCGAGTAGAGTCGAGCCGGTACAATGCAGTGGAAAAGCACCATTAGTTCTTAATACTGTGTATTGGCCCTTTAGCATCAATGACAGCGTGCAGTGTTTTATAATAGTTGTCCGTGAGGCCCCGAATTCTTGCAGGCGGTATAGCTGCCCATTCGTCTTGGCAAAATACCTCCAGGTCATGCACCATTTTTGGTTGTCTAGCATGAAATGCACATTTGAGATCTCCCAGAGTGGCTTGATGATATTAAGGTCAGGAGACTGTGATGGCCACTCCAGAACCTTCACCTTTTTCTGCTGTAACCACTGGAGGGTCAACTTGGCCTTGTGCTTAGGGTCATTGTCGTGCTGGAAAGTCCAAGAGCGTCCCATGTGCAGCTTTTGTGCAGAAGAATGCAAATTGTCTGCCAGTCTTTTCTGATAACATGCTGCATTCATCTTGCCCACATTTTTTGCAATATTCCCCGTGCCTTTAGAGCTCACAACCCCCTAAAACATGAGTGACCCAGCACCTTGCTTCACAGTGGAGATGGTATTCTGTTCACTATAGGCCTTGTTGACCCCTCTCTAAACATAGCGCTTATGGTTGTGACCGTAAAGTTTTATTTTGGGGTGTGCCAGAAGCTGAGGCAAAATTAGTGTGCCAGAAGCTGAGGCATGTTGGGGTGTTGTTGGGCATATTGTATCCTGGTTTTTTTGTGGCTTTGGCGCAGTAAAGGCTTCTTTCTGGCATTTCAACCATGCAGTCATATTGTGATCCTTGAAACAACCACAACGTCTTTTTCCAGAGCAGCCTGGCATTTGCAAGGCTTTGGATTTCTTTTTATATCCTTTTCCATCTTAATAAAGTTCCATTACCTTGTTACACAGGTCTTTTGACAGTTCTTTTCTGCTCCCCATGACTCAGTATCTAGCCTGCTCAGTACATCCATGTGAGGGCTAACAAACTCATTGAGTATTTATACACAGACACTAATTGCAATATAAAAAGCCACTGGTGTAGAAAATTCACCTTTAATTGCCATTTTCACCTCTGTGTCACCTTGTGTGTCTGTAACAAGGCCAAACATTCAAGGCTATGTCAACTTTTGATCAGGGCCATTTGGGTGATTTCTGTTAAAACAACTTTGTGATAATAAATGTCTTATGTTCACTATCCTTAAGTAAAATACAGTTTTCTTTGCATGATCAGTCATATTTTCACAATTTCTGCCACGGTATGCAAACTAACCACCTACAAGAGCGGTTGTTGCATAGTAGTCAAGATTCGATTGGTCCTATCCAAATATTTTCTAAAAGACCTTAAACATGTTCACTTTGCAGGCTGTCTAGCAAGCAATCTTTTCATGTAAATGTTTCCAAAACACTGGTTATGTCTGTGCTAGCCTTTGGAGGGCGCTGGTGTTTGCCACATTTCGATTGTCTATTTCATATGCTTACAACTTTTCACTTGGTTTTAATAAGAGGCACTTGCCATCAGTAACCACTCAATCATCTAGCAGTGTAGCATCTATCTCTATTGAAAATCACATGTATATTTTTGTTAATGGACATCTAATTCAATAATTACAGGCTTAGGGCAGTATATTTAAGAATAATACTTTCTGTACCGTGTGTTGGTCTGTAGGGGTTGGCAATTCTCTCTAATGCCTTGGAATGTTTCTGTTCAGTATCTCTGAATGTGTAGATGACTACCCCCCCCCCCTCCCCCCCCCCCCCCCCCCCCCCCCCCCATATGGCCCATGTGGAATTGAAAGATACAAAATGAATAATGTGTATGTACAGGTCCTGACTCCAGACACCTGTAGATATCACATTTAGCAGAGATGAAAACGGCTGCAATCTAAAAAAATCTGTGGTTGCTGTAATTTCACAGTAACAGATTTACAAGACGCAGCTCGTTCACTTTTTTAATGAATCTAAACAAATGTCAACCTTGGGTGCTTTGTAACAAGGCCAAACATTCAAGGGTATGTAAACTTTTGATCAGGGCCATTTGGGTGATTTCTGTTAAAACAACTATGTGATAATAAATGGCTTCAAAAGATCACTATCCTTCATATGACATTTTATAGTGATCATACAACATCAAAAGATTTTCATGTTTAACAAACTATACTATACACAAGGGACTAGTTGAACAGTGAAAATTAACATTTTGTTACAAATAAATGGCATCAATACCACAACCCATGAAACGGTTACCATACACTGTTTTTGCACATGTTTAGGTAAATATGTGCATAGAGTTGGAAATCTATAACCACTGTTTGGCATAACTTTTTTTATTAAAACCTCAGATTTTTTCTGTTACTGTGACATTTGCCTGCTTGTTTAGCTTTGAGTGACAGCATGTTCTATAGTGATAAAGCGTTAGGGTAATTTAGGAATCATGTTTTCTAAATGCTTTTTAAAAAGCTTGAGCACTCTAGATCTGCTGAGGTATCCTTCTTTTATTACTACAGTAGGTGGGAACTTGCATGTCAGAAGAGACCAAGTGTGTGTGTTCTTATTTTTCTGTCTTACTACAATCATGCAATGCAAGAACATTTGGACAGGTCTAAGATAGCAAAGTCCTAACAAAGATAGCAAAGCCTAACAAATTGGTCCCTACCAGAGTGTGTAGACTGTGCCTAAAAGCATATTTACTTGTTGGGTTTAGGATAAAATGTAGAATTGGGGTTAGTTTTAGGCTTTCAAGGTTAGGGTTAGGTAAAAGCATTGGTTTAAAGGTTAGGTTATTGAGGTTAGGGGATAGGGTAAATGGGGAGTAGTATTTTTAGACAGAAAAGAGTGCGTGTGTGTGTGTGCGGACTGTCTGGGGTTACATTTTTGACTCATTCTGTTGCAGGTGATGGTGTAAACAAGAACTTAGTCAACAGAAGTCTCACACAAATGTTAGTAATGTGGAAATGTAATAACTTATATTTCAAGTTTTGTTCATACATTTAGCAAGCTATTGTTCATACTAAATCCAGCACTTGGGACAGTGAAATGTCTTATCAAGGATGATTTGTTTTTTGTGTTTACTGTTAGTAAAGTCTCTTTTGAAAGCAAACTGTTGTCTTAGTTATCCATATAAAAGTGATCCAAGTGAGTCACATTTCTGGTAAAAATAACAAACCTTGGAGTAGGAAAACAAAAAACTTTCTACATTGATTTGCATTTCAAAGTGGGATTGAGGGGGATTCATGGGTCTCCATCAAAGATTCAGAATCTTTCAGCAGGACAATGACCCTAAAAGCACTTTAGAATGGCTGGCTAAAGTGGAAAAACCAAACACTGCCCACACCTCAAGACACACAGTCAGTGAAGTATGTTGGTGGCAACATCATGTTGTGGGAGTGCTTCTCATGGGCATTTTGTTAAAACTGAAGGAAGAATTGATAGAGCAAAATACAGGGAAATACTGTCAGAGAAACTGCTTCTGTATGCTGAAAAGCTTGGGAGGAAATTCACCTTTGAGCAACACAGTGTTCCCAAACACAAGGTAAAAGGAATTTTTTTAGTGTCTGAAGAACAGAAATGGAAATGTCTTACAGTAGCCCAGTTAATACTCATAAAAAATCCAGATGAGAGTCTTTGGCGCTCTGCTTGAAAATTGTGGTCCACAATTCAGCACGCACATCCACAAATGGTTGGGTGTTGACATGAGAATGCATTAGACAATCAGTTGACTTATTTCCTTATATGACTTAATAAAATCCAGTTGCATTTATATTTTTGTTCAGTGGTTTTATGTTTATTTTATACTGCGGGGTTGTATATACCAAAACAACATATCTGTCTTTTTAATAGATAGCATGTCACATGACATACCAAAATGCATTTTGGTCCAAAATGGTCATTGATGTCTACTAACCAGGAATGACATTACAGAAATCACCATTAGGAGACCAAAGGTTTTCTGTCATAGAAATGTATATAAGCTTAGTATTATCACTACATTTCTAGGTATCATTGAAAAAAACATCAATACAAAAAATCAAGTAGATTTAAAATATTAATTAATGAATAAAATAGTTATTTTAACATTTGTTATTTAATAAGGAATACTCTCGTAGTTAAGAGGGGGAAATTGAGTCATGTCATGTTGTGTATTTAAAAATGAATATATTATATATATTCTTTGGGCACCAGAATTGACCCTTAAATAGAGTGCTCCCATCTAATGATCGGACGGGGGCAATAGTTTGCTTCCATGGAGCCATGTAGGTCTTTGATGGTATCATAGAATTCTGGATGTTATTACAGTCCGCATAGATTTACATTTCTTGTGCCTTCTGAACCCACCAGGTGTCTTCCATGACCCGCAATGCCAGCTGGGTTACTGCTCTTGCCTCAGGATAGGCAGCTTTCAAAGTGGGTGATTCGGGGTTTGACAGGAGGGCTTTATTGGCTTTGTTTTGGTTGCAAGCAAAGCTGTATTTTGGGAGAGTTATTGTCAAACCAGTCCTGATGCTGTTTCCTTGACAGACCCAGAGCCTGAGGCTGCTCTGTGGATTGCGGTGCACGGAACTGCCCAATGTGATGATCAGTCCAAAGCATGGCCATTGTGATCAGCACATCCTGTCTGTCCTTTTGATGGACAATGATGTAGTCCAGGAGGTGCCAATGCTTTGAGTGAGGATGTTGCCAGGTGGTTTTGAGTATGTTCTTCATTTGGAAGATGGTATTTGTGATGACCAGGTGGTGTTCTGAACAGAGGGAGAGGAGCTGGAGCCCATTGTTTCCCCACCCCAAACGTGCCAAGAACTCTACTCAATAGGAGATACTCAGAGCCCACTCTGGCATTGAAGTCTCCCATGAGGATGAGTCTAACCTGTGGCTGGGGTTTTCTGAATGACGCTGTGGAGAGCTCTGTAAAAGGACTCTTTGATGTGCTGCCCTGTATCCAGGGTTGGTGCGTAGGCGCTGATGAGTTGCAAAGCGTCCCTTTGTAAGTGGAATGCACCACGTCATCAGCCTCTTGTTGGTGCTAATGGGGGATTCAGATATACGCTGCAGCAGGTGTCTTCACAGCGAAGCCCACTTCATGCATGTACCCTCAGTGACTCCTTTCCAGAAGAGTACCCAGCACCAGCTTATGTCAAGGAATCCTCTCCATGTAGTCTGGTGTCACTGAGTGCCGCGCTGTTGATGTTATTGAGCTCAAGGGCCACCAAACATTTTCTTTGGTGAGGCCAATTTTTGACCTCTGAGGGATGCTCTGACTGTTGCGGTTTACTGTCCAGAGTTGGTAGAGCAGAACATTTTTGGAGCACCTTTTCCAGGTCCTTCCCAGGCGTCAGCAGTGTCAGGCGTGAGCAGTGGAAGTTGCCGAAGAGACATGCTGCTCCTCCCCACGTCCCATCACTCCATTGCTGCCGGTAGGCATGGTTTGGCTAGGAAATCCCAATCGCATCCTTGGCCTGCACCTGCTGCCATTCCACATCGCCGTAGGACTTTGGGGCAGGGGGTTTGGAGCAATGGGTTTGCACAAGGAAGAGATTAAGGTGAGGGTGTGGGTGCCCAGTCCTCACTCCCACCATCTTCACTCCGCCAGACAGACTTCCAGGGGAAGCTCATGAGGCCCTTCGTCTGGCAGGGACTGATGGTCATCCGGTCTGTCGCCAACTGCAGATTTGTGCTCAGCGTTTACTCCTCTAGCCGTCATACCTTCCCAGGTTAACCCACGTGGCAGTGGGACAGTGGTTGGTGAATCACCTCTCAGGACCACTGCTGAGATCCTCTACCGGTTCAGCCTGGGGTTTGCAAAGCCCCAGTTACCATGGGTTGCCATGAGGAGGCATAGAAGGAGTCTTGGTGAGAGAGTGGTTATGTACTCAGCACGGAAGACTTACACTCTGCTTCCTGAACACTGGCGGAGGCGGCCTGCGGCATCCCTACATGCAATGGCTCATTTAGCAAACTGCTCTAGATGCATCGCAGCTCTCTGCTGACAATACGACCAGCCAACCCACATCATTAAGTAGAAGCAAGGTGGCCCCAGACAAGTGTGACATCAAATGGAGTGGCATTTCTGAAGATAAACCAGTCTAGTTTGAGCCAGCCCTTTCATATTACCTGCTAATGGATTAAAACACCTTTAATATAGAGTTTTTTAATTATGCCACGGGTCAGTACTAGCAAGAACCAGCTACACAGTTACAATGTAGTGATTTGGGTTTGAGTGCAGAAAACATACTGTAGGGTAATGCATTGTGGCAGAAAACTGGTCGGGAGTCTAACGCGATCGAAACCAAATGCTTATGGTTCTGGGCAATTTTCACTTTTTTAGTGGCAAAGTATGGCAACATGTTCCAGTTCTCCTCCAGCCTTTTGATAAAAAATGACTGTCTGGGTCAAGCAAAATCCCTTAATCATTTTCTGATTAGCAAAATTATGCACAGTTAATTTCTGTTCAAGGAAGATAACAAGCACGGTCTTGGGAATCACAATGCCATCTAAATTGCTTTTTAAAAATATTTTAAATATTTAAATATATAGTTTCCACCGCTAATGTAATACATTCTGTCAGTTTCCCTCGTCAATTTAATGTATTGAGAAACTAAATATCCAGCGACTGTCCATTATAAAACTTGATCTCACTGGATTGGGGAGAGTAGCTTTGAATGCAAAATTGTTATTGCTGCATTTCTCCTGGTGTCCATACAGTCAAATTCTACTTTCAGACCCTTTAAGTTGAAACCTACTACAACATGTCCATTGCAGGTCTAGACAATGCAAGCCCGTTGTAGATCTGTTTGTGTACACAGGCCTTCGTGCAAACTTTTAGCAGATAGCACTTTCAGATGGAACAAGGCGATAACATTCACACAAAGGGATCAGGTCTACGTCTAAGCTCTAGTTTGTTCCTGAGGAAGAGACAGTGGAACCCAATGACCTTTTTTAAAGGAAGATAAGATAGACCTGCCATGCAGTCTGCTGAGAGGCTGGACCAGGGGAGCCACCCAACAACATGGGAGGTATTATCTGACAGAGAAAAAAAATGTCACTGACAATTTAAGAAGAACCTTTATAAGAAATTGAAAAAAAGTCTTAGAGGACCAAAATATTCAACTCAAGATCACTCTGAATGGCCTTTCAGGACTCTGGGGCAAAATATTCCAATGCAGTTGTCTCGTGGTTTATCTCCAGCACAATCCAGACTTGAGAGCGTGTTTCGTAACAGCTGTTTTTCCAACAGATTTTCTCTTTTAGTTAGAATGTTTTTGCATGATTGCCTGACAGAAGCTAAGGCATGCATATATACAATATCCACTTAATCTCGGAGCAACATAAGAGTTGCTTGCACAATATATTTTCTATGCTGATGTGACGGATGTGATTTCTGATGAAAGAAACCAATTTTCATCTTTTGCTTTTTCCCCAAGTCACTACAGATTGTCATCTAACCAAATACCAAGGTGTTTGTAAGAAGCTACATGTACTACAAAATAACCATTTAGAGTAGTAATTTGAGGGTCATTTGACCTAGAAAATAGCATGTACTTATGTTGGTACTAAATGAAATAAATGGTGATTTTTGTATCAGTTGTACACCAGACGGAAGGTGTGCAACAGCTTGTTTAAGTGAGGGAGCTATAGCGCATAGAAATGTATCATTGTAAACATTAGGTGCACAATTTCTCAGAGTTCATAAATATAGCTCTAGAAAAAATTAAGAGACCACTGCACCTTTTTGTTTCCTTTCCAAAAAAGTTGGAACGCAAGGTTTTGAGTAAGGGACAGAAGTGTTTAGTTTGCACTGGTCTTTTAATTTTAACCCTTCAGTTCCTCACTCAAAACCTTCCTTTCCAACATTTTTGGAAAGAAAAGGAAAAGGTGCAGTGGTCTCTTAATTTTTTCCAGAACTGTATATAGAATGAACAAAATAGGACCCAAAATTCAACCCTTTGGACCACAAAATGTGTACATATTATTGTATCAGCTACATTAATCTTAGTTCTGTCACTAAGGTAATTTTGAAACCAGAGGCCAGGCCTATGAAGACAGCCTTTTTAATAAAATGTTGTGAGCTACTCTATCAAACGCCTTTGACAGGTCAGCAAACAGCAACACAGCTTAATTTCTCAAGTAAGGCTTTGACAATATAATTTACAACCAGTGTAGTGTGGATAGCACTGTGCCCAGATATGAAAAACTGACTGAAATGTTGAAAATGCTATTTTCTAATAAAAAGGAATGTCACTTTATTTACCACTGTCTCCAGGATTTTAGCAAGGGATGACAATTAAGAGAGAGGTACTGCACTTGATGGGTACTGTGTATATAGAGTAGTTAGGTTGGGAAAAGGTGGAGGTGTGGCCATTTAAAAAAAATCTCTTTTCAGTCTCTTTAAGTCTGTCTGAATTAATAAGGAATTTGAATTGCTAACCTAATGTATTAAATTAGGAGACAATGGTAATATTACAGTTGCTGGAGTATACCGCCCACCATCTGCCAAGAAAGGTATGCCTAACCACCTAACAGACCAACTGGACGCATTTATATCAAATTAAGTTGTTGGGCTATGCTATTAGTGGCATAGTCCATGGGTGCCAGTACTCTCCTGTTGTATGTAGACCGAGTCAAAATCAATATGGTGATGATGGCACATCAAACGGAGCTCCAAGAAGCATCTAAGGTTAACTGTCCTGAGAGCTGGACGATCAGAGAGGCACAGGCACACTAATGCGCCTGTTCTGCCGGGTCTACTTTAATATGCCCGTGGTGCTGACAGAAACATGGCGTTTGAGACGTGCAGGCGCTGACTGTTGTGTGTATGTCAGCCTCCACTCCTCTTGAGTCAATAAGCCAGACAGAGCCTTAGGTCTGTGGCACACGCAGAGAAATATAACTAGCCAGGTCTGCCAGCCAGTATTATAGTATGTCCGTTATAATTAAGTCTCTGATAAAGGCGCCTAAGGAACAATCTGTGGAGAAAAAAGAAACACACTCTACTCTTAAATCAACTCTGCCTGGCATTATTATAATTTATGAAAACACTTTCAGACCATTTGTGTAAATTCTATCCCCCTTCTCTCCTTTTGGTAGATCAATGTCTTATTCATAACATATAAAGTGGTGTCTCTATACCCAGAATTTTTTTCTGGTTTAGGAAAGGTTGTGTTTTCTTTTCCCATTGCTGCTCTCCCAGCTCTGATTAAACACACTCCCTGCTGCTTGGAATAGCAGCACTCTAAAGATAGAGTAGTGAGGGAGAAGGAGGAAAGGGTCAAAGGAGGATGTTTTCTTTCTTTTACCCTCCAATACAGCAGTGATTCTGTCGAGAAGCTTATGGCTTATCACCATATCTCCGTCGTTCGGTTCCTGCAGCCCCTAGCAAGAACGAGGGCTCCTCTGTTGGGGGTCAGGTATGTATAGTCCTGTGTGTTAAGGGATAGCTAAATCTACAGTGGTACGTCATAAAAACAGTGGTGTTTTTGTTCAGGCCTCTTTGCTTGCATATAAAGCATAGGGCCCTTTTTTTCTCTCGGACCCTCTGTATAATTACTAGCAGATTTGACAGCTCAGCTTTTCCCCCTAAAGTTTTTCTTCAACAATTTCAATTGGAGCTAAAACAAGTTCTTCCAAAGACTGCAGCCTTTTCATCTTGAACACTCATATTTCAAATGGGTGATTGGTTTTTCTAGTAGACCGATGCCTCTTAAGCACCTTGTTGGGCACAGAAGGTCTTTGTTAATGTAAAGAAAAAAGATGTCTGTATTCTCAGCTGTGCTAGGTTCTGCTATAGCAGGGTTAAGTGGATAGTCACAGCCCCTTGCCACCTTGGGTCTGAATGAAGTAAGACAGTAGAAGGTGATAAGTTAGGCCGAATGGACAGAACAAAGGAAGTTCATTGTTTGGGCCAATTTTGAATTTATTCCGGTAGTGTCAAGGAGTATAATTGTTTTGTCAAATTGCAAACAATGATACAATACTGCTTTGGCATTGTACCTTTGTCCTGAGGCCAAGTGTTTCTTAGTTTTATGTATAAACGTACCCCTGAGTGCCGTAAAATACTGTAGATGGTCCTAATCTCACCCTTTTGATTGGCCTACAGAGGTCATTGTTTCTCTTGCCAAAACTTTCCTGCACAGCATTTCTTGGCCATCTTAGACCACTTGATGCAGCTCATGCCTCTGTGTGGAGACATCTAAGTGCTACATTTTCTCATGGGATACGTAGCAAACAGCATGGCGAAGCGTAGCCCCAGGTCTGTTTCCAATGTTTGTGGCTCCATTCTCACTTAAATGCCTACTCTAGTCCTCAGTATTTAGGACAATTACCATAGGAACACTAGTTTGTGTTTTTACATGCCCCCTGCAGCACGAATGCCCCATTCCTGCTGGCTCCAATTGAATACATGCTTTGTATTCAATAAACCTATAAAAAGGGACCACTTAATAAAATGAGATTTTTTTTTATCAAAACATGTGTCCAGTTGAAGTGACCTGCAAAGCTGTTTTATTTATACATTTCCCCCACGCAAACAATTAGTTACTAAGAAATGTAGGATTTGAACTACTGGATACACAGCAATGGGTGTCAAAACAAGCTATTTAGGTAAATATCTCGCTAATGCAGTAACAGGGCTGTAAAAGTAACGGTATTCGAATTCGGGGAAGCCCAATTGGTTCGCACGTGAACCAAATTAATACATTTGAAAACATTTTAGCAAAATGTTAGCAGCATTTTGGCATTCCAGTAAACTACAATGGGGATTGACAGAGCTGTTGATAAAACCATAACTGCATGTCGCACTTGACCAAAGTAAAGTAAATAATAATAATTGTAGAGTTAGTTGAACCAAATATGTTGACAAACTTCACCTTGTCCTGACAAGATTTACACAGTTGTAGAAATGCCTAGCCATTAAACCTAGCCATTTAATAGAAATGCCTAGCCATTAAATTCATTATTAAATAAATGAATGGTTAAATGTGAAAAGAACCAGTATCAAATATTTCCACTAGGCTTCATGGGGATGATTCGTCGACTATTTCAGTTTATTTCAGCACAGGTAGGTCTAGTACCCATATGATTGTAAAACAATGTTTGTGGCTTGTCTATAATTTGCACATTATTTTAGATTGTTCTCGTCAGGCATTATGCATATACAAACTGATTTTCAGTAACTGTTTACATTTTTGGGCGTACTGAAAACATTGAACCATGACCTTCAGACCGCAGTGCATATCAAACTGTAGGTTGGGCATACAATTACACCACTAGCAGTAAGTATACTTTTTTTTTTTTTACAATGTATAGCTACTGTAGCTAAGTTACTGTACAACTGGATCAAACCAAAGGGACGTATTCCACCTCTTGAATTGAAATAGGCATGACACTTATATTTGTTAAAGCTTTCCAATAAGGAGGGCAAGGATGTTGGCACCTTTGGGAAGGTAAAGGAGCTGTGTATGAGATCTCTGATTTGAAGCAGGATGTTATCAGTGTTATTACAGTCATGTCCAGACATGGTAGCCTAGCTAGCAGAACCACTGTAGTACTGAGCAAAGACCTGAACAGGTCCTCAATGCCTTGTTGCTGTTAGATCTGGAAGTTGTTAATTTACCAAAAATGTATAAATAAAGCAAGAAAGCTGCATTTTTTATGAACAGTCTGATGTCCACGTTCTGTATGTCATTTCTGGCAGTACATTTGAGCATTTGCACCATACCATTGTAAACAAGTTCTATATTTATGTATCTCAAAACCCAATACTGTTGGTAGGGCCTCAGTTTTCATTCTGCTGCTTGTCCCACAAGCCCACCCTATAAATAGCCCAGTATCTATTTAATGCACAGTTGCTCTTGAAGTATACATAAAGTATCTCACTGTGCATCCCGTTTTAAAACATTTGAGAAGCCAAACAATGGTGCTGTAAATTTCATGAAGATTTTGCGGCCCATTTCCACTATTCCACCACTCCATAATTCTCCAGAAAACATGGCAGCCATTCTAGAGAACAGGAAAGGACATTGTATGGCCTCGCCATCCCATGCCAAAAATGTCCATATATGTTTTTCTTTTTCCTACCTCTCCCCCTCTTTTCAACACTGAGGAGAATAATCCGAGCTTTATGCGAGCGAGGGCATGTGTTTATGCAAGTGTACCGGGACAGGGGGAACAAGGGGGGACAGCCCATTCAAATCAAATCACTGTTTATTGGCAGAAGTAATGGCGGGGTGTAGCGAAATACCTGTGTTTCTAGCTCCTAACAATATAGTGTAAGAAATAAATACAAAATAAATCAACAGAATAGACTGGTTATGTGTGGTAGTTCTCTGGTATATAATGAAGCAATAAGGTCAGACGGGGCCTTCGTGCAGGAGTGGCAGAAAGAAAAAAATCTCAGCCAGAGTTTGCCAGAAGGAGACTCTTAGACTGAGTGAAAAAGGTTTCATTAGGAAGAGACGTTATTGTGGTTCAGGTGTGGCATGATGACTGAGTCTGCACGATTGCAGGCTGGGTACTGGGCTGTTAGACAGCTAGTGGATGTTGTTTAGCAGACCAAGAAACATATTAGTCTCCCCTTAACTCCTTTGTTGCACCGTTTCTTTCCCTGGACGTCCTTGGTGACTCCTTGGTGTCCTGAAGGCTGGGCAGCGCGCCGCAGATTGACCCGAAAACCTTCTCAAGTGCCGCTCAGCCGCGAGTGGAGTAGTTTCCATACAAGAGATTGATAGAACTTGACAGAAAAAGGAAAGGAAGGTGAGATGAAGGGACGTCTTTTAGGAAGGAAAAAATGGAGGAGAGGAGGAGAGAGGCGCGGGAAAGAAAGACGTCATTAAGTGACAGGTCACTGGGAACTTGGAACAGTGTGTTGGAGCCGCCAACTCCAAGGGGAAACACTGAGAGGTTGGTGCAGAGGCTCAAGGCTAACACATCGGATGGATGGCATTTTGAGTTGAATGTTATTACTGCTGTTTTCATTGACATGAATCTGGTTAATATTGAGCTAGGTTTCACCCCTCTTTGTGGGAGTCTCGGCTACTCCCCTACCCCTCTGTCTGCTGCAAAGTCACGTCCCGTAGTGCAGCTGGTCTTTGCTGTGCGTAGCCTCTGCGACACATTTCACCCCATGGTGGGCCCAGCCGCTCAAGGTCATGTCCTGATGGGGTACACAGGAGGAGGGAGGAGGGCAGAGGAGTGGGTGGGGAGGACAGCGTTGTATTTTAGTCTGCCACTGAAAGATTGCCACCTCCCTGTCGGGGTCCACTCTTCTCCAGCAGTACGTTTCATGTGCCCGTGGCCTTTACTATCCACTGTTCTCACCTCTGGCTTCGTCTGTATTCCCTGCTGGTCTGCAGGCTGAATGAAATGACAGGACACGTACAGAATAGCAGCTTCGGTCTAAGGGCTTTATAGCTTTTGTTTTGCGATGACCTGCCTGTTAGACAGTGATAAGTTGACTACACTTTCGATATTTAATTATTATTACTTTACATTATTATCTGAATACTCAAGAGCTATTCTGCTTTGCACTGCTCCAGTATATTTAGCCCCCCTTATGGAGTTTGACAGGTCAGACTCAGGCAGTAAATGTATTCCTGTAACTGTGATATAAATATCTGCTGTCTGTTCAGGCATGGGAGGCGTCCTGTAAAGACACTGCCCTTGGGGAAAGAGGAGGAGGTGGTGACGGGTGAGGTAGAGTCATCCATTCTAGGTATTTTCCTGTTAATTGGACTGATTCGTCAGCTATTTCTGATTCTGACAGTGCAGGGTGATTTAACGACAGGCACGCTTGTTGGATTATTGCCTCTTCTAGGCCCTGCAAAAGCCTGTCAGGTCTGTTGCCCCTCATCACAATGCTAGATATAGCCATCAATGGCCCGAAGAGCTCTCAGCTCCCCATACCATACAGGTTTCAATAGTTACCACATGTGTGGTCCTTTTTATAAGAGCCGTAAAACTATTATATCTACTTTAAATACAATCTGTTAGGTCTCCAGTATTTCTACCAAGTGTTATGGAGGAGTGAACGGAAACAAGTTCCCTTATGTCTGCAGGACGTACGGTCAAGCCAGCTCGTTTACTCGTGAGCTCCTCAGAGCTGAGTGGTCACCTGGTTCAGTCCGACCATAAACACTGCACAGTCATCAGTGTCCCTCAAAAACAGACTTCCAACACGTATCTCACCTCTCTGTCAGGACTGTGATCGGCTCAAACAGGGCCTCCTGCAAACAGCCAAAACACAGTCTGCTTCCCCCGGGTCGCCAATCATAAAGTCAGTGGCTGCGTGTAAGGCATTAAACACAGTCTCTCTCTGGGCAGCGTTCGCTGTCTGGGAACATGCACCTCTTCCTGACGGGGCTCAGCATGGGTTGGGGTTTGCATAGTAATATGAGGTTGCCAAAGACTGCCAGGCATCTTCACCATGTGCCGCTGCCTCGTGTCTCCTCTGCCCTACTCTCTGTTACACTTCTCTGGGAGCTCCCCACTGTCTGGCGAACTGCTTCTGCCACGGCTATACAGACATGGGTTTCTGTGCCTCGGAGGGATTGTGTGTCTGTTTGCATAGAAAGCTGGGTCACTCCTTTTCAGGGGCGGGTGCCTATTGAGCAGTTATGATTTGCCCCCATCCTTTCTCTGAACTGTGCTTCAAGTGAAGGGAAAGAACAGAGAGAAATATAATTCACACTGCACTGGTATAAGCCTCATCTTTTCCCCCTCCTGTCTTATTTCTCCAGTAATACGAGGTGGGGCACAGACTCTTACCTATTTGTGTTCAAAATCTTCAAAGTATTTGCCTTCCTTGTTGTACTGGTCATAGTTTAGGGGAGGCCAAACGTGTGCTGCCTCTGCCAGGGTCACTCTTTTTCAGAGGCCAGCAGAAGACCGCCAGCAGCAAGTGGTCCTGGCCCTGGATTGGAATATAATACTCACTGTTCTGTTCCTTTAAGCAGTGATCCTTAACTTGTTTTCCCTCTGGCCTCAAATTGTTACCAATCAATAATGGCATGGTTATACATTTTTTCTAAATGTAAATTTGGAGAATAGAAAGGATACTACTGTATATTCACAGTGAATGTGCCAATTATAAGGGGACAACGTTCCAAAATATTGAATGTCAATCAGTCTATATTGCTCATGTTAGTCAACTCACTTAATGTGGTGGTTGACTTCAGAGATTGTCACCCACCTCTTCCCCTTGAGGTTTAGTGCTCAGCTGTTCGTTCAGCTGAGTCATTGAAATTCCCAGGGTCCATTTCCCACAATCTCAGGTGAGAGGAAAACATTGCAGCCATCACCAAGACGTCACACCAGCGGATGGGCCATCTGGCTTGCGGAGAAGATCATTGCTGACCTCTCCCACCCTGGTTACTTGCTGTTCCGACATCAGACAATCATGACCAGAAATGTCCTGCCACCTGTTTCCTTTCTCATTCTGTGGCCTTCAGCAACCGGCCATCTGGCCAATATAGACTAATGACCACCAAATGAAGACATCTCCAGAATGAAAGAGCTATACTGCACTCAACACTCTGCTCACTTCCCTGCGTCTAGATATTCTGAACTGAAACTAGATGTGTATATGAACTGTAAATCCATGTATATTAAATACTTGCTGATGACATCCCATTGTATTAAATGCTCGTCACCCCTTCTATATTCTGTGTATTCTGTCCCTATACAGTGGGGAGGACAAGTGTTTGATACACTGCCCATTTTGCAGGTTTTCCCCACTTACAAAGCATGTAGAGCTCTGTCATTTTTATCATAGGTACACTTCAACTGTGAGTGACGGAATCTAAAACAAAAATCCAGAAAATCACATTGTATGATTTTTAAGTAATTAATTAGCATTTTATTGCATGACATAAGTATTTGATACATCAGAAAAGCAGGACTTAATATTTGGTACAGAAACCTTTGTTTGCAATTACAGAGATCATATGTTTCCTGTAGTTCTTGACCAGGTTTGCACACACTGCAGCAGGGATTTAGGCCCACTCCTCCATACAGACCTTCTCCAGATCCTTCAGGTTTCAGGGCTGTCGCTGGGCAATACAGACTTTTAGCTCCCTCCAAAGATTTTCTATTGGGTTCAGGTCTGGAGACTGGCTAGGCCACTCCAGGACCTTGAAATGCTTCTTACGGAGCCACTCCTTAGTTGCCCTGGCTGTGTGTTTGTCATGCTGGAAGACCCAGCCACGGCCCATCTTCAATGCGCTTACTGAGGGAAGGAGGTTGTTGGCCAAGATCTCGCGATACATGGCCCCATCCACCCTTCTCTCAATAAGGTGCAGTCGTCCTGTCCCCTTTTCAGAAAAGCATCCCCAAAGAATTATGTTTCCACCTCCATGCTTCACGGTTGGAATGGTGTTCTTGGGGTTGTACTCATCCTTCTTCTTCCTCCAAACACAGCGAGTGGAGTTTAGACCAAAAAGCTCTATTTTTGTCTCATCAGACCACATGACCTTCTCCCATTCCTCCTCTGAATTATCCAGATGGTCATTAGCAAACTTCAGACAGGCCTGGAAATCTGCTGGCTTGAGCCTTGCGTGCGCTGCAGGATTTTAATCCATGACCGTGTAGTGTGTTACTAATGGTTTTCTTTGAGATTGTGGTCCAAACTCTCTTCAGGTCATTGAACAGGTCCTGCTGTATAGTTCTGGGCTGATCCCTCACCTTCCTCATAATCATGAGGTGAGATCTTGCATGCAGCCCCAGACTGAGGGAGATTGACCGTCATCTTGAACTTCTTCCATTTTCTAATAATTGCGCCAACTGTTGTTGCCTTCTCACCAAGCTGCTTGCCAAATATTAAGTTCTGCTTTTCTGATGTATCAAATACTTATGTCATGCAATAAATTGCAAATTAAATATTTAAAAATCATATAATGTGATTCTCTGGATTTTTGTTTTAGATTCCGTCTCTCACAGTTGAAGTGTACCTATGAAAAAAAATGACAGACTTCTACATGCTTTGTAAGTAGGAAAACCTGCAAAATGGGCAGTGTATCAAATACTTGTTCTCCCCACTGTATGTGGTCTACAACCAACAGCACCATTACACCAAGAATGGTCCTGAGGATGTGTACATTTGCTTAGAGATAAAATGTATTCTGAAAATAACAGTTTTAAGTCATATGAGACTATTCTGTATATTCATTATCATGTCAAAACATTTTATGATTCCAAATGGAATATTTATTCATCAAGAAATCTAATTTCATATTTTAAGTCAATCTAATTCCATATTTAACTCAGACAAAATATCAAACCGTATAAAACAAAAAGATTCAGGCAACTCACCTGTGGAGACCCACTGCCCTAAATCTGCAAAGCCCAATGTGGTGCCAAACGAAAAGATGGAGGTGTTTTTTTGCCCGTTGTCCAATAGATAAATTACTGACTTATGTCAGCAAAGCACAAGCACTCGCTTCCTAAATAAAAACAATTCACAATATATACAGTATATTGTTAACATGGTGGTTACAATCCTGAAAGCTGATTAGCTTGATGCCTTGGTTTATGTTTATATACTTTTAACTGTTCTGTGTTGGTGACTGGGTTTTAATAGCAATAAAGCATCCCAGGAGTTTCTGGTATATTGCCAATATGTCATACTATGATTAAGTGCTCTGTCTCCGTGATGCTTTGTGCAGAAAGGTTGCTGAATCAAATCTCCTACTTGAAAAAAATTTTTTGGCCAATGTCCAATCTTTCAGACAATGTATATATTGACAATGAATGTAGCAATGACATTTTAAAAATATTCAGAGAATGTTATTATCTATAAGGATATTTGTTGACGCTTTGTACTTGGTATTAGTTTAATAAATTAATAAATGGTAATTATTTATTTACAGAAAATGTCCCAGATCGATTCAGAACCTTTACCTGTAGGTTAAGACCTGCCAGTTAAGAACCACTGATTTTCATATTACATATATTTTCTGCAAACTGGTATTAAGTTTTCACTGTATCAAGGCAGAAATGACCTTGTTGAAACATGATTTCTGCTAGATGGACTTGGACCAGCCTTCCTAAATGGATTGGTTTATGATTCTGAACAGATTAATTAGCCCTTGACGAATAGTTGCTCTATATGGTTGTTTTAACTTAGAACTGTGGGAAATCTTCTGAATCTGGTGAAAATGTAGACCAGGCTAATTGTGCAAAGCTGTCTTTGAATCTCCAACCCAGTAGTTTTATTTCACTGATATAATTGAAATGCCTGGGTTACTCTGTTCTCTTTATGTTCATATATTTACTTTCAACCTATCATAAAACATAGCCTTGTTTCTCGTAGCTGCGTTATTGAATAGCGGTACACTTCTTATGTCTCTCTACCTCAGTGGGTTTGACCAGTTACCTGTCTTGTAAATAATTCCACCGCTTGCGATGAGACAGTTGGTTCTTTGTGAGGGCAGCGTTGTTTTTCTGTGTACCCTTGTATTTTAGCGTTAGAGTTGAAAGCTGTCAGATGGGTAATGGGGTGGTGAAAAGACTAACCCATAAAATCCAATCGGCTATCCTAGGGCTTTTACAAAATTGGACTATAAAACATTTCTGTGATTAACTGAGGATGCAACAATATATTGTTACTCTCCAATACTAACTTGCAGTTGTGCTCAAATGTTTGCATACGCTTGGAGAATTGGTAATAGATGTACAATTTGTAAAGAAAACATGAGGGAGCAGGCAAAACACATGTCTTTTATTTCTTATGGGATTCACATTCAACTGTAGGTCAAAACAGAATGGCACAATCATAAAACAAAACATGGCAACAAAGAAAAAAATGAACTGACCCCTGTTGAAAAGTCTGCATACCCTTAGTTCATAATACTGTGTATTGTCCCCTTTAGCATCAGTGACTGTGTGCAGTCTTTTGTAATGGTTGTCTATGAGGCCCCTGAGTTCTAGCAGGTGGTATAGCTGCCCATTCGGCTTGGCAAAATGCTTCCAGGTCATGCAGTTTTTGGTCATCTTGTATGAACCGCACGTTTGAGATTTCCCCAGAGTGGCTCGATGATATTAAAGTCAGGAGACTGTGATGGCCACTGCAGAACCTTCACCTTTTTCTGCTGTAACCACTGGAGGGTGAACTTGGCCTTGTGCTTAGGGACATTGTCGTGCTGGAAAGTCCAAGAGCGTCCCATGCGCAGCTTTTGTGCCAAAGAATGCAAATTGTCAGCCAGTATTTTCTGATAACATGCCGTATTCATCTTGCCATCAATTTTCACATTATTCCCCGTGCCTTTAGAGCTCACACACCCCCAAAACAGGAGCCACCACCATGCTTCACGGTATTCTGTTCACTATAGGCCTTGTTGACCCCTCTCTAAACATAGCGCTTATGGTTGTGACCATAAAGCTCTATTTTGGTCTCTTCACAACAAATTACAGTGTGCCAGAAGCTGTGTGGCGTGTCAAGGTGTTGTCGGGCCAAACAACGATGTGATAATGAATGGCTTCATATGATCACTATCCTTCAAAAAAAGAAAGTTGTTTTTTTGCATGATCAGTCATATTTTCTAAATCAATGCCAGAATTTCACAATTTCTGCCAGGGTATGCAAACTTTCGAGCACAACTGTTCATGTTTTCTGTGTCATTTGTCTTAACCACAACCATACCTCTTTCATATTTGGTGTAAGACCCAAAAATTTGGCCATTAATTATTTTTCTGTGATTTGTGTTTGTGATTTGGGATAGCCTTCATGTCCTTTGTGTATCGATGGGCTTTGGGCGCCCAACACCCTGTCGCCGGATTGTGGTTTGTCCCTCCTCGGACCACTGACAGTATGTATTCAGGACTGCTGACCGTGAACTCTCCACCAAGCCTTACTGTTTCAGAGATTATCTGACCCAGTTGTCTGGTCATAACAATTTGGCCCTTGTCAAAGTCACTCAGAACTGATTGTCCACTTACCCTCTAATCTACCCAGACCAACTAATATTTGCCCTTGTTAGGAGATGATCAACGTTATTCGCTTCACCTGTGAGTGGGCATAATGTTTTTGCTCATCAGTGTATATATATATATATATATATATATATATCTATTTTGTTTGCTAATCCAAGTTTATAATTTTAAAAGGCTAATTGATCATTAGACAAACTTTTTGCAATTATGTTAACACAGAAAACTGTTGTGCTGATTAAAGAAGCAATAAAACTGGCCTCCTTTAGACTAGTTGAGTATCTGGAGCATCAGCAATTGTGGGTTCAATTACAGGCTCAAAATAGCCCAAAACAAATAACTTTCTTCTGAAACTCTTCAGTTTATTCTTGTTCTGAGAAATTAAGGTTATTCTATGCGAGAAATTGCCAGAAAACTGAATATCCTACAGCGATGAGTACTACTCCCTCACAGAACTGTTCACACTGGCTCTAACCAGAATAGAAAGAGGAGTGGGAGGCCCTGGTGCACAATTGAGCAAGAGGACAAATGCATTAGAGTGTCTAGTTTGAGAAACAGACACCCCATAGTTCCTCAACTGGCAGCTTCATGAAATACTACCTGTAGCACAACTGAGAGAGGGTTTGTGCTCAGGCTAAGGTAAATAGTACCTGCAAAGAACCAGTCTCGACGTCTACCGTGAAGAGGTGACTGCAGGATGCTGGCCTTGTAGGCAGAGTTGCAAAGAAAAACAAAAGAAGAACATTTGTGAGACGCAGGCCAAATGAAAAGATGCTGGATACATTCAAACGCATTTCATGCATGTTTTCATGGGAAACAAGACATTTCTAAGTGACCCCAAACTTTTGAATGGTAGTGTATATAATACTAGATTTTCTTAAACTAAGGAATCAATAGTCAATGCCCTCAACGTTTGTGCCTCTTACCAACATGGTCGATTTGTTTTCTGAAATTGACACACAAACCCTTTGTGTCAGTACAGTGGCCAGTTAGTTTTAAATAGGTTAATGGTGAAGTTCATGGAAAAGCTCTTTCCCATGCTGATGCCTCCAATTGTAACATTGACTGATTGCCCTTGTAGCTGCGGTTACCCTTTCTTTATTTTCTCCTCATTCAGTGAGCGCAAAGAATAGGCCCTTTCATGGTAAGCTGAAAGAAACTTGCGGAGGACATGGAAAGCGCTGCTTAAACAGCTCTCAGCCAAAACAAAAACAGCCGCTAAAAGGAATCCCATTTCATTTATATGAGCAGGATATTGACCCGTTGGTGAAAGTAAAAGAAGTGAGTGAGTGGTGAACCAATCCCATGGTCTGTGGGAACGTGACAAGTGGGCCTGCTTTCCTAAGTGCCTTCTGGAACAGGGGCCAGGGCAGTTTTTGTGGAGTCTTGCTTCAGTACTCACAATGTACTTTCCTATGCAAAACTGCTTAGCATGACAAAGGAGCTGAGAGACAGCAACTGGGAAGCAGGTGACACTCTTTGTAATTTCAACTTTAAAATATCAGACTTGATATGCCCTAACAAAAAATTATCATCTACTATGAATAAATTCCATTAAATCCATACTCCACCTATTTCTCAGTTTTTGGACAAAGATTGAATTTGTCGTCCTTGGGTTAATCAGTGATGTTTAGTTGGTTCCACTTGCCTGAAAAAGTTATATTTCTGTCATAGTACATTACCCTAACATTACAGGAATTTTTAAAGGTATGATAAACCTAATTTTGCCATCATCTTAAAAATATAACTTTTTAGTACTTTGATAGGTACAGTAATTGCAGTGAATGTGTTATCATAAACGTGGATTGCTATTTTGATGAATGTTGGTCAAAGCGTTTCCCCATTTTAAATTTCCGTAGGTGGGATCAAAACATAAAACTATTTACATAGATGAGTTTTGTGCTCCAATTAAGAAAATAGTTTGCTTTTTGAATTCTCAAACCCAATGCAAATAATGTCCTTGTGCATTTTACCACATATTAAGTTGATGTTTATCTTACCGGTGATGTATCTTTATTCAGCTATCCCAAACAAACAAAAACGAGTCAGGTGGATTGGATTACGTTAGTAGGGAGTCATGTTACATCGAGGAGCTGGGTGTGCAGCGACCATTTCTCTTCCAACAAGTTTACGCATTTCCACCAGTTAATTAATTATAAATTAGGTATATAAATTAATTATTGCAACACAGGACTCATGGTTGCTGATAATGGGCCTCTGTATGCCTATGTAGATATTGCACAAAAAAGCAGCCGTTTCCAGCTACAGAAGTCATTTAACACTCAAAATGCTTTTCTGTCATGAACAAGGACATTTCCAAGTGACAATATATGGTGAAGACCTACTTTATCTGTATGTAACACCACATATTTTGTAATTTATCTCTCAATATATATGTATCACCAAACATGGTGTAATTCTTCAGGCAGTTTTGGTCTTGGTTTTGAAATCTTTTTTGGTTTACCTGATCTTGGGCTCCGAATTTTCCACTTCTTAATGAGTGATTGATCAGTACTGACTGGTATTTGCAAGGCTTTGGATATATTTTTATATCCTTTTCCATCTTTATAAAGTTCCATTACATTGTTACGCAGGTCTTTTGACAGATCTTTTCTGCTCCCCATGGTTCAGTATCTAGCCTGCTCAGTGCATCCACGTGAGAGCTAACAAAGTCATTGACTATTTATACACAGACACTAATTGCAATTCAAAAAGTCACAGGTGTGGGAAATTCATCCTTTAATTGCCATTTTAACCTGTGTCTGTCACCTTGTGTGTCTGTAACAAGGCCAAACATTCAAGGGTATGTATACTTTTGATTAGGGCCATTTGGGTGATTTCTGTTACCATTATGATTTAAAAAGGAGCTGAAAAACTGTGTGATCATGAATGGCTTCATATGATCACTGCCCTTAGATATTTTCATTGCCAAAATTTCTCTATTTCTGCCAGGGAATGCAAACCTGTGAGCACATCTGTAACTTTGTGTTATCTTGCACTGTTATGTTTTTGGTATGGTAATCATTGCAAATGACAATTGATTCTCTATTGGCTTACTTGGTAAAATAAAGGTGAATTAATGTATGGAACCACCAAATCTCTTCTTACTGGCTCTTTGGCCAAACTAAGTAACCAGTCAAGAACGGCCTTAGTCAAGGAGATGACATGGAACCCTTCTCTTAGAGATCTTCAGAGTTACTCTGAAGAACCTGCTTTAAGAGCAACCATCTCTGTTCCTCCTTTAATCAGGCCAGAATTGTAAAGTGGCTGGATGGATGTCACTCAATTTTTTTAATTTGATCTAATGTGGTGATGGGCAATCAAGGCCTTCTGAAACAATTGAGTCTCGTAACGAATTATTCCGCGAAGATTTTAAACACAGTGCACAGCAGTGACATCTGCAGGTCAAAATTAAATATTATATTGTTTGATGTTTATATTTATTTATTTTGCCATTTGGGTAAGATTTTTTTGCATAATCGATAAGTGTGTTGTTTGAAAGGCACTACATTTTGTTCGTGGCGCACAGGCACCCACCTCTAGAATACTTTTTTGACTCTGCATGCGTTGTAATGCGTAAGATGAATAATAATGATGAAGACAAGTGAACATCATTGAACAACCAATTATTTTAACAACAGTGCTGGTTTCAACAAAAAACGCTCAGTAAACAGACAAATCTGCATCACTGTGATGTGCCACTGTATCAGAGAGATAATAAATGTACCTAAATTGGTAAATACTGTGTCCAGTAGTGGTCGGTGTTTGAAAACTTCTTGGAGCGCATTGTACTATAACTTGCATTTTACAATATTGGTTTGAAACAGCACTTCTTCAAATGAAGTTTGGGACATTGCTGTTCCCATGGCTATGTTACTTTTAAGCTGTACAGTTATGCTTTGTTGCCACATGTCTAAAAAGACCAACCTAGCTAACAAAAACATAACAAAATCATGAAACTATTTTTAATGCAACTCATAATTTCAAACAAAACTGCTTGTAAAAACTAGTCTACGTGGGGATCAATCATGTGGTCTTTATAAGCCAAAACTGTTTTAGGGCTACTTTTCAGCTAAGAAAAAATTATCTATAATTTCTCTGTGAGTTTCCAGCATAGTTTGGTGCCGTCTAATGTTATCTTAACAAATATTAATTGAATAAAATGCTTTGGATTTGATATCAACAGTTGCCTATTTAAGATGGATAATAGGCAATAAGGCATTACGGGGTGTCAGCTAAGAGCTGCCCTTAGGCACAATGCAATGCTTAGTGCTTGCACACAGCCCTTAGCTCTGTTATACTAGTAATACAACAATGCTTAGTGCTTGCACACAGCCCTTAGCTGTGTTATACTGGTAATACAACAATGCTTAGTGCTTGCACACAGCCCTTAGCTGTGTTATACTGGTAATACAACAATGCTTAGTGCTTGGACACAGTCCTTAGCTGTGTTATACTGGTAATACAACAATGCTTAGTGCTTGGACACAGTCCTTAGCTGTGTTATACTGGTAATACAACAATGCTTAATGCTTGGACACAGCCCTTAGCTGTGTTATACTGGTAATACAACAATGCTTAGTGCTTGGACACAGTCCTTAGCTGTGTTATACTGGTAATACAACAATGCTTAATGCTTGGACACAGCCCTTAGCTGTGTTATACTGGTAATACAACAATGCTTAGTGCTTGGACACAGTCCTTAGCTGTGTTATACTGGTAATACAACAATGCTTAATGCTTGGACACAGTCCTTAGCTGTGTTATACTGGTTACACAACACAAACCCCCAAGATGGTATAGCTTTCATTAATACAATAATTCCCAATTTAATATCAGACAATTAAACCACAACTTGTGCTATTGAGTACTGACTGGCCTACAGTTTCAGGTACAGACATATATGACGTATATGTATATGTAATATGACATCATGTAGTATTTATACTATGTAAGTAAATTCATAGAAATAAGTTTAATACAATGGATACTGAAGGTGAAATGGTGAAGAAATATTTTGTGGTCTATGTGCTTGTTCAACAGGAAAAAGGTGAGGAAGCGTAAAATATGTTTTTCCTCCTGTTCCTCTTCTATTCTTCATAGACCTCCAAAACATTCTATAACTCACATGACAAACAATCTCAATAACTCAATCAAATACTGTCATGTGAAAAAGTAAGTAAACCCTGTGAAAAATGAACTTTATTTTATGTATTTGGACACATGGATATCTGAGCTACATTCCAACCCTGTTCATTCATGAAGATTTAACAACAAAAAACAAATGTAACCAAAAAATACAGTTGAACCCATTTATGCAAAATAATGCAATTAACATCGCAAACATTTTAATCAAGTGTACCAAGACTGGTGCAAATGATATCAAGACACGACTGATGTTTTGCCAGCCAACACCTGGGTAAAGACCAAAACTACTGGACCATCGTGCTCTGGACAGATGAGTAAAAGGTGGAGTTCTTTGTCTATAACGCCAGACACCATATTAGGTGGAAATGAAACACTGCCTTTCAACAGAAGAACAGTATACCAACTGTTAAGCATGGAGGCTGTAGCATTAGTGTTTTTGGCTGCTTTCCTGCCTCAGTGCCTTGGCCAACTTGCCATCATTGAGTCAACTATTAATTCCAAATTGTACCAGAGAATTCTTGAGGAGATTGTCAGGCCATCTGTCAAAAAGGTGAAGTCCCATAGTTGGTTTGATCTTCATCATGCTAATCCAGAATAAGGCGCCAAAAACATAACAACTAACATCAAATCTTGGCTAGACATTGCCAAGAAGATTCTATGGTCTGATGAGACCGATCAAGCTTTTTATCTGCAAAGTTTAGCACTGTGTTTAGTTCAAGCCTAACACTACACATAATTCTAAGAACATGCTGAGTTTGTGAAGATACAGTAGAAGGCAAAATGGATGCAGCAAAGTACAGATAAATCCTGCAGAAAAACCTGCTGAAATCTGCAAGAGCCATTGGATTTAGGAGAAGATTATTCTTCCAGCAGGACAATGACCCCAAACATACAACCGAAGCCAGACTGGATTAAAAATAAAAAGTTCAATGTCTTGGAATTGCCCAGTCAAAGCCCAGACCTCAATCCATTTGAGAATATGTGGAAAGAGTTGACAGTTGCTGTTCACTAAAAGTCCTCATCCATTCACTGAGCTTGAAGAATGTTTCAAAGAAGAATAGGGCAGAAATTGCTGTGTGAGGATGTGCAAAGCTGGTGGAGACTTATTAAAATAGACTCATGGCTGAAATTTCTGCAAAACATTCCTCTACCAAATATTGAATAAAGTGGGAGAATACTTTATTTATTAATGATATTTTCTGTTTTGTATGCGTAATTGATTTAGAACAATTTATGATTTATTTTTTCATAATAACATCATTGGCATTCTTTTATTGAGCAGTCACAAAAAACCCTAATTAATCCATTTTGAGTTCTTGTTGTAACACAATAACATTTGGAAAAGTCCAAGGGGGATTTTTTTTGGAGAGCCACTCTATATACTGTTGCCGTCCAAAAATGTAATTATACTATGATTTTTAGGCCATATCGCCCATCCCTACAATGGTGTATGAAGTCTAGGTTTAGATGTCACGCCAATGGCCCCAAGTATATACAGACATTCACCATAGAAGCTAATTAAGTTACAGACCATTACTTATGTCGGCTTCTTATCATACGGCCTGCACAACCAGGACGTAATAACTGGCACTCATGGGTTAGAGGAGAGGACATTTTTGTCCAACAACCACAATTGAGTTCACAGATGCACCTACCAATTTACAGTGACCTCTGCGGGACTCCAGGACACTGTTGATATGCTGCAACCAGGATTCAAACTCAGGCAGTGAGTTAACAGTGGTTGTCAAACCTCCCCTGGGTGCCCTGTTGTTCCATGTATTAGATGTAACCCAGAACTAGCATGCCTGAATCAACTTATCAACTCATCAACTAATTATGAAGCCTGGGAATGCTTGACTCAGGTGAGCTAGTTCAGGGCCACAAGCAAATTTTGAGACGTTTGTTAGTCTCCAGGAGATGTTTGAGAACCACTGAGTTTGACACACTGTTCCCTGTGATTCTTTCTGATTATTTTAATGATGCATTAAAAATGCTAAAGCGGTGCCAGGACTCGAATGAGATTTGTGGCACGAATGCTAAAACATTAGCATTTAAATACAGTGCCTTGATTACCTAGGCATGGACTGATATCATACTTCGTCCATACAGCACTTGCAGGGAAAGGACACCAAATGGGGAATTCTGTCATGTGAGTGGTCTACACCTTTAAGGCCACTGGGTGGAATGTTTTAAAGCATATTTTAACAGGGTGTAACCTTATATTGGCGTTTCATTATATCAAACGCAAGGGGCAACCAACAGAAAAATGTGTCTAACTCTTAAATGCACAGTTTCAGCGAAAGTGCTTGTTTCTGCGTTAATGCAGTAGGTTTAAGGCGGAGCGACACAAGTTCGTCACTTCACTCCGCCCAGTTATTGCAGAGGCAGTGAGAGCACAGAAAAAGTTATTGCACTCAAACGATGGAACGAGAGCGGAACGGGCTCAGCTTAACAACGTGAATATTTCGAATCGATACAGAAGCCTCGCGTGCTATGCGCTCTTGTTACAAACCGGAGTATACGTATATGGGATTCTGAAATGCCTATTGTCTAAAAATTTCTCTGGATTATAAAAAATATACCGAGGCATATTACGGGAAATAACGGTTCAACTCGACTGACTGGCTGAAGATTTTAATGTGTGCTACCGGTGGTATAGACTAATTGTTTTCAATTCTGACTTTCACAGCATGTTGCCGTCAATTTGTTACAAATCTGAAGTATATTGTGTGAAATAAATCGACTGTTTGGAACTGTAACAACACATTTTTATTCTCATTTGTAATTCGGACAGTTTCCAGGGGAAACAACACGTTTTGCGGCAGCATGAGGCTGCCGAGACGTCCAAGTTTGACCAAATGAGATATTACCTTAATAACACAGTCCTCTCCAACCTGAAACGTACATATGCTACATTGGTTTTATCAGTCTGTCTGACAGCGGAGAATTGTATTTGTTTTGGACACCGACTAATTATTCTGGAGTTGTAACGGACTTTGCTTTACCCCCTCATTATATTTTCCTCATGGGATGACATATTTAGCATTTTTATTTTCTCATATAAACGTTCCTAATATGACCATGGAGCTTTTCCATTTAAGGATTGCCATTTTATTATGGTGCCAGCTTGTTGTTGCTGCATCCAGCTTGGAGATAGGAGCCTATGATATTGAGAGGGGAAGACCTGCCAAATGTGAACCCATCACTATCCCCATGTGCCAGGGCATTGGCTACAATTTGACAAGAATGCCCAACTTCATGAAATATGAAAGCCAAGCAGAGGCCAGTATCAAACTGAATGAGTTTGCCCCTCTAGTAGAGTATGGCTGTGACGTGCACCTGCGCTTTTTCCTATGCTCTCTCTACGTCCCAATGTGCACGGACAAAGTGTCCACCACCATCCCTGCCTGCCGACCAATGTGTGAACAGGCCAGGCAAAAGTGCTCTCCCATTATGGAGAAGTTCAACTACGGCTGGCCTGACTCACTGGACTGCTCCAAACTGCCCACTAAAAACGACCCCAACTCTCTGTGCATGGAGGCGCCCGAGAATGACACAAAACAGGAGACCAAGAAGGGAGAGGGCATGCTCCCAGTGCCCCCCAGACCAAGACCGCCTGGCTCTGGCACCACCGGGCGCTCGGGCACCAAGCTTGGCTCCTGCGAGAACCCAGAGAAATTCCAGTATGTGGAGAAGAGTCAGTCATGTGCCCCGCGCTGCTCCTTGGCAGTGGATGTCTTCTGGTCACGGCAGGACAAGGAATTTGCCTTCATCTGGATGGCGGTGTGGTCCACACTCTGTTTTGTCTCCACTGCCTTCACGGTCCTCACCTTCTTGCTTGACCCGCAGAGATTCCAGTACCCAGAGCGACCCATCATCTTCCTCTCCATGTGCTACAATGTCTACTCTGTGGCCTTCGTCATCCGTTCAGTGGCTGGGGCTGAGAACATTGCCTGTGATCGGGAGAATGGTGAGCTCTACATCATCCAGGAGGGGCTGGAGTCCACAGGCTGCACCATCGTCTTCCTCATCCTGTACTACTTTGGCATGGCCTCATCCATCTGGTGGGTCATCCTCACCCTAACCTGGTTCCTGGCCGCTGGTAAGAAGTGGGGCCATGAGGCCATCGAGGCCCACAGCAGCTACTTCCACATGGCCGCCTGGGGCATTCCGGCAATGAAGACCATCATCATCCTCACTATGAGGAAGGTGGCCGGAGACGAGCTGACAGGTCTGTGCTACGTGGGCAGCATGGATGTCAATGCACTGACCGGCTTCGTGCTCATCCCCCTCTCCTGCTACCTGGTCATCGGCACCTCCTTCATCCTCACAGGCTTTGTGGCGCTCTTCCACATCCGCAGGATAATGAAGACGGGCGGTACCAACACGGAGAAATTGGAGAAGCTCATGGTGAAGATCGGTGTGTTCTCCATCCTCTACACGGTGCCCGCCACCTGTGTCATTATATGCTACTTCTACGAGAGGCTCAACATGGACTACTGGAAGTTCCGGGCGCTGGAGAACAAGTGCGCGTCCTTCCCCGGGCGGCGGAATGAGGACTGCTCGCTGCGGGAGTCGGTGCCCACCGTTGCCGTGTTCATGCTGAAGACCTTCATGTCTCTGGTGGTGGGCATCACCAGTGGCGTGTGGGTGTGGAGCTCCAAGACCCTGCAGACCTGGCAGGGCCTGTGCCACAGGAAGCTGGCGGAGCGAACTGTTAGGAAGCCCTGTGGCACGGTCAGCTGCGGCAGCTCCCACTGCCACTACAAGGCCCCGGGTGTAGCGCTCCACATGTCCAAAACAGATACTTACCCAGAGAGCCCCACACACGTCTGACACGCCAAGTCACTCCTTACCGGCTCTTGTGTTGACAGTGCCAAAGGGAAAGGATGCCATTTTGTTATGTGATCTTTTGAAAAAGCTCAGGTTGGACTACTTCTGAGGTTTGTTGAGTAGCAATACCTGAAAGTGACAGTATTTGTGCTGTCATTTGAGGACAGGTTATCCACGCTACTTGCTGTTAGATCACACATAGTTTGGCGCACAAGATTATTAAGACATGCTTCTAAATGTATTTTTTGGGTAAAGTTAGTTGTTTCTTGTCAACTAAATGAACATGAATGCCAAAGAGACGTTGCATGGATATATCAACATTTGGTTTATGTTCAACTCCTTGAAAGTTTATTTATTGTGTTATATATTTAATTGCTGGTTCATATGTGTTTCATAAATGTTTCCATATTGTATGTAAGCACATGTACTAAAGATTTGTGAATTATGATTATAGGGCTTGATTACATGTATAAGTGCCTTTTGAAAATTATTTTTCTGAAAAAGTGTTGTTAATTAAAGCTATTTATATATTTTCACTTATGACTTTACTCTCTCTATGACATTACAACACGTAAAGTTGTTAGGGTGAAAATCATCACAATGAACTAAATAAAAAAAGGTTTGTGTGTAATAGCATGCTTTAAAAATGGGATTAGATTGAACTTTATTGTCATTGAACAGTATGAGTACAGTACAAGGAAATGCAGTTAGCATCTAACCAAAAGTACAAATAGAAGAGGGCAGGAAATGTTACTAGTGGAATGTATAGATGTACAACGAAGGCAAGCAAATACAGTGCAAAATGGCAATTATAAATGAGTAATAAAGGCAAATAGGTGAGGGCAGAAAATATACCAATCTACAAGTATTAAGTATAGGTATGTGTAAGTGGGAATGAGTAGTTGTGCAATGAGGCAAATGCAAGTACAAATGACAATTCTGACTGCAATCCAGCAGGTTGGAGGTGTAAGGTAGTCTGTGCAACTGAAATGCAGGGCTGGCAGCATTGATTTCCAAGGTAGATGTGCCTGTAACATCTGAAAAAAAGAAAAGCAAGTACAATGGCAAATCTAAATGTGCAGTGCTAGCAAACGGAAGGTGCCTGGTGGCATGTGCAACTGAAATGTAGGGATAGCAGCAATGAGGATCCCGAGGTAGACAAGTAGCTTTAAAAAATAAATAATGTGTTGTATGAAAGTATAAAAAAAAAAACTTTTCAGTAGAATTTGACCTTGTGGACTCACAGTATGACTCTCTCACCGGCAAAAATAGTCATATTTCCCCAAGTGACATCAGCATCTAATTTTAAATGGCTGTTCATCTGGAACTCTGTCCATGCATTGCATCATGTTCTGTCACATTTATGGAATTCAAAACACTTAAGTAAAACCTGAACAAGAGCAGTGTGTTCCAAGCAGTTGTGCAAAATTTATGGCCAGTTAACACAAGTGTTAATATTTTTCTACCCGGTTGAGGTGGAAAATTGTCAGTGTCTCCAGTCCTCTCTGCCTGCTGAAGCTATGCTGAACTTTCTGTATTCCAATTATACATCATCAGCTCTAGCCATCATAACTTACATAGGCCTGACAGCATTCCATGGTAAAAGTAAGACAGAGCCTGACTTATTAATGTGTTATAATGTCACTGCCATAAAAATATTTTTTGTTTCCCAAATATATTACATCTTAACTTCAGGCTTTGCATAACTCCAGTCTTTCTAAAGCATGACGTCCCCCGATAATAAAGTCTAGCAAATATCTGCCACTGTTTTGTAGACCTTTAGACATTTAATATTACGCCTTGAACAATTATTGTATTTATGTTATGGGCTGGTCTGGCCTAAAAGCCTGTTCCTTAAAATAGGGAATTTCCTTCTTTTTTTTAAACCCCTCTGCCCAGTTGCTGGTACCTGCCTCTAGCCTGTGCAGACATTGTCTATGGCTTAGCAGTTTGTCTACCACTTTAGCTGAAACCCCTGTTACATTTCACAATAAAAAACTGTGTTTGTCTTGGAGCTGCGCTCTGGGATCCTGCTGCGGTGTGTTAAACACATGTACCAGTCACAATAAAGCACAATTAATGCATGCCAGCTTTAAAGTTTCTACAAGGGTGACATGCATAAACACTTGGTTCTCATAACAATAATAGTCTGCTCTGCATCAGCTATCACAACCAAGCAATTAATGATAATTGCTGCTCCTGGTTTTGTAGGAACAGCATGTTGGGGACAAGGAAAGCATGTTTGTTTTGCAGGAAAAGAAACAATTCAAAAAAGCTAAATGGTTAGTCTATTTGCATTGCAAGATGACTTTGAATTTTCTGATGGAAAAGCCAGAGATCTTAAATCCAATCCGAATTACATTTTACAAAGAAGTAATATAGAAGTGATAGAAGTAAGAATGATGTTAGAATTGTTGTAATTCAAATACTTCTGTAGATTGTAAGAGGAATTGCAAGTTAGATATAAATGTACATACAGTTCTTGGAATCGTTCAAATTAAATTAAGACATTTGCGAAATTGAATTGGAAATGTAAAAGTATCTCGCCAGACATAAAGTAAAATAGTCAGATAATATATGTAGAATTGTTCTTTCTGAGGGTTTCTAATTGAAAAGTCAAAGTCTTTATGCAAGCAATCAAAACCCACAAAATGTTCCACATTAAAGTCCTAGCTTTTAGGTGTATCTTAATGGAACCACAAACAAAGGCAGAAACCCTTTGGGAGACAGAACAATAATGGAGGTTCCTAATGGCATGGTCGGAGAGTGGACAAGATAGAGTATCTGTGTAATCCTCTGAAAGGAAAAGTCTGTGTCAGCCCGGACGTTTGATTAAAGGACATCATTAAAGCATCAGGGCCTTTTCCCCCTCTTTCAAGAAAGACAGAAAAAAACCATGAGGCAGATAGAGCTCCTCATTACTCCCCAACCCCCGGCAGTATCTCTTTCATGAGCTAGTTTTGATGTGGAAATTAGTCCATTGAAAAAGCCTATTGAAAAGCTGCAGCCCCTCAGAGAGGGCGTCCCGCCGTAATGTTTCCCCCTTGAGCATTGTATGCCTCTGCCTTTGCCACGTTCCACCTGCTGAGCTGAGGACCCCTTGTGTTACTAGTATCCGCCAACACACACACACACACACACATGTACTGACTTACCAGGTTGTTGACGTAGATTAGGTGAGGTGTAGTGAAACGTAGATCCTATTCCTCAGTGTACAGTATTCAATATGCTCTTGTTACCTTGCCTTGGATATTGACATTTTCACCCCCCGTCCCATTTTTACTAGATATCACATAGAGGCCAATCACCATCTTTTATACTGCAGTTTTGCAGAGTGTTTGATGTCCGACTTCTGTGTTTGTTTCACTGGGGTGTCTATTTCTCACAGGGTTTTCAGTGTGCTTGCTTTACTTGACAGCCATCCAGCTCGGAGCAGACAGCAGACGTCTCTCGTCGAGGTTCAAACACACACCAGCTTCCCATCCCTGAATCCCACGCAGCTACCAAAGACACCACATTAACTAGGTCAGATTTTTGAGAGTTTGCTCATATTAAAATGCATTTTGATGGGGGGTGGGGGGCATTTTTGATACATCAGAAAAGCAGAACGTAATATTTGGTACAGAAACCTTTGTTTGCAATTACAGAGATCATACATTTCCTGTAGTTCTTGACCAGGTTTGCACACACTGCAGCAAGTATTTTGGCCCACTCCTCCATACAGACCTTCTCCAGATCCTTCAGGTTTCGGGGCTGTCGCTGGGCAATATGGACTTTCAGCTCCCTCCAAAGATTTTCTGGCTAGGCCACTCCAGGACCTTGAGATGCTTCTTACGGAGCAACTCCTTAGTTGCCCTGGCTGTGTGTTTCAGGTCGTTGTCATGCTGGAAGACCCAGCCACGACCCATCTTCAATGCTCTTACTGAGGGAAGGAGGTTGTTGGCCAAGATCACGCGATACATGGCCCCATCCACCCTCCTCTCAGTACAGTGCAGTCGTCCTGTCCCCTTTGCAGAAAAGCGTCCCCAAAGAATGATGTTTCCACCTCCATGCTTCACGGTTAGGATGGTGTTCTTGGGGTTATACTTATCCTTTTTCTTCCTCCAAACATGGCGAGTGGAGTTTAGACCAAAAAGCTCTATTTTGTCTCATCAGACCACATGACCTTCTCCCATTCCTCCTCTGGATCATCCAGATGGTCATTGGCAAACTTCAGATGGGCCTGGACATGCGCTGGCTTGAGCAGGGGGACCTTGCGTGCGCTGCAGGATTTTAATCCATGACGGCATAGTGTGTTACTAATGGTTTTCTTTGAGGCTGTGGTCCAAGCTCTTTTTAGGTCATTGACCAGGTCCTGCCGTGTATTTCTGGGCTGATCCCTCACCTTCCTCATGATCATTGATGCCCCACGAGTTGAGATCTTGCATGGAGCCCCAGACCGAGGGAGATTGACCGTCATCTTGAACTTCTTCCATTTTCTAATAATTGCGCCAACAGTTGTTGCCTTCTCACTAAGCTTCTTGCTTATTGTCCTGTAGCCCATCCCAGCCTTGTGCAGGTCTACAATTGTATCCCTGATGTCCTTACACAGCTCTCTGGTCTTGGCCATTGTGGAGAGGTTGGAGTCTGTTTGATTGAGTGTGTGGGCAGGTGTCTTTTATACCGGTAACGAGTTCAAACAGGTGCAGTTAATACAGGTAATGAGTGGAGAACAGGAGGGCTTCTTAAAGAAAAACTAACAGGTCTGTGAGAGCTGGAATTCTTACTGGTTGGTAGGTGATAAATTACTTATGTCACGCAATAAAATGCTAATTAATTTTTAAAAAATCATACAATGTGATTTTCTGGATTTTTGTTATTCCTCACTCACAGTTGAAGAGTACCTATGATAAAAAATTACAGACCCCTACATACTTTGTAAGTAGGAAAACCTGGAAAACCTGCAAAATCGGCAGTGTATCAAATACTTGTTCTCCGCACTGTATGATGTAGCATTTTGTTACTGTTGGATGACAACATTGTAACAACTTTTTTTAGCTCCTGAAAGCACTAACAAGTAGTTAATAAAAAATGTCCTTGTTTTAGATTATACATTTGATCAGGAGTGTCAAACTCATTTTGGCCCAGGAGGTGTAGTTTCAAAGTTTATTTGTCAAATACACAGAACAACACAACGTCATCCAGCACAATTAAATTCCTGTGACATGGCACCCGACAACAACATAGTGAGAATAAAGAAAAAATATAGCAAGAAGATAAAGCCATTATATTCATTACACTGTACACCAGCAGCAGTTTAAAAAGAGTACTGTAAACTAGCAGCAATAATGGTACTAGTATTGAATATTATAGATGTGGCAAGTATGGCAGTAATATACATTATGTAAACTGGCAGCAATTTTATAAAGAGTAGGATGGGGTATGAACAGTATGGTAGAAGTATTGAATATTATAGAAACATAAAAAAGCATTTCGAATGTTCTTGTGTGGTCAGTATGATCCTGGATCAGTGTTACTAGTTGAGGAACCTTATGGCCTGAGGGAAAAAAATATATTTGAGTCTGGAAGTGTGTGCCCTGATGCTCCAGTAGCGTCTACCAGACAGCAGCAGGGTGAAGAGACCATAGCCTTGGTGGCGGTGATCTTTTATGATGTTCCATGCTTTCCTCAAGCATTGTGTATGGTAGATGCCCAATGACGCGCTCAACAGACTTTACCACCCTCTGGAGGGACTTGCAGTCCGCAGCGGAGCAGCTGTCGTACCAGGCAGTAATGCCTGAGCGGATGCTTTAAATGGCGCACCTGTAGAAGTTGGAGAGTGATTTTACAGACATGCCAAATTTCTTCAGTCTCCTCAGGAAGTATAGTCGCTTTTTGGTTCGCTGTGTCCACGATCATCTTTATAGTCTTGTAGATGTAGAGAGAGAGGTTGTTGGCCTGGTACCATGTACCCAGGTTATTTAACTCCTCTGTAAGCGGTCTCATTGTTGTTGGAGATGAGACCCAGGATGGTAGTGTCGTCCGTGAATTTAAGGATGATGTTGGAGGTGTGTGTGGCCACGCGGTCATGCGTGAACAGGGAGTACAGGGGTCTGCCTGTCAGGAAGTCCAGGATCCAATTGCAAAGGGAGGTGTTAAGTCCCAGTGTCCTGAGCTTAGGAACAAGCTTGGTGGCACAATAGTGTTGAACGCAGAGTTGTCCACAAACAGCATCCTCACGTATGTGTTGCCTTTTTCCAGGTGGGAGAGGGCGGTGTGTGCCGTCATGGCGATGGCATCGGCCGTAGGTCTGTTGGAGCGGTATGCAAATTGAAAGGGGTCCAAGGTGTCAGGAAGGGTGAGGCAGATGTGAGTTCTGACCAGCCGCTTCAAAGCACTTCTTGATGGTGGAGGTCAGTGCTATGGGGAGTCGTTCAGGGAGATGATGGGAGGTTTCTTCGGTTCAGGGACCAGGGTGGTTTGTTTTGTATGGGATCCTCACAGATGCTGGTTGACTTGTTGTTCTTGTTAGTCTTCGGTTGGTCCACAAACCTTTTTAGACTCTCATGCGTTGCTGATTTGACGTAAACATGAATCGACACTTACTGTGACCATGACTACCCCTTCCTGTGGTATGCAGATTGACATTGCTTTTGAAAGATCTGGTGTTCAGATCCATCAACAGTGAAGAAGTACTCGCTTTGTAGGCAGAGTTGCAAAGAAAAAGCCATACATCAGACTGGCCAATAAAAAGAAAAGTTTAAGATGGGCAGAAGAACAGACTGGACAGAGGAAGAACTCTGCCTAGAAGGCCAGCATCCTGGAGTCGCCTCTTCATTGTTGACGTTGCTGGTGTTTTGCGGTTACAGTTTTTTTGTGATGACCTACCTCTTTCCTTCTGTCTGCCAGAGGGAGGGGTCATCAGTGCTCTTGCTGGTACTCTTTCTTGCCCCATGGTCATGTAGGGCCTAAGGGAAGACAGATGGCAGCCAATTGCCCTTTCTGCAGAATCTATAATGTGTTGCAGTTTACCTCTGCAGCAGGCGAACACAGACCAAAACCAAACAGTCTTAGTCGAGTTGAGGATGGACGCTCAATTGATGTGTTGACCCGGGTCAGGATTGACTGGGTGATTTGGTCATTTAATTGTTTTGCTGATGAATTTGCCAAACTAACAGCTGAGCCCTCGTAAATGTTTCCCTGACAACGAGGTGAGTGCTACAGGTCTGGTCTTTTTCAGGCAGTAAATCTTCTGTTTCCTGGGGACAGGGACATTGATGGAGGAATTGAAACATGAAAACAGAGGACGGCTGGTCAGAACAGTGTCCAATGTGGTGGGGGGACAACCGGGACGACATCCTTCCTACACTTCCATTTTTAAAATAATCTCTTGACCTGTTGACTAAATGGAAGTATTCACAACAGGTAAGTGCTAATTTGGTACAAAACATTTTGGATTTAATATTCTCAAAGACATCTATTATTAGGAATGTCATATAAAAAGTTGAGAACACGCCATGGTGAAAGTTGCTTGGTGATTTTAAGAGGGCAGTTACACATTCTCTTTGGGTTTGTAAAAAGCTGGCTAGATAGTAAGTTCATAGCTATTCATTAAATAATGTCCATTCTACTATACAATATATGAAAATTATTTGTTCTCTTCTAAAATGTTGAATAAAACATTTAAATGGGTCATATGTGGTTTATAAAAATTGGCATGTTTGACATTCAATTGTACAGCTAGTCCCACCAAAATGTCAGAATTACATTGACTTTCTGGTTTTCGTATGATAATAAAGGATTACATTTTTTAGAAACATGCAGCTGTGACATTCTTCAGAGCTGTATTTTTTACTTAAAAAAATATAATAAAATATAATCATGTAGGTAACTTGCTAACGGAAGGTTCTCTGATAATAAAGACCCTACCAACAGTATGGTTGGTAATAAAGACCCCACCAACCCAATGAGAGTCCATAATATTGTGTGTTTGTGTGTTTGTCTGTGTGTATGTCTATATGTGTGTGTGTGAGGTCTGGGCCTGTGCATATACAAAAAACACTAAGCCTCGTAAACACTTACTTCCCATGGGGGTGTGTGTGTGTGTGGGGGGTTCGGTATAACTGTTGTTAGTGAGTCCAGACCCACCGGTGTTGCAGTAAAACACGTCCTGCTAGGCCATACGTAGCCCATTAGCCCTGCCCACGCCAATACGGGACTTCTCCCCCTGGCAGGCTAGCAACCAGCACGACATCCCGTCTGGCGTCGTCATCCTGCCAAGCCAGGCCAGATGATGAGTCACGTTTTAACGCCTTTGCAATGTCCAGCGTCTGCATTATTGCCCACCGCATGGTGAGACAACTGGTCGATTAGTGTCGTCAGTTCTAGGAACCGGCCCTTGAAGGATATGAGGTGGTCTCCATGTTAGAGGGATGGCTGTTTTGTGTGAGTCGCTGTTATTTGTCAGGGTGCTGACTGAAGAAAAGGTTACTCAGGGACTGTCGTGCAAGTTGAGCCGATTCCTCTTGAAAACAAAAGCCCTGTGAACACCGATCTTCACAGCGTTTAGATCAAAACAGAGCTAAGATACTGAGCTTGTTTTAGACGTCATATGTGGGCGTGGCCAGTGGTGGAACTGCTGTCTCCACAGGCTTTGTTGTAATAGTGATTAGTGGATAGCAGTGAGCCATGGGGTGGGCCAGGAAAACAATGGACACATTCTATCACCCAAGATGCTCCAGATGGAAGGAAGCGAGCGCGGGGTGAAAAAGTAAGGCAAACCAAAACAAGAAAGGGTTTTTCACACAATCAGCATCTCCAGTGTGGCCCTGTTAAGGCCCCAGGGCTCTCATTTTCACCACAGGTCTCTACCCTCTGCAGGAAACCGAAACCCCCTTCCTATCCCAGTAATGGTTCTGTCTTTCTCCTCATTTCATACAAATCTTGTAAATTACGTGTAGCTCCTCTGGTTCCCTGAAACAAGAGGTTCTGGGCCATAAGGAACTGCGTTTAAGATTAATATGCAGTGGCTGTTGCTCTCTGTAAGGTAATCTCTGCTTTCTTTTGCATGCCAGATTAACAAGAGTTCTACAAACACGGGCAGGAGACTGGATGCCAAACTTTTAGCCTCAACCTAAGCGTGCCACTCTTTCCCATTGCTGTTTTTTTCATTCATTCCATTTCCTCTGTTTTTATTTTTTACTGACTTGGAATCAATATTTATACAGAATGCAAAGGTGTACAGCATTTAACAATACACAAACCCAGGTGCTAATTCAGATATGATTTAAAGTGCACTTCTTAACTCCAATGTGCAACAGCCTGTCTGTCATAGACCTTGGCTCTGTTCCAAGTTTCTATCCATTTGGAAATGTTTAATAAAATGCTCCATTAATGACTGCATTTAGTCTATTCTTCCGTAATGTCCCTACTTTCCCACAGCATAATGAGGGCAGGAAGCAGGAAACACAGGCCTGAATTTAATTTAACAGCCATGAAATTGTGTTCTAAACTTTTTACAACGTATCACTGAACGAGGAAAGGACTATGGAGTTTACATGGGAAATGAAGGGCTAGAACTATTCTTCTAGACACAGTTTCAGTTCCCATAAATAGACAACCACCACACCATTTCTTCACATAATGTACATCTATACCTGTCTGACAAACAGCCTGTACAGCAAAAAACAAACCCCCTGCAAGGTGGCTGTGTCAGACAACCAACCCAAAGGATCAAAAACCTAGGGGGTACGCAAACCTTTGTGGCTTCTCTGCGTCCATTTGGCTGGTCTGCGAAGGCCGTTACTCAACCCAGGAGCCGGTCTTGTCTTACCCCTCTTCCATCTGCACTGCATTACTGGGCCTGATGCTCTGCCCGCCAATCAAAGAAGCCTTTATGGATCTGTGAGACGGCAAGTTGTTCCCTCTCGGACTGTTTCCCATTAAGATCGCCATCACGTCTCTCTCTTACATAGTTACACAGACTCACACCTCCTTGAAAAACCTACGTTTTATTTTCTTCAAAATGGAACGGCGAGCTGGTTGAAGAGTTGGGGTGTTATGATGTGGCATGCACTTTCAGCGCGGCAACGTCGCCCCCCCCCCATCTCCTGTTACTGAATCCTACTGAAAGCCCTACAGTCACCTTGATGTTATGAGACATTGTCGGCTAGGATTAGTACTTTGTCAGCGAAGTCAGTCAGGAAAGATCAGAGTGTGTCTTTTGACTTGAGGTACACATGGTGTCCTTCCCTTTGAGGCTTGCTTTACCTCAAATAAGAGGGTACAGTATTATGTAGCCTACACAATCCCATTAAAACGTCAAACTCACCTCCAGGCCTCTTACTCATACTGTAAATGTGCTTCTACAAATCAACACAAGCTTTTGTGGGAGTATAAGTGTATACTTGTAAGTGTGATGGGTATACTTCAAGTGAAAAGCAAGGTTTGGTGTGTCCATGTATGTGTGAACTGTAAAATGTTGGTCTGTGGCCCAGTTCATTAGATGTACCCGTCTGGTAGTGTGTCGGACCTCTTTTACTCCAGAACCAAGTTCCTTGGGGTATGAATTCAAAAAGGTTCCACAGGGATGTCAGTACATGCTGACGGGACGTGTTATGCAGTTGCTGCAGATTACCCATTCCAGTTGCTGCAAGCAGCCCATTCCATCTCATAGCAAATATCCTCTGTTGGGTTGAGGTACTGATAACGGCACTGGCCACTAAATTGTTTGTCTGTCCAACATCTTTCCACTCTTTAATAGTCCAGTGTTGGTGATCAACTGCCCACTGGAGCTGCTGTTACTTGTTTTTGTCTGATAAGAGTGGAACATAATGAGTTTGCCTGCTGCATTTAGTAATCTATGACAGGGAATGAAAGGATGCACAATTCTTGCCATTCTCTCTAGGTGTTTTTGTAAACAGGTCTGTTCTTGACTATATTATTCTGTGTAACCCCTAGACACTGTCTCTTAATGAAAAGCCCAGGTGATTGGTGCATACAATGGATATAAAAAGTCTACACACCCCTGTTAAAATGCCAGGTTCTTATGATGTAAAAGAATGAGACAAAGATAAATCATGTCAGAACTTTAATGTGTCCTATAATATGAAGAAAAAAAAAAGAAAATCACAATAACCTGGTTATTGTGGTGGCAGTGTGTAAATATAAACTGTCCATTTAGTGTATGCTAACAGGAAATTCATACATTCAAGGTGTTTTTGTATTTGCATGAATACAAGAAGGGAAAAGTATGCAGCCAGTCTAGTCCTATCCTTTTGGGTCGGTGGACGGACAAAGGGGGAGAGGTGATAGGACTTTCTTCCAGGTGTTGGCTCCAGGAGGAGCCCAGCCAAAAGGATGTGGTTTCCCTCCACCCCAGCCTGGTTCACCAAGAATGCTGAGTTATTGGGAAAAGCAGGACAAGGAAAAGATACAGAGCGTACCGACCAGGGCAGCACTATTTTGTGTTTTACTAGCTAAATTAGGCACACATGGTCCCAGCCTCACACATTTGAACTCAGCAGATTCTGCAAAGCTCCCTTCAGCTGCACTGTTTGTGTTTATAATGTGTTTATCAGGACTTGGCTCCCTGTTTAATCAGATTAGCAGGTTGAATTAAATTAATTTATTGGCATGGCATGATTGTTCAGTATCGTACATTTATTTGACTGGGACTATGCACACAAATCAAACACCAATCAATTTCTGTGTGTGTGTCCCAGATTTGTCCAGTTGGCTACTTTTCAATTTATTACACAACATTTGCAATCCCATTTCAACATTGCCCTCTCTAGCCTAGAACATGCCTTATACATTATATAGAATATGATCTCTCCTATAGCACAGGCACAACAATAATGTAACCTACAGTGGATATAAAAAGTCTACACACTCCTCTTAAAATGGCAGGTTTTTGTGATGTAAAAGAATGAGACAAAGATAAATCATGTCAGAACTTTTTCCATTTTTAACGAGACCTATAAAATGAACAGTTCAATTGAAAAACAAACTGAAATCTTCGAGGGGAAAAAAAAAAAAAAAAACTTTACAATAACCTGGTTGCATAAGTGTTCACACCCTCTCATAACTGGGGATGTGGCTGTGTTCAGAATTAACCAATCACATTCAAACTCATGTTAAATAGAAGTCATTACACACCTACCATCATTTAAAGTAACTCTGATTAATCACAAATAAAGTTCAGCTGTTCTTTTCTTAGCATCTCAGAGCAAAAGCCATGGTCCGCAGAGAGCTTCCAAAGCATCAGAGGGATCTCATTGTTGAAAGATATCAGTCAGGAGAAGGGTACAAATGAATTTCCAAAGCATTAGATATACCATGGAACACAGTGAAGACAGTCATCATCAAGTGGAGAAAATATGGCACAACAGATACATTACCAAGAACTGGACATCCCTCGAAGAACTGGACATCCCTTGATGAAAAGACGAGAAGAAAACTGGTCAGGGAGGCTTCCAAGAGGAATACAGCAACATTAAAGGAACTACAGGAATTTATGGCAAGTACTAGCTGTGTGCTACATGTGACAACAATCTCCCGTATTCTTCATATGAATGGGCTATGGGTTAGGGTGGCAAGACGGAAGCCTTTTCTTACAAAGAAAACATCCAAGCCCGGCAGACATTTGCTAAAATAAACATCAATTCCCCCAAAAGCACATGGGAAAAAGGTCTGATGAAACCAAGTTTGAACTTTTTGGCCATAATTCCAAAAGGTATGTTTGGCGCAAAAACAACACTGCACATCACCCAAAGAACACCATACCCACAGTGAAGCATGTTGGTGGCAGCATCATGCTTTGGGGCTGTTTTCCCTCAGCTGGGGCCTTAGTCAGGGTGGACGGAATTATGAACAGTTACAAATACCAGGCAATTTTGGCACAAAACCTTCAGGCGTCCGTTAGAAAGCTGAAGGTGAAGTTCACCTTTCAGCATGACAACAACCCATCCAAATCCACAACAGCATGGCTTCACCAGAAGAAGATTAACCTTTTGGAATGGCCCAGCCAGAGCCCAGACCTGAATCCAGTTGAACTTCTGTGGGGTGATCTGAAGAGGGCTGTGCACAGGAGATGTCCTCGCAATCTGACAGATTTGGAGCTCTTTTGCAAAGAAGAGTGGACAAATATTGCCATTTCAAGATGTGCCAATGCTAATAGACTCCTACCCAAAAAGACTGAGTGCTGTAATAAAATCAAAAGGTGCTTCAACAAAGTATTAGTTTAAGGGAATGCACACATATGCAACCAGGTTATTGTTAGTTTTTATTACGTTTTTTGGGGGATTTCAGTTTGTTTTTCAATTGAATTGTTCACATTACAGGTCACATTAAAGGTGGAAAAAGTTGTGACATGATTTATCTTTGTCTCATTCTTTTACATCACAAGAACCTGACATTTTAACAGGGGTGTGTAGACTTTTCACATCCACTCAATCTACTGTCAGTATACTAGAATTTATTTATTCAACCAAGGAAAGCTGAAGGAGTGATTACTGGATGGTGATATTTATTTCTGTCCTGTAGTCATGACCTAGTTGAATTAAACCAGTGCATGTCAGAGAAAAGCAAACACTTTCCTGCATACACCTTTGATACCTGAGACCTCTGGTCTTTGTGCATATGACACATACAGTTGTGCTCATAAGTTTGCATACCCAGGCAGAAATTGTGAAATTGTGGCATTGATTTTGAAAATATGACTGTTCATGCAGTCTTTTTATTTAAGGATAGTGAACATGTGAAGCCATTTATTATCACATAGTTGTTTGGCTCCTTTTTAAATCATAATGATAACAGAAATCACCCAAATGGCCCTGATCAAAATTTTACACACCCTTGAATGTTTGGCCTTGTTACAGACACACAGGGTGACACACAGGCGAATTGGCAATTAAAGGTGAATTTCCCACACCTGTGGCTTTTTAAATTGCAATTAGTGTCTGTGTATAAATAGTCAATGAGTTTGTTAGCTCTCACGTGAATGCACTCAGCAGGCTTGATACTGAGGCATGGGGAGAAGAAAAGAACTGTCAAAAGATCTGTGTAACAAGGTGATGGAAAAGGATATAAAAATATATCTAAAGCCTTGCAAATGCCAGTCTGTACGGTTCAATCACTTATTACGAAGTGTAAAATTCAGGGATCTCTTGATACCAAGCCAAGGTCAGGTAGACCAAGAAAGATTTCAGCCAAAACTGCCAGAAGAATTGTTCGGGATACAAAAAAAAACTCAGGAGAAATAAAGGCTGCTCTGGAAAAAGATGGTGTGGTTGTTTCAAGGAGCACAATATGACAATACTTGAACAAAAATGTGCTGCATGGTCAAGTTGCTAGAAAGTCTTTACTTTGCCAATGCCACAAAAAAGCCTGGTTACAACATGCCCAACAACACCTTGACACGCCTCACAGCTTCTGGCACACTGTAATTTGGAGTGTAATTTGGAGTTCATACAAGATGAGCAAAAACTGTGCATGACCTGGAGGCATTTTGCCAAGACGAATGGGCAGCTATACCACCTGCAAGAATTTGACAACTATTACAAAAGAAAGCATGCTGTTATTGTCGCTAAAGGGGGCAATACACAGTATTAAAAACTAAGGGTATGCAGACTTTTGAACAGGGGTCAGTTAATTTATGACCTACAGTTGAATGTGAACCCCATAAGAAAATAAAAGACGTGTTTTGCCTGCTCGCTCATGTTTTCATTACAAATGGTACATATATTGCCAATTCCAAGGATATGCAAACTTTTGAGCACAACTGTATGTTCTGAGTTCTAACTACTTTTGCGCTTAAAAGAGAAATTGCTAAGTTCAACAATCCAGTGTCCAAAAGGGGAATTGCGAAAACAATGTATTTATGACTCTGGATAGCCTTAGCAACTAACCAATGCAGAAAACAACTAGTTAACTTGGCAATTTAGCTAAACAATGTATGGTTAAGTGTTCTAATTTGTATATAGCCTTTCCTGTCTTTACAATAATTGAGCACACAACCACTGTTTTTAGACATATCATAGGCTATTAGTGCCAGCATGTACAGTGGGGAGAACAAGTATTTGATACACTGTCGATTTTGCAGGTTTTCCTACTTACAAAGCATGTAGAGGTCTGTAATTTTTATCATAGGTACACTTCAACTGTGAGAGACGGAATCTAAAACAAAAATCCAGAAATTCACATTGTATGATTTTTTAATAATTCATTTGCATTTTATTGCATGACATAAGTATTTAATGCCAGGGTTCTGGAGAGGAGAATACGGCCGATAGTAGAACCTCAGATTCAGGAGGAACAGTGTGGTTCTCGTCCAGGCCGTGGAACACTGGACCAGCTCTAAACCCTCTACAGGGTGATGGAGGGTTCATGGGAGTTTGCCCAACCAATCCACATGTGTTTTGTGGATTTGGAGAAGGCATTCGACTGTGTCCCTCACGGCATCCTGTGGAGAGTGCTTGGGGAATATGGGGTCCTGGGTCCTTTGCTACGGGCTGTCAGGTCCCTGTATGACTGAAGCAGAAGCTTGGTCCGCATTGCCGGCAGTAAGTCAGACTTGTTCCCTGTGCATGTTGGACTCCGGCAGGGCTGCCCTTTGTCGCCGGTTCTGTTCGTAATTTTCATGGACAGAATTTCTAGGTGCAGCCAGGGGCCGGAGGGTGTCAGGTTTGGGGACCACACGATTTCGTCTCTGCTCTTTGCGGATGATGTTATCGTGTTGGCCCCTTCAAGCCAGGACCTTCAGCATGCACTTGGACGGTTTGCAGCCGAGTGTGAAGCGGTGGGGATGAAAATCAGTACCTCCAAATCCGAGGCCATGGTCCTCAGTTGGAAAAGGGTGGCTTGCCCACTTCAGGTTGGTGGAGAGTGCCTGACTCAAGTGGAGGAGTTTAAGTATCTAGAGGTCTTGTTCACGAGTGAGGGAAGGATGGAACGGGAGATTGACAGACGGATCGGTGCAGCTTCTGCAGTAATGCGGTCGATGTATCGGTCTGTCGTGGTGAAGAAAGAACTGAGCCGCAAGGCGAAGCTCTCAATTTACCGGTCAATCTACCTTCCTACTCTCACCTATGGTCATGAGCTTTGGGTCATGACCGAAAGGACAAGATCCCGGATACAGGCGGCCGAAATGTGCTTTCTCCGCAGGGTGGCTGGGCGATCCCTTAGAAATAGGGTGAGATGCTCGGTCACCCGGGAGGAGCTCAGAGTAGAGCTGCTGCTCCTCCACATCGAGAGGGGTCAGCTGAGGTGGCTTGGGCATCTGTTTCGGATGCCTCCGGAACGCCTTCCTGGGAAGGTGTTCCGGTCCCGTCCTACCGGGAGGAGACCCCGGGGAAGACCTAGGACACGCTGGAGGGACTATGTCTCCCGGCTGGCCTGGGAACGCCTTGGTGTCCCCCCGGAAGAGCTGGAGGAAGTGTCTGTGGAGAGGTAAGTCTGGGCATCCCTGCTTAGACTGCTGCCCCCGTGACCCGGCCCCGGATAAGCGGAAGATGATGGATGGATGGATAAGTATTTGATCACCTACCAACCAGTAAGAATTCCAGCTCTCACAGACCTGTTAGTTTTTCTTTAAGAAGCCCTCCTGTTCTCCACTCATTACCTGTATTAACTGCACCTGTTTGAACTTGTTACCTGTATAAAAGACACCTGTCCACACATTCAATCAAACAGACTCCAACCTCTTCACAATGGCCAAGACCAGAGAGCTGTGTAAGGACATCAGGAATAAAATTGTAGACATGCACAAGGCTGGGATGGGCTACAGGACAATAGGCAAGCAGCTTGGTGAGAAGGCAACAACTGTTGGAGCAATTATTAGGAAATGGAAGAAGTTCAAGTTGACGGTCAATCTCCCTCGGTCTGGGGCTCCATGCAAGATCTCAACTCGTGGGGCATCAATGATCATGAGGAAGGTGAGGGATCAGCCCAGAACTAAAAGACAAGACCTGGTCAATGACCTGAAGAGGGCTGGCACCACAGTCTCAAAGAAAACCATTAGTAACACCCTATGCCGTCATGGATTAAAATCCTGCAGAGCATGCAAGCCAGCCCATGTCCAGGCCCATCTGAAGTTTGCCAATGACCATCTGGATGATCCAGAGGAGGAATGGGAGAACTCCACTCGCCGTGTTTGGAGGAAGAACAAGGATGAGTACAACCCCAAGAACACCATCCCAACCGTGAAGCATGGAGGTGGAAATATCATTCTTTGGGGATGCTTTTCTGCAAAGGGGACAGGACAACTGCACCGTATTGAGGGGAGGTTGGATGGGGCCATGTATTGCGAGATCTTGGCCAACAACCTCCTTCCCTCAGTAAGAGCATTGAAGATGGGTCGTGGCTGGGTCTTCCAGCATGACAACGACCTGAAACACACAGCCAGGGCAACTAAGGAGTGGCTCCGTAAGAAGCATCTCAAGGTCCTGGAGTGGCCTAGCCAGTCTCCAGACCTGAACCCAATAGAAAATCTTTGGAGGGGGCTGAAAGTCTGTATTGCCCAGCGACAGCCCCAAAACCTGAAGGATCTGGAGAAGGTCTGTATGGAGGAGTGGGCCAAAAACCCTGTTGCAGTGTGTGCAAACCTGGTCAAGAACTACAGGAAATGTATGATCTCTGTAATTGCAAACAAATGTTTCTGTACCAAATATTAAGTTCTGCTTTTCTGATGTATCAAATACTTATGTCATGCAATAAAATGCTAATTAATTACTTAAAAATCATACAATGTGATTTTCTGGATTTTTGTTTTAGATTCCGTCACTCACAGTTGAAGAGTACCTATGATAAAAATTACAGACTTCTACATGCTTTGTAAGAGGGAAAACCTGCAAAATCGGCAGTGTATCAAATACTTGTTCTCCCCACTGTATATGTATATATCTTTCCCCAATACTGTTCATAATATAATTTAAAAATACAATTATTTTGTATGGTGGAAATCTTACAAATGTTTCTTTAAAAAGTATGTCCTTTTACCGCAGAGATATGAAATTATATTTTTTTGTATTGGCGAAAGCAAAAAAATACAGGAAGTCTGAGCGCATGCAAAAACCACTGAGGGGATGGATGAGGGAGAGCACAGACCCAAATAAAAACACTGCCACATTCCAAAAAACGATATGTGTTTTTTATGAAAACAAGAGCAGCATCACTATATTGCTGCTGGAAATAACATTATTGCTGCAAACAAATGTGTGGGAAACATGATAATTTGCCAGATGTTCAATTCAAATCCTCTTGTAAAAAGTGTAATTTGCCAATTTGTATAATTTAGAACTTAAATGTCAACATAATTTTAAGCAATGCAATAAAAGTATTGGTGAAAATTTATTGAATACCAAGCATATAATGTCTGTTCTGTAGAGTGTATAGGTCAGGGGTCGGTAACCTTTTTCCTGCAGAATGCCAATTTACCATTTTTCCTTCCATTTTCTACTATATAATTGACAAACGCGCTTGTCTAACTACCTGTCTGCCCAAACAGAGACTCTGTCAATTTATTTCTACAGAGCTCCACTCCAATAGATCTAGGCAGCCTTCCCGCATAAGGGAAGGTTCACTGGGCAACCTCCAAGATGCTGAATCCAGCACAGGCATGTGTGCATTTTCCTTTTGCTGGTTAATTGATTCATTTTACCATTGTTTTTGTGTACTTCAAGGCACTATGTTTGTAGGTCTGACAATAAGGAGTTCAATGCACCAGTTATTATGATGCAGGCCTGTAAGTTGGCAGCCTGCATTTAGTCACAAATGCATTGGCTTTCATAGGCCTACCTGTGTGTTGCTTATTGATGCTTATTGTTAGTTTTGATTTATTGAGGTTATGGTTTTGATCAGTTGGGTCTGTCAAGATCTTACAAGAACTGCTAGACATGGAATATCATTCACACCTACACTTTTATCAAAAAATACACTAAACACAGGAAAAGTATTTAACTCTACAGTTTGAGCTGATTTGTCTGAGACAGTCCATCAAGCCTCCAAACTACTTTAAAAAAGCATCCTTTGTGCATTCCCCTTCAGTAAATCTTTTTTTGTTTAGCACTGACTGCACAACTCTGTAGGTCCCCAACATTGTAGATCCCACACTGCTTTGCTTTTCATACCCGGCCACAACCCTCATGATTTCAACAGCCCTGTCTGCCTCATCTGTGAAGTTTTACTCATGTTTTGTTTCAAAATGAAGCTATAGAGCTGAGGTCTGACAAATGACAGTTTTCACAACAGAGAAAGCCAATCAACCCGCCCTTTAGTAGAAGTCATCTATATTCTTTTGTCCTAGTCACAACAAAAGAGCTGACCATTTTTTCTAGGCTGATGCCTTTTTTGTGCTGAACTTAATAAAATAATGAAAGAAAGGCTTGCCAGCTGCTAGCACTGTGATAGCTTGTCAGCACAGTTTAGTTTAGAATTTAGCAGGGAAGGAAGAAGCAGGCTGAGCGGAACCAATTGCTGCAACATCATAAAAGATCATTGGATAATCAAGATTGAAATGTTGTGGTAAACGTAACCTCTCAGTGAAAATCTGTGAAAATACAAAAATGACTGGTAAAAATAAAAATACCCACAGAATAATTTAAAATAATAAACCTGACAAGCTATGCAATTCTAATTAAATCATTTTTTAGGCAAAATCCTTGTGTGCCACGCTTGGCACTCATGTCTTAGGTTGCTTACCCCAATCTCTGAGCATTATAATTATTTGAGGAGAATGCACTTCTACTGAATTGCATGGTTGTTCCTCCTAGCTTCTTAAAATGTACACACTAACTGTAACCCTGGATAAGAACATCTGCTTAATGACTGAAATGTAAAAATTTGAACAATATCTGCATCCCAGAAATGACACACTAATATGGTTCACTAGACATGTATGACCACCTTATGATCACGTTATCTTTGCTGTATCGTTTACAGTACATATCCATGACCTGATATCAGTTTGATGCCGTCAGTGATAGTAGACCAGACATTGTGCTGACGATTTACACAAAATTACTCTTTGCTACCATTTGACCTTCAACCTGCACAGTTGGAATATTTCCAGCCTATGATCCAACTGCGCTAGCCCCTCTAGACCCCTAAGAATTCCACTTGCATCTCCACTTCAAACAACCATCTCAATGTCAACTAAACACCCCTCAATACACACACCACCTCTCCACTCCCTTTTCCCTCCACCCTGTATCAGTTCCAAACAACAACTGGGTCTCCACTTTCCAAAGGGGAGAGAGGACACCATTTCCACTTCAGCCTGCTCTGCTTTATTGCATTACCCATAATCCTGCTCACACGCTACTGTGGCGAGGGCTGCTCAGAGTTGGGTTTCCCAGAGTTGGCACATTAGTCGGGCCTTTGCAGATATTCCCTCTGCCCTCCACTGAGATGATGGGAGCAAATGGCACGTCTCTTGGCAGCAGAACACAGAGCCTTGGATGGTAGCAGTCTCGCCCCTTGCATTCTGCTCATTTAGCAACACTGCAGACAGTGGCGGCTGAGGGAGGAGAGGGACATGGGTTTAAGCTGAAAGGTGGATATCTTGTATTCTTGCATTTTTTTTTTGGGATCAGTGCAAGTATAGAAAGTTGTCTCAAGAAGAAAATATAATTCAAATCCTTTTGCTGTGTTATAGACTTAATTTATGTTGGATTAAATAAATACAAATTGTCATCAGTCTACACATAATACATGGGAAACAAAGTGAGATGACAAAGGAAAAATACGTTTTGAAAAATGTTTGCCAATTTTTGTTGAAAATAAACAACTGTAATATCAAATGTACGTAAGTATTCAGACTATTTATTCAGTACTTTATAGAAGCATATTTGGCAGTGATCACAGCTTTGAGTCTTATTGGATATGCCACTACCATCTTTGTACGCCTGACTTTGGGCAGTTTCTCCCATTCGTCCTTGCAGATCCTCTCAAACACAGTTAGATTGGATGTGTAGCATTGGTGAACTATGATCTTTAGGACTCCCCACAGATGTTCAATGGAGTTCAAATCCAGGCTTTAGCTGGGCTACTCAAGGACAATGTGCTAACTATATGTGCTAACTATATTTGCTAACTATATGTGTTAACTATATGTGCTAACTATATGGCCACTGACACTTTGTTTGAGTGGCCATTTGGTTCCTGGTCACCTCCATGACTCAAGGCACTTCTTGCTCGGTTACACAGTTTGGCTGGACGGTCAGCTCCAAGAAGACTCTTGATGGTACTGTACAGAAGTATTGCTTGGATCACAATACAATCGGGGCATTTGTTATTTGTATTTAAAAATGCCCCTCATTTACTACATGGTCAAAAAATGGTCAATAAAAATGAGTTTCTAATCAAGTTCAATTGCATTCGGAAAGTATTCAGACCCATTCACTTCTTCAACTTTTTATGTTAGAGCCTTATTATAAAATGGAATGAATAGATTTTTTTCCTCATCAATCTATGTACAATACTGCATAATGACCTGGCAAAAAGTTTTTAGAAATGTTTGCAAACTGAAGAAAACTGAACTTTTGCATAAGTATTAAGACCCCTTTACTCAGTCCCTGCCACTGAACAACATCCCCATGGCATTTTGCTTACATCACTATGCTTCACTCTTGGGAAGGTATGATTTCCTCATGCCAGATTTCTCTTGTTTCTTATGGTCTAAGAGTCCATTGTGAGCATTTTGGCAATATCCAAGGGCTTCAGTCTAGACACTCTACCGTAAAGGCTTGATTGGTTTTGTGCTGCAGAGATGGTTTTCCTTCTGGAAGGTTCTCCCATCTCAAAGGCTCTTTTTGCTCGGTTGCAGATGTCCAGCTCTAAAAAGACTGTTGGTGATTCCAAACCTTTTCCATTTTTAAGAATGATGGAGGCCTCTGTGTTCTTGGGGACTGTTAAAGCTGCAGAAATGTTTTTGCACTCTTTCCCAGATCTGTGACTTGATACAATCCTTTCTCTGAACCTATATTTCCTTCAGATATTTTGGATTTTGCTCAGGTGTGTGATTTTCTAGATCATGTCCAATCAATTGAATTGACTACAAATGGACTCCAAGTTATAGAAACATCTCAAGGATGATCAAGGATGTACCAGAATTCAATTTCAAGTGTCATAACGAAGTGTCAGAATAGTTATGTTGACAGGATGTTTCAGTTTTCAATGTTTCTATGAATTTGGAAAAATTCAAAAAACATGTTTAGATTTTTTGTTATGGGATATTGTGTGTAGATTGATTTGAAAAATACAACAACAATTTAATTCATTTTAGAATAAGGCTGTAACGTAACAACATTTGGAAAAAGTGAAGGAGTCTGAATAAAAAAACTATGTCTGTGTTCATTGCTCCATCATCAATGGTTGGAGGGAACACTATTTCAGACCGGTCAGTATATTCATGGTAGGTAATGACAGTGCCAGATCTTAATGGAGTTATTGAAACGATATTCTACTCACTGCCGACACTTAGTGTAGTGCACCTTTAATATAAATTACAGTAATTATCATTATAAATTATCTTATGTGGTGAAATTACATGAAATACTGTAGCATGACTGTTTCATGAATTCCCAAAAGAAAAACAATTACATCGAAATAAAAGTTTTTATTTTGGCAGATGCTCTGCACTCAGGTGTCCGTAGCAAACAATAATATTTGCACCAGGGGTGGAATTAAAGGCAGATGCTTTTTGCACCCAGGTGTCCATGTGTAGCCAGTTAGAGCTAGCTAGCTAGCACTAAAGCTACTAGTTAGCAAAATTACTCTATGCCTTCATCATTGCTGGCTAACGTTTGCAAAATTACTTGGCTAACGTCTAACATTTGCTAAATTAGCTGCGCATAGCTAACCATAGAAGTTTGCACATTGGATCATTTTAGTTTAGTTGTACAAACAGTGAGAAAACACAACATTGTTGAAAAGGTTTTATTTTGTGTTTAATGTAGCCTGCTTTTTTCAAATTAAATCCTCCTTTGGCATTTGCAACAGTTGAGGCACGTAGCTATCAACTTTTTTGTTATTTTTTATTAAATTCGATTAAACTTTATTGTCATCAAACAAGTAATAATAATAATCATCATCTTTATTTATAGAGCTTTTGAAATCATGTCACAGTGCTTCACATTACAAGTACAAGTACAGTACAACGAAATGCAGTAAAAGCCATGCTCCCTGTGAGGATCAAACTCACAACCTTGAGATTATGAGATTGACCCCCTACCTACTGCGCTAAGGTGTCTGCTGCCTGAGCGGAGTGATCAGTATCCTTTGCCGTCTGCTGCCATTGATGTACGTAGCTATCGAATTACGTTACGCAGCCGTTGATGCACGTAGCTATCCGTTACGCATTACGTCATTTATATGGGTGGGTGTAAATAGCTGATTAGTTGCCATATGTCTATTCTCACCCGGGTGCAAATAGACACTCCGTTTTATTTTTCTCACAATTTAATTCACACACATAAAACATATTTTCGAAATTAACTATGTTTGACAAGACATACTTTTTCCCCACCACTTGGCACTGTGTACACATGGTCATGGCGGTGTTTACATTCATGAACATTCTCACACAATCGTTCATATTGATAAATTCCATGCTTTGCATAAAAATTATTACACACATGGTTAGCGCACAGCTAAGTCAGTATGGCCGCTTGATAAGTAAGGCCCCAAAAAGGCCAAAAGACAATGTTGCAACTACTAATTGACTCGTTAAAAAAACAAAGCATCATTTTAACTATCAATGTCCACTGCAGGACACATTTTTGTACTGTAACATGTTTTAGTCACCCCAAACTTAAATACCTCAAACACTTTTTTTCCCTCTAGGCCTCAGTAGGCCATGAAGTGTGAGCATGTGTCGGGCTGCAACAGGCACTGGCCTTGGGCCTTGGGGACTGGTCAAGCACTTTAAGGTGAGACTCCCTGACTCCTGGGCACTCGCCTTGACACACATTCAATGCTGCCAACCCTGAGGAGATTACGAGCGCACCCAGCGGGCAATAAAACGGGTTGGCGCCAGAGCCGGGGCCTGCAGTTTCACGTTATGGCATCTGTCAGCAGGAAACAGGGCTGGATTAAGGGGATCGGTCTGGGGATGGCCGAGTCTTGTTTGTTTCTCTGTCATGACCCCCCTTGTCAGCTGTCACTGTTAATACAACTATTAATCCCCAAGTAAAGGCAGAGGAGACCCTGAGGTCTTAATATCACCACCTTCATGAAGCCTTGATTGATACGTTAGGCTGATACGCCGAGGTGCCTTTGGCCCTCAGTTGTCAGCTGTGAGCCGAATTGAAGAGATTTTTTTTTTTATTCCTTCTGAAATGTAGCCTTCACTCGTAGTTTTGTGTTCCTTAAAATATACAACATGAAAAGCAAGTTTTGTGGATCAACTTGAGTACTGGACTTGAGGCTTGGATCAAACCATGTTAGCCCACTAACCTAAAGCCTGAAGGCAAATCTTCAAGTTTCAGGGAAGATTGCTCATCGAATATTAACAGCAGCTTTGAAAAATGACTTCACCATAACAAATAAAATATTACAAAAGAACAACATTTCTGGTTGTTGAACTTTAAAGAGCAGTCATTTAAGCTGAACTGCCTTTCACAGTTTCTTTTATTTCATCTGCAGTCATGGTGGGAGCATTCAACCATCAACCTCTAAAAACCAGAACACTGGTCTCACTTTATTGATGACTTAAGTGTGTGTTTTGTGTATGTGTGTGTGGGTGTGTGTGGGTGTGTGTGTTATCATAGTTTTAATATACATGTGAGGACCAGTGTTTCCCATAAATATGGTAAAATCTGACAATGCAGTCTCCACGAAGGTTTTAGTTGTTCCAAATAGGAAAAGCTATTTTCTGTTTACAGGTTATATTTAGGGTAAAACCTACATTATAGTTTGTGTTACAATTGGAGTTGTTTTAGGTTTAGGCATTATGGGTTGGGTGTTAGGTTGAGTATAAGGAAAATGGATGGAAGAAATAGTGGAAAAGATTCTGGTCCCTACAAAGACAGACAAACAAACATGTGTGTTTGTGTGGCAGTGAGCTGAGGCCTGTTTTGCGTGGGGTGTTTGTTGGACTAGGTTATTGCTGAGGGAACTATGGGAGGTTATTTTATTTAAAGCAGTGGAGGCGAATAATAACTGCCTCTTCAGAAAAGAAAACCAAAATAATTTGTCATGTACTTTACAACGTGGCAACATGTGGCAGTTTGGTGATGCGCCTCAAGTGCAACATTTATATTTACATTCAGCCCTTTTAAATTGACCTCACAACATCTCTTGAAAAATACTTTTTGCAGTAGAAAAAAAATAACATTTATGATGCACTTTACAACAACTACCGATTGCTAAGCAAAGATCAACTATCATTGTTGTTCTTTTTAGCACACAGGCACACACCCAATCTTTCTCAATCTCTCCGTTAGACTGACGATTGTCAGTCCTGTAGTGATAAAGCAATCTGGAATCAGAAGTCTGACTCTGTGTTGTCTCCAGGGTCAGGAAGCAGTTACACAGGAAGTGGTGGTGGTGAGATAGGGAGGCCTGATAGGACACAACACTGTCCCAGCCAGCTGAGGGTTGTAGAGTTAGAAGCCCCAGCAGCCTAAAGGCTCTACCTCAGCGGCAGATTCCAGGCAGCCCTGGGGAATAGCTGGGAATGCTCAGACCAGCTGTTTGGGACTAGAGTGTGGGGAGCTAACAGGGTTGGAATGGGTTTAGCACATCCCAGGGGACGCCAAAACTAGTTTAACATTTAATCAGCTGGCCATATCTCTTGTTCTTGGGATTGCAGTGGGGGGGCTGGCTGAAAGTCTCCTAAAAACATTCCTTACCACAGGACAATTCAACAGGTGACTATCCTCTAAAATAAAGAAAATGAATCAGTCTTTAATAGACAGAGGCCTGGATTAAGACTCTATGCTGAAACTTAAGTCTTGTCATAGCTTTTCAGTAAATATCAGATCATCTATGCAGAACAGAGTCCTACTTTTTCTGCTTCAATCTCAGTAAACCTGTATGGGAATCATTGGTGGATAGAAATATTAAAATCTTATTTAAGTCAGAACAAAGACTGGGCCATTCAGAAAAATGCAGCATCTCTTGGAAAGGCATCCTGGTGTCATCTACTGTGTCCCAGTGTTAGGTTCTAATAAGAGGTTTCGATAAGCTATGTTCTATTCATATTTATTTAGATCCTAACCATCTCCTTAGTCTCTAATGGTGAAAAGCATACCTTTAGCATGATACTGCCACTACAATACTTGAAAATACTCTATTAACACGAATTCACTTTTACAATGTGGAGTAGATTGTGTAAATCAAATGTATTCCTTTTATTATATTTGATGGCAGTAAAATGTTAAGGCTGCAGTGTCTTTATCAGCTAGGGTTAATCTTAATGTATAAAAAAGCTCTGTTTAATGTAAAACTGTTAAGTTGTTGAATTATAACTTCAGTTTACTTGACAGTTGAATTTTTAGAGACCGTTAGCTGGTATGATATCAAATCAATAAGTCAAATGTAAAACCCCAAAGACTACACAAAAAGAAGTTAAGCAAAGAAAGAAATCACACCATTCATGGTAACAAGTGGGTCAAAACATACTGATGGGCTGTGGCCAACAGCAGCAAAAGTCTTAAAGGCTAGATAAGCAACAAGACCAAGTACACTTTGAATCATGTTGTTTTTAAAGAGGACAGTGTCATAAGAAAGGAGACCACCATGTAATGGAAAAGAAATGCCTATCATTATCAACGATTTACTTTGTTTTTATTTTTTATAATTGTATTATGCTACAAAGTGGAATGACAATTTATTGCATTTCATGTAAACAATTGACATAAAACACTCAGTAGTCAAAGTGAAATAAGTGTATTTTGATTATTTAAGTAACTATTCAATATGTTAGAAAAAACAAGCAATCTTACAGTTTATTATAAGCTTCAGAGATGTAATGTGATTTCTAAAACCATTTTTTTCTCCTGAATATCTTTACATTTCCCCATTACAAAATGAATACATGTAAAATGAATGGGTGGAATTCCTGGCAGTGCCATCTCTTACAGAGCAGTCTTGTTCAACAGAAAGGTCCAGTTGTCACTGGGAAGGGAGAGCTCTGTCATCTTACTCTGCCTCGTTCCTAACCACATGGTCCCCCACTCGGACAGCTGCTCTGTCATTACACAGCCCACAGGACAGGGTAAAAGGTTGAAGTCAGTTAAATCAGAAGAAGAAACTAGTGGGAGGTTGTAGCCGTCAGAATGGAATCTGGCCCATTGCAGGAGGATAGGATGGTGTGAGTCGCCATACAAAGCTAGAGCAAAGCTAAGCATGGATGTTGCAGTATGTCCTGTGGGTTGTCATAATGCCATTATTATTATTATTTATGTGAACATGTCATACTGTTAAGACGTGTCATCTTAAAAACTATATAAAAGAGTAATATATTGTGCAGCAGGGGAATATATATGTTTAGTTGCAAAACTATGTTTGCACCTTTTGTAACATGCGTTCCTTACTGTTGGCTTGATCATTATAATATCGAACTTCTTTCCACACAACTGCCCGTATAAAACACACACATTACAGGCAAACCATGTGATTGACTAGCGACTCCACTGCCTCTAGTAACATGTGACAGGAGATGTGTGCGGTGGGGCTGTTGGAATGTGGACAACATAGGTGACCTTAGATGAATACGAAGGTACACACTGGGGTGGGAGGGCTGAAGGTTTATGAACAGAATGGTGGTATGGGATGAGGGCCTGGCAATGGACCACCACTGCACTAATCCTCATGTTGGCAGACATAAAATACCACTCACACCATCACACACACTGGTAAGCTTGTGTAAAGCACAAGACCTCTGGGACTCTATATATTGCGTGTGTTTGTGTGGATGTTTGCAGAGTTGGGCAGAATACGGATTACAATATTTTTATCCGTTACTGATTACAGTTACAAATAAATTAATTAGTAACAGTTCTGGTGCTGATGTTGCTTCCAGAGGCATGTTGGAACCCCTGTGAGTGATGCAACAGGTGATAGGAGATCTTGTACGTACTCTGCGCTTCAGCAACCGGCGGCCCCACTCTGTGAGTTTGCATGGCGTACCACTTCATGGCTGAGCTGTTGTTGCTCCTAGACACTTCCACTTTAAAATGATAGCACATACAGCTGACTTGGGTAGATCTAGTAGGGTAGACATTTCACAAACGTACTTGTTTCAAAGGTGGCATCCTATGACTGTGCCACATTTAAAGTCACTGAGCTATTGTTTTTCTATGGAGATCTAATATCTATGTGCTGGATTTTATGCACCTGTCAGCAATAGGTGTGGCTGAAACACCTGAACTCAATAATTAGCAAGGGGTGTCCACATACTTTTGGCCATATAGTGTATTTTGTTTCACCCTTGAGATGTTTCTTAAAAGGTAACAGGCAGATTTTATAACATGGGCCTTAATATTGTGGTCATTGTCCTGTATTTAATCAAGGTGTCAATACATTTTCAGGGAATACAGATATACAGTTCTGCATCGTCAGCGTAGCTTTTTAATGATGCAGCCAAACAGTAACACATGCACATTGAATAGTACAGGTCTCAATATCAAACCTTGAGGGACCCCACATGAAGTCTCTATTTTCTTTCAGGTATGGTCACCCAGAGCAACAAACATGTCTTGGACTGTCAGATAAGTCCTGACAAGATCAGTACTAAACTTGAGGAGCCAACTTTGTTGTCTGTTAAGGAGGACTTTGTGATCTGTAGTAGTGCTGTCCCCGATTCATCAAGTAACTCAAATAATTTAATTACAAAAGAAATCCTTAATTTGTGTCAATTCTTCTATTCATTATGCCAACGAAGCCAGAGAATGTTGAGTACAGTTCTGGTTGTCCAGGAAATATTTGGCGATCACAATTTATGTAAGATGAGTCCAATTGTTTTCAATACATAGTAAATAAAGTTAGCTCATTGTAATAATGTGGTTTACTTTTCCAGTAAACCACATTGTCATGGACAAGTTCATGCATAGAGCTGGGCCATGTTCACCTCAGCAAGCAATGATTCTAAACATAGTGTGCATAGTGAACATGATCATCACAGACATGCACCTAGTTTCTATGGTGACATATGGGTTTGAAATGAGTTATAATGAAAGAAAGAGTAGGATTTAGGAGTAACCAATGTTCAGGTTACTGGAATTGGAATATGAATAGCAGAAGTTATCATGGCACCTGTCAGTGGGTGGGATATATTAGGCAGCAAGTGAACATTCTGTCCTCAAAGTTGATGTGTTAGAAGCAGGAAAAATGGGCAAGCGTAAGGATCTGATAGACTTTGACAAGGGCCAAATTGTGATGGCTAGATGACTGGGTCGGAGCATCTCCAAAGCTGCCGCCCTTGTGTGGTGTTCCCAGTCTGCAGTGGTCAGTGCTAATCAAAAGTGGTCCAAGGAAGGAAAAGTGGCAAACTGGCGACAGGGTCATGGGCGGCAAAGGCTCATTGATGCACGTGGGGAGTGAAGGCTGGTCCATGTGTCATAACACACAGTGCATCACAGTTTGTTGCATATGGGGCTGCATAGCCGCAGACCAGTCAGGATACCCATGCTTACACCTGTCCACTGCCTAAAGCATCAGAACTGGACCACGAAGCAATGGAAGAAGGTAGCCTGGTCTGATGAATCATGTTTTCTTTTACATCACGTCGATGGCCAGGTGTGTGTGTGTCACTTACCTGAAGAACACATGGCACCAGGATGCACTATGGGAAGAAGGCAAGCAAGCATAGGCAGTGTGATGCTTTGGGCAATGTTCTGCTGGGAAACCTTGGGTCCTGCCATTATGTGGATGTTATTTGAACACGTACCATCTACCTAAGCATTGTTGCAGACCATGTGCACCCTTTAATGGCAACAATATTCCCTGATGGCACTGGCCTCTTTCAGCAGGATAATGCACCCTGCCAATAAACAAAAATGGTTCAGGAATGGTTTGAGGAACAAAACAATGAGTTCAAGGTGTTGACTTGGCCTCCAAATTCCCCAAATCTCAATCCAATCGAGCATCTGTGGGATGTGCTGGACAAACAGGTCCAATCCATGGAGGCCCCACCTCACAACTTACAGGACTTAAAAGATCTGCTGCTAATGTCTTGGTGCCAGATACCACAGCACACCTTCAGAGGTCTAGTGGAGTCCATGCTTCAATGGGTCAGGGCTGTTTTGGTGGCAGAAGGGGGACCTAAACAATATTAGGCGCGTGGTCATAATGTTATGGCTGATCGGTGTATATTTGGTTTGATCATACAGCTCTGGAAAAAATTAAGAGACCGCTCCACCTTTTTCTTTCCTTTCCAAAAAATTTGAAAAGGACGTTTTTGAATGAGGAACAGAAAGGTTAAAATTAAGAGACGACTGCAAATTGAACGCTTCGGTTTTTACTTACCCTGGCTTTTGTTTTTATTCCCTTGTTAAAACTATTTCAGTGTTAAATTTAGTGTTTGATGCTTAAAACAAGCATTTGTGTCTGTAGTTGGTAAACTTTACACATCTCCAAAATGGGTGTGTAAGACAAAGAAGACCACAGCCATATGTGGCCTCAGTGTGTAATGATGGCATGGCTGGTCCTAACCGCAATAAGATGGTTCTCCATAAAGGTACGTGAATCCATCCATGCTTGGGGAATAGCACTTAATAGATCTCTTGGAGAGAGGAATAGATCATGGGTGAAAAAAGTGAGCTAGTTTATGAGCTAGAAATAAAATGATTGTACTGACATTTTATTTACAACAACTAGGCCACTAGTCCTCTGCAACTGTTGATAATGTGGTGTTTTAATTAAATTGATTGGTCCAGCCACAATCTCATAATACTTTTTACATTTACGTAAATTAGCTGTGATTTTATCCAGCACAAATTACAGTAGCATACATTTTCATATATTTTTGTTCTTACCCCCAGTGGGAATTGAACCCACAATCCTGATGTCATAAGCACCATGTTGTACCAAATGAGCAATACCGGGCCACACACTTGTCGAGTATATGTTTGTAACATTAAAATATGATTTATAAAGCTATCAGCTCCTACTAGCTAGAAATAGTTATTTTGTTGTAACTAGCTGGCTCACTAGCAAGCTTACTATCGTTGCTGTTGGTAGATATTTTAAAGCTTGCATTGATGGTATCACATTTCCATGTATAAATAGACTACAGATAAATAAATGAATGATTGACCTGTTAGAGTGTTAGATGGAGAAATGTCGACTGTCACCACCAGCTGTTTAGCAAACACATAATTTCAGTGCCGTACTGACCCCCAGTGAGAATCGAACCCACAACCCCATGCTCTACCAATTGAGCTACACTGTACTAGGTATGGAGAAAGTCATCGGTCTTAACAGTTGTTGACTCCGTAGCCTATTAGCCTATAATATAGTTCCTCAGTATTGTTCCAATACTGCATGTGTCTAGACTTCATTGGCCCGGGCTGTTTGCATTTAAAATCTGGTTGTTTTATTTATCTCCGTTTTTGACATTGTTGTGGTATTGAAAGAATTCTACTACTGTCTTGGCACAACCCTGACATCATAGGCACCATGCTCTAACAACTGAGCTACATAGGGTCCCACACTTGTCCTGTGTAGGTTTGTAATATTATATATACATTATAAAGCCATATAATATCAAATATAAATGTTAAAGATACCAGCTCCTACTATGTAGCATGACATCTGTTATTTTCCTTTACTGCTAGTCAAACCACACAAAGGAGAGTGAGTGAAAAGTGGGAACAGAGTCCAGACGACTGTATGATTGACCGGAGGACCAGGTGTAAATGTTTTGACAGGCTTAGCTATTTATTCAACTGGTTTAAATACAAAAAAACAATTAACCAAAATCTGGAGAAAAAAATCCTCAAAAGTTTCTGTTGGTATTAGATGTAATCCCTGTAACATGGGAGCTGTTACTGCCCACCCTTAGTGTGTCTTGCAAAAATAGGATGTAGTCCCTCACAGGGTCACACGGCACATAGCGTGAGCCAGTGTTTTACAAGGCAGGGATCAAGGCTGGCCTTGGGGGCCCAGATAAAAGCAGGGGCCCTGGGGTTTCACTAAGAGAGACGAGAGTGGCACCAGCCCTGACTCTAATGTAAAACACAAAGACATGCACACACACACAGACCTGACACACACAGAGTGCTGGAGGAGTATGGCACCAGCCCTGACACTAATGTAACTCACAGGCCTGCTGCCAAGCTCCCTGACACCCTCTTAGCTTCCAAGCCCTTATGCCACAAAAAGCTGCGGTTATCTCTCCCAACATAGGCCCGCTATCACTCTTACATCACCCATGTGGACATACACATTCAAACACTATGTTGCTGCCAGTGGGAACACTTTTCGTAAGAACATAATAATACTCAACACATGACACATTGCTTCCTCTCTCCGTTGGCCTTTGGCAGACTATATTTGTGAATGTTTTAGAGCCGGCTGCATAGTACTGGGTGTCTGGCGACGATGAGGCCTGGCTGAAGGCATTCAATGCTTGCACAGTCCACTGATAAGCAGAGGGGACGTTTGAAATGTTGACACTTCCTAGTGTCTGGGGGAGAGGAGACAGGGCTCTGCGAGTTGTCACTAGCGCTGGCAAGAAAGGCGGAAAGACAGGAGCACTGGGGTTACTGATACTGCAGGGTCTTATACTACCTCATTGGATATGATATAGAAAGGTGAATTTTGGCATAGACAGGTAAACCTGTAATGTTGATATCACCCTCCATTTTATTCTTCATTAAAACAAAATTCCATCTGAAAACATTCTATTTTTTGATTGGTCACACATTTTCAGACTGAAAGTGTTGTGCTTTTAACACTACCCTCACTGGATGTTTTCAAGTAGCTGTGTTAGTTTCAGGAAATACAGCAGTGTGGATAAGTCCATCTCTCCTGTTAAGAGAGGATTGTAGTGTGATCCAGAATATCAAGATTTATGGTGTCTTCACTTTTTTTCCCCCACAGGACAAACATCCAATTCTGACATGAGACTGGAAGCGCTTGTTGGTGTGTGTTTGTGTTTGTAGAGCCAGCTGGATCTCTGCAAAGGGGTGGATAATTAAGTGAAGGTTGTGTTCTAACTGACCTTGACCTCTTGGTCCCTAAACACTGAGCAGGTGTCCAGGGCACAGCCGGGGTGATTACACACACATACACAGATGTCTGTGTTCCTTTGGCTTACACGGCTGCTTACTGAGGCCAATGTCCGCAGCGAGTCACATTTGAAAGATACGTTTCACTTTCACCAAACCTGCTGCATATACAGGGTTTATTTAGGACCACAACCATTTTTCTTATCTGAGGAAGGTCAGAAATGATCCATAATCAAAGAAGCGTTAGTACTTTTTGATATTATAATTTATTTTCAATCAACAGATAATTCAGGTGGGTATTGCTTTAACAAATATCCGTCTGTTCTGTCCATAACATGTCCTTCCTTATATAAAAAAAACTTGCTACAGTATGAACTCCAGTAAACCAAGAGTGACATCTGCTGGTAGGTGAGTGTAGAACACATCAACCCTTCAAAATGTATTATGCCTGGCTGTTAAGGTAACTGGTCATTTATACTTAAATAACTTAAAGGCAAATAAATTCTACCTCTTTTCCATTTAGAAAAGCAAAAAGGGGTGTGTGTTGGCTCATTACTGATGTTGATATATGCCTCCCACTCATTATTGAGACTGCTATGGTATCCAGAGTACATTTGTGCTGACTACTGCCACTGACCACATATATTCCCAGGAGATTTATTTGAGATGGAAGATGTAGAGCTTTCTAAGAAACAGTACTTTTTTAAGTCAAAGTGAAAGTGTCCATTGTTTTCTATTGTTGTCCATATTGTCCATTGTTTTCTATTCGACAGATCAAACTGTGGATTCTATAATGCAAAATTAAATTGAAATTAAAAATTATTAATATATATTTTTTTTAAGTAGACAAATTTGTCTTAAGAAATAATTACATGGACTTAGTAAAATAATAGGGATTCATATTTACTTTTAAATGCCTATACTTTCCTCTGTTCTTCACACATACAACATCTGTAAGGTCCCTCAGTCAAGTATTGTGTTTCAAGTATAGATTCAACTATTAAGACAATGGAGCACTTTTAATTATCTCTTAATTAAAAAAAAATCTTAAGAAAAACAAAGAAAAGTATGTCTGTAAGCTTGGTCAAGTTACTAATTCTACTGTTGATATTGTATTAATCCACACAGACACATTGAAGATGCTCTTATCCTTAAATGAAGGAATTATCAGGGATGTTTTTGTGAGGCCATTAGTGATTTAAAAAAAGAAAATAGAGAGATCGATCACATTGACATTATTGTTGATTTAACTGCAGAGTGAAAATAACACATTTATAAAATACAATAGATATAAGGAACAAAAATGTGGGACAATAAAAATATTACTAAGTAACCTCCTTATTTCTAAGCATGGTGGTGGCTGCATCATACAGTGGCATAGTGCCAGGCAGTGTGACCCTGAACGCAAAGTAAAGGTTTGCAGACCAGCTAGCTAGATAAATGCAGACAGGGTCCTGCTGATGGGACCCCTAGATAATTTCATATTGTTGAACACCAGTCTTGTCTCCAATTCTTTGCACTGCTCATTGTGATTGCTTTCTCCCCACAGCTCTGTACTGGGAACAGAAAAACATCAACAATGGCATTAACTCTGCTAACATCGGTTTGGTGCCAAAACATTCACATCAAAAACATATTGACATAGTATAAATAAGTGTCATTCACATATTAGAATTATCCTATTTGCAATAGCATGATTCTTCCAGAGAATGCTTGCAAAGAAGACTGGAGGGACTGGACTCTGGTTTCACAAGGGAAGTTTGTCCTTAGCTTTCATCTCAACATCTGTGTAGATTAAACCTACATTAAGCCCAACGTCTTAGTAGCTGAAGCTGTTTTTCCTACAATCATGTAAAAGTGGAAAACTGATGTGTTTCATTTTCCTTCTCATCAGGATGCATGTGTGGGTTAAGAGGGGAGCAAGGCAGATCTGTCAACGAAATAGCCTACGTGAGCGTCCATGGATGTGCCCTGCACCTGTTGAAAAGTGGGGGAGGGAGGAAGGCAGGACTAGCAGGCAGGAACTGGCTTCTTTTGACTTTGGACTCAATTCCTTCAATCCACTTTCTAAGCCTTAACCATTACACCCATACAAAACACAATTTTGTCTCTGATGGGATGCTAAATAGTTGTGTACACCCAGCCTCAGCAATAGCTTTTGGATATCAACAAAATTAAGCTTATTTACAGGATGTAGCTGCAATCAAAAACTATACTGTTTTACTGTATCTGATGCAAACAGATGGCAACCACCATACACTTCAGAAATACGGCAACTCCGAAATAGTTCTAGTGTTCCACAGCAGGGAGACACTGAGCATACTGCAACAATAGCTTAAGTGCTTCATACTTTTTGGGAAAAGTGTAAAAAAGCAATTGTTGCAAATCTCAGCTAGAGTTTACCTGAAGGAATGTGGGAAACTCTTGGACAAGGAAGAAGAGCCTATCGTCTGATGAGACCAAAATAGTTTTGGGCCTCAATCACACATCCTCAGAATAACATCCTAACATGAAGCATAGTGGTGGCAGCATCATGCTATGGGGATTCTTCTCTGTGTTAGGGCCGGGAAAGCTTGCAAAAATAGTGGCCAAAATGAATTCTTATGCAATCAATTATTGTCTGTTTATTTTTCATTAATTTAGAAAAATTTGTAGATTCTTTCCCCCTTTGACATTATGGATTTTTTTTGTGTTGATCAGTGGCAAAAACTAAATCCAAATCAAATCCATTTTGATTTAATTTCATGTTGTAATAAAATGTGGAAAAGTCCAATGGGGGTGGATACTTTTGAGAGCCATATATATATATATATATATATATATATATATATATATATACAGGTGCTGGTCATATAATTAGAAAATCATCAAAAAGTTGATTTATGTCAGTAATTCCATTCAAAAAGTGAAACTTGTATATTATATTAATTCATTACACACAGACTGATATATTTCAAATGTTTATTTCTTTTAATTGTGATGATTATAACTGACAACTAATGAAAATCCCAAATTCAGTATCTCCGAAAATTTGAATATTACTTAAGACCAATACAAAAAAATTTTTTGGGAAATGTTGGCCAACTGAAAAGTATGAACATGAAAAGTATGAGCATGTACAGCACTCAATACTTAGTTGGGGGCTACTTTTGCCTGAATTACTGCAGCAATGCGGCTTGGCATGGAGTCGATCAGTCTGTGGCACTGCTCAGGTGTTATGAGAGCTCAGGTTGCAATGATAGTGGCCTTCAGCTCTTCTGCATTGTTGGGTCTGGCATATTGCATCTTCCTCTTCACAATACCCCATAGATTTTCTATAGGGTTAAGGTCAGCTGGCCAATTAAAAACAGGGACACCATGGTCCTTAAACCAGGTACTGGTAGCTTTGGCACTGTGTGCAGGTGCCAAGTCCTGTTGGAAAATGAAATCTGCATCTCCATAAAGTTGGTCAGCAGCAGGAAGCCTGAAGTGCTCTAAAACTTCCTGGTAGATGGCTGCGTTGACCTTGGACCTCAGAAAACACAGTGGACCAACACCAGCAGATGACATGGCACCCCAAACCATCACTGACTGTGAAACATTACACTGGACATCAAGCAACGTGGATTATGTGCCTCTCCTCTCTTCCTCCAGACTCTGGGACCTTGATTTCCAAAGGAAATACAAAATTTGCTTTCATCAGAGAACATAACTTTGGACCACTCAGCAGCAGTCCAGTCCTTTTTGTCTTTAGCCCAGGAGAGATGCTTCTGACGCTGTGTCTTGTTCAAGAGTGGCTTGACACAAGGAATTCGACAGCTGAAACCCATGTCTTGCATAAGTCTGTGCGTGGTGGTTCTTGAAGCACTGTCTCCAGCTGCAGTCCACTCTCTGTGAATCTCCCCCACATTTTTGAATGGGGTTTTCTTTCACAATCCTCTCCAGGGTGTGGTTATCCCTATTGCTTGTACACTTTTGTCTACCACATCTTTTCCTTCCCTTCGCCTCTCTATTAAAGTGCTTGTACACAGAGCTCTGTGAACAGCCAGCCTCTTTAGCAATTACCTTTTGTGTCTTGCCCTCCTTGTGCAAGGTGTCAATGGTCGTCTTTTGGACAGCTGTCAAGTCAGCAGTCTTCCCCATGATTGTGTAGCCTACATAACTAGACTGGGAGACCATTTAAAGGCCTTTGCAGGTGTTTTCAGTTAATTAGCTGATTAGAGTGTGGCACCAGGTGTCTTCAATATTGAACCTTTTCACAATATTCTGACAAATTCTGAGATACTGAATTTGGGGTTTTCATTAGTTGTCAGTTATAATCATCAAAATTAAAAGAAATTTTTGAAATATATGTGGTCTCTTAATTTTTTCCAAAGCTGTATATACACAGATCCTGTGTCTATTAGCATCATAGCTCCTTTTGTAATAGCAGATCCAGCAAACCAGGGCTTTCGGGCAGTGTAAAATTGATGTTGCCCCATTAAAAAAAGCATAACATGCAGAAATGTCAGTTGACACTGATCCAGAACTGCTTAAAGTCACGTCACCTTGTCAGACAAACATTTATCAGAAGGCAGATTCCTATTATTGTCACAGACTCACAAACGTCTTTTTAGGCAGTGAATCCCAGATGGTATGCGGTTTTGTTTTACAAAATCAAGAAAGAAATAGGGAGACAAACTATGGAAAAAAGTGAATACAGCTGACACTGCTTTATAAAGTCAATAGAATACAATACCAAGTGGCCTTGGGTGCACATGTACTGCTGCAGTATGTTTTCACAGCTCATTGAAAGAATATATCTCGGTCCTCCACTGTCTTTATCAAAAAAGCCATACATGCCTGAAAATCTCTTTAAAAAAGTACATGAAAAATACAATGAGAAAGGTAATTGTCAAATGTGTAAACCACATCTCAAATTATATACAAGTAATTACATAATAAACACACCAATCTGGCTGGTAAACAGGGGATGTTTGTTTCCCTCTAGCAGGTAGTTTTTAGGTTATAGCTGTGTGTGCCAATGCACTATAACACAATGTATGTAACAAAATGATCAAATACAAATGTGTCTAAGCCGTGGAATCAGTGTTGAGTTGATTTGTAGTGTTGATAAGATCTCTGGGAAGACTTTGTCTGGCCTCCTGCATCCGTGTCCTAGCCCTTTGGAACGCCTCTGCCAATCAGAACACAAATACATTTCTTAGCGGACCACCTCTTACTTCCAACTTAGGATGTTGTGTATCTGCATCTTAAAATGCTGTAAATCCTTCTCAAAAAGTGGTTACCAAGGACATTGTAGACAGCCCCTTGCTGACTAAAGCCTCCCAGCTGGTCTAGTACACTCTGCCTCCTCTTCTTAAGGGTGCTGGCATCAACGAACGCCCTGAACACAAGACAAGCACAATGATGTTACACAAACAGACAACCAAGAAAAGAATTCCCAAATGTAAAGCATCCAGATCTATAAAAGTCTTACACTTTGTGGCCCTTCATAAATACTTTATGTGAAATATGTAATGTGTTATTTTTGTGTGTGTGTGTGTGTGTCGAAGAGATTATCTTGACTAACCTGGAGTGCTGGATACAGTGGAGGTTGAATGTGACAGTGCCTGAGGTTAGTGTGCGGAAACCAAAGCGACTCAGCCTGTCTCCCTACATGGAGAGTTTAAAGGGTTAGCTGGAATTGCATTTGAAGAAATCCTCTTCAAGTCAGTGTTTCTTTGTACCTTAAAGGTCCCTGGGACTCTGACGTAACTGTAGTCCTCCAGCTCAGGGGACCCGCCAATAAAGAAACGTCTTAACTCTGACACAGTCCCTGTTTGCAGGGGTCTCCATGTATGACACGATACTGTATGTTTCCCTATGGGGTACAGGCCCACGTGTTTTAGACAGAGTAGGTCATCATTTACGCCTCTTTGCTAAAATATAATAGTAAAAAAAATGACATTTCTAGAGAGAAATTGGTTGTCACATTATGCTAATTCATTCACCAAAATGGGTCAACCAAAAAAGCTCTTTAGTATTTTTGACAAGAACAACCTTTCTGTGAATAGAGCCATGCTATATACAGTGCACATCTTACCAGGGGTAGACGGGATAACTAGGTAGCCATAGCCTTCAGTTCTGTAGCGCTGCCAGAAGTCCAGGGAGAGTACCTTGAAGTACACAACAGGCCATTGGGGGAGGTAGTCTGAGATAACAGAATAAGCAGAAATATTTAAGAAACACAATATATGACGAAATGCATGAAGGCCGGAAAATTATTGTTACAAAGAAAATTATTATTGTAAAGACAATATACAAATATTTAAATAAACGTAAATACATTATGAACTCACCATCTGTCTCATCTTCTCTCCTGAAGTATGCCTCAAAGCTGAAAGGGTAACTAAAGAAGGCCACATCATCCTGCAGGCGTAATAAAAGCATGTTCCAATGTTTACCAGGGGGAAAGTCATGCGGTAATGAAGACTCACTATGAAAACCGACATAGTTTTTACAATTCAGAGCCAATCATAATGCTATGTATGGGAGACAGATGCTGCCTGTTATTGTGGTAATTTGAGGGGCTAAATTTAAAGAGGCACTGTGTAGAATCCTGCCTCTGAATAATAACACAACTTGTCTCCTCATCTACCCTTACCGAACGAGACTGATATAGTACTAGCTAGTTCAGGTTGGTTTAGGGATGGACAGGTGTATAAAATGCTAATTAATTATTTTAAAATCATACAATGTGATCTTCTGTATTTTTGTTTTAGATTCCATCTCTCACAGTTGAAATGTGCCTATGATAAAAATGACAGACCTCTACATGCTTTGTAAGTAGGAAAACCTGCAAAATCGGCAGTGTATCAAATACTTTTTATACAGTGGAAACAGTTTTACAATGTAACGGAGTTTCAACCATCATAATAAAGCGATCAATGTAAATATTTATTTTGTTATTTTCTAAATTCTAACCATGTCATGATGTTTACCCTTATGTCTTTCACAAGTTCAACATGAAGACCTGAAGTGTAGACCCACCTTTCCAATGGCCTTAGTGCGACAGGTCTGAGTCACCCCAGAGAGAGTCTGGAATGGAAGAGTAGACCAATCTAGGCAGAACAGGCAGGGTTTTAGGATTATTTAAACACACACATCTAAATGATATGAAAAAAACAGGAAATAGAGCTTGTGAAGTCAAATACCGCAAACATACATGAGTATATATCAGAATGACAATATGTATGTACTTTATAAAAGGTGACATACAGACAGGTGACAAATTGATAGATGGCATATATTCTATAAGTGTCAGCAAAGGTGGAACACCATTCTACCAAAAGATATTCCCTTATTTGGTGTTTTCATGATTGTGGTTGAGAGTGCTGTCTAACACGTTGGTCCAAAATCTCCAATAGGTTTTCAATTGGGTTGAGATCTGGTGACTGCGAAGACCAAAACATATGAATCACATTATCTTCATACTCACTAAACCATTCAGTGATCCCTTGTGCCCTGTGAATTGGGACACTGTCATCCTGGAACAGAACCAGTAACTAACCCTCTTTCAAAGTAAATTAGATCCTTTCATACAGCCCTCTTGATCCTAAATCGAGGTCAACTGGGCCTGGTCTGCATATTTATACATGCCACAGAGCATGGATGGATGTTAATTGTTTAATTGAATCATTCAGTGCACCTGTATGGAAGCATCTGCATTAGTTATGTTGCTCCACTCATTTATTCAGGTTTTTCCATAAATTTGTCACCTGTCTGTATATAGGACCCCCTGCCTAATATGCTGTAATATGCTTGGTCTTCTGCATGTCGCCAAAACAGTGCCAATCCGCTTAAGCATGGACTCCACTAGACCTCTGAAGGTGAGCTGTGGTATCTGGGTCCGAGCATCCACCTCGCAACTTCCAGTTATTAAAGGATCTGCTGCTAACATCTTGGTGCCAGATACCACAGCACACTTTCAGAGGTCTTGTGGAGTCCATGCCTTGACGGGTAAGGGCTGTTTTGGCGGCAAAAGGGGAACAAACATAATATTAGGCACGTGGTCATAATGTTATGGCTGATCGGTGTATATCGTATATTGACAATATAAGAAGTGAGATGTATAGGTGATATACTCCACTAAGCATTTATTTGAACAGCTAGGTTAAAATGTTTAATTTGGTTCTACACCAGCATTTTGGATCGTAGATCAAATGTTTCATGTAAGTCTACTGTATTGTCATATATACAGGGCCTAGCAAAATGTCAATACAAATGCACAATTAGGAAAAGGGTACAATATTATATCCAAGAATAGGCTGTCCCTCAAAACAACACAGGGACTTGTGAGAGAACCCCCAGACCAACAGTCACTTTGAAGCTTAGGAGGACATTTGCCTTTCAGCAGGATGTGGTACCTACTTACGAAAAGGCATTAATCTGTTGATGCACTGAAAGGTGTCTACCAAATATATGTGTGGGGGTAGAATACTTATCATTTGTGTTCTTACAAATATATCCCAGCATAAAACCAATGTTGTAATTTATCTTGAGCATTTCTGGACCCCAGGGCCACACGTCTGTCTGGAACATTCAAAATGAAATCAAATGCTGGAGTTTAAAACCCAGTTACATAGACGGAGTGTGGTTGGTTTTGACTCACTTTTGGGCAGCTCCATGAAAAAGTGTACATATAAGTTGTCATATTCAAAGCCTTTGGCAGACTCTGGAAAAGGAGACAAACTAATGTTATTACAGGGGACTAATGTTATTACAGGAGACTAATGTTATTACAGGAGACTAATGTTATTACAGGAAATAATATAGCAAATCATATTATAACTGTCTATGCCATTACTCACCTATCTCTCCATTCACCAACAGACGCAGGATACCAGGAGGAGGCTGCAGGACATATAAACACATCAGAGTAATATATGCTGTTACATCAACTTGGCCATCAAAATTTTGATACAGCGACCTTGCAAAAGTCCTGAAAACCCTGACCAATATTTTATGTTTTAAACACTGACACTCAAAATCTGTTATTGTTCGGTGACTTTGGTTGATGTTCGGAAATATTTGGGTTTCAGAGATGAATCAGAATTTTACTAGACAAGGAAACAGTGGCTGTACTGTAATACAGCTCCAGAAAAAACTAAGAGACATGAATAACTACCCTGGGCTTTGCATTAATTCACTCTGCACAGTATCTGATTGTTTTACAACGTGCATCATCACGTTTGCACCATATGGACTGAACCCCATAAACAGTGTGCAAGGCTTTCCATATTGTCTCTTAGCACCTATTACCAGGGTTCCATAGAGCATGCATGGGTCTATGATCGTTTGTGGTCGAGAGCTGCAGAGCAGGAAGTAACCAACTGTCCTTTTCTCTTTCTGTTTTAGCATACGACAGTACAAGTTGGTTGTTTTGACTGACATCAACGTTGATAAGGTGTACACTGGGGAGATGGGTCGCCTCAAGAGCTTTGAAACCCAGAAACCGTGAGTTGACAGCTTCACATACACACAGGATGTGATGTATGCAGCTAAACTAATACAGAGCTGTGTTGCTAAATGGAATTGGGGTTGCTTTGCATCTCTTGCCTCTGCAGCCATGGAAACATTTAAATTGTTACACATCATCAATTATTGATTTACACATCATCAATTATTGAAAATGAAGAGACCACTGCACCTTTTTCTTTCCTTTCCAAAAAAGTTGAAAAGGAAAGTTTTGAGTGAGGAACAAAAGTGTTCTATTTGCAGTGGTCTCTTAATTTTAACCCTTCTGTTCCTCACTCAAAACCTTCCTTTTCGACTTTTTTGGAAAAGAAAGAAAAAGGTGCAGTCTCTTAATTTTTTCCGGAGCTGTATGTAATATATGATATCTGAGCAAATGGTTTCTGCTTAGCAATAACAGGACTCAGCGGTGTTGTGATATATAATGGTCAGTTTTTAGGGTGCATAAATTACCATAATTATGTGACTTATTATGTGACATTATGTGACTACATACATACCATTTCAAAGTCCTGGCCAACCATACTGTTGAGATAGTCTTTATGACGTACGTAAAGCTAAGAGGAGAAAGAGAGTGGAGGTCACCATAAAAGAAACGGACCTAAAATACATTTCTGGGTGGTAAATACTGATTTGAAATGAAAATAGCATTGTTTTAAAGCACTGTTTCAATCTGACCCACAACATAAAGCGTTTTTAAACATAAAACAATGAATTGTGTTTTTTTCCAAAATTAGGAACATTCCAGTCCTGATCAAACACTGGTAGGCACTTTCCCTCAAATACGTATATAGACTGTGTGAGATTAACTAAAATCAGCAACCTGATACCTATTTATTTTACTGCCAAGCAATATATCTATGCATTGAACAGCAGCATTCTATTCTGCCACCCCTGCCTTACCATACATCCTGGAGTCATATACAACCTATTTTTAAAACCTCATATAAAGCATCAAACTGGAATTTTTATATATATCACAAATATTAGGATTATCAAAAAGATTATATTCAAAGCAGTACAGCAGTTAATATTCTATGCAGTTCCCATTTCCCAATTAAGCTTCCCATTCTCCTGAAAAAGAGGTGGGACAATACGGTTCTATCTGCAAAATGTATGGGAATAATGAAATAATGTGTATTTTACAGGTCCCAATCTCTAAACAGTTTTTTGATGTTTTCCACTTTTCATTCTTTGAAGAGGCTTTTATCCAAATCAATCAAAAGCACAATGATGTGTTTTTTTCCAGGGCACAATGACATGTTTAATTACTTGCCCAACACTCTCCACAGCTCGTTCATGACTCACCACTAATAACCAGCTCACTTACAATTTCTTGTGAGTGTAGTTGGAATGCAGATAGAACCTTAGACTGCCGTACCAAGATGTTTGGGCAGATATAACTTTCTTTTTTTAATTCATCTCACCTGTGAAGAGCACTTTTGGGTGCAGAACAAATGTTTTATTATAATGTCAGAATTCCAAGTTCTTGAAGTGTTGATTTTGTGGTGAACTCTAAAATCAGTACACAAACAGTTAATAACAGTCAGTCGCTCACATCTTTGTACATTCGTTGCTCCTGTTCCTTCTCCTCTGGTCTGATGTTGGCGGAAACATTTTCCAGGGTCAGACGCCACACCTCCCTCTTCTCCCCATCAGTCTCAACTCTGGACACAAACCAAGAGCATCATAACACGGTCAGTACCTGGGATTGTACAGTATGTGCTTCCAAGTCCAAGGAGGAACAGTTTGACTACAATGCAGCACTTGCCTGTAGGGCTCTTTTCCTTTGTTGAAATCTGGTTTGATGGTGACCACGCCATTTCCGTCTGCTCTTATCGTGCACAACAAGCATTCCTTCTCCTTCTGGCCAAGTCTTAGAAATAAACCGAATCAAATGGCACTTTTCAGGGCTTGGATGCGAATGTATTGACACCATTCTTTTTTACATAATGTCAACAGAGTGGTTGTCCCTCTGTGCTAACTTACTTGCCCTGTGGCCCCAGGTCCCCCATAATGTGCATTGTCATTACAGGTGTGTTGACCACATGGCTGGTCTTCACAAAGTCCTCTGAAGGCTCCCAGTTAATCAGCCTGGACTTGGGGATGCTGCTGTCACTGCAGATTAACAGTTCTGGGTCACAACACATTGAAACACTGTCCACGTCTTTAACATACTATGTGGATTTCAATGTGGATTTCATTGTGATGTCAATTAAAGCATTAACATTATATGTTTGGTAGAATACTGGCAAATGGGTAATGGACTATCCTGGCAGAAGAAATAAAGTGGTGACTTACACTGGCCGTCTGTCTTGTCGTCTGTGTCTGACATTGGCCATCCTCTCTGCCAGGAAGGTCGGGTTAGACTTAGCCTGTGTCACCAGACTCTGGGCATGCTGTAGAGAGTATATCACCATATTTGTTAAACAAATGGTACTGAAGTACTAGATGATACACAATGAAATGCCATTTGAAAGACACAAATGATTGGGAAATTCAGTGGAAACCCACTCCTTCCCAATTGGTGTAACGGTCAAAATCGGTGTAGGTGAAAATCCTCCGGTTCGGTCGGCCCCTGGTCCGCTCCAGAGCCATGATCTCTGTGTGGTACTGTCTCTCCAATGGAGTCTGGCAAACTGACTCACTCTGAAACAAATCCACTTCATACTGCGCACAGACACAAGGGTTTCCATTACATTTCAGGACACTTTGTTCTTCATCAATGAGAGAAAAAAAAACTAAGACTAACCTAAACCACAATAAACGTTGTTTTAAACTTAATATTAACACTACGCCCAAACCTAATCAAAAACCCTATAAAAACGTTTCATTTGTTGTACGACACAGGTATAATACCGACCTGACTGAACAGTTTCTCCTGCCAGCCTACCACTAGCTCCTCTTCATCATCTCCAGCTGAAAAAGAAGAAGCATCAGTACACATGCTGTCCCACTTTTGTTGTTTGACTCATATTAGTATGACTGACCATTGACCATTGATCTCAATCCGTTTCATGAGGGTATGTATTTAGATGTATTTTGTACAGAGTTGCGCTGACCACTGGGCAAGCACACAGTTTTTTAAGAGTATGCTTATGCCAATCAACGTAATTTGGAAAATGCTTTCTCTCAAAAGCAAGACATGATTCACCCAAGTTTTGTCACTATGTGCTTACATTACAGAACCCAAATGAATAGCTTAACAACATGGTATAACAAAAAACACCACAGCATTTGATTTTAAATATTCAGTCTCCAAATAGGTTTTGCAACTATTTAATCTAATTTATATACATGTTGAAATGCATTTAGATCTTAAGTTATACAGAGTGGTTTAGAGGTAAACTAAAATCTTGTTTTGAAAGAGTAGGCATATTTAGAAAAAAGTATAGCCAAAGCCTGGTTTCAAACTCTGAAGCTTTGTATACAAAGAAAATTGTGCTGACCACAACAGCATTTTGGTGCGGCAAGTACATTTTCCACATACAAACATGAGAGGACACATGTAAATGGATTTATGTATTTTCTTATGTCAATCAATGTAAATCTGAAAATGACCCCTTCTCAACAGTAAGACACATCACACAGCCAAGTTAATCATTAATGTTTCACAGTGTAGACTAGCATAACAAAAAACATCACTGGATTCAATCGTAATGATAATTCACCGTAGCTGCCAAGTAACAATAATCTCAATCTCAATTCTTGTTTAGAAGTAAATAACATTACGTTTTTGAAAGAGTTGACATTTTATTAAACACAAAGTATAGCCTTGACCTGGCAGCAAACTCGCAGCCTTAGGATGCTGAGACAGCTGCTCTGACCACTGAGCTATGCAGCAGCTTGGTGTGGGCTGCAAATGTTCTAAATACAACTGTATAGTAGCGCCTCTGACACACACACAAATCATCGCACATTGAGTGATTCAATATGAAACCAGGACAATGAAAACTCAGCAAACTCATTGAAAGTGGCTTCATCATGCAGTAAGACAACAACAAAAAAATTGACTGCCATATAAACTAGGGAGATGTTCAGGGTTGACTGTGGGGATATCTTTGTTGTGGTGACTTGGGCATCACCTTACAAATTTGACAAATTTCAGGCCAGAGAAACTCAGTGTCAGTCCATGGGAGTGAAAAGCAAAAACCTTGGTATTTTGGGGTGTTAATCACCAGTGGAAATGCGATAGTAGGGTACATGACCGAAGATCCTAAAAAGATCTGGCTATAGAAACAGACAGCCTTAAAACACAATCTTTGAAACGTTCTGTGTTGGGGATAAGTCAACATATGAAGGTAAGCATCCTTCAAATGGATGTAAATCAATTGTCAGTGCTTACTGACCGTACTAACTGGTGAATTCTGAGCATTTTGAAGAAGAAAACGTCTGAGGACCTGTAGATTCTATGGATTCAACTGTGAAAACTGCCAAAATCATATATTGTTTATCATAGTATTGCATTAAATCACTCCATTATATGGTTCAAAACAGTGTTAATACCTGATTGAGCCTGTGAGTTGAGAGTGTTGAGCTCAATGACGTCCCTCTCCTGTTGAGCCAAAACCTGCTGCTGAAGGTGTTGGGAAAGAGCTGCTGTGGAGGTGACCCTCTGAATATGGATCCTGTAAACACCATTGCAAACACAGTTAAAGAAACAGGCTAAACAGCATGACAAACATAGCTTATTGAAAATCTTATCTGTGTACAGAACTATATTACACTGTTTATATACAATACAGACAGCATCTGATTTGATAGCACATGTATGTGCTAAACCGCCTACGACTAGCTTCAATTGATGAAGGTATCTCCTTCCTCCGGGATATTTCTTAAGAACCTTGATCTTTGGTTTGAATTTTAACATGCGTTGCAAACAGTTTGACTTTGGTCTCATCAGACCAGAGAATTGTTTTTTCTCATGGTTTCAGTCCTTTAGGCGGCATGTAATAGGCCTTTTACTTCCATCTAGGCTCTCTACCATGAATGCCTGATTGACCAAGTGATGCAGAGATATTATTGTATCCTTCTGGCAGGTTCTGTCATCACTGCAGAGAATCTCTGAAGCTCTGTTAGAGTGGCTATTGGGTTCTTGGTCACCACCCTGACCAAGGCCCTTCTTGCCCGGTTAGTTTGTATGTCTGGACAACCAACTCTAGGTAGAGTCTTGGTGTTTCCAAACGTCTCGTATTTCACAAGGATGGAGCCCACTATGCTACTTTGGACTTTCAATGCTTCTTTTTTCATATAACCTTACACAGATCTATGCCTCTACCCAATTCTGTGGATTTCATGGCATGGTTTTTGCTCTGACATGCACTGTGAATTGTGGGAACTTATATGGACAGGTGCATGCCTTTTTAATAATATCAAATCAATTGAATTTACCAAAGGTGGGCCCCAATCAAGTTGTAAAGACATCAAGTATGATCAAAGGACACAGGATCCATCTGAGCTCAATTTGGTGTTATGCTGCAAGGTCTACATATATGACATGAGATATATCTGTTATTAATTTTCAGTAAATTGGCACACATTTCTAACAATGCGTTTTTGCTTTGTCATTGTAGGGTGTCTAGATTAATGACAAAATTATAAATTGAAAAAATGCTATAACACAAAAAATGTGGAGAAAAGATAGGGCTGAATACTTTCTAAAAGCATTGTACTGTACTGCTTTAAGGGAAAGGTTTAAAGGGCTCTATTCAACAGCTTCAACAATTCCCGAAGGGAAGGTTACCCGATTTTGGTTGGAAAGCATTTATGGAATTGAACCCATTAAAACGATATTACAAGAGATGAATATTAACGATTCTAAAAGTTAAAATACGTCGGCAGTGTCTGTAGTAGTTCAGATCACTGCAGAGGTGGGCAATGCTACCCATTGCATTGAGAAAGTCAAGGAGGATGTTTATTTGAAAGCTAATACTGTACTTCTGTACGGATTAGTCATCTGACTGTTAATTAATGCAACTAAACTACCACCTAGGAATAAACTCTACATAGTTTTAACTGCAACCTACTTAATTTTAAGGTTTTTGACAGCATCCCGGGACCGATAGACAGCCTCTCCTGTGTCAGTGTTCCATCCGTCTGCCATGCTGACGAATGATAGGCTGCCGGCTAGCTAGCGTAGTTTAGCGTAGTTATGCCAGGGAGCAGCCCTTCGTCTTCTGCGTAGCTAAAAGCTAGCAAACATGGGCACCGATGTGCACGCGTAAATAGTGTGAGCCAACGTTCGTTAGCTATCTAATGCTTAATTCTTAAACTAGATTACTTGCAAGCAATGTGTTTACTAGTAGCAAAATGGTTAACAAACAATGTAGTTGTAGCTAGCTAGCAACTTCTGTACGCTTCCGTAGTACGTTTCACTGACGCGTCCGCTCGTTGCATAGTAACCACAGCAATCTGGAGGTGGAGTTTCGGCTAAACTCTATCCGGTATTATCTTTGAGAGATGGGAAACTCTCGTTATAAATTATTAGCCACGCGGGCAATGTATGTAATTCTAATGCAACAAAGCAGCTGAAAAAAACTATATTTAGCATTTTATTTATTTACAAGAACACGCACATTAGACATATAAAACAGGTTATTTTTTATATAGTGAAATTAGGTACTTTTCCAGTTTCTCGACTCAAACTGTGAAGTTATTTGAAGCTGTTTCATGACGATTATCTAAGGACGCATCATGACAACCTGAAAGCTAGGTCGACAGTCTGCTGGGCCGGAGCGTTCGTTCTTGCAACAATTCTGTAATTAATATCTCACCTTTATTTAATGTATCTGTCCCGTTAAACACTGCCAGCTATCACTACTGCCACTTACGGTTGGATTAGTCTAGCTAACGCCCCCTGAAACTAATGAAAGGTGGCTAAGAAGACTATGATCTGTCATTTGTAACAAACATAAAAAGGAAATATAACGTAATTGAACAAAATAGTAAAGTGGCCGATAATAGTGGGTCGTTATTTTACCTATGTCGCTAACCAACTAGCTGAAAATTTGCAGTGACTTATACGTCAGATCAGTTCTATCTCCCTTTGGCCAGGTCGTTATTGCAAAAAAGGCCTAACTGGTTCAATAAAGTTTCTGACACATTTGCAATTTTAAACACTTTATTTGAAATGGATGTGTTAAACATCACAAGTACAATGTCTCTACATCAAGATAAACTCAAATATTGTTTAAAGGTGATGCAGTTCTCCAGTTCCTGTCCATGTAGTTTTGTGCATGTCTCAAAATATGCAAATAGAAAAGGGCAGAAAATGTACAAGTACTAAGTATAATGTATGTTACATGTGGGATGTGTAGAAGTATACAAGTGGGAAGTTGATTGATGCTTGGCAATGTGGGTGGATTGATTTCCTGCCAGTTGGACCCTGGCTGTCCGAGGCCTCCCCCAGATAGGGCTAAGTGTCGCCGGACCCCCCCCCCCCATCTCAGTCCCAAGGTCTTACGCTGCTATATTAAGTTCTCCTTCTCCACTGTAAATCGTTGTTGATAGGAGGAATGCATTTTCTGAATTTTCCCAGTCTCCTCCTGTTTTAAACTTAGGAGGGCATGAGGTCCTGGTCCACACCTGCAGAGTACCTGGTTTGGGGGGCCCGTTGCTGTCCCTGTCCAAAGTCTTCCTGGTTGTGTTGCAGATCAAGACCTGACGATTCCAGCTGCCAGTCTGATAACCAGCTCCCTAACCAGCACCGAACAACACAGCGTCATCCTGCACAATGAAATTCTTGTGAAATGGCACCCGACAACTACGTAGTGAGAGAATTGGCTTTCGTCGTCGGCAAATCTACTGTGCTTTAGCACTTAAAACAAAGGCATACGGACCAAGTCAGGACTACATTTATGTTTCTCCGTGTCTAAAAATATATACTACAAATAACACTACTATATGTGTCAAATATGGTTATTGACCAATCAGGAGTCAAATATTATTGCCTCTGTCACTTATGTTATGTGTAAATATTTTTATTTAACATAGCATTACACTATTATTGTCATTTATATTTATATAACGGTGATTCATCGTGACATTATATCGCGCCGACTCACAGCTGTATGAAAAGGAGACCTCATCTGACATCCTCAGACTCCAAGCTGAGCTGAGCTCCTGCAGATACGGTTAAAAAGAGGTATAGGGGGAGCTGAGCTCCTGTACTTCCACTGGCCGGCAGTTGAACTTTTCAGATACAAATGGAAAGTAGAAAGTAGGGCTCCCCCACTTTCTAAATCTCAATTTAACGTATGGCGCTTCCCATATTTCACCGCAGTCCAGTTGGTGGCGGTAATTCACCATAAATGTTTTATACAAGCCGCCTTCAAACCCCAATGAAGAAGATCGGTTGTGACGAATTTGTCAGTGCGGAAGTTCAGGAATGGAGTAGTCAAGACGCTAATGTGTTTAGCCGGTTTTTGCTTAGAAACTGTTGTTAGAAACTGTTGTTTTTCTATTGTGCTTGGACTAAACATCAGAATGATCTCTCGAATAGTTTTAAAAGACGTGGTTGAGAGGTTCAGGATTTGTATTCCTGAGTTGAGGCTCACGAGTGGCATTGTTGCTGTCATTATAGTATCCGTAGTTTTCTTTACAGTCACAACATATTTTGGTTTGTCGAAGGAAGTATTTAGTCTTGGGACCACAACTTTTGGCAGTGGGGATGGTAAGTTATGGAGTTTAGTAGGCACATTATTTTTAAATGTTCTATCCTAGAGGGCTGTGTACCACAACTATAGTTAATTATACCAGCATGCGTTCTACTCTTAATGGGATTGTCAACTAGTTAAGTGGTTCTCAAACGTTCTGCTGGGAACCCCCGTGACGTTCCATTTAGTTTAGGGCTTCTTACACAAATGTCGGTCCCAAGTGGTTTGAAGTTGAACCATTGAACAATTTATCCTCATCCCCCAAGATTGTGCCCAGACTGCTGCGCATATGAGCTTGACACAACAAGTTGGCTTTAATGGGAGTGGTGTGATATTCAGTCTGATTAATTTTAATGAATACAAAAAAAACTGAAGCGTAGTTACATATTCCTGACGATCTACATTTTAGATCTACAAAAATCAACATATGCTAGGTCCTCCTCCAGCGAGTTTGACCCCAAAATTGTAAACAAGTCCAGCCTGAGCCTTCCACTTCATAATACAAAATAGGATTTAATTTTCCACCACACAATGCAATGTTCTTTTAATTATCTAGCTGGCAGTATAATTATAAAGCCAGCGACTGTGTTTGAAATAACTGATAGAAGGCATTATAGTCACAAACTAGAAACCATTTATGCTTAGGCTACCCTTTGTGGTCTGAGACTTTATTAAAGTGTATTTGAGGAAGATGGAAAGTGCTCTTAATTTCACAAACCCATCTCCTGCGCAACATGCAAAGATGAGTGTTGCAGTCATCGGCCCTCACACCCATTCGGCAATAGAGACCATACCTCCGTTCAGCATACCCCAGCCTAATAAAACCTTTTTAGGAGTATTATACACGTCTACTTCAACTGATATTTTTCTGTCTCCTCTTCTGCTGCAACATGTTTCTGTTTCCAAATTGCATAGTTAATTAGTAAACATAGGTTTCTGCTTGTCCAGACAAGACACAATCATGACAAAAGCGTAATTGTATATGAGCTCAATCTAGTTTGTTCAAGACCATTTTCACCAGGTGGACTGCTGGGAGATGTTTTGCATCTTGGGAGAACATCAATAACTACACAATGTGTTACTGAATTCATCAATACATTAATTGAGGATGTTATGCTTAAAATGTCTCGTTAAATACAGCTCCAGAAAAAAGTAAAGAGACCTCTGCACATTTTTCTTTCCTTTCCAAAAAAGGAAGGTTTGGAGTGAGGAACTGAAGGGTTAAAATCAAGAGAACCCTGCAAATTTAACGCTTCTGTTCCTCACAAAAAACTTACCTTTTCAACTTTTTTTCTGGAGCTGTATATAAAAATCATCTGTGCACATCTTAAAAGCATTAACCATTTTATGACAACAGCAAGGTAACTTGCTGAATTAAAAAAGGCCAACTACTCCCTTCACAAAGCAATCAGAGGGAAAATGTAAGTATAAGGACAAAGCAGAGTCGGAACCCAATGTTTCTTATTTGAGAACAGACAATAACATTATAATACTAGATTAGCTGTAACGTTGTAAATTCGGTGGAAACCAGACTGAGCCTTTGATGAGGACCCCTGTGCTTATATGGACAGTTGGGTCATTGTTTTTGTATATATAGTATGTAGAACCTTGCAGCATGTCTACCTTCACAAGGCTGCCTGTCCAGACAGCATTCCTTGTAGATCATAAAATTTGCAGACGTTTGCAGTCTCTGTTAAATGAAAATGTCTTTACACACTATAGTCTCAATTGGCCTATAGAACACTTTCAGGTTGAGGAAACATCTGACATCAAAATGAAGAACTTTTAAATTCTTCTATAATAGCTCTTATGCAGTACTTGCCAAACTGCAGTTCTCCAATCAGGTCTAATATCCAGCCAAACATAATATCTACCCCATAATTCCTGTATTAATCCTCCTCTTCCTTTGCAGTGCACAAGCTCATCACCTACTCCTTCCACCACAGGACAGTGACCCAGCTACTTCTCAGCATTGGGGTTCTTGTGCCTCTCTGTGGTGGCATTGAGAAGAGTTTGGGGACAGTTCGGTTCCTCCTCATTTTTCTGTTGCTTTCTATCAGCACGGGGGTGTTGTACACCACGCTGGGGCTTCTACTGTTTGGCACATCGGCCCAGAACCTGGTGGAGGGGTTAGTTCCTGTATCCCTCTCTGTTATGAGTATGGCCACAGTACACTCTCGTATGGTTAAGGGCTTTCTTTTTGGGGTCAGTGTTCCCATGTTAGCCCTTCCCTGGCTGTTTCTGCTCATCGTAACCATTTTGGTTCCAAACACTGTCTTCCTCTGCAATGTCGTCGCCATCATCGCAGGGGGGGTTTGTATCCTTATTCCAGCCTGATTGTGATCCAAATGAACTGTGATACACTCAGTATGTCACAACTTCATAACTGCACTGCTAGTAGTGTAATTAACTGGTAACACACTCTTGGTGTTGTATTTGCTTGAAATGTGTATTAAGTCTTTGTGGTGTACATTATGGGATGTTTGGTGAGGAAAAGCGTGCATGACTGCGTCACATTGTCCTTATCGTGCTCTGGTAACACAGACGGAAAGGGCTGTCTCTCACGGCTAGACCTATCTGACACCATTGGAACAATCCTGGACAGGAAGTTGCCTTTCAGACTGCTGAAGAACATTGGTTTCCTGTATGTCCCTGCATCCACTGTGGAGAGAAGGAGAACGGTCCATCCACCGTGAGTACTGAGAAAACACCAGATGCATCATTTATCAGAAGACAAGAAGTCATTAAATACAACTTTTGGCTGCAAGCCTGTTATGGTAATTTTACTGAACTGAAAAACTGAAAAAAATTGTGCATTAGGATTTGTTCAGGATAGACAAAAACTTCCCTGGCTACAACCTTCAGTATCTACATTATAGTAAGCCTGAAATAAAACTGTTTACGGTTGCATTCCGACTATTGCTGGGGGATTTTCGAAGTACGCATCCCTGCATGCTTTTTGGGTCAGGATAGACAAAAACTTTGTTGGCTACAACATTCAGGAGCTACGTTATAGTAAGCCTTAACTGAAACTGTTTAAGGTTATACAGTATTGCGACTATTTCTGGTGGATTTTCGAAGTATGCATCCATGCATGCTTTTGGGGGTAATATAGGATAGATCAAAACCCCTTGGCCAGTAAAAGAGTAAATTCCACGATTCTCTCGTCTGTTCACTTGACGAAAAAGTCAGTTATCTTCACCTATATTGATAGTTATTGTATCAATGTCATTCACGAATGTAAGAAAAACAAATGTTTTTGTGCCATGAAATGAAATAGCTTTGCCAGGGAAAAGTTCATCTTCAGACTAGCAATTGCTCAATTCTAATGACTATTCCAAGTAGTAAGTAGATACTAGAAAGCCTATTACTGGCTAATAAGCTGTTAAAACATAGATGCTATTTGTGGTGGAGGTAAACTTAAAAACATTAGTCAGTTCAACCCAATGCTTTATGAGAGCAACAACATTATTATCACTTTTAATTGTTGGCCGGCTGAATTATGCTTGCCTGGTTCCTTTTCTGGTTAGTTTAAGTAGTGAGTTTAGTGGAAAAGTACGGAGTCATTGTGTCTAAGACGGGAAGAGGAATGCTTGAGGTGTTGATAGTGTTGTAAATGTGGGGAAAGAAGAACATGATGAAGTAGATGTAAACCTTTTGCCAGAATGGGGGTAAGGACAGATCAGTGAGTTTTAGGACAGGATAGAGGAAGACACAACATGGGGTTGAAAGGGATAAGGAACATATGTTGTTTTCACAGGGTGTCTATGCAAACCCCTACCCATTCTTGTATAAGTACTGAATGCATTTCCAACTGCCCTCAGAGATGTCTCATGGTTTACCTTGTAACTATGATTGCCAAAGATCTTTTGAAAACAGGAAGTGGAATGTAAGATGAAGAGTGTGTTAGTCCATGACACTTCTATTCCTGATCTGTTTGACTATTGTTAGGGTTTTTTCCTTCACCGTTAAGTGTTCTTCAGTCATTCAGTCAGTGGTCTTCTGTGGTCTACCAGATTGTTTTCCAATGAAGAGCTCACCAGTGTTCTCATTGTCCTTCTTTTGTTCAACCAGTCTGTTGCTTTTGGCTCGGCTAATGTTTTGGCTAAAGTCTCTGATGGATTTATGTAGATGAACACTATCTGCCTCATGATGGCCAGCCTTCCACTGATATGTATTTGACAGAAATGTCATACTTTTGTCTTTGACTGCAGAATCATTCCAACCCCAGGCTCCTATCCGGTCCAAGCCTACGCCCCAGTGTCCTCTACCACCAGCTTACAAGCTACTGAGCACACACCAAAGACCTATGAAGGCTGGGCACACTCCTACTACACACAGCGGAGCCCTGTTCATCTCTCAGATATTTATGGACACAACCACGGATATGGCTTTAAGCAGAGTTTTTGGCCCATTCAGGGACATAGTAACGAACATGGACACGGCTGCAGCCACAGTCAGGGACATAGTAACGAACATGGACACGGCTGCAGCCACAGTCAGGGACATAGTAACGAACATGGACACGGCTGCAGCCACAGTCAGGGACATAGTAACGAACATGGACACGGCTGCAGCCACAGTCAGGGACATAGTAACGAACATGGACACGGCTGCAGCCACAGTCAGGGACATAGTAACGAACATGGACACGGCTGCAGCCACAGTCAGGGACATAGTAACGAACATGGACACGGCTGCAGCCACAGTCAGGGACATTGTCATGAACACAGTGTCAACCATGGACACAGTAATAGCCAAACATCTGCTTCAGAAACCAGCAGATACTGTGCTCCAACATTTACAGACACTGGGCTCCAACCTTCTCAACATATCCACATTGGTCCAATGTCTTTCAATGCACTATAAAGTTTCACAGTAACCTTGGTCTGTTGTTCATCCATGGGTACCTGGATATTCACAGACAAATAATGAAAAATGTGAGCCTGGGTTTTAGTGGATCATGTCACATGAGCTGTTGTTTATCCTTTATTTAAAGCAGGGGTGTAAAACATACAGATTACATTAATGCAGTTGTTTTGACACTACATATTGATAATAATAATTGAAGTGAAAGCCAGACAGGGGACATATTACTATAGGACACACATTGTGAGATATTGTCAGAAATGAAATGACCCAACCTCTTTTACTGCATCACATATTAAAGGAGGCACAAAATAAAAATCCTTAGAAAGGGCGAGGGCGGTGCTTGAAGGGAGACCTGAATAAGTTCTCCCCTCTGCTCCGCACCTCTTTTAAAGCACCTAGACGTTACAAGGCACATATTACAGGGAAGGTGGGATGTGTAGATGGGGTGGGATGTGTAGATGGGGTGGGATGTGTAGATGGGGTGGGATGTGTAGATGGGCTGGGATGTGTAGATGGGCTGGGATGTGTAGATGGGCTGGGATGTGTAGATGGGCTGGGATGTGTAGATGGGGTGGGATGTGTGGATGGGCTGGGATGTTGAGATGGGGTGGGATGTGTGGATGGGCTGGGATGTGTGGATGGGGTGGGATGTGTGGATGGGGTGGGATGTGTAGACGGGCTGGGATGTGTGGATGGGCTGGGATGTTGAGATGGGGTGGGATGTGTAGATGGGCTGGGATGTGTAGATGGGGTGGGATGTGTGGATGGGCTGGGATGTGTAGATGGGGCGGGATGTGTAGATGGGGCGGGATGTGTAGATGGGCTGGGATGTGTAGACGGGCTGGGATGTGTAGATGGGCTGGGATGTGTAAATGAGGTGGGATGTGTTGATGGGGTGGGATGTGTAGACGGGGTGGGATGTGTAGACGGGCTGGGATGTGTAGACGGGGTGGGATGTGTAGACGGGCTGGGATGTGTAGACGGGCTGGGATGTGTAGACGGGCTGGGATGTGTAGATGGGCTGGAAAACAACTGCGGTCTGGGACTGTGGTTTGGTGAGCCTCACCTAATCCAACATACTTAAACCTTCATACCCACCCTCTCTCATATCTGTAACACAGTACGACTTAAAACATTTCATACTATAATCACAAAACATGCCTAATCATGCACACACACGCACCTCCCTCACCCCCAGTATAAACTGTCCTCTGTTGTGTTTAGTCAAATACAGTTTAATAGGTTTTATGTTTTTTATGTTTATGAGCTCTGTTTAATGTATTTCAAATAGTCTTTGTATACTGTATGTTACATGTCTTTTTACACTCATTTGGGTTATGTAAGGCTTGTGGGTTTTTGTATTTATTTGTATGACACCTAGGACAGAATGTAATAAAGTAAAAAAAAAAATTACATTACAAACAATGGAAAAATACTTTGGAGTACCTTGAATCATATTAGGGGTTTAAAATATATTGTATCTGTATTATTCATTAAAATGTGTGTCATTTGTAATACAAATCTTTAAATACTGCCAATTACTTTTTATTTCACTGTTGAAGTGGTCAAATAAGTGAAATAAAATCATATTTGTATAGGGGATCTAATAATCAAATTTGGTTTTGTTTGGTGTGAATGAAATGAAAAAATTATTGTTATCCTCAGATAATGATCCGCCACCAGATATGGACAAACTGGATGAAAAACTTTTGAAAATTATAAACTGTATTGTCACCCATCTTTGTCATTGAACAAAGCCTGGAGTGTGTATATCCACGGGCATGGTGGGAAGTTAAGGTTATTCTCTAACTGACTAACAGTTGACCTGTTCGTAAACCTATTGAGAAGATTATGCTTGAATAAATATATAGCAATTTTCAAAAACAGTTGAAGTTGAAGATTAATTCTGTAATTTTTTGCGACTTGTAAGAATGGTGATGTCGAGGGAAAACAGGCAAAATTACATATTCCAAAAAAAAAATTCTAATGATTTGCCAGTTGTCTAAAATGACTTCATGCTCTTTCTAACTTATATAAATACACTGTTCAGCCATAACATTATGACTACTGACAGGTGAAGTGAATAACACTGATAATTACGTTTCGAGCAATGTTCTCCTGGGAAACCTTGGGTCCTGCAATTCATGTGGATGTTACTTTTGTACACGTACCACCTACCTAAGCATTGTTGCAGACCATGTGCACCCTTTCATGGCAACGGTATTCCCTGATGGCATTGGCCTCTTTCAGCAGGATAATGTACCCTGCCACAAAGCAAATATGGTTCAGGAATGGTTTGAGGAACACAACAAGTTCAAGGTGTTGACTTGGCCTTCAAATTCCAATCCAATCGTGCATTTGTGGGGTATGCTGGACAAGCAGGTCCGATCCATGGAGGCCCCACCTCGCAACTTCCAGTTATTAAAGGATCTGCTGCTAATGTCTTGGTGCCAGATACCACAGCACACCTTCAGCAATCTAGTAGTGGAGTCCATGCCTCGACAGGTCAGGGCTGTTTTGTTGGCAAAAGGGGGACCTACACAATATTAGGCAGGTGATCATAATGTTAGGGCTGATCGGTATATAAGCACCCACTCTTACTTTAAAATAAATTAAGACTTATTTTGATTTGAGATGTAATGTGTGGATAAGGGCTTTCAAGCAATACTTGAAATCTTCACTAATGTTTTTTGCTTAGCATTCGCTGACCAATAGATTTGAGATTAAATAGATTAAACTGCCATTACATGCAGTTTGTGTACAGCAAATACAAACCAGAAACCAGGACCAAATAATGCAAATCACTGATTTAGATTTATTTATTTTTATATATTTTTTACAAAGGCATACTTTGAAGTTATACTGTTTATATACAAAGGGCTTTGCATAAAACTGGATCAAGTGGTCATGTAAGAGTCATGTAACAGGTCATAATAACACTGCAAGAGAAACAATGCAAGAGAAATATTTAAAAGGCACACATTTGGAATTTAAATGAGCATTAGCCCAGCCAAGTGATTCTATATCACTACAATAGTAAAGGTAGTTTTCCTTTTAAAAGAAACATTTGCAAGACTGCTTAACATCACCTTAAAAGTCCCCTAAAGAATTATTGGCCCTATTGGTAAAGATGAGTAGAAAAGGCTATAAACAAAATTCATAGTTTTTCATCAGCCTGATCTTATATTTAAAATATCAGAGTAATCTAACTTTTAATTGAGGTAAAATTGTTTAAGGCAAAAATACATTTCAATAAAGAAATACATATTTTTCTCAAAAGATGTCCATGATTATTTGTACCCCTGCATTTAGTACTTTGTGCAACCTACCCATGAAAAGATAACAATAGTTTTAGAGACTTGGTAACCCCAAGATTCAACTAACTTCTGCAATTCCCCCAACTGTGATTTATCGAGAATTATTCACCTCTCAAGGCATCCTCACTTGCATGGGAGGAAAAAAATACTTCCTGTTCTGGGCAGGTTCCTCACAGCTCCAGTTGATTTAAACTTTTTAATTACTTCCCTAATAATAGAGAGTTCAGTTTTCTGACATGTAGCTATTTTGTTTACAGACTACATATTTAGGCAAATAATCTTTTTTTATGTTAATTGTGTTTTTTGACCTTCCCTATGATGATAGATGAATTAGCGTGTTTGGCATGTGTGTCACCTCATATTAATTTCCCAATCAAACAGGAAATCATGTAACATAAAGAACAGTTACAGGAAGTCCCTTTCAATTATACTTTGTATATGTTCTTTAACTATAAGAAAAAACACAAAGCATTTTCCAAATATCTAAGAAAGAAATCATGAGGATTAATTCCTTGTGTATGCCTTCACACCCTGCAGTTAAAACTTGGTGGAAGCACCTTTGACAGCCATTAGAGCTATAAATCATTTTGTGATCATGTGCCACCTCTGCTCATCCAAATGAAACGCGGTATGTTAAAATCTAGCTAGGGGTTGTGAGGGCATGCTAGCAAGATAGCTTAATCTTGTTTAGCTCCACACGTCCTGAGAGTAGCGCCCATTAGTCATAAGCTTCTTGATGTAGGTCACAGCCTGGGTGTGTGTAAGGCCTCCCGCTTCTTCAGCGATGTCATAGAAGGTGTTCTGCACATCCCGAGCCATATTCCTTGCATCCCTATGATATAACAAGTAGCAGCCATATTTAAAGTGGGCCACAGTGATTATGCATTCCAAGAAAAAAAGATAATATAAAAGCATATACATTGGCAGGTCAACAATAGTTCCTACCCACAAATGTAGATGTGAGCATTGTCAGTATGGATCAGCTTCCACAAATGTTCCATGTTCTTCTTAAGGAGATGCTGCACGTAAACCTTAGCATGAGAAATCAGTTAGTCTAACTGAACAGTACATTTTAAAGTAATATTTTTTTTAGATCCAATTCAATATAAAATAATATTTTCTTGAGGTCTGCAGGTTCTCAAGGCAATATCATAGGCAGTATCAAATATTGGATCTCATGAAAGTCATTTATAAGACCTTATTGAATCTTCGAAATGCTAACTAACTAACTGAGAAGCTGACAGATGTTACCTTCTCCTCCTGATCTCTGGAAAAGGCCACATTAAGTTGTGTCAAAACGCCAATCTTCTGAAACTCCTGTAGTTCCTGCTGGTACAGGAAGTCCTCATTTCTGTGGCGACAGCCAAAGTACAGTATTGTCTCACCGACATCCTTCCCTGATAAAGAAAACACAACACATTCTGTATGTGAAGCTATCCCGAGCACACTGGTCTTCTTTTCAATTTAGCTCCCTTCTGCTTACAAATATAAATATACTTGTAGTCAACATACTCTGTTCAACCTATAGAATTCTGTCTGTGTACAGCACACTGGACACATCTATATTGTTCAATTCAACAGGCAGACTTAGATACCAGATGAGGCCCAAGCTCTCTTGCTACCTGGCTGATTTACCTTGCTCTTTCATCATCCCTCTCTCCTGGAGGAAGCCCATGAAAGGCGCAATGCCAGTGCCAGGCCCAATCATCACCACTGGGTTGCTGGCCTTGTAGGGCAACCGGAACTGGGACTTGCGGACATACATGGGCACAGTGGCCTTGTGGCTGTTATCCGTCACAACCATGTTCTTTAGCCAGTTAGTGGCTACACCCTTGAATCTCCGCCCTGTGCTGGTCTGAAAGTCTACAACCACCGCACAGATGCTCACCATGGTTGGGTACACCTGACATCAAGACAACACAAAGTTATTAAGTACCATCGTTGGGTACACCTGACATCAAGACAACACAAAGTTATTAAGTAAACATTATGAAACGAAATAAATAAAGTTACAGTATATTTCTTTAATTATGTTTAGATGCTTTCACATTGCTGTTACATTATTCATTACCTAAAATGAATCCATAATTATCAAGAAGCATAGCTCTGAGAAAAACCTGGCTTAAGACTGAGGATAATAAAAACTTTCCAATATAACTTTTTTACATAGTTGCAAAGCTAACTAGAAAGAAGTCTTCTCCAAGGTCAAGTTAGCTTTCACTTCAGCAAGGAAAATTGAAGAACATCATGAACTTCCAGTGAAATAATCATGATCATTAAAAGAAAAAAAGGAACTCCCTAAATATGCAAATTATTCAAAGGCTCTGTATATGAGCTTCATGAACTTCATGAAACTGAACACTTGCTGTCTTTCATTAGCTGGCTCCCCTCTCTCCTCTGGGATATTCTGTGTCTGACCCTATTACTGAGTCACTGACTTTCTAGCACTTTCCCATCCCATACTCGACTTAAATTGGTGATAAGATCATTCTGTTCTGTTCGCGTCCTACTCTGGCTTTTGCAGTCTTATGGAACTCTGTAGGCTGTGTTCAGCCTCATCTCAGGAAAGTTAGCTGATGCTCTGTTGATGTCCCTTTCCTGGTCTGGGCTGTGCTAAAGTGGGCGGGGCTATTTGGTTGGCCCTGTCCAAGGGTATATTTTGACAGGGCCCCAGTGTCGTTATCTGCCCCTTCACCACTTCTAGCCCCTAAACTGATCTCTATCCAAATGTGCTGCTTTGTTTCTTTCTCACACTAAAATGAGAAACACCACCGTATATTTTTTATGCTACTGGGTCTCACCTTGCCAGAGGAGGCGATCGAGTAGTAGCGTGCCTGAAGGCGAGGCAGGAGTTCACACAGGTGGTCTATGGTAGGATGGAGGGATGGCATGTCCTCTAACACAGCCAGGATGTTCCTCCTTGCATCCAGGATCCAGCTCTGGTACAGGCCCTGACCGGGAAAAACCGACAAAACAAACAGTTACTCTCCGCTGATGCAGAGCATTTATAGCTATTTAAATCTATGGACAAGATTTTTCTATTTCCGGGCGGACCGAGTCAGATCAGTCCGCTGTGCCAACCTTGCCCTCGATGGAGGCAGAGGCCATCTTGCGCAGAGTTTCCTGGTCCTTGGGATCGGTGGCATACTGGGCGAGCTCGAACAGCACGTTGGTGCGAGGTGGGTTGGTGATATCCAGGTAATGGGTCAGAGCTGTGCGGTACGTAGTTGGACATGGGAACGGGTGCTTCTTATTGGACTCCTCTGAACACACACACATACATAACCTTATCAGCATAACAGTTTCAGGTTTAAGATGATATAAAAAGGGCTTCATAAATACATTTGATTGATTGATTTTCTTCATTCAAAGGCTATAGTATCCATTTTGGATGGTAAGGGCAGACCGCAGGATTCAGTTGACACTGTTATCCTGACGCCATTCTCCATGCAATTCGATCACTATGCAGTAATCCAGAGGTTGAGAATATATTAATATCGCTGGACACAATGTGCATTGCAACCAAATATGAAAAAACAAAACCAAACAAAACAATGTAAGAGTGAACTGCTTCACTGCAAAGCAGATCCAAAGCACATCTGTGAGCCGTGATATACAACTTACCATCTAGGTTGTTTAGAGAGATCACAGCGTCCAGGTCGGCATCCAGGATCTGGCCTATTCTGTTCACTACTGATATGTCGTTAATGGGGTAAACAGCAACGTGGTCCCCAGAGTCATATCTACAGACAGGGTAAGGTGAAGCGGAATTAATGCCGTGCTCACATGGTGACAACCGCTGAGGTAAAAAGGTCAAAAATACATCTAATTGAATGATTAAAATGGCCATCATCCGTATTTGTTGTGGACTTTCCCTTTAAAGGTACACTTCACCTGGGGGTAGCTTATTTGGTGTGTATCGCGTCTGAAACATTTCTAGGACAGTGTGGTCTGTTTCACACGTAATTGGCCAGGAGGAGCGGGGTTTATTTTTCATGCTTCAAAAAGCGCACAGTATTATGTCACAATGTGTTTTGAAAGGTGGAAAATGTATGTACAACGAGGGGGAGAAAGTCTGCTGATTTTGTACGTTTGCCCACTGACAAAGAAATGATCGGTCTATAATTTTTATGTTAGGTTTATTTGAACAGTGAGCAGACTCAATTTGTTTCTTTCCTACTAATGTACGTGCTGTCATTTTCAGCTCAGTGCAAATTGTTGAAATGATTGACTATGATAACATGCAATTTAACAGACCTTTTGAATGAACTTTTTGTTGAGACTGTGTAAGGGATGAAATGCACATTTTGGCATTTGTCTGTTTTGTCAGTGATTGGAGCACTTATTCTGAAACATCTAAGACAATGGTTAGGGATAAGACCTCCCACTGTCTTTCTCTAACAAGAAAATGTCTGTGTCAATACATATAAACACACTATTTACATTCATATTGCCAGTGAGTGAAGGGGAAAAAATATATTCAACACATTCTGGCTGAAAGGAATTAAGTAGACATAAGAATGCAGAAATGTATGATATTTAATGGAAGTTTTTCTATGAAATATTAAAACAGAGTAATTACCTTATTTTGGAGCCTGAGATGTCCAAGTCTAGATGCATTAGATGGCGGTTGCCAGCTTGATTCAGCTGACGGTTGGTGGCTACTGTGGCCAAATAGGGGTTCTTAGCATCAAAAGGCCTGCAATCATACTGGAGTTATTACAAAGGCATTTCAGATGAAAGGATAAAAGTGCTACGGTTTCATAATGTATTTTTCCAAAGATCCAGTTAACAGTTAACATCTCAAAGCATTGGGACCCAAAACACTTAATAATTGGTCTTCTCTAATTGGGGTTCTATTTGGGCAACACATTTTGAATATTTGTATTAATTTATTAGCAATTTAAATCAACAAAGATTGTAGCCTCAATTATCATAATGTATACCATTATAAAACATTAAGCCACCAGAATCAGTATCAGTAACACCAATGATGGTGACAGGGTGTAGCAACATTTATACTGAGTAACACTAAGAAACACTTTGGATTCAGACATCATTTTATCAATCAAATCCTTAACTTGGTGGTACAGTTGTGCTCATAAGTTTGCATACCCTGGCAGAAATTGTGGTATTTTGGCATTGACTTTGAAAATGACTGATAATTTATTTAAGGATAGTGATCATATGCAGCCATTTATTATCACATAGTTGTTTGGCTCCTTTTTAAATCATAATGGTTACAGAAGTCACCCAAATGGCCCTGATCAATAGTTTACATACCCTTGAATGTTTGGCCTTGTTACAGACACACAAGGTGACACACACAGGTGAAAATGGCTAATGCCAGTGAGTACTGTTCAATCACTTATTAAGAAATCAAAAATGTGGGGATCTCGATACCAAGCCAAGGTCAGGTAAACCAAGAATGATTTCAGCCAAAACTGCCAGAAGAATTGTTCGGGATACAAAGAAAACCCCACAGGTAACCTCAGGAAAATACAGGCTACTCTGGAAAAAGATGGTGTGGTTGTTTCAAGGAGCACAATACGATGATACTTGAACAAAAATGAGCTGCATGGTCGAGTTGCCAGAAAGAAGCCGTAACTGCGCCAAAAAACCTGGTTACAATATGCCCGACAACACCTTGACATGCCTGACAACTTTTGACACACTGTAATTTGGAGTGATGAGACCAAAATAGAGCTTCATGGTCACAACCATAAGCGCTATGTTTGGAGAGGGGTCAACAGTGAACAGAATACCATCCCCACTGTGAAGCATGGTGGTGGCTCATGTTTTGGGTGTGTGTGATGTCTAAAGGCATGGGGAATCTTGTGAAAACTGATGGCAAGATGAATGCAGCATGTTATCAGAAAATACTGGCAGACAATTTGTATTCTTCTGCACAAAAGATGTACATGGGACTTTCCAGCACGACAATGTCGCTAAGCACAAGGCCAGGTTGACCCTCCAGTGGTTACAGCAGAAAAAGGTGAAGGTTCTGGAATGGCCATTACAGTCTCCTGACCTTAACATCATCGAGGCACTCTGGGGAGATCTCAAACATGCGGTTCATGCAAGACAAATCAAATACTTTGCATGACCTGGAGGCAGTTTGCCAAGACGAATGGGCAGCTTTACCACCTGCAAGAATTTGGGGCCTCATAGACAACTAATACAAAAGACTGCATGCTGTCATTGATGCTAAAGCGGGCAATACACCGTATTAAGAACAAAAGGTCACTCATGTTTTCTTTACAAATGGAACATATATTACCAATTCTCCAAGGGTATGCAAACTTTTGAGCACAGCTGAATTTGGTAGAGATGCCTACATCAAGGAATAAGACTGAGTGACATACATAATGCTATCATTACACACTACCATTCAAAAGTAGTATAGTAGTAGTAGAGTTCACTTAGAAAAGTCTTTTTTTTTTATAGAAAAGCAAATTCTTTGTCCATCAAAATAAAAACAATTAAATAAAATGTATTAGAAAAACAGTGTACACATTGTCAGTGTTGTAAATGACTACTGTAGATGGAAACGGCTGATTTTCACAGATTTTCATTGTCAAGCATAGGGGAAGCAATGTGATGGTCTGGGGGTGCTTTGGTGGCAGTAAAGTGGGAGATTACTCCATTTTGCAACACCATGCTGTACCCTGTGGACGGCTCTTGAATGGAGCCAAATTCCTCCTACAACAGGACAGTGTCCCAAAGCACAGCTCCAAACTGTGCACCAATTATTTAGGGAAGAATCATTTGATGCCAGCAACAGGATTAAAAAAAATTGGGACAGGGGCAACAAGACTGGAAAAGTAGTGGAAAGCAACAAACTCACAACTAATAGGTTAATTGACAACAGGTCAGTAACATGATTGGGTATAAAAAGACTAAATAACTCCCTGATTAGAGGGTTGCAATGAAAAAGGTGTGGAACAGGCTTAAAGGTCCAGATTTGAATACCCCTGCTCCAGATTAGTGGTTTTCAAACCAGTCCTCAGGGAACCCCAGAAGTTCCACATCTTAACTGGAGCCCTGAACTAGCACAGCAGATTCACTATTCAAGTGCTTGAGCAGTAGTAGACAAGCTGAATCAGGTGTGCCAGCTCAGGAGTAGTAGAAATACCCAGACCGGTTGGGGTTCCCAGAGGAGAGGTTTGAAAACCATGGCTCTAGATCATCCAGTTTCCCTGTGAAAGTTAACATGGATTCATAGACAGCGTTGATATCCTCTTGCATGGACTTAGTCAGATGACAACTTGCTGCAGTCATTTTGTTTGTACATGAACCTCTCATTGGAAGGAAAGAAAACAGTTCTTCAGGACCTCTCTGATCAAATCAGATGTTTGTGTTAGTTGAGTCTATGTGAATTTTGACAAAAAAAATTCTGTTGATGTAACAATTGCTTATGCACCAATTGTTCATTAAAGAAATCCTTCATATGTAATAGAGAAAAACATTCCTCCTTCGGTTTGGGTGTCATGGTAGCGAAATATGCTAAAATGAATACAGTTACATGTAACATCATACACGTTGCAGCCAACAATAAAAATGTGAAATAGAACCAGCTTACTTGTGAATACAAACAAGGAGTTCAAGCTGTTTTTACAGTTAAGACACCAAGCATAATTTATGGCCAATTAGAACATCAAAGGTCTGAACATGTGTACAGATATTCTATTTGGGCCCCACCCGAACAATTGCTGTGGAATAACAGAGGTACTGTATAACTTAACTTCACAATTCACAATGCATTGTTAAAATGTCTGTAAGGTCACTTGACCAATGCAACAACATCATGTTTTGCACTATAAAATACTTATATAGTTTTGACTGTGATCAACATACAGCTCAGGAAAAAATTAAGAGACCACTGCAACTTTTTCTTTCCTTTCAAAAAAAGTTGAAAAGGAAGGTTTTGAGTGAGGAACAGAAGGGTTAAAATTAAGAGACCACTGCAAATGTAACGCTTCTGTTCCTCACTGAAAACATTCCTTTTCAACTTTTTTTTGGAAAGGAAAGATAAAGGTGCAGTGGTCTCTTAATTTTCTCCAGAGCTGTAAATCAATAATTGATGATGTGTAACAATTTAAATGTTTCCATGGCTGCAGAGGCCAGAGATACAAAGCAACCCCAATTCCAGAGGGACCCCATTCCGTTCATTTAGCAACACAGCTCTGTGTTAGTATTAGTTTAGCTGCATACATCACATCCTGTGTGTATGTGAAGCTGTCAACTCACGGTTTCTGGGTTTCAAAGCTCTTGAGGCGACCCATCTCCCCAGTGTACACCTTATCAACGTTGATGTCAGTCAAAACAACCAACTTGTACTGTCGTATGCTAAAACAGAAAGAGAAAAGGACAGTTGGTTACTTCCCGCTCTGCAGCTCTCGTCCACAAATTATCATAGACCCATGCATGCTCTATAGAACCCTGGTAATAGCTGCTAAGAGACAATATGGAAAGCCTTGCACACCTTTTATGGGGTTACATTTATGATTTTTTTTAAATCAGTGAACACCTGTCTCTGTTCACCATAATCAGTGTAAACATGATGTTAATGTTAATTAGAATACCAGTTTCTCTGAAAACTCTTGATTTATTAGGATATGTAAACTGTAATTACAGCTCCAGCTGTGTATTACATCTGTAAGCACCAGCATTACGAATCTCCCACTTACGAGCGAGTGTAGTTAATTTGGAATAACTGAAATAGGTATATTAGAAACAGTAAACACATAAAAAGGTAATATGTCCATACCCAGGATCAACCAGGCTTCACAAAAAATCTCTAGTCAGCAAACAAGTTTGACTGGGATTGAAGGAGGAGATAGCTATTACCTGGTGTTATCTCCTGTAGCTTCCACTCCAAAGTGCTCACACACAGCAGGCCAGAATTGCTCCTTCCATGATATAAAGTCTTCCTCCAGACTGGGGAAAAAGGTAAGGCATAGAACACATCACAGTGTTATATTTTGATAAGAAAGATACGACTATGTATGACTATGGATTCAATCATGGACACTGTGGCAATATTCGCTCTGTACTGACTGTACTCACTTGCCATCGTCATCTCCCATTCCCAGAGCATTGATCCTGTTTCCACCTAGCTCTTTCAGTCTCTTGTCTGTATACTTTCCCATGGCATTGAAGTGCTCATACGTTTTATTCCCCAAGCCAAACACCTGCAGAGTTCAAATGCAAATGCTGTCACCTATTAAAATGAATTTAAATTAAATTACTAATCGTAATGCTTAAGCTACTTTTAGGGCCTATATCTTGATGCAAAACTGACCCAACTGTAAATGTATGTATATATTTAGAAAATATGTTTGGACATTTATATACATATTGGACAGGAAAATGGGGAAAGATACAGAAAAGAGAGTTCTGCTGAAGTAGCAGTGAGACAGAACTGAACCCATTCTTCAGCAGTGTATGTGCAGCGGGTTAGACCATCGGCCCACTACAGGCCACAGCTTCAGTACACATTCAAATATGATTGTCTAGCTACTTCACATGTCTAGATTGAAACAATGAGAGCATAACTCTGCCTACTGTAATAACAATAAAACATCTCCTTTGCATGCCATTCAAAATGTCTCATTAAACACGTTAGTGTGATTCTATATTATGCCTAGTAGCCAAGTCGTTTTATTTGAGTTAATTCCTATATTATCTATAGCCATGCTAAACATCCCTAAATATTTGTTTCAATTTTCAATAGTTTATAAAATAATGATGCAATAATGCATTACAATATAATGGGTTCTGTAAAGACAATCATTGACATAATCACTGAACACTTTTATGCCATCAAATCCTTGCATCTGTCTCTCCTTGAAAGTGCACTGGTGCATGAGGGTCTGAAACTTGGCTTGGGCCATGTGACATGCTACTCTGAGCGATGGGGATGGATGGATGGATGGATGACATGCTACTCTGAGCGATGGGGATGGATGGATGGATGACATGCTATGGATGGATGACATGCTACTCTGAGCGATGGGGATGGATGGATGACATGCTATGGATGGATGACATGCTACTCTGAGCGATGGGGATGGATGGATGACATGCTATGGATGGATGACATGCTACTCTGAGCGATGGGGATGGATGGATGGATGACATGCTATGGATGGATGACATGCTACTCTGAGCGATGGGGATGGATGGATGGATGACATGCTATGGATGGATGACATGCTACTCTGAGCGATGGGGATGGATGGATGACATGCTATGGATGGATGACATGCTACTCTGAGCGATGGGGATGGATGGATGACATGCTATGGATGGATGACATGCTACTCTGAGCGATGGGGATGGATGGATGACATGCTACTCTACTCTTGCGATTGCAAGGATGGAGACTAAGTGCATGACTTACAGTGAGCCTTATCGCATTGGTTAAGTTGTTCTAAACGCCATTTTGGTTATTTGTGCTTGTTACTGACAGAATTATTTATTTGTAAATGTTCCTTGAATTTTATAGTTCATCATTTCACACATCCAGCGAATAGAATGCCTTTTCAGTTAGCAGTTTATTTAGTGTTTTTATGGGGCTTTGGTACACATCATTTAGAAAATCTTCCTAGCATACATGGAGTAAATATGGTCAGTGTCACTTCAGGAATCTGGCCGTCATGTGTCCAGGACTGTTGTGGTTACGGTTAAAGACTGTGTAACAGCTCCAAACAGTTTTCCACTACAATAGATGCATTGGTTCCCTTTTTTATAGAAAGAATATCTCCTGTCATTGTGTCCATTAGGATCAGATCTAGTCTAGGATGTGAGCTGCTTTCTATGGCTGGATCCAAGACAGTTGTTGAGAGCACGAAAGCCTGGATCCCCCAGATGAAAAGACACAACCACATCACAATGCTCTCTCAGGGGAGTTGCACATGGTTAACATTGTTCAGTAATGATGTCAGTGAGAAAACACTCTTGTCGGTGAGAAATGTAGACTTCCAGTGTCTCCAAGCCACAAGCTACCAGCTCCAGCTTTGAGGTTGGCCAGTCCCGGAGCTTTGTTTGGCTGCAACACATGTTTTCACATGGAGTGTGAGTTTGGAAGGGAAGTGGACCAAGTGTACAACCGCCCCTGAGCCTTTCACACGGGGAAACCTCACACACAGACATCTCAACCCCTGGGGGACGTAGTGTGACTCATTCTGGGCAGATCTGCTGCGCTTAAAGACCCTGACTCAACTTCTACAGACCTACTTTATCTCATGACGTGATAACATGGACAACGAAACACCAACCGCAAAGTTGACTCCGGTCAGGTCCTCTTCTGTCTCCTGCATCCAGTCGTAGAAGTCCTGAGCATTATCTGTAGGGTCCCCGTCCCCATAGGTGGCCATGCAGAACACAGCCAGGGAATTGTCAATCTCCGAAAGACGACGCAACTCTGACTGGGGAAGAAAGGGAAGAATGTAACGCACATACACATGTGGTTCTTTCAAAAAAAACGGGTCTTTTGATCGTTCGTCATTAGCACTCCAAATGTTATTTATTTAATTTAAGTTCACACAACAAGGCCAGAAGTCTGCTGGGTATTACTGTACGTGTGCATGCAGTATGCAGGACAGTGAGACAATGTTAACAGAGCACAAAGGTATTCAGCAGGATAAAGGCCAGTACCATGTTGTATTCTTCGGGGTCAGCTGACATGCCACTCATTCCATAGCGCTGGGCATCTTTGGCCAGTCGGCTGCAGAACTCCTCAGCCATGCCTGTCTGAGAGCCGTAGAACGCCACCATGTTTCTGTTCTGGAGAGGCAGAGGGGGACCGCATCATCCTACATTATAGCAACCTTTCTAAGCTCAACCCAGATCAGAAACCAATGTTTTATGTGACAGTGACCAAAGCAAGTTATGTGGCATGTAGCCTACTTAACAAATAAATGTTTTTGGACCCAGCATTTTCAATAAAACGCACTGTTTTCTTCATTTTGTCAATGAAGCTGGTTTCTCGCTGTGGGGTGACTCTGAAAAAAATAAAGACAATTCAGATGTTAAAGGCAAACATCAGCATACCATTGTAACTTAGTTATCCTGTCATCTGCATTGCTATTACATTGAGATGCCATTATCAAATGGCCTGTTACAAAAACAGGCCATTTGAGAGCAGAACATTTTCTTTAATCTGTCATTGTCATCCCCCTCTGACCAGATGGAAGACATTTCTTATAGTTTACACCCACTTATGAACAACATGTAAATTACCATATAACTAGTATCTCTTCACAATTCATGAAAACACAGCATAGAAATTATTCAGTTGATCAAAAACAAAAACCAGGGAAAATAAATAAATGTGAAACTCCCTGAATGAAAATGTCAGTTGTCACAGAAACATGCAACAGTTGTCACAGAAAATTAAGTGACAACTGATGCATGCTCTGACAGTAAATAAAGTCAATTGTAAGCTACTAATACTGCACACAGCCATAATTCTTGATGACAGGCAATCGTAACAATAAGAGGGTCGTTCCATATGATTTCTATCAGCTTCTGACTCCACCCTTTTTGATGTTAGCAAAACGTCCATTCATGGTTGACTATGTTAGAAGTCCCAAAACGACATTTGGTCCGAATGCTTAAATATTTAAAAGATCATCATTATATGTTATTATTTAATTTTTTTACCTTTGTTTAAACAAGATAGTTTATTAATAAAAAGGGCCTGTACTCAATAAACATGATCTATTTTTGCTACCTTTGTTAGAACTGTGCATCCATAATAAACTAAAATTGCTGTGCACTCTTAAGTTAGTCTGGAGTAGCTGCAACCTACTGTATAGCTGCAGAAAAACAATAGGATGTGTCAGTTATTGTCCCCGATTGCTATATAAAAAAAAAAATTACATTCAACTGTTTCAGCATTCAGATCTGGGACTGTTAATAATGATCAGTAACCTATAGAAATAAGAAATAGTGGCAGGATTGTTTAATGACATGGGCATTGGACTACAAACATGAAAACATTTTTTTTTTATCTAAAACATGCAACATATCAAAAAAGCTAAATCAGTCAAAGTTTTTGGGTCAAGTGTTTCATGTCAGAGATTGGTTCTCACAATTGTTCTGACTGGAGAATTTCCTTCCAAGCTTCATATTTCTGAAGCAGGTCCTCTTACAGCATTTTCATGTATTTTGCAGCATCCATTCTTCTGTAAATCTGAACCAAATGCCAAGTCGCTGATGAGAAGCTTCCCTGCAGCTCCACACTTCACTGTAAATCCTCTGTGTCTTGAGCCATGGAAAGTGTTTGTGCCACACATTGCACTTTGAGTTCTGACCAGAAAATATTTTTCAATTAGCAGCTGAGTTATTCACATGCTTTCTGGAATCTCCTTTTGGTTTATACTTTTTGAATAATGGCTTCTTTCTTGCCAGCCTCCCATGTAGGCCAGTTTAATGCAGACTGCAGAGGTTTTGATGTGTTGTTTACTATAGTTGATATGGTAACTCAACTCCTAGTCACTGAACTCTGACTGTATGTCCAACAAATCAATGTGAGTCCATTTAATGAAAAATGTTTTCCAACATAAAACCAGTGTCACCTTGAAATTTCACTAGGAAATCTAAAATAAAGGTACTCAAATATATAAATTGTAATCAAATATAAATGTACCATTTGTAATTTAGTAATGTGAGAGGATTGGTCCGGGATCTGAATACATGGCAATCCAATGGTCTACTTCCATTGTCAACATGTTTTTCTGTAAACATTGCAATCAATTCTCTACTGTGACAGCTGTTTCCTCTAGGCAGAGTTTAGGCCTCCGATGCAAATTTACTGCTGAAGCATGGGTTCGAATCTAGACTTATGCTCTTGTAGCAAATACTCTATATTTCTCCACTGTCTATATCAACAACGCATAAATGCATGAAAAATACATCTTAGAAATCCACATGCAATTTGCTAATTATGTCTGTATAATTAATAAATCACTGTGCGTTCATTTTCTGAAGAATCTCCAATATTTCTCATTGATGTACCACAGTTTCCTTTGGCTCTTGGAAATGTACAGTCTGATCGTGTGGGCGTAAGGAAAGACATTTAAATACACAACCCTGATTATCCAGATGAACAGCCATTGGTCTATTATAATAGTTGTGGTAAAGAGGTCAATGGAACGCATACCGTGGGGATAGAAGAATTTATTATAACCAGGGGTTGGAACTGGTTTATTAGGGAACAGAACAGAAAACTGGGAAAGAACAAAAATGTTCTGGACAGAAACTGTATCGGGAACAAAAGTGATGTCCAGTGTTCCGGAACTGAACCGTTATTTATAAAAAGCATGGGAACCAGTAAATAACAGAGAATTGTATTTCCAGTCTCACAAAAAACACAGAAACGGATTAAGGCAAAGGACTCCTGCCGCCAGCCAAAAATCCTTGCGTGTGTGTGTATGTGTGTGTGTGTGTGTGTATGTGTGTATGTACAGGCTATCTGCCATTCTCTTCAATGCATTGCCCCTACTACAGCCACCTGCCTTAAAAGAGGATTCTTAAGATAGGGAATCATTTTTAATTTGAGATGCCTGGAGCAACATTTTCATAGCTAATAAAGCATGCCATTGTTATACATTTCAGAATTGTTATATTAACTACACATTTTTTTTACATTCTTGTTCAGGGGTTGCTCTGCCCATGTGATAGTACATGTTAACTCTGATCTAGGGTTTTGAGCAAGCAAACTGAACTGTTCATTTATATTTTAAGTTATTTAGCAGACGCTGTTATCCAGAGCAATTTCCAGGAGCAATCTGGTTAACTGTCCAGCTCTGGCTTTCAATCTAGTAAGTTATTCTACTTCATACCCAGTCCACAGTTAGGTTAAGCAAGTCTGATATATGCATTTTGCTGTTTTCACTGTATAAAACATTTCCTGCTCCAAAGCGTTGTTACTACTTAAAAAACATTATTGTTGGGCTTCCCTCATAATGTTCCCCCTTTTCATTAAGGTACAAAGGTTATAACCAAATGAGTGCCAGCTTGCTACTGACCAGAAACATGCATTTACCATCAAAGCAGGTTTGGGCATTAAAATCTACCACATCGTTGTCTATTTTAAATATTTTCTTTTTACAGAACAAAGTGTTTTCCCCTAACTTTGAGGGAATTTGGGAATATCTTTGTGAATATCTACTGTGATCAAACGTAATCTTTCCCCCACGTGTTTCCACTGTTTTGGTTGAGTTCCACTGATGTTCTTTACTGCATCTCAGACATCACAAAGTACGAGAAAAGTTCCATCCCACAGAAGAATCATAAATTCCAGGCATTTTCTTAAAATAACTAATTCTTACCAAATCACATTTGTAAGCTTTTTAGGTGATGAAGATGGATGAATACCTCATGGTAGGGTGGGATATGCAAAAAAAACTCCTCAAAATGTCTCATTACTTGTGCCGTGGGCAATTTTCCTTTGAAGATTTTGTTCAATTCTCAGGGTGTAGTCAGAAATAATTGGATTATGCAGAATGACTCGATGTTCTGCAACACAGATTGCTATGTTTAAAATGAGTCCCTTTTCTCATGTTTAACGTCGCTGGTTAGAAACACGCGAAAGCAGTCAGGGAGGTAATATAAGAAAACCGAGCATCAGCATAGTAAGACTGTGGATAGAGCACAGCAGAACAAACTGTCACGCGCGCAGATAGGCACAGAGAGAGAGACTGACCTGGCTGCTGCTGCCTGTCTCTCTCTGGGCAGAGAGAACACACATCCCATGGCTGGAGGCCGTGTTCTCCAGCGGCCCACAACACACGGTCGGAGAACCCTTTAAGGCTGACTCTCCGCTGGTCTCTTCATAGTGCCTTTATGCTGATGCAGGAGCGATTCTCAGTCTCTCACTGCACCCCCCCCCCCCCTCACACACACACACACACCCCACCCGGGCGTACTCTATCCCTCTCTCCGTGGTCGAATCAAAACACACAGGCAGCCTCGGCTGTTGTTCAGCTAAAGCAGCCTCTTGCTGGCAGGCCAGGCGACTCCATGGCTCGTGTTCTCCTCAGGGAGCCGCGGGTGGACGTGCAGCTGTTAGCCACTCTCACCGTCCCTCAGCACGAGCACCACTGACATCTGGCAGCAAGGCTGGTGAGCCACCAACAATATAGCATGACATTTCTTTTAAAGCCCTTCAAACAGAGCAGCAGATAAAATACACATAATACACCACCACACATATCCACTTACTACATCCCTCCTCTTTCGCTCTGCCATCTGTATGGACTACCCCACCAAGTCACCATAGCAACCATATTTTTTTTTCAAGGCACATTTCTAACCATTGAGCCAAGTGTGTCACTATGGTTACCTAATCTGTCATAAAAGGTTGCCATTTGTGACACAGTTCTGCTCCTTTCTTTCTCTCTCAAAAGCAAATTAGGGACGGCTTCCACAGAAGCTAGGGTAAACAGGGAAAGCTGCTGGACTTTTGCCTCAACTTTCCACCCCAGAGAGATATCAAAGGGAGAGAGCATCCGCTGGAACATTTGGCACCCTAGGTAAGGATCCAAAATGGGTGTGTACTAGACCAATCACAAGTAGGGTGCACAAAGACAGAGCATTCTTCTCCAGCAAAAAGAGGACCACAGACAGTGAAATGCGAGCTTGCCAAGCACAAAGAAACTCCAAGGTAGCTCTCCCTTTTCCTGCACTCCCCCAAAAACCTTTTCCTGGAATTTTCATAGCTTCAGTTGTGGGCCATTTCCTTCTGCAGATTTCCTTCCACGGGGTTTGTTGGTGCTGAGGAGCTGCAGATCTTTAGGGGAGAGAGAGGTTCAGTAATTAACTACTAGTGGGGTTGGAGCTCTCTCTCTCAACACTGTTTCCAATTCCGTCTGAGCCAGTGGGCCTCTTTCTGGTGGTTTCAACATTTCCAGCAATTAAAACCTCCTTAACGTCTATTGTTTGGGGAGGAAGGGAGAGCAGAGCTGGCATTTTCCCTGTGGGAAAATTGATCCAAGCACCACCAACAAAGGAACATAGGCAAGTGTTTCTTATCAAGCCCCTAGCCAAGTCCTGCCAGCCTATGTCATGGCAGCAGCCAAGGGGACACAATGGAAGGCTCTCCAAGTGACACTGGTATGAACAGAGAAACAACTAAAACTTCCAAACTTTTTAGAACAGTATTTAAATGTTTTAAATATACATATTATACTATGGGCCGGTTTCACAGACACGGATTGAGCCAAGTCTAGGACCAAAAAAAATCAAGTTCAATAGAAAACTCAATTGAGCTTGTTTTTGTAGTCCTAGACTATGCTTAATCTGTGTCTGTGAAACCGGCCCAATGTCCTATCCGAAAAAGCATTTAGAAATGTAATGTTAGATTTTTCATATGGAAAATAAAAAGCAGCAAGTAATTCAAGAGATACGCATGATCTAACCCAGAAAGGGAAGAGGAGAAATTGGTGAGAAAACAATGCAAACCAGTACAATTGCTATGGTATGTTTCTGCATGTGGACTGGGTGACGTAGCCCAGCCTCTGGTGTAGGTTAAAGCTCCACAGTCAGCTGATTATTAACCCCTTCCAGTAATTTTTTTTAAACTAATTTGACCACACACATTCCCTTCAGTTAGGCCTACATGAGGTCAACACATTAAAATGCTGGAAATCCGGCCCAGCCACAGTGTGGCCTAGCAGCATAACCACACTGCCAAATTCCAGGGCAAGAAAATACAAATTACTTTCAGTCACCAGTAGTGACAAGATGGGGGTTGTTCTATTTATACTTCCTGGGCTATTGAGGGATAATTCTGACCACACACATACCAATGTCATTGTTGATTATATAAAGGAACAGTTAAGCAAAAAAACACCTTTTAAAAATTATTGGCATCCCACTTCTAACATTGAAATAATTTAAAATGTTTTACCTTTTTAGGATGTTGTACATGGGTTCATAAGGTTTACAGTAAAATCAATGCTTTGAAAACATAATCTCAAAGTTTAAATTAGGGAAAACCGAAGGGTAATATTGGCCAACATTTGAATTACAATGTTTCTCACAAAACCTTTTAAAATACAGCTCCGGAAAAATGTTTAAGACCACTGCACCATTTTCTTAACTTTCCAAAAAAGTTTAAAAGGAATGTTTTGAGTGAGGAACAGGAGGGTTAAAATTAAGAGACCACTGCAAATTGAACACTTCTGTTCCTCATTCAAAAGGACAAGGAGGTGATTTTTTATTTGAACCTATTAACTACTTACAAATGTACAGATGTGTACAACTTGGTCAACAAGCTTATTTGATGTGCTATTTTGTAGACCATCAGTTGTCTAAAAGCAGATACTGGTGACGAGACTTTTAGTCTTTAAAAACATATTTAGCCTTTCAAACAATGCACCAGAAGATGGCAGGTATTTTTATATGGTATATTCCGTATCTACCATACATACTGTGGTATATATACTGAGGAACAGAAGTGTTCAATACATTTTAAACCTTCAGTTCCTCACTCAAAAACGTCCTTTTCGACTTTTTTGGAAAGGAAAGAAAAAGGTGAAATGGTCTCTTAATTTTTTCTGGAGCTGTATATATACAGTGGGGAGTATTTGATACACTGCCGATTTTGCAGGTTTTCCTACTTACAAAGCATGTAGAGGTCTGTCATTTTTATCATAGGTACACTTCAACTGTGAGAGACGGAATCTAAAACAAAAATCCAGAAAATCACATTGTATGATTTTAAAATAATTAATTAGCATTTTATTGCATGACATAAGTATTTGATCACCTACCAACCAGTTAGAATTCCGGCTCTCACAGACCTGTTCGTTTTTCTTTAAGAAGCCCTCCTGTTCTCCACTCATTACCTGTATTAACTGCACCTGTTTGAACTTGTTACCTGTATAAAGGACACCTGTCCACACAATCAGACTCCAACCTCTCCACAATGGCCAAGACCAGAGAGCTGTGTAAGGACATCAGGGATATAATTGTAGACCTGCACAAGGCTGGGATGGACAGGTGGATGGATAGGCAAAGCAGCTTGGTGAGAAGGCAACAACTGTTGGCACAATTATTAGAAAATGGAAGAAGTTCAAGATGATGGTCAATCTCCCTCGGTCAGGGGCTCCATGCAAGATCTCACCTCGTGGGGCATCAATGATCATGAGGAAGGTGAGGGATCAGCCCAGAACTATACGGCAGGAACTGGTCAATGACCTGAAGAGAGCTGGGACCACAGTCTCAAAGAAAACCATTAGTAACACACTATGTCGTCATGGATTAAAGTCCTGCAGCGCACGCAAGGTTCCCCTGCTCAAGCCAGCGCATGTCCAGGCCCGTCTGAAGTTTGCCAATGACCATCTGGATGATCCAGAGGAAAAATGGGAGAAGGTCATGTGGCCTGATGAGACACAAATTTAGCTTTTTGGTCTAAAGTCCACTCGCCGTGTTTGGAGGAAGAAGAAGGATGAGTACAACCCCAAGAACACCATCCCAACCGTGAAGCATGGAGGTGGAAACATCATTATTTGGGGATGCTTTTCTGCAAACGGGACAGGACGACTGCACCGTATTGAGGGGAGGATGGATGGAGCCATGTATCGCATGATCTTGGCCAACAATCTCCTTCCCTCAGTAAGAGCATTGAAGATGGGTCGTGGCTGGGTCTTCCAGCATGACAATGACCCGAAACACACAGCCAGGGCAACTAAGGAGTGGCTCCGTAAGAAGCATCTCAAGGTCCTGGTGTGGCCTAGCCAGTCTCCAGACCTGAACCCAATAGAAAATCTTTGGAGGGAGCTGAAAGTCCGTATTGGCCAGCCACAACCCCCAAAACCTGAAGGATCTGGAGAATGTCTGTATGGAGGAGTGGGCCAAAATCCCTGCTGCAGTGTGTGCAAACCTGGTCAAGAACTACAGGAAACGTATGATCTCTGTAATTGCAAACAAAGGTTTTGGTACCAAATATTAAGTTCTGTTTTTCTGAAGTATCAAATACTTATGTCATGCAATAAAATGCAAATTAATTACTTAAAAATCATACAATGTGATTTTCTGGATTTTTGTTTTAGATTCCGTCACTCAGTTGAAGTGTACCTATGATAAAAATTACAGACTTCTACATGCTTTGTAAGTGGGAAAACCTGCAAAATCGGCAGTGTATCAAATACTTGTTCTTCCCACTGTATGTATGTGTGTATAGACATCTGCGTGTATATATGGCTCTCAAAAGTATCTTAAAAGGCTCAAACATATTTAGCCTTTAAAACAATGCACCAGAAGAGGGCAGGTCTTTTTATATAGTATATACAGTATCTACCATATACCATAATACTTATAATATAAGAGACCACTGGAAATTGATCTCTTCTGTTCCTTATTTAAAACTTTCCTTTTAAACTCCTTTGGAAAGGAAAGAAAAAGTTGTATTTTATAAAAAATAAGAAAAAGTTGAGATGGTGCTAGCTGGTAATAAACCTTACGGCAATGTTGTATTTAGATTGTATAAGGTTTCAACTCAAAGGAACATAGTGTAAGATTTTGACTGTACTGCTGGCATAAAAATAAGTGAAAATGACCAGTAGACATCTGCGGTTATTGTCTTAAGTTAATATTTCAAATATTATTTTCCTACAAAATTAATCAGAGTGACTGATATATTCCCCTTTAAAGCTTTCTTGCCAGTCCCTTTATCAGTTTACAATGACTTGTAATCTCCCCACTTTAGACACTCGCTGTACTATCCTTCCATCCCTAAACCACCCTGAACTAGCTAGTTTTATATCAGTCTCGTTCGGAAGGGGAAGACAAGGATGAAATAAGTTGTGTTATTATTTGGAGGCAGGATTCTACACAGTGCCCCATTAAAACTAACCCTAACCCTATGCAAAATGAATTGGAACATTTACCAACTTAACACAATTTCTTATAATAATATTAATAAGACATTTTGAAACGACTTACCTACATTGTACGAGGCTGTAGATACTTTATTTCTTACACTATGGTCAGAATTCAAAATGCTTAAGTGGTCTTTTCTCTCAAGATCTGTACATTTGTCTTTTTAGCTAAATATCTAGCAAAACATTATATGCGCCAATATCTTAGATTTTAAACAAAACAAATATAATAACCATTTTAAATTGACATCATTTATAAGAGGTTGAAGCTGGACAAGTTTGATTGCTGGTAACAGTAGTTACCTTCTTTGGTAACTCTTGATAACCAGAACAATAGGCAGATTTTGTATTTGGTGGTTGGAGATTTCATGAAGCTAGCTAGAGTGAACTCCATAAGTATTTGTACTGTGACACATTATTTTTGGGCTCTGCATTCCAGCAGTTGGTATTTGAAGTTTGAGTTCAAGTGCTGACAGTCTTTTGAGGGTACAGCATGATTTTTGTATATTGTACTCCATTTCAGGGTGCTAGTAAATAGTGATGGCATATTCTTTTGATGACTCCTGTAGTCTGGGAGCCATAGTCACGATCATATAATATTTATGGGTATTGTCTGTGTAATGATCATGATGTTTAATCAGCTTCTTGATATGCCAGACCCTTCAGGTGTATGGATTATCTTGACAAATAAGAACTTGTCACTAACAGGTCCATTTGTGCTCCAAAATAAAGAGAAATACATTTTTCGTGTGTTGAGGTTCCTCCTACTTAAGAAACACTTCCGGAACACAGTTTCTCACATCCTGATGTCACTCGCTGACTGACAGGATAATGTTGACTGCAGGCAGGTCTGAGAGGACCTGATGAAACGATAACCTTTTGTAAAAAAAGGTCTGTAATTCCTATGTGGATTTATGGATTGTTTATGGATGTAAATATCCTCAAATTCAAGGTCAACAGTCTGCACTTTAACCTCTTAGTCAGTGAATCTTTTCAAATACAATGTGTTGGAGCTGAAACAACAACAAAAAATGGCAGTGTCCAAATGCTTATGGACTGCACTGCACTATATATAAATGGTGGTAGTGTAACCTGTTATTGTTGCTGTTGTTAGAAAGTGTTTATCCTCAATCTATACAGGAGTGTCATATTTAAATAAAATCCATTAAAATATGATGACATCAGTCTGTGTGGAAATCAGATTAGAACAGGCTTGACCCTGAATGTCATATTCTCAGTCCTTCCCTGACTGGCTTACATTTTGGAATGCCTGGTCAACAAACAGGTAACCCCCCATAGGGAGTTTTGCTAGCATTTCCTTATGGTATAGGGCAAAAGGTGCTCTAGTCTCAAGTATTAATGAGAAACATTGACTTCCAATTTCTTTTCCCTTTTTACATATAAAAAAGATTGAAAGCCTGAGAAAATGCTCAATTAAACCACAAGAGGTCATACTAGCCCTTAGGAAAAACATTTGAAAAGTGTAGACACTTTGGAAATGCTGCTCTTACAGCATGCTATGGAAAAGTAATCAACTTGAACTGAAAACTAAATATTCTCATACACCTGGTACTTCCATAAAGTTCTCTCAGAAAAAAACAAAAAAACATCTGCAGAGCATCACCAAGGAAGATACCAGTTTTTCTATTATTATAACATGCAGCCTAATGTTCAGGCCAATACAATGAAAACTAATGCAAACTGACACATACTCTAATTTGATCAACAAGTATTATGGTATACGGTAGATACTGTATACACTATATAAAAAGACCTACCCTTTTCTGGTGAATTATGTTTTTAAAGACTAAAACTCTCACCACCAGTATCTGCTTTTAGACCAATGCTGGTCTACAAAATAACACATCAAATAAGCTTGTTGACCAAGTTGTACACATCTGTATATTTGTAAGTAGTTAATAGGTTCAAATCACATCCTTGTCCTTTCTTTGTGGCAAAAATGTGTTTGTCAACCACTCAATATTGACACTGATGATATTAATTGTACTCATGCTTTAACCTTAGATTTAATTGAATCAAAATACATTTACACATTTCCTGATATCCCATTTTTTATCAAGGCCCCTTCATCACTGCATCAACTTCCAGTGGAGTAAGGTTTTGTTTGTTCTTATTGCAATGGTCCTGGAGCTAGCATTGTGATCACTGTGTAATGTGCGAATGTTAAAACACAAAGAGTAACACAGAGCAATGTTTAATTCAGTGACCTTCGTACATCAGGCTGACATCTTTAAGCACTTTCCATTTGAGCTTTCAAACTATTTTGATAATAAGGACAAATGGTGTAAAGAGGGTGTTGGAGAGTTCCGAAGACAGACGTGAATAAATTAACTTGTAGTTATTGAAGGACTACTCTTCTAAATGTTGCATCATGGGTGAATGAATTAACTTGTAGTTATTGAAGGACTACTCCTCTAAATGTTACATCACAGGTGAATTAATTAACTTGTGGTTATCAAAGGACTACTCCATTTGCATCATGGGTGAATGGCAACATATTTTAAAATAAATCAGAGTTTTTTCAGAGCTTGAAAGTATAGCATAGTAATTAGAAATGTCCACAGAAACTATATGTAATAAATATGATACCTTAAAGGAGCAATGTGCAGAATTTATAATCAACCTATAAACTAGTTGAATTCCAGCAACAATTCACATTCAAAACACTTTTCCCCAATCCCTTGCTTCCCACTAACACTAGTGTTTTACCTTTACTTTGTAGACCAGCATAAAAAAAGCCATAGAAACTATTTTTCTATATTATAAACATATTTCTTATTAATTTGGATGGCACACTGATTCCTTTGAGCATTTTCTCACATGAACAGAAACTGAGTGTACTTTGTATAATTGTATTAAACAGGGAATTACTAAGGGATTCCACATGCCCCGTCTGCCAATGTTTGTCAGACTGCTTGACTAGAAAATGATCATTAGTCTTAGTAATGCCAATGGAGTCCAGAAAGTGTCCACTTTAGGATGCACTTCTGTATTTACATGATATTGTGAAACACTATCATTCCACTATTACTACATATACACTGTATTATGGAGATTTTCTGATACTATAATGAACACAAATCTACATATTTCTCCTTTAATGTACCTTCTTTGTTATAATTCATAGACAAACTACAGCAACATAAGTTACGTTTTCTAAAGTACATTTTTATAAAATGACAAGAGAAAGTCAAATCATTTTTGTAATGAGAATTTGTGGCTCACTTTGATTTAAGACATTTTATCAAACCACCAAGAGCCCTATAAAAATAAAAATTAAAATATTTTAGCCAACGAGAAGAAAGTAATGTCAACATATTCCTAAAATCCAGTAGCAATGTAGTAATGTGTGTGAAGTGGCACAGACTCGGTCACAACCAGAGGCTTATTACTGCATAAATCCCAATGTGCTGATGTTCTTGGATGTTTTACGTGGACCCCAGGATGAGAACATTCTGAATGTGCAATACCTAATGGGATCCTTATAAACTAAACTGCATTGGGACCTGTCTTAGGATTGACTCAGCTGATTCAGTATAGATAGGCAGAGCTAATCCTCTTCCACTAATCTCAAACCCATCCAGGTTATTAAATCCTGTGCAGTGCTGAAAGGGACATCCTGCAATTCTCAAAATAACAGAACAATGTAAACGGTTTACTTGACAGAATTATGATCGATATAAATTACAGTCATATAAATCACCTCCTGCAATATGTTTTTTTGTTGTTGTTAAAATATCCAGTATCTATCTACTCCAGGCTTACAGGCTTTTGGCCTTGTCTTGGTTGTGGATGTACTTATGGTAGACCACTCTAAGTGTGGTAGAGAAGTTCCCCATGAACAACAGGAGGTAGGAGCAGGCACACATGAAAACCTGGAGGGTGGGCAGGGAGGACAGTTTAGAATACAGGTGGAAATGTCATTTTAAATGAACAAGAACAGAAATGCAACATGTAGTGTTTTTGTCCCATGTTATATGTGATGAAATAAAAGATCCCAGAAATGTTACAAGAGCACAAAAAGTGTATTTCTCAAATTCACATTGTGTTTAAATCCCTGTCAGAGGCGCATTTCTCCAAAGGATTTCTGCACAAACTGTCATTAACCGCATCAGGGAAGATCATCTGAGTCTTCTGACCCACATCCCTACAATTTTATTCAAAGTACCTGTAACCAACAGATGAGTATCTGTATTCCCAGTAATTATCTGTAGGTTAGGGCCTACTGACTTCATTTAAATTGACTGATTTCCTAATGTAAACCGTAACTCAGGAAAATCTTTAAAAATTGTTGCATTTTCCATATTTCTGTTCAGTGTACACAAGAGACATAAGGATGTTGCCACAGAAATTTTTACAGTACACGATTTATGTTATTTATGTTCTCTGTTCAAAGAAAAGAGCATCTTTGAAATGCACTGACCTGCCACTCTTTACACTCAGGAAGCTGGGCCATCCTGAACAGCGTTAGGCCGTTGTAGAGCTGCCAAAACTACAAACAGACAAACCAGTGGTGTAACTCTACCGCTTAGAATAGATAGGATACATGTCCACTGACAATAACCAGCCATTCGTTATTTTCCTGCTTAGAAGATAATCAGTTATTACGACCGCAGCAGTCCCAGTAGGAATATCATGCTAGGTTTCCTGTTGACCTCAGACAGACCATGCCAGGGGAACGACGCACCACTGATACTCACATGACCAAAGAACAGGAAGGGTAGAAGGAAGGTCAGGCCTCGCCACATCCAGGACTGGAAACCCTCTAAGGTGGAGGAATGTTAGCTTATGTCATTAAGTATATAAACATGTCCTACACAATACCGAGCCCTGTGATAAACTAGTGTACTACACAATACTGAGCCCTGTGATAAACTAGTGTACTGCACAATACCAAGCCCTGTGATAAACTAGTGTACTACACAATACCAAGCCCTGTGATAAACTAGTGTACTACACAATACCAAGCCCTGTGATAAACTAGTGTACTACACAATACCAAGCCCTGTGATAAACTAGTGTACTACACAATACCAAGCCCTGTGATAAACTAGTATACTACACAATACCAAGCCCTGTGATAGACTAGTGTACTACACAATACTGAGCCCTGTTATAAACTAGTGTACTACACAATACTGAGCCCTGTGATAAACTAGTGTACTACACAATACCGAGCCCTGTGATAAACTAGTGTACTACACAATACCGAGCCCTGTGATAAACTAGTGTACTACACAATACCAAGCCCTGTGATAAACTAGTGTACTACACAATACCAAGCCCTGTGATAAACTAGTGTACTACACAATACCAAGCCCTGTGATAAACTAGTATACTACACAATACCAAGCCCTGTGATAGACTAGTGTACTACACAATACTGAGCCCTGTGATAAACTAGTGTACTACACAATACTGAGCCCTGTGATAAACTAGTGTACTACACAATACTGAGCCCTGTGATAAACTAGTGTACTACACAATACCGAGCCCTGTGATAAACTTGTGTACTACACAATACCGAGCCCTGTGATAAACTAGTGTACTACACAATACCAAGCCCTGTGATAAACTAGTGTACTGCACAATACCGAGCCCAGTGATAAACTAGTGTACTACACAATACCAAGCCCTGTGATAAACTAGTGTACTACACAATACCAAGCCCTGTGATAAACTAGTGTTCTACACAATACCAAGCCCTGTGATGAACTAGTGTACTACACAATACCGAGCCCTGTGATAAACTAGTGTACTACACAATACCAAGCCCTGTGATAAACTAGTGTTCAACACAATACCAAGCCCTGTGATGAACTAGTGTTCTACACAATACCAAGCCCTGTGATAAACTAGTGTACTACACAATACCAAGCCCTGTGAAACTAGAGGACCAGAAAGTCCTGTGATAAACTAGCGCACTGTGCAGGCGGTGTACTAACTAAGGATTGAGGAGGATCTGATTTTACAATATAAGTTCCTCTAAAACATGTGTGATTACACAACAACATGTGGCTTCCTACTCACCAACTGTCAAGTCCATGTTGTGACTCTCTCCCAGGGCTCGAAGTCTGTACAGACAGCCACTCTGATAATAGTACTGAAGAAACTGGACAAAACCTATTCGGCACAAAGAACAGCAACAGACATGTACTGTATTAATACTGACACGGTTCTACTTCGTTCCAGGTTTCTGGTCAATTGTATTTATAGTAAATTCCTTTTCAAAAACGTAATAAGGCCATTATTTTTCAAACACTCAAAAAGAACTATGCCACTTCATTTGAATTATTTCTATGAAAGATATTACAGTTGTCTTACTTTGGTACAAGCAGTAGGTAAGGAACTGATTCCTGAACATCTGGTAGAGTTTGCCCTCTGGCCTGTAGAATGGACAGGGCAGTTGGAAAGGTTTAAGTAGTTGTTACATACACACCAGCAGTCAGGAAACAAGTGCAGTGGGAATTAAGTTTCAAGTTTCACATTTTATTTGTCAAATGCACCGAATAACACAGGGTCATCCTACACAATGAAATAATTTTGACATGGCACCCGACATCTACGTAGTACGAATTTAGCAATAACACAGCCAAACTAACACTGCATGGAAAAAGCAGCTGACTGAGGGCTAGATATGGGGAGAAGAATTAGGGTGATGGAGTCCAGACATGTCCAATTATGTGAGGCAGGTGCCTGGGGTTGTTAGACCAACGATATCCAGCACTGGAGCGAGTGAGTGGGCTTGACAGTAGTCCTCTGTGAAATTAATTCTACAGTCCATTCAGAAAGGTATTCAGATGGCATCCCCCTTTTCTACATTTTGTTATGTATGGATTAAAACAAATGACTCATCAAGCTACACACAATACCCCATAATCAACAAGCAAAAACAGGTTTTCAGAAATGTCTGCATGTTTATTAAAAGAAGAATGCCTCACTGTAGGGATAGAATTGGCCAGGTGATGAGCAGTGCCTGGTTTCCTCCAGAGATAACGATTTGGATTCATGCCAAAGAAGTCAATCATGGTTTCATCAGACCATAGAATATTTTTCATAGAATCAGATAATGATGTCGTCCACTGTGTTCTTGGGGACCTTCAATGCTGCAGAAATGTTTTGGTACCCTTCCAAAAAGCCTACCCTTTGGTAGCAGATCTGTGCATTCACCACAATCCTGTCCCAGAGCTCTTCCATTGGTCTCATGTTAGTTTTTGCTCTGACATGCACTGTCAACTGTAGGTCTTTATTCAGACAGGTGTGTATTTATCAAGTGAATTTACCACAGGTGGACTCCAACCAAGTTGTAGAAACATCTCAAGGACGATCAGTGGAAACAGGATGAACCTGAGCTAAATTTCAAATGTCATCGCAAGGGGTTTGCAGAAACCTGGTTTTGTTTGCTCATTATGGGGTATTGCATGTAGACTGATGAGGCATAAAATTCAATGAATACATTTTAGACAAGGCTGTAACATATCAAAATGTGTAAGGGTCAGAACACTTTCCAAATGCAATGTAGGTGCAAGAAAGATGTACTTGGGCAAAGGGCCTACTAGCTAGAAAATCTGTTCTAGTATGCACTCACATAGTAAACTATTAATATAAACTAAAAACATTACATTCCAGGAGATTCTGTGTCAGCACATGCTTAAGTGGGTCATATGCCCAGTCACATGGTAATTTGGAAGATATACTGTGGAAAATTGTTTTAATAGGTACAGTTTGTTCCCCATGGTCTCAGGGAGTTTAGGAGCACTTACCAAGTCAGCATCACCCCAGACAGGAAACAGAACACATAGTGATGAAACACCCACCAACCCTTGATCCTGAAACAAGTCACACAAATCCATTTACTGGCCAGCAGTATGAGCTGTAACAATGTAATTATGAGGATTTCATGCAAAGCACAGCATAAGGCAGACAAAGCAGGCTAGAGGTCTGAGTCATCAAGCACCATCTACAGTCTCCCTACACAGACCTATACCAAAGGGACTACTTTCACCTTGACCAAATACATTACTTAGCAATCTATATGGGGACACTAAAGTTGATTGGCCTTAACAAAATCCCCTTTTCTAAAACTAAGCCTAAACCTTACCCTAACCTCAAACTTATAACCTAATATTCATGCCTGTTCTTAAAATTGTCCTAATGCTGAACCTTAAACTCAAATCTAGGCTAATTCTAACCCTAACCTAATATTTTATGTCAACCAGCCAGCTTAACCAGAACCAGTAGCTTAACTGTCTAAACTTAAAAGAAACCCCAATTCTAACACTATTTACAATTGTATGTTTTCCCATAGACCTAACCCTAAGATGGCAATTGCATTTTCCCTGATTGGCATCTCCCAAACATAATGTGGGCAGATTTTTCAGGTTTACCATGGTTGTGTGGACCTTTTTACAATGGTTGTGTAGACAGGTCTCCATATGGTTGTGTAGACAGGTCTCCATATGTGCACATATAGATGTGAATCACACATGCGCACAGCTACTCTTCTATTTTTGTTATGTGTATGAGACAATATCCAACACTTCAGAAATACAGTAATTCTCGATACAGCACACAATCTGCACTGGATAACCTATTACTATGCATTCAATCTCCATGGTCCCATGTCAATCTGCATGGAGTTACATTTAAAGTGGATTTCAAAAGGCTACACACCTTTATTGAAAATGCAGATTTTGTTGATGTAAAGACTGAAATAAAGACATCAGACTTTATTACCCCTTTAATTAGATTAAATTACATACAACTGTATTGTCATTGAACAAGACAACAAAATGCAGTTAGCATCTAACCTGAAGTGCACATAGTATTTAGTATATTTACATTACAGGTTGAATGTGTATATGTGCAATGGAGGCAAATGCAGTACAAATGGCAATAGTAAATGTGCAATTAAGGCAAATTGAGAAGGGCAGAACGTTACAAATGGGATAATAGTTGTTTGGGTACAATTGGCAATTTCTTAATGGCATTCTAGATGTGCAAATGAGACAAATGAAGGAGTGATGTATTAAGGTAGCATGTGCATCCGAGATGCAGAGATAGCAGCACTAAGATCTTCGAGGTAGATGTGTGTGTAACAACTCTACAAATGCAAGCACGGTGGCAATTCTCTGTGCAAAACGTAAATGTGTAAATAGGCAAATTGAATGTGCAAGGTACATGTGCAACTGAAATGCAGGGATAGCAGCGGTGAAGTTCCTGCGGTAGACACGCACCTGCAACAACTGAAAAACCTCCATTATCAGGCTTGCAAGGCAGTGTCAGAGAAGTACAAGGGAGTAGTGCAACAAGGATCTGAGAGACGGGTTGGGGGGGAGGTAAGTGATGGGTCACAGAGTTCAGCAGGGTTACAGTGGATGGGAAGAAACTGTTCCTGAGCCTGATGGTAGGAGGGCAAACGGTTTTCACCACCCGTTGCAGGGCCTTCCGGTCGGATATGAAGCAGCTGCTAAACCACACTGTGGCGCTGTTTGTCAGAATGCTCTCGATTCGTAAAAGTTCACAAGGATCCTGGAGGACAGATGGGCTTTCTTCAACCTCCTCATAAAATACAGGGACTGCAGCACCATTTCTCAGAGGAGGACCTCGGAGATGTGGAAACCCTGGAATTTGAAGCTGGACACACGCTCCATCTCAGTACCATCGATGAGGACTGGGGCGTGGCTGCAGCTTTTAGGCTTCATGTAATCCACAAGTTCCTTGAGTTCCTTGGTTTTCTTTGCGTTGAGGGCCAGGTTGTCGTCAGCGCACCATGCCACCAGGCGCTTGACCTCCTCCCTGTAGGCTGACTCGTCATTGTCACTAATCAGGCCTACCACCATGGTGTCGTCTGCAAACTTGACGATGGTGTTGGAACTGTGTACAGGACCACAGTCGTGGGTGAAGAGGGAGTACAAGAGAGGGCTCAGCACACAGCCTTGGGGTACACCAGTGTTCAGGATCAGGGTGGAGGAGGTGAAGTTGTCTAACCTGACAGAATGGAAGTCCAGAGTCCAGTGGCAGAGAGAGGGGCTGATCCCCAGGTCATGGAGTTTGTTGACCAGCCTAGAGTGGATGACAGTGTTGAATGCTGAGCTGAAGCCAATGAATAGCACATAGGCTTTGGTTTTGTCCAGGTGGGTCAGGGCAGAGTGTAGAGCCGTGGAGATGGCGACCCTGTAGACCTGTTCGACCGGTAGGCAAACTGGTAGGGATCCAGTATTGGGATCCCTGCTTTTAGATCACCAGATCTAAAAGCAGCGTCACGTGCCTTCATCAAGTTCTCAGACCGCTCTGTTCAGATCATGTAACCAACAAAATGTCAGCGAAAAAAGGAAATGTCCTCAACCTTAATAATGGGGTTGTAACTGTGTTCAGATTTAACCAATTATTTAACACATTTAATACAAAGGTTATTTTGTCATCTTCAGTCATCAACTGAAGTGATTTTGATTTACCCTAAATAAAACAAGCTGTTCCTACAAGACAAAGCAAAGATCAGGACGTCCATCCAAGGTTGATGAGAGGGGAATGAGAAAGTTCATCAGGGATGAGCAACGTTAAAGGAGCAAACCACATCTTTAAAGGAGCTTTAAGAGTTTCTGGCAGGAACTTGGATAACCCTGTATATCATTGTGTATTTGTCCCCTGCAATTTGGAAAGATGTTCAAATGTTTCGGGTCACATTTCTGTCCATTAAAATAACGTCAAATTTATCTTAATGTTGCAACAAACAAATCTAAATATGTGGTCTGATCACAAAGAGGAACATGTGTGAGAGGCAGACCAAATGAAAAGATTATGGACGGGTGCTTAGATGGCGTGATGGGAATGTCTGGGGGTGCTTTGGTGGTGGTAAAGTGGGAGATTTGTACAGGGTTAAAGGGATCTTAATGAAGGAAGGCTATCACTCCATTTTGCAACCCTGTGGACAGCGCTTGTTTGGAGCCAATTTCCTCCTACAACAGGACAATGACCCAAAGCCCAGCTCCAAATTATGCAAGATCTATTTTGGGAAGAAGCAGTCAGCTGTTATTCTATCTATTATGGAGTGGCCAGCACAGCCATCAGATCTCAACCACACCAAGCTCCAGTGGGAGCAACTTCACTGCATAGTACGGTGTGCCCATCAAGCCATTTCAACTTGTGGGAGGTGCTACAGAAAACATGGGGTGAAAATCTCTTCAGATTACCTCAACAAATTGACGGCCTGAATGCCAAAGATCTACAAGGTTGTAATTGCTGCAAATGGAGGATTCTTTGACGAAAGAAAAGTTTGAAGGACACAATTATTATTTACCTTCAATTTGCATGCACTGCATTTGCCTGCAAATTGCTATTGTAATAGCGTTTTTCAGTTGTTCATGTGCATGTCTACCTCGGGAACCTCATTGCTGCTATCCCCACATTTCAGTTGCACAGACTACCTTACACCTCCAACTTGCTCGATTGCAGTCAGAATTGCCATTTGTACTTGCATTCGCCTCATGGCACAACAATTAATTCCCACTTGTACATACATTATATTTGATACTTAATCATTTTCTGCCCTCCCCTATTTGCCTTCATTGCTCATTAAGAATTGCCATTTGCACAGTATTTGCCTTCATACTGTATACATTCCACTTGTAACATACACTTTACTTAATACATTTCCTGCCCTCTTCTATTTGCACTTCTGGTTAGATGCTAACTGCATTTCATTGTACTGTACTCATACTGTTCAATGATAATAAAGCTGAATGTAATCTAGCCTTGTCAATTACTATATTTCATATTCATTTTACTATATTTCCTAATCAAACTCATTTCATGTATGTTTTCATGGAAAACAAGGACATTTCTAACTGACCCCAAACTTTTGAACAGTAGTGTAACTTTTTTTAAGAATGTCCTGAAATTGCCCAGTTAAAGCCCAGATAACAATACTTCAAATGACGGACTGTTCTAAAAAGGGATGTACAATCAAAATCCTGTTGCAAATTCACTGAGCTAGAACTCTCAGACAAAATGTGCTAGGTTGATTGACACCTCTCCAAACAGACTCACTGTTTACCGACTTACTGTTTACCGACTTTCTGTTCACTTTTACAGTGTATTAGTTGTGGAACGTGCACTTATGCAACCACTGCATTTACATTTTATTATTATTCGTTTTTCACTCACATTGCTGGTTATAAGATCTTATTAAAACTTGAGGTCTTACACAGACTTGCCTTAATTTTCAGCTTTTGTACAAACACAATCTGCATTTTCAATATGGGCATGTAGACCTCTGCAGTGCTGCAGACACTGCTCGTGTCACCAGACTGATACGCTGGGGAAACAAAGCAGCACCCACATGCCTCCAGAGACTGAGGCAGACAGACAGCAGGGTGCTGTTAAACTAGATCCCTGGTGTAGAGGGCACACACACAGTGATGCTGTGTCTTCAGCTGAATGAATACACACGCCAGCAGTGTCAACAGGACAACCGCTGAGGTTTGGCTACGGACCGGCAGACTACTGACCTGGAACCGTTGCTAATGAGGATACTCTCCCGGATAGTTAGAGTGCAGTAGTACCACACCAGGAGGAAGTTGAAGAGAGCGTCTAAGGCTCTGCAAAACACAGAAGACCGACATAAACCGTGCGGTTCACCGAGTTCAACGGCAGATAGGCACATATGTCACTGAACAAAAACAGAAATGCAACATGCAACAACTCCAAAGATTTATTTTACTGCCCGGTTGAGTTCAAATCAGGATTCGCCCATGAAGGGCACCCCTCTTCAGCGTGCCAGTGACTATCAAAGGTGAGCATTTGCCCAACAAAGGCAGTGGCTAAATGAAATTGCAGTCAAGACTCTGGTGAGGAGTACAACCATGCAACTGAACTCCCTTGAGACGGTTTCTGACAATATTCGTTCAACTATTTTTTTGGTTTCATCAGCCTTCTAGTGGGCTGTTCTCAGACAATCCTGCAGGTAAAAAAGCTGGATGTAGAAGTCCTGGGCTGGCGTGATCACGTGTGGTCACATGTGGTCTATGGTTGTGTTGCAGCTTGGAAGTACTGTTAACCTCTCTAAAACAATTTTAGAGGTGGCTTATGGTAAAGACAAATAACATAAAAATATCTCTCAAAACTTGAGACATCTGTGGCATTGGGTTGTTTGCCAAACAACATTTTAGAGTGACCTTTTGTTCTCACCAGCACATGGTGCACCTGTGTAATGATCATGTTGTTTAATCAGCTTCTTGATGTGCCACACCTGTCAGGTAGAAGAATTATCCTAACAAGAAAAAATGCTCAGTAACATTAGTGAACAGACCTTGAGAGAAATACGCTTTTTGTGTGTATGGAACTTTTCTGGAATCTTTAACATTAGCTCATGAAAGATGGGGACAACGGGGAAAACATGGAAAAAACACTACGTGCTGCATTTATATTTTTGTTCAGTGTATTTTAGTCCATAATAACAATATAATACAGCCAATCATAAATATAACAGTAGATCGTTTCTCATGATTTGTTCCTTTTATACTACTCCTGATGTAGACAACAACAGTAAAACAGCGCATGATAGTTACTCACCTGTAACTAAATACAAAGCGGCATGTGAATGAGAAGAACAGGAGTAGGACGGTGAGGACTAATTTGAATTTCTCATATTCATCTTTGTAAGCAAATCTGTTGGCATGAAAAATGCATTTGTCAGGTTTATCAAGAGGCACACGGTATGAGAGTAATAGTTGTTGTCATTTCATACAATTATTATTATTATATTGCCAGCCTATACATTTTGTAAAAATACAGAAAAGTCCTTACTTGGAGTGTTTGTTGAGTAATGTTACATTCACATTCCCAAGAACAAGACTGAGGTACAAACTAAACAGCAAATAAGAGAATAGTAAATTATATAAAAAATGTGTTTTGGGGCGTCGTCTCAGTTAATAACAAACATGTACATTTCATCACAAATGTTGACTCTCTGTTAGAGAGAATCAATGGACAAACTCACTTTAGTTAAATAGGACCAACATGTATCCAGTTTCAACTACACACTATGTACTTAAGGCGTGTTGTAGTAAATTGCCTTAACAGAGAAAAAGTTTGAACTGTTAGAGTAACTGAAGGAGGTCTATTTGTTTTACCTATTCTTTTTTGGCAGGAAGGACTCCATTTCAAAGAAAACATTGGGCCTGTTCTTAATCGATTCCTGGATCCCATCTATCGTATTCATTTCCTCTGGGCTCATTGTTTTTTTGCATCTGAAGGGGAAAGGAAGAACGTTATTTAGGGATAACTTGATTTAGTAATCAGTACAAAGCTGACAAATTGAATTATGAGTACAGTGAGGTCTTTAACACTGTTAATAATACATTTAATTGTAAAAGGTGAATTTCCATGTGCCCCATATTACATAAACAGTGCTTGATACTCACTCTCCCAGTGACACTGTGAGATCCTTTAGTTTCTTCCTCTGTCGTGCTATGGCATTGGAGCAGCTGTCTTGTAACTTGGACACTTCCTCAAGCTTCTGTTTATACAGTCGGTGAGTTTCCTACAGGTAAAAAAAATTGGTATGAACAAATTTGCATAATCACAATGGTGCCTACACTACAATGGGACATATTACTGAAACGGATCATAAAACGAAATAATAAAGATTACTTTCGTTGAGGCTTAGTTTCACTATCAACCTTGACATTTGTACTCACTGAACCATATGTAGCATAGCTTAGTTCTACAGCCATCTCAACCAAAATACTTTCTTAAAAAAATAAGAAAATAAATAACTAAATTGTCAGCATGTCCTCCATTTTTATAACTTTTCTTTATGTGAACTTAACATTGCAGTCATAAGTTGTAACAGTCACTTTGATTTTATATCCAAATATCCAACATTGCTTTTATAGCTAACGTTTCTTTTTTTTGCTGCAGTAGATTTCAACAAGTCTCTGGAATGGTCCATGAAATTATCCCTGTGGGAATTCCAAGAACCTTCATTCTTACATTCTTTCTTCAATGTGCTGGTTGTACAGTTTCTCAGAGCAGTAGCAAATTTACTAGATTAAACTCAATTAAACTCTCCAGCATCACGTAAAAAATATTTTCTTCATCGAAAAAGACAGATTCCAGCACCCAAATTCCAGCCCAAATGTTCAGTTTTCATTTACAGCCAATAATGAGTTATTTATTCCTATTATTAGCCGATCCTCATTACTGACTGACACATATTACTTCAGCTCTAGTCTAGCACTATGAAAATTGAAAAATGTATTCAGGTTAAACAAAATCACATCTCACATCAATTTTAGCAAAACTGCATCTAATCTTATACATTAAGGTAATACAATGTGTGAAGTGATGCCCAACTTAAAGCAGCAGAAGGTTCTGCCACAGTCAATGCTTTGACTGTGAATAGTGGCCAAGATTTTGTCACACTCTTAGTGGAGTGAACTTGCACCCTGTCAGGCAACCTTTGCCCTTTGTTGTTATATGCCAAGTAAATAGCATCTACAATCCAGCCAAATTTCTGCTTCTTGTTTAGACAGTGCTCGAGCCTAAACTTGCTTGGCAAAGCAGAGAAAGCTGGTTGCATGACTGGAACCATTTGATACGGTTTATGTAATTGCCCAATGCACGCACAGTAGAGGTCACAGTAAATGCAAAATTTTAAGTGTTGGTTCCATGTTTCATGAAAGATTCCAGAAATGTTTCGTTCAAAAAGTGTATTCCTCTCAAATATCAAGGATGGCATGATCATAAACAAGTTCACCTTGTCATCAGGACAATAAAACGCCCCTTTAAATGTAGTTTTAAAAGGTAGTTTAGTCACAACACACAATGCCACAATGGGTAAGGTTTATTAAAAAGCCTGCAATTGGCATGCTGACTGGAGATGTCCACCAGCACTGTTTCCAGAGAATTCAACATTAATTTCTACCATAAGCCACCTCCCTAGTTGTTTTAGAAAATTTGACAATACGTCCAACTGGACTTACAACCGCAAATCATGTGGACCCACAGCAGCCCAGAACCTTCACATCAGGCTGCTTAACATACACATTCGACTGAGAGCAGCCGACCTGGAGGCTAATAAAACTATGGGTTTGCACAACAAAGAATGAATGAGATGTCCGACACCATCTCAGGAATTCTCATCTGGATGCTTGTCCTTCTCGTCAGGGTCTTCACCTTACTTCAGTTTGGAGTGATAACCGACTTTAGTCTGCAAATGCTCACCTTCCATGACCACCGGCAGCCTAGAGAATTGTGCTCTGAATAGATTAATCTGTTTCACTTGAAATTGTTGCATGTTTCTTATACATCTTTGTTCAGTGTATAATAAATATCATATAAACATTTTTTTATCCATACTGCATTTGGTTCAGGGCAGTTTTTTTTTTAGTACTCATCTTTCCAGCCTCTTTTTCTCTCTGTTGGGTGTGTGCTCTCATTATAGTGAACTTTCACAGGCTGATTGTGAGACTGTTCCAACTAGCTGTTTCTCACTGCAATGGGTTCATACCTATGGGACAGTAACCTAGTGATGTGTAGAGGACAGTATGAAGCAATAAGGCTCAAGGGAGGTGTGGTATATGGCCAATATACCATGGCTATAGCTGTTCTAATATACAACGCTGTGTATTACACAACCCTGTGTTGTATTGGCAATGTTACAAATCCACAAGGTACCATTATAAATTGGTTGCGACACAACAATCCTGTGTCTTAACCTACAATGTAGGTGTCTGGTAAGTATTCAAACCACTGACTAATAATCTCATATTACTTAGTTACAAATGGTACATTGGCATTTAGTTCCTGTTTGACATTTCATTTTACACACTGACACTCAAAATTGATGAATGAAAGGGCGTGAATACAAGCAACAAATGTCATTTAGATGTTTGTTAGAAGTATTCCACAACATTAAACCAATCTCACCATACAATAACTGCTTTTGTGCGTTAGTGATATAAAATACTAAGAAGAAAAAAAATAAAACGAATAAAATTGCCAAAGGTGTTTTTTGTTCTCCTAAAACAATAAACAATATTGTTTTTCCGGCCATTGTCAATCGAACACAGTGGAAGATGTAAATGTACTTTCACCATGTCGCCTACATTTAGCGTACATATCAACCCAATGCTTTGCTGAAATGGCACAAATAATTAATTATTTTGATTAATTGTAGTTCAGTCGTCCAAGGCAAAAGGAGCATTGGCAGTTTATAAAATACATGGAAAAGACTGTCAGTTATCTCGTTAGTCACGTCAGGTAGTAAAATGTGTGCAATTGCAGCTACGTTCCATGTAGTTTCTCTATTTAGAGTCATAATATATAACGCTACCACTACCAACTTCCAGGAAATAGCTAGCTCGTCAGCACGCCGCATGTGAGCTCACTGATGGGCGACGGGACACCGAGCTTGAGAACCACTAATTACAGGTCAGCAAGTTAGTAGGAAATACACATTTCTAAAACCTGCCCCTTACCTGGACCCGTTGATAGTCCTTTTCCAGATTTTCCCACTCCTGTAAGCATTCAGTCAAACTAGTTGGAGTGAATAACATTTTATATTCATATGTGTGCAAAGGCAAGACTACGGAAATAACAGCTGTGCAACAGTTGTAAACACTGCATTTCACCCGAGGGCGGAACCTACGTCGTACGTCACACCAAGAGCAGTGTGCATGATCTTCGTTCCATGCGCGTTGTCGTTATGAGCGCCTCATTGGTTATTTTACATAGCATTGGCAAAATAGCGGATATTCATGAATCTTTAAAAAATAATGAAAATACATAGATTTAACTTTGAAATTACGAAATTGACAGACTAAGTACCTGATTCCGACTGATACTGATCATTGAGTACTGTCTTATGCTAGCACATGCTTTATAGCTGAATAACTCAACAGTTCTCTTAAATTGACCTATAACATTGAAAGCGTTCATATTAGCAAAGAAACAATAAGCACACAAGTGTAATTTAGCAGCGCAGATATTTTTTTAATTATTTCCTATATTAACGTATGCTTGAATAAGTTTAATCGAATGATGTGAACAACACCAGTCCGATGAAGGCCAACACGGGAACGACCGCTTCCCAACGTGCACACAACGTTTTTCTGATACAATGTCAGAATAGCGTCAGAAAGCCGTCATGTGCCCACTGGGTTAGGTTGTGAGATTACATATATATTTTAAAATCCATCCAAGTTCTAATTTGTTTGACTAACCGTGGATAGCTATCGGTAAATGCAGGAATTTGTTAAATCATGGTGGACAACTGTCCAGCTTTTGAATTTTACTAGATACTTTAGTTAGCATATTAAGATGACATTTTAGCTGGGAAAAAATCGCTGTGAATCAACACCACCGCTCCTTGTCCAGGCAGAGGCGGAGCTTAAATGGGTGCGATGGGTGCGCGGCGCCCATGGCATCTAATCAGAGGGCCCCAGAAGAAGTTTATCTTAAGGTTGAAAAAAATATTGCAAGCAAAATAAAATATTGTGATTTGTTTGCTAGATACTATTTAGTTGACATTGAAGTGATAAACATCTATATTTGTTTTGTTATTCCATAATGCATTTGTATGATGACCAATAATGTGACTGTGGGGCTGTAACCAGTGTTACCAGATGCGGATAGGGTTGTATAGAAGTAGCGTTTGTGCAGTTTTCATGTGGAGTTCGCAGGTGTCACTGATATATGACAACCCTGGGTGTAACGTCGGATCTTGTCGTCTCATTTGCTAAAGATTTGGACTGTGGAAGATAGCTAGCTTAAGTAACAAAACAAAAATGGAACGTGGAATTAAAGCAATTCATTATAAAAATATGGATATAATGATATGCGCCCTTGAGAAACTTATTAAGTAAAGTTGTTGAGAAGCAGAAGCAGCATCACAGCTTCAAGCGAAGGGGGATTACAGTTATGACCCAGGTCCAACAGCAGCTAGCAGTGAAGTTTTGTAACTGTAGGTACGTTTTTTGTTGTAGCCTAATAACAAGTGTTTGTTCATTATGATGGTACATGAAACTGTAATAATAATATCAGCTTCCTCTATGTTTTAGTTTGGAAATCTGGTAGCAGTAGTAAGATTTTAGCGGCGGAGGGGTTGAGTCGTGGGGGGTGGGCTCCTCGGCTTGGTTCGCACCCATGGGAGAGAAAGCTAAGCTTCGTCCCTGGTCCACACAGTCGGCCTCTGGTAAAAACTTGTACACTTAAGTGCCAGAAAAACTGGTACACCAGTCTAATACTTGGTAGGCCTCCCACCCATCAGAATGAACGCAGGACATTCATCAGGGGTACTCGAGTTGGGCGTCGGTTCCTAAAGCCCATATCCTGGAGGCTACGTTGCACAGTCCTCATGCTGATGTTTGTTGAGGGCCCAGCATTGAATGCAGATGTTATTTGAGGCAGTGTTGCATGCCTATCGTGTGAAACGATTCTTGCCAGCCGACGCTGGTCACGTTCTCCCACAGCCTTTTTACAGTCACATTGCTGTCATAAGTTAGATGTTTTGCCATAATTCTTGTATTCACGGTACACCCTTGAAATGGTAGTATGTGAAAATCCAAACTTCTCATTTACCTTCGAAATGCTATGACCCGTCTCACGAGCTCCAACTTTTAAACCGCATAGAAAAATCGCTTAAATCGTGATAACTTGCCATGCTCACGGCAGAAACTGCTTTAGATGGTTCAATAGATGTCTATCGCCCATCAATACCAGTTTTTCTAGCACTTCAGTGTCAGATGTGGACTGTACCCAATTTAAACCACTAAGGTGCAACTTTAAGTGATAAATACTCAGTTCTCTTTCTGTTCACACTGCCCTTGCCTTAAAATTATGACTCAGGTCTTTTATGGGCCAATTTAACCTCATGTGAGGACACTGCATTCACATTGCCATGATTTAAAGGAACTCAGACCATTAGAAGACATGCATTTTGGGTATTTGTTTGATAAAATAATCACTACAAATCAGAAGGAGGGCCTTCAGACCAAACAAACCCTCTGCTAGCATTAGCAAACAATTAGCAAACAATTTCTACCCATTCTCTTATCAGAGTTCATAGAAGCTCAGGTGAAATGTATGGTAAACCGAAAGGGTCAAAAGGGGCGGAGTGCAGTTGTCTTTCCAAAAGAATCAGAAGAGGTTTCTTCACAAAAAATTTCATAAAGGAATAACCCTTTTACCTGGGGAAGTGACTGCACCATGATGCGCTGTGGGAAGACGACCAGACCAGCCAGGGGTGTGATGTGATTCTCTGGGCAATGTTCTGCTGGGAAACCCTCTCCGATTGAGAATCTGTAGGATGTACCGGACCAACAAATCTGATCCACAGCTGCTCCACCTCACAACTTACAGGACTTGAAGGATCTACTGCTAATGTATTGGTGCCAGATACCACAGGACAACTTCAGGGGTGTTGTAGAGTCCATGCCTCAGCAGGTTGGCTCTCTTTTGGCGGCACATGGCGGACCAACAGTGTATTAAGCAGGTGGTCATACTGTTTTGGCTCATCGGTGTATGTGTGTGGAGGGGTAACCAAAAACATATCATATATTGCAAATGCTACTTAACCAGTATGTGGACTCCCATGTGCCTCTGTTGACTCTGTTTCAGCCACACCCATTGCTCACAGGTGCATAAAATCCAGCACATAGACAAACACTGGCAGTACAATGGGTCGTACTGAAGAGCTCAGTGACTTTAAACGTGGCGCTGTCAGAGGATGCCAACTTTGCCACGAGTCAGTTTGTGACATTTCTGCCCTACTAGATCTGCCCTGGTCAACTGTAAGCGCTATAATTGTGAACTGGAAGAGTCTAGGAGCAACCACAGCCCAGCCACGTAATGGAAGACCACGCTAACCCACAGATGAGTGCAGAAGCGCATAGTACGTAAAAAGCGCATATCATCTGTTTCATCACTCACCAGAGTTCCAAACTGCCTCTGGAAGCAAAATCAGCACAAAAACTATTGGGAGGTTCACAAAATGTCTTTGCATGGCTGAACAGCTGAACACAAGCCTCACATCAAAATGCTTAATGACATGATAATTGTCTGGGGCCGTGCGTCAGGGTTTAGGCTAGGCCCCCTAGTTTGCATACATTTGCATAATTTGTGTTAATTAACCCAAAAAATGTAACTCCTAAACCAAATTTGTTTCACATGGTTGGCCTATCCCAACTTAAAAGTTGCTGTATTTACATAATTACTGTTAATTAACCTCTATAATAGTATCCCTTTAACTGTTCAAGTTAGAGAGAACAAAAGAACGTTGTTTTACATTATCAGGCTATACCAACTTAATGCTTATACCAATATTGACATGACAATCTAAATTTGCCATATTTGCATAATTAGCTTTAACGCTAAGAGTATTTTGTACCGTATAAGCTAGTGACCAAAACCAACTTTGTTTCACTTGTTAAGGCTATGCCAATTCATTGAATATTTAAAATTGCATCTACTATGATTAGATACATTTATTGAATATTTAAAATTGCATCTACTATGATAAGATACATTTCCATAATTAATGTTAATAAAACCTTACAAATACAGTAATAATAATAATAAGACTATGAGAGTAATCTAGGTTTTTGCTTGCCTTATAGGCAATGTAAGCATGGCACGGTTTGGATCTGTAATAAATAACTCCTTTGAGCATTACAAAAAACACAATTTTCACAATCATTGATTGACATCTTTAAAAATCCAACATATTTTTCCTAATGATAAAATATCTAGGCCTGCATTCTTTCCCAAGAGTAAAATTAGTCATCATTTGATTCATCATTTGTAAACAAGCCTGGGTAAACATCCTCAATGTCGTCCTTGTTTTGTGTTGAGTGGTCTTGCTGGTCAAGTCAGGCCATCCGACTCTGGTGCTATTAAGTGCTGGATTTCAAATGATTCACTTTTCATCTCAATAGTAGGGCTCTGTAATATCAGTAATTCTTCTACCCAGTGTGTGCTGTTCCCAGTCGGATAGCTGTTGTACAAACCCTCGATTTGGCCTGATGTTGGTTTTACATTGCAGGACATGCTCCCAGGACTCCTGCAATGACAAAAGTGCCATCAGTTTTATGAAGGTGTGGAAGGAAATATGGAGCTCACCAAATGCAGTAGCTGAGCAAATCCTATACTGTAATATCACAGTATTATCACTAAGACAATGAACATTTCTTTAGATCACTATTTATATTGTAAGTTACAAAGACAGTAAAGTAAATATTGTGTAACTTACCCTCAGTGTATATTTAAAATGGTGCAAGAGAAAACCCATGGCCACAGCACTACAACGACTTATTCCGTTATTGGAAAAGATCAAAACTGCAGATCCAGTGTTGAGACAAGAGCCTTAAAGGATAAAATGTGTAACATGACAGGGTATCAGTAATAAACATTACAAAGAATCTATAAGAACATGTAATATCTAAAAAGTAAAAGAAAATACATGCAGTTTACCAATAAAAACACTAATCCTCTCAAAACTGGAGAACAGATCGGCTACCACTGAATCTGCCACGTTGATGTGAAGAATGGTGGGGCTTCCCTTTTCAAACCTTATGCAAAAAAGAAACTTATTTAAACACAACTACATTTTCCCAAGGATCATCCATAATACTTAAGAGTCTGTACGCACACGTGACTACTGTCTTCAGAGACATTGACAAGAGCACTCAGTTTGAGGTCTTTTAGGACATCAGGATTAATGGCCTGCTTGTAATCGCCCAAGTAGAGTTGACCTGGCAAGAGCTCCACTGGATAAGGCCTGAAACTCTCCAATTCCTGTTTTCAAATTAATGAAACACAGCAGCACACAAATGTATGCAAATCACCACGTTTAAATACTCTTATCACCTGAATATCTTTTGCATTTACTCAACAGACTCACATTGTGCAATTTAACATGAGTAGGCTAATCGGACAGCTAGATTTTCTTGTTGTGTAAACTTCTGGAAATCTTTCTTTCTCTCAAGCCACTGCCAGTTTTCTTGGAGGAATGAAATGTGTATGAGTGAACTAGCAATTAAAATCAAAAGCTCCATTAAACAAATACAGTATATTTGGTTTGCAGTCTTTTGCCTCTCGGTTCACCTAAAAGAGACGACTCATTTGGCACCCTCAAGGCTCTTCATTCCAATTCCTTAAAAATTGACAAACATGAGAAAATCTCAGTTCTGCAGTCTAACATCTAACATTATGTCAGATTGTGAAATGTATGCTTAGTTTTTGCCAATTGCTCACACACTGAAAGTGAATGCTTAAACAAAAGCATCAAAACCTTAACTTTTGTAACCATGCCTTAACTCTTAAAAACTATACTCCTGTAACCAAACAAAGGTACCAAAAGTACAAAGACATTTTGTGCTTTGCACTTTATTTGCAAATCTGCAACACACTGTGCAAAACACTACACACTGTTTCTTACATTAGAAACTTTGTTCAAGAATGAAATCTCTTGCAATCATTGGGAAAACACTTCTATTCAAAATGCAAAACATACCTGATAAATGAAGAAGGCAGGATCCATGAACCATCCACCCCATCCCTTACAATACTAGTTTTTGTTTACCATTACCATTACCATTATTTTTGTTTCCTGGGACAGTAACGTTTTGTATTGATTACTGTACTGTAATTCTACTTTTCTTTGTGGGTTTTTGTTGTTGTAAAAACCTGCAATGGCAGACAAACAAGCTGTATATATTTTTTTTGAAAATGTGTGTAGATGTACTGGAACAATCTTTTCACAGAAGCTTTTATGAGAAAATTATAAAGGTATACAAAGTACTAAAGACAGCTGTGTTTTCTATAAAGAACATCAGTGTGTTCTTGCTGGTTTGAAAGAGTAATTCAAATGGTGCATGTGTGTATCATTCTGTTGCAAAAAATATATAAAAAAAAGGATTGTAACATTTTGATTGCAGTTTCATTTTGACATGGAAGTGAGATGTTTATCGCCATGTGTTGTGTCTTATTTGGCTTGTGTGTAGAGTTTTGACACAATGAGCCCTATTCTCCAACAAGTGTGTAAGCAATCTGCAAAACCTGTAAATAGGCTACATTTTATCCTGCCTAATTATTGAGTGTGATTGAGGAGGAGGACGAAAGTACCAGGTAGCCTATTGTCATTATACTGCTTTGTATAGCCAAATAAATTGTGTACAGGCAACCTAATGCAGCCCGTGAAAAGATGTCTGTATAGTGAACATTTATAAGGGGATGATCAAGTTGCTGCACACACATATTCCTCGATTTCAGCCCAAAACCCTCTCATGGCTTATCTGGCGATACAGATAATACATCTTTTACTTCTCTCTTACATTTTTATCTTTCTCTCTCACACACACAGTGTAACAAGGCCACTTGTTATGACGCAAATGTTTGATGCAATAGAGGTATTACCTTTATGGTGTAAAGGATTTTGTGTGTCCTAAAGAAAGGATAAAAGGCTGAGAACCTCTGATAACCTCCTTTCAGAATCTTGACAGGATTGTGACTTGATTTTGTCAGGGCCTCCGCACATTCAATTGCCTCACCTACAAATACAGACATAAATCATTCTTACTTGTCTCCTTGAATGGGTATCATGAATTAAGTATTTTGACTGGGTCTGTTAATCATGGACATAGCAGTTGCTTTCGATAAAAATAGTTGAGAGTAATATAATTTAGTCACAGAGTGCTTAATTGATATGAATCAACAACAAAATCATAGTTCAGTCTTGTTTTTCCTTAAATGCTTCTATTATATAGACCTCTTGTAGTCAGTGATGAAGCAGATGATTAAGCTCACCTGAACCTTGCAAAGAACTTGTGCTGCTGTCATAAACCACAATATACCTCATACTCTCCACCTCCACTCCTGCATTTATAATGAACTTGCCTTTCGAGTCCTATGAAGTAAAAAGAAAAAGACATGACCTATCACAGAGTTGCCAAGTAGGCTATTTTTTGTATTTTTAAGCAAAGGCAGGATGGGTTAGAGTTCTGTCATGTGATTTGACATTCATACCCATTTAGCATTTCTGGCAGTGATGATATGGCTGGTATTGTACTGTCCTTTAGCACGAGCATCTGAAGAAACAGCATAACAATTTGTCCGCATTATGTAATTGTGTGTATTAAGGGACAGAATCTTGGAAATGGATTCCTGCCTCTTACCTATCAAATAGAGATAGTTGAACTCCAATAGTCTAGACTGGCAAGTGTACTGATTGAGAATGTTATAAAGCTCAAACGCCTCACAAAAGCATGTTCCAGCCATTGTAGGAAGACTGACAACAAGAACAAAAAAAATTGTATTAATAAATAATAGTCATTCCACCTAAAAGGACAATTATTGACACCCACCATCTTAATTTGTTCTGAAATACGGTAATTTCTGTCATTTGGAAAATATTATATTATGTATACATAACTCTTTGTATTTCCCCAAAAATATTAACATTTCCCAACCAAATTGCTCTCCCCTCCCAATGTCCACATATTTATTATGGCCTTTCTCCACAGCAGGCTTAAGAGAGATTAACATGAGTATAATGTAAAAATATTATTTTGTTTAAATATAGCTTTACCCAAATATCACTTCCAATTCACCCAATTTAGTAAGCTATAATTGCACCCAAAATAGCAATTTCAGTTTTAAGATTAATATAATAAAAATCTAAAGCACCCAATATTAGATTTTGACCATTACACTTTTAAACATGAATTAAGAATTGAGGAATCCAAATAAACGGTAAAATTACAACCATGGACCCACCACACTGCACAAGTTCAACCCAACGCCCAGTATTCTGTACCTGTTCTCTGTTAGTAGTATGGATCTGTGATTTGGAGCATTACTTCTTTATACTTTGTAATGTATTCCCTCAGAATCTGAATATGGTGATGTATTTTTTTTAACCCGTTCAGATCCATTTGTCATTCAGACTGGTAGCCCATCGCACAACCTAATATTACCAGGATTTTGACCAATAGAAGGCAATAATACCCGGGTTTAGACCACCTTTTCGCCGCTAAATGTAGAAGTTAGAGTTGTTTCAGTTTCTTATTAAGTGATCGCTATTATATGTGATTTTACCATTATACGGCACACTTAAAAACCCACAATGGTTCCCAATATTACCATTAATCTGCACAAACGAGCCTAAATGTACTGTAATTTACACTGAAACGTAAACAAAAATGTTCATCTAGTTACATGATGGATCACGAATTTACTATGATAAAAAAAAAATTAAAAAATTCTACATAAGTTAACTAACCATAATCCATACACCATTTATAAATCAAAACTGAAATAACGATAATATTCTTATAACACAATACACATACAGTAATATACTTACGATCTAAACAGAGAAATGTTACGTGTTTGTTTTCATTTTGTTGCTAGGTAACAAAGTGACCGGCATGGGTTGGCTCCGGTTGGTTGCTGAGGGTTCAGAAAGAAGTTGGCTAGACACAGAAATATCTACAGTACTCAACTGTGATTTGTCATTCTATCTACTTTCGTAATACGGTAGTCGTCATGTTCTGAGAAAGAGATTTTACAAGAGATTTCACTTCCGTTTGGTGAACAATGTTCGAACGTATAGCACTACCGCACTGCAGTTAACTCAATCACGTTCACGTTGCCATACTTGCGTCACGCGGTTGCTAAGAAAAAATAAATGGTATTTCTTGTTAACAAGAAAACTATCATGTTATTTCATTTAAGAGATTTTACAAATCATTATTTGGCTAATTTGCCCCAGTCGGAGCCAACAGCAGATTCTGAGGAATTACTACTTCTTTACCCCATTGGGGGGCGTGGCCACTGGGAAACATCGCTTTTGATAGCGAATCACTGGTCTTTATTATCTCCACAAGAATGTATCTGTCTGTAAGACGTTTTCTGATTTGTGGACGTGGATTTAGGTGTACATTTTGAAAATCTTTGCTTGTTTTCGTTGAGCAAAGATTGTAGATTCACATTTTTTAAGTCTTCTCCTTTAAATACGGTTTCATGTCTGGATCATGGGTATGTAACGTTAGTTGTAAATGTTATGAACGTGCATACTTTGTTTAAAAAAAGGAATGCTTCACTAAGCTAACGCAACAAATAGTTAGCTACGTAGCTAGCATGTGTTAACTTCCGTTACAGCTTTGGCTAGCTAAAGTTAGATAACTAACAAACTAGCTAGTAGTTGCATGATATGCTGTGATACAAAATATTTGTTGACAGATAACGGTTAATTTGTTCGCTTAGTCTCCCAAGCTATGTAGCTGACCGTAAAGATATCACTAGAGAGGCTGTGAACAACTACTGTACTTGAGTTTCAGCTGAACTGTTCTGAGTGAAGGTCCTTTGCCTAGACCTGTGGGTTCTGCTGTGTGGATATGATCAGTTTTCATGCAAATCACTATGATTTTCTTCTTCCTTTGACTTGCACTGTTCAATTTAACAGCAATGTTGTAGAAATTTGAAATTGGTAACGGGAAGTGAATTTTCTATACATAGCATGTTGCAGAAAGGTTGCAACAAGTTTCACTTTGCACCATGTAGAGCAGGGCAATTCAAATCTGGTCCTGGAGGACCGAAACACTTCTGGTTTTTGGTTTTACCTGCTAGTTGATTGCCTTCATCTGGCATCTCAGGTCTGGATCAGTCCCATATTATTAGTAGAGGATAAAAGCCAGAAATGTTTTGGCCCTCCAGGACTGGAATTGAATAGACCTCATGTAGAGGTCAGGTTTACAGAAATACACATTTATTCGGGGGTGCCTAGAACAAGTACCTGCTATAATTCTAAAGTAATGACGTTTGCACTTCAAACATTGATGGGTGGAATATGTTAGGTATTGGGATTGATTATCTGAGGTCTAATTTAACCCTTATCCTAAAAGTTGATTCAATAGCAAAACTTTTAGAACAGGTCCAAAAGTAGCACAACATACATTTTTGAAAATAAGTTAATGTAGTCCAAAAGCTTAAAGTTAATGGCATAACCTAAAATAAATACAGTTAAATGATTTGAATCCACACTGCAGCAGTACATACATTTGTGCTCAAAAGTTTACATACCCTTGGAGAATTGGTAATATATGCACCATTTGTAAAGAATGTGTTGTCTAAATAGACTCTATGGGACAGGATACAGAATTATGATTGCATCACTTTCATAGGGTATAGCTGATAAAACACCTGGATAGATATTTAGCTAAACAAATAGAAACAAAGCAAAGTGAATGAAATCGGTACTAGACTACATGAACATTTCCTCTAGAATTTTTTTTATTTCACTGTGCCTTTTTTAGGGACCAAGCAAAGCCTTCATGCGACGCGGGAAAAAGAAGGCCAGCAGCAGACGCTGGGCTGTTATGAACAAAAGGCTTCAGGAAAACCCAAAACCTGTGATCGCACCTGTAATTAAAAAGTGAGTTAGTCAATGGCTTCATCACTGGAACATATTAGTTTATACAGTACTAAGGTGGTAGTTGTCAGTCTAGCTCATGAACAGTTGTCATTCTATTATGTTGTCTACAATATCAGCATGAAATGATGGATGGCTGAATGGTTGTACAAAAGAGGGAAGATGAATTCAACTTATTTTCTTTAGACTTGAAAATGGTGGCCCAGTGATCCAAGCCAGCCCAGCCCAAATAGAAGACATCCCCCTAGGAAGTGTGAGAAGATGTGTTTCTTTGCTGGGTGTTGGAGTGATGCTACTGACATTTCGCAGGGTGTACCAGTTCTGGAGGAACAGCCTGAGCCAGGTAGGTTGTAAAGCAAGACAATGGTTTTAACTGGCCTGTTATGGTTGATGGAAGTGTTATTTAGATGTCATTCCAGAAGGGTTTGATTCACTCGGTCTTTAACCAGAGTAGAGAGTCAAAATGCTGCATAAACAGTGCAGTGACAGATATGGCTGCACGTTTAAGTAATTCTGATCAAACTGCGATATAGACATGCAATATTCTAATTACAAAGTTTTGTGATTTTCAGTAAAACAAGATGTGAATAAAATGTGCGTCCTGTGAGACAATGGGCACGTGTTGTCTGTCCGTCACACGCGGGTGCTCCACTGTAGCTCGTTGTTATTCTTAGAGAACAAAAGGTCTGGGTTACATTTTGAACATTATTTAGCCCCTAATCGTATGCAGTGAAGTGACAGACACATACTACACAATATAGGCCACCATTTATTTAGCAAAAGATATGGTTAGTTCACATTGCAACTTCTAGTGAAGACATCTACAGTGAGGTAGAGAGTGGCTCCAAGATGTTGTCCCACATACACAGCAGTGTTTCTGTTAAAAGGGGCAAGTAGCGCAGCAACTTAAGTTACAAAGTAATTCGCAATGATATATTTATGTCATAAAAACCCAAGATCTCCTCAGCAAAAACATTTATGAGCAAATTAGAAATGTTGGTAGAATGTCCTTCCTCTGGAATTGATCTGTTTATAGAATACCACAAGTTCCAGAAAGCATGTATAACGTATATGTCACCTCCTTAACAATATGCCAATCAAAGAATACGATAATTTGTAGAAGATGAAAAATACACATTTTAAGCAATAGTTATTTCTGTGTGGTGTGGTGTGGTGGTCTGTTTCTGTTTCAAGATTGAAGTGCTGCTGCAACATCAAGGTTGGAAAACTCTTTGAGAAAAGGCTGATATAAAGCACTTATACTGATGTAAACCTGATGTCACAGGACTATTGCTCTGTCACAACCAGGGTTCAAACACTTTGCCAAAATGAAGCAGCTGCACTGCACCAGACAGGGCCCCCACATTATGCATTTAAAATATTCACAAATCTGTTGACAGTTGGTTGGAAACCTTGCTGGTGACTCTAACCTAGTTCATTCTCCTATCTATCCATTGCAGTCATTTGGATTCTTGAAAAAATTGCTATTCTGGCAAGGGTATGGCAAACAAATAGAGACCCTCCAGAATCAAATAGCTGAGCTGCAGAGGGAGATGAGCGCCGTGCATTGTGCTCTTGAGGTGAGACACTGAGACAAACTGTTCATGGGCGTCTGATCATGATGTAACAGACGGGCATACCTGGTAACACTAAACCCTGTCTTGTTTCCGCAGGCTGCTAAGAGTGCATGCCATATCCCTGGGACTGTGATTGGTGGTACAATCTGTCCATTGATTCCTCCTCCCACTTTCATGTTGGGTTGTGGATCTACTGTGGACCCTCCTCTTGCCCTCACACCACCAGCATCTGACCTACCTCTCCCCCCACCGCCTCCGCCTCCCCCTCCTCCTCCTCCCCCATGTACCACTTTCCTTCAACCTTACATCCCAAAAAAGAGGGTGGCCTCCAATAATAAACAGGTACGAACAGGCAATAACTCACCATGCGTTCACATTTTTTTGGGCGGTCACAGAGCAATTTCAGTCTTCTCTCCTGTGATCTATCTTCCAAGGAGAAACGGGACGTACTAGTGGCGGTGACCCTGAGGGATTTGCAGGCTGTTAAACTGAGAAAGGTCAACACTGTGACGTCAAAGGTAAGCAAAGAATATCCTTAGGATTGTCAAAATAGTCTCAAATGGAAGCTCTACAGGACACTCCCTGATATTTGTAATATGCCTGATTTTCTCTTACATTTCCGCCATAAATATGTGCAAGAAGGTAATTTTCTGACAATCGATGTGTGTTTCAGAGGTCTCCAGAGAAGATGCGTACCCCTCTGGTGACTGTGGCAGACCTGCAGAGTGTTCGTCTGAAACAGTCCCATTGTAAATTGCAGACGAAACCGTTCAAACGCCTAAATGTTAGCAGGTAAACCTATCCCTCGTTTCTTCATCAGATGTCATAGTTTTGTGTCCTGGGGGCTAATTTATCGGTATTACATGGAAACAATTGTTAACATGTATCTAATAAACTGAATTTAGACTGGACATGCATAGAAAGACTGATTCATCCAATGATCCTGCAATAGTTTTAGGTCTTAGCCTGAGTGCTTGTGCACAACCTTTGCTATTTGCATTTCAAATGTCCCCTAGTTAACCATATGTGGTTAGAATCATCCTTATTTGGCAGTGGGGAACATACAATACCAAAGCATGAAATACAACAACATATCCCAATAATCTAACATTTTCTGAGATTGACATAGAGGTGAATGTGCTATATTGAGTGCCTGTTCAGTGCCTGCAATAATTATTTATTGCTCGCTTGACCTATAAAACTGCTACAAGGACAATTCAAGAATTGTCTAATGTTTTCAGACATTTTTCTTGATTGAATTCATTTTGTGTCATTGTGGATATGATCAGATGTTTTCGTTCTTCCATGATAGAACACCTGCCAAAAGTCCCAGAAGTCTGCGTACACAGCTGAAGAGGGTTGAAATCCGCAGGTAATGCATTTAACCACTGTGTTTCATTTGGGGGTTCATGTGGTTTACCTGAAACCAGAAGTTAAGTGAAAGTTTAGTCAGACTAAGTTTCTGTCCATTCTTTAGGAGTCCTGGTGGTACTCCTCTGTTTGACAAGGAGAATATGGAGACTGGCACTTGCTTCACCCCAAACATGACTCAGGCCCTGCAACGCAGGTTCCAGGTAGGTCACTGGGTTTTTTTTTAGTGTTCATCCTGGAAACTTTATTTAATGAGTCTTTTTTATTTATCTGAGAACTGGTTCATAGTTACCAATTCCATATGCTGATTTGGAGAAAATAATGTGTGTAGTAGAAAAACTATATTTAAGATGCAAAGTGGGTAAATTATTGAGTACCAAATGAACCAGTCAAAGGAGGGATCTTTATGAAAGTGCCTGGGCGGGACTCCCAAGAAACCAGAGCAGTTTGGTGTGACCTATACTGGTGACTGAAAAACACCATTTAAAGAGGAAATTATATCTCAGAGGAAATCAGGAAGAAGGTAATGAGAGCACATCAATGTGGAGAAGGTCACCTCCATAAATGATGAATGATTTTGCTTAATGGGCATTAGGCCACATTTGAATCCACACTGCAGCAGTACATACAGTTGTGTTCAAAGGTATGCCTACCCTTGGAGAATTGGTAATATGTACCATTTGTAAAGAACATGAGTGAGCAGGCAAAACACGTCTTGTATTTCTTATGGGATTCACATTCAACTGTAGGTCATAACAGAATGGCACAATCATGAAACAAAACATTGCAACAAAGAAAAAAATGAACTGACCGCTGTTGAAAGGTCTGCATACCCTTAGTTCTTAATACTGTGCATTTCCCCCTTTAACATCAATGACAGCGTGCAGTCTTTTGTAATACATTGAACAAAATTATATATGCAACACTTGGTTTTGCCCCCATTTATCATGAGCTGAACTCAAAGATATAAGACTCTATGTACACAAAAGGCCTATTTCTCTAATTTTTCCGAAATCTGACTAAATCTGTGTAGATGAGCACTTCTCCTTTGCCAAGATAATTCATCCACCTCACAGGTGTGGCATATCAAGATGCTGATTAGACAGCATGATTATTGCACAGGTGTGCCTAAGGCTGTCCACAATAAAAGGCCACTATAAAATGTGCAGTTTCACAGTATTGAGGGGGTCCGAAAACCAATCAGTATCTGGTGTGACCACCATTTGCCTCACACAGTGCAACACATTTCCTTCGCAATTGATCAGGTTGTTGATTGTGGCCTGTGGAATGTTGGTCCACTCCTCTTCAATGGCTGTGCGAAGTTGTTGGATATTGGCAGGACCTGGAACACGCTGTTATATACGCCGATCCAGAGCATCCCAAACATGCTCAATGGGTGACATGTCCGGTGAGTATGCTGGCCATTCAAGAACTGGGATGTTTTCAGCTTCCAGGAATTGCGTACAGATCCTTGCAACATGGGGCCGTGCATTATCATGCTGCAACATGAGTTGATGGTCGTGGATGAATGGCACAACAATGGGTCTCAGGATCTCGTCACAGTATCTCTGTGCATTAAAAATGCTATCAATAAAATGCACCTGTGTTCGGTATCCATAACACACGCCTGCCCATACCATAACCCCACCGCCACCATGGGCCACTCAATCCACAACGTTGACATCAGCAAATCGCTCACCCAGATGACGCCATAAACGCTGTCTGCCATCTGCTCTGTATAGTGCGATCTGCTCAACAGGCTTTTGCCAACTCATGTCGGTTACAAGGACAAATTGCAGTCAGGTGGAGACCCCAATGAGGACGACGAGCATGCAGATGAGCTTCCCCTGAAATGCCTTTGGAGACGGCTTATGGGAGAGAAATGAACATTCAATAAATGGGCAACAGCTCTGGGGGACATTCCTGCAGTCAGCATGCCAATTGCACGCTCCCTCAAAAGTTGCGACGTCTGTGGCATTGTGCTGTGTGATGGGAACTGCACATTTTAGAGTGGCCTTTTATTGTGGCCAGGCTAAGGCACACCTGTGCAATAATCATGCTGTCTAATCAGCATCTTGTTATACCACACCTGTGAGATGGATGGATTATCTCGGCAAAGGAGAAGTGCACACTGACACAGATTTAGACAGAGTTGTGACCAATATTTGAGAGAAATAGGCCTTTTGTGCACATAGAGAAAGTCTTAGATCTTTGAGTTCAGCTCATGGTAAATGGGGACAAAAACAGAAGTGTTGCATTTATAATTTTGTTCAGTGTAGTTGTTTATGAGGCCACGAATTTTTGCAGGTGGTATAGCGGCCCATTCGTCTTAGCAAAATTCCTCCAGGTCATGCAACGTCTTTGGTCGTCTTGCATGATTGAGATCTCCCTAGCGTGGCTCCATCATCTTAAGGTCAGGAGACAGTGATGGCCAATCATGAACCTTCACCTTTTTCTGCTTTAACCACTGGAGGGTCAATTCGGCCTTGTGTAGGGTCATTGTTGTGCTGGAAAGTCCAAGAGCGTCCCATGCACAGCTTTTGTGCAGAAGAATGCATATTGTCTCCTAGTATTTTCCAATTACATGCTGCATTCTTGACATACATTTTCACAAGATTCCCTGGGCCTTTAGAGCTCACACAGCCCCAAAACATCAGTGAGCCACCACCATGCTTCACAGTGGAAATGCTATTCTGTTCACTTTAGGCCTCGTTGACACCTGTCCAAACATAGTGCTTATGGTTGTGACTATAAAACTCTATTTTGGTCTCGTCACTCCAAATTACAGGGTGCCATAAGCTGTGAGGCATGTCAAGGTGTGGCTTTTTTGTGGCATTGGCACAGTAAAGGCTGCTTTCTGGCTACTCGACCAAGCAGCTCATTTCTGTTCAAATATCGTCATATTGTGCTCCTTGCAACAACCACACCGTCTTTTTCCAGAGCAGCCTATATTTCTCCTGAAGTTACCTGTGGGTTTTTCTTTATATCACAAACAATTCTGGCAGTTTTGGTTGAAATAATTTTTGGCTTGGTATCAAGAGATCCCTGAATTTTCCACTTCTTAATAAGTGATTGAACAGTATTCACTGGCATTTGCAAGGCTTTGGATATCTTTTTTTATATCCTTTTCTATCCTTATAAAGATCCATTACCTTGTTACGCAGGTATTTTGACAGATCTTTTCTGCTCCCCATGGCTCAGTATCTAGCCAGCTCAATGCATCCAGTTGAGAGCTAACAAACTCATTGATTATTTATACACAGACACTAATTGCAATTTAAAAACCCACAGGTGTGGGAAATTCACCTTTAATTGCCATTTTAACCTGTCTGTGTCACCTTGTGTGTCTGTAACAAGGCCAAACATTCAAGGGTATGTCAACTTTTGATCAGGGCCATTTGGTTTTTTTTTTTTCTGTTATTATGATTTAAAAAGGAGCCAAACAACTGTGATAATAAATGGCTTCATATGATCACTATTATTAAATAAAAAATAAAAAATTGCAAGATCACTCATATTAACAAAATCAAGGCCAAACTTTCACAATTTCTGCCAGGGTTACAAACTTATGAGCACAACTATATGCATTGTAGTCAGTAGTATATACCATTAGACTATGGAAGGCCACTGATTTCCTTAAAATGTTGATATTTATATTGAAAATCTTGCAATGGGCATACTTGGAAATGTTCAAAAATGCAACTGCTGTGGAAAAACTGTTCACATGTGCTTGCGTTTCTGTATTTGTATTCCCTCAGATTGCCTTACCACGGGGTCCATCTCCAAAAGCCAAGAAGCTTAATGGAAGCTTTGATTATCCAAACTGAGACATTTACGAATGTGAATACAGATGATGTGTCATTGTGGAAGACTCCACCATGATGAAAAGGTTCCAGTGTTGCATGATGTATGCAAACTATAGCTATAGATTTTGGCGCAATGCACTTTTTGTTGCTTTTTGCTTTCCGTTGATGAATGGATGAGCAAGTGCTAGAGCTTGTGGATGAAAAGAGGATACACTTGGTTTTTTAACCACTAAACATAAATGGTCAACATGGCCAATAGTTGATACTCTGTACATATTGTGGATACACAAGCAAATGTTTTACTTGAATTGATTGAGAACCATCATTGTGTTTGATGTGTGTTCAATTCACTTGCCATTTTATGAGCAAGTCACCTTGCTCATGTAAATTTCAAGCATTGTAAATTAATCTGATCGAGGGCCTGTTTTAAAAGTGCAGATTGACTGGAAGCCCTATGAGGGGAATGAAATGAAGATGCAAGGTGGGGGGGCAGAATAGATGTGCAGACCACCTGATCCCAAACAGTCAAGTGGTATGATACTACCTGAAATGACAGGAAATGGTCTGGGTCTTCTATATATATAGTCCTGTCCCAATTAAACAATATCCAAACTAACACATTTTAAAATATGAAAAAGATTTGTATAAAATACCACATTACAACTAAAATGTTGGGGAGGCCAATGAGTTGTAATCTCTCTGAACTCCAGCACCCGCAGCGATTCTCTGGATGTGCATGTATTGCTATCATTGGATTAAGAATCAGTATTGCTTTATTCATTAAGTACATTTACACATCCAGATTTTTACTTGGTATAAAGCTGGTATTGATATTTAATCCCCATGTTTTTTTGAGCTTTTGTGTTTTGAGCTGATGTTGCATGATTTTATTTTCGTGGCTACTGTTACCAAATAAATGTTTACATTTGAATGTATTTTTAAATAATCTCTGCTTGTGCGTGTAAGAATTCACCACTTGTGTATAAGAATACAATAGCATTTTAATACAATTACATGTTTCAAGTGTTTTCTTTGTCATAATGTGATATCTAAGAAATACAACATAAATACCTTTCCTGTTTCCGTTGCGGAAACAAGTACATACATTGTATTAAGGGGAGGGGCTATACCAGAGACGGAACAGGGAGCCAAAACATACGAACAGTTTTTTTTTTGTGTGGCCTCACCCCCACCCAGAATTTTTTTTTATCTTAGTGAGATATCGGTGAGCTGTTCGCTCTGTTTCATGCCTTCTATATAAAGATCCAGCATGTTTTTAGGGAGAACCAATAATGGAAGAGATAACAGACACAATTTATGTTACACTGAACTCAAGACCTCCAATAACTAATTAGAAATTAGTTCAACCACCCAGTAGTAGACCCATATACAGTAGGGAGAACAAGTATTTGATACACTGCCGATTTTGCAGGTTTTCCTACTTACAAAGCACGTAGAAGGCACGTGTAATTTTTATCATAGGTACTCTTCAACTGTGAGGGACAGAATCTAAAACAAAAATCCAGAAAATCACGTATGATTTAAGTAAGTAATTTGCATTTTATTGCATGACATAAGTATTTGATACATCAGAAAAGCAGAACTTTCAGTTCCCTCCAAAGATTTTCTATTGGGTTCAGGTCTGGAGACTGGCTAGGCCACTCCAGGACCTTGAGATGCTTCTTAGTTGCCCTGGCTGTGTGTTTCAGGTCGTTGTCATGCTGGAAGACCCAGCCACGACCCATCATCAATGCTCTTACTGAGGTAAGGAGGTTGTTGGCCAAGGTCTCGCGATACATGGCCCCATCCATCCTCCCCTCAATACGATGCAGTCATCCTGTCCCCTTTGCAGAAAAGCATCCCCAAAAAATTATGTTTCCACCTCCATGCTTCACGGTTGGGATGGTGTTCTTGGGGTTGTACTCACTCCTTCGAGTGGAGTTTAGACCAAAAAGCTAAATTTTTGTCTCATTAGACCACATGACCTTCTCCCATTTCTCTTCTGGATCATCCAGATGGTCATTGGCAAACTTCAGATTTGCCTGGACATGCGCTGGCTTGAGCAGGGGGACCTTGCGTGCGCTGCAGGATTTTAATCCATGGCGGCATAGTGTGTTACTAATGGTTTTCTTTGAGACTGTGGTCCCAACTCTCTTCAGGTCATTGACCAGGTCCTGCCGTGTAGTTCTGGGCTGGTCCCTCACCTTCCTCGTGATCATTGATGCCCCACGAGGTGAGATCTTGCATGGAGCCCCAGACCGAGGGAGATTGACCGTCATCTTGAACTTCTTCCATTTTCTAATAATTGCACCAACAGTTGTTGCCTTCTCACCAAGCTGCTTGCCTATTGTCCTGTAGCCCATCCCAGCCTTGTGCAGGTCTACAATTTTATCCCTGATATCCTTACACAGTTCTCTGGTCTTGGCCATTGTGGAGAGGTTGGAGTCTGTTTGATTGAGTGTGTGGACAGGTGTCTTTTATACAGGTAACAAGTTCAAACAGGTGCAGTTAATACAGGTAATGAGTGGAGAACAGGTGGGCTTCTTAAAGAAAAACTAACAGGTCTGTGAGAGCCGGAATTCTTACAGGTTGGTAGGTGATCAAATACTTGTCATGCAATAAAATGCAAATTAATTATTTAAAAATCATACAATGTGATTTTCTGCATGTTTGTTTTAGATTCAGTCTCTCACAGTGGAAGTGTACCCATGATAAAAATTGCAGACCTCTACATGCTTTGTAAGTAGGAAAACCTGCATAATCTGCAGTGTATCAAACACTTGTTCTCCCCACGGTATCCTGTTGTCTCTGTATATAATTCCATTAGGTAGTAGTGTCTGCATGACATTTAATTGTTATGCATATGATATGCAGTTGTCTTTGTCGGTTAAGCCAAATTACTTGAGCAAGTTGTGTGTTCTGCATAATTGCCTGGAAGATGTTACAAACTGGATGTCCAATCGTTTTCTTCAATTAAACACTGAAAACAAAAGTTTTAATTATTGGCCCCCCCATCTGTTTCAGATGTTCAGCTGCCAGACTTCTTACAAAGACTAAATCAAGGTCTCATATAACCCCAGTGTTAGCAGCTCTACATTAGTAACTGAATTTCAGGGTAGATTTTAAAATTCTGCTTATCAATTTTAAGGCACTACATAGTCTGGCACCTGATTACATTAGTGACATGGTAAACCCATACTGCATTGTTTCAGCCTCTCGGGTAAGCTGAAAAAGGACTTTCCGGAGTCTAGATTTGTTGATAGTAATACACTTGAAACAAATAGCCAACCGAAAACTGCAGACAGTGCCTTCCCACGCGATCAACCTGCCTCAAAAAATATAACGGAACGCAGCCTAACGTGGTCATCGATTGCTGCCTTGATGTACACAATTAAATTAAAGCTTTTTGCTACGAGGATCAGTGACATACACTCACCTAAAGGATTATTAGGAACACCTGTTCAATTTCTCATTAATGCAATTATCTAATCAACCAATCACATGGCAGTTACTTCAATGCATTTAGGGGTGTGGTCCTGGTCAAGACAATCTCCTGAACTCCAAACTGAATGTCAGAATGGGAAAGAAAGGTGATTTAAGCAATTTTGAGCGTGGCATGGTTGTTGGTGCCAGACGGGCCGGTCTGAGTATTTCACAATCTGCTCAGTTACTGGGATTTTCACGCACAGCCATTTCTAGGGTTTACAAAGAATGGTGTGAAAAGGGAAAAACATCCAGTATGTGGCAGTCCTGTGGGCGAAAATGCCTTGTTGATGCTAGAGGTCAGAGGAGAATGGGCCGACTGATTCAAGCTGATAGAAGAGCAACCTTGACTGAAATAACCACTTGTTACAACCGAGGAATGCAGCAAAGCATTTGTGAAGCCACAACACGCACAACCTTGAGGCGGATGGGCTACAACCGCAGAAGACCCCACCGGGTACCACTCATCTCCACTACAAATAGGGAAAAGAGGCTACAATTTGTACGAGCTCACCAAAATTGGACAGTTGAAGACTGGAAGAATGTTGCCTGGTCTGATGAGTCTCGATTTCTGTTGAGACATTCAGATGGTAGTCAGTATTTGGCGTAAACAGAATGAGAACATGGATCCATCATGCCTTGTTACCACTGTGCAGGCTGGTGGTGGTGGTGTAATGGTGTGGGGGATGTTTTTTTGGCACACTTTAGGCCCCTTAGTGCCAAATGGGCATCGTTTAAATGCCACGGCCTACCTGAGCATTGTTTCTGACCATGTCCATCCCTTTATGACCACCATGTACCCATCCTCTGATGGCTACTTCCAGCAGGATAATGCACCATGTCACAAAGCTCGAATAATTTCAAATTGATTTCTTGAACATGACAATGAGTTCAGTGTACTGAAATGGCCCCCACAGTCACCAGATCTCAACCCAATAGAGCATCTTTGGGATGTGGTGGAACGGGAGCTTCGTGCCCTGGATGTGCATCCCACAAATCTCCATCAACTGCAAGATGCAATCCTATCAATATGGGCCAACATTTCTAAAGAATGCTTTCAGCACCTTGTTGAATCAATGCCACGTAGAATTAAGGCAGTTCTGAAGGCGAAAGGGGGTCAAACACAGTATTAGTATGGTGTTCCTAATAATCCTTTAGGTGAGTGTATGTACTGTAGGCGAAACTCCTCTCAACAAGCAAATAAGTTGCAGCAATGTGAACCGAGAGAGTGCGCGTTCACGCGAAGGGGAGGAGATTTTCGGTTGGGGGGGGGGGTGTTGGCACAACGTCGGCTTTGAATTCAGTGAGGGCAACTACATTTATCCCTTTTAATTGCGGGTCGGCTGAACTAGGCTTGCCTGGTTGCTTTTCTGGTTTTATTATTATTTTAATGTATTTCTATTGTGTGTAAAACACTGTAATTGTACTAGAAAACCGTTATACAAATAAAGTTATTATACCTACTTTTGTTATGTTCTCAACCCTCGCTTTTCGGCTGTACATTTGTCAAGCTTAAACTGTTCACAATGCACCAGGATCACTGCCTTCGTTGTGGCCTCACTTCAGGGAGAACGGCAAACTGGAGGTCTAGCTTAAAAATTAACCAAATGAGTGAAGGGAAGTTAAGTTAATTCCCTATTGATCTGGGTCTTTGGATGTGATTGACGTTAGGTGAAAACAACCTAAAAAGTCTACTAAACTACTTGCAAGGTAAGGAACCGACTTGTCACAGTATGTTTTGTTGAAGACTGTGATAGGTCGTTCACAAACGATTCGTTCTTTCGGATCGTGGAATCTCGTTCACCGGAAGGAACGACCGGCACTTTGGATCACCTGAAGGAACGATGGAGGACGAGCGACTAATGAGGAAATAAGTATTTCTGAACTCCGAGTATCTAATATATTATCAGCCTTAGTATAGCCTACAGAATGAATGCAGAAAAGGTATGTGGTGTTATCATCTATTTTGACAGTTGTAATGATAGGAAAAATATAATTGTTTCAAATCAACTTTTATTACTATTTTCTAATGATTTATTTCAATCTAAATGTAACCTTGATTTTGCCTCTGGACAATGAGTTGCGCTTGTGCCTGTTCTGTACAATAATTAATGTCCCCTGGCCTGCAGTCAAAAGTTTTGTAAATTTTCTAATAATACATATAATGAACATGGTTTTGTTGATGGCTATCCCTTTTCCTCTCCAACTCTAATGTAGCACACCTGATTCTAATAATTAGCTGGATGAGAAGCTTAATCAGGTTTGCCATAAATTGGGTTGAAGAGAAAACATACAGGACAGTATGGTGTAGAATTTACTCTTAGTTAGCATTTACATTGGTACTACGGTTCCTTCTTATTTCCATCTTGATAAGTGTAGCCGGCGGTGATTTGAGGGTGTGCTAGACTTCGCGGGGAGGGGGGCTGACGCAAGTGAAAGTTGAAAGATTCATTCTTTTTATTAAACGATTCGAAGTGATCCGAATCCGTAAAGTGAGTCGAACTTCCTGTCACTAGTTGAAGATAAGATATTGAACTGGTCCCGCAAAATAGAAGACCTACCCTCGCGATAATTCTGAAGCTCGTTTCTAGTCACAGAATAATACATATATATAATGACCTTGTGCAACGGCAATATTAAATAACAACTCAGCCCTTGAGAGCTTTAATATTCTTTTTGCATTTCTTCGGATAACAGTCAGGACTTTAACATGAATGAGTGGATTGGGTGTTTTAGGAGTGATTAATTTGGATTAGTGCGGGTAGGGTTTTAAATGGATATAGATCGGATAAGTTGCTTTGGTCTTTGGTCCACACTCCAGAACAGTGGGTGGCGGTAATGTATCATTAACGTTGCTACCAACCGCCAAAAATACCGAAGGAAATGAAAGTATTTGGGGGAAAATGGCGTTGCTCGTAAGTGTTGGGGAGCTCCTAGAATCAGAAGTAATAGAAGATCCATTGTACAAAGATGAAGGTCTTTGTGTACTTGGTATATTCGGTAAGACTGCAATGCAACCCGGATCCCCGAAAGAATTTCTAATCAACACGCTCGCGGACAAGCATATATATCCTCTATTCGGGCTGAATGAGACGGATAATCAAAATAGTAGAAGCTTGATTGAGGCGTACTACAGCCAAGAAAACCGAGTATTGTATCTGGTGCTAACTTCTGTTTGTGACAACAGACAGCTTTTGCAAGCATGTGAGTCTTTGAGTATGGGAATCGGGCACTCCGAGGCGCACGAATTCTGGAAAGGGGCAGATAAACAGCATTGTTTAGCCTTGCTCTATCTCTTCTCGTTATGCCATGTTTTGTTACTGGTCCATCCTACATGCTGTTTTGATGTCACCTATGACAGATTGTTTCGTGCACTGGATGCACTTCGCCAGAAAGTCCTTCCCTTGCTACGTGCTGTCATCAAGGATTCCAACATATCCAAAGAATGGAAGGTGAACTGCCGCCCTTGTCCTCCGCGCTTGCTATTTGTATTCCAGATGAATGGAGCCCTGAGATGTAGTGGTGGAAATGGTTCAGATGTTTCTGGGGGAAATGCTGATAAGCCAAAGAAACACTCTCCACGAAGACGACTCCAGCATGCATTGGAGGACCAGATATATCGCATTTTCCGAAAAAGTCGGGTCCTCACCAACCAGAGCAGTAATTGCTTGTTCACTGTGCCTGCTAACCAAGCTTTCGTATATGTGGTTCCTGGGCCTGGGGAGGACCCAGTTGGAGCCGTGCTGGGGCAGCTGCGCTCCAACTGTGCCCTGAGGGAAAATGACACCAACACCTTAGTGTCTGGACCCAGGCGCTACCAACAAATGCGTCATTCTGCCAGACAACCGTCATTCAATGTAGAAAGCAGCAGCCTCTCAGGGGGCCAACTGGTTGACTGTAGTCTGAAGGAGTTCTTATGGCAGCATGTCGAACTGGTTTTGACCAAGAAGGGCTTTGACGACAGTGTTGGTCGCAATCCGCAGCCTTCACATTTTGAACTGCCAACTTATTCCAAGTGGGCCCAGGTGGCCTACAGGCTGCATCAGGTCATGATAGCCAACACGGAGGAGGAAACTGCCGAACTGGCTGTCAAAGTGCAGAGTCAGCTGAAAGTGCTAGAAGGCTTCTTGGACGCGGATGCAAAGTTCTCTGAGAACCGCTGCCAGAAAGCCCTGCCCCTGGCACATAGCGCATACCAGTCTAACCTTCCCCATAACTATACCACCACAGTGCACAAAAACCAGTTGACACAGGCGCTTCGGGTCTACAGCCAGCATGCGCGCGGAGTAGCTTTCCAGCGCTATGCCTTGCAGCTGCATGAGGACTGCTACAAGTTCTGGAGTAATGGGCATCAGCTGTGTGAAGAGCGCAGTCTGACAGACCAACACTGTGTTCATAAGTTTCACCTGCTGCCCCAGCCAGGTAAAGTCTTGAATCACCACTGAACATAACTAATCATATTTATAACCAAGATTATAGGTATTATAACAGGTATCAACAGCGTGTTTTAGAATATTAATGTTGAAGTGCATTTTTACTTTGACTAACAGCCACTGTATCTTTTGTCATCTTCAGGTGAGAAGCCGGAGATGGATCGGAACCCACCCATCCTCAACCACAACAGCAGGGGGCGCTCCACCAGCTCATGTAACTGTGGTCGAAAGCAAGCCCCGCGTGAGGACCCCTTTGACATCCAAGCTGCAAACTATGACTTTTACCAAGTTAGTATTCACTTTAACAAATGTCTACAGAAAACGCCAGAATCAATTCATATGTACAGGTGCATCTCAAAAAATTTGAATATTGTGGAAATGTTAACTTTTTCCATAATTCAAATAATAAAGGGACGCCTTCATATATTCTGGATTCATTACACATCAAGTGAAAGATTTCAAGCCATTTTTGCTTTAATCTTGATTAAAGCTCACAGGTCATGGAAATCAAAAATCCAGTATCTCAAAATATTAGAATAAAACATTTACAATAAAGAAAAGTCTACATGAGAAGAGCTCAAATCAGCTAATTCACTCCCTGAGCCTTCAGTACACACAATCGCAATCATGGGGAAGACTGCTTACTTGACAGTTGTCCTGAAGACACTCATTGACAGCCTGCATGCAGAGGCTAAGCCAGAGAAGGTCAGTGCTGAAAGGATTGGCTGTTCTTGAATCAGCTTTGCTGATTGCAGAGTGCTGTATCAAAACATATTCATGGAAAGTTGACTGGAAGGGAAAAGTGTGGTAGGAAACCGTGCACAAGCAACAGGGATGACTTCAGCCTTGAGAGGATTGTCAAGCAAAGCTGATTCAAGAACTTGGGGGAGCTTCACAAGGAGTGGACTGATATTGGAGACAGCGGATCTAGAGCTACCAAGCACAGACGTGTCCAGGAAATGGGCTACAAGTGTCGCATTCCTAGTGTCAAGCCACTCCCGAACCAGAGACAATGTCAGAAGCGTCTTACCTGGGTGAAAGAGAAAAAGAACTGGGCCGTTGCTCAGTGTTCCAAAGTCCTCTCTTCAGAGTTAATTTGGAAATCAAGGTCCCAAAGTCTGGAGAAAGTTGCTTGAAGTCCAGTGTGACGTTTCCACAGTCAGTGATGATTTGGGGTGCCATGTCATCTGCTGGTCCACTGTTTTTTTTTTTATGAAGTCCAGAGTCAATGCAGCTTTCTACCAGGAGATTTTAGAGCACTTCATGCTTCCATCTGCTGACAAGCTTTATGGAGATGATTTCCTTTTCCAGCAGGACTTGACACCTGCCCAGTGTCAAAACGACTGGTAACTGGGGTGTTGGCCATGGTATTACTGTGCTTGATTGGTCAGCCATCTCACCTGAACTGAACCCTATAGAGCACAGGTGTCAAACCGGTTCCACGGAGGGCCGAGTGTCTGCAGGTTTTTGCTCTCACCTTGTACCTGATTGATTAATTAGTTCACTAATTGGTTAATTTCTACCCCCACCTGGTTGTTCAGGTCTGACCTGGGAACCAATTTAAAGGAAAACCCAAAGACCTGCAGACACTCGGCCCTCCATGGAACCGGTTTGACATCCCTGCTATAGAGAATCTATGGGGTATTGTCAAGAGGAAAATGAGACACCAGACCCAACAACACATTAGCTGAAGGCCGCTATCAAAGCAACCTGGGCTTCCGTAACACCTCAGCAGTGCTACAGGCTGATTGCCTCCATGCCATGCAGCATTGATGCAGTAATTCATGCAAAAGGATCCCTGACCAAGTCTTGAGTACATAAATAAAAATACTTAGGAAAACTTAATTAGCTGATTAGAGCAATTCTCAGGTTGACATTTCTGTATTATACATTTTTTCTTTTCATATTTTGAGATACTGGATTTTTGATTTCCATGAGCTGTAAGCTTGAAATGTTTCACTTGATGTGTAATGAATCTAGAATATATGGAGGTGTCACTTTCTGGATTGAATTATGGAAAAATCTGAACTTTTCCACAATATTCAAATATTTTGGAGATGCACTTGTATTTTGTACATCACTCTTGTTTACTCTTCGTTACACCCTTTTTCCCTGTAGATGCTTGAGGAGAAGTGCTGTGAGAAGCTCGAGAGGATCGTCTTTCCTGTTTTTCAGCCAAGCACCCCAGACCCAGCCCCTGCCTGCGAAGAAGCATCCAGGCTTCCTGAGGCAGCACTCCCAGTTCCAACGTCAGGGTCAGAGCTAGGGTCAGGGCCATCAGAAGGGGAACAACTGAAGGAAAGCATCCCAGTGTCCAACCCAGTGTCCCACACCCCTGGGGAGAGTACCAGCCTCAGCCTGGCCCTCAGCTTGGGGCAGTCCACTGACAGCCTGGGGCCTTATGGAGACGGAGGGGGTGGTGAGGGCCAGGAGAAGAGGCCTAGCTTGGTGGACCGTCAGGCCTCTACCGTGGAGTACCTCCCAGGTATGCTCCACTCTGGCTGTCCCAAAGGCCTGCTTCCTAAATTCTCCAGCTGGTCGCTGGTTAAGCTGGGCCCAGCGAAGGCGTATAATCCCCACACAGGCCTGGAACAGCCTGGCTTCCTGTCTGGCTCCTCCTTCCTCCTGCCCTGGGACGTGGTAATTCGCTCCCGCTCCGAAGAGGAAGTAGGCTTAACTGAGCCCCTGGATGGGGGAGCGTCCTCCTGGCCGGCTCCCAATAAATCCCTAGCGGGGAAACGAGGAAGTGCTGGAGGCCTTGGCCGTGGACGCAGGCGAGATGATGTGGCCCGGGCTTTCGTGGGCTTTGAATACGAGGATAGTAGGGGCCGGCGTTTTCTCAGTTCAGGACCTGATAAAGTGGTGAAAGTGCTGGGGCCTGGAGGGGCCAAAGAGCCCGCCACCAGGGCCCTGAACACAGACATGCCCCTATACATCCCCTCTCCGGCCCAGGGCCGTGGCCTGAAGCCCCACTACGCCCAGCTTGCACGTCTCTTCATTGTTGTACCCGATGCTCCCTTGGAGATAACACTCAACCCACAGGTACCTCAGCTTTGTGTCTTACCTTTACCTATTAGCTGGGTTCTGTCTGACAGAATAAGTGTAAATAAATTGAATGAAATAGATTGGACAAATAAATGTTTTGAAGAAGTGTTTACTTATCTATATGAACGTGAATGCAACTGTACTCATTGTGAGTTCTTAGTGTTGAAATATGCTGTCAGGAGATTCATTTGGACGAGTCTTACCTTTTTTTTTTTTTTTTTTTGTGAATAGAAATGTAATTCTTGATTGCTGTTGAATATAAAACCCTTACCTCTTCTGTCTTTTTTGTTTTCAGGTCCAACCGGGCCCCCCTCCCTGTCCCGTGTTCCACCCTGAGCAGACGGAGGTGGTACTGCCTCCCGATGGCCTGTGGGTCCTACGTCTCCCCTACTCATACGTCACAGACCGTGGTCCGTGCTACCCACCTAAAGAGAACCAGCCCTTGGCCAGCTACAAAGTGCTCCGTGGCATCCTGCGTGCCAACACTGCCAGCCCTCTTCCACCACAGTAAACCGTACTCCAACTGCATTGTGGCTCATACACTTTTTTTTTTTGTTTTTGTACAGTTAATTAAATCTCATTAGTGTTTTTTTTTCTTCCCTAATAGACTATGTTGAGTTAACAGGAATTTGACTGGATTTGTTGTAGGACATTCTAAAAGAATCAAAGTGCTGGTCTGGACATCATAGTTTCAATCTATTGGTATATTCATGGAATTAACATTTCTTTCTTATCTTTTTCATGGTACCTTTAAACAGAGAGAGAATAAAATGAATATTATGGGTGATCCTTGTTTGTTGGCTTTATTTATTGTCATTGTGCACATTCAATCCAAGAGGCTTATTTTAAACTTGAATGTAGTATAATTAATTATTCAGACAATAACAGTGAAACCACATTAAAGTTAGTCTTCAATAAATAAGAGCATTCTGTGGGCTGGTTTCACAGACACAGATTATGCCTAGTCTAGGCCAAAAAGCAAGCTTTCTATTGAACTTGATTTTTTTTTTGTTCTAGACTAGGCTAATCAGTCTGTGAAACCAGCCCAGAGTGTATTAGTGAAGCTTAGCCACTGATCACAAAATTACTCACTAGATGTCACTGTTAACCAAGTTGTCAAGTGTTGTGTCAAGAAACACAAAAGTATTTTTCTTGCAGAAGGGTTAATAGCTGTAATTTGTAACACTGTGTGTATTTCTCACGGATAGGTATGTTTCCTTTCTTTTTCCTTTGAGTGTATGTATGACATTGTCATGTATGTCTCTTACCTTTTAAAGGCCCAGTACAGTCATGTGATTTTTATGTAAATGAAAAGTCTGTAAATTGCCTTTTTGTCTATTAACTGTTTGAAGAATATAAAAATAATGTTTTAGCGTGTTCAGAGATGGAACCTCTGGACTGCCTGGTGACACTGCCCGGTAGTAAATTATATTTAACCAATAATCAAGATTTACAACCCCCCCCCCGCCACCCCCCTCCACTTAGACCCCTCCCTAAGGGGCCTAGTCAACTTTTCTGAAGAATTTGCTTTTCCTAAGCAGTTTGTTTCCTTTTGACCATTTTTGCCTGAAAACAAACACAGGTACTATTTACCAGAAATTATTTTATGTTGTCTGTATTGTGCCCACAACTGGACTGTTGCTGATTAGAATCTCACTGTCGTGTCCTTGAGAAAGTTACTTAACCATAATTGCTAATGTAATTCGTCCTGGATTAGTGTGCAACATCACTATGCTAAAATAGAAAGTTTTCATTTTAATATCAATGTTTGCTGTTGAACTTGAATGTTGGCCTATTTTCTTTCCTATTATGAATATTATCATTAAAGACAATATAGCAATTTGTCCCTGTTTATGGCTCGTAAATTGCTAAACCCACTGAGGCGCAAAGTGTACAAAGAGGTTCTGTTTATGTTCATCCCTACACGTCTGAGAAACGCACAGGCACTTGATGCTCTTTGCGCAACGATTGGTCAGCCATTACCATCTGTAACCAATAGGCATAATGTTGCTATGCCGTAATGTTACACTGATTGGTTCTCTCCACTGTCAGTTTGCCTCAACCTGGGCACTGTGTCTGTCTTAGCGCAATAACATCAACTTAAGCGGTGCGCTCTACAGTATCCGATGAACGTCCTCCGCTAATTATCGACCATTGAAGTCAACGTGTGAAAGCAAACCCTCTAAATCGTATGAGAAGGATTGGAAACCAAGTTGTTATCTGCAAAGGACTAGAGTCGAACATTGAATTTTCTCTATCCAAAGGTAATGTGAATGCTGTTGTTATTACGCAACTTATAGGTTTAAAACAGACCGCATATTCCCCAAAAGTTTATAACGGGGCCTGAGACTAGATTACTAGATGATACATTTCACTATATTATTTCTGACCGACTATCTATAACTGCGGGTGGCTTTATGATGCGAGCAGGATGGATGTCAAATCTCCGCATTGGCATTGGACGCGCTTGGTTTAGATTACACAAAGTTGGCAGTGGCGTATTCTGCACCACCGCTGCACTGTATACCCTACGACAGTATACAAACATTGCTTATGTAGTGTGCCCGTGGTGGAAAAAGGGATATTGCAAAGTGGAACATGTTTTATTACATTGCTTAGTTTCTGACCTGTTTTTGTTTACAGTTTCGTCCGATGTTGACAATAATTTTTCGTTAATTATAGCATAATTACTAGGCTTGTCTGGTTGTGTTACCAGCTAGTCGAAACGTTACCACCAGTTACGTCGTTATCATTGTCAAAGGTTCGACAATAATGGTAACAGGGTATTTTCGTAAATGACTTACAGGGACTAAAAACATCCATCTTAATATAGGTTTCTTTCTTTCCTTTGTTGACTTGTAACAATACTATACCAAACTGTGAATTCAGTTTTATGGTGGCCACATAAACATATGACAGCTGGTTACCCTTGATTGGGGTGCCCTAAATCAACTCAAGTTGAAAGAGAAAGTGTAGCTATTTTTACCCACAGTAACATATCTGGTCTTTTGCTAATTTAATTTAAATATGAATTAAACTCATTGACTAATTGTCCAAAAAATAAATATACCTCTAAAAGGAATTGTTTAGAATTTTGGCGATGAGGCCTTTTAACTCACTTCCGAAGTGACAGATATCTACCGCTATTTTACAAAAATTGTTTGCATCTACGTTTTGCAAGCAAATCCTAACAACCAATAGTAACAAAAAAAAAAATCGGTTCCTAAATACTTTCAGTCATTGCACATGATGCTAGTTAGCAAGTGCTTCAACTTCAGACACATGCATACAAATGCTATGAACATGTTTGTTTTACTATGTGGAAGTAGATAAAGGACTTCATTGCCAAAATCCAGAACAATTCCTATAAGTGATATTTATTCATATTTATGTCAGTTATGTTCCCATTTAGTGGTAATGACCAAACTATCCCTCTGATATTCATTTTAAGACCACCCAAAGCTACTATGGAACTTATCATAGCAGATGCATCTCTTGATATGGTCAAGAGGTCAATGTTTGTCAACGCTTCCTTAGCCACTCAGTACCATGGCAAAACACATCCTTTAAAATACTAACTCCAAGCATAAGCACAAAATCCTAGCTTTTGGCACGAAGTCCCTGTCGGTATGTCATGCAGTACAAAAGAGATATGGCTGTGTGGGAGTGTTGTTGTGAGCCCGGGGCTGTCTGAGGAGTCTTTCTCTGAGTCAGTCTGAATACTAATGGATGTGTATGGCTAGACTGGGGTCAGTACGGTAGTTCAAATTAAGCCATTTAATTGCTATCACAGAGGATGGAAAAATCAGAGAATTATGTCCCTGTAAGCCTAGCATGGACAGGTATAGTAAACCTTGTTAAACACATTTTCAAGAATAACTTATAAAACAATAATTTTCTGAGTGTTATATCAATATTCATTTCCCTAATACACTACAGATTTGTATATTCAGTCTGTTCATTTCATTCTTTGCACAGTGGTTGGGTTATGTGAGGTAAAGACAGTAAGGTATACATTCTCTAATGCACATTACATGATGCAACTGAATAATATACAAGACAATATATCCAAAACTGATCTGATGTTATAGTTGGATATTCAAGTATCTGATATTTAAATATTTTATGCTTTTTTTATTTGGCTATAAATATTATTTATTACAGTTGTATCTACCCCCCTTAGATTTAAAATTAGTTAGTGGTTATTTACACAAAATAATCAATCATGTTATTTTTCAACAAATGTACAGCTCCGTAAAATACATTTCTTTCCTTTCCAAAAAAGTTGAGAAGGAAAGTTTTGAGTGAGGAACAGAAGCGTTAAATTTGCAGTGGTCTCTTAATTCTTTTCCGGAGCTTTATATAGTTGTTCCATGAATATTCACCCCCTTTCTGTAGGCATTCCTAAATTAGTTATGGTGTGAAACTAGGCTTAACAAATAACAATACATGAAATTGACTCAAAATGAAGATTTGGCACATTTGATTCAAAGTACACTCACCTAAAGGATTATTAGGAACACCTGTTCAATTTCTCATTAATGCAATTATCTAATCAACCAATCACATGGCAGTTGCTTCAATGCATTTAGGGGTGTGGTCCTGGTCAAGACAATCTCCTGAACTCCAAACTGAATGTCAGAATGGGAAAGAAAGGTCATTTAAGCAATTTTGAGCATGGCATGGTTGTTGGTGCCAGACGGGCCGGTCTGAGTATTTCACAATCTGCTCAGTTACTGGGATTTTCACGCACAACCATTTCTAGGGTTTACAAAGAATGGTGTGAAAATGGAAAAACATCCAGTATGCGGCAGTCCTGTGGGCGACAATGCCTTGTTGATGCTAGAGGTCAGAGGAGAATGGGCCGACTGATTCAAGCTGATAGAAGAGCAACTTTGACTGAAATAACCACTTGTTACAACCGAGGTATGCAGCAAAGCATTTGTGAAGCCACAACACGCATAACCTTTAGGCGGATGGGCTACAACAACAGAAGACCCCACCGGGTACCACTCATCTCCACTACAAATAGGAAAAAGAGGTTACAATTTGCACGAGCTCACCAAAATTGGACAGTTGAAGACTGGAAGAATGTTGCCTGGTCTGATGAGTCTCGATTTCTGTTGAGACATTCAGATGGTAGAGTCAGAATTTGGTGTAAACCGAATGAGAACATGGATCCATCATGCCTTGTTACCACTGTGCAGGCTGGTGGTGGTGGTGTAATGGTGTGGGGGATGTTTTCTTGGCACACTTTAGGCCCCTTAGTGCCAATTGGGCATTGTTTAAATGCCACGGGCTACCTGAGCATTGTTTCTGACCATGTCCATCCCTTTATGACCACCATGTACCCATCCTCTGATGGCTACTTCCAGCAGGATAATGCACCATGTCACAAAGTTCGAATAATTTCAAATTGGTTTCTTGAACATTACAATGAGTTCACTGTACTGAAATGGCCCCCACAGTCACCAGATCTGAACCCAAAAGAGCATCTTTGGGATGTGGTGGAACGGGAGCTTCGTGCCCTGGATGTGCATCCCACAAATCTCCATCAACTGCAAGATGCTATCCTATCAATATGGGCCAACATTTCTAAAGAATTCTTTCAGCACCTTGTTGAATCAATGCCACGTAGAATTAAGGCAGTTCTGAAGGCGAAAGGGGGTCAAACACAGTATTAGTATGGTGTTCCTAATAATCCTTTAGGTGAGTGTATATTTCTAAATCATTCCATTGTTCAATGATTTCTGTAATTGAAGTGGTTGTAAAATAAATGTTCTACTTCAGTTCAGCTCATAGGTCCCTAATTTTGCATAGATATCCTATATTGGCCTAGACTATATTATCAGCACCTTCTGAATACATTTTGATATCAAGCAGGTGATTCTCCTTTACTTTTAAATTTAACTTGCCTGTGGTGAGTTTTAAGTGCCTGCAAATGAAAATTACCAACTCAACCAACCAGTTTGATTAAAGACAATTATAAATTCTACAGTTTTTTTTCCCTAGCTGTGTGTACTATAATGAGCAAGGAAAAAAGAAAGAAACCAGAGAATGGTCTGAAGATTTCAGACATGATTGTAGCCAGGCATGGACAATGTCAAGGCTTAAAGTAATTATCCAGAGACCTTGATGTTTCTGTTTCTGTTTCCACCACACTTAAATGTTTTACAATACAAGCTTAATTGACCAGAACACAGTTAACACAGATCTACAGTTAATGCTTCAAAAACATGTATTTAATAAAATTGACTTGTAGTCTCCCCATACTCTCTTTAGAAACTTTCAGTACTACCCCTCAACCTAAACCACCCTGGACTAGCTAGCATTAATTCAGTCTCATTCAGTAAGGGAAGAGGAGGAAGAAACAAGATGTGTTATTGTTATATACTGTCATTTTAGAAGCAGGATTCTACACAGTGCCTCTTCATTGTTATCAAAATGTTTAAGGCCCATGCTACTGCAGCCATGCTCCCTGGATGTGGCTGCAAGGGAACTTAATAAAACATTGCAGCAAAAGATTGTTTGAATTGTGGAGAACACCTCGATCAATGGTCACATAGATTCAAGCTGATCTTCATTAGTGGTAACAAAAAAACTAACCAAGCCTTCAAAGAAAATAACATCTTCCCCACATTCAAACATGGATGAGATTCAGAGATGATTTGGGTTGCTTTGCTGTCTCTGACACTGGGTGCCTTGAACGTGTGTATTGCATCATGAAATCCTAAGAATACCAAGGCATTTTAGAGCACAATGTCGAACAAACTCAGTGTCCGAAAGCTGGGTCTCCGTCAAAGGTCATGGATCTACCAGCATGACAACGACCTCAAACACACTTCAAAAAGCACCTAGGAATGGTTCAGGACAATTCTCTGGACTGTTCGGAAGTGGCAAACTTAGAGTCCAGATCTAAATCCTATTGAAAACCTGTTGAGAGATCTGAAAACACCAGTTGGGAGGCAACCTTCAAATTTGGTCGAAGTGGAGTAGTTTACACGAGTGTACAAAACTGCCAGTACAGAGGTGTAGGAAGCTCATCCATGGCTAAACAAAATTCTTGATTCTATTTATTTTGGCAAAAGGCTGTTCTACAAAATATTAAATCTATAGTGTAATTGAGAATCTGTGTAACTATTTGAAAACTCCAGTGCAAAAGCATTGTCCAACCAACCTGAAATTGGCTAAAACTAGCCATTTCAATGTATCATACCTTTTATTATAGCTCTTGATGTTCTTTTCAATAGCCCTTGAAAAAACTTTAAAAGTTCTTGAAACTTTCCAGATTGCCTTTTTATTTGAGCTGTTTTTGTCGTAATATGGACTACTACAGTAGACAGACAAAATAATTGTCCTCTGTATACCCCACCCTACATTGTCACCATCTGTATACCCAACCTAATTTGTGGAATGTCATTTCTTCTTAATGCATTATCTTTTAACAAGGCACAGCTGTTGATTGAAATGCATTCCAGGTGACAACTTCATGAAGCTGGTTCTGAGAATGCAAAGAGTGTGAAAAGCTATCATCAAGGCAAAGGGTGGCTACTTAGAAGAATCTACAATATAAAATATATTTTGGTTGCCACATGATTCCATGTGTGTTTTCTCAATAGTGAAGATATCAAAACTATGTGGAAAATAGTAAAACTAAAGAAATACCCTTGAATGAGTAGGTGTGTCCAAACATTTGACTGGTACTGTGTATTAACTATATATATAGAGATATATATATATATATAATATATCTCTCTATCTCAAAATAATTAAGGGAACACAATCATTACTGTATAACAGCGAGTCAGTTAAACTTCAGGTATATCAATCTATCCAGTTAGGAAGCATATGTGTAGATTTCCCGGCTGAACAGATGCAATTCACTCTCAGGAACTGATGTTTATAAAAGGACTTAATTTCCATAAAACACAGTAAGAGCTGTATGAACAAACAGACAAACTTCAGACATACGTATTGCATGTAAATACCCATAAACATACAAACCACAGAATGCACATTTGCAATCTAATTAGCCTACACCATAAATAGTGTGATAATAAAATCACATTCTAATGTACAGGCTAATGTAATAACATTGTTTTACTGTACTGTAGCAAGCCTGAATAATATTAAATGTTTTTACAACAATCTCCCTTCAGTGCAATGTGAACTAAATTATTTACACACTCTATGCATAACAACATTAGCAAATTAAATTGTCATCGCTGATATTCAAAACCTATGCTAACGACACACTAAACGTTAGCTAACAGCTTTTGAGTAAATTGATAAACAAACACTTAAAAGTTTCTCAAAGTTCACCTAACCGAATAAAGTTCAAACTGTACCCTGTGCCCTTCATTAGCCAGGATTTAAGAGTTAGAAATAAACCTTTTCTACGTTTGCACAGCATGTAACAGAACATTAATTTCTCTTCTCAGGTAACGTTAATCAGGACACTTTATGTAGAGAAAAAGCGCCCGCATACACACTACACATCTGCACTTTCACAGATTTCAAAAGAAAGGTGTGAGAAGTAGGAAATCTAAACTAAAAATCTAAACTTTTGTAAAATAAATAAGAATACAGTGCCCACATTAATTATTAAATGAAAATGATTAGTCAACCAAAATATAAACAAATAAAAGGTTATTTGGTAACATTTGGTTCAAATTCAGTTTAATGGCCATTTAGAATAAGCAATTATGAGTCAATGTTACCTGTTTTGGTGCAAATGAAAGTGACAACAGGTGCACTGGAGAGGCAACAGCAAGACAACCCCCAGATAGGGAATGGTTTTGCAGGTGGTGGCCACAGTTAATTGCTCTCTCTTTATCCTTCCTGTCAAATTCCTCTCTAGTTTTACTAGTGTCTTCTATATTGCTATTGTCCTTGTCATGAGGTGGTACCTGCAGCCCATACAGGTTGCACAGGTAGTCCAGCTCCTCCAGAATTGCATATCCATACGTGCTGTCGCAAGAAGGTTTGCTGTTTCTCCCAGTACAGTCTGAAGATCATGGAGGAACAACCAGGAGACGTGCCATTACACGAGGAGAGCTGGACTGGGCCCTAGAAAGGCATCAACCCAGCAGCAGGATCGGTATCTGCTCCTTTGTGCAAGGAGGAACAGGAGGAGCACTGCCAGAGCCCTACAAAATGAGCTCCAGCGGACTACTAGTGTGCATGTTTCTGACCAAACTGTCAGAAACAGACTTAATGAGGGTGGCAGGAGGGTTCGACATCCTCTAGTGGGACCTGTGCTCACAGACCAGCACCACGGAGCTCGATTGACCTATGCCAGAGAACACCAGAATTGGCATGTCCGCCATAGGTGCCCTGTTCTCTTCACAGATGAGAGCAGGTTCATACTGAGCACAGGACAGAGATGAAAGAGTCTGGAGACACCATGGTGAACGTTATGTTGCCTGCAACATCATCTAGCATGATCAGTTTGGTGGTGGGTCAGTGATGGTCTGGGGAGGCAGTTCCTGGATGACGAAGGCATTGCTGACTTGACTTGCCCTCACATTCCCCAGACCTGAATCCAATTGAGAACCTCTTGGATGTTATGTATTGGTGCATCCAACGCCACCAAGTAGCGCCACAGACTGTCCAGGAGCTCACTGATGCACTGATCCAGGTCTGGGAGGAGATCCCCCAGGACACCATCCACCGTCTCATTAGGAGCATGCCCAGACGTTGTCAGGAGTACCTACGAGCACATGGGGGCCATCCACAATACTGAGTCACATGACTAGTTGCTGTGATGTAATTCAAGCATATTGGATCAGCCTGTGATTTCTGTTGTTTAGTTTGATTTTCAGTGCGAGTTTGAATCCAGACCTTAGTCGGTTGGTGATTTTGGTTTCCATTGACTGTTGTTACATCATTTTGTTCTCAACAAATTACAACACAGTAAAGATTTTGATCTTTAATATATTTCCTTCATCGAGACCCAATGTGTGATTTGTGTTCCCTTAATTTTTATAGCTGTGTATTTGTGTGTGTATTTGTTTGTGTGTGTGTGTATACAGTGGATATAAAAAGTCTACACACCCCTGTTAAAATGCAAGTTTTTGTGATGTAAAAGAATGAGAAAAAGAAATTTCAGAACTTTTTCCACTTTTAATGTGACCTATAATGTGAACAATTCAATTGAAAAACAAACTGAAATACAAAATAAAAACCTTACAGTAACCTGGTTGCATAAATGTGCACACCCTCTTACAACTGGGAATGTGGCTGTGTTCAGAATTAACCAATCACATTCAAACTCATGTTAAATAGAAGTCATTACACACCTGCCATCATTTAAAGTGACTCTAATTAATCACAAATAAAGTTCAGCTGTTCTATCAAGTCCCCCAAATGCACGTGGGAAAATGTGTTATGTTCTGAAGAAACCAAGGTTGAACTTTTTGGCAATAATTCCAAAAGGTATGTTTGGCGCAAAAACAACTTTGCACATCACCCAAAGAACACCATACCCACAGTGAAGCATGTTGGTGGCAGCATCATGCTTTGGGGCAGTTTTTCTTCAGCTGGAACCGGGGACTTAGTCAGGGTGGAGGGAATTATGAACAGTTCCAAATACCAACGACCCAAAGCACACATCCAAATCCACAAAAGCATGGCTTCACCAGAAGAAGATTAACGTTTTGGAATGGCCCAGCCAGAGCCCAGACCTGAATCCAATTGAACATCTGTGGAGTGATCTGAAGAGGGCTGTCAGATTGCAAGGACAGGAGATGTCCTTGCAATCTGACAGATTTGGAGCGCTTTTGCAAAGAAGAGTGGGCAAATATTGCCACGTCAAAATGTGCAATGCTAATAGACTCCTACCCAAAAAGACTGAGTGCTGTAATACAATCAAAAGGTGCTTCAACAATGTATTAGTTTAAGGGTGGGCACACTTATGCAAACAGGTTGTTGTGAGTTTTTTATTTTTCCCTCTCAAAGATTTCAGTTTGTTTTTCAATTGAATTGTTCACGTTATAGTTCACATTAAAGGTGGAAAAAGTTCTGACATGATTTTTCTTTGTCTCGTTCTTTTACATCACAAGAACCTGCCATTTTAACAGGGATGTGTAGACTTTTTATATCCACGGTGTATATGTGTATATATATATATATATATATATTACAAACACTGCTCAACAAAATTCAGGGAACACTTAAAACACATCGGGTCTCAATGAAGGAAATATATTAAAGTATAGTATTATGAACACAATTATTTTTTCAGCCCATGTCCACCATCCAAGTAGCCCCTGTGGTGTAGCCCCCACCGTCTGTCTGGCCAGGCTCAGTGCTTTGCTTTGTGCCCTGTCTGTCTGCTGGGCTCCGATGCTCTGCTACTGGATGATGGGAGCTAGCTAGCCTAGCGGTGCTGAGCTAGTGGGAGCCATCTGTGCGGTCTGGTGACAGAGCCATTGGCCTACATACAGCAGCAGCACCCTAGCCTTGTCTAGTCTGGTAGACATACACACCCGCACACGCCTGACACAAGTGCTGCTACTGCTACCACCGCTGATTCTATTTTCCCTAACCATTAAAGTAAGCCTTAAACCCAACCACTAACCCATAACAATAACTGTAACCCTAAACCTCAGCATATACATCTCAAACCTAACCTTTACACCAATACTAAAATAACCTTTTTTCAAAGTAAGAACTGGTACAAAGTCCTCACTTGAATGGCCTCTACAGCCACCCCACCTCTCTTACTTGGAGAGGGCTGTTTTCTGACATGGTTTGGAAAAGCTTTATTTGCAATTGATTGGAACTTCCTGCGCATGATTGCAATGATTAAACAAGATACTTATGGGCGGTTCTGTTTTCATGTCGGTGGTGGTCACAGTAAATGGATGTTTGTTATCCCAAGCTTGATTGCGTCAAGAGAGGATGTGTGTTTATTTGCAGGCTTGATTGACCCAGCCAGTGCCTCTAATCATTAGATATCGTGGGCCACTCTTTGATTGGCTCAGATGTAACAGTGGCCTTTAATGTCATGGCTGTTGTCCCTTTGGCTGGCCACCATGTGGGTGACCCTTGCCTCTTGCCCAAAGAGAGATTGAGAGAGAGCTCAGCACTTCCATTCTTCTCTCAGAGGTGGTGGGTGCCCCGTCCATATTGTGCCAGGGCCCGGGCCCTTAGTCAGCAGGCTTTACAGCAGGCTTACGTGGCATGAGCCGCTTACCTAGTGGGAACTGCTGAGTGGCGATACAGAAGGGAGCATTCTGGCAGCCCACTGTAGCACCAGTGTGTAACAGTATAGGACCCCTGTAAAAGGACAATATGTGGGCATGGACATTTCTTACCTTTTTTTGTCACAGGAGAAAAGGGGGTCGCTGTTCTTAACCTTTTCACAGGATTGAATCATCTGGAGTCAGTATCTGTTTGAGAACTGGCTTTGCAGCTTTGGTGTTTGTGCTGCTGATGTCACATTCCTCTAAGTCAAAGTGTCTAATCACCTCCTTTTGAGTGCGTGTACTTAATCTTTCTGCCATGCGTTTTATTCAATCAGCAAATCTTTACCTTCACTCAATTAGCAGTGAGTAGGGTAGGATCTTGTGTTCTTTTTGGGTTCCATTTCCCAGGTGATTGGGACAGTATATTGCCCACTGTACACTCCATACAGCATGGGTTAACATTAACAATGGCCAGTGAGTATAGCCTGACTTCAGAGTTTTCACTGTCACAAGGCAATGATAGATCTCTCTTAGTGTCTTTCCAGTGGAGCCCACATGACTTGCAGTGTCCCAGACTGGTGGAAACAACAACATAAACAATGACCAAAACATAGCTTTCTGATTGACTAGCTCTGGCCTGTTTACCCCTCCGTGTGCGCGCACACACGTGCGTGAATGTGCGTATATGGGCCTGAGCGTCGTATTTTTATTTTAGGCATTTTGTGTGTGAATGTGCTGTGCGATTTTTTTCACCTGAATCCCTGTGAGTTGATATCCTAGTTAGTAGGGCTTTCTAACGTTTGTGTGGGTGTGTGTGTGTGTGTGTGTGTTTCTCAGTATCATCGGACCTTTATCCATGCATACGTCTCTGCGTGTTTTTAATATTAATACACAAACGATTGTAGCTCCTTCACTCTAAACCTGACCCGACATAGTGGAGCCATGTTAAGGGGTGTCTGTGTCACAGGTGTGTGCCTCCCGCCCCCTGCCCCACCACGGCCCTCACCTGTGTGTTGCGGTGCTTCCCCTGCGAGCCGTCCTGGGCCGGCAGTCCCTTCCTGCACCGCCCCCCCACCCCGCCCAGCAACGCCACCACCATTGCCCCTGCTGTCTCCCAGGCAACGGTTGTCATGACCCGCTCCAAGACCTTCCAGGCCTACCTGCCCAACTGCCACCGCACCTACAGCTGCATTCACTGTCGAGCGCACTTGGCCAACCACGACGAGCTCATCTCCAAGGTAGGTGCTTTTTGTTCAGAGGGAACATCCAGCGGTTGTTAAACCCTTTATGAGTGTTTGCGTGTGTATGCTTGACCTGAGAGTAGATTCTTACCCACCATAATTGCTTCCATTTGCTTCTTTGCTATGATAACATCATATGTGCATCAGGTTTCATCAGGTTGTGACTCTGGTTCACTTTACTCACTAAGTTTTACAGATTCAATTGTTGTGTGTAAAATTAGAAGGGTACGTACGTCATAAATGCAACACAAGGCCTGGACTAACTAAATTAACAATGTAGATAATTCTACAGGAAAGCTAGTACAGTTTTCTTTCATTAATATTGGAAACCGTAGCATAGAGTACAGGACTGTGCTACACTCTTCAGCATGTAGGATTGCCTAGAAGTGCACACTTCAGGAAAACAATGATGAATTGAAACCTAGCTGTGGTCTAACCAAGATTTGGCCTCTGCATTTCACCCAACAACTCTGAATTGGAGATGGGCCACAGTAAGCATCTGGTGAGCATGCAACATTAAATGTCTTGCTCAGAGAAATAAAAAGTCTACGTACCCCTGTTAAAATGCCAGGTTCTTGTGATGTAAAAGAATGAGTCAAAGATAAATCATGTCAGAACATTTTTTTCACCTTTAATGTTAACTATAACGTGAACAATTCAATTGAAAAACAAACTGAAATCTTTGAGGGGGAAATATAAAAACTCACAAAAGTGCTCCAAATCTGTCAGATTGCGAGGACATCTCCTGTGCACAGCCCTCTTCAGATCACCCCACAGATGTTCAATTGGATTCAGGTCTGGGCTCTGGCTGGGCCATTCCAAATCTTCTTCTGGTGAAGCCATGCTTTTATAGATTTGGATGTGTGCTTTGGGTTGTTCTCGTGCTGAAAGGGGAACTTCATCTTCAGCTTTCTAACGGACGCCTGAATGTTTTTTGCCAAAATTGCCTGGTATTAGGAACTGTTCATAATTCCCTCCACCCCGGTTCCAGCTGAAGAAAAACAGCCCCAAAGCATGATGCTGCCACCAACATGCTTCACTGTGGGTATGGTGTTCTTTGGGTGATGTGCAATGTTGTTTTTGCGCCAAACATACCTTTTGGAATTATTGCTAAAAAGTTCAACCTTGGTTTCATCAGACCATAACAAATTTTCCCACGTGCATTTGGGGGACTTGTTTGTTTTTGCAAACTTCAGTCGGATTTGGATGTTTTTCCTTGTAAGAAAAGGCTTCCGTCTTGCCACTCTACCCCATAGCCCATTCATATGAAGAATAAGAATCTTCTCCTCTTTTCATCAATTTAGGAGGGACGTCCAGCTCTTGGTAATGTCTCTGTTGTGCCATATTTTCTCCACTTGATGTTGACTTTCTTCACTGTGTTCCATGGTATATCTAATGCTTCGGATATTATTTTGTACCCTTCTCCTAACTGATATCTTTGAACAATGAGATCCCTCTGATGCTTTGAAAGCTCTCTGCGGACCATGGCTTTTGCTCTGAGATGCAACTAAGAAAATAGAACAGCTGAACTTTATTTGTGATTAATCAGAGTCACTTTAAATTATGGCAGGTGTGTAATTACTTCTATTTAACATGAGTTTGAATGTGATTGGTTAATTCTGAACACAGCCACATCCCCAGTTATAAGAGGGTGTGCGCACTTATGCAATCAGGTTTTTATTTTAAATGTTTGTTTTTCAATTGAATTGTTCACATAATAGGTCACATTAAAGTGGAAAAAGTTCTGACGTGATTTATCTTTGTCTCATTCTTTTACATCACAAAAACCTGGCATTTTAACAGGGGTGTGTAGACTTTTTATATCCACTGTAGCTGCTGCATATACATTTGTATGCAGATTGGTCATTCAAAAACTACCAGAGGAAAATTATAGAACATCCATCATGGCGGACATTATGACTACTTTTGGCAAATGTGTTCCCTGTAAGAGTGGGACTGCATCATATTTCCTTACTTATTTTTGGTAAAACTGATGACGGGCGTGCATTTCCAATAGCTTATTAAAATGCCACCTGATACATCAATATCATTTAAATTGCAAAACATATCATTAACATAATTAAAATATTGTCAACATTTTTGTTGACTGAAATACATGTGACGCATGTACGTATGGGCCACTGATCCATAGCTCTCGCCATAATTTCATAATGGAGGGAGAGCTAATGAAGGAAATACTCACATGAACTGGTCAGTAGTGTTCATGGTAGCAGAATAGTCCAAATTTCCGTCTCTGCTGAAAGAGACGTTGTTTCCACAAGTGGGTGAATTTGTCCAATTTCGCATGGATGGTAAAGCCTCAACCCTTAACCTCTTACAATTAAAATAATTGACCAGCGTGTCAAAGCGGAAAGTCTGTCCAGGTTATTATAATGCCAAACAATGCAATGTAAATTAAATCACACATATTCCACTGACAACTTCTTTGATGAATTTGGACTTTGAGAGAATCAAATCATGAAAGGCGGTGAGAGATGTCAACATATTACGGTCCCCTACTGGAACTCTCTAGACTAGAGCATCATGGGTAATATGCCCAGCTGGATGGAGAAGCCAGGCCACAAAGCTCCCGAACGCACGTACACCCTCCCTTCATCTGTCTCCACACACACACACACACACACACAAACACACTCTCTCACAGCTTTTAATAGACACCAGTGGGCTTTTAGTGCAAGCCAGCAGCACATCTAACCAGATTGACTGGCTTTACTCTGCAAACACTCAGTTTCCATGGAAGCAGCAAGTGTTTGTGTCAGATTAAAATAGTCTGGTCCAGAATTATAATACTGAGCAAAACATATCAATAATGCAAGTACTGAGTTGTATGCTCAATAATATTAATACAATTGCCCAGAGACAGAAATAGTGTTTACCAAGTAATGTTTTTCTCCTAAGTAATAAAACTAAAAATGTATTGCATTTATAAAGCACTGTTCATTCATAATCTTGAATGAATAAATGATTGGCCTTTCTGTTTTCAATACCTTTCATATCTCTGAGCCTTTTAATTTGTTTTCTGAGTTTGAAGAACACATTGGGAGGGATCCTAGACCATTATGACAGAATATTACCGAGATGGACTTTATAGCTTTCTCCTGACCTGACTGTGTTGGGGCCGTTGCTTAGTGCAGACCTGTCCTGTGTCCACCACTCATATGAATGGCTCCATGTTGATAAACTGTGTGTGGTAGGTGCGTGTAGGTGTGTAGTATGCATGATGTATGTATATCCTGTATAATTCAGCTGGTAGTGTATAGGACTTGGCATGCCACGATAGTGGGTTTGAGTTGAGCAGTGGGGCTAGGACAAAAAAAAGTATAAAAATGTATCCACTCGCCACTAACATTACTGTGGTTCCATGTGAATCTGTTTTTGTACCTGTTTGTGTGTCATGTGCCTTGCAATAATTGGTTACAGGAACTACTGTAAGTCACTCTAGATGTTCTACATCACCCTTGTGTGTCTACACAAGTTGACACACCTCCACGGTCTCTAAAATTTGCTGTCTGAAAAATAACTTAAAAAGTGGAATTTTATATTTTCCAAATGACTAATACATACAAAACAATAATGTTTTGATTATGTATGTCTTCACACTTCAGAGTTAGTAGTTGGGGAAGCACCTTTGACAGCTATTACAGCGGTCGATCATTTGGAATATTATTCTATAAACCATACATGCACTATAGTGTAAATTACTATATATATACGTTTAGGGCAATATGCTATTGTTTTTGTCAAGTTTAGTGATATGGTTGGAAATCAGTATGGAAAACACTGGACAAAAATACCAATGGTCCAGCGCGGTGGTGGCAGTGTCATGGTGTGGGGATGCTTTGCTGCCCCGGGACCTGGAAAATCTACCATCATTGCAGGTATGATGAATTCTGCTTTGTATCAGAGAATTCTGCAGGAGATTGTCAGGCCATCTGTTTGTGAGCATAAGTGGAATCACAGATGGGTCATGCAGCAAGACAAGGATATGAAAACCCAAGCGAGTCTACATCAGAATGGTTGAAAAACAAGACCCTTTAGGTTTTGGATTGGACTCGTCAAAGTCCAGACCTAAACTCCATAGACATGTTGTGGCAGGATCTGAAACAAGCCATTGTGCTGTAAGAGACTGATCAATAACAAGGAAGAGTTTGGATGCAAGCATTGCCCCTAACAGGTTCAAGTTTTAAACACACTCTTATCTGCTGTGATTAATTTGTAACATTAATAGGTGGATTTAACAAGTTGGATCATAAAGTTAGATCTTTTTAATACCTATTAGGGGAATTCAAACATTTTCTTAATGGTATACATTCCTCCGTCAACCCCTTCCCCAACCACCTTTTTCATTTTATTTCTAATACTTTTTACAAAGATTTCTATATTTACAACTGTGAAGTTTTTAAAAAACTAAAATCTAATTGAATTCCATGCCAAACCTAGCCCTCCACCAGACAAACACTGAGAAGAGGGATAGAAAACGGCTGGACACTCTGAGCCTTACGTTGCTTCATTGCTGCTAAAGGGGGCAATTACTTTTTAACTTTGGGGCATTATGTGTTGCATAACTTTCTTTAATAAATTAATTAAATAAATAAGTATAAATTGTGTCATTTGTTCACTTTTTTATCTAATAATAGGTTTTGGTTGATTTCGTAACATTTGGTTCCAAAAATATGCATAAATGCAAAGATTCAGATCAGTGCAAATACCTTTTCACTGCACTGTATTTTAATAAGATTGTTTGTGGTTTTAGAAGCATAGCTAAGCCATCTGTCTGCCTTGAAGGGAGCATCACTGTTTAAAACATGTGTGTGTGTGTGTGTGTGTGTACATATTTTTTTAGATTCAACTTTATTATCATTGAACAGTACAAGTACAGTACAACAAAATGCAGTTAGCATCTAACCAGAAGTGCAAAGAGAAGAGGGCAAGAAATGTGCAAGTATTAAGTAAAGTGTATGTTACAAGTGTCATTTATAGATGTGCAATGAAAGCAAATACAGTGCAAAATGGTGTATATATATATATATAAAACTGTCAAACTGTGATAGTAATTTAAATACTTTATCACCCTGTTTTCCTTCTCCCTCCAACTCACCCTTTTTCTCTTTCCTCACCCCTTTCGCTTTTCTCACTGTTCCTTCACTCTCTCCTTCTCACTTTTCACTTACCTCAATCTGTCTGACCCTCTGTATTTCTCTTTTCTCACCATATTCTTTAACTCTCTCACTCACTCTCCCTCTCTTTTCTCACCCCAATCTCTATTTTCTCCCTATATCATTCTCCTTTCTCACCCCATACTCTCTCTTTCCCTCTGTATTCCTTGTTTAGTCCTTCCAAGGAAGTCAAGGAAGAGCATACCTCTTCAACTCAGTGTAAGTACCTGAGACTATTACCACGATATCATCACTTCATCCCTCCCTCCCTGTCACCCCTTTTCTCTCAGTCATTTTTTCCTTCACTGTTCTCTGTTCATAAATGATCGCTCTCCCTGCCTCTCTCTCAGGGTGAATGTCGGATGTGGACCAGCAGAAGAGAGGGTGTTGTTGACAGGGCTTCATGCAGTTGCTGATATCTACTGTGAAAACTGTAAAACCACGCTGGGCTGGAAATACGTGAGTGACATGACAGTTCTCTGTATATACATAGGTATAAGATATGATGAACCTTAAAACAAATAGGTGGGCAGGTGTTGTGTAGGGCTGCAACTAACAACTATTTTGATTATTGATTAAAATGTCAATTACTACAGTACTTTGATTAATTGATTAATTGTAAAGAAAAAATACAAATGACAGTTTTCAGTGTTTTTCTTATCCTTTTACAATGTCTTTATTAAAACAACTGTAGGCAGTTTTTTTTAATACAACCCCATTTCCAAAAAAGTTGGGACGCTTGGGAATGCAAATGAAAACAGAATGCAATGATGTTCAAATCATTTATCCCTGTATATAATTCAAAATAGTACAAAGACAATATATCAAATGTTGAAACTGAGAAATGTTATTGTTTGTGGAAAAATACATTCCCATTTTGAATTTGATGCCAGCAACATGTTTATAAAAAGTTTCAAAATGGGTTGTTTCATTTTCAAGACTGTTGGAAAAGCATTCCAGGGTACCAGCTCATGAAGCTGATTGAGAGACTTTTGACTGATACTGTAAATGTTAATGGAAATTTTATTGCATTAAATGCCTCAAAGTTTCTGTTGTAGTGAAATACAGAACTCACCAAATTTGGCAATAGTGGGTTAATTCATCAGTTACATTGTGAATGCTTAGCTAGCCGGAGCTGCTGAACTATACACAAACTCAGCGTGATCAGGTAGATAGTTTGTTGATGAAAAAATGTATGTTAACGTTAACTGATGCATTAAATATAAACTGTTTCTCAATTAAAAACATAACTATGAATACCAAATAAAATGAACAACAATTTGTATTATATAAACTTTCCATGCTGAGCACTCTTCATCTTCTGTCATCGCAGTTACAACACATTTTCTCTTTAAATGATCATAACATACGGTCGTGCTCTTGTGCAGTGAGAGTTCAACTGTTTTCGTTGACTTCTTAAATGTAAAGTGGTCCCATAATTGCCAAGTATTTTTATTATCGATGTTATCGATTTTTATTGATTATTTGTTGCAGCCCTAGTGGTGTGTGTGTGTGTGTGTGCTTGTGCTATTAAAATCTCCACAAATACCCACATAGATAAAACAAAGAGCGTTTGCTCTTGTGGGAACAATTCAATTTGTTGTAGGGTTAAGATTAGTATAAGGTTTGTGTTTATATTTTAGCTTAATTTTATCAATATTACAGTACAATCCCCATAAGGATAGTTATATCAAATGTGTGTGTGTGTGTGATTGATAGTGTGTGTGTGTACTTGTTTTCCTATACTCATGGTGACAAAATGTCCCCATAAGTATAGTCAAGTCTGAAAGTTCTGACTCGTGGGGACATTTTTCAAGTCCCCATGAATCAAAAGGGTTTAGCTCAGGGTTTAGGTGTGGGTTTAGGTGTGTGTGTGTGTGTGTGTATGTTTATAGCGTTGCCATCTGCTTGATGTTATTAATATCCTTCACGAGGCCTGATGCTCCCGTAATGTCACACTGCCAAAGGTGCTGCTGCTGACCTAGTACACTTATCAAAAGAGGGACGATAATCTCACACATACACACACTATCACTCTCACATACACACACTATCACCCACACACACAATCACTCTCACATACACACACTATCACTTTCACATACACGCACACACTATCACTCTCACATACACACACACACTATCACTCTCACATACACACACTATCACCCACACACACTATCACTCTCACATACACACACTATTACTCTGCCCCGGGCACACGCACATTCAAATATAAACAGTCGGTCTTTCACTGAGATGGTAATCACACACACACAATCACACACAATCACTTTCACTCACTCAGTCAAATACACACCCATAGTCCTGGACACATAAAAACATGGACAATCACTCTACCTCACACACACAAACCCACACACTTAGTGTAGGATTTATGTACAGGGCCGGCTTGCCCATTAGGTAGGATTAAGCGTACGCCTAGGGCAGAAAATGTACGAGGGAAACATTTTCTGGACTAAACTGCCCAAGAGACACTTCCAACTACACATAACCTCTTTCATAATTCTGCCACCCAAAAATTTAAATGTCACACACCTAGTTGCCTATATGATGTAGATGATGCTGTCCTCCAAAGCTGCCCCATTTTCAAAAGCCAGAGGTAAAGAATATGTTGTTTCTCTTGGGCACTGCTGCAGTGACGAATGCGCAGAGGTTCTACGTGCTAGTAAATACACTAACCTGGTTTCCCAGGTCTGTCAGTAAAGAATATCAGATCACCACAAAGAAAAAAACTAAAAATATGTAAGAAATCTGAACCCTGCAAATTAAATACACACAAATACATTTAATTGTGTCTAAATGTCAGCAAGGTATGCTATTTTTATTTCCAAAATATGACCTCTTTTTGGGTTAAGTTGTGGTCAATATGCAGTGTATGAATATATTTCTATAATTTGAATTATTGTGTTCCAGATCCCAACGATCCACTCAAAAAAACACCCAATGGTTGAATCTACAGTTAGGCCCGGAAATAATTGGACACTGACTTAAGTTTTGTTATTTTGGCTGTTTACCAAAACATATTCATGTTACAGTTAAACAATGAACACAGGCTGAAAGTGCAGTCTCTAAGCTTTAATTTGAGGGTATTCACATCCAGGGTTTAGGAATTACAGCTCTTTAATGTGTAGCCACTTCTTTTTCAAGGGTCCAAAAGTAATTGGACAATTGACTCAAAAGCTGTTTCATGAACAGGTGTGGGCTATTGCTTCATTGTTTCTTCATCAATTGAGCAAGTAAAAGTTCTGGAGTTGATTCCAGGTGCTGCATTCGCATTTGGAAGCTGTTACTGTGAACCCACATCATGCGGTCGAAGGAGCTCTCAATGCAAGTGAAACAGGCCATCCTTAGGCTGCAAAAACAATAATCCATCAGAGATATAGCAGGAAGTGGCCAAATCAACATCTTGGTACATTCTGAGAAAAAAACTTTAGTTTGATACATTGGTACTATTTCATCCTATAGTATTTCACAGAGAAATCTTGCATTGTGACAAAAGCCAGTTGTTCTATTTGCACTGTTGATGTTTAAAACAACTGGTCGTTCATTCGATTTATTCAAGTTACTATGGGCACTGGCAGACAGCCAGGCACTGTTGACTGCGATAGAAGTTTCATACAATAAACTGTATCCTACATGCTGGACCATTTTACATACAAGTGGAATATTAATGTAATTGTAAAAACTGTTGGTTGTTTATATAGATCTATGCAAAAAAATGCAATGCAAGCTTTTCCTCCTTGCTTTTGTAATGTTAACCAAATTGATATCTAAAGGCAATTACTTCAATCCACATCTGCTTTACTGAGTTTAGTTTTTTAATTTTTACCAATTCGTTGTGTATTACCCCCAATTTTTCAATGATATTGCATTGATGGCCATCATTCCGGAGTCACTCTTCACTGTTGATGTTGAGACTGATGTTTTACAGGTACTATTTAATGAAGCTGCCAGTTGAGGACCTGTGAGGTGTCTGTTTCTCAAACTAGACACTTTAATGTATTTGTCCTCTTGCTCAATTGTGCACCAAGGCCTCCCACTCCTCTTTCAATTCTGGTTAGTGTCAGTTTGTGCTGTTCTGTGAAGGGAGTAGTACACATTGTGGTACAAGATCTTCAGTTTCTTGTCAATTTTTCACATGGAATAGCCTTCATTTCTCAGAACAAGTATAGACTGACCAGTTTCACAAGAAAGTTATTTGTTTCTGGCCATTTTGAACCTGTCAATGAACCCACAAACATTGATGCTGAAGATACTGAACTAGTCTAGAAGAAGGCAAGTTTTATTGCTTCTTTAATTAGCAGAACAGTTTTCAGCAGTGCTAACATAATTGCAAAAGGGTTTTCTAATGATCAATTAGCCTTTCAAAACAATAAACCTGGATTAGCAAACACAACGAGCCATTGGAACACAGGGGTACAGAGGCCCATTATCAGCAACCATCACTCCTGTTAGATATTCCATTGAAAATCAATTGTTTCCAGTTACAGTAGTCATTTATAACATTAACAATGTCCACACTGTTTTTCTGATCAATTTGATGCTATTTTAATGGACAAAAAATGTATTAGTGACCCCAAACTTTCTAATTTTAAGTCTTTGTCTGGTATCAGGGACAATAAATCCAGGAACAATACTCCTTCCATTTTTGTCTCGTCTAGTGCAACAGGCCAGCCCATGCCGGACTGATTAAAAATGAGTAGACAATAAAGGGAGATGACCCCAGATTAATGTTCGCTGATTGTGACCGACTCTTTCTCCCCCCCCCCCCCTCTCTTTCTCTATCCCCATGTCTATCTCTCACCTGTCATTTCTCCCTATTCCTTTTTCCCACCCCACCCAATTTCATTCCCTCTTCCACTTTCCTTCTCTCTCTCTCTCTCTTTCTGCAGGAGCATGCCTTTGAGAGCAGTCAGAAGTACAAGGAGGGGAAGTTCATTATTGAGCTGGCCCACATGATAAAGGACAATGGCTGGGACTGAGGGTGCAGACCTAGCTTTGAAGAGGCATGGCTTTGCAGTAGGGTGTGGCTCACCGTTGGTCTCACCAATAAGGTTTACCGCTCACTCATCCACATGACCCTATCCACCTGACACAGCGATCATGTAACGCCACAATACGCAGTTGTGAGGCTGTATGTGTGCGAGTGTGCGTGCATACGTGCGTGTGCATGCTTGTGTGTTTTCCAGAATTATTAATAATCTCCAGTCAACAGCATATACAAGTATATACACACACACACACACACACAGTTGCACAGAGATGTTTGCATTCACTCAGCATGCTGATGCTTGTCCCAGGCCTCAGGATGGAGAGGAGCCCCCAGGTTATGGGTCCTAGGTTATGGTCTCTGAGGGTTGAATGAAATGGAATATGACCATGGTACTGGACAGAAAAGAGTGGACCCCCAGTCCCAAGATCCCCTAACCCTCTAACAAGGTGAAATTCAGTTCAACATACTGATTTTCAGCTGCATTCACTCCCACTACCCTATGGGGATCCATCTCCCTTCACCCATTCATTGGTTCATATGTTTTAATGGACACACTCATGGAAGATAAGTCTCTCTGGATAAGTCTACTAAATCACTTAAATCTCACTGTAAAAAAATCTACCAACCAACAAGAATCATCAGACTTCTTGAAGCCTGAAATCGTCCAAAACTCCCTTCAGCCAAATCAGCACCTTAGCATTTGGAACCAAGGTTGAAACTGATGGTCAGAAAGAAAATAGCTTAAATGTTAATTTAAAAAATGTATTTGATGTTCTTTGTATTTTATTTATTGGAGCATGTGTTTGATATTGATTATCAAAATATTGATTTATTTATAGATTTATTTGGTTTCTTTGGGGGACAATCCCACCTTTCTCGTCTCTTTGTTCAAAAGGAGCAGCTTTGGTGGTTCCCCCTCACCACTCACTTCCAAAAGTAGCAAAGGAGGTCTTAAAAAGGAGGTATCAGTCAAGTTGTGTTGTCATTTTGCCATTTTCTGTGAATGTTTCAGTAATATCATAGTGTGTGAGGACCATTGGGTAGGTGTAGACATTTACGCGTCAGCTGCATGAAGAGATGGGGAAAATAGATTTTAGCCCTTAGCTCCCTTTAGTCTAAAATAAATGCCCAAGGCTGCCATTATTAAGCAAACAGATGATGCAATGAGGCAAGTGATGCCCCCTCCTTCCCCGCCACCATGGTTAAGGGTAGAATCAACAATAGGGGAAACATTGCCAACACTTCTTGTTTTTGTTAAATAAGCAGAGGTGAATAGCCTCACTCCGTGTGGTTAAAGAAATTGCTGTAAATATTCTGCTCTTCTATTGCTAGTGCAAAAATGTCAGTTGTTTCAGTTGTTATGGACGTTAGGCTGCTGTTTGGCAAGTATGCTTTTCTCCATTGTATGACTGACCCAACCTGGTCTCAAACCAGTGGTCCTCAGCTTCGCAACACACGTGACTGAACTCCTTCACAGTGTTCCAACAGGTTGAGACACGTTATAGGTACCTTTCTGGCCACATCAAGCTAACTGTGGAGTGACTTTACAGTGCATACTTAACTCTGTTACACAATAACTTCTTAAATGTTGTGATAACTACAAACGATTGTGACAGTTTCATCAATGGGGAGTCCAGCTTTAAGTTTTAAGATTTGGAGAATAAATGTGATCCTATATATGTTTCTTAGGGTAACTTCTACCTGGATCTTCACACAGACTGATGCTTGTGAAATGGTGATTCTCTGTTTACCTAAGTCTGCCTCCTCCACTGCCTTCTTCAATATTTGTTTTGTTGTTTTTTTGGATTTTGCTATATGTTTTAGTTACCAACAGTAAAAATGTACTTTCTGCAATCTGAAATAGAAAAACCAACCGAACGTCACAGAATGTGACTGACAGTGGGATTACACAATCAGAAATTGTCAGAAAAACAACCAAAGACTCTCCCATCAACAAAAAGTTGACAAAACAATGGACCTGCCGAGATTGCATGTATCAGGACTGGGCCGTTTTCTGTCAGACAATGGAGTGGTTGGTTGAGACAGTTATGTGTGTTACATTATGTTAATACCTATATATTCACTATGAACACAAGCATTATTATATAACGATAAACTGTATTACACAATGTAAATAGCCATATTGAATGTTTTATTTATTTATTCATTAATTCAATTGATGATTAGTGTATGCTCTGCTGTCTGTCTTGGGGCCCCTTGTGGGACAGTTCAATTTCTTACTTTTTTACTATTTAAAAATGTTTAAATTTTAGTGTCTTTTTGTAAAGGAAGGAAGGTTATTGCAATATATGGAAACTCAATAAAGATTCTAATTTGAACGATATTAAGCAGAGGGCAAATTTCTTTCTATGTACACTACCGGTCAAAAGTTTCAGAATACCCTAATCTTTCCAGTTTTAATTGAAATTTAAGCCGCTCAAGTCCAGTGAATAACTTGAAATGGTACCAAGGTAAGCGTTAAACTGCCAGATGTTAGAAAAAGTTTTGCTTACCAAAACTGAAAAAGAATGTACTTTTTTCAAGGAACAAGTAATTGGTTAACAAGTTACAGCTGTCATGCAGCAATGGAAGTAAATTAAGCCTTGAAAGCTGATGCTAAGAAATCCTACAGGTGTCCCAACTTTTGTTGATTACTTACAAACCCCTCTGCCTGTATGAAAGCAGTGTTGGAACGGACTGTGTTTTGACATCGTCTAAAGCATTATTTGGACAGTACTGCACTGCAGGAAGTATTATATTGTTATCATAATGGTGAGAAAAAGCCAATTAACCAAGGAAGACAGACAGACAGACCATTATTACCCTGAAATGTGAATGTCTTTCCTATAGAGAAATTGCAAAGAAAGCCCAGGTGTCAGGGAGCACAGTTTCCTACACCTTCAAAAGGCACTTGGAAACTGGAGGAACCTCTGACATGAAGAGATCTGGCAGACCCAAAGCCATAACAGAATCAGAAAACAAGTTTCTGAGAGTCAACAGCTTGCGTGATAGGCAGCTCACAGGACAACAGCTTCAAGCACAGCTTAACACTGGTTGAAGTAAGCAAGTCTCAGTTTCCGCTGTGACTAGAAGACTTCTAGCTGTAGGTTTGAGGTTGAGTGACAGTAAGAAAGCCGTTGCTATGGTGGCAAAATAAGAAAAAAAAGCCAGTGGACTACTGAAAAGTGGACGAAGGTCTTATGAACCAATGAATCAAGATTTGAAATCTTCGCAGGGTTTTTGTACGCCGGTGAGAAGGCAAAAGGACGGTTCCACGGGGTATGACACCAACTGTCAAAAAAGGAGGAGGAAGTGTGGTGTTCTGGGGCTTTTTTGCTGGATCCAGAGTCAGTGACTTGCACAGAGTGATTGGCACCCTAAACCAAAGCGTCTGCCGCAGGATTATTTTGCAGCGCCATTTAATTACCCACTGGTTTACGCCTAGTTGGTGACGCGTTCATCCAACTGCAAGATAATGACTCTAAACATGCCTCCAAACTATCAGAACTACCTTAGAAAATAAGTCTTAAAAACCAAGAAATGACCAGCACACTCTCCAGACCAATTGAGCTGGTTTGGAATAAACTGGGCAGAATGGTGAAAGTGAAGCAACCTAAAAGTGCAACATATTTGTGTGAACTTCTACAACAGTGCTGGGAAGAACTTAACTAATAATATTCTATTGTAGAAAGAATGCTTTGAGTGTGTGCAGCTGTTATATCTGCAAAAGGTGGATAATTTGATGAGTCAAAAATGTAGACTGAATGTTGATAAACAAAATTTCAAGATACATTTTTTGTCTCCAATTATGTATTTATCCTATGCTTTAATTTCAGAGTGAATTAAGACATTAAACTGTGTGAATGTTAATAACAATTTGAAAAATAGTGGTGTTTTAAAACTTTTGACAAGAGGTCATCTGTTTTGTACTTCAGCACCTTTACATTTTGAGATGACCACAATAACAAATGAGCTGGCTAAAAAGGAAAACTCTGATAACCAGGCCAAGAGTATTGTACATATGGATTTTAGAGAAACTTACATAACATAATTTTTTAATCCCATGAGACAAAACCATTTGTGCCAACATCTGCTTGTCTCTCTAAGGCGGATATGTAATGTGTAAAAATAAATCTGGTAAGACATTTTGAACATTGGATGTCTGAAGAGGGTATTAACTTCAGCTGTTTCTCATCACCGGGCTCTTCATTGTGCCCGGGCCTTCCACTCTATCTCTCTAGCAGCAGATGCTGGGACAGGGTCTCCTAGCAACTAGGTTGCAGGGGCAACAGTGGAAACGGTTAAATAGTTTGCATTAGTGTTTCCTGGCACCACTAACTGGCATTCAGCATCATAGCACACTGCAACAGTGAAATGAAGGGTCATCATTACTCCTAATACATTATATATTGTTCAGCATTAATGGTGTCTTCACAGATGTGCAGGTCACCCATGCCATGTGCACTAATGCACTCCCATACAAATACAGATGCTGACTTTTGAACTGCGCCCTGATAACAAGCCGGATCGTCCCTCTCCTCTTTAGTCTGGAGGACGAGGTGCCTATGATTCCCAAATCATTAATCAGACCACAGACAGTTTCCCAGTTCACCTCAGTCAAGCTCAGGCCCAGAGAAGGTGGTGGCAATTCTGGATCATGTTTATATACGGTTCCTTCTTTGCATGGTAGAGCAACATACTGTGTTCACATACAATGTTTTTTTCCTGAGCCCATGCAGTGATTTCCACTACAGAGTTGTGTCTGTGTCTAATGTAGTGCAGCCTGAGGGCCCGAAGATCACGACCATCTAATTTGGGTTTTCAGCCTGGTCCCTTGCATACAGAGATTTCTCCGGATTCTCTGAATCATTTATTAATATTATGTACCGTAGATGATGAGATCCCCAAACTCTTTGCAATTTTACATTGAGAAACGTTATTCTTAAATGGTTGCGCTATTTGCCCGCACAGACTGCTCTCCCCATCCACACTTCTGTTTGACACGGAGTGGAACCTCACTTCTGACAGGGTCATCCTCTCTGCTGTGTTATTTTATACCCAGTCATGTTACTGACCTGTTATCAATTGACCAAATTAGTTGTGATGTTCCACCAGGTTTCGTTTTCTAGCATTACACCACTTTTCCAGTCTTTTGTTGCCTCTGTCCCAACTTTTTTGAAATGTGTTGCTGGCATCAAATTCAAAGTGGGCATATATTTTTCAAGGAACAATACCATTTTTGTATGTTGTCTTTGTACTATTTTCCATTGATATATAGGGTTAAATGATTTGCACATCATTGCATTCTATTTTTATTTACATTTTACGCAGCGTCCCAACGTTTTTGGAAACGGGTGTAATTTGGTTTACTAGGCACTATAAAAAGGCTTAGTTTTGACTTGCAGACAGACGTGACCTTTTTAATGAGCATGCTTTTTATGGGCACAGTGTTTGCGTTGCATTTTAATAATCTGTTCATTGTCGTAGTATAAGCATCACACAATCCTTCTAAAAACTTAAAATAGAATGTGTTAGATACCATATTCAATGTGCAGGTAATTGCTACATCAGAAAAACTGTAATCTAGTTGTAGATGAATTTTCAGTCTCTTGGTCCCAAAGCCACATTGTGTGCTATTGATAGTCATGTACAATGGCCCTATGAATGCACAGTGCTTGCCTTGTCACATTTTCCTCTATGAGCTCTTTCCTGCAGCTGCTGCTCTATTTTCTTTGGTCCTGGCCTCAGGAACCACATGCTGTATTCAGTCTGTAGGCCAATGGGTGTGGAGTTGGGTTTTTAGAATGAGAGAACCTTATAGAAAGGACTTTGGTTGGGGAAAGGGGGTTAGAGGGCTTTTAATTCAGCACAGCCCAGCAGAGCCTTAGAGAAGTACTATTCTGTCTGTCTGCCAGTCTGTCTGTCACACCTTTATTCACCAAATTATTTTACACATACTCCGAAAACTACCTGGTGGAATGGCGCTACTCTCCCTTCCTTTCCAGACCTGAGGTCGTCACAAAGTCTAGTAAACTATGGTAAATCAGGGACAGTGAGGACCTTCTTCCAGTCCTCACTCTGAAAAAAGCTTTTAGGCTTAGGGTTAAGGGTAGTTTTAGGGTTAGGATTTAGGTTAAGATAAGATTTTAGGAATACATTTGGCAATGGGAATACATTTTGCCCCATAGTAATATGCAAAAGTGTGTATGTGTGATTCAGGTCTATGTGTACATTATGATATTAAAACCTGAGAAATTGATCCCACAATATTTTTGGCAGGTCCCCACTAGGGAAATGCTATTTTATATCTTACTGGTTAGGTTTAGATCAGTGTCCACATTTTCCAAAGGGGCTACTTTGTTTTATAAGACATCAGTTTGAAGGCTACCACAAGTCAAAACATTGCATCCCTAATCTAATTGTGGACTAATCAAGGGCCGCACGGACTGCCACCAGGGTCCATCTACGGCCCGCAGGCCTTGCAATGACCAACACTGATTTAGAATGCTATATTGTACCGTTGGACATACTGTTAGTATTACCTTTAGCTTTAGGCATTTTGGTCAGGTTTAGGTTTTATGGTCCATACAAACACACACAAAGACTCTCTTATTCACACAATCACCTACTGTACACACTGAAATATGCCTACAAACACATACAGCGGGGGAATCACTCAGCATAATCTGAAACTAATGCAGAGATTACAACATGTCTAATCCAGGGAGGAAACACAGTGCTAAATCACTTTATGGATTCGGCTTTTGCCTGTGAGCGCCAATAACAGGTAAAGACCTGCATATAGTGCAGTCCATAAGTATTTTGATACTGTCACAAAGTAGTTTTGTTTTGGTTCCATACTCCTGCACATTGGATTTTAAATTAAATGAGTTATCTTTAATTTGAGGGTAATAACATCCATAAACCCAGACCCATGTAGGAATTACAGGCCTTCGAAAATATCTGAGCAGCCGAGATGTTTCTGTACACTTCAGAATTTATCCAACTGCTGCCTTTAGCCATTACATCATCAATGAAGACAAGTAAGCCACTTCCAGTGGCAGCCTTGCCCAAAACATAATACCCCAGGCTGAAAATAACACCCACGAACTTTGCCAAGGAAAACCCCCAAAACACAGAAACTCAGTTACTTGTTTGGTGAATTGAGAGAGAACTGTCTATGCTTTGACTTGATTTTGCATGATTTGACTGTAACATTCTATGGTAACATTAGGCTAGCTGCTCCATTTGTCTTTGTTTTGCTATGTACTGGGATCAGTTTCCTGTGCGAGTGTGTGTGTGTGTGTGTGTGTGTGAGAGAGAGAGTTTGTTGAGCACACGCGTATGCATCTGGATATACCGTGAGTTGGCACTGGAGCAGACCAGCATGGTGTGTGTATGATTCTTCAGGCTTGTGCCATGGAGTTTAAAGGTTGAAGCCCTTGGGTTGAAGGGAAAAGCATGAAAGGGGGCCATTGTTCAACCGTGTATACATGACGAGACCCCATCAGGCTGCCACGTGAGATATCACAGAGTACATTAACAAAGTACTGGTTCATATAGACTGTGGAACATAGCTGTACCAAGAAAAGACAATATGCCAGTTTGTTCTGTGAGCACCATACAGCAGGAGTTGGCACAGATCACCATAACTTCATCAAGAAAAATGTGTACTGTTATTTTTGTTCCCGTGTACTGTCTTCTCACGATTAAAATAAGACATTAGATATATTTGGCAGTGGTCGTGGCTTAGTGTAATTAAGGTTTGGAAATGACTATATTTTTAAGTATTTGGGGGTTTTAGCACTTGCAGTGTAGATTTTTTTTTTTCTGTTCCCCCCGTGCTGAATCTAGTTACCTAACTCTTTTTCACTTAATTATATCTTTACTTTAACAGACTGAAGACTGAAATTTATTTTCATCTAATACCTTGCATTTGGTACAACCCTGAACAAATACAGGAAAGGGCCTTTCCTGAACTGGGTTGTTGAATGCTAAACCATTCATAAAGCTTGACTAACAATTTTTAATCATATAGCCTACAGTAAACATGATTGTCTTGTTTGAGTGTTGCTTCCTGTTGTACTGTAACATACACCACCAATGACATACAGTAAGTCCTCTTCATGTTAACAACATTTGTTCATATAAAGACGTGATGACCAGACCTGAATGTCAGACCTGGAACAGGTCCATTTATTCAAAGATTTACTGAACTGTGAATCTGTCTCTACTGTTTATCCAGGTCTTCTTAGAATATCACAATTTGTTCCTTTTATGTGTCTATCTGGGTTTCCAGTTTATCCCTTCATCAGAGAGGTGGCTTCGGCTTTGTCACCCTTGGTATACACCCACAATTACAGAGTGAGGGAGGAACAAACAGCACACACGCAGCGTGAATTGAGGTACCCAGCCGGCAGAATGACAACTACGTTGACCTGTCCTAATTACCAGGGCCGTTAGGGCAGGGCATGAGAGAGAGGTATGGCCATTATGTGCATCTGCAAGTTCCCTAGGCCAGCAGAGAACCATACAAAATGAATGCATTTAATTGGATAAGCTCAGGTCATCTTTGTCCAGGACTGTATCAAAGAAGGCTTTTTGGTATGTCATCAGGCCACATCATGGGTAAAATTAACCACATTTTCATTGTTGTTCATACCTATACTGAGTTAACTATGTGTCAGCTGGATTGGAGTGTCTGGCTACCTAAGAATGTATTTAAAACCTGTTTTTCCACCCCATTATCATGTGGGTCTACAGACAAACTGGAGTAGACAGTAAGGATTGGAGGGCTAGAATGGAGGCTCATTTAAGACAGGAGAGGGGTAGCTGCTTGGGCTGGGCAGTGAGGTTTGGTTGGGGGTTTGATAATTACCCTACACTCTGTAGCAGATGGTTTTGGGGCCCTCCCACTCGATGGGGGGTTGGTGAGGAGAGGGGTTTAATAGAAAAAACAGAGCCACAGCTGGGTAGAGGAGGGCATTGAACCCAGCTTTTAGTTTATGACCGTTTGAATATGATGCTTATGAATGACAAACTAACAAGAGACACTGAGATAAATATGAATTTTTGACCACAGCACATGTAACATATGGTAATGTGCGAAAGAGTTACTTGCTAAGTGGCTTGGCGTCCTTTACAGGGATTTGAATTAACAGTTGGACTCCGCTGTTAAGTGTACTATATTTGAGGGTTGATGGTACACATGGAGACGTGTGAAACATACTCTTCAGTGAAGTGTCCATGTTTACATTAGCGTGGCAGATGCTCTTATCCAGAGTGATTTATAGTGGTCAGTCTAACTTGGCCAATTGTTAGCCTGCTTTTGTGTGGGGCAATGGTTATGATGCATAAAGAAGGGCAGTCAAGTCTGTTGCAAAAGCAGAGGATGGCTGGTGTGGCCATGTGTAGGGAAGTCGGAGAGTGGAGAAATGTTTAACTCACAAAGCAGGGTGACTTCCTTTAAATGCAAAAGTAGACCATTGATCGAAAAACTAAAAGAAAACAAAGTCACCTCCACTCCACATCATTGAATCTACATATCCATTCCACCAGAAAAAGAAACCCAAAAACACCAGCACCATCCCATATACCATACACAAGACATGTTGATAAACAAGGCTAATTGCTACAAGATAGAGAGGGAGCAAAGAGTCAGAGAAAGAAAGAGGGAGGAAAAATAGAGTAAAGAGTGAGATCAAGAGAAGAAGAGACAGAGAAAGTAAAGAGTGAGACAAGCGGAGTGTAAATCAGTGAAAGAGGGTGACCCAGAGCACGGTTGTTAGTTTGCCTGGCCTGCCCACCCTGAGGGTGCTGGCTCAGGGTCTGAGAGCAGAATGCTAATCCAAGCAGTTATCCTTGCAGTTAGTACAGCACCATCTGTACAGAGCTAATTATGGCTAATGAATGAGAGGCTGGCCAATCGAAGTGGCTTTGTTCCCCAGAAAGTAACAGAACCAGTGGGGGACAATAGGAGTATGTGTATGTGTGTGGGTTGGGAGGTTGGGGGTTACGGGACAATAGGGTTTATCTCTGATGCAGCAACACCTTCCCCATGTCTTTCATGTTATCTAGTCCCCGAGTGGCACAAGCCAACTGATTTAGGGGCTGACCTCTGACCTGTGACTAAATGGGGACGAGAAGGGATAGGAACTGGGTTTTTGTTTTACACACCTGCCCCTAAAAACCTGGAACAGGACAGACAGCTGGTCTTCCATTAACATCAAAGAAACCCCCTTCAATGTACATTTTACATTTAAGTAATTTAGCAGATGATCTTATCCAGAATGGCTTAACTACATTAAAGAGTGCATGCATTTTCATACGTGATAACATGTGAAAATGTGCTTGTGAAAATGTGACATCATATAAACACACACAATACACAACCATGGAATAGAGAAAAAGAGAATTATAAAAACATTGAACTTCTTTGAAAATTAATAATATGAACACTGCATACTGACAGCTTGTTGAAACTACGAACATCCACATTTGAAACAATTTAAACAATAATGTTATTTACATTTATGCCTAACCATATATAAGCAGCACATGCTCCCTGTTCCTGTTAATGCTAGATTAACTACATGACGAAAGAAAGGGTTGCGACTGACATCTGCTGGACATGCTGTAGTACTATGTGGACGTGCAGCCGCAATAACAAAGCTATCTCCCTGTGTGCATAAACGTTGGCCTGAAAGATATTAATTAAAGTTACCATATATGGGACATTGTGAGAGAAAAAAATCCGTATGGTTCAATGGAAGATACAGTTGCATCACTGGAATGGTAGGAAATGCCTTTATAGAATGCCCAAATGGCTTTGACTTACAAGCTCTGCCAAGTGAAAGGCTTTACAGCTTATTGCAGCATATAAGTACAGGTCTGCTCAAGCTAAACAAACTGTGAGAAATGATGTGTTCATGTCAAGCATGCTCTCTTTACAACTTGAGGCAACTATGTTAGCCTAGCGTGATAAGCTGCATTGCAGTGCCAAATTATGTACAAAAAAGTGAATTCCATAAAGCCTGTGTCAACTTGCACAGGCTGTGGCAATTATTAGAATGTTGGCCTTATGAAGCTGCATAATATCCCTTGGCAAAGGCTAAAGGAAATTCCTGTGCAGCTGAGGCACTTCCTGGCTGGCTTCCTCAATCTACTACTTTCTGGCTGGTGAAGCAGTTACCTCTGCATAAAATCCACATTCTGCCTGGCAGAATGGTAAACACCAGTAGGTATATCTCTGTGATATCTAAAATAACTTTACAGCCCCACAGTGACCCCCAAAATCTTTTGTCTAAAATCCAGCCCAGTTTCAAGTATCTGGGGCTAAAGCAAACTAGGGGGAAATGATACATATTTGGGATTCATATATTTTTTTATATAATACATTTTACAGCAAAATATTTATTTGATCACCTCAAAATATCTGTTACACTTGATGAGATATTTGTACTAATTATATTTCGGTATCCACGGTCAACGAAGCAGTGACAATATGCACAATTGGTTCAACTCTGAGCCTCTCGGCTCGAATTTATTGTTTCTGATAGGTACAACTTCTTCTGTCTGGAATACCACAGATGATACACATGTTTAATTGACTAACTTAACATGTTTTCTTGAAGCCGGTTTGAAATAAAAAAAAAAATATATATATATATATATATTTCAGGATGTTGATAAATGATGTTTTTTTTTTTATTTGCGCAGAATCTGCGCTCATTGGGGCACGCGAAAAAATGATGGTCTATGTTTACGCACAGCATTATGGGATATCAAGTCCTCCGGCGGCGCGGTGACGCCATGTCTCCAAGAGAGAAGTGGTTCATAGCGCTTATCTCTCTCGTGTTATGTGCTATCTCAATAGTCTGTGTAGTTGTATATTATATTCCAACATTTTTTTATATAGCTTTTATTCTTGGAGTTTGTTGCGTTGCCTGTTACTATCAGAGCGGAGAATCACTATACGCTAGGTTAGGCCCTGATCCACGCCGTGGTCTGACAATTCCACCCGCGCTGCGTCGCTGGTTGCCAGGGGTCGCGAACGGAGTACCGACAGCCGGAAGAGTTAGAACTCGCACTGTCAAGGGGGATGTTAAGGAATCGGTAGTATTTACCAGCCAAAGACGTTTCGAGAACACGATTTATCGAAAAGATAGTGATTCATATCTGTTTAGTCCTCGGGATATACTGATGGGAAGTTACATTGGGAAGACAGAAAGTCCTCCCTCGTTTGTGGGGAGGCCGCGAGCCGGTGGAAGTTCGGGTTCTAACCCAAACGCTCGGGAACAACTGCGCGAAAGATTAGCCCGACCAAACCACGCTGTTTATACTCCAAATAAACGACTGTCATTCGGGGGGTGAGTACTGAAATTATGTTGAACCAACTAACGGTAGCATTCAAGAGTGTTGGCCAGTTAGCATTTACTACTTAGCTTAGCATAATCAGCTATGTAACTATACGGTCTGCAAGTGTCAAAGCCAAGAATGTGCTACAGTGTTCAAATATATATATATTTTTGCGCATGCTGATGTTGCACAGCTGGTGCAGTCGTCAAACATGATGTTGTACTGTTCCAGTTTAGTGCCCTTATAGGAGGTAGTTGTCTGTAAATGGTAAACTGTTCCTTGTTTTGTAGTATATAGAAGACTTGCTGCTTCGCTGCAACGCGTCCTAGCATTCCCTCCAAGATTTGAAAATGTGGGAGTTGCTGAGTGTTCCTTCCCCCTCTGGTCGGGCTCGAGAATAGATTACTTTCGTACTTTGTATGTCAGAGTGGCACGAGGCGCGACTACAGTGTTTGTTTTACAAGGCTGTAGTAAGACAAGTCTACTGTGATCTGTAGTTACAATACTGTTTATATTTTCCGATACAATAATATTAATAAAGTAATAAAAGTATATCTGCAAACGCGAGATCGAAGCCCTTACTCTTGACAAAAAAAATAACTTAGTTTTTCTACTTTAAAGTGATACCATACTATTCGTTCATTTAATGATCTGTGCCAGACATTCTCATGTAAATAATACAATTATCTTACCTTGTGGTGTCTGTTGTGTACAGCGAACCCCTGGGCACGATGGGTCGTTTCACCATCACTCCACAGCGCCACTACCCAATCCAGCAGATGGGCACCTCCTCGGTGGGCATCCTGCCCCCGGCTCAGTGGGACAGCTTCAGAAAAAAGAACATCCTTACCCCTCGAAACTCCCCAGCAGTCCACAGTCCAGTCACAGTGAAGATTGCAAGGCCAGACAACAACACCATTCGATCCCCTTTGTAAGTATATACGTCTTGCCTACTCGTATGTTTTTGATTCTAGTTTGTTTTGTTGAGGATGCAAGCCCCTTGAAAAGTATACTGTATATAGTGGTAGGTCCATAATTATTGGTACCTTTTTATAAGTATGATAAAAGTACTGTATGTAGTAAATAGTAGAAATACTAAGAAATGCTCACCAGTGATGGGGTTGGCATTGGAAAACAAAAGCATGTGCCGAGAGGTTTGAGAAGAATATGAAAAGCAGTTGTCAATTGGCCACAAAATCTAGAATGTCTCTGCACTTCAACTCCATTGAAAAGCTGTAGTCTGAATTGAAGAGGGCAGTACATAAGAGCAGATTAAGATATCAATGATCTGCAAAGTCTGTGTGGAGGAAAGAGCTGTTTAAGTGTATTCTTCAAACTCATGTTCTTTTTAAGTAATGTTAACATGACATAGAACTATACCATTTATCAGACTGTTTCGTTCAAAGCGATTCCATTCTGCTCCGTAAACGTTTTTATATATGTGTGGTTACAAGGACCAAACCTACAACTCTGTCGTTACTAGCGCTAAACTCTACAAAGTGAGTTACAAAGGACCTCAGATAAAAGCTATGTTATTAAGCTTGCGAGGGGATATTGTACTGAAAACAGGGGTGAAAGTTCTCTCAATCCCTTTTTGCAATTTAGTTTTATTTTCTGATTTAATGTCTCAGAGTAGTTGTATTAGTATCATTTCTGATCACAGAAATATAGCTATGTATTTTGATTATTTTATACAGTCCTTTTGGCTTGTCTTTATCAAGGACGCCGATAACCATGCTCTTTATCGTTTGAGTGTCCATGTGATGCTTGAAAGCCTCCTCAGTTGTTTGACAGCAGCGCTGGCATTCATTCTGTCATTGTAGCTTGGAACATGTGACCTCCCCGAGGGTCATTGGCTCTCCAGGCCCAAGGGCTACTGCAGACCCCTGCTCCAGGGAGACTGTTCTGAGCGTGCTCAAAGAGAGCCGCAAGAGAGATGTTGACGATGATGACCAGAGCTTCACTGCAGGGCAAAAGAGCAAAAGGAGGTGACTACAGCGGGATTATGTTTGAGTGTACACAATGTGCTGTTGTTGTTGTCCAGTTTTAGTTTCTCTATTTGTGTTCTGTGACCCTTGAAAATTGTTCACATGGTACACCTGCTCTTTGTTCACTTAGGCGTCATGACAGCAGTGGGAGTGCCCACTCAGCATTTGAGTCACTCCTGCTCAATGGAGCTCCATCACAGCTGATGCCCAAGTGAGTATCGGCAATGCCAGTACAAAAAAAATCAAATGATTGAAATTAAGTGTGATCTTGATGGTATAGACATGTTTAAAGTCATGAATGAATATCCAAATCCTGTACCCCTGTCCTCCAACCACTTCTGAAATCCTTCTTCCGGCATCTTCTATAGGCCCGGTACTCTGAAGAGAGGGTTGAACGTTATGACCGAGGAGTTGACAATGAAGCGTTCCCGTACCTCTTCCGTCAGCTCTGTGAGCTGTGGTCTGACACCCAGCGGCACCCTGGGATCAGTTCGAAACTCAATCCGCAGCTCCCTCAGCTCCTCGCAAGGCCTTACTCAGGTATCTTTCATGGTCCATTGGCCTGAGAAAAAAAATATCTACTTTGGGGTGTCAAAGGTTTGTGAACAAATTGATACCCCCAAAAAGGGTGTTACGGTCATTAGTCATCACCTGTCGTTGGGGAGAAGTGGGGAACTAGTGGTGACATTTGCAGACGCTTGCTGTGGTGCTCTGGTCTTTTTACAATCTCAATAGTCTATTGCATTATGTTAACAGTAGTCTAACTACCATTTGCTGGAACTTGTTTGGCATTTTAAATATGGAATAAGCTATTTGGTGCGTTATAATTTAGTCACCATCGCCCAGCAGACCGTGGTGTTAATACTGTGACCGGGATTCCAATGGTTGGGATCAACAGGCAGTTAATTTGACAGTTTTAACTGACACAGACCAAACCAGAGTGAGTGCTAACCTTTCCCTTACTTTCACATTTACTTTTCAGCCGAAAAAGGCTTCCACCCGCAGTCTATCCCCTCTCTCCAGCCCTGGGTCGTCCCGCTCCCAGACTCCAGAAAGGGCCTCCAAAAAGCCCAGGTATTCACTGTCGCCTCCTAGACATTTCTGGGTTCACCATATCCTGTGATGAGAATGTCAGTGGCTGTATGACCTGTTGATGATTTTTTTTTTGTCTGTCAGGGAAGAGGATGTTCAATCGCCCAGCTCTGTGTCCTCTGTGAGGTCTGACAAGACGTTGGCAGACACAGCACCCGCTACCGGTTCGAGCATGTCTATAACACTTTATTCCACTCCTCCGATCAGAGCCAGTGTGGCCTACAAGATGGGTAATAAATACAGGAATGATCAATGCCCTGTATGTCCTGTTTCAGGGAAGCTGACTCCAGTCCCCACAATCCCTGTGGCTTCGTTCTCGTCAGACTTAGCCAGTAGTGGAAAACGGAAACGCAAGATTCCGCTGGTCTCCAGCCGCAGAGGGGACCAAATCTCTCTGGTGAGGATTACCATGTAATAGAAAATCAACTGGAATGGGTTCCTCGTCTGATGGGTTGGGAGTTTAACATTGGATCTTGTGTGTTTAGCCTCCACCCCCTGAGCTGGGCTACACCATTACTGTGAAAGACCTGGATCAGGAGAAGAAAGCTGCTCTCAGCCAGATCAACACAGTCCTCAAAGGTATATCCGCCATTCAACTTTCATGAGCCGGCGTGTCTAAAACAATAAGGTACGATATTGATTTGGTGTGTCTTTGTAGTCCCAGAACCGGAGGAGTTGGCACCTGCAGTGACCACGTCTTCTCAGCCTCCTGTGTCCAGCTCTGTTACGCCCACCCTGGCTACCCTGCTGGCCAGCCCTCTTCCTGTAACCATGTCGGCCAGCATCCCCGTCATCAACCTGGACCCTGTACCTCCATGCACTGTCAGCACAGCCCCCACGTCCACAGCCCCCCAGGTCAACACCCTCCCTGCAGCAAACCCCCTCCTGGAGTCTCTGAAAATGATGAGGAACACTGCAGGTCTGTTAACTCCCCATCACTCCTTTAAAGTTTTGAGACACTGTTTTTTTTTTTTGGTCACTCAAGTCTGTTTTATTATAATTTTTTTGCTTCCAGCTCCGGCCATCTCCTTGGCGACAGTTTCGACAACCCTTTCACCACTTGCTCCTGCAGAGCAGAAATCAGACACCAGCTTTACTGGTCCTCGGCCCGCGCCGGCCTCTCTCTCCCAGGCCCCGCCGGCCTCTCTCTCCCAGGCCCCGCCGGCCTCTCTCTCCCAGGCCCCGCCGGCCTCTCTCTCCCAGGCCCCGCCGGCCTCTCTCTCCCAGGCCACCAACACCATCCCCTCTGCCTTCACTCAGGTGCTGAGCCAAGTCACCAATGCCCCCAGCAGTGTCCCTAACCTGGGTGGAGCTAGCCTGTTTGGCCTGGCCAGCCCGCTGACAGCCCTTTCCTCCTCAACTACCACCACTTCAACCGCCTCCACAGGGACAACCAGTACTAACCACCCCCTCCTGGCCTCTGGGTTCAAGCCCATCTTCGGTGCTGCGTCCCCAGCCCCCACAGTCTCCGAGGCCACGGCCGCTGTCCCCACCTTTAAGCCCATATTTGGAAGTGCCACAGCCACCAGTGCTTTTGGACAGCCGGCCGCCACCTCAGCCCCCTCCACAGCCACGGCGCCTGCCTCCCTTTTCACTGGCCTGTCCAACAGCACCACTGTAGCTCCAGCCCCTTCCACCAACACCTCCGCCCCGCCATCTGTGAAGTCTCTGTTTGGAAACTGGAGCGGTCCGCCTGCGACGACTGCTGCTACGACCACCGCCCCTCCCACGGGAAGTACCTTCCAGTTTGGCGCGGCGTCCACTGCGGCCCCTGCCGCCGCCCTCAGCTCCACTTCAGCCTCCACCACTACTAGCAACACTGGGTTTCTGTTTGGTGCGATGGTCACCACCTCTGCTGCCGTTCAGCCCCCGGCCCAGGGAGGGTTCAGCTTTGGCCAGGCTGCAGCCAGCCAGAACTCCACCACCGCGTCCTTCGGTGGTTTTGGAATGGCCACGACTACTGCGGCGGCTGCACCGTCCAGCCAGTCCACGTTCACATTTGGGAAGTCCTCCTTTGAAGCCCCGGCCGCCTCAGCGTTCCCCGGTGTGACTCAGGCCCCGTCTGCCACTGCCACGGCCAAGCCTTTCACCTTCGGGTCAGCTGGAGCCAGTGCTGCCCCCGCTCCCTTCGCTTTTGGCGCCGCTACCACGACCGCGGCCCCTACCTTTGGGACGCCCACTGTGCCACACTTTGGAGCCAGCTCCACAGGTTTTGCATTTGGCAATGCCAAGGCTGCCCCAGCCACTCCGGCAGCGCCTGCCTTCGGCTCTGCCATCCAGACGGCCAGCACACTCCCGGCCTCTGCCCCGACCTTCTCATTTGGCGGCGTGTCAGCGCAGCAGGTTCCCGCTACCCCTGCCCAGCCGACCACTGGTGGATTCAACTTTGGAGCAGCCATTTCAGGCACTCCGTTTGGAACGCCGAGTGCTACAACACAGACGCCAGGCTTCAACTTTGGGGCTGCTGCTAGTGACAAGCTAGCCTTCGGTGAGTACAGCTACTGTAACACACCCTTTCAAAGGTTTGTTTTTATCAATGCCACACAGATTTTTAGGTCTAAAAAAAACTCCACAGATGTGGCTCATTGTAATATGCGTACGTTGAAAAAGTATATACCCCAGTTGTATTGTGGTGTTGCACTGTTGAATCCCCAAAGCCGGCAAAGTGAAAGATCTGTTCTGACCTTAAGTCACTGTGGACAAGAGGTTCCCCTAAATGACTATAATGTAGTAAAAAGTTATTTTAAATGGCCAGTTCAAGTCAAAACCAAATTGACAAATTAATTGTATTCCTGCCCATTTATTGCTGTCACCTTCACAGGGACGTCTACGCCTGCGTTTGGCCAGAGCACAGCAACAGGCCCTATCCCCTTTGGAAGCCCGGGAACACCAGTCCAAGGATTCAGTGCAATGGCACCCTCACCATTTGGTAAGAAAAGGAGTGGAGCTTGGCTCTGTTCTGGTTCTTTTGTCTGAAGTGGGCAGCAAACAGTGTGGTCGTATTGCTTTTTTTATTTTTGAGGAGCTATGATGGTTTTATTCGACTGTGGGAGGATACTGACTCACACGTTCTTGTTGTTTGCGACCAGGCTCTTCCCCATCAGCGCCGTCGTTCTCTATCGGGGCTGGCTCCAAAACATCAGGGGCGCGCCAGAGACTACAGGCACGAAGGCAGCACCCCAGGAAGAAGTAGCCTTGTGTGAGGTGGTAGCACCTGGCGTGGCCCTGGAGGCCCTTACCCATTCAGCATTGCTATGGACGACGCCCGTGACACCCTCCAGAGGAGCTGAACTGCTTCTGCTATGGCTAGAATGGCTAACACGGCTTTCCATTGCAACCCCAGTCAGACCAACAGCTACCCTGTCTATCTGTTTCCCTGGCCGGCCTGGGCTGGCCCGCGTTGTGGTACAGGGTGGGTGGGGCAGCACCACGCCCCTCCTAGGATGCCTGCCCATCTACTGACAGTGTAGCCGCTCTCCCAGTGAGCAAAAGAGAGGGGGATAGGAGGCAGAACCATACAATGTATTGTACTTGAAAAGAGACAAGACTATGAAAATATTTAGATCTAGAGCAATGCATATCCAACTCAAAACAACTTTATCTCCTGCCTTTTGGATTTCCCCTTCTTAGACCAGTTGATAACCCATTTTTGATGACCGCAGGTTTTGTTCTGATCAGATGTGGTACGGTCAAATTGAGATGCTAACACGCTCAGTTTGTCTTTGTATGAAGTTGTAAGCAGGGCTGTGTATTAACAGCTGTACAAGGGCTGAACAGGTTTTTGAAGTATGACCACGGTCGAAATAGGTTCATGTACAGTATGATGGACATATCCAGCTGTACACAGGAACTAATGTATAGGTGATGACAGTTTTGATAATGAATTGTTTATTTTACATGTAAAGATATTTTTAATTTGGTTTCCTAAAGGCTGTTTCACGTAAGACTGGTTTGTGGCATCTGCACCTAAAAGGGCAAACTAGTTAGGTCAACCTGTGTTTTGAGTGAGTGCTTGGTGTATTGATCCTTGTGTAATTTTAGTGTCACAGACACTAAGGAGCATTCCTACAATGGAATTTGTTTGACTTTTCTGATCCTCAATGAGAGAATAAGGTAAACAATAAAACCCTTTGGTATACATATAATTTATGTCCAACCAATCCTGTGATGACATCCTGATAATGTGTAGTCCCAGGATAGTAGTCATTAATGGATCTATATTATGTTGCGGGTGTAATTAGTCACTAGTAAAAGTCTTCAAATACCCTTTCCTGGCTTTACATTTTGCTCCCTTAATTACATTTAAAAAGGGATACTATTACTTTTTTTTGTGTGATATAAACAACCTACTCCACATTTTCTAAGTGAAAGATAATTTCTCAAATTAACCAAAAAATACACACTGACAATGTATGATTTCACAACTCAAGTTAATCCTTGGAAGCACTCTTTGTACCATTAGAAATGTAAATCATGTTAAATGTGATTCTACTGACCTTGCCCTAGCTACTAAGGGTAACGTGTATATTTATGTCAAAGTTACTAAAGCGCTATACAAAATCATTAACGAACAGCTGTAACTAAACCATTCCTGATTTCTCAGCTTAGGTACTAAAGTAATAAAACGGGACCATTCAGAATCTCAAAGCCATACTTTGGCCATGGGTTAGGTGGGACCTAACGGAATTTGTAAAATAGAAACTCTGGTTGACAGCCACAATGTCTTGTTTGAGGGAATGTAGCCAGAATTGCTTTTCAAGGGGTGATGTTTGTTTGGTCTAGTCTGTTATTTTAAATATGTTTGAAAATCAGATGTTTGGGAAATTGCTGTCCATTAATGATTCCCAAAATGTATTCATTTTGCACCAAGTGGGTAAAGTTGGTAGAATCTCATTCAAATATTAAGGCTCCTATAGATGCTTCCACCCTGAAACAACTCCAGCAGTGAAGATATAAACCTCTTTGTTTACAAAATGTTGGGAAAACTTTCCAGAATACTCTTTCACTTGAAATATGGATTAAGTTGTGTAGAACTGTAGGGAAAAATGTAATAAAATCTGTTTTTAGATGTAATTTTTTGGTAGTAACCTTTTAAAGACTAAGTGGTATGTAGACTTTTAGTCACTAAGTTGGTTACCCTTGACCATTGACATTTAAACCAAAGCCAGGCAATACTAGAACATTTCTTCTACCACTACATTCTTCAGTGTGTCCTTTTGGTACACGACTACCTCTCCTTCCCCCCGTCCAGGGCTCTTCTGTTCCGGTCCAAACCAAAGAGTCCAGGGCTCTTCTGTTCCGGTCCTGGAGGATGAGCAGTTGGGTTGTTAGGATTGCCACTAGATTCTATAGTCACAAACTGATATATCCCACCTATATCTACAGTTTGTCACCTTGCAATGTGCATTTTTAATGTAACCCTAAGCTTAACCTCATGCCTAACCTTAAATTATGACCAGAAAGCACAATTTTGTTAGCTATAGATTGAGTTTGTGGCTACAGAAGGTAGTGATGATGGAGCAGTTGCTGGATGGACATGGTGGTCCTGGGAGTGTAGGGTTGTGCCCATCACTGATCATGGGCATGATTGGAGACCCAGTTAAATCCAGCTTTGGAAGTGTTCCCCACCAATAACATGAAGAAAAAAAAATCTCAAATGCAAGCCTCCACCTTCACACAAACTTGGACTCCCCCGCCCAAAACCTATACAATTTGTAATTTATTTCTGACTGGGTGTGATAGAAACATCGGTGCTGTGCCGCAATAACCCTGCATCTGTATAATACCAAGACATGCTCCCTTATGCATTGAAGATGGGCCTATTTGCGCCTTTTGCAGTCAAACCTTTTCCCTCCCTTGTATGATTCCCTACACAAGTCTTTTTCTGGTGTTCTTTTGCTTGTTACTATGTTTGCCTCGGTGAGTCCGCCTTGGAGGAAACAGTGTGGCGTGAATGGCGGCATATTGGTAGTGCCGGACATGGGCTTTACCTGCACGTTCAACGGGTGAGGTTAGGAGTTTTGTTTGGACTTTTTAAACAATTTAACGGTGAATGTTTTTGGGTGTGACTATAAAACTGGATTCACAAATGTGCACAGCAGGAGAGGTGTTCTTGTCATTAATGCTGGATCGAAACTCAGGACTAAAGGAACTGGAGGGGAATTGTCTTCTTTCAAGTCCAACCTTACCTCTGTTGTGCGCTAAACATTTTACTAACCGCATAGGTTACAAAAATTACCTCTGTTGAATCAGTTCTTAATTGGTCTGCCCCTCGAGACAGAACTAGAATTTTTCATACTAATTTGTAATCAGAGCCTCTCCTCGAGCCAATTTGTGATTGTGAGAGGTGTGTGTGAATGTGTGTGTGGGGGCATGATTTATTTGGCTAAATGGTGGCAACGAATGCTAAACATGAGGGGGGGAAAGCGCACAAACTTTATTTTTGTATTAAAGCAGGTTGCCTTTTAGAATTCCTTCAAGTTTGACTCACTGAGGCAATTGGTATGTAGTTATTGAATGACTTTTTAAATTTGTTAAGCTTTTCCTTACCGTATTGCAGTGGTGGAATAAAAGCATCTAAAAGTATCCCTTTGTAAGAGTTCTGCTTTCTTATATAAGGCTCTACTAGGTCTGCAAGTGAATACTGTGTGTGGATGCTTGTTTTGATCCTTGTTTACATTATAGTGCCATTTTTGTCAGCTGTTTAGTCTATAGGCTGGTAGCTAGACCAGTGTTTCCCAATCCTGGTCCTCGGGACCCAAAGGGGTGCACGTTTTTGCCCAAGCACTCACACACCTGTTTCAAATGATTCCCTACCACTTACACACTTGATTGATGAAATCAACCTATAATCAAGTCTTTCATTTGAATCAGGTGTGTGAGTGCTTGGGCAAAAAAAGAAATGTGGGTCCCGAGGTTCAGGATTGGGAAACACTGGGCTAGACAATTTTTTGTTGTTCTTGGGACACATGTCTAATTAGAACCTGTCTCATGTTTAGTCCATTGCATGTCAAATTCTGAAAACACAAGTGTATGTCCTGCTTGTTGATCGTAACGTTCATTGACATTCACACATTCCAAATGTTAATTTAAACAGACTCAACGCAATTACCCAAAATGTGTCATCCATCCTCCAAACCAAATCCTCCCTCTCTCTACCTATCTGCAGCAGTGCCGGGATTTTGTGGGTGACGTGACCTAGCCCAACATAATAATTTTTTGGCACAAACGTCTGAGTTGTGTTTCATCTTAAGACATTAGCTACTTTGTTTACCCAGAACAGCACTGATGCACTCCAGGCAGCAACAGAATTAAAACAGAAACTGTTAACTTTGTAATGACAGGGAAAATCTAAGTATCTTTTGAGTTAGCACCTCTGACCCTGGGCTATTTTCCTGCATTCTTGAGCCCTCTGAAAGATAACCATACCCTGGAGTTTAGAATTTTAGTTCTGCACACTAAAGTTTACAAGCGTGGTTAAACTTCAACCCTCTCCTGGGGACCGCCCTGCCATTCCATCTATTTGATGTATCCTAGAGTTAGCACACCTGAATTAACTAATTAACAAGCCCTTACCTGTTGAATCAGGTGAGCTATTTCAGGGCAAAAACTAAACTGTGAGATGGCTCCCCAGGAGAGGGTTGAAGTTTAACCACGCTTGTAAACTTTAGTGTGCAGAACTAAAATTCTAAACTCCATACTACTAACTGAAATTATTATATTAATATACTTGGCAATCTGATATTACATGGCGGATCTCCGCTTCGACACTTGGCTTCGACACTTGGCTATCCTCCGTGCAGACGTTGACTAAAACATGAATGACATCATGACTCAATCCCCAGCAAAACGCTCAACATTTCTGCCTCTGCATGCCGCCCAAATTTCCGCCGGTGAAAAAATTGGCGTTTCGGTCAGCGGTTGCTGCTTCTGGTGTGTAAAGAGTTAACATGGTTGAGCTTTGACCGCAGGACCAAATATTGTGCGCGTTCTTGTGGGTGGCAGCCACCTTGCTTCAGCTTGCCTATGCCAGGCCCGCCAGGTTCGAGGCAAAGCTGCCGTCGAGCGTTCATTGTAAGTAACGGAGGAGGAAATGGTTGCCGCTTTTGGTGTTTTAGCAGCTTAATAATCCACAAATTAACTTGCATCATAAATAACCACTCATTTTTTAGTAATGATACATCGCTGGTTTAATCTCTGGCTCAGCCCGAACGGGCGACGTGGGGCCGCCCTCCCGTGGGCTCACCACCCACAGGAGGGACCATAAGGGGCCGGTGCGAAGAGGATCAGGCGGCAGTCGAAGGCAGGGGCCTAGACAACCCGATCTCTGGACACGGAAACTGGCTCTAGGGACGTGGAATGTCACCTCGCTGGCGGGGAAGGAGCCTGAGTTGGTGTGTGAGGTTGAGAGGTTCCAACTAGAGGTAATTGGGATCACCTCTACACACGGCTTGGGCTCTGGAACCACACTCCTTGAGAGAGGATGGACTCTTCACCACTCTGGAGTTGCCCATGGTGAGAGGCGGCGGGCCGCAATGTGTTGGAGTTTACCCCGGTGAACGAGAGGGTCGTTTCCCTGTGCCTACGGGTCGGGGATAGGTCTCTCACTGTTGTTTGTGCCTACGGGCCGAACGGCAGTGCAGAGTACCCGACCTTCTTGGAGTCTCTGGGAGGGGTGCTGGAAAGTGCTCCGAAGGGTGTCCATAAGGGTGTCCATCAGTGCACGTGGCACCAGGACACCCTAGGCCGCAGGTCGATGATCGACTTTGTTGTCGTCTCATCTGACCTGCGGCCGTATGTCTTGGACACTCGGGTGAAGAGAGGGGCGGAGCTGTCAACTGATCACCACCTGGTGGTGAGTTGGATCAGATGGCGGGGGAGGAAGCTGGACAGACTCGTCAGGCCCAAGCGTACTGTAAGGGTCTGCTGGGAACGTCTGGCCGAGTCTCCTGTCAGAGAGATCTTTAACTCCCACCTCCGGCAGAGTTTCGACTGGATCCCGAGGGAGGTTGGAGATATTGAGTCCGAGTGGACCATGTTATCCACCGCCATTGTCGAAGCGGCCGCTCGGAGCTGTGGCCGTAAGGTCTCCGGTGCCTGTCGAGGCGGCAATCCCCGAACCCGGTGGTGGACACCGGAAGTAAGGGATGCCGTCAAGCTGAAGAAGGAGTCCTATCAGGCCTGGTTGGCTTGTGGGACTCCTGAGGCAGCTGACGGGTACCGACAGGCCAAGCGGGCTGCAGCCCGGGTGGTTGTGGAGGCAAAAACTCTGGCTTGGGAGGAGTTCGGTGAGGCCATGGAGAAGGACTATCGGCTGGCCTCAAAGAGATTCTGGCAAACCATCCGGCGCCTCAGGAGAGGGAAACAGTGCCCTACCAATGCTGTTTACAGTAGAGGTGGGCAGCTGTTGACCTCAACTGAGGATGTCGTCGGGCGGTGGAAGGAGTACTTTGAGGATCTCCTCAATCCCGCTGACACGTCTTCCATTGAGGAAGCAGAGGATGAGGGCTCAGAGGTGGACTCGTCCATCACCCGGGCTGAAGTCACAGAGGTGGTCAAGAAACTCCTCAGTGGCAAGGCACCGGGGGTGGATGAGATCCGCCCTGAGTACCTCAAGTCTCTGGATGTTGTGGGGCTGTCTTGGTTGACACGCCTGTGCAACATCGCGTGGCGGTCGGGGACAGTGCCTCTGGGATGGCAGACCGGGGTGGTGGTCCCTCTTTTTAAGAAGGGGGACCGGAGGGTGTGTTCCAACTATAGGGGGATCACACTTCTCAGCCTCCCCGGGAAAGTCTATGCCAGGGTTCTGGAGAGGAGAATACGGCCGATAGTAGAACCTCGGATTCAGGAGGAACAGTGTGGTTTTCGTCCGGGCCGTGGAACACTGGACCAGCTCTATACCCTCTACGGGGTGTTGGAGGGTTCATGGGAGTTTGCCCAACCAATCCACATGTGTTTTGTGGATTTGGAGAAAGCATTCGACTGTGTCCCTCGCGGCATCTTGTGGAGGGTGCTTGGGGAATATGGGGTCCTGGGTCCTTTGCTAAGGGCTGTCAGGTCCCTGTACAACCGAAGCAGGAGCTTGGTCCGCATTGCCGGCAGTAAGTCAGACTTGTTCCCAGTGCATGTTGGACTCCGGCAGGGCTGCCCTTTGTCACCGGTTCTGTTCGTAATTTTTATGGACAGAATTTCTAGGCGCAGCCAGGGGCCGGAGGGTGTCAGGTTTGGGGACCACACAATTTCGTCTCTGCTCTTTGCAGATGATGTTGTCGTGTTGGCCCCTTCTAACCAGGACCTTCAGCATGCACTGGGACGGTTTGCAGCCGAGTGTGAAGCAGTGGGGATGAAAATCAGTACCTCCAAATCCGAGGCCATGGTCCTCAGTCGGAAAAGGGTGGCTTGCCCACTTCAGGTTGGTGGAGAGTGCCTGCCTCAAGTGGAGGAGTTTAAGTATCTAGGAGTCTTGTTCACGAGTGAGGGAAGGATGGAACGGGAGATTGACAGACGGATCGGTGCAGCTTCTGCAGTAATGCAGTCGATGTATCGGTCTGTCGTGGTGAAGAAAGAGCTGAGCCGCAAGGCGAAGCTCTCGATTTACCAGTCAATCTACGTTCCTACTCTCACCTATGGTCATGAGCTTTGGGTCATGACCGAAAGGACAAGATCCCGGATACAGGCGGCCGAAATGAGCTTTCTCCGCAGGGTGGCCGGGCGATCCCTTAGAGATAGGGTGAGAAGCTCGGTCACCCGGGAGGAGCTCAGAGTAGAGCCGCTGCTCCTCCACATCGAGAGGGGTCAGCTGAGGTGGCTTGGGCATCTTTTTCGGATGCCTCCGGAACGCCTTCCTGGGAAGGTGTTCCGGTCCCGTCCCACCGGGAAGAGACCCCGGGGAAGATCTAGGACACGCTGGAGGGACTATGTCTCCCGGCTGGCCTGGGAACGCCTCGGTGTCCCCCCGGAAGAGCTAGAGGAAGTGTCTGGGGAGAGGGAAGTCTGGGCATCCCTGCTTAGACTGCTGCCCCCGCGACCCGGCCCCGGATAAGCGGAAGAAGATGGATGGATGGATGGTTTAATCATCACAATCACAGCCAATGCTGAACTGTCAAATCCATGGCTGAGTTGGTGCCCGTTTTCATTCGTACCATATTCAAAATGACGGTTCTTTTTCAGCAGGCTATGTAAAAAACACAACATTGCAGTCTTTCCTTAATTACGCATACTCAGGCGTTTGAAAGGACATATCTCCCTAATCCTATCAATAAAATGTGTAGTTGAATGTTTTACTGTTGGTTAACTTTCAGATGCCTTAAGGGTTAAAATTAAAAGACCACTGCAAATTGAACACTTCTGTTCCCACTCAAAACTTCCCTTTTCAACCTTTTAAAAAAGGTGCAGTGGTTTCTTAATTTCTTCCGGAGCTGTATATTAAAAAAATCAAGTTTATAAATATAATTAGAGACCGATTTAAAGCTATAAGTAAGCAATAAGGCACAAGGGGGTGCCTTACTGGCTCCAGGAATAAGCAACATAAGCGCTTCTAGGGAACCCCCGACTGATAGGGGAGAGGGGGCCCCAACTTAAATTTTGCTTAGGGACCCCAAAAGGATAGAGCCGGCACTGAATATATCATAAACCCCAGAGATTCCTTATTGCTCTTATGGAACCAACAATTCAAGCAGTAAAAAGTGATGTGATTTGTCATACCTGTGGAATATGGTCACATATACCAAGGGTATCAGCTAATCATTATTCAGGATTCAAACCACTCTGTTTGAGTTTAATTACAAATGTAATGCTATATTTATAATTTTAGACAAATGGGATTTGTTTGTATAATAAAAGCCAATCATTAGAACTGTTACATATTCCTAATAAGGACATACAAAACAGTCTGAGGTTACAAAGCAGAACATATCTACAGCTTGCAAACTAGCTAGCAAGATGTGTTGGCATCAAGTAGTTGTCTCTGGCACAGCTAGTGATATTGATGTGACTCAAACAACTCAAATGCTGGCTTTCCAAATACCTACAGACTGCACTGTATTATACAAATATTATACTGAACTTTCTTTTGTGTGGGGTATTCATATTTGGCAGGGTCATCTTTCACTGTGAAAACTGCCTTAAGTGTTTTGGGTTTTTTAAGTATCATGTACACCAGGTGGACATGAGCCCTTTGGACCACACCTCAGGACTACCTGGCCCAAATGACTCCGCTGTTCCAGTCCAAAGTCCTCCTGGTTGGGTTGCAGATAAAGTTGCTGTCAGATAATTCCTGCTGCCACTGCCCACCCCCGGTCCTTGTCCAGCAGACATGGATTCTGTTTAAGGACTCTGGTCACAGCCCACTAGCATTTATTGACCTGCTTGTCATCTAATTATGCAAAAACACTGATGTGGCCACAAAGGTAATGTATTATTCAACCAGCGTAATACTCATGTATTTGCTTGGTCATTATGGGGTAAGGTGTGGACAGTGATGAGGGGAAAAATCTATTCAGTCAATTTCAGAATAAAGCTGGAGGCTTAATTGAATAAAATGTGGAAAACATTAAGTGGGCTGAATACTTTCAGAATAGACTGTATATGTATACACATACGACCCAGTCCCATCTGGAAAGACAATCTGAGTTAGGGACAAGAAGGTAAATAGAGATTGTCACTGAACGCTCTATAGCTGGAACACTGGTAGTAACGTCTGTGGTCATAGCCTGGACCGGCAGTTATGTCTGTTGTTGTACCACTTCTCTCACTCAAGAATCTGATGGCCCGAACTCCACTACTGGGCCGACCTCCACTGCTGGCCCTCCTCTGTCAGTAAACCCTGAGAAAAAAAACGAATTTACACAGACTGTCATACATACAGACTGACTGAAAGACAGACCTTACTGACAGACACACAGACCTGAGAGTTGACAGGCAGACCTGACAGACATACAAACAGACTGACCGACCTGACAATTCTCCCCAGTGTATGCTAGAGGACGGACTCATTAGACTTGACTATTAAAAGTCAGGCAATCCTCCTAGACATAATCACTAAGAGAGAAAACCGGGCATTTTAGCCTTCTACTTACTGGAGTCAAGTAATGAAACGTAATCTGTAGTCCAAGTCAGTTCCATCAGAAGTCACCCAAGAAGTCACCCAAATTGCCCTGATCAAAAGTTGACATACCCTGGAATGTTTGGCCTTGTTATAGACACACAAGGTGACACACACAGGTGAAAATTACAATTAAAGGTTAATTTCCCACATCTGTGGCTTTTTAAATTGCAATTAGTCTCTGTGCATAGTCAATGAGTTTGTTAGATCTCACGTGGATGTACCGAGCAGGCTAGATACTGAGCCATGGGGAGCAGAAAAAACTGTCAAAAGATCTGCATAACAAGTTAATGGAACTTTATATAGATATAAAAGGATATAAAAAGATATTCTAAAGCCTTGCAAATGCCAGTCAGTACTGTTCAATCACTTAAGAAGTGTAAAATTCAGGGATCTCTTGATACCAAGCCAAGGTCAGGTAGACCAAGGAAGATTTCAGCCAAAACTGCCAAAATTGTTCAGGATACAAAGGAAAACCCACAGGTAACCTCAGGAGAAATACAGGCTGCTCTGGAAAAAGGTGTGGTTCTTACAAGGAGCACAATACAATGATACATAAATGAGCTGCATTGTTGAGTTGCCAGAAAGAAGCCGTTACTGTGCCAATGCCACAAAAAAGCCCAGTTATAATATGCCTGACAACACCTTCACACGCCTTACAGCTAATGGCACGCTGTCATTTGGAGTGACGAGACCAAAATTTGGTTTGGAGAGGAATCAACAAGGCCTATAGTGAACAGAATACCATCCCCACTGTGAAGCAAGGTGGTGGCTCACTGATGTTTTGGGAGTGTGTGAGCTCAATAGCATCGAGCCACTCTGGGGAGATCTCAAACGTGTGGTTCATAAAAGATGAACAAAGACTTTGCATGACCTGGAGACATTATGCCAAGACGAATGGGCAGCTATACCACCTGCAAGAATTCGGGGCCTCATAGACAACTATTACAAAAGACTACACACTGTCATTGATGCAAAAGGGGCAATACACGGTATTAAGAACTAAGGGTATGCAGACTTTTAAACAGGGGTCAGTTAATTATTTTCTTTGTTGCCGTGTTTTTTTCTGTGATTGTGTCATTCTGTTATAACCTACAGTTGAATGGGAGTGTTTTGCCTGCTCACTCATGTTTTCTTTACAAATGTACATTCTCCAAGGGAATGCAAACTTTTGAGAACAACTTTAGTTTTGTCCTCCATATACATATCTTTTAATATGCCATCCGTACAAGGGTGTAGGAGCATGGGGGGACATTTCTAAAACAGATAAATGGGTTCCCCCCCACAAAAATAAGAACATTCTGCAAACATTTTAAATGTGCCCCATCCCACATATGAAACTCACTCCTATGCCCTTGCATCCATTTGACATCGCAGTGAAATATATAACGATCTTTGTATCACAACTAAGGATGATGAAGTTAGGATTAAATATCTATCATATAAGTTCAAATATTTAGAAGGATTTTTCTCTGGAGTGTAGACCTACTTAAGCGGCCTTATCATTACGTGTTGAACATATAAGCAATTAGAATCTTTTTTATTATGTGGAACAACAGAACTCATTACATTAAGAAACGTCCTAATTAATACTTAGGAAAAGTGTGGTCTACATTGGATTTTCGCAATTTGAATAAAACTTAACATTAATTGTATCAAGTGGTTTTTGAAAAACTCACAGACATTGTTATGACAAGCAAATTACATCCAGCGGTAACCATTGGATTGTCATTTTCTACCTGAACTGCATAGTCCTTTTTAAATGAATCTTGGTATTGGTTTAAATTACATTTGAAAAGATCGGTGACTGCTTTGTCTTAACATGTCTGTTTGAACCAAAAAAAAATAATAAGAAAAGTCAGACTTGTAGTATGATTTTTATTTGAGAAATTTATATTATATGGTCAAGTGTCTGCCAAACTGGGGGAAATGGCCGTTACCAAAAATGTAATAGCATATAGGGTATTTAACAGACTCTCTACCCTCCTCAGTAATACCAAAATATGACTGGGTAGAAAATTCTAAAGACATGTAAGCATTGTAACATTGCTGAAAAATATGTACCCAATAACTGCCACAATGACGTAGTCATCCTTATGAATGTGATATAACCTAGCTTAAAAGTTGAATTGAGAGCAAACTATGGCGTGTCCAAATAACAGCTAAATGTTTGTCCCAGTGTCCCTTTAAAAGGTCAGTCTCATTGCCCCTTAGCAACATCCTTTTTGTTCTTCCTATTTTTCTTTGCACCTACTGAGGAACCAGTCTGTTTCTCAGTGGTGGTTGGCACTAGAACCTCCATGTCCCTGTCTTTCATTTTCCTCTTCCTTTTCCGCTTCCTCTTCGCTCCTCCTAAGGTTCTGGTCTGTTCCTCATCTGGGCTGGCTTTGTCAGTCACATCCAAATCTTTAGTGGTGTTACCAGGCTCCTGAACTTCCTCATCTCCATTTTCTGTGATGTTGGCCTCTTCAGCTTCAGCCTTTTCCTCACTGGCAGAAGGATTAAATAAACTCATCTCAGCGACCGGATTGCTACAAGGAAGGTGAGCATTAAAAATGTTAAGTTGTTAAAACCTCATGCAGCAAACTGTGTAATCTAAACCTTTTGTCTACAAATTGCAGTTTTCCTTATTGAGAGTTTGAATGTGATTAAATAGGAATGTCTGACTGATACCCACAGTGTTTGGGTGGATTGTTCGTTTAGACTCTGTGCTGTGTGTCGCTCCAGCAGTGCCACAAAGAATCCATGGGTGAGGGTTTTAGTGGTGCTGGCTCGTAGACAGTGTGTGAGGGGAGACAGGCCACGCTCAGGCCACTGCTGGAGCAGTGGAACCAACCTGCAAAAACAAAAAAAGCCTCAGGTTAATGTCAGTAAAAAAAAAGAATACTTTCAATTTTTATGATCTCTTCAATATTTGGGAACATTTCTGGTACCCACCTAAAGCTAGGATTCTGCTGGAGGCAGGCGGCCACCACTTGCTCATTCTCCTCGGAGTGGATAGAGCATGTTGAGTAAACCAGGCGCTGCAGGCTGGGGAAACGCAGGGCGTGATTGAGACAGCGCAGCTGGAACGCCGCCAGAGCCTTCAGACGACGACTGTCCTTCTCCTTCTGGGAGGACGACACCTCGTCCCTCAGACACACCATCCCTGAGACAGACAAACACACATCTATAGTTTCAACATTTAAAAGAAGTTAGATGTACAAATTACACATACACATCCTTTATATTTTAGTCCTTAAAAAGTCCCTCCAGGATATTTAAATTTTTTCGTAATTTCTGCATCCAAAAACTCTCTGAAATTCTGTTATACATTCAGCAGTTTCTTTTGTATGATTTTAATTTAACTTACATTTTCAGTTTTAGGAGGAGTTTAAGTACAATGAATAATACAAAACAATGACTAACTTTTGTAAATTTTTGAATTCTTGAGGGACTGCTTGTGGTCATTGAGCTGCGTCTCTTGGAAAGGTTTGACCACATTTCTTGGAAAAGTGGTCAAACCTTTGGCCAGATCTCTCACATTACTGAAAAATAAATGGTGCCTTCATAAAAAATGTTTTATTGTTGTTCCGTCAGACCACAGGACAGTTTTCCATTTGGACATGGACACAATTTTCATAATTATGGCTCTTATACACCCCCACAATCGATTTGAAACAACGAAGATGCAATTGAAGTGCAGATTTTCAGCTTTATTTCAAGGGGTTGAACAAAAATATCATACGAAATGTTTAGGAATTGCAACCATTTTCATACAAAGCCCCTGTATTTCAAAGGCTCAAATGTAATTGGATAAATTAGCACAGTCATGAATACAATTGTCATTTTTTATACTTTGTCGAGAATCTGGAACACATGGATAACACCAAACGCTGGGTTTCCTCCTTTGTGATGCTTTGCCAGGCCTTTACTGCAGCTGTATTCAAATGTTGTTTGTTCGTGGGTCTTTCTTCCTTAAGTTGTCTTCAGCAAGTGAAATACATGCTCGATCATGTTGAAATCAGGTGATTGACTTTGCCATTACAGAATATTCCACTTCTTTGCCTTAAAAATACTCCTAGGTTATTTTTTCAGTATGTTTTGGGTCATTGTCCATCTGTAAAGTGAAGCGCCATCCAATCTACTTTGCTGAATTTGGCTAACTGAGCAGACAATATATCCCTATACACAGAATTTATGTCTGCTTCTGTCAGTGTGATGGCATTGGCACTAGCCATGCATGCCAATGCCATCACACTGCCTCCACCATTCTTTACAGATGTGGTATGCTTCGGATCATGAGCCATTCCGAGCCATTCCAAGCCTTCACCATACTTTCTTCTTCCTGTCATTCTGGTACAGGTTGATCTTAGTTAGAATGTCCCAAACTGTTGATGTGGTCACTACTAAATGTTCCTCCCATCTCTCTGATGGAGTTTTTATTTATTTATTATAATAAATGATACATTGGAATAAAACGAACAATATATATTGAAACCCCTGAGGCGTCCGAAGTGACTTACTGGAAGGCACTACAGTATTACTTATTATTTTTGCAGCCTAAGTATGGCCTGTTTCACTTGCATTGAGAGCTCCTTTGTCTGCATGTAGTGGGTTCACAGCAACAGCTTCAAAATGCAAATGCCACACCTGCAATCAACTCCAGACATTTCACCTGCTTAATTGATGAAAAAGAGGGGACTACATATTAAAGAGCTGTAATTCCTTAAACCATTCCTCAAATTTGGATTTGAATAATGTACCCTCAAATTTAAGCTGTGAAACTGCACTTACTAATTGTAATTTGAATGTCTTTTGGTAAACAGACAAAATAACAAAACTTGTCCGTGTCCAATTATTTCCAGACCTAACTGTATATGGTTTCTTCTTTGCATGGCTGAGTTTTAACTTGCATTTGTTCATGCAGCGACTTACTGTGATCACAGACGGTTGTTTTCACAAACGCCTCGGAACCCATGCAGTGATTTCACCTACAGAATCATGTCTGTTTTTAATCCAGTGCTGCCTGAAGGCATGAAGATCACAGCCATCCAATATTGGTTTTCGGCTTTGTTCCTTGCGTACAGAGATATCTCAGAATTCTCTAAATCTTTTAATGATATTATGTACCGTAGATGATGAGATCCCCAAACTCGATACAATTTTACATTGAGAAACCTTCTTAAAATTGTTGGACTATTTGCCTGATCCTCTCTGGGATGCTCTTTTTTTTATATCCAATCATGTTACTGACCTGTTGTCAGTTAAAATAATTAGTTGTGATTATAATAATAACATTTTTTTTTTTTTTGCATTACACAACTTTTCCTGTCTTTTGCTGACCCTGTCCTGGTTATTTTGAAACATGTTGCTGGCATCAAATTCAAAGTGGGCATTTCTTTTTCAACACTTAATATGTCGTCTTTATACAGTTTTCTATTAAATATAGGGTTTAAATAATTTGAATATCATTGTGTTATTTCTATTACCATTTTACACAGCTTTGCAAATTTTGTGTAAACAGGGTTAAACACCCCATATTGACAAAACATTATTTTTTTTTTTAGAAATGTGCCAATTTATTGAAAATTAAAAACAAAAATGTACATAAGTATGCAGACCCTTTATTTAGTACATTGTACTCTGCTTTTGGCAGTGATCACAGCTTTGAGTCGTCTTAGGTATGTCTCTACAAGCTTTGTACAACTGTATTTGGGCAATTTCTACCATTCTTCTTTCGAAATTCTCTCAAGACCTGTCAGACTGAATGGCGAGCATCGGTGAACTGCTATCTTCAGGTCTCCCCACACGTTTTCAATTGGGTTCAAACCCGGGCTTTGGCCGGGCCACTAATACATTCACAGACGAAGCCACTCCTGCACTGACTTGACTGTCCGCTTCTCGGTCATTGTCGTGCTGAAAGATTAATCTTCACCACAGTTTGATGTCCTGTGTGATCCGGATCAGGTTTTCTTCATGGACCTCTCTGTTCATCCTTTTCTCAATTCTGACCAGTCTTCCAGTCGCAGCTGGAGTGAAGCATCTTCACAGCATTATGCTCCCAGCCCCATGCCTCACTGCAGGGATGGATGGGTCCCATCAGACCATAATATATTTTTCCTAATGCTCTCAGAGTACTTCATGCGTCATGTCATATACCTTTTACTAAGGAGTGGCTTCAGTCTAGCCACTCTACCACTGACTTATGGACCGCTGCAGAGTAGGTTGTTCCTCTGGCAGGTCCCCCCAACTCTGCAGAGAAACTCAGAATCTCTGTTAGTATGGCCAAGGGATTCTTAGCCACCTCCCTGACCAAGGCCCTTCTTGCCTGGTTACTTAGTTTGGAAGGATAGCCAGCAGAGCAAGTGTCTTGGTGTTTCCAAACGTATTCCCTTTCAAAATGATTAAGCCCACTGTGCTTCTGGAAACGATCAATACTTGGGCTCCAATCAAGTTCTAGAGACATCAAGGATGAGCAAAACATTTTACATATTGCAGCCATTTCAATTATTCTTTGAGAAGGTACTTTTGAGTTACAGCTTCTTTCTTGCCAACTTCCAATACATTCCATTTTTATGCAGATCTGTTGATATGACGGATCGCTGATCAATTACTCAAGTCCCAGCCACTGAACTCTGTAGATCCTTCAAATAGATTTTTGCATTTGTGACTTCTCACATCTCATCTGAGTGTTGAGTTTAGGGACAGCCTTACCTTGGTAGTGCGATTCAGCTCCCAATTCACAATTCAACTGTGCCAACTGCGATATCAAAATGTGTATAATATTATTTTGCTAATTTATTAGTTTTCTAATCTATGCATTTGTATTCTGTAGAATGCTTTTTGGTCTTAAAGGATTCACAGTCTGAGCAATGGTCTTTCCACCCTGGGGTTTTCTCAAGACAGTGTGACAGCAACTTTAATGGTTCACAAGTGGAGGTCAATGGTAATGTGACTATGTCCGTGAAAGGGCAATTTCATCGGTCAACTGGAAGTTTCCACAGCACTGGGTTTGAAAACGTATAAAAGCAGTTTGTAAATAATACATTTTGAGTATCAGTGTTTTAAAATATCAAATATAAAACAAAATGTATGTACCATTTGTAATTCAGTAATATTAGAAAATTGTACAGGGGTTTCAATACTTTTGCAAGGCACTGTATTTTATTTTTCAACTACATGTATTCTTACCTGATCCGCTGCAGGATGGATCCAGTAGAATGTACTTCACATCTTTATACTGCAGCGCATCCGGTTCCACCTTTAGGAAGTCCTGATTGGCCAGCTGCTGACATGTAACTCCCGCACGAAGGAGGAGTGTGGACATGGTTGCCAGACGCTTGGCATCAAGGTCAAAAGCAAACAACCTCCTTCAACACAGGCAAGAAAGATGAGGTTGGGGTCAAAGGTATTAGGTGAGACTAGTAGACTTTTCAATGAGCTTTGAAAATGGAAGAATTTCAAGAGATATAATTTAATAGAAAACAAAAAAAGTCACTCTACAGTCATTTTTTAAATATACAGTATCTCACAAAAATTTGTACACTCCTCACATTTTCGCAAATATCTGATTATATCTTTTCATGTGACAACACTGAAGAAATGACCCTTTGCTACAATTGTTTGGTTTAGTGAGTGTACAGCTTGTATAACAGTGTACATTTGCTGTCACCTCAAAATAACTCAACACACAGCCATCAATGTCCAAACAGCTGGCAACAAAAGTGGGTACACCCCTAAGTGAAAATGTCCAAATTGGGCCCAAAGTGTCAATATTTTGTGTGGCCACCATTATTTTCCAGCACTGCCTTAACACTCTTGGGCATGGAGTTCAGTATTATACAGTATTTACCCATGTAGCTCACTCAGTAAGAGCAAGGTGCTTATGACACCAGGCTTTCGTATTTGATTCCCACTGGACGAGATAAAAAAGAAAGTGCATTCACTACTAGAAATTGCTCTGCTAAATTACTTAAATGTTCAGTGTATTTACAATTCAGACAATTTGGAGTTGGATAATTGTTTGCATTATGATTTACAAGACATTACTACATTCTATGTAAGACACCAATTATATTACATAAGGAATATTTAAATAATGTTACTATATAAGTTGGCCATACTCTCTAATAATTACTCTGACTATAGGATACTAGGAAAAAAGATTTTTATCCTGTCCAACAATGTTATGAATTACAAAGAAGACAATAACCAAAAAATACAATAAATGGATGTAAAATGTACTGGTTACTGAGATCAAACAGTAGGCAAGTTCAGCCTCATAGTACCAATTTGCTTAAAGGTTTAGACCCACAGAGAGTAGCTGTTGCATGTAAAATAGCTAATGTCAATCTTAATAAACTAAACAGCTATTTAGTTCTTCAACATGTGGCAACTACTAGAATTCAGGGATTTTTAAAAAATATTTTTACCAGAAAACTACAACGAGCCACAACCCTGATTCCAAAAATGTTGGATGCTGTGTAAAATGCTAATAAAAACAGAATGCAATTACGTGCATATCATTTAATCCCTATATTTAATAGAAAATAGTACCAAGACAACATAGCAAATGTTGAAACTCAGAAATTGTTGTTACACCTTTTGGAAAAAGATATGCCCATTTTTTATTTGATTCCTGCAACATGCTTCAAAAAAGTTGGCACAGTGGCATGTTTGTATTACACAACTTTTCCAGTCTTTTGTTGCAGGCATCAATTTCAAAGTGGGCATACATTTTTCAAGGAACAATAACATTTCTACGTTTCAACATTTGATATGTTGTCTTTGTACTATTTTCCATTGAATATAGGGATTAAATTGTACATCTTTGCATTCTGTTTCTATTTCCATTTTACACAGTGTCCCAACTTTTTGGGAAACACTGTTGTAAATGGAATAGATGTCCTTTTCTGATTAAAATCATTGTTTAGAGTTCAGAATTAAATCAAAGGTCATCAACTATGTCAACTATTATTTTTATTAGTTAGCTACTTCTGAATGTTACACATTGTTTTTTATGTTATTTTAAGTAGGGGCTCCATTTCAAACCAAACCTATTTCAAGGTTATCTTTCTAGAAATAAAGCATTTAATCCAAGATATCCATGCAAGTTAACCCATCAGGTCTTAATACAGTGGCTGTAGATTTGCACAAAATCCTGTTCTGATCTATCAACGTATCTGTGTTTTTTTAGATTTCAGCTAACCTGTCAATGGGAATCCAAATAAAAAAATAATTGGATTCTCACTAGTGAGAGAGAAAACATGACTTGGTTGCTGAAAAATATACTGTCTACTCCCATAACATGAGTTCGAAATAGTACTGGGGAATTGGGATGATTATAAGGCCAGTTAATCACAAAAGTGTTTACAAAGACCACCACTGGACTTAACATCACCTAATTATTTCCTACCAGTCACAAATGACTGAGAGAAAGTATATTGCTGATCTACTGAGCATGGTATTTAGTCCAATATTAGTCTTAATATTGGCCCTCCATAGTTTTATTTCAGTCAAGCTTTACCCTTTGTTTTTCATGATGGCAGCAAGGTGGCTGGTTTTGTTTCCCGGTGCTGCACAGGCATCCAGGACGTGGCTGCCTGCAGGAGGGTTTAAGAGGTACGCAGGGAGACAGCTGGCCTGTTGGGAATTTAAAGAAACACAATGGTCCTGTCAGAGTACCTTCAAAGAAAGCAGTTGAGATGCATTCTATCAGAACAGACGTGACACGATACCTCCTCAGGCTGCACAGAGGCAAAGAAAACAAAGGAAAAACCAGTTACAGACCTTATGAAACCTTGATGAAATTCAACTTGTTGAGAATTTCTCAAGATGATATGACATAGTGTAAGATGTTTTGGATGTTACATTGCCTGTGACTGGCACCAACTTCTCTTTACATGATGGTGAAACATGCAACTTTCAGGATACTTCCATGTAGTCTGTAATAATTTCTTCTTAACAAAAACTGGGGTCAGCTCTGGGGGGAAGAAACAAACGCTGCAGGCTTTGTCGAAAAGCCAAAACCAGCCTCCTACTCTGAAATGGGTACAGTTCCTGCATTTCAAATGTTAAATTAACTCAAACATACAGACTTTAAGGATAATTACAAAAGCGCTTTTAACTGGTTAGTTGAAACTTAATGTAATTTGTTTCCGAGCCAGCAATACAGGGCCTGGAGGGAATTCCTAGTTGACAACACAGAGTACCCCATATCCCCAAAAAGTGGGAAATAGAAAATGAAGAGAATTACAAAAGACAAGGACTTGAATAGTGGATGTTTGAAACATGGGAGTTTGGAAGAACAATAAGACACCCGACTCATTGTTTGGTTTATTTAATAAGAATGTATTTTCAATATATTTAGGCTCCAGACTGAGCTGGGCTTTATTTTATCATTGGGAGTGTGCAATGAATAAACATAATTATTTTGAAAACTCAAGAAACTCACGTTTTCACCGGTAACACAGTTCCTGTTCTTTTAGGCACCTGTTGGTCTGATCTCATTAGGTTAACCTTCGCACAGAAATGCACATGAACAATTCTCACCTTGTCTTGTAAAATAATGTGGCCAGCCTTGTACAGATAGTGGTCATGGAAGTCTGTCTTTGCTGAGAAAACCAGCAGGTCTGAAAGGTGCAGGTCACCAACAAAGGATTTGCCGTTCAGTTTCAGGTCATCAAGCCTGGAGATCAGATACATACTCTTTGTTGTTCATTTCCCTCATGTTAACCTCAATCACTATAATCAACAGATGCTTTGTCTAAAACAAACAAGAAGCCCATGACTGACCTGTAGGCTTTACCCAGGTAGGAGAAGCCCTCTCTCTTGAAGTAATCGACAGTGTCCTCCACTGTGGTCTTTAACGTGTTAACACGCACATATCTCGGGAGCTGGTCGCCTAAGGACCAGAATACGTTAAACACTTTCATGAAAACTGGCAATATTGTCAGTGCAACATGATTGATTATAAATGTTAACAGTCGCATTCCTGGGACAATTCAACAATTCATGTTTTCTAACTGGAGTGTAAAGGACCAATCAATCTAACCTTCACACTGCTGGAGATTAGAGGGGAGCAGGTCCAGGTTGCAGCTGACCTTCTGCTTGATCTTCATGCGGGCCAGGGCAGCCTGCAGTCTGGATCGATGCTTCAACATCAGTGTCTTCCAAGCGCCACCACACTTCAGCCCCTTACCGATGACAAGGTCATACACCAGGACCTGTGATCGGCAGGACCAAACAAGTCTTTTAGCATTTTTTTAACCCTACTGCGTGTGAATCTCACAGGGTGTGATTTAAAGATTTAAAAAATGAACTATGGCACGCAATTAGTCTTCAATTAAGATAAAAACAATTATCATGGACGAAATGGACTGGGTGTTTTGTAAAAAAAAAAAAAAAGCTTGGGGAAGAGAATCAGCACAATTTCACATTACCTTGGCTAGATTCATTTTTATCTTAGTATGTTTGAGGAGCTTGGTGGACTCAATGATCTCTTGTAGGATGGATGAAAACTTCTGTGTCTCACACACCAGGGCAAAGAGCTGCTTAATATTCTGGTGAAATAAAAAGATAATAACACAGAGTCATACAAACAACTGATGTAAATGAAAAAGTATATCTATACAGGGAAGAGGATTTGCTGATAGGCATGAAAACCAAGTTGTTGCTGTGCATGACGTTACCGAAATTTTTTAACTAGCTAGCTAGCAATCTAATACCTGAAATTTACTCTCGTAAACCAAAGTCTTTACAGCAGCCTGCTTCGTCTCCACTTTCTCGAGAATCTCAGCAGCTTTGTTGTACAAAGCCATTTTAACAAAAGTAGTTCACAATATTCTGTAACTGTATTTATTCATTCACAGATAACGTGTTATCAAAATGTGACTGCGGCTCCTAGATCTCCACTACACCCACGTTTTCGCAGGTCTACCATAGATATGGATAGAGTACTGCAGTGGAAGAAACGCCGTTTCACCATTGACATTTTTCTCTTAGGGATTTTAATGGTTGACTAGAAAAAACGTGTGTTACCGCCCCCTACTGAGCTGGATGTAGAAAAAATATATTGTTACTAAAAAAGTATTTTCTCTTTAACTACCTAACCAACACTGACACAAATAATGAAATAAATCGTTTTACACAGGATCAGGACTGAGAGGGCGACTGTAAAATGCTTGGGAGAACTACTGTCACCTCCTGTTTCACATCCCCTTACTGAATGTGCGTAGGGTGATGTTCCTTGTCAAAAAACGATAGCTCAGACAAACTTTCAACACTTTCTCTGTTCACCATGCATGTTAATTGGCAAACACCAACCTGCAATATATCTTCTCAAGTAGCTTGCTTCCACTTCTCTCAGCGCACCCAAACTTAACAAAGGCCTTATTCCAAATTGCAAAGCACTTCACTTCGTAAGTCAATATTCTCTTTAATTCCACTGCTCTCTTCTGTTCTTTTGAGAAACTAAAATAAGACCACTTCTGGTTACTTGAGGAACTGCTACACAATCTTTAAATCCTCATATACTGTAGACCTTGCAAATACACCAAGTAATCCATGTAGATCTTATTCCAAATAATTTTTACCATCTCGAAACACAGTATTTTCATCTAATTCAATCATTGTCACATTTATTTTGTCCCATTCTTTGATACTACAGTTTTTCAATCATTGTCTTATTACTCAATACACTTTCACCTTCAAACTTCTGTCTCCCCCATTTTGACATTGAAGGCTTTCCTAATTAATACTGTCAACATTGTTTGATCCTGATAACCAACATTGGATTGGGCCCTGTCAAGGCTTCTGGAAATTCATATATTTCCCCATAAACATTTTGAAAGCACTCCTAGTTTCAATTAGCTCAGAATCAGTTGCTTTATCTGAATCAATTACATGTTTGTGAGGTTGAACTTTTCAGATGTAAGGAGATATTGGATGGATGATCTTGGATGGAAGATTTTGGATGGAAGATTTTGGATGTGAATGTTGTTTCCGCTTTACAAAAATCATATTTATCCATATATCTCATTATTACTGGTCCCCCACAGAGATCTTAGTATCTATTCAACATAATGTGCAAGTACTATAATAAACAATATTGTCTAAATGTGTATAACATTTGACTTTCGAAACAGGATCTTTGTGTGAGGCTTACATGAAACACAAATAGTTGAGGTTTACATGGTAATAAAAATGCTGAGCAAGGGTAAGCAAATCACACGCCTTATTTGAAGTTAATCTAAAATTCCTAATGGGACAAATGAATGGTTTCATGCTAAACAAGCCACTTTCAACCACTTTCAGGCTTAGGTTTTTTCAATAAGATATATTTGCAGAGCACAAGTTGAGGGTGTTACTGAATATAAACTTATGCCCACTGAATATAAAGTTACGCCCACTAATGTTAGCCATTGTTTGTTTGGGGGCATCCTAGTTTGACGTAGGTTTGACGTGTAAAGTAACGTTCAAACTTTATCTCAGTGTCTGTGTGCTTTCATTCGATATCTTTTGTCAAGATATAACACCAGGTTAAAGTGGTTCAAGCATAGATACAGAAAACAAAAGTGTATTTGCTTTGACTACTTGTTGAAAAATCGCTCTAGTCTGATTATACTTGTATCACTTATGTTAAAGTACTTTTTTACTTCCAAGACCATTTGCAGAGACTGAAATACCATTGAATTGTATTTTCTTTCAGGATTAAAATTGTTTGAGAATATACAACTGAAATGTATTAATTTAAAGACTGGAGTGCCTCTAAAAATAGTTTGAAATGTTTTGATTACAGTCAAGAATGAGACATTTGTGGTTTAGAAAGCTGAGTGTAGTTATAATACAGATACATGCAGGCATACTGTTCTGAAAGGCTTTTGCAGAGACCTGTCGGTTCTGCTGTGTAAATCTGACTCGTTTTCATGCAAATCATTGTGATCTTATTGCTTTGACTTGCTTTGTTCAATTTAACAGCAATGTTCTAGAAAGTTTAAATTGGTAATTGAAGTTGAATTCTCCATAGCCTGTTGCAGAAAGGTGGCAAGTTTCAGTTTGCACCACGTAGATGTCAGGGCAATCTGTTTACAGAAATATACTTTTTTCCGGGGGTGCCTGGCACAAGAACATTTTACAATTATTGGGTAATGACATGGTTATGGACTTAAAACATTGTTGGGAGGAATATAAAAGTGTTACATGTCTAAGGATTGATTATCTGAGGTCTAATTTATCCTGAAAGATGATTCAATGCCATTAATTACTAGTAGGACAGGTCCAAAAGAGCACAACATATATTCTTAGTCAATTAATGTAGTCCAAAAGATCAGTGCATGATAAACGCACGTACTTAAAAAACAAACAAAAAAACACCAGACCAATGGCAAACGTCAATAGGCGTAACTTTATGTTCAGGAACCCCTCATATTAAGTAACGCCACCGACTTGCGCTCTGCAAATAGCCGCGGTTATGTGGGGATTATGACGCGTTGACTATCACCCTCTCAGCGTCCTATCCTTCTCTATGGGATGGGAAATGCAGGCTACTTTACGGCCTGCTGAGAAATTGAAGTGTTGATTTACGTTAGGACTCGAAGTACTCTGTTGCTGACTGAACACTAATTTGAATGAATGCATGTGTAAAAGAAGTTGCATTAGTTGTTTTTAGTTATCACTACACCATTGTTATTATTTAAATGCAACGATATTGCTAGTCGAGCGAAGTTGCAGCACAAGTCACTAGAGTCTAGTCTAAGGAGTTTGCTAGCTAACGTTTATCGTGTGACCTGCTGTTGCAATTCTAGCCAGTGCTAACGTGGCACAAACAAGGGGAAGATGGAGTTTGCTGCTCTTATTGCCTTGACCTTATTAATAGGAATGCTGATAATTTTAGTCGCTATCGCAGTGGGAAAGCAGAAAGGAGAATTAAGTGGACAACTGGAGCAAAAAGAAGTTAATTCTGTTGGTAAGTTCAGTTGATTTCCTACAGTAGTCCTAGTTTGTTTGCTGATTATGTTTATAGTTATGGAATGCTTTGTACTAGCCAGTTGTTGTAACGTGCAGGTTATAAATGTATATAAACAAATGTTAACCCGTGGCCCATGTTGTAACAATATGCACTCAACTCATTTAAAATCATTGGTAGTGGTACCAGGTCAAAATGTGCCCAGCCTTTAACTTGTTCCTGGACGAAAAGTTATGGAAGAAAGTTTAATGAAAGTATTACCAAACATTATTTTGTTATGGAATTATAAATGTTTTATATGGTTTTATAATTAGAACATTTTGATAATGAGAAACAAATGGAAGATACTAGAACATGTCTGCTTGGAGGTCTTGTGTAATGTAATGCCAATGAACACCTTGCAGCTGAGGAAAATGCAGTAAAGGCTTCCACTGCCAAGAAAACAAAACAACAACTGCGTCCTCGCAAAGAGAAAACACAGCAGCACACTTTCAGCCACCCACTGCTGGCATCCTCTTTGAAGGTGGGTTGTACTTCATTTATTAGCACACACACAGTATTACTCCACATTATCATTGTTATGCTCTTCCATTTATTCGAGGTAACAATGTTGTTACTAACGCATGCTTAGAAATCTGCCTACATTATCAATTATAAATACCAGTCCACAATAAAGAGTCTTGTGTAATGCAAAATAAGACACCAACAAGGCTTACGGAACATGATTAAAGGATGGTGGTGTGAGGTAGACTTAATTATCTGCCCCTATAGTATTTCACACAGTGCGTATGTGCTTGGGATATACCCTATTAAAAGTTGGCCATAGTTATCATGTGATCATATAATCTTTTGGTGTGATGACACTTACTTTACTGGGTTGATTTTATCCAGTGCCATCTATGGCCGGTGATGCAGCGTAGCCAAAGATCCAACACACATCCAACAGTAAAGGCGGCATAAAGACAATTTAAGTTTTAGACGTAACCTTATGACCGTATTTCCAAAATGTCCACGGCACTCTTCTCCGATTATGATAAAGTTTTTATTATAATGTCATGGCAATAAAAAGCACCAATGTGTTGCGGCTCAAATAATAGAGCATACTGATGTCAAATTATGGCATCAGTATGTTTCGATTGAAGTCACCTGTGTGCGTTGAGGCTCGCATGCCTTCTTCAACACGTTATCCGTTTTGTGCACCCTGAAGAAGGCATGTGAGACGCGACGCGTTGGTGCTTTTTATTGCCATGACATTCTAATAAAGGCTTTTTTATCATCATCATCCGAGAAGAGTGCCGTGGTCATTTTTGAAGTAAGGTTGTGTCCAAAACTTCAATTGTCATCACATGATTTATACCCCGCTGTCCAACAGGGACAGTTCCTACTACATCTGATGCCAAAGCAGTAGTCTTCCTTCTCTGCACTTTATATGTAGTAAAGGCAGCATGTTTAATGGAAAGGCTCCAGTAGCAGATACAGGAGGCTTTGGCTTGTGCTGTCCCAAGGTTTCAAAATTCTGTTTATCCCCAGAGTCATAGTGGCAATGTGACGTCCCTGGACTTCAGCAGCAATGGAAAATACCTAGCCACCAGTGCTGACGACCGCACGGTCAGGATATGGAGCACCAAGGACTTCCTTGACAGAGACCATAAAAGTCTGAGGGCCAACGTAGAGCTGGACCACGCCACCCTGGTCCGTTTCAGCCCTGATTCAAGGTACTCCCTGACACCATGCTCCATTCAGAGATAAAAGGAATTATACAGGTGACGAGGGAGTTTGTCTTTAAAACACACCACTCCGTAGAGCCTCTTTTTTTCTTTCTATACACATTTTCTCTGTCTGTTGGTATGCAGGGCCTTTATTACTTGGCTTGCTAATGGAGACACAATTCGCGTATTCAAGATGACTAAAAAGGAGGACGGTAGCTTTACTTTCAAAGCTGCCCCTGAAGACTTCCCTCAGAAACACAAGGCCAGTGTCATCAACATTGGCATCGCAGAGACTGGTGAGGTGGCTAAATGCATTTAGATTGAATGATTCAGAGTCATATTTTACGGTGTGATATGCTCAGTTCTAAGATGTATGAATATGAAACAATTAAGTTATGGACGGAACTCCTGTTCCAGTTGCTTAAAGACTCACTCTTCCGTTAATTTCTTCTGTTTCAGGCAAGTTCATTATGAGTGCCTCCACAGACACCAACATCCTCATCTGGGACCTAAAAGGAGAAGTGTTGGCCTCTATAAACACCAACCAGATGACCAACTCCTATGCTGCTGTATCACCCTGTGGACGGTCAGTACAGTCCCTTTTGCGGTTCTTTGTGCGTGTTGTTAACTTATTCGTGTTCTTGGTTATATCTTTTCCGGATGGTTCTTGGTCCTCAGGTTTGTGGCCTCCTGTGGATTCACTCCAGATGTGAAAGTGTGGGAGGTGTGCTTTGGGAAAGCTGGAGAGTTCAGAGAAGTAGCCCGTGCCTTTGACCTGAAGGGCCATTCAGCTGGGGTCCACTCCTTCGCATTTTCTAACGACTCACGCAAGTAAGGCCAGTATAGTGTGGTATTCTATTGACACACAAGTAGTTGTTCTCTGTGGACTGTATTATATGATTACATTCAGGCAGATGCAGTAGATTGACCCTTAACCCCATCTAGACCTGCTATTGTGTAATGTGTTGATTATGTTGAGAAGACTAAACTACTAAGTTTCTTAATGCCAGTTTACCAGATAGGTCCTACAGGACATTGCTTTCTCTCACCTGGACAAAGAAGGACATAGGATGGACCTGTGTATTTCATAATTTTGTATATTTTTAAAGCATGATTGGAAATAGCATGTTAGTATACTATCCAATATATATTTAGAATACATTAGGAGTATATTTCATGTGTACTAACATGCTATTTCCAATCATTATATGCATTTTATTCATGTTTTGTAATGTTTTATTAGAACCCAGGAAATGTTGAGTCAGCAAAATGCTATATTAAAACCACCTTCAACTTTACCCAGAATGGCCACGGTCTCCAAGGATGGCACATGGCGGCTGTGGAACACCGACGTGGAGTACAAAAAACAACAGGACCCCTACCTCCTTAAGACAGTACCTTGCCAGTCGTCGGAAGGCAGCCGCGTGGCCTTGTCGCCGGACGCCCGCGTGGTCGCCATCTCCAATGGCTGCAACGTGGCCATGTACAGCACCTCCACGGGTCAGCTGGAGGAGGAGTTCCACGGAGTTCACAGCGAGGAGATCACTGACCTGAGGTTTGATATTAATAGCCGCTACTTGGTGTGCAGCGGGGACCGGGCTGTCCGTGTGTTCCACAACGCACCCGGCTACCGGGCGGCCATCCAGGACATGCAGGCCATGCTGAAGAAGGCTCAGAATGAGGGCATGAAACAGAGGCTACAGCAGCAGATAGAGGAGGCGCAGAGTGCACTGGACACTATTCTCACAGCACCCAAGGACTGAAGAACTTAAGACCGACCGGGATGGATATGTAGGCCCCTTTTACTATGTCTGCCATCTTTCTTTCTCTGTCCCATTCTCGCACACTGCCTGTACATGGAATGGCCTGCAATTCGACTCCTGGGTAAATTTATTTTAATTGAATAACTGTGGAACCATCTGTTTTGATTTCTGCAACACCTTCCATACATATGTGTCCATGTTAGAAGTATTGAGAATGTGACTTTTTCAGACCTGAATGCCAAAACATTCAAGATATAAAGGTATTCAGATCTGACCCAGTTCTGACAGTTTTTTTACTTTTCACTCACTGATTTTAATTGTTAATTCTTAGATGTTATAGCTCAGACCCTACTTCAAGGTTTTTTCTGTTGTGCCCACTAGCAGTTGAGAGAGAATGCTCTTGAATATCAATCAGATTTATTCAATAAAGCCCTTTTTACATGACCAATTGTCACAGTATGCTTATACAGGTAACAATCATAAGTCTAACTTGAATAAGCTAAGAAAAATACATCAAAATATCAGGAACCAATCTGTAGTGTTGTTTTCACCCCTTATGCACATTTGGCATTTTTACTGCAATGGTGCTTCGCTTACCTTTTAGATGGATTCTGAAGTTTGGGTGTATCACAGAGAAAAACAAGGAACACAAGTACATTCCTGTCAGTCTGTGCCATGTATTTATCTGTAGCTCCAACTGTTGTCTCCTGACACTTGGGTTTTGTAACAAGTTAAACTATGAAAAAGACTGGCATCCTGGACAGTACCAATATTGTGAAGCCTGTTACATTCACACCCAAATAAGTATGTTATAATCTTTTAATGTCTGTGTTTGGCCTCATGAAAAACACTGCATTTCACAGGCCCTGTTGCTATTTCATATGCAGTCAATTCAGAATAACCTGACAGGCAAAATAGCAACCCATACATTTGGGCTGTGGACAGTGGCAGTTGTCTGGCTGAATCTAGAACAGCAACAAGTTTTATTTCAACCATAGAGTTATAATTAATCACCTGGACCTGTCCCTTCAAAGTATCAAGGTTTGGCTGGACAAAATACACTCACCTAAAGGATTATTAGGAACACCTGTTCAATTTCTCATTAATGCAAATATCTAATCAACCAATCACATGGCAGTTGCTTCAATGCATTTAGGGGTGTGGTCCTGGTCAAGACAATCTCCTGAACTCCAAACTGAATGTCAGAATGGGAAAGAATTTTGTGATTTAAGCAATTTTGAACGTGGCATGGTTGTTAGTGCCAGACGGGCCGGTCTGAGTATTTCACAATCTGCTCAGTTACTGGGATTTTCACACACAGCCATTTCTAGGGTTTACAAAGAATGGTGTGAAAATGGAAAAACATCCAGTATGTGGCAGTCCTGTGGACGAAAATGCCTTGTTGATGCTAGAGGTCAGAGGAGAATGGGCCGACTGATTCAAGCTGATAAAAGAGTAACTTTGACTGAAATTACCACTCGTTACAACCGAGGTATGCAGCAAAGCATTTGTGAAGCCACAACACGCACAACCTTGAGGTGGATGGGCTACAACAGCAGAAGACCCCACCGGGTACCACTCATCTCCACTACAAATAGGAAAAAGAGGCTACAATTTGCACAAGCTCACCAAAATTGGACAGTTGAAGTTTGGAAGAATGTTGCCTGGTCTGATGAGTCTCGATTTCTGTTGAGACATTCAGATGGTAGAGTCAGAATTTGGCGTAAACAGAATGAGAACATGGATCCATCATGCCTTGTTACCACTGTGCAGGCTGGTGGTGGTGGTGTAATGGTGTGGGGGATGTTTTCTTGGCACACTTTAGGCCCCTTAGTGCCAATTGGGCATCGTTTAAATGCCACGGCCGACCTGAGCATTGTTTCTGACCATGTCCATCCCTTTATGACCACCATGTACCCATCCTCTGATGGCTACTTCCAGCAGGATAATGCACCATGTCACAAAGCTCGAATCATTTCAAATTGGTTTCTTGAACATGACAATGAGTTCACTGTACTGAAATGGCCCCCACAGTCACCAGATCTCAAACCAATAGAGCATCTTTGGGATGTGGTGGAACGGGAGCTTCGTGCCTTGGATGTGCATCCCACAAATCTCCATCAACTGCAAGATGCTATCCTATCAATATGGGCCAACATTTCTAAAGAATAATTTCTAATAATCCTTTAGGTGCGTGTATATGAATTGAATGGAAATTCACTTAATACCACAGAAATGGCCTCCAATCCACCCACATTGAATGTCAAATGATTGTCTATTATCTACATTACTGTTATTGTTATCTTATTATATTATCTGATTGCAAAATGCTTTCTGTTGAGCATTGATGGTATAATTCAAAACCATAGATATTTCCAAGTCACTATTCTGTTTGTATCCCCTTCCCAAAACAGCAGACACTTTATCATAACTATTTTCTCAATTGAAGAAGACTGATGTGTAATGGTATGGTGAGGTATGCAAAATAGGTCAACTCTGAGCACATTTATCTCTAGGTGACCGGAAAATCACATTCAGGAAAAGGTGCTGTACAAATGTGTTTAAATTTGAGTGGATTTTCCCTCTTGTCTGAAAATAATTGGCATTTGCATGCTGTTTTTTTTATGTGGTTTTACAAAATCTAAAATAAATGTCTATGCTCTGACTTCAAATTAAGAATATTATTCATTTAGTTACTTGACCCAGTAATACTAACACTATGGAAGAGCTTTGGTTCTAGGGGTTTGTTCCAATAAAACGCACACATGTAAATATATATAACAGAGAGCACTATTAAATCTTAATGTCAACTATTTTTACATGGCATTGTACATTTTAGATTATGTATTAAATATGGGTATACATTCTAAATTTGAGTCATTTAATTGAGTTATTGCTAGAAAAAAAGTACTTGGTTAATATACTCTGGTTAAAGTGGTGCTTTTGAGGCAACAAGGGTCCCGGAAAATTGTTTCCATGTCATGCGTGTGCGGATTTGTGCCCTTTTGTCATCAAAACCATTTAAGTTATGAGACCACTGAAACAATTTAACAAGTGACCTCTACTGGTTACTTCATGTAAACACAATCAAATTTAAGGAGGGCGTTCAACGAGAACAAGAATTGAATGGGTCCCGTAAACTCGCGAGATTCTGGGGTAGGAGAGCACTAGCTAAAAGCTCAAGTCTGTCGGAAGCAAATTGAAATAAAAACCAAGCACAAATATGTCTGGACGCTCGGTTCGCGCTGAGACACGAAGCCGCGCTAAAGATGACATGAAGAAGGTGATGGCGGCCATTGAGAGGGTCAGAAGATGGTAAGACAAACACTGTTTATTTGTGTGAAAGATCATGAAAGACTGGTGATACAGATTACAGAAAGTTCACAGACGTGGAGGCGTGGTTTTAAACAGAATGACAGTGACAGACCGCGCACAGCCAATGAGAATTACTCATTGAAGGTTTCCCCCTCGAGTGGCTCACTGTCGTTTCAACGAGAGGCGGGACCAAATAAGTAGGACTTTAGCAAAGCTCCTGTTTTGTCAAGCTAGTTTGCTAGCTGGCTAATCGTTTGGAATTGTGAATAATGAGCAGCTCGGACAGACAGCCTAGCAAAACAGCTTTGTATTGACAGTACTTTCAGAATTAATAAGATGCTAGCCAACCATAGCCAGAGTGAGGTGTAACCTAATCCTCGTTTTTCTGTAGCAGCTTCCACTAGCATTTATTCTGACTTTATGGTAGTGATACATGTAAACACCTGTACCTGTAGAACTATTTTGGACTGCTTAAGCATAAAGAATAACACTCATATTGCTTTCTATAGGGAGAAGAAATGGGTGACTGTCGGAGACACATCTTTGAGAATATTCAAATGGGTGCCAGTCGTGGATACAAAGGAAGTACGTTTTTATTATTTAATAATAACTGTTATAGTAAAAAAAGAAAACTGTACATATATTCAGAATGCTTTGTCTAAATTTGATTTTGTCATCTTATAGAAGGAGAAGAGTAAATCGGCCTCTGTTGGGGCAGTCAGGGAACTCAATAGCTTCTCTACAGATCCAGCCTCAGAAACCACCCACTCAAGTCTTTTGGATTTTCATGGTAAAGATGTAGAACTGTTTTAATTCCCGTATGACCTGTCCATATGTTGTTCTAGAGATAATTCTCCTTTTCCATATATGCCCTGTTCTCTCTACCCACCCAGATGAGAACAGTAACCAGAGCTCCCTTTCTGATGCATACCAGCCCAAAGTGGACAGCAGTAGTAACTCCAGCCCCCAGCCCAGCGAACCTCTCAGCCCCAAGAACCTGTGTGATTTTCGCACAGATGACTCCCAGCCCCCCACTCTGGGCCAGGAGATCATGGAAGGTAAAGGCTCATTTATAATTTGTCTAACAACCTGTCTGTAGAAAGCACCTGACAAGAGTTTGGAGACAATTAAAATAGTTGGTTTCTAGTTGTCTGCAGATATGACATTATGCAAATTATAACCTTAATTTTAGACAAACTTACAGATGAACACCACTACACATGGAAACATCAACTTAACATCTTATAAAATTTGAATATCTCTGCAGAATTTGAGGGTATTTTCATTCATTTAAGATTAACTATATTTAAATTTCGGATTTAGTCCCCGTATTTTAGGGTAATTAGGGTTTATTACTCGGTCAAATCCTTTGCATGCAATGATTGACTGATATCTCTGACCCACATCCATTACAAGACACAAAAATAAGTTGCTGTCATTTCTAAATTGTATCTACAATATGAATGAAAATGTACTGAAATGAAAGGCGACAGTCTGTACTTCAACCCCTTTTAACCAAATCTAAAATCCAAAGGGATATAATGCAGAGTCCATTCCTAAATGAAATGGGGGATGCAAACGTTTTAGAACTTCTGCTTACTTTCAGTTATTTAATATTTTGTGAAGTTACTTATTTTAAACTTGTCTATATTAAAAATATACTATAAATTGCAAGCCTTGCTACCCATGGCTAAGCCCAAGTTACTGTGGCATCCAAAACTAACTGAACAAAAGCTTCAGTTGTCTACCCAAGCATATACAGGGGCTTCAGAAAGTATTCACACCCTTTCCCTACAAAATGGAAAAATTTAAACCTGATCTACAGACATTCAGAGCCTTTGCCATGTGTTCAAATTCCCAATGTTGCTATGGTATTTCATAGGCTCTGTGCATGTCCAATATGAACAGTCTTTGGGTTTCAAAACAGTTACTCTGGAATTTCTAAATGGCAAGAGCACCTTATTTATTCATTCCACAACCCTATTGTATAGTAATATTTTTATTTTTCATTGAAAAGCACATTGAATTGCTTCTATGTATGAATTGTGCTATATAGATAAACTTGCTTGCTAGTCAAAAATCCGTAGGTTTTTCAATGATTTCGAACAATGCAGTAGGATATGTATTTTCTGTGAATAGCCTGTGAGAAAAGTATATTAGAAATGTTATAGGACTGATTCATATTCAAAGAATATAAGGAAAGCCCCAAAAGAACCCTTTAGGATTGCTTCCTATAACAATTGTATAAGTAGAAATCCAAAGTGAAAAATCCTATGAAATGTTTGTGACATCATGGTAGAAAATTCCTAAATGATTTTTTTCACTAGGTCCGCTATACATTACCACCCTAATCTGTGAATGCTAGTAACCTGCATCAATCTTAGAACCTTTAAATAAATGTTGACTTATTGAAGAGGTATGTTTTCAGAGCCGTCATTGGCAAGTGAACTGGCTGATGAACCTCCATTGCTGATTAAAGAGGACCTGTTGCCCCTCACTGCTCAGGTAGAGGACATTTAGCATCTTGGTGATCATTTCACTTCAGCACCCCAGCCTTGTTGCTCTACCACTGTACCTTCAGAACTGTTTAATACAACACATATATATAGACTGGCTAACAATACACCTAGCACAGTATACATTGAACTGAAACATGGATTCAAACAAACCTGCCTGTATTTCCACACACAGGAGGAAGAGGATTGTTCTGGAGCTCCACCATTGAAGAGAGTGTGTTCTGATCAGAACTCTGTTCTACAGAGCTCCTCAATGTTAAGCTAACAATCACAAACTGCACTTTGCATCAGGGTCAAGCCCAATTCACTTCGGGGCATTTTGTTCAATCTCCTTTTGTGATTTTGATTTTTTTTTTTTTTTAACTGGGACACTTCAGGTTCACTAATTGAAATATTAACTTATCTAGTCAGCACGTTGCACAGCCACCAGTCAAACCTTACAGTGACTGCAAACGAAACAGAGGACCAGACTTCTTGTGTTCATTTAAGGACCATCATACTTGTTAAGATGATATATTGAATCTCTTTTGAAGTGATTTATTTATGAAAGGATCTAGGATCTAGGTAGTTTAGAAGTTTTTGTTTGAATGGATTAACAGCCAAATACAAAACCAAAGCACTCTCTACCCCAGTAGTATAGTCCAGGCAGGTTAGATGTCTGTCCTTTTTATTTTCTTTGATTTGAGAAATAATTTTCTCCAAAATGTAACTTAATGTGTTAACTAATACCAGTTGGTAAAGTCTGTTAAACATTGGTTCTTCTCTGAGCTTAGGATCCACCTAATTCAATGACCTTTAGTCAGCTTTCTAATGGTTTAATGTCAATATATTTGGAACTCATCAAAATATGGAGTTGAACAATGCAATTATTCATATGTACTTCCAAACATTTTCTTTAAACTATAAATACAATCAATGATATACTGCTGCAGGATCAGCTGGCTAGTGCATGGGAGTAATGAGGGACTTTAATAGAGGTATGCACTTGCAAAAACTATTTAGATTTTGGTTTTTTTGGAAGTGCATAACATGCTTAACATCAGTAATGACTACAGTTGCTCTGCGCAACTCTATTTTGGTATGTAAAATAAGTATTTTGAAATGAACATTTTATAAGGCTGGCTAATGATTCATTTATATTTGAGAGAAGAGAACCATTAAAAATATGTTTACCATAGGTACTGCAAAAAGGTGAATTAAGCTATGGTTGGTGTTGGTTCGGATAGGATTGGTGTGAATTTTGTGCCATTAACACTTGTTTATTCAATGCAGCTTTCAGGATCTCTGTCAGCGACAATGCATGATTAATCAAGTGTCAACTCCGTTCATCCAGGACACACTGGGGTGCAAATAACAAGCACTTCTAAAATCATTTAACATTGACCAATGTTTCAAAATTACAAGTAGGTTACTGCATGTGCTGTTTTTGAATAAACATCACATTAATGAATAGGTAACTAATAGGTCCTTATGTTTTATTTATCTCTTAAAGAATGTAGTTATTTAAGATAGGGTTCATTTTTTTTTAAGTTTAAAATGTTGAGATATTGTCCTTAGTAACCCAAAGAAGCATTTGTCTTTCTCAGAGATGTTTTGTTTTATATCATATTTTACTTGAGTGAAATTAGGAAATGAATTTATCAGGTTAGCATGTACACTGAAAATGTGATGTTACTTTGGAGAGAGTAATACTTAAAAATAGTAATGAATTATACTTTTTCACTTGCTGACAATTGACAGCATGAGACATGTTTGGCAAATATGACCCAGTCTGTTGAATAGTGGTTTGCCAATATTAGAAGAAATGCTGTAAATTGTGTGAGACAGTGACTTGCACAAACTAGTGATTACCAACTTGTAACAGTTTTCATTTTCAGTATTTCATAGTACAGTCTTTTGACTAGATATGGTTATTTCCAGGTTTATCAGTCTGTCCCATGGGGGAAAATGATTTGGAATGCATTTACAATGTGGTGACTTATGTATCCAGATTTAAATTACTATCTTGAGGATTCATTTGGACAGTGGGCCTAAAACATTTTTATTTTTAAAGAGTGATGTTTGGAGAACAGTTTGTAAAGAGTACTTTGTATTTTGTCATTTTCCAACTACAAATTATTTTATAAAAGAGTATGGATTTGGAAATAATTTGTGCACATTTTATCTTTTCTGTTTTTTTTTTTTTTTTAAACATGCCATGGTTTAAGTGTTTTAGTAATTTAAATTGTTGTGTGCCTTACTGTGTTGTACTTGAGTTCTACAACCGGTATGAACCACGCCATGAAAGGATCTTGCCAATAGATGGAGGTAGAGGGACACAGCCAATTCTAATGGTAGACAAAGTCTACTTTGCCTTTGTTGTCTGCAATAAAAAAAGTCAACATTATTTAATTACAGGTACATACAGTTTGAAGAAATATTAAACTTTATTTAAATTACCGGTAACAATACGTGTAGTTATGCAAATAGTGCAGTTTCAGCGTGCTGCAGTAGATTTTAATTTTCAAAAGGAAAACTGTAAAGATTTGGTATACAAAAAAGTGACTGCTACTAACTAGTGATTACCAACTTAACATATAACATATTTTCAGTACATTTTCTGTTAGACATTGTTATTTACAGGGATGCCAGTCTGTAAAATGGGCCACTATAATGAAGGTATATACATTGTGATGACTTCTGTATCCAGATTTAAATTACCACCTTGCAGATTAATTTCAGTGGTAGGCCTATTATTTAATGCATTTTTTTTTTCAATTAAGATGTTTGGAGAGGAGTTTGTAAATAGTACTTTGTATTTTATTGTAATTTATTGTAATTTTTCAAGTACAAATTATTTTATAAAGGAGTATGGATTTAGAGATCCTCTGTGCATATTTAATTTTTTTTGTTTAAAAACACTGTGGTTTAAGCTTTTTATTGCATTTTTGAATTGTTATATGCCTTAACGTGTTGTACAACCAGTGGGAATTAAATCCATAAAAGGATGTTGTCAATAGATGGAGCTAGAGCTGCAGTGGGCAAAATACATCCTGTCCGGCAATCCTATTCAATCCAATGGTAGGTTTGAGTGAAAGAGTTTATTTGCTGTGAGCCAGACGGTTGGATGGGGCCAGTCGAGGGTCACAATGTCTCCTAATGATTGTTTAGAAGGTCCATGTCCCTAGAGTACTGTATGAGATTGAAATACACTGTCTGCACTATCTTTCATCCTGCCCTCCCATTCAATTCTTTTTCCTACATAAGGATTTTACCCTAATACTACCAATGTTGGCATACGAGTTGTTGCTCACAGAAATCATAGCCTTTAAGTATAGCTCATTGGAAAGCTGAAATCTAGTATGCCCAATTGTATGTTCATAGTGATGTAGAAAAACACATCCGAATGTAATTATTCACAGAATGTTGGTAAGAATGTGCCCAAAAGCTGTCAGAGTATCTTTTCATGTCATATACAATTATGTAGCCTTTAAAAGATGAGTAAATTAGATGTGTATATGTGAATAGTCATAGACGTGAGCTCATTAAAATGCTATACTTCCTTATACGATTAGCTGCAAATCCAAGCTTTCTAATGATATGATTAAAGGGTATACTGATATTATTTTTACTAGGTCAAATCCCTATGAGAAAAAAGTGTTGATATAGGGATGTAATTAAGTTAATACACAGAAAGCTGCAATACTATCACACATTTTACAATGGGTGACAGGCACAAAAAATTACAAAAAATAATATTAGAAATCTGTTTACTGATTCAGTACACTGCAAATCTAATGACATGAAACATTTAATGAGTAGGTGACCCTTCTCAAAATGTGTTGAGATAAATGTGCCCGTGTGGACTTAATTCATTAAACAAACCAATCCGTTAGGTGATTGGTCTGTGAAACAGTAACAGTATTGTTTCAGGACAGGGCCTGCTATTGTCAAGCAGTGTCCCATGTGAGTGCAAAGAGGTGGACATTGAGATCAGCCCAGCTAAACATCTGCACTGTGGAAGTTACTGTTAGTCCTCCAGAACCACAGGCAAACCTCCTGACTACTGACTCACACTGGCAAACCTATCGGTCTCTCCATCAGAAACATTAAAGGATCGTTTCATTATTGTGATGTAAGATTGTTCCTCAACACAAAAGAAGTCTGTAGGGCATAAGAAAATAATCCATGGTTAATTGTTTTCAAACAGAACAGCCATTAAACCTTCAGCTAACGTTTAGTCAGTGGTAGCTAAAAATCTATGAATGTAATTGAGGAGTGTGGGGAAAAATCGAAAATCACAAAATAACCTTAAATGAGCTGATACGCACTACAGATTGACTTAAGCTCTGTGCACATGTACTGCCACTGTGGAGGGAAACCTCTATGGAAATTAATTATCTTGCAATGAGTGGCTCATACTATGGAAAAGGACATGTCTGTGGCACAGGCATACATTTTGCATATTTTGCAACATGATGGTATCTCTGCAAAAAGCTATTTAGGTAAATGGACAGTTTTACCCCAAAAAAACTAGTCCATTTAAAATATTTGAAAATCTTGAATTTGAAGTGCATCTGCTAAAAATGTATGCATTACCTGCTCATCCCTTTTTTTGCAATAAACTAGCTCTCATAATCTTTGAATAACCACTCACAGCTAGTGGACAGATATTACATTGACCTTTAATATTTATCACAGATTTAAAAACATAACATGATTACTCATAACATCAGCTTGTCTGAACTGTACACTGTAATCTTATCTTTATGGACATCCATTATTGTTGAAATATTTGAATACATTCTGTTCCTGAATATCATACATACATATTAAGGTTCTGTGTTTGCTCCAGTGAAATAACCTGACGCTCCTTTAAAACACTCCCAATGAAAACATTTGTTGAGGGCCAGTGACTATTTTACCTTAGGCTAGCGGCAGTTGGTGGATACATGGTCTCATGATTTTTTTAAGGACGAGGTTAGCTTACAGCAGGAAATTCCTTGACATCATTGGAAAAAACAAGATGCTTCCTCTCTAATTTGACATTTAGAGTGCAGGGGGATTTGTAGGCCACTGCATTTCAAGTGAAAATCTTTGTAGTGCAAATGTGCTTAAGAGGTGACAGACGTTAAGCAATTTTTAAATCATATTGCCTTGGACAGAGTAGTAAGACTATGATGGTATCAACTGACTGGTGAACTTCCATTTTATTTCGATGTTCAATGGTCTAGTAGTGGTAGTTATCATAGGCTATATGATAAATCAATTGCCTTGATACTGTTGTTTTGGCTTTAAATTCCTCTGTCAGTTCTCAACTGTCTACAAATGAGGTTCAGACTTGTCACACTGACATGTTCAAGTAGAGAAAGATGATGCATTAAACACTGGACTCTGTCTCGCTACTTGTGTCAGCACTGCTCCTATGGTTTCTGGGTCCTGAGATCGAACAGAAAAGACACAGGAAATGAGGTGTTGGCCGGATGACTGGGAGAAGTGCTCAGCCGGAACAGAAAGAAACACAACATCTCCGATACTGCACTGTTTGGCCAGGCTTTCGATGTGTCTTGGAACCATTACTCTAAACCAGCTCTATGTCCCAGAACTGTGTGGCCTGATCAGTGTTGAATTCATTGATGACCAAGTGGTCCCTCCCGAAACCTGTTCCACCTGAAAGACATTAACACAAATGGTTCCCTTTAAGCAACTATTTGTCCTACTGTATCTTGGAGACAACTGAGAAGAAGGTATGGTTACGTTTTTTCACAAAATGATTGGAATTTGTATAAGAAAGGAATACACATTTACTGGATCTGTACTATTTGAAAAATGCGTTCTAGTTATTGTCTAAGACAATTCATGGATATTATTGTGGAACTGATTCTCTGCTAAGTATAGTACACGGTAGCTTCAGCAGCATCTGTCTGCCTTATGTTGCTACAGTAGGATCGTCTGTTTCTATCAAAGACCATACATCACTTAGGATCTCACCTCTGAAGTCCAGGACTAGTTTATGGTTGAGATGGGAAGAGATGGTTCCATTGTGGTTCAGGCTCCATCTTTGGTGTGTCCGTCCATGTTCTGGCCACAGGGCCACTCTGGCCCCCACTGCGGTTTTCCCTCCAATCACTGACAGACATGCCTTACTAGCCTACAAGCAACACACAAAAACCTGGGTCAATATCACACACACACGTACAGTACAGTAAACACACACAAGCACAGATACTTACCATGGCATATCATAGGGAACTGGATTTATTTAATATCAAAGGTAATGCATGTCTCTAATACTTGAATTGTGAGTCATGTGAATGCTCAGTTCCCCAACTTCTATCTACTTAGAACTGCACTAAAGATAGAAAACATCCTGCAGCACTATATTTAGAGCAGCCGCTTTAGTTGGAATCCACCAGACCATTACAGACTGACAGAATGATCACTGGTTAACTGCAGACATTAATGAACTGTCAATCCAACATTTTCGTTTGTGCAGATTTCAAATAATACTATATTGCTAGTTTTGCTTAAAGCTTAATGTAAATGGCATAGCATAGTACAGCAACATTGTTTTTCATGATCTGCTTTTGGTTTTGAGAAACGTAACCTAACCAGTGATGACATCTCCATGCTTGTTTTTCAATGCCAGGTAGAGAATAAAACTTGATTGAAAGCTTCAAGACATCTACATACATCCTTTTACAAAATCACAATGTTCCATCAAGCTCTCAAACCTGGAGCGAAAAAACAAACATAAACCAATGTCTTATTAGAATTGAATATGTTCATTTGTGTTTATATCTTGGGCCCTGTGGTGAATTGGGTTTGGTTGCGTTGTATTTTAAGTTTCTGTGTTGACAGTTATCATAATTGCAAATATTTGATCTTAAAAAGAACTGCAAATAATTTTATTGAAGTACAGATGACTACACTATTTTACATTATGTACAAGTACACATACAGTCAACTCAATAAGAATTAGCGCCCTCCATGAAGTTGTGCAAGGGGGATTGCACATAATACACAACAAAAACAGTCATATTTTGGGCACAAACATTCTAGGGGAAGCTGTATAATTTCATTTAAATCACAAAACATTTGATTGATATCTTTCTGCAAAATGTAGGTTTTTCAAAGGTATTGGCACCCCTTAAGAATATTTCAAATAAAACCAAAGTGGAATCTGTAATGAAATTCTATGATTTGTATTTGGTCTTAGTCACAAGGAATTTACTGAAGCCTTTCACCTGTTCCTGTTTCCATGGGGGTATAATATGTGGTCACATGCATGTAAAATCTTACTCAACCCACTCCACAAAATGCAGTGCCTGTACTTTGCCAGGTGCTATTGGAACTACAATCAGAATGGTGTGTTGTAGTAAGATGAGTTATTGCACATCATCAGTTTGGTGGCAAAAGGGGAATGCAAACAAGGGAAAGCAACTGATACCTACAGTAAAATATGGCCGTGGTTCACTGATGATTTAGGACATTTTTGCTACTAACAATCCAAGGGTTCTTGTTGAGGTCAATGGCATAATGAATTCCCCCTTGTACCAGGACATTTGTGCCCAAAACCTGGTTGCCTTTGCCAGGAGATGGAGACTTGGCTGTGGATGGACCTTTCAAAAAGTCAAGGACCTCAAACATTCAATAAAATCAAAAGAGAAATATTGCAGGACCACAAAAACAATGTTTCACAATGGCCATGAATCCAATTGACAACATGTGGCCTGAATTGAAGACGGTATTTTGAAAGCTTTTAAAACCTGTATTAAAAAAACAATACAACTCTGTAAAATGTTTTGTGTTTAAGAAATTATTGTATTGTCATGAAAGTATACAGCTCCCCCTTATATTAGCCAAAGCTTTTGGAATACCAAATATATTAACAAGATGAAAGTAGTGAGCTCAGCAATGACAAATAACCTGGTACATCAAAGAAAACCTACATCATCTGAATGGCAAAGAATGCTCACAATAATGAAAAAAGTCTAATAGGTCAGCAGATCACTCCAGTAGGTAGGCTAGGTTCAGATACCTCATTCACGACCATTTTCAGAAGACTTACCCAGCTGACTGCAAGGTTAAAAAATAATAGTTAACCTCAAAAACATGACGGCCAAATGAGTATGTAAATGAGCCTGCAAAGTTCTGGGAAAACCATTTTGGACAGCTGAGACAAGGGACAGGTACCAGGGAGATGGCAAGAGGAGAGTGAGGATAAAAAAACCCAGTCAACTTTATCTGTGAAACAAATGTTTTAGCCTTGTATAGCTGCCCCTGGAACTGGCTTACTAGTGTTCATTGATGGTATAACTGCTGACAGCCGTGTACAGAATATCTCATCTACTCAAATACCACCAAATGCCTCTAAATGTATTAGACAGTGCTTAATCATGCAGCAGGAAATAAACACACTGTCATAAAAAAAGAAAATACAGCTAGGGAAAAAATGAAGAGACCAGTGCATCTTTTTCTTTCCTTTCCAAAAAAGTTGAAAAGGAACGTTTTGAGTGAGGAATAGAAGCGTTCAATTTGCAGAGGTCTCTTAATTTGTTATCCTTACATTTTTCCAGAGCTGTATTTTATACTTAAATGTATAAAACATAATATGTGCAATGTTATAGCATTCTATATGTACTTGAAAAAAGGTGCTCTAGTACACACCTTCCATTGCATGTACAGGCACAGACACACACACACACACAGTCACCTTGCAACGGAGCAGCCCTCCAATGAAAAGCCAGTGCTGGGTGTCCAGAGAGCAGGGTGGGGACAGAGACACTCTGGACGGGGACGAGTCATCCTGGACACTCTCAGAGGTCAACAAAGTACCCAGAGCACGGCTTCTCACCTGAACATACAGCCAGGGCTGGAGGCAGACCGCACACAAAGCATACACAGTCAATACAGACTGACGCACTTCATACAGACACTGGAATAAGCATTGCTACAGGAAAGAAATATTTTTGTTAGACATTTTATTTTGGGATTCATTGTGGAAAGATAGAAAGAGTTTTGGCTGAAAGACAAGTAGGCCACATTCAAACCCATGGAGAGCAACATGTTCACTGGGGACAGTGTCGTAGTCCGCTTGAAAGGGAAAAATAAACAGAAATAACAGACCTAATAATGGGAGTTTAGGCTAGGCAAATTGCATAGTTGTATTGTAAAAGATACTTTTGGAAGTAATCATTACATCTATTTCCATTGCATTGCTTAAGTATTCACCCCAAAATAGCTTTTGCCCATTTTGTAGTGTTACAATCTGGAACTAAAAAGGATTCAATTAGGATTTTCTGTTATTATAAATCACCTCATATAATACACATCATTGTTTTAAAAATGATTAAATAATTTGGATCAGTAATGAAACCTTTGGATGCAGTCCATCATGCAGTGTTGAGTTTTATTACTGCTGCAAACGTTGGCAAACATCACTGTCTTTATACACTTCAGTTTGCTTGGTAGGCCATTGGTTAACATTTGTATATATGTCTGGAAAACCTGCAGTTATCAAACGTGCTCTTAAGACCAGGTCCTTGAGATACTACGGGCTTGTTCTGAAAACTGCTCGACTACCACACCCACCACTAATGGAAGGTCTTTTAAAGCAACCTTAAGTTAGATGTTCTGATGCACATAAGGCAATTTAAATGTTTAATAACTGTATGTCTTTTGTTCACTGTGATTTATGTTCCTACTGTGGGTGTATTTCCTATCTGTGTTTGTCTCTGTTTTTATCATTTCTGTAATACAGAGCTCAAGAGGTAAAAGAGAATTAGGTTTCAGGTTGATTTCTTAGAATAAACGAAGACAAAATAATCCAAAATCCACCTGTATGAAATTTAAGTTTCACGTTTCTGAAAGGCCGCAGAGAATGGTAAAGAGCATGTCCAAACAACCACTCAATGAAGACCAAAAAGCTTAAAAAACAAGTCTGGGAGAAAGTTCTGGAAAAGCACCAGTCAGGTCTGGGTTATCAAAACAACGTTCCCAAACATTGAGCATCCCCAGAGCATGGTTATTTTATCCACCGAAACTGAGCGATTGGAAAAGAGGCTGTGTTCAGAGCAGACATTAATTAATTCTGAGGAAGTCACAGAATCGCACGGTCAGGATTACATTCACATTTAAATAATCTAGCAGATGTTCCAATCCAGACCTACAGTAGTGAGTCTATACACTTTCATGCTTTTTCTTATTAGCCTCCTATGACAGTCAGACATACAAGCCTGGCATTGCAAGTGCTCTACCAACTGTGCTACATAGCTAGACTGTGGACTGGAGGAAATGTCCATATGTAAACTATTATCCAGGTGCTCCACAAAGCTGGGCTATTTGAAAGATTGGTGAGAAAAACGCCATTAGAACCAAATGTTACTTTTTGGCCTTAATCCTAAACACTATTTGTGGTGCAAAGTCAACACCGCACATCTCCCTGACAACACCATACCTAGGGTAAAGCCCTGTGGTGGCAGCATCAAGTTATTGGGATGGTTGTCATCAGCAGGCACTATGAAACTTGTCAGAGCTGAGACCAACATGCAGGAAAATAAAGGAAAATTAAAGAAATACTAGAGTGAAAACAGGAAGAATTGAGAAAGACCTGCATCAGTCTCCAAGCGACAGGCGACTGGGGTCGATGGTCGACTTTTCGCGAGAACACTAAAACTCAGAGCCAATGAGAACACTATCCTAAACTCTTGAGTCAATGAGAACACTATCTTAAACTCAGAGCCAATGCAGCCAGGGAGTGGTTTAAAAAGTGTGTAATGGAAGTGCCCAGTAAAAAGTTAAAAGATGCTGTTAACCAATGGTGTTCATCTAAATTCTGCTTAAACAGTTTGCCAAAAAGAAAGGGCAGAAAGTACAGGAACCACCAAATGTGTAAAGCCGGTAGAGATATACCCCAAAAACACCTGCAGCTATAATTGCTGACAGGTGGTAAATACCAACCATCACATTTTCTTTTTTATGTCCAATTACCTTTTGTTTCACATTAAAACAATATTTTGCCCATTGAACATGTAGTGTATAATGTGTTGGTCTAAGAGAATCCCAACTGATTCAAATTTAATTCCAGAATGTAACAATGTTTGAAAAGGTCTTTGGGGGGTAAATACTTATGCAATCCACTGTATCCAAAGCAATTTAGACATTCGTGCACATGCCTTGCCAGGAAATGAACCAACTACCTCGGTCTTGCAAGCACCAAGCTCCACCTACCGACAGGTGCTTCGGGTTGTTCCTTTAATAAGGACTGTGCAATGTGAAAACCCCTATTTAAAACATATCAAGCCAACGCATCTTAGTCCAGTCTAAAACTCCATGTAGTACTACACCACTAATAACAAAGCATCCAGGCATCCATGTTAAACTGCACATAGCAGAGTGCTGCCCTTATAGAGGTCAATAGGAAATGCAACCCCCTGCCCCATCATGGAATCAGGTTGAGTTTAGAATTGTATAAATCACCACAACCCTTTTCACATCCTGTCTGTCTTGTCAACAAACAGTATGAGACTAGCACTCCAGCACACACATACTCACACAGATGTCAGTGTTAAGCCCTGTCTGTCTCTTATAGGGTATAAATAACTTTCTAAGAAGTGGATTTTATTAGGACCCAGCAGGCTTCACGCTCAGAGTCCCAAGCAGGAAGCTCCGGTTTTCTGACAGCATGCTAGTATGACATTACAATCCCGTATAAAGGAACAAGTAACCAAAAAGTGGCTTGAAACTACCAGGTGAAAATATTATATAGCATGTGCCTTTGAGCAAGGCACTTAAACGTAATTGCCCTGTAAGTTGCTCTGGAAAATAGTTTGTTAGAGTGTCAGTAATAATATTGGGTCAGTCACATTATCCCAACAACGTTATACTACAACACCACCAGCCACATGCACAACCCCCAATGTAAACATACTGCTGAATCAGTCTGTGGGACCTTAAGAAAATAACACTTTAACCTAACACCCACCAGTGTAGAGCAACTCAATTATAGCTGTGCGTGTGCGTGTGTGTTGTACCTGTTTCAGGGGCCTTAAGGACCCAATGGTGTCCCAGCCACTGTGCTCTCCCCACGAAGGAATCTCCCCTGGCTGCAGCAGCATTTGACGACCCTTGTAGTTGCTGTATTCATACACCACCCACCTGCCAAAGATACACACAGTCAGCAAGGACAGGGCTATACTCATTAAAGCAAAATGTGCATAAACATATTAAAAAGGAAATCGTTGTTTGTTTGGGTAGTGCTCGCCTTTTAACACATTTTCTTACTTAACATATGCTTCTCTATGTACATGACACAACCTTATTTATGACTTTTCTGACACATCACTGTGTACATGACACAACCTTATTTATGACTTTTCTGACATCTCTGTGTACATGACACATCCTTATTTATGACTTTTCGGACACATCTCTGTGTATATGACACATCCTTATTTATGACTTTTCTGACACATCTCAGTGTACACGACACATCCTTATTTATGACTTTTCTGACATCTCTGTGTACACGACACATCCTTATTTATGACTTTTCTGACACATCTCTATGTACATGACACATCCTTATGTATGACACATTTCTATTAATATGAGACATCCTTTTCAATATACATTACACACCTTTTGCTATGTACCGAGACATTTCCTTCTCCACGACACAATATTTTTCTTTATGTAGAGGACACATTCCTCTCTACGTACATGACATATTTTTCTGTGTATGTGACATCTTTCTGTGTCTACATAACACATCCTTATCTATGTACATAAAATCTTTCTTGCTGACACATCCTTCATTATATAAATTACACATCCTTTTATCTGACACATCTTTCTCCATGTACACAGTGACTTACAATCCACCCTCCACCTGCAGAGACTGACTGAAGAAGCCCTCAGTGTGCTCGGTGGGCATCACAGCCACCATCATTAGGCCCTCAAAGGAACCCAGGGAGAACAGGCTTATGGACGGGTCAGAGAAACTCTAAAGAGGCAACAGGAAAATACATATTTACTGTAGGTTCAATTCCAGGAGTAGGTAACCCTGGTACTGGTCCTCATGTTTTGGATTTAATCACCTTGGATTTAATTTAGGCAGTCACGTAACTGATAAGTTAACTAAGTAGCTCATTGTAACGTGGTGGTCAATGCATGAACTAGCTGTGAGTTGAACACAAAATGTATATTTAGAATTGGCATGGTGTTATGATGGCTAGCAATCTGCGTGAACTGAAAGTGTTGAATGCTGGTAAGCTCTGTTTGATATTTATTTGGATAGTTGGCTGATTTTAATATTTGTAACTTTATATAGCTAGTTATCAATCCTGCATTGGTGACAATGTTATGGTTGTGCAGTAATGTTATTTTACTCTTTTTGTCTTTTACTAAAATCTAAATTGAAGAGACTATAGCAGCGTATACTAAATAACGCAGCAGGTGCTGTATATTATGGATCACAAGTGCCTACGACTTGCAGTGTGTTTGTATACCTTTGTTGGTCATGTTTCGTGGATTGAACTAAAAGTACCCATATGGAAAATACATATATATATTTGCAATGCAAAATGCATGTAGAATGTATGATGAATATATGTCAAATATATATATACCCACCTTGTGGTGTGGTATACAGCCAGAAATAAATACCCGAAGAAATCCATATTTAAAATTGTGGTAAAAAAAATATATATTTTCAACAGAAGGCATTTACTTTCCAAATGTCTTATCACTAAACTGCATTATAATCTCATCACTGGGCAAGCAGCCATTGTCAATGTACCCATGAGTTTAAAAGTGAAATTGACCTGATAATGCTTCTAAAGACAAACACGTATTTCGATAATAATACATGTGTCTATGATCTCAACAGTGCTGTTCTATATTTGACTACGAAGTTGTTTGACATCCAAATTGCAAACTTCCTGTAGGTAGCAGTAAATAAAAATATATAGAGAGAACTGTTTATATCAGGCTGCTTATACCCTTTATGGTCTTGGCCTTAAGCCACAGCAAGCACATGCAATAAAGTAGCCCTCGTGCTTTTGATGTAACTTACCAGGTTACATTTTGACGGTAATAACATTGTAATGTTAAAAGTTACTTTTAAAAGTAAAGGTCCCCCAAATTATGTGTAATGATCCAATATGTAAATTAACCCAAACTAGCGTTTATCAATTTATAACAGAATATGATACTGTTTAATTAAATGTGTGTTCACATGTTTCATCTAGCTGAAGACAGCAGTAAATAAACTGCAGTCAGGCTAGGTACACTCACATAGGGAATGGGCTTCAGTGATTTAACAGAAGTGGCCATGCAGCCACAGGAAATGAGGTCGGGATAATGGCCCTCTTGCAGGATGTACTGGTTTCCACAGCAACCTTCCTCATCAAAGAGCAGCCAGCTGGACAGAGTTTGGAACAGAAGTCAAATTTAGATAATAATCTGTACATTTCTAGCCTGTCTACAGATAACAGGGTTAACCTATCATTCTCAACGAGCTCAGATTTACACTGCAAGAAACCAGATTATCAGCAAAAATTGTAGAACCAGCTCATCTGCTTTTATGTTACTATTTGAATGTTAGATGTGGAATGTTTCTTTAAACACATTTTAAAATGAACTTTCACCATATTTAAATGGGAATTAAATTAATGTAATATGGTTTACGAGATGTAAATTAGGCTAATCACATTAAATAACGATCTTCAGAAATGACTGTCAAAGCCAACTAAATAACTAGGGACTTCACAGTGATGGTGTAACCTGGAAAAATGTTGGGTTAAGTGGGCTGAAATCTTTCTAGAAGTCACACAGGGTTGCTCACTAAGATAGTAAAACAGGAACACCCAAACACAAACAAAATGTTTCCCCAAAATGCTCTCCCAACCAGAAAGTAATTTGGGTCAATGCATTCAAAGCCATGCTCATCTTAGTTCATTTTGCAGGTAAGTAAGCCACCTGAGGGAATTGCTAGGGCACGATGAAATCAGGAAATCCTTAGCTGATAATACCTGCCAGGCTCAAATCACTTTCAAACATAGTAAGGGAGCACTATTTCCCATTTCCTATTTTCATATCAAATAGGAAATTGGAGAGTTACAGTACTCACCTTCCCCTGATGACTCTGAAGGACATGGGGGAAGCAATGCCACAGTGCCCCGCCTCCCCCTCATAGTCCTTACTGATGCCCCTGTAGTGGGGGAGGCTAAAGGCCCGCAGCTGAAGACAAACAGCATAGCTCAGTTAACCATCCACAGTCAACACTCAAAAAGAACCCCTTTTCCACAGTCTCCCTTCGACAGGTAACAATAATCTGGAGCAATTCCATTACACCTACCAAGAAGTTTGGTTCTCCAGTGCCACGTGTGTCCTACAAGAAAAAGAAGAAGATTTTGTCATATTTCCCATTTGTTATATTTTCCAACATCAATAAAATGTAGGGACCACAAAGCTCCATTAGTGAGACACAGACAGTCTGCATACCGTCGGCCCCACGGCCCTCCTATTGTATGTAGTATGTAGTGACATGGAACTCACCAATCGGATGGGTCGGATAGACTTTGCTGGTCCATGGCTGTTACCCCAGGGCAGAGTTGCAGGATGTTTGCCCTTCTCCAGGATATACTGCTCTCCAGTGAAGCATCGCCCGCTGTATGCCACCCACCTGAAACCGACATAGCCCAGGTACCATCAGCAATGCAGAGGCACAGTATGACCAAGTCATATGAAGCTATGTGAACTCAACGTGGCTGGGATGGACCTCATTTGAGATTTTATTATGACTGGTATTCTGCAGGGTTGGGGTTGTAGGAACTCTAACAGGGTAAATTCCATTTAACATGTCTGTTTACCCCCTGGTTTACTAGCCCAATCCTGGTCCTCTAATTGATACTAACACTCCATTCTTCACAAGCAAAGCGCTGGTCTTCTCAGTGGCTCCGGCTTCCTCCAGGTCAGGGATATCCACATCCAAAATTTCAATCTCCCCAGCTCCGGGAGAGACAGATTCCTCCTGCAGTAACACTGAGGGCTCTATGAAGTCCTGGCAATGAGAACCATGCAGAAGAGCTCATAAAACTGCTTTATAGAATAGCTACAACAACCCTTAGACTGGCATATCCTAGTGCATTTACTGACTTTGTAAAGAAAGACAGAAAAGTACAGAAACTAGCACAACTGTACAAAACCCTTTTTGAAGTAAAAAACCATTTTTGAAGTCTCCCTTTCTCTTGTCCTTTCATGTACAAGTAGACTCAAACTGAAACACTCTACAAGCTGCATTTACATAGCTGCTGTATTTCGCTCAGGTAGTTCTTTGTGAAGCTATTTGAAAACCCTGTCCACAGTGGAAGCTTCCCAGAATGGTTACTAACGGCTGGCAATTACAAGACACTGTATAGTTGATCAGAATGGCTACTGTATACTTTGGTGCCACATCCAGAGAACAGAGCTGGGATGCTAATGAATCTGCAGTACGACAGAGAGCTAGCAATTAGCTGTAGCTAATCCTATTAGGAGCGTAACATCCGTTTCGTAGCCATGAATTAAGCTGTAGGGGTTTCTACTAGCTTGTGCTTCTGACGGAAATGGACCCATAGCCGTTTAATGTTGAGAAACAGGGTGGGGAACAGATGTCTGCTGGCTGTCAACTGGATCACGCCCATGGTCAAAGTAACAACCAGGCCTTATTTCAGAAGAATGTATACGTCACACTGGCTTGGAAAACCGACATGCGTAGTCACATTCCAGCACACCTACAGACCATAACACAGATGCCCTCCCTTCACTGACTTTCCTCATTCTATCACCTCAAGTATAGGCTTTCAGGATACACACAGGAACACATGCCCTCATAGAACACACACCGATCAGCCATAACATTATGACCACCTGCCTAATATTGTGTAGGTCCCCCTTTTGCCACCAAAACAGCCTGGACCCGTCGAGGCATGGACTCCACTAGACCTCTGAGGGTGTGCTGTGGTATCTGGCACCAAGACGTTAGCAGCAGATCCTTTAAGTCCTCTATGTTGCGAGGTGGGGCCTGCATGGATCGGACTTGTTTGTCCAGCACATCCCACAGATGCTCAATTAGATTGAGATTTGGGGATTTTGAAGGCCAAGTCAACACCTTGAACTTGTTGTGTTCCTCAAACCATTCCTGAACCATTTCTGCTTTGTGGCACGGCACATCATCCTGCTCAAAGAAGGCAGTGCCATCAGGGAATACTGCTGCCATGAAAGGGTGCACATGGTCTGCAACAATGCTTAGGTAGGTGGTCCGTGTCAAGGTCCGTGACATCCACATGAATGACAGGACCCAAGGTTTCTCAGCAGAACATTGCCCAAAGCATCACACTGCCTCTGTTGACTTGCCTCCTTCCCATAGTACATAATGGTGCCATGTGCTCTCCAGGTAAGCGATACACATGCACCCGGCCATCCACGTGATGGAAAAGGAAATGTGACCACTTTTGATAGGTACTGACCACTGCGAACTGGGAACACCCCACAAGGGCTGAAGTTTTGGAGAAGCTCTGACCCAGTTGTCTGGCCATCACAATTTGGAACCTTGTCAAAGTCTATCAGATCCTTATGCTTGCCCATTTTTCCTGCTTCTAACACATCAACTTTGAGGACAGAATGTTCACTTGCTGCCTAATATATCCCACCCACTGACTGGTGCCATGATAAGGACATTATCAGTGTTATTCACGTCAAACGTCAGTGGTCGTAACGTTATGGCTGATCGGTATACACTCAACATGTTGTCTATATCCATTTTAAATCCTCTAACTTACTGCGTGTAAGAAGCGGAAAGAGCGCAGCACAGGGTGAGCCGCTCCACTCAGTTCAGCACAGTCACTGTATTCTCCCTCCTCCAGTAAATACTGCTGCCCTGTGTAGCCCTCTTCAGTGTATCCCACCCATCTGTTAAATGCACAGGTCACAGGTCAAACCACGGCTAAATACTTCAAGGCATATTATACCAACACAGCTTCACCAGGTGACTAGGAGCCAATCGTTGAGTGGTTCAGATGATTGTTGTTTTAGGGAGGGATGGATATGCCATTAGAGTTACTGAGTCTGTGTCAAGGAATGCCTCGGACAAAAAGCACTGATATCTTTACTGTTTGATTGATAGGGATTGTTAGAATTTTCTAAGATGTTACAACTGAAATGTTATCAGATGTAAAGCCTACTGACTCTCCTTGTATACACACACCACACCAAAGCACGCACATTGCACACACCACGTATGGACATTAAATGTGCATGCATACACACATATGGAGACAAAGAACCACACACAGACACACACACACACACAGACTTCCTGTTTTGCTTGGTGTATGTTTGCACAGGGAGGTGACTCTATAGGACAGTACATTGAAGTGAAGGTAGCATTCTTCAGCAATAGCATGACCAGCAGGTTGTCAAACTGTTTTCAGCATAAAGACACATAAAAACCTCAAACCAAGTATGCAGCTAGGTAGAAATAGACTACCACCCTGTCCCCCTTTCCCCTCACAGTACCCCCCACCCTTTCCCCTCACTCTTTCCCCCCACCCTATCCAATCCCCCTTGCCCCTCACAGTACCCCCCACCCTATCCAATCACCCTATCCCCTCACAGTATCCCCCCACTCTTTCCCCCCACTCTTTCCCCTCACCCTTTCCCCTCACCCTTTCCCCTCCTTCCCTCTCTCCTTCCTTCCCCTCTCTTTCCCCTCTCTCCTTCCCTCTCTCTTTCCATCTCTCCCCCCTTAAATATAAAATGCAGGTGCATACAAAAAACAAGCACATTTTTGACACAGCATTTGAAATAACACACTAAGAGGGTGTAGAAGTAAATGAATCTAAGCCCTTTTCAGCAGACAGACATACAGGCAGGCAGACTGTAAAAGCATGACATGGACTCACACTCCCCCAATAACCCGTAGTGACAATGCCGCCTTCAGACCAGGCACAGCTCCCAAACTGGGGGTATGACCTCCCAGCTCTCTGCCCTGCCCATGGAAGAGGGGCAGCTCGAACACAAACATCTACGGAAAAAAAAGAAGCAAAAATGATATGCCCTTAGAACTTGCTTTCATTATAATCCTAGTTCATTTTCAGGATGTGATTTTATAACTGCAGAACATTGGATATGGCTTTAGAATATAAATTCACTATGGAGAAGTGGTTTACCTTAGGATCCAGAGGTCTCCTCACTCTGAGCCCACTCTGTCAGACAAAACAATGAACTTCGATGAGAATAAGACCCAGACGTATGTATTGTAGACATTGAAGAATAGCCTATTCCATTGAAGAAATTCCACAAATAGACAGCAGTGGAAATTGAATTGAGTGTAATCCCAACCACGGACAAGGAATATTGGCGGCCAGATTGATGACCTCGGTGAACCCTTACCATTCTGAGGGGTCTCAGTGACCTCACAGCGGTAACCTGTTGATGACTTGCGGCAGGTGTTATTGAGCCGTCTGCTTCCATAATCACATAGCTCCCATGGAAACCAGGGCTCTCGTAGGCTAGCCAACTAAGGTAGGAAAACAAAAACCTGAAATGATTAACAACCCAGGTAATCTAATTTCATTTTATGCATAACATATGCTTTTGTTAAAAGCATATGGCATAACTGACATTGTTTACAATTTACATTTATAAATTGTCCACTTAAAGAAGCTTAGTTCTCCACTTTATTCATGAACTGTATGTATGGCAGCCTGAAAACTTTGCAATTGAAACCACTCATCTTCTCAGTAGCTAGGTTCCCTCCACTGCAATAGAAACCACTCATCTTCTCAGTAGCTAGGTTCCCTCCACTGCAATAGAAACCACTCATCTTCTCTGTAGCTAGGTTCCCTCCACTGCAATAGAAACCACTCATCTTCTCTGTAGCTAGGTTCCCTCCACTGCAATAGAAACCACTCATCTTCTCTGTAGCTAGGTTCCCTCCACTGCAATAGAAACCACTCATCTTCGAAGTAGCTAGGTTCCCTCCACTGCAATAGAAACCACTCATCTTCTCAGTAGCTAGGTTCCCTCCACTGTAATAGAAACCACTCATCTTCTAAGTAGCTAGGTTCCCTCCACTGCAATAGAAACCACTCATCTTCTCAGTAGCTAGGTTTCCATCCACTCCAACAGAAACCACTCATCTTCTCTGTAGCTAGGTTCCCTCCACTGCAATAGAAACCACTCATCTTCTCAGTAGCTAGGTTTCCATCCACTCCAACAGAAACCACTCATCTTCTCAGTAGCTAGGTTCCCTCCACTGCAATAGAAACCACTCATCTTCTCAGTAGCTAGGTTTTCATCCACTGCAACAGAAACCACTCATCTTCTCTGTAGCTAGGTTTCCATCCACCAGTTAACATGAAATGCAACCACTCTGCTTTTGGCACATGCACTCTAGCTGACTGATTGATGATACAGAGCAGGAATTATATTCTACATGTGATCATTGTTGTTACCCAAACTTTAACATAAAAAAAAAAAACTGAGTAATTGTGGGACAAACAACAGATCATTGCATTATCCCAAGCTTATTTATCAAAGTAATTTCTCATGAAATAAATTATATAGACACAAAAGATCCCAGTGCATCACAGATATTTTGTTTTGACAGCGTTAGCAAGGTTAACAGACAGATAAGCTGTATCCATCCGGTCGTTAGTGAATACCTTTATCCAATTCATATTATACCTGCAAAAGTGAGTGAGTATAAATAATTTTGCTATGGAACAACAAATATATATTTAAAAAAGATACAAATAAAAAGCAATCAGTGAATGTATTTTATAAAGATAGACAGTAGACAGTATTATCTAGAGCAACATTCTTATACATATTAATGCTTCCCCCCTTGCAATTGAATCCACAACCGTGGCGTTGTGGATGCTCTACCAACCAAGACACATGGGACACAGTCGCGGTCAAGTGCGTCCAGATATCTTGACTTAAACCCCAAAGAGGAAGCAATGATTTGTTGAAATCCTGGCATGCTTAAAAATTGTGTTCGGTAGTTGTTTACTGGTTCATCAAGCCGTCATATATATCAGAAATTGCAACATACTATGGCAGGAAATGCCCTACCCCAGAAGGTGCATGGTTGCGAGCTGGAGCTAAATGACTCAGCACAGAACAATCCAGACAAATTCTGTTAAAACAATATGGCCGCAGGTTGGGAAGGACAAATCTCCTCAATGAGTCATTCTTCCCTGTTATGTTACTATTGTTAACACTTCCTGTTTTACTTTGTATAGCCTGTAGCTACAAGCTACTGTAACTCTCCTTAACAATATAGCAGTGAGTTCCTGTACTGTTACCTCGAACAATAAAAAAGGGCTTCTCACCAGCCAGACTTGACAGTCAGGTTAGACAGGTCGATAGGTCTGCTGTGTGTTCCCAAGTTGTCCGCTTCCGAGACTAGGTGTTCCATGGCTCCTTGTGCTCCGATTGGATGCAGACTGATTTCTGGAGCACTGTCGTCCTGAACAGTGAGGGAAAAAAAGCATTCCCTCAACGTGTAGGGACATTCCACAAGACAAAGCTCCATCAACTCTGCTCTACCATACCCTCTGTTTGGCCCAAGGCTGAGAGCATAGATGATAGAAGGGAAGAGAGAATTCTACATAGAGGGAAGGTGGGATAGTAAGAGAACATTGGCCCTTACGAAAGCTTCTTCCAGTTACTTACCCCTGTTAGATTCTATGAGACAGTAGTTGTTAGCTTTATCTTTTATTTCTAGGGTGAGCTTAGATGAAAACTACAGAGGATCCCTTTGCAGGCCAGGCCATGTTAATAAAAAGGATTAATTAATACAACTCATGACCCGACTGACTGAGACAATTGCATTAATAAATGTATATTGAACAGTAGTTCATATATTTCAGAATGTGATTAAAAAGGAGATTATTGCCTTTAGTTAATAAATAATTATCCTCTTCCAACTTTTGTGATTTCCAAATTGGGATGAGTAATTGTAACTCCAGTTGTTCTGCTCCTTATCACACTTATCACACTTAGCCAGAGTGTATTTGCCATCATATACACTTGGAGGAGAGTGTAGTCCCTGGCTAACAAACACAACTGAATTTGTAGGCACGCAGCCCACCACAATTGTGTTTTTGCTTCAGTTATAAAAGAAAAATAACTGTCATTTTCATTCACAGTTTTGTAATTTTATCAAGCAGATCTTATGCATGGACTTTCAATGATGGTTTTGACACAAAATGCATTAGGAAATAATAATTATTTGGGTTGATTATGCCAAAAAGGAGGGCAGTAATTCCTACATGGTTTATGAACATAAAACCCTGAAATTAAAGCTGTCCATCTGCACTTTAACCTCTTAGTCTTAGTCACTGCATGATTTCAAATCCAGTGAGTACAGTGTGCAAAAAAAACAACTTTGTCTGCCACTGGGGAATGAGCCACATTATCAACATCCCTAATTATCCCTTTAAGGTGAGAAATAATTCACTACAAAACAGTTTAGATGTGAAATATTTAATGGCCAAGGTCTCAAAATAACTCCCTAGACCAATCTACATAAGAATTATTCACGTTTGTTAAAGGTGGGTTGGTGGAGCCAAAGACTCCCTAACAGGTAGCCCTCCCAAAGGAGGGCTGGGCATGCCTGGACTAGAGCATAAGACATCCTATGGGTCTCTAGGGCCACAATTCAAGGACACTTTAATAACTGGAGTTATGCACTTCAGTACCACAGTAATGCAACAGTAGTAAATATATCCCACCTTCACCAGTCTTCTGATGGAGCCAATGGTGATTTTTGTGGGCTTGTCACCCTGCTGGTGGCCTGGTTGGAGGCCCAGAACTGTCTCCCCATCCTCCAACAGCATTCCAGGTCCCCGGAACCCAGTCTCCATGTACAGTAGCCAGCTACGACACACACACACACACACACACACTTGGTTACCACCCACTTCCATCTCTTACATTCTTTCTTTTTTTCTCTCACCCTTTCAGCACAAGAGACCTCAGCCACAAATTTACTGCACGGAGCACACAGGTGAACAGAGCATGGACATCAGGTCCACCTTTCTAGACATGCATGCTACGTTTAGTGTAAACAATAATAGTGCGTGTGTGTTCACGCATTGTGTTTGTGTATTTTCCAGTCTACTGCCTCCTCATGGTAGACTGAGCACCTACAAGCTCAATCGTGGTTGATCAAGTAAGTGTTGGCAAGTACTTCCTTGTTGAGTGAGCAGTTTGACAAGATGCAGAATGGATTGGCGGAGATGTGCTTTGTAAGACTCTGCTGGGCCTGTTGAGATATGCGGTGGTGAGGCTAAGTCATAAGTGCAAACTGGATACCCAGAAACGGGAGGGGGGAAAGGGTGGGTATATTCCAGGGGCCGGAAAAAGTTTCAGGCTGTTTCTCCCAGACAATGGGCCTGCTTCCACTTAATCACTGACTGTCTTCTTCCATGAAAAACCTGCATATTGTCAGGAACTGCTTTGAAGCAATAGAACTCTGTCTATATTGACCCAGACAGACAGGCAGCTTCTCCTAAAAGGCTTAGTCCTACTTTCACCGATTATACATCCCCCATGAAAGACGGAGATCAATATCTTCTAATAGGGTATTCTGCTGGGGATGAGGTTTAACAAGAGCCTCATGAGTAGTATGTAGGAGAAAGTCATACTTTTCACTGATGGACATAACATTTGAATGACCAATGCTGGACTTCTGCCCACGTCGAGGTGTTTGTTGAGTTGAATATTTCCTGAAATCCCTTCAACTGCAAATTAACACAAGTTTTGGGATCAACTCTAAATGGTCCCTTAGATTACTTATTTGAAAAAACAATAGGAGCCCAGTCCCTGAGTTAACACGACGAGTGGACAGTCCCCGGGTTAACACAACGAGCGGACAGTCCCCGGGTTAATGCGACAAATGGACCGTCAGAACACAAACACAACAATGCAGCTGCAACGTGAGTCCTTACATTCCACCACTCTGATGAAAGGCGAAGACAGAGAGAGAGAGAGAGAGAGAGAGAGCTCCCACTCACATGGTTGGAAAGCTGCTTTGCTTTTCCTATTTTTGCGTATGGGAATGTTGGTTGGGTGTAAATAATACAACAGGACCAGGGCTCTGAAAAGGGGAACCGAGCCGCTGTACAAAACAACATGTTCGCAAGACAGAAGGTTTCTCGTTCTGGATCCATTAAATATGAGATCCGTGTCACAGCATGGCCCACAACCAGCAGGCTCCTCTGTACATAAACCTGCGTTCCCCCTGGCAGAGAGGCACAGACACTGATGAGCCAAAACATTATGACCACTCACAGGGTCATGCAGATAACGTTGATCATCTCCTAACATCATCCCCTAAGGACACATGTCAAGGTCTGGTTAGATAAGATGGTAAGCGAACAATCAGTTCTCATAGTCAACGTGTTGCAGGAGAAATGGCCAGGGGTAAAGACCTGAGCAACTTTGACAAGGGCCAAATTGTTATGGCCAGACGACTGGGTCAGAGCATCTCTAAAACGGCAAGTGATGGCACCAGGATGCACTGTGGGAAGACAACAAGGTGGTGGAGGGGGTGTGATGCTCTGGGCAATGTTCTACTGGAAACCCCTGGGTCCGGGCATTCATGTGGATGTAAATTTGACACGTGCCACCTATCTAAACATTGTTGCAGACCAGGTACACCCCTTACTGGCAATGATATTCCATGATGGCAGTGGCCCCTTTCAGCAGGATAATGCGCCCTGCCACACTGCACACATTGTTCGATAATAAAATAATCCATGCCTTGGCAGGTCGGCGCTCTTTTGGGGCTCGCGGAGGACCGACAGCATATTAGGCAGGAGGTCATAACGTTTTGTCTCATCAGTGTATAGTCAGGTGCATTAGTTAAACCTGCTGCATGACAGAACAATAATCTGAACACATGCTCCTACAGTATGACTAGCAAACAGTACAGAACATGAACACATTCACATGAAGCCAATAGTACACTGATGTTAGAGAAATAATTTAGGAATAGTATATAGACTTCAATCTTCCACAGCTAGAACCTACAAAGATTCTTGTATTCTGTTACACTGATAACTGATATGCCTTTTTGTATCAAATACTGATGACACCAAGGAGAAAATCTTGACAACTCAGGCTTGGAGGAGGCACTGATTCCCAGTAACGGCGCTGTTTGTGTGGCTTATTATACAACGCTTATGATTAATAGTGCTGCCATACACGCCGAGTGAGGCAGTGAGGGGTTTCTGGCATCAGGAAAGAAAATGTAGCGCAATAACAAGGACTGCCGAGGGCAAACTAATCAGGAAACAGCGATGAGTTACCCCAGTCACAGTCTGTCGCCGCCCAGGATATTAAACCCCCCACCCCACTCAGTGGTAGAGAACATTATGGGGTGTCGGAGGAATCAATCCCCATTCAAACAAGATGTTCTGATCTAACATAAGCATAAAGTCCTGAGCCTCATGTCGAGTGAGAAAAGGCCCTTCTGTTTGTGACTCAAGGACAGGGTGACACTCCTCCTGTTTTAGGATCGAGCAGCCAATGTCTTCTTACCATCCTCGCAAGACTCGCACTGAGGCCCCATTTGGAAACACCCTCGCGTAATCCATTCGGTCATGGTGTATCTCCCGCCGCTCTCCAGAAAACGTCACGCCGTCATAGATTATCATCTGGAGAAACAGACAGGAAGTCATTAGGAAACTGCGGGGAGATCTTTTGCAGATACGACGCAGTCAGACAGTCAACTTCTGCAAGGAACCTTTAAACTGAGTTGGATTTATTGACTCTGTGCAATAATTCAATGTCACGCGTTTTCAAAGTTAGATCATCAGGCGCGACAGCTGAACTGTGGAGGTTGTTTTCAGAATGATATTATTACGACAAGCTAGGTGACAATAAATCCAGTTGAGTGAGGTTTTAAAAGGATTCCGGCAGGGTGCTGAGCGACTACGCCTAAAGCCCCCAGCCCACTAGTGTGGTAAAAAAAACAGAGAGGAGGGGGGCAGGGAGGTGGGAAGTGTGTCCTTAATCCCCCTAAACCAGCCCACAAGCTGCCGTTACATAACACCGCCTCTATAATAAACATGCTGTGTTTTTTCATTGGTTAATCCTACAAAGCTATGAGACTCTGCTAACTGCTTTAACTCCAGGCTTTGATCGTTTTGATGCTTGGCTGTCTTTGTTTCACTCTTGATGATATAACTTTTCCTCACGGCTAACGGAACAGACTACAGTGGTGGGGTGGTTACAAAGCAATTTCATTAGAGTCGTTAAAACAACAATGCAGACAAAAACCCCATCACACTTTGTTCACTGCTTGTGTTGTGAGCCTATAAGCTTGATAATCTATGTAAAAAACGCCTTTGTGGTTTGTAGGAAATAACGATTCTTGATTTTCTTTTTCTTTGGTTGAAATAATCTACACTGCTAGACCACAGGAATATTACGCCAATTGTAGTCCATAGGCATCTCTTCATCCAGGCTTCTTACAACTTTTAACAAAAAACATTTAAATTCCCCTTCATGAAAAGAGACTCATTAAAAAATATATATCTCACCAGCATAGGCCTTGAAATGACCTTTCCATAATACGAACCTCCCCGCTGAAACCAAATTAACAGAGGTCAAAGATTAATGCCGGTATACTAATTTAAATATTATTGTTGAATAAAAATGCCAGTTGCTGTAAGACTTACCTTGTCAGTTGCTGTTGATGGACACTTACAATCCCTGAGACCCGGAACGGGTTTGGCATGTTTCCTGTTGTCATCATCAGGGTCTGGCAACACTGGATTGTCTGAACTGAAGTACTGATACTCAGATGGGACAGAGAGATTTTTGAATTGTGAATCCACAGTTGGATTCCCTTCCCAAGGTCCCATACAGAATGGATTAGTAGTGAGTGTCAGGGAGCCTGGGCCCTCCTCCTTGCTGATTTGGTCTCCATCCATTCCCTGGCCATCCACCTCCTTATTCTCCGCCTGGCCCCTGTTGAAGAAGTCCCATAAGGGACACTGTGGAGGAGGGCCGAACGTCTCCTCTGAATCCGCGTCTGCGTCAGAGTAGCCACTGGACTGTAGGCGCTCACTGACCGACTGCAGCAGGGACAAGACGGACAGGGAGGTGGACGAAGCCTGCTGCTCCGTCCTCGCGCCGCCACTCAAACTCCTCAGCTCCTCCTCAGTGGCCGGGGGCACCGTGAGGCCCATGTCCTCCTGTGACAGGCCCCCCTCCACCGTCTCCTCTCCACGGAAACTGTCCTCCTCCACGATGGGCGACAGGGAGAAGGGGTAGGCCTTGGCCCGCCGTGCTGTGGGGCTCAGCATGGGGCCGGTGTCGTTGACAAATACGGCGTCTGTCTCCTCTTCCTCGTCGATGATGGAGAAACAGCTTGTCTCCATGTCGTGGAAGGCCAGCTGGGGGACAGGGAGAAGGGGCAGGAGAGGTTCCAGGGCTGGGACTCTCCGGCCTCCTGTAGCCCCCGCAGCATGGAGCCCAGCCAGCTTGCTGCTTAGGTCCTGGTGAAACCCGGCCATAGCTGCTGCACCTGCACCACTGTGTCCCGGGGTCTCCCGACTCTGCTGAGGAGAGACATCACAGCGATACGCTCTCACTGAGCTCCACTGAGGCCTGTCCTCATTACTGGAGCCAGAGGCTGAATTAAATACCAGGCCCTCCGAGGTGCTTAGGTCCTTGGAGAGTCTCTTTGAGGGGTCCAGGCTGATGTTTTCTGTCGGTTTGCAATGGGCCTCAGTCTCCTCACCACCAGAGTCAGAGCCCTCTGAAACCACAGAAGCTAAATACGTCTTTACTAGGACAAAGCTTTGATCCAAACTGGCTGGGTCACTGGTCTCAGACTGACAGACTTTCAACGTTATTTCCGGACAGCTCCCTTGGTCTTCATCATGAAGAGTCACACAGGCAATAGGCTTTGGACTTATAGTATATCTGTTTTGAGATGGTTGTAGTGAGTTTTGGATGTGTTTTGGTCTGACTGACATGAAGTCTGCCTCAGTATTGCCCTTAGCTTTGTGTTTGTAATCTCTCCTAACCAGATCAGGCTCAAAGTTTCTGAGGGAAGCAATGTCACTCAGATTGATGTGCTGATTAAAAGTATCGTTACTGTTATTGTACACAGAAACATGATCAAAATTAACATTACAGTCTTCTTTAAGACTATGAGTATTGCTTTCAATATCCGCTTTGGCTACATGGAGTACTCTGTCTCCTACCTGTGTTTCTTTAACATCTGGCACATCAATATAACCCTTGTCCCCTGAAATGCAGAGGAAATTACCTTTGTTTTCTTTAGTTTTCCCTGAGACACACTCATACTCGTGACTCACTCTTTTTCTGTGAATATTATCCCCACTGTCACCACAGAGACTTGGTTTCTGGAAGGACACTATACCACTGAAGCAAGGCAAACCATCTCTTTGGTGCTTATCGCCACTGTATTTAGAATTGACAGGGTCGTTCGACTGGGAATACCCTTCTCCTTGCAGATGGTCATTAGCAATTATTAGCTGTTGACCTTTGACCTGTGTCTGGAGACCAGTATAAGGGGTCCCCTCGACACAGCTGTCTGAGACAATACTAGTCGGGGTACCGTTTTCACAGGCTGGCCCAGGGCTGCTCCTGATGTCCGTGTCCGAGCCCGCAATAGATTCATACCCCGAGGAGGGGGTGGACCTGGGGCCCTCTGATAGAGGCTTAGGGTTCAGCGTGGGGGTCTGTTCTGCTGGGATGGCCGAGGGGCACCTGTCTTCCCCACTCTCCGAGGGCCCCATCTCCACCAGCTCATCTGGCTTGAAGGACTGTTCCACGCTCCCCTCTTCCTCCATATGACCCATGGGTAGGTCAAGGTAAATGTCCACACTGGCCTTCTGGATGGTTTCATCCTCCTCCGGCTCAGAGGATCCTATTCTCTCCAAGGCCGCCACAGCATTCTTCAGAATATTATCTACCAACATTTTAGACTCCAGATGAAGAGCCTCCTCAAACGGATCGTCTGATGGACCACTGTCCCCCTCCTCCCCGGACGCGAAGCAGTACGGCCCATCACCAGGACCCGATTCCAGCGCCTCCTCAGGATCAGAGGGCCTGGTTGCTGGCGTGGCTCCCAGGCTCACGGACGCTGACGCAGGCGACGCAGGCAGTGAAATGGGCTGCTGAGCCAGCTGGCCTCCCGGGCCATCGGAATCGGCAGCAGGCCGGTGTGTGTGCTGCGCAGCCCCCCCGGCGCCCGGTGGCTCACTGGGCCGTGAGGCAGCAGCTGTTGAAGGTGACCCGGTCTGGACACAGCGTTCAGATAAGGTTTCAGTCTGCTCTCTCAGCCCCGTGTCTGTGTCTCTGGGTGTGTCCTCGCTCGCCGTCTCTGCAGTGAGGATTCTATTCGGCAGGTTCTGCTGTACCCCGTGGGTCACACTGACTGCTGTATTAGTCCTGGCATCAGCGGAGTGCTCTGTAGGTGCGGGAGGAGGGACAATGACAGAGCCAACCGCAGAGACAGTGTTCTTGGCCTGGCTTCCTCCTGTAACCAGACTTGCCTCTCTGGGTAAAGTGAAGGCACTTTGACTCCCAGCCCTTTCTGCGGTCGGCGCTGTCAAAGGAATGTGACCAGAGCCACGTCCAGTAGGACCCAAAACAGCATTAGTCTCTGAGGTTGAAGGGCCAATCTGACTGGCTGACACAGTCTGAATGTCACTCTGCTTCGGAACGGCAGGCTCATCCCCCTCCGAGATGGGGGAGTCAACCTTCACCTGGTGCCTTCGCCTCATCCTGCGTCTGTCCCACTGGCCGCGGAACGTCCCGTATGTCACCACGGGTGGACAGGCCAGGGCCAGACGCCGCTGATGCTCATCCACCGACGACTCGCCGTCGCTCAGCGGGCCGCTGTCAGCCACTGGGTCGCCCTCGCCGCATTCTCCCCCATGGCCGTCCGTGTGAGTCTCCCCCGAGGCTCTGTTCAGAACACACACACAGAGACACACGGAGGATGCATGAGAATACAAAGACACATGTGTTGCCTCAGTCCTGCTTCAGGCGACAGGGGGCGACTCAGATTAACGCAAATATAACCAGTGTTGTGTAATGAGCAAACGCTCAAACAGCAGTTCAAGGACTTCCTCATAAAATATGTATTCACAGCTACCGGACAAAGATACAGCGTACCCCAAGGCAATGCACTGATCTACAAGGATTGACACCTTCACAGGCAGTGCCCCTTTCTTTCCCATGTTCATTCGGCAAAGGGCTTGATGTGAAATAAAACTGCTGCAAAAGGTAATAGATACATTAATAGTAATCCGTGGGGAAAGGCATTTGTCAAGGCTGTTCTCTCCCGAGCACAATGATTCACTTTGTTTTCCATCAGCCTCTCAGCCGGGATACACATCAAATCACTACAGCCATTACGGTGACCTCCACACCTTCTGTTAGTGCCAAGCCGTACAAACCAGGTGACCCAAAACCACCCAGCTGGCACACAAGCATTAGCGCTCAGTGTAATTGCAGCCAGTGCATGAAAGAAATAAACGACGGGGGGACATGTGAGTAACTTGGAGTAAATTCATCACATCAGAAAGAATGCGTCGAAACACCAAAAGCACCTAGAATGAGCTATGAAATCACGGTCATGTATCGAAATAAAGCACATTAAGGGTGGAAAAGGCACAGCACACCCAATGGGTACCCAGGTTCAGCATTATCAGTTCAAGAATTCACCTTATTGGATGAGTCAGCCGTGGCCAATCATGGGGTTATTTTTGTTGATTTGTGCCATGTTTCCATTACATCACACCACAACCAAAAACAGACTGACGTTCCCCGGACAAATACGCACCGGGTCACAACAAAGCACACTACTAGGACCTTGATTCCTATGAGAGCATCCCATTGCCACGTCTGACACAGAAGTATTGTTATTTTGTAGATCAATTCCTTGTTCAGGACAAGGAATTTATCCAAAATTAATCATGCCTCCAGTATAACGTCTGATTGTGTTTTTCAAGAGGACTATAAATACTCTCCATGAATGGGGAGCTGATTGTTTGTCAGTAGCACTCTCATACTGGCTGTCAGTTTTCAGAGTCCAAGACCACAGGGGCATCAGTGCATCATAACAGATCCCCACAGGACACGGTGTACCAACTGGGGCTTTGGCGCATCACACACTGGAGCCTAGATAGATTACTTTTATAGACATTTAATTGAGCCACAGTATGGCTGTGTGTCAGTGCAATAGCAGACACTTTGGGAGAAAACATGACACGTCTTTATTTGATCTACACCACATCTCACTCACAGGTCTACTAGGTATATTTACATTTCCTATTGGTTAAAATACCATGTTAAAGGTCACAAATCACTAAAGGCACTTGAAGGCAACAACATGTTTTAAAATGTCTTTCTCTGGATATTGGAACGGATTTGTGATTTCATATTTACTTCATTATGATCCCCATTAGCCAAGGCAACAGCTACTTAGTGAAAGGAAGTCAGTTTAGTTGCTCATTCCTGCAACTGAGCCCTGCTCTCACTTCCTCCTCCTTAGCCAAATGGCTCTGCCAGCAACTTGGACGCACAGGGTCAAATCTTTAAAAGCATTTCCCCTCTACATGCTGTGGTTTGTGCGGTATGTGTGTGTGTGTGCGTGTATGTGTGTGTGAATGTATGTGTGTGTGCGTGTATGTGTGTGTGAATGTACGTGTGTGTGCGTGTATGTGTGTGTGAATGTACAGTGGACATAAAAAGTCTACACACCCCTGTTAAAATGCCATGTTTTTGTGATGTAAATGAATGAGACAAAAATAAATAATGTCAGAACTTTTTCCACTTTTATGTGACCTATAATGTGAACAATTCATTTGAAAAACAAACTGAAATCTTCGAGGGGGAAAAATGAAAAATAAAAACCTTACAATAACCTGGTTGCATAAGTGTGCCCACCCTCTTATAACTGGGTATGTGGAGGTGTTCAGAATTAACCAATCACATTCAAACTCATGTTAAATAGAAGTCATTACACACCTGCCAACATTTAAAGTGACTCTGATTAATCACAAATAAAGTTCAACAGTTCTAGTAGGATTTTCCTGACATTTTCTTAGTTGCATCTTAGAGCAAAAGCCATGGTCCGCATTTACCATGGAACACAGGGAAGACAGTCATCATCAAATGGAGAAAATATGGCATAACAGAGACATTACCAAGAACTGAATGTCCCTCCAAAATTGATGAAAAGACGAGAAGAAGACTGGTCAGTGAGGCTTCCAAGAGGCCTAGAGCAACATTAAAGGAACTGCAGGAATTTCTGGTAAGTACTGGCTGTGTGCTACATGTGACAACAATCTCCTGTATTCTTCATATGAATGGGCTATGGGGTAGGGTGGCAAGATGGAAGCCTTTTCTTACAAAGAAAAACATCCAAGCACAGCTGAAGTTTGAAAAACAAACATCAAGTCTCCCAAAAGCATGTGTTATGGTCTGATGAAACCAAGGTTGAACTTTTTGGCCATAATTCCAAAAGGTATGTTTTTGGCACAAAAACAACACTGCACATCACCCAACGAACACCATAACCACAGTAAGGCATGTTGGTGGCAGCATCATGCTTTGGGGTTGTTTTTCTTCAGCTGGAACCGGGGCCTTAGTCAGGGTGGAGGGAATTATGAACTGAATTACGAACAGTTAATGATGTGGCATTTGGAACAGTTCCAAATATCAGGTCAAGATGTGCCATGCTAATAGACTCCTACCCAAAAAGACTGAGTTCTGTAATAAAATCAAAAGGTGCTTCAACAAAGTATTAGTTTAAGGCTGTGCACACTTATGCAACCAGGTTATTGTGAATTTTTTATTTTTCCCCTTTAAAGACATGTTATAGGTCACATTAAAGGTGGAAATAGTTCTGACATGATTTATCTTTGTCTCATTCTTTTACATCACAAGAACCTGGCATTTTAACAGGGGTGTGTAGACTTTTTATATCCACTGTGTGTGTGTGTGCATGTATGTGTGTGTGAGTGCATGTATGTGTGTATGAATGTGTGTGTGTGTGTGCGTGTCTGAGCGAGAGAGCACATACTCTCCAGTGTCAAAGGATGTAAATTCCCATCAGTATTTCTGAGCATCGCCTCACCACCCAGACTTAGCACCAGTAACTGACTTGTCCACCCACATCGTCACAGAATGTAGAGTTGTGTGCCCTGAAGTAAGGCTACCAGAAAAGGCTTTAATGTAGAGTTGTGTGCTCTGAAGTAAGGCTACCAGAGAAGGCATTAATGTAGAATTGTGTGTTCTGAGGTAAGGCTACCAGAGAAGGCTTTAATGTAGAGTTGTGTGCTCTGAAGTTAGGCTACCAGAAAAGGCTTTAATGTAGAGTTGTGTGCTCTGAAGTAAGGCTACCAGAGACGGCATTAATGTAGAATTGTGTGCACTGAGGTAAGGCTACCAGAAAAGGCTTTTAATGTAGAGTTGTGTGCTCTGAGTTAAGGCTACCAGAGAAGGCTTTTAATGTAGAATTGTGTGCACTGAGGTAAGGCTACCAGAAAAGGCTTTTAATGTAGAGTTGTGTGCTCTGAGGTAAGGCTACCAGAAAAGGCTTTTAATGTAGAGATGTGTGCTCTGAGTTAAGGCTACCAGAAAAGGCTTTTAATGTAGAGTTGTGTGTTCTGAAGTAAGGCTACCAGAAAAGGCTTTTATTGGAAAGCTCTAATTTCAGATGTTAATTGCTGTTGTATTTTCTGTCTGTAAACATGGGGACACAAATGGGACATCCAATCAAATTCCAGCATCCACAATAGGTGAATCAAAGTTCTTGGCAGAATGATTGTGAAACATTTTTATCCATCAGTGACTATGGACTATGGAAAATGACAACATGGATGCTGGAAAAATGCAACATGGATGCTGGAAAAAGGCAACATGGACTCTTGAAAAAGGCAACATGGAGTCTTCCAGGTGGTGCAGGGTCTAAGGGACTCTTGAATTCTTGCTCTCATATCTCACAATCAGTTTGAAGCTGAATGTCATTGTGTATTTGTATTGAATATCTACTGGCCTGAACTCTCATTTAATTAGATGGGGTTCTTTAAAGTCATTACCTAGTTGCAATTAGATGTTTCCCTTTTTTTTACTTTTGGGAAATTTCTGTTTTAAGGATGCGACATACAGTGGAACTTTTTCATACAGTTGTAGCAGTGTAATGTACTCTATGCAAAGGTGAGCTTTCAGGTGCTTTTTGAAGACAGGTAGACACTCTGCTATTATAGCCTCAAGGCAAGCTGGTTTTGACTGCATGGATTAGGAACTGCCCTGAAGGGGAGGGATCGCCAATAGCCCAGATTTGGCTGAACGAAGAGCTTCTCCTGTTGCTCCATAGCCAAGAACCATAGCCTTGAAGTGGATTCCAGGGTAATATATTTCATCACATAAATAACACAATTATGAAAATATCTAGTTTTTCATATACACATTGGAGACAAAAAATGTATCAATACATATGTGACACTCTTCGTTATGGATCCAATGTGATGCAAAACTATACGTTTCATATACATAATTTTTTTTGACCAAATGACTTTGCAATTCTTGTGTTGTCATCTGAAACTTCAGTTAACCTCTATGAACCAAAGAATTGGCACAAATGTGCATTTTAAGTTATTTATTGGAAATGGTTTGCCAAGCTCAGGTTGGCCTTACTGTGGAAGTGTCCTTGTCAATTTATTTTGCAAATAGATGTTTACAGCTAACAAATGTCCCTTCCTAGAGAGGAGCCAGACTCTGAGGGGCGATCCGTCATCTACTGGCTGTTCCAAACTAACATTATAAGAGTACATACATTTTTTTAGGCCCCATCCAAAGTTCTGCATGACTAGCGGGTGATTGAATATGGGTGGGTGGTGTCCAGAGTCTTTAGGCTACTCCATTCTCCTGTGGTTAATTGCTGTGCTATGAATAGAATTGTTGTTTGTCCTATTTCACTCAGTCCATGAAAGCTGTCTTACCTTGAGCGACAATCCCGTTGCTTTATCTATTCCCTCTTTATCTATGGTAATGCAGGGATTCTGTTAGTCCCTTTGTCATTCTTCTACTCAAAACACTCCCTTGACCTCAATTCAGTCCTGACTGACAGCTGACTTAGAAAAATATGTACTTTCTGAGATGAATAGTATAATTTATCTTTTGCATCTATTCCCACATGCCCATCTCAATGAAAAAAAATAGTGTTTAAGTGACAAAAAGACATTGGTCTGAGGCCAAAAAAGAAATACAATTCACATAAGCACCATGAAAGGACTTCCAGCACCAGCTGAGACCTGCTACAGTTTGTCTTACAATTCAAAAAACAAATAGGCAGTTTTCTTTTTTAGAAAGCAAATGCATACTCTTACAGGAAGTTCCTCTAAGATAAAATGTATTTGCCCTCTGTCAGATGTTTTGTATATTTTTACCACTGAATGTTATCAGATCTTCAAAACATAACCTAATGTTAGATACAATGGAACCTGAGTGAACAGAGAACATAAAATATTGAGACTTTATTTATTTATTAAAGTAATGTATGCAACACCCTATGCTCCTTGTGAAAAAGCAGTCGACTCTTCAAGTCTCTCTGCAACCATAAATTTCCTGTAGTTATTGATTAGTCTCTCACAGCGCTGTGGAACGATGCTCCACTCCTTGACTTCGCAACATTTCTGGATTTTCATGTATAAGCTGATTGTTATGGGTCCTGCTGAATTTTGTCTAGGTTAATCCAAAATGTAAAAAAAACTGTTATTCAAACATTCTGATGTAGACTTGCTTGTTTGTTTCTGATCAGTCTTGCTGCATGACCCAGCTGTGCTTAAGCTGCAGCTCAGGGACAAATGGCCTGACTCTCTTGTAGAATTCTCTGATGCAAAAATAATGAATGGTTCCTTCGATGATGACAAGTTGTCAAGGTCCTAATACAGCAAAGCTCCACCAAACTATGACACCACCATGCTGGACCACTGGTATGAGGTTCATAATATGGAATGCAGCGTTTGGTTTTTGACAGATATAACTGGGCCCGTGTTGCCCAAAACTTTCCACTTTTGAGTCATCTGCCAATAGAATATTGTTTCAGAAATGTTAAAGGATAATTCTGAAATGTTCTGGCAAGCTCGAGATGAGCATTCATGTTATATCTAAGTGAGAAGTGGTTTCCACCTTGCTACTCTGCAAGGAGTTCTATTTTTGCCCAGTGTGTTTCTCATTGTAGAGTCATGAACACTGACTTTAGCTGAGGCAGTCACAAGCACAGACCAAAGAATCTCAAGGATCTGTTAAAATTATTAAATTTTGCAGGTGGTGGTTTATTGTGAGGCAGTTCCGAGATGGGGCATTTCACTGTAACCATAATGTAGGCTAAGCCGATCAAATCGAACGCCAGTCCGTTGAGCACCTGTTTAGCCATGTTAAGAAGTAAATGAGAAATTATTACCATTGTTATGTAAGAGGAATCTGTTTCTGTTTGCAATAATAGCATGCTAAAAGAAAGTTAACAGAAAATGCAAAAGCAGATACCCGACAAGTTATGTACTACAGTCTTATTCATTTTAATTAAAATATCTTGTTTGTTTAGTCACAATTTGTAATTTGAATAATGATTTATTTATACGAGTAATAAGAAACAGTGAGTTTTTACACTTCAGTCAAAATGCTGGTTAAATATGTTATTGGTGGGTAAAACTGCCACAGCTACATTGACAGGTAGCCAACAAGCATAAGGGAACAAAACTTTGATTTTGCAAAATCGAACCAAAAACAAACCAGCAAACCAGACAAATCGTATTCATCAAGATTTATTTAATTTTTACTGAACAAACACAATGCTCTGAGTCAATCCAAAATATAATTGAACCTCAAACCTGAAAATGAGTTTTGATCTTTCTCAGGGGAATACATAAGTGTGCACAATTATTAGGCAACAATTAGTGTGCACAGTAGGCAACTAAATTACAAAAATAATTTCTCCAACACAACTGTTTATTCTCAATTTCTAGAGTAAGTGCAAAAAATAATTGACACAAAAGGGAAATTAAATAAAATGTCTGGCCTTTCAAAAATATTCAGTGACCGATATAGCCACCCTTCATTTTAATAACTGCCATGAGCCTTCCATCCATGCAGTCTGTCAGTTTCTTGATCTAGATCAACTTTCGCCGAAGCAGCAACCACAGCCTCCCAAATGCTGTTCAAAGAGGTGTATTGTCTTCCCTAAATCTCACGTTTGAGAAGGGTCCACAAGTTCTCAGTAGGATTTAAGGCCGGTAAGGAAGGGGGCCAGGTCCTTATTCTGACATCTTTGAGGCCCTTGCTTGCTAGCCAAGCAATGGAGTACTTGGATGCATGTGATGGAGCATTGTCCTGCATAAAGAACATGGCCTTCTTGAATGCTGAGGACTTCTTCCTGTACCACTGCTTGAAGAAAGTATCTTCCAGAAACTGGCAGTAGGTATGGGAGTTAAGTTTCAGTCCACCTTCAACCTGAAAAGGTCCAACTACCTCATCCTTAATGATAGCAGCCCATACCAGTACCCCTCCTCCACCTGGCTAGCGCCTGACTTGAAGTGGTGCCCTGTGTCCATTAGTGATCCAGCCACAGGCCCATCCATCTGGTCCATCAAGAGTCACTCATTTCATCTGTCCATAAAACCTTTGAAAAATCGGTCTTCAGGTATTTCTTTGTCCAATCTATATGCTTCAATGTGTGAATCTTATTTATATATATATATATATGTGGTCTTCTTTCAACCTTCTTGACCTTGGCCATGTCTCTGAGCACTTGACACCTTGTACTTCTGGACACTCCAGGTAGGTTGCAGTTCTGGAATATGGTGGCACTGGAGGATAATGGGTTCCTGATGGCTTCACATTTAATTCTTCTCAAGTTTTTGCAGTTAATTTGCGTCTTTTCTTCTCCATGCATTTTTTCCCCAGTTGACTTTCGAGGTGGTCACGCCTCAATAGTTTAGCTATTTCAAGAGTGTTGCATCCTTCTGAAAGGCATTTCACAATTTTTCACTTTTCAGTGTCAGTTAAATCTCTTTTTTGGCCCATTTTACCTGAGGTCATGAATCTGCCTAATAATTATGCACACCTTGATATAAGGTGTTATTCACTGTTGCCACACCCTCCCTCATTACACAAATATGTATCACCTGAAAATTATTCAATCCAATGAGCATTCAAGTTTATATGGTTTGGAGTTGGAAAATTTGCATAGAAATAATAATACGATCAGAATACTCTCTTGCCTAATATTTGCCTAAATATCATGTATTCTGAAGATGGCCACAAATATGAATAATATTAATAATAATTCTTCCCACCAAATTTTGTAGAACATTTTCCCATGCCACTGTACTTCACCACCAGTTTACCATCAATAAAAAACTTAATTAGATTATTTATAGAATAACCATTGTTGCATCCTTCCAACTGAGTTTCATACTTCACATAATCTATCTAATCTGTCCTGACACTTGTTGAAGCAGTTCCGGGGGCTCCTTGTGGCATAACACCCTATTAAAACACTGTTGGTGTATCCTTTATAATTGAGATTACTTGCTGTTTAATAGTGTGTATTTTAAATCAACAGAGTTGCAAATGCCATGTAAAAATGATTAAGCTGACAGTGTGTGGTTAAAGACAATCTGGGAGCAGCTAGATCAATGAATCTCACCAAGGCTGCCAAATCTTACTTCATAGTTTGTTTGTTAATTTGTCATTCAAATATCTGTGTTGTCAGCATGACTCACATTCCAATGTGATATTCCCTTATTCTTCCCCAGCTCCCCGCATACACTGTTTCTCTTATTCTCTCCACTACCCACACCCCTCTCTCCTGCTGAGGTCATGGTGTCTTTCAGCATATTCCTCCCTCATAGTCTGACTTTGCTTTTCTCTCTTGTTCTATAATGGGGCAGAACAGAACAAACCTGTCTGTGGACTGGATAGCTCACTGTCTCCCATGACACACCATCTGCTGAAGTAACACTCTGTAAGACCATCCATTTGCCTTGCAATCTTCTGGGTGTAGTGGTGATAGGGTTGTGGACAGGTGTATTTGAAGACATTGGCATGAACAGGCTGGACAGGTTGTTAAAATACAACACAGTGGCCACAGACCTCCATCCCCCATCAACACGTCAGGTGCCTTAGAGCTTCTCATTTACTGTGGTTTCTTTAAATAGGCAAATTCTTCTGTTTTCGCCATCTACTCCTCCCCCAGTACTTAGGGTAAACTACTATGCACTGTGTGTTTTGTCAATATACCTAGTAACATATTGGTTAGCATTTATTTTACATTGTAGTGATAAGATCGAGAGAACTGTACAATATTGTTTGAGCAACTTGGGGATAGCCCAAAATGTTTGACAGTATTTGTGATGTTAACAGAAAAGTACAGTGGATATAAAAGGTCTACACACCCCTGTAAAAATGCCAGGTTCTTGTGATGTAAAAGAATGAGACAAAGATAAATCATGTCAGAACTTTTTCCACCTTTAATGTGACCTATAATGTGAACAATTGAATTGAAAAATAAGCTGACATTTTCAAGGGGGAAAAATTTGAAATAAAAACCTCACAATAACCTGGTTGCATAGGTGTGCACACCCTAAAACTAATACTTTGTTGTAGCACATTTTGGTTTCGTTACAGCACTCAGTCTTTTTGGGTAGGAGTAGGCACATCTCTCTTCTTTGCAAAAGTGCTCCAAAATAATTGAAAATAATATCTTTTTTGGGGTATTTTTATGTTTTAGCCAATTTCACAAAGACAGGTGTAAAAAAACAGGGGAGTTTTTGTTAAAAGGCAGTGGGCTGGATTCACTCCCATGCTGTAGCAGTACATGTGCTCTGGTGGCAGGGGCTTGGACTGGAGCATCTTATGCAACAAATCTGTTCTGAAGCAGTATCCACACCCACTGGATGTAAATAATCACAATCTAGTTGGAATATCAAGAAAAAACAAGGTTCTGAATGCTGAGCCTACAAGGCTTTATTTGCGATCAAATAAGGTCATATCATTCCTTCTATGTGGAATCAGTGGGAAAAAACGTCTCGTCTGTTGTATGGAATGTGATGTGACTTTATGCTGCACAAAAAAGAGCTCTACAGTATACCTTAAAATTACATTGACGTGCACACCAGTGTTTCTAGCACCGCTTTACTGCAGCGGGTATACGCTGAATCTACACTGTCACGTCGAAACAATCTTTTATTTTGTCCAAAGTCGAATGTTCAGTCAGAGTTCAACTCTGTGTTATCATTGCCATTCGCTTTACAGACATTTGGGGTTGCCAGGCAACCAATCCTTGATGCCATTGCTCGAGAGCTCTACTATTATGGAAAACAAGAGTATAGTTTGGCTCTGGTCTAACGTTACAATGTTACTGAACTGCACATTGGCTTGAAAATATTATAGATGAGTTGGTTGCATTTTTAAAAGCAAGCAGAGTTCAAAAGCACTTAGTCGTGAGACTAGGTATTCCTATTATAACCACGTACAGTGACAGCAACAAAATGTGTGCACCGTAGCCTGAGTAGATTGTTGAATGATTCATTCCCTGCGCAAGACCGTTCTTTTCCTGAATATCTCCTTGGGGTGTTTCCTGTAAACTTGCTTGGTAAGCTTGGTTGTAGTTTGAGATTAAACGGCACCCGCTAGAGAAGATGTCAGGTATTGTCAGATTGAAGTGAAGTGGCACCACAGAATGCTGTTGTTGGTTTTGTTACCATGGTAACACCCTGCCTTTAAAGGCACAGCTAAAACATTTGTCTCATCGTGATATTTTTGCTCAGGTCTCAAGATTTTGGCAAAATAGAGAGAAATACCAAATAAATGTTCACAAGCAATACATGCATTATTTTGAATCAGTGCACTGCATTCTCATTTTTATTTGTGGGGTTTTAGAAAATATATTGAGTGGCAAGACTTTCAATCTACCTTCCAAAGAGGTAATAATAAGTAAAACTTCTAAAAGACAAGAAAAAATCCCCCGGACCCTTGTTGGACAATTCCCCCTGTTAACATACAATCCTGTATGAAACACTGGTGTAAACATTCTTTCTCCATCCTTCATCCACACTGGCAATCACTTAAATTACCTTTGGTTGACAAGATTTTAAATTACTTTTTAGTGACAAACCTCGGCATGACAAGCAAACAACAACCCCTAAAGCTCATATATATGCGTTATTGATCAAATCATGAAAGACATGCATTGAAGTCAAATAGCTATTACTATCCATTAATAAAAACAAACCCCTGGTTACATACAACCTGGTTACAAATAAGTGGGATGAAGAAATAATAGTATATTGCCAAGCCAATTTACCACAACATTAAACCAACATGAAAATATCTGTCCCAAGAACATGAGAGAAGCCAAAGTATTGGAAAGCCCCTTAGACTGATAAAAATGTGCACCAACCAATTTTGCATATCAGACTTTCTAAGAAAACAGCTGTTAGACCAAATACAAACCCGATTCCAAAAAAGTTGGGACACAGTACAATTGTGAATAAAAACAGAATGCAATGATGTGGAAGTTTCAAATTTCAGTGTTTTATTCAGAATACAACATAGATGACATATCAAATGTTTAAACTGGGAAAATGTATCACTTTAAGGGAAAAATAAGTTGATTTTAAATTTCATTGCATTAACACATCTCAAAAAAGTTGGGACAAGGCCATGTTTACCACTGTGTGGCATACCCTCTTCTTTTTATAACAGACTGCAAACGTCTGGGGACTGAGGAGACAAGTTGCTCAAGTTTATGAATAGGAATGTTGTCCCATTCTTGTCTAATACAGGCTTCTAGTTGCTCAACTGTCTTAGGCCTTCTTTGTCGCACCTTCCTTTTTATGATGCCTTTTCAGTACCCGGATCCTTCTTCTATGCAGCCATGACATTGTAATTGAAGCAGTATGTGGTCTGGCATTGTCATGTTGGAAAATGCAAGGTCTTCCCTGAAAGAGACGACGTCTGGATGGGAGCATATGTTGGATATAACTGTCAGCAAGGTGCCATGCCACACGCACTCATGCAACCCCATACCATCAGAGATTCAGGCTTCTGAACTGAGCGCTGTTAACAACTTGGGTTGTCCTTGTCCTCTTTAGTCCGGATGACATGGCGTCCCAGTTTTCCAAAATGAACTTCAAATTTTGATTTGTCTGACCACAGAACACTTTTCCACTTTGCCACAGTCCATTTTAAATGATCCTTGTATGGTTTTCCGTTCTTGACCCTTACGCACAGAGATTGTTCCAGATTCTCTGAATCTTTGGATGATATTATGCACTGTAGATGATGATAACTTCAAACTCTTTGCAATTTTTCTTGGAGAAACTCCTTTCTGATATTGCTCCACTATTCTTCGCCGCAGCTTTGGGGGAATTGGTGATCCTCTGCCCATCTTGACTTCTGAGAGACACTGCCACTCCGAGAGGCTCTTTTTATACCCAATCATGTTGCCAATTGACATAAGTTGCAAATTGGTCCTCCAGCTGTTCCTTATCTGTACATTTAACTTTGCCGGCCTCTTATTGCTACCTGTCCCACCTTTTTTGGAATGTGTAGCTCTCATGAAATCCAAAATGAGCCAATATTTGGCATGACATTACAAAATGTCTCACTTTCAACATTCGATATGTTATCTATATTCTATTGTGAATTAAATATAAGTTCATGAGATTTGTAAATTATTCCATTCCTTTTTTACTCACAATTTGTACAGTGTCCCAAATATTCTGGAATCGGGTATGTACAATGTTATTGTGCAGAAAAGAAATACCAAAAGATGTTCTGCACTGACACAAATTACTGAACATTGTCTGAAAGAAAATATAAGAAGAAAATAGTGGGAGCTGTATTTCTAGACATCAGTGAAGCCTTTGAGATAGTTAATCATAGCCGATTGCTGAAAAAAAATGAGTCATGAATTTCCATTCTCTGCAATTCCATGGTTTGAGAGTAACCCATCATCTAATTGAAAACCAATGTTTACTCGGTGTGGAGTACCACAAGGCACCCCATTTGGATCTTTATTGATATATATTTTCAGCAATAACCTTACATTAACTGTGAATAGAGCCAATTTCTATGCAAGCTGATGACTCAACACTATACAACATTGAAGCTACAAAAGCAAAAAATCTATTACTGACACTCTTTACAAAGAACCCCAGTCGGTTCTAGAATAGGTAACTAACAACAGCCTTTGTCCTAAATACTGAAAGTATTGTATTTGGGGCAAATCTCTTACTAAACCTGAAGGCGCATCTAGATCTATGTTTGAACAATGTTGTGATTGAGCCAGTGCCGGAAATTAAACTTTTGCTTAAAAAACAAGCTGACATGATCAAAAAATAGATTCAGTGGCGGCTAAAAGAGGAAAAGGATTATACCTGTTGAGGCAGCACACTGCTTTCTGGACATCTCAGTCAACAAGACAAGTCCTGTATGCCCTTGTTTTGTTACACCCGGACCAGTGTTCAGATGTGGGATCACATGCAGCCAAGAAGGACGCAGATCAAATGTAGTTGGTCCGGAAAAGAGCAGCCGTACTTAGACGTACTCAGACAGGGAATGTAAATGATGTGTACGTCAGTCTACATGGCCCAGAGGGGAAGAGTGATTGGCTGCATCACTGTCAGTCTTTTCACACTTTCTGAGCGTACAGGACTGTGGGTTTAGGTCCGTTTGGGCCCACATCATAGCACAAGTACACCAGTTCCAACCAAGATTTTGCTTCTGCTTTTAACCAAACTCCTACAAAATGGAGAGTTAGGGGGCTACCAGAATTAGCACCGGGGAGCATTTAGTGTTAAAAGCCTTGCTCAAAGACAGAACACCTTGCAACTCAAAGGTGACTAAAGAGACAATATTATGTCTTGTGTATTTTATAATGATACAACATCTTTTTTGTCAGCATATCATATATATAATGTATTAATGTGTACATTATCAGGTATTGCATGGTGCCGTGCTTGGATTTCTTTTTGCACCTGGAGAAGTAGCTGTTGCCCAGGCTACAGTAGTAAGGATAATAATAAACAAACAGTGCTCTCTGTAATTATCGGGAAAGTAAGCGTTAATGTATTTCTATACTACATACATTTGGATTTGAATTGTTTTAATTTTATATATTGATATAACTTTGAGGGGCAAGAAAACCTCCAAACATGCTTCTTTATATTGTACTGGAATGATGCCAGTACAGGTCAATGGGAAAATTCCATATCTCAACAGGCTCAAAGCTATCTGATTTAGATGCACAAATCACTGGGGTCACATCCTTAATGTATAAACAAATAAAGCATCCGTTAAGCATTTCCAATCTACACAGAAAGAGGAAGCCCAGCGGGTGGGCAGTGGAAGCTTATGGAAATGGACTCACATTGTGAAAATTTTCTCATTGATGAAACATCTGATCTCAATGTTCCCAAAAGAAAAATGTTAGGAACAGAGTGGCCAATTCTTTTTACCCATGACAACATTTCTAAACACTTACAAGGCGAATTGAGTTACTGCACCCAAGCACTTCACAAACTAGGCGTTTCCTAAAGGAAACATGCAAGAACGTGCCAACATCTGACTAATAGGGTCTCACTAGTTCGTGCTTACCTTTGCTTACCTCCTTTTCTAGATTATGTACTGCTAGTTTTCCATGACAACTTGTTAGCTATTGATTTATTTTTACTCTTAGTCAATGCTGTACTATTGAAAACACAAAGACGTACAGTATCTCATATTTTTGTAAATATCCTTTCATGTGACAACACTGAAGAAATAACACTTTGCTACAATGTAAAGTAGCGAGTGTACAGCTTGTATAACAGTGTAAATTTGCTGTTCCCTCAAAATAACTCAACACGCAGCCATTAATGTCTAAACTGCTGGCAACAAAAGTGAGTACACTCCTAAGTGAAAATGTCCAAATTGGGCCCAATTAGCAATTTTCCCCTCCCCGGTGTCATGTGACTCGTTAGTGTTACAAGGTCTCAGGTGTGAATGGGGAGCAGGTGTGTTAAATTTGGTGTCATCGCTCTCACACTCCCTCATACTGGTCACTGGAAGTTCAACATGGCACCTCATGGCAAAGAATTCTGAAAAAATAATTGTTGCTCTACATAAAGATGGCCTAGGCTAAAAGAAGATTGCCAATACCCTGAAACTGAGCTGCAGCACAGTGGCCAAGACTATACAGCGGTTTAACAGGACAGGTTCCACTCAAAACAGGCCTCGCCATGGTCGAACAAAGAAGTTGAGTGCACATGCTCAGCGTCATTTCCAGAGATTGTCTTTGGGAAATAGACATATGAGAGCAGCCAGCATTGCTGTAGAGGTTGAAGGGGTGGGGTTCAGCCTGTCAGTGCTCAGACCATACGCCGCACACTGCATCAAACTGGTCTCCAAGGCTGTCGTCCCAGAAGCACGCCTCTTCTAAAGATGATGCACAAGAAAGCCAGCAAACAGTTTGCTGAAGACAAGCAGACTAAGGACATGGATTACTAAAACCATGTCCTGTGGTCTGATGAGACCAAAATAAACGTATTTGGTTCAGATGGTGTCAAGCGTGATGTCGTCATGGAGCAGTGGAAGAGGACTCCAGTGGCAACCTGTGAAGATCTGGTGGCCTCCATGCCCAAGAGGGTTAAGGCTGTGCAGGAGCCTGAGGGGTCTACTCACTTTTGCGAGATAATGTATTATATTTGATCCAACAACTAAATGGCAACTTAACCCTGGATGCAGTGAGTGCAGTGTTTAGATGAGCTAAACACAGCCAAGATAAAAGCTCCTTATTTTAACTCACTATGGATTCCCATAAAGCTATTTTCTAAGTGACTCCGGCATTATGAAAGTAACATTTGCATTAAAAAGAAGGAACCAGGCAAGCCTAGTTCAGCCGGCCTGCAATAGAACATTTTGCCATCTTGAGATTTAAACTTGGGTTGCCCAAGTGAAAGGATGTGCTGTTAACCACTACACCACGGATCTGTACATTTGCTGGGTGTCAGTATAGACTCTTGTCTCTATCCTGAACAAATCCTCTTTTGCCACTGGCCATTTTAATAGTTAATTGGCTATTCGTGAATGACATGGATACTAATGTTTCTTACTAAGTTTACCTCTACCACAAATATGTATTGCTTTTGCCATTGGCCATTTTAACAGTGTATTAGCCAGTGATAAGCTTTACTGGTATCTACTAACTTACTGGAATAGTCATAAGAATTGAGCAATTGCTAGCGAGTCTGCCAAAGCTATTTCATTTCATGGCATAAGAATAATTTTTTTTCTTTCATGGCAAAACAACATACTTCATTCGTAAATGACATTTATACAATAACTATCAATAAAAGTGACGATAACTAACTTTATCATCAAGTGAAAAGATGAGAGAATCGTGGAATCTACCAGAAATAATTAATAAATGTCATTGCTCTCAATAGATTTGAACTATCTATAACCACTAGGCCACAATATTACATGTTTCAGCAGTCACTACACTTCATTGAGGATTGTGTATAACTGACTAACGTTTCTTATTAAGTTTACCTCCAACAAAAATAACGTCCATGAACTATATTACTTTTGCCACTGGCAGTTTAACAGCTTATTAGCCAGTAATAGGCTTACTAGTATCTTCTAACTTCCTAGGAATAATCATAAGAATTGAGCAATTGCTAGCGAGACTGAAGATGAACTATTCCATGCCAGAAACAGTCGCAAAAAATAACCATATACATTTTCAGCCACCTACGTTTTCGCAAATATATGATAATTCACAATCCGCACTTCGCTTTCACCTGCGAGGAGATACGAACTTGGGACCTATAGTACACAAGTCCGCTTTTCTAACTCACAATAACCTGGTTGCATAAGTGTGCACTTCCTTAAACTAATACTTTGTTGTAGCACCTTTTGATTTTAATACAGCACATCTTGATGTGGCAATATTTGCCCACTCTTCTTTGTAAAAGCGCTCCAAATCTGTCAGATTGCGAGGACATCTCCTGTGCACAGCCCTCTTCAGATCACCCCACAGATGTTCAATTGGATTCAGGCCTGAGCTCTGGCTGGGCCATTCCAAAACATTCATCTTCTTCTGGTGAAGCCATGCTGTTGTGGATTTGGATGTGTGATTTGGGTCGTTGTCATGCTGAAAGGTGAACTTCCTCTTCATCTTCAGCTTTCTAATGGACGCCTGAAGGTTTTGTGCCAAAATTGCCTGGTATTTGGAACTGTTCAAAATTCCCTCCACCCTGATTAAGGCCCCGGTTCCAGGTGAAGAAAAACAGCCACAAAGCATGATGCTCCCACCACCATGCTTCACTGTGGGTATGGTGTTCTTTGGGTGATGTGCAGTGTTGTTTTTGCACCAAACATACCTTTTGGAATTATGGCCAAAAAGTTTAACCTTGGTTTCATCAGACCATAACACATTTTCCCACATGCTATTGTTTTTGCAAACTTCAGCCGGGCTTGGATGTTTTTCTTTGTAAGAAAAGGCTTCCGTTTTGCCACCCATTCATATGAAGAATACATCAGATTGTTTTCACATGAAGCACACTGCCAGTACTTGCCAGAAATTCCTGCAGTTCCTTTAATGTTGCTGTAGGCCTCTTGGAAGCCTCCCTGACCAGTCTTCTTCTCGTCTTTTCATCAATTTTGGAGGGACGTCCAGTTCTTGGTAATGTCTCTGTTGTGCCATATTTTCTCCACTTGATGATGACTGTCTTCACTGTGTTCCATGGTATATCTAATGCTTTGTAAATTATTTTGTACCCTTCTCTTGACTGATATCTTTCAACAATGAGATCCCTCTGATGCTTTGGAAGCTCTCTGCGGATCATGGCTTTTGCTCTGAGATGCAACTAAGAAAATGTCAGGAAAATCCTACTAAAACAACTGAACTTTATTTGTGATTAATCAGAGTCACTTTAAATGATGGCAGGTTCTATTTAACATGAGTTTGAATGTGACTGAACACAGCCACATCCCCAATTATATGAGGGTGTGCACACTTATGCAAGCAGGTTATTGTAAGGTTTTTATTTTTAATTATTCCCCCTCGAAGATTTCAGTTTGTTTTTTCAATTCAATTGTTCACATTATAGGTCACATTAAAAGTGGAGTTCTGACATGATTTATCTTTGTGTCATTCTTTTACATCACAAAAACCTGGCATCTTAACAGGGGTGTGTAGACTTTTTATATCCACTGTATATTGAGATGGTCCCGTTTGCAGCCCTGCCCCCACAGTGCCAACACCCATGTTCAGGGCACCTCAGACCTCCGGAATAAATCCCAGGTCTGGCAACACTAGTACTAATTAATTGCAAGCCCACTAAAACTTCCTTTGAAGTTCATCCTCCTTTAAGGTCAAGCTACAGTGGTCCAAGGTCTTTACACTTCATGGCTGTTGCTGTTATTGTACAAATTCAGCTGTTGGCCATTCAAGCACCTCATAACACTACAATGGGTATCGGGGAAACTAAAAGCTCTGGAAGCAACCTGAGGTTTGAGATGAAAAAAAAAAACACATCTAGTTTGTTGTACCCAGACAGAGGAAAGTAAGTACTCACGGTTTCTCCAGAGTGTCTTGGTCTGCGTGTGTGGACGTCGATTCACAGTGTAGGTCAGACTCTTCTGCTCTCCTGTCCTCTGTCTCTGTATTCCCAGTGTCCTTGTCTCCTGGCAGCCTCCCAGCAAAGTCACAGTGGTCCTGGTCCCCGTCTGCACCACATGTCATTCCGGAGGGGTCTGGTTGTATAACCACCACTCCTAATGCCGCCTCCTCTTGTCCTCCTCCTCCCTTCTGTGCCTGCTGTTGTTCCTCCTGCTGCTGGGCTGCTCTGGCGGTTTCAGCCTTGAAGTGGAACAGACTCCCCAGTCTCCTGAAGAAGGCATCTAAAGGGGGAGGAGGCGTGGGAGCGGTTGGCCCCAGGGGACCCGCCAGAGAGCCCACTGATGGGGGCGGGACGAGGGGCTGCTCCTCAGAGGACTGCCCGGCTTCACAGGAAACACTGCAACTGCCCTGTCCTCCCCTCTCCTGTCCCTTGTTCACTCCGTCCTCAAGTGTCTCTTCCAGCACTCCGTCCTCTTCCCCGTTTCCCCCTTCCTCCGTGCCTTGGAATGCCTGAAACTGCAACGGAAGGACACCGAAAGATAGAGAATGAGAGGTGTGTGACTGCAAATTAGATTAACTTTCTCAGTAGCTGGCTTGCCTCTGACACAGCAGAACCTTGACAGAAGGGATGAGGGCAGACTGAGATTCCTGCGAAAAGCCGGTAAACTCTCTTCTTGCGTCACCTCTTTCTCAGCTAGCCGGCAGCAGCAGCTCTCTAATGCAAATGTGTCTACAAAGCACACGGTGCTCCCCTCCCCCTATGGCCCCGCCCACTATGCAGTTAAGGAGACAGAGCCTACATCTCATGTTGGACATGCGTATATCCCAAGCAACATGAGCACAGCATGCATTCTTATGCAGCATTTTTTGTCATTACAATCTAAACCGTCCCAGCGTAGAATGTGTGAATCATTGTACTACTCTCATTGTACCACTCACTGATAGCAAAACTAACAGAAATGAGGTCATTACAAAATGCCATTATGGTGTAATTTCAACCCATTTTCCCACTTGGTGCATTTTTCTTTGAAACTACTATTATTAATAATGTATCTACAGTAGAAATAATTGAATACAACCCTATTCCAGTGTGGTCTGTGGTTCATTGTTTAACATGTATTAAGAAAGAGCATGCTGTCCCTCCTCACCCACTTGTACAGTTCATATCCTTCGCTCATATGCTTCTTGTCCAGTTGCAGTCATCAACCAGAGCATTCTTGTGGTTTTGTTTAGTTATTGTAAATCACTGCTTTGATTAACCACACATAGATACAGAAACAATGTGCTATCAGACTAGATTTTTACAAAACAAATTCTTAGTATGGGGGGGCTAGGGAATTGGGGACAGGGGGCTGAATTAGGGTCAGCAAATCAATCAGACAGCTGCTGTCAAGGTCTAGACACAATGGACCCGAGTGGCGAGCCAAAGATCGGGGCTCCTCCTTTTCCATCAAAACCACTATTAGGTCAATTCATCTGGCAGGTTTTACTTTATAAATGTATTCTTTGTTAAGTTTGAAAGTTAAGTTATTTTGCAAAAAGAAACTATTGGGAAAACACTGTTCTTAAAGCAAACCACACATGCAAGCAGTTTTAAGTCTCAGAGATTAAAATATCTGTTAGAAAAAATTGCCATTTGGAAAGAAATCAAATACCATGGGCTGCAAATATGTGTAGGATGCCTATGTTATTGTCCACATGCCTAGGTGGACAATAAAGTCACTGAAGATCAAACCATGCTCAAAGTCACTTGTTTTGTCCATTCAAACATTCCATTAAACAACAACCAAATGCCTTGAAAGTACTTCTCAAGACAAGTAGGAGCAATCATTATGGTGAACCGGGTGAATTTACTAATAAACTGGTTTTTGAATGTGTGTTACAAAATGCAAGAGATGAATGTAGACCAAACAGAGCAGAGAATTCAACCAAAGAGGCGTAAAATCTCATTGTCCCAGTTCTCATTGATGACACTGAGGTGGAGCATTTGTCCAGCTCTTCAAATTCCTGGGTGTCCACATCTCCGAGGACCTCTCCTGGACCCTCAACACCTCAGCCCTGGTCAAAAAGGCGCAGCGGCACCTGTACTTTTTGAGGAGGTTGAAGAAGGCCCCCCTGACCTCTAAGATCTTTGTGAACTTTTACTGCTGTACAATCGAAAACAGTGTGGTTTGGTGGTTGCTCCACAGTCCGGTGAAAACCGCCCAGCACATCACTGGTGCCCAGCTTCCAGCCATAATAGACCTCCAGCACAAGCGGTGTCTCTTCGTTCCTCGACCAACAGGCTCAGGAACAGTTTCTTTCTATCTACTCTAACCCTGCTGAACTCTGCAACTCATCACTAACCCACCCCCGCCTTTCAGGGACCTTGTTGCACTACTCTCTTTGTACTACTCTGACACTGCCTTGCAAAGTCTGATAATGGACATTTTCAGTAGTTACAGGTATGTGTCTACCTCGGGAACCTCACTGCTGCTAGCCCTGCATTTCAGGTGCACATGTACCTTGCACATTCAATTTGCCTTCGTTGCACATTTAGAATTGCCATTGTACTTGCACTTTTCAGTTATTACATGGACATGTCTACCTCTGGGACCTCATTGCTGCTATCTCTGCATCCTGGTTGCACATGCTACCTTACTCCTTCAATTTGTCCCGATTGCATATTTAGAATCCCATTTAAAATTGGCATTTGTACACGCACAACTATTTATCCCACTTGTAACATACACTATACTTTATAGTTGGACATTTTTCTCCCCTCCTCTATTTGGCATAATTGTACATTTAGCATTGCCATTTGTACTGCATTTGCTTTCATTGCACATCTATACATTCCACTTGTAACATACATTATATTTAATACTTGTACATTTCTGCCCTCTTCTATTTGCACTTCTGGTTACATGCTGACTGCATTACGTTGTACTGTACTTGTACTTGTTCAATGACAATAAAGTTCAGTTTAATCTAATCTCAAATGCCTACTCAGATAATATTCTCTCTCTCTCTCAGGTGCATGGGTCTTAGGCAATGGCATAAACATATTATTATTGTTACAAAGATTTGAGGTCCATCAGTCCACTGTGTGGCCAATCATTTGCAAATGGAGAGCATTTAATGACATTTTGCAGTGGGCAATAAATGGCAGAAATCCCTCAAACAGCACTCCATTGTCAATTCTTTTTTTTTTTTAAGATTAATGGCCATAGGACAGGTTTACTCTGAGTAATCGCTGCTAATAGAGGTGTCACAAGCTATGGAATGAAGAGATTCACGTTTGCACACAAGAAATCACAGTTCTTGTTACATAAACCACTTTTATTAAATAAACAATGATAGGATATCATATGTTTCCGAAAACCTTTATTATGAATTGGGTTTTAGATACGGAATTTTTGGGTTTATATTATATTATACATAAGTAATGATACATAAGCAGCACTGTAGGATCAGACACTTACGGTCCATTAGATAGAGACTGAGGGGAACGAGAAGACGGGGTGTTTGTAGAAAGAGCAATGGGCTGGATTCAAACCCACACTGCCACTTGACCATCCGAGGCCGCTGTTTTCTTTTCTTTCTTGCTGTTTTTTTCCCACAATTATTTTTGTAAACATGTATTGAGAAGTCTTTAAATCCACTTTAAATAAATTGCGATTTAATTTGATACAGTCTAGGAGTACAGTACTGTATAGTCAGTGCATAATTTGGTATTCCTGTTTAGTCACAGACAACTCAATCTAGAAGACCCAGTCTGTTGATGAGGTCTCGAGCTATGTCCTGCACCCAGACAACATCACACTCAGACAAATCACTCTCTCACTCTGTCTGCCTCTCTCTATGTCTGCCTCTCTCTATGTCTGCCTCTCTCTACAGTATGTCTCCCTCGCTCTATGTCTCCCTCTCTCCCCCTGTATCTGTGGCAAGATGCTCCACAGGATGTTGATGAAGGCTGGGAGGGTGGCTGTCTGCGAGCTTGGGGAGTGTGTTTTGATGAGACCATTCTCTGCTTGTTTGGCCCGATGACAAAACCAACAAACTGAGGGAGAAAAGCAGCCTCCTATTTTCTGTTCATGCTGCTGACCTACTTAATGTTTCCAAGAACAGCCTTTACAGAGGAAGACGGTGACAAGCCAGGAAAACTGAGCATGCAGTAGCTAAGGCAGAGGGGGGAAAAACAGGCAAAGATGCTACTATTGCTTGTGTTAGAGAGGGATGGGAAAAACTGTATTTTAAGGGTGCCTATATTAATGTATTAAAACCCTCATAATCCACACTTAACACATTTTCAAAGAAAACATGGGGTTTAATTCCCCATTCAAAGAAATGTGTGAGGGGAATCTGAATAATTCCCCAGCTTTCCACACAACATCACACATGATATCTCTGCCACTGGTACAATTTGAACAACACTGCATCTTGTCATAGAGATCAACGATTTACACAATTACACTGAACCCACAACTTACGGTCAAAGGAGCTCTCAATGCAAGTGAAAGAGGCCATCCTTAGGCTGCAAAAAAAAAATCTATCAGAGAGATAGCAGGAACATTAGGAGTGGCCAAATCAACAGTTTGGTACATTCTGAGAGAAAAAGAACCCACTGGTGAGCTCTGCAACACAAAAAGGCTTGGACGTCCACAGAAGACAACAATGGTGGATGATCGTAAGATCCTTTCCATGGTAAAGAAAACCCCATTAACAACATCCAGGCAAGTAAAGAACACTCTCCAGGAGGTAGGCATATCATTATCCAAGTCTACCACAAAGACAAGACTTCACAGGAACAACTACAGAGGGTCATTCACAAACCTCAAGAACAGGAAGGCCCATTAGACTTTGCCAAAAAACATCTAAAAAAGCCAGCCCAGTTCTGGAAAAGCATTCTTTGGACAGATGAAACTAAGATCAACCTGTACCAGATTGATGGCAAGAAAAAGGTATGGAGAAGGCTTGGAACGGCTCATGATCCCAAGCATACCACATCATCTGTAAAACATGGTGGAGGCAGTGTGATGGCATGGGCATGCATGGCTTTCAATGGCACTGGGTCACTAGTGTTTATTGATGATGTGACAGAAGACAGAAGCAGCCAGATTAATTCTGTAGTGTGTAGGGATACATTGTTTCAGCCAAATTCAACGAAGTTGATTGGATGGCGCTTCACTTTACAGATGGACAATGACACAAAACATTCTGCAAAAGCAACCCAGGAGTTTTTTAAGGCAAAAAAGTGGGACATTCTGCAATGGCCAAGTCAATCACCTGATCTCAATCCGATGGAGCATGCATTTCACTTGCTGAAGACAAAACCTAAGGCAGAAAGACCCATGAACAAACAACAACTGAAGACAGCTGCTGTAAAGGCCTGGCAAAGCATCACAAAGGAGGAAACCCCGCATTTGGTGATGTCCATGCATTCTAGTCTTCAAGCAGTCGAATCCTGCAAGGATTCTCGACAAAGTATTTAAAATGAACATTTTATTTATGATTGTGTTCATTTGTCCAATTACATCTGAGCCCCTGAAATAAGGGGACAGTGTATGAAAATGGTTGCAATTCCTAAAAGTTTCATACAATATTTTTGTGCAACCCCTTGAATTAAAGCTGAAAGTCTGCACTTAAATTGCATCTCGGTCGTTTCATTTCAAATCCATTGTGATGGCGTCCAAATTATGAAAGTTCGGTCAGTGTCCAAATATTTCCAGACATAACTGTATATGTTGACTTTCCAACAGGGTTGACTGACTGTGTGACAAGTCGCAGTAGCAGGACTTCTCAGCATTCCAAAGCTCTGGAGTGAGTCTTTATAGAGTGCTCCTAATATAGCTCCTCCTGGCCATGAGTCACACACCCTTCTACATGATATACTGTATACTCACACATGAACAACCACACCCTGCTACACACACTTTTATAAGCGCAAGAGCTTTGGCACATGCCGGCATGTGCAAACATCAGTCACATGACCATGTTGATGTAAGCTTGGGCATGTGGAGTCACTCATACAAAAACTATTCTTTTCAGTAATGACAAACTCACACATTTAATCAAAATGTCTAAGTAAGACCAACCTAGGTCAGCACCTTTTACAGTAAAGAGAGAGACAGTGAGAGGGAGATATTTTAAGGTTTGGTTCTAGCAGAAGAAATTTGACCTCCCTCTTGCTCTCTTCTCCGCACATACAGTATAAAGTATAATATATACTGTATAGAGTAGATTATCCATTTGATTGATAGTGCCAAGCAGGCCTAATAAGTCCTGTAAAACATGGAAAACCCCCCAAAAAATACAACCTAGAAATGGTTTTACATTCAACCCTATATGAAGGATCACTTAAGTCAAATTACATCGAGGGGCAAATCCTGATGTTAAGCTGGCTGGAAAAGCTGCTAGAATTATTTACAGTTACGCGCATATAATATACTACCAGACTCAGCACTATAATCTTCCAGGAATAGGCTATTTTTAAAAGCAAGTGTGAGCCATAAGCTCTAACTGCAAACCCATACCATGAAGAATGTAACCAAACCTGGTGGATGGTTAGAATACTTACTTGTGCCCTCCACACAGACACAGACAGTCTGAGGGTTAGGTCTTCCACAGAACCCTTGGGTCCTTCTTATGCAACCATCCTCATACAACTTTCAGCAGATGCTGTGTGCCTTCAGCTGTTAAACTCAACATCCGATAGCAAGTGGTACAGGTTCTCTCTGTGTATGAGCCCTGGCTACGTGTACATAGTCATGGACACCAGCTATAGACAGAATGAGCATCTCTGCTTCGCCTTACCAATTGCAGGTCTTCTTGTTGCAGCGATGGTTCACCATCACTGGTCTCAATGCTGTGGCTGCTGCTGTTGACTCCATTCTCCTGACCACTGGTCGTGGGGGAAAGAATACAGTAGGTGAGAAGAGGAGACCAAAATACAGTGTATTCCAATAGTGATAAACATATTTCAGAATTTGCTCTATACATAAAAGTTGGGATTTGAAATCAAATAACTACTAGGAGATTTGAGTACAGATTCTCCTGTGGCCTAGGTTGGTCCAGTGGTATAAGTCACTGCTGCAGCGTGAGTTCAAATCCCATCTACTGCTCCTTAGGCAAAAACTCCTCTATCAGCTCCATTAAAGCCTTAATATGTACTCATTTAAGGGAATTTCTTTAGTTTTACAATTTTCCACATTGTCAAATAATAGTGAAGTCATGAAAACTATGAAATATAACATATCGAATCATATAGAATACGGCCGATAGTAGAACCTCGGATTCAGGAGGAACAGTGTGGTTCTCGTCCAGGCCGTGGAACACTGGACCAGCTCTATACCCTCTACAGGGTGTTGGAGGGTTCATGGGAGTTTGCCCAACCAATCCCCATGTGTTTTGTGGATTTGGAGAATGCATTGGACTGTGTCTCTCGCAGCATCCTGTGGAGGGTGCTTCGGGAGTATGGGGTCCTGGGTCCTTTGCTAAGGGCTGTCAGGTCCCTGTACGACCAAAGCAGGAGCTTGGTTTGCATTGCCGGCAGTAAGTCAAACTTGTTCCCAGTGCATGTTGGACTCCGGCAGGGCTGCCCTTTGTCGCCGGTTCTGTTTGTAATTTTTATGGACAGAATTTCTAGGCGCAGCCAGGGGCCGGAGGGTGTCAGGTTTGGGGACCACACGATTCCGTCTCTTTGCGGATGATGTTGTCGTGTTGGCCCCTTCAAACCAGGACCTTCAGCATGCACTGGGACGGTTTGCAGCCGAGTGTGAAGCGGTTGGGATGAAAATCAGCACCTCCAAATCCAAGGCCCTGGTCCTCAGTCGGAAAAGGGTGGCTTGCCCACTTCAGGTTGGTGGAGAGTGCCTGCCTCAAGTGGAGGAGTTTAAGTATCTAGGGGTCTTGTTCACGAGTGAGGGAAGGATAGAACGGGAGATTGACAGACGGATCGGTGTAGCTTCTGCGGTAATGCAGTCGATGTATCGGTCTGTCGTGGTGAAGAAAGAGCTGAGCTGCAAGGCGAAGCTCTCGATTTACCTGTCAATCTATGTTCCTACTCTCACCTATGGTCATGAGCTTTGGGTCATGACCGAAAGGACAAGATTCCGGATACAGGCGGCCGAAATGACTGGGCGATCCCTTAGAGATAGGGTGAGAAGCTCGGTCACCCGGGAGGAGCTCGGAGTAGAGCCGCTGCTCCTCCACATCGAGTGGGGTCAGCTGAGGTGGCTTGGGCATCTGTTCCGGATGCCTCCTGGATGCCTTCCTGGGACCGGGAGGAGACCCCGGGGAAGACCTAGGACACGCTGGAGGGACCATGTCTCCCGGCTGGCCTGGGAACGCCTCGGTGTCCCCCCGGAAGAGCTAGAGGAAGTGTCTAGGGAGAGGGAAGTCTGGGCATCCCTGCTTAGACTGCTACCCCCGCGACCCGGCCCCGGATAAGCGGAAGAAGATGGATGGAATCATATAGTAACCAAAGTGTTAAACAAATCAAAATCAATTTCACATTGTAGATTCTTCAAAGTGGCCCCCCTTTGCCTTGATGACAGCTTTGTATACTCTTTGAATTCTATCCACCAGCTTCATGAGGTAATCACCTCGAATGTATCTTAATTAACAACTGTGCATTCTTAAAAGTTAATTTGTGAAATGTATTTTCTTAATACGTTTGAACCAATCATATGTGTTGTGACAAGATAGGATTAGGATTCAGAAGACCATCATAATGTCTGTACTGCTCAAATAAGGAAATTGAAACAACAGTCAGATTTTTGGTTCCAACTGCTGTATCTTTGTGAGAAACTGAGTGGGTGAATGAAAAATCTCTGCATATGTGGTTCTCACCATGAAGCATGGAGAAGGAGGTATGATGGTGTGGGGGTGTTTTGCTGGTGACTGTTTCTGTGATTTATTTAGAATTCAAGGCACACAACCAGCATGGATATCACAGCATTCTGCAGCAATACGCCATCCCATCTGGTTTGCGCTTAGTGGGACTATCATTTGTTTTTCAAAAGGACAATGACCAAAACACAACTCCAGGGGGAGTAAGGGCTTTTTGACCAAAAAAGTGATGGAGATGCATCAGATGACCACAATCACCCAACCTCAACTCCATTGAGCCAACAAGTGCACAGCATATGTGGGAACACCTTCAAGACTGTTGGAAAAGCATTCCAGGTGTTACATCATGATGCTGGTTGAGAGAATGCAAAGAGTGTGGACAACTGTCATCAAAGCAAGCAGTAGCTATTTTGAAGAATTTAAAATATTTGTTAAAAACTTTTTTGGTTACCACATGATTTAATGTGTTATTTTAGAGTTTTGATGTCTTCACTACTATTCTAAAATGTGGAAATTAATAAAGAAATACATAGGTGTGTCCAAACTTCTGACAATTACTGTATATAAAATTATAAATGTTCAGCTTTTTCTTGGGGGGGGTGGGTGTTAATGGTTTTCCCATTTAGAAATGTAGAAAAAGTCCCCCTTTTCCAAGTCACCAAATGTATTTTAATGGATTAATATGTCCAAATTGAAGATGCAGTCCGGTGGCTATGCAAAAAAAATTAAACGTCGAATTTTGGGCTGATGGTCAAAAAAACAAACATTTGAGCATTTATAAGTAAGATCACTCATAACCCAGTTAGCCATTAAATTCCAAGTCTGAAAGTGAGAGGTTTTGATTATATGGGGAACAAACCAGTACATACAGTACATGATATAGTAAGTACTTTTTGGGTACCTGCTGAGGCTTGACAGGGCCACATTAAGAAGCAGTGGTCAAAAATCCTGGAATGCACCTTTAAGCACTTGTATTGTATTTGGTTGCATCTTCATCTTTTTAACTTCTCTGGTAATGTTCTGTCAGATCTGACAGCATATGTTTTCAGTTGTCTTGCTGTATGATGAAAACTTTGTCTGCTCTTTTAGGTACTTCTATTGCATTTATTATTATTTTATTACCATAACTTGTGATATCAAATTTGTAATTGGAAGGCCATACCTCAATGCAGCAACTCCCAGTGAACTTGGGACAGTTGATATCGAGACATGCTTTCTAAAGCACATCCGATGCCGTTCTGGTTCTTATTACACTGTTTACTCCAGGAAGTCCAAACTGAGTTCTGACATGCCAGAGGGACAACTGTTGAGTTTTCCTGTGCATTCCTTCCTTCTTCATAATTATTTTCTGAATTGTGTTATTTATGTTTCTGATTTTCAACCTCAAAAGGAGATATAGTGAAAACAATATCTACACAAACACCCTCAAATTCTTACTTGTTTGATTTAAAATCAATATTGTTGGAGTATTAACCAAAAATAAGAAAAAATAATTTCACTGTCCTAATTTCTATAGAAGGCATTGTTTGTTTCTCCTTGACATGTTTAATTTAGCATGCCAATTGTCAAAAACTGTCATTGTAGCACACATTGATCACAGACTGAAAGGGAAGAATAAAAAGAAGCATGCACTGCAGCCGTAGAGAACTGGTCTGCAGTATTCTTTGTACACAGAGCATACAGTACTGAACACATCATCTTCAACAAGACATTGTTTGACAACTGTTAGCCCCATAGCAGTCACATCATAATGGCATTTTAGCATATCAGCCTATGTACACTATAATTTTCTGAAACGTGCCACATCATTTCGGGTGCTACTGCGTCAAAAGTAAAGGGGATAAGAGATGGATATATTGCCATATACCCAATATCACTGTATTCAGAGTGTTGTTGAAAATGGTGCACTCATTGGGCTTCCAACCCAAAATATACATCTGTCCTGGATGTCATTTGTTCACCCTGAAAACATGCAAAATATAGGAATCCTTTCCTATCTCAGTTCAAAACCAGTGTAAAATGTATCAAGTTCCCACAAGTCTCAAGGGGGCAGGAGTTGTCAAAGATTAAACCTGGGCAGGTGTAGTAATTGTAATGGTAGTTTTGACACACCCTCCTTAATTGTACAGTACAACTGTTTTTTTTACTCTAAACAGAGAATAGCCTGGAGTGTTTGACAAGGAAAGAACATTATTCCACAACATAATAAGACCTAGTTTAAAATATAATGTACAATGTATTACGTTTATTACAGCTCTACTATATGAGAGCAAGGAAATCATAAATGTATGGTGTAAGTCGACCACTGAATCTGTGTGAAGAGAGATCCTATAAAACACTCAATTGTTTCTCCAATGTGACAGATGGTCAGATTTGTGGCAGTTCTCTCGCTCTAGCCACTGCCTGGCACGTTGACAATCATGCTGTTTACTTTTCCATCAAAGCAAACATATGGTTACATTGTAGTATACATCTTTATCAATATTCGCTGTTAACCTATATTATAATGTGAATGCTAACAATGTGTATAGCCAATCATTTTATAAAGTTACAATGTTTTTTAGATGTCGCTAGCAGTTACAAGGTTGATGAAAATGTAACAGATTGCGAGCGCTGTTTCAGCGGCTCATGCCTAATATCTAGTACTCGTGCTTTACATCACATTCAAGCTCCATTGTGATCAATTTTTTCTAAAACTAGTGGATGAAAAACTATGACTGATGTATTTACTTGTTGCATAGATAACGTAGTAGGCCTATTCCATACCTGATTATGTCGCTTTCCTCTATTTTCTCAGGATCTTGCGATTTAGTTCTTTGAAATAGCCTAGAAAAGTTTCGGGCAATATCCTCCTGCCACGAACTTTGTCGTTTCATGCTAGACATAATGAAACAAAGTCACATCTGGACAGTGAGATGAATAGCTCCAAGTCACTGAGGTGACCACAAAAAATATACAAAACTAGTTTAGAAAATTCCGTGTCGTTACGTTATTGACATAATTCAGCGTTCAAGTCATGTCCAAACCCACAGCACTGTAGCAATAGGAAATGGGGGAGGAGCTAACATGTCATTTTTCGTCATGCAGTTGAAGCTGCGTTCCATTGCTCATTCTATACTCAGGCTCAGGTTTGTATTACAGGTAAATATCTGGAAAGCCACGAAAGCATCCCCTGCATTTTTTGGATTTTGGGCCTGCCATACGGATTTTGCAACTACAATTATTGTTGTCTTAAACCAATTACTTTATAATGAATGAAGCCCTGGTTATTAAATGGAAAATAGTTGTTTTATGTCTATCCAAAGAATGCTATTCATCCACACAAGTAGATCATAAATTAATATGTCACCATTAATTAATTAATGTTTACCATTAATACAAATCGTAGTTAATATCAGAAAAGTAATCAAATAGTTTTTCTTTGCATAAGATAACTGTAAAATTGGTCAAGCTCTTAATGCAAATGCTAAATTAAATGTGATTTAGAAAGTATGACAAGATCACTGGCAGGGAATTAAATGTGTTTGCACTAATTTGTGGAGTGAGAATACCTCCTAATAAATGTATCTCTCTACATGTGTCAAGGCTCAAAATCCAATGTATCATATGATTAGTCATTCATTTTTACTTGAAGTTGCCTAGAGGTGCCTTGTGAGGATTTTACTTTGGTCATGGAGGCTGCAACGTTGCACACTTGCTGAAAGGAGCCACTGAAGGGTCTAATTAGCACCTACACACCCAATATTTTTGTTTTACTTGTGCAAAGGGTGGAGGCTCGCATGAACGTGGATATGGAGGGCTGAGTTTAGAGTTAAGGGAGAACAAGTCCATTTGGGATTTATCAACTGTATGAGTAAGAAACATGTGGATTTTCTTACTCCTAGCATGCATTTGTCAATGTACTGACATACTGTATTCACAGGTTATGGTTGTCAGAAGTGTTCCTGAGCCCATACAGTGATGTTAACTACAGAATTGTGTCTGTTTTTAATGCAGTGCCACCTGAGGGCCTGAAGATCACAGCCATCTAATATTTTGGCCTTGTCTCTTGTATCCAGATTCACTGAATCTTTTAATGATATTATGTATTGTAGATGATGAGATCCCCAAATCCTTTGCAATTTTACAGTGAGAAGCGTTGTTCTTAATTTGTTGAACTATTTGCATGCGCAGACTTTCACTGAGTGGTCAACTCCTCCCCATCATTATTTCTGAAAGACTCATCCTCTCAGGGATGCTCTTTTTGTACCCATTCATGTTACTGACCTGCTGCCAATTAACCTAATTAGTTATGAGATGTTCCACCAGATTTTTGAAATCTGTTGCAGGCATCAAATTCAAAGTGAGTGTATATTTTTTTTTTTTCAGAAAAAAGTTATCATAACAATATTTAATTCAGACATAATTTCAACCAGGTTGAGTCCACTGCGATGTGGATGAGTGAATATTGTATTGACAGGATTACATAGCTTAATACATATCTTGTTAACAAAATGGGGTAGAAAATAATATTTTTACAAAACCAAAATGTTTAGTCATGTTCTGCACTAATGGTTGCTTTGGCTGTCAATAGTCTTGTGGCTGTTGTCATTTCCTAACTGTAAATACAAAGATCACAAAAAGCAAGGCAGACTTGCAAAGTAGGTGCAAATGTTCTGGAGCATATAAACTATAATTATCTGAGCAGGGAACTCACTCTATACGTAATTAGTGAGGGAGGCCTTTTATCTGGCCCGGACGCCCATTGTATACTGGTTTTGCTCCTGGTGAATGTCGATTGTTCTTCTTTTAACTGGACTGCCACCTCATTCTGGCCCACCGAGGAAGTGACAGAATTATAATGTTGAGGATCTTGTGTTTTCATATGTCAAGGGGATTGCTTCTAGACTATACTACCTCACTGAGTAAGAGAGGTTGGCCCATCTTGCTATCTAAAGTTGCTCTGGATAAGAGATAAAAGTATCTTTTAAATGACCAAAATTTTAAAAGAAGAAGAGAGTTGTGTGTTAGTCTTTAAGTCTATTCTGCATTGTATTATCTAATCTACTTTATCTATCTACATATCTATCTATATAATTGTTGTATTTTCTTTTGAAAGGATGAGATGTATATTTGCAATCAGCTTAAAACCACAGAGCAATTATATGATGAAATACTGGAATCTTAATTAGTCAGACAAGCACTATACTGTACACAGTATTGTTATCTCAAGTAATTCATACCTTGTGGTTATAGTGGGACAAACATTGACACATTGCACACAGGTGCAGTAAATCAGGGATCTGCATTTTGTTTCTGATTATAGTTTAGTTTTGGCAGGCTATTTTCCAGACCATCTTTTCAAAACAATCTTTATTGTTGTTGTTGTTGTCACGGATATGAACTTCTGGGCTGGCCGGCACAGAAGTCTTGCTGAAATTGTCCAAAACCCAAGTAAATTAGATTTTTATTCTAGGGCAGTGGTTCTCAAACCTTTCCTTCAGACAACTAGCCCTTCCATATATTAGATGTATTCTAAAGCTAGCACACCTGAATCAACTTGCCTATTCATTATCCAGCTCTTGACCAGTTGATTCTGGTGAGCTTGTTCAGGATTACAACCACTTTGACCCACAGCTGTGTGTCCAATGGAGTGCTGTGTGAACAATTGTCCTGTGGAACATATTTACGAAACATGGGAAAACCCAAACCTATATCTCAAACCGATTGTTCTGTTCACTAGATAAGGATCAAAATGCATCATGGGTAATTGTGCAAGACCGCTTGCATAGTGACTGGATGAAGTTATCAATGCCATGATAAGTCATACACATTTGACTGCAGTCACCTTTAAGTCAAGTATACAGGCTACTGCTTCCTTTAAGTCAAGAATACAGGCTACTGCTTCCTTTAAGTCACGTATACAGGCTACTGCTTCCTTTAAGTCAAGTATACAGGCTACTGCTTCCTTTAAGTCAAGTATACAGGCTACTGCTTCCTTTAAGTCAAGTATATAGGCTGCTGTTTCCTTAAAGTCACGTATACAGGCTGCTGCTTCCTTTAAGTCAAGAATACAGGCTACTGCTTCCTTTAAGTCAAGTATACAGGCTACTGCTTCCTTTAAGTCAAGTATACAGGCTACTGCTTCCTTTAAGTCAAGTATACAGGCTACTGCTTCCTTTAAGTCAAGTATATAGGCTGCTGCTTCCTTAAAGTCACGTATACAGGCTACTGCTTCCTTTAAGTCAAGTATACAGGCTACTGCTTCCTTTAAGTCAAGAATACAGGCTACTGCTTCCTTTAAGTCAAGTATACAGGCTACTGCTTCCTTAAAGTCACGTATACAGGCTACTGCTTCCTTTAAGTGAAGTATATAGGCTACTGCTTCCTGTAAGTCAAGTATACAGGCTACTGCTTCCTTTAAGTCAAGTATACAGGCTGCTGCTTCCTTTAAGTCAAGTATATAGGCTGCTGCTTCCTTAAAGTCACGTATACAGGCTACTGCTTCCTTTAAGTCAAGAATACAGGCTACTGCTTCCTTTAAGTCAAGTATACAGGCTACTGCTTCCTTTAAGTCAAGAATACAGGCTACTGCTTCCTTTAAGTCAAGTATACAGGCTACTGCTTCCTTTAAGTCAAGTATACAGGCTACTGCTTCCTTTAAGTCAAGTATACAGGCTACTGCTTCCCTTTTCTGTGGCAGTCACTGTAGTTTCTTCTCACAAATGGCACAATGCAGCTCTTGCCCGTATTTTGGGAGGCACAATTTATCGAAGTCATCATAAGGGTGTTTCTGGAACTGAAACAGGAACCAGATTTGCCATGATGCATGTATAATCAAATTAATCTTTCACCAATATACCATGCTTTCCAGACATATACTTTATTTTGACACAATAAAGAAAAACAACTATAAACAACGGGAACAATTGCTGTAAGAAAACCACAACAGTGCTGTCTGACTTTTGGCTGTCGGCAGAAAACACCTTCCCGACCTCAGATATTTACTTCTATTGACACTTCTACAGCCAATCTATTTTTAGCTAGTCACACTCTGCCTGTAATACATGCCTCAGTATATCACATTTCATGACGTGTAGGTGCGTGTATGTGCCAAATCTTGATTCAGTTCATTATTTGAATTATTTTCTTATTTGGATCGGATAAGCAAATTAGCAATACAATAAGCTTCCTCAATATTTGCAGCCCTCTTTTTGGAAGCTTATCACTCATATATTGTGGTTTAATTCTAATGTTACAGTAGAAAATAATAACTGATTATGCATTATGGTGCACCAGCTGTATGGTGCGTTACAGAAAATGTTTGCATAATCGTGTTAAATGTTAACATAATTAATGACGATTAAGAATTTACTACAGGACTAATTTCATTTACACTACCGTCCATTAAAGTAAATTCATGAACCTTTGCATTCTAAAGGGACCACAAGAGGTTTTTGATATTTTTCATTGTATAAACACTTTTTGTGTTAGTTTCAATGTAATACAGTGCTTTTTACACATGAACACTTACTGGTCATATCAATAGCAACTTCATTTCAATCTCACTTTTCCATGGTACTGTACAATTAAATACTGTTAATGTTATATATATATTTAGTTGATTGTACCACATAAATGTGTTGCTGAAATTAGACTGTAATCATTTTGTTGGGGTTGGGGCTTGGATAATCTAAATCTCTACAAATCCACTACTGTATAATTCTTCAGTAGCATAGGTGCTTCCCTTCAAGGCAATGTTTGGCAGTTTGTTAGGAAATGTAGTTATTACTAGAACTGTTCAAAATTTACACAAGTGATAAGTGAATTTGAGAAGAATTTCAAGAAAATGTGTAGTTGTTTGGTAAAAGTCAAATACACATTGACACAAAAAACAATCTCAGGCTTCAGATATTTATCAGGGAGTCTTGAGTTGAGAAGAAAAGATAATTATAAAAATAAAATACCCAAATAGCACTTAAACATCTGTGTCTTGAAAAAGTATTCAAACTTTCAGTATTTAAACTTAATAATTGCAAAACCTCTGCAAGGCCTGTATATAGAATATGATAATGGAATAATATAAAAGATAATTAATTGAATAATGTCTTGCTCTGGAATGAACTACCCTTAACTATTGCCTTGTGACCATGAATATTCTCTGCCTAGAGTTGCCTAATAAAATGTTTACATTCTGTGTTTATTTTAATTTTGTCACTTAAAAGATGCCGATTCTTTTTTTTGCTAAAATAATGTATAATCAAGAAATGTAGGCTGAAGTCACAGGATACAAGCAATTTCATTTTAATAAACCCAAAAAAACATGCACAACTTTAACCCATTTGGTGAAAGAAAAACAAAGAACATTTCTCACCTCTCATGAAAGGATATATGTCCGGATATATTTTATTGGAAGCAAACACATTGAGAACCAGAGGGATAGACCATTAAGGGTTTCTGAAGTCCCCAAAATGACTAGTAGTCAATCTGGGTCAATTGGGACCTCCAGAAAATTTGAGAGCAACTCAAAGTTTAGTTGCAAAGGTATAAGCACAGGGCAATAGTGCCCTCTGCTGTGTTACATGTTGCATATACGATGAGTATGTGAGAAGAAGGTTTGGTTCAAGAATAGTATGTGTAGGATTGTGGGATTGTAACGGTGTAGGATTTTTAACACCAAACTGTGTCTGGTGTTGATTGAGCAGGTATGGTTATATTCCAGACTATTTCGATGCCCAGTTAAACAAAACATTTATATTTATATTTTACATGTGTGGGCAGCCTAAATGACAAAATTGGCTAAATGCAATGCCCACATTACGTTTTTCCTAAATTCATTTTTATCGACTGAAGAATACAAATTCTCAGTGTCTAGAATTAAATGTTTCTAACATAATTTTCCCCTGGTAAATATCTAATTCTGAATCAAAATTGAACCAATTTTCTCCTAAAACACGCCTTTGTGTTGTGTTGGATGTCCTAATGCCTACACCGGAGTAGAACCACTACGCCCCATAGCAATGGAAGTTTCCGTTGAATGTGGAATGCGTATCATTGGCCAAATGCATAACCAATGTTAATTTATTTTAAATGTATAACATGAAAATAGGCAGTTTGGCAAAACTGAAAGTACACAGACCCTGCATGGACAAACTGACAAAATGGAGGAGATTATGTGAATATTCTTAAATTATTATTACAGGCCTGTGTACTTTTTGGCAAAGGATTTTAAGGAGTTAAATCAGAAGAATGTACAATAATTAGACTCATTAAATATTTTCTGCATTTAAACAAAACATTTATACATATATTATGCGGAGGCAGCATAAATGACAAAATTGGCTAAATGCAATGCCCACATGACGGAATAATGACAAGCAGCTGTGTTATAAATGTCAAGAGACAACAGTTCACCACAGATGAGAGCTTCCAATCTGTTTATCAATGCAATAGTTTTCAGTTCCGGGAATCATTTGTCTCATCCATTATGTCAGATGGTACAAAACTACATAATGTGCTGAATTAAAGTGTAAAGTAATATAATTTCACAGGGTGTTATGAACAAAAAAGTCTTAGGACAAGAGGGGTTTCTTCTGTATGTCTTAATTTAATAGAAGGTAGTTACTGATCAATATCTTTTAAAGGCATTTAAGCCCAGACTATCCAGAAGCAATGTATTCTATTTTTAGCACTGACACTGGCCCTGCCTACTGAATACAGTCTGTCAGTCAGTGATGCGGTTGTTGTCAGGTAAAATTACATTTTGACATCTTGGTTAATGTTAGAAATGTGAGAGGTTAAGTTGACCCTAGCTTGGAAGGGATAGGCTGACCAAGCTGTGATGTTGACTAGAAACATACTCTAGAGGACAGCTCCCTCTTCTGCTTCCTGTGCAGACCTACAATTTGTGTGGGCGTGTCTGCGTTTGTGTGTGCCCTGAAACCATTCCTTGTTTCATAATGCTGCTATTGGTGAAGACATTCTCACATTTTCACCTAATGTGAGATTACAAAATCTACCAACAAAATACCATCCAGTACTTTGGTACCCCACAAACCAAGTTCCATGATTTATCTAATGGAGTCTGTAACACATGTTGTTAATGGTGGCCTCTCTTACAAGGAATGGTAGACACGTCTGATTGTCAACCTAGTCGCTAATTTGTCAGTGTGTGCCAAGTACATAGGCTCATGATACATTGCAAGACAACTGACTACTACCCGCCACAAGGGGTCACTAGAGAATGATGTGTAAGGCATCCCAGCACGATTTTACCTCCCACCAACCCGGACTGTGTTGACAGGATGTGACAGGACTTCTGGCATGGTGCTGGATGGTATGTGGCAACCAGGATAAGAACCTGGGGTTTCTACCGCTGTTCCACTTGTGAGCCCATGATAATCATTGTAATTTCTTGCAGACATTTTTTTATTTTTTTTTTAAACATGGCCGTCTAAATGTTTAAAAAACAACAGAATTCTGGTATGAAACAGTGGGTAATTGGACCCATATTTATTAATAGGAACCAGAAAATGAGCCTGACAGGTATATCCCCTCACTTACAGCTATAGGAAACAGATCTGGTGTAATTTAATTATCTGTTTATTTTAACCCTAATAAATCTTAATGGCACGGCTTGTTCTATGAGCTGAGAGGCTGGGCAACAGGCACTGTGTGTTTATTGTAAGTGGGCAAAAGGGCCCAAATTAAGACGAGAGCTAGTCCAGCTGAGGAGGGAGAGGAGTGTGGAGCAGGCTTGGCTACAACTATAGACCTGTTATTGTTATCTTTACCAGTTGGGGGTTTAGTCTGAGCAATGGCAAATCCCTCCATCTGGATCTCTGCTTTGTGTTCGAAGTCTTCTGAAAGATAACAGATGTCTCTCCACTTGCGCCCCATTTACTTTTTCTCACTATTTCTATACAGTTCTGGTCATTATCAGCACCAACTCAAGGACTATTTGCAGGAGGTAGAAATTGAAGGGAAGGCGAGGTAATGATGGGATAGAATAATTCTGATTCTTATTATGGATTACGTTATTACATTCACAACTTTTGTTTCTTACATAGAAATGTTCTTACATCATTACTAACACTAGCTATTGCGTTCATAGTAAGTTGATGATCACGCCAAACTTACCCTATGGTCCTTAGCAATTTTCACAGCTCCTAAAACACGCCTTTGTGTTGTGTTGGATGTCCTAATGCCTACACCGGAGTAGAACCACTACGCCCCATAGCAATGGAAGTTTCCGTTGAATGTGGAATGCGTATCATTGGCCAAATGCATAACCAATGTTAATTTATTTTAAATGTATAACATGAAAATAGGCAGTTTGGCAAAACTGAAAGTACACAGACCCTGCATGGACAAACTGACAAAATGGAGGAGATTATGTGAATATTCTTAAATTATTATTACAGGCCTGTGTACTTTTTGGCGAAGAATTTTAAGGAGTTAAATCAGAAGAATGTACAATAATTAGACTCATTAAATATTTTCTGCATTTAAACAAAACATTTATATATATATTATGTGGGGGCAGCATAAATGCAGTGCCCACATGACGTTTTTCCAAAATCCATAGAGGATTCATTTTTATCGACTGAAGAATACAACTTTTCAGTATCTAGAATTAAATGTTTCTAACATCAACTTTAATTCTGAATCAAAATTGAACCAGTCTTGGATGTTTGGAAAATATATAAAAAAGATGCCATTTAGCTCACAGGAATAACGACAAGCAGCTGTGTTATAAATGTCAAGAGACAATGTTTTGTCACATAATCTCTGTCAGATCAGTGAAGATTCCAAATCTGACAAAAAGTTTAAACACAGGTTTTGATTTAACTCATTAATTATATTGAATGTAATAGTTATGAATAAACACATGCACACAGTTAAAGTAGTCTACATGTAAATACATGGCAAATTAGTATGAATTACTTTGTAATAATCCAAACCATTACAAAATGTGCTCACTAAAAAACTATTAAAAGACCAGAAAAAGACCCACATATCTGTATGTTTTTGGGGTTGTTTTGCACGATGGTGACATCTGTTATATGGTGCACACAACCCTGGAAACCATATGTCTGCCATCGAGAGGAGAGCCAGGTCTAGGGGCCACCTAACTAGTGAGAACTATTAGTCCCCAGGGGTCTGGGCCCCCAGGATAAAAGGGAAGCAGCAATATTATAGATGCAGAACTACATTTACCCGAGCAATTCTTTCATCCCACAGAGAGTATAGATAGGAGGGTCTGGATTTAATCAGAACTAATACACCAGCTGTCCACATAGAAAGGAGCACTTGTTAAATACTACACCAGACAATTAGCTATTGTTTTTCTTTAGCAATCAGTGTGTGTAAGGGGTGTGTGTAAATGTGTGTGTGTGTGTGTGTGTGTGAGTAAGAAACTGTCGGTGTGTGCTAATGAAAACATTCTTTCATTTCAGGGATTTGAACTTTTTCCCTTCTTCTCAAATTCAGGGAGAGGAACCCTTTATTCAGCTCTGGTTGCCGTCGTCTGCTCTCTGGTCAGAGTCTGAGTCATTTGGACACCGGCCTGTGGAGTCTGGGTGTACCTGTGTGATGGTACGCCTCCGTTTATGTGTTAGAATGTGGCCTGTAAAAACACCCTGCCTGTGGGGTTAAGTAAGGCTAATTAGACAGGCCTCTGCGCAAGAGATGGCTGAGAGGCAGAGGGCTGGGGCTGGATTCATACGGAATTTCAATGGCCTGTGCTCTAAATGGGGTCCGCTGGTTTCAGGGAGGGTGATGAAGTCCGCAGAAGGCTGCCACCTTTATGTTTTGTTAGGGGAAAATCATTTGTTAGGGGTAATTCCAGAGAGAGGAAAAGAGAGAGAGAGAGAAAGAAAGAAAAAGGATTTGTCTTTAGTGTGGATGAAGAGAGGTTATATATTGAGAGGCAGGGAAGGAGAGAGCACCCAGCGATATCCAAGACAATCCAGCTGGCCGGTCCAACCAACTTAACCATCACGGCAACCTGCAGTCATGCATCAAGACACAGATGAAAGGGCCCTTAATACGAGACAGGTGCAAACCTAAACTTGCCGTACATTTCAATTCATTCAGTCCCTATATTGAATTAACAACTTAAATTAATGATAAGCTTTATGAAGAAATTATACTGCATCAGTGGACAAAAAGACTAAGATTCTACTCATCAGTCCCAAATGTGTAAATTTCACATTAGAAGCAAAAGCCCCCACAAATGAATGACGCTAAATGAGCAGTTTAGATGGTTCAAAAACAAACTGTGACCACTTGGATGGCTGCATAAACAGCCACAGTGCCCTGGAATAAATGACGCCGTCCATTAGCGAGTCATTAAGATTAATAGATGGATAAATGCATTGGTAACAGGGACTGTGATTAACCACTTACAGGGACATGTTTTGCTTGTTTTACTCCTGCGCAACAACTGTGTGAGGGGGCGTGTCTGGCAGAAAAAGCAACATGGTGGATGCCAGAACGACAAAACCATTAAGGCAACCAGCTGATACAAAGAGAGTTTTTAATCTAGTCAGACGCAAAGGTGAGACATGGTGATCTACCATACTGTATGTCACCCTCTACTGTACGTTTCACACAAATGTGATATACACTACCATTCAAAAGTTTGGGGTCACTCAGAAATATCCTTGTTTTCCATAAAAACATTCATGAAATTAGCTCAGCAATTGTCAATTTGTTGAGGTAATCTGAAGAGATTTCACCCAATCCTGAAGCACCTTCCACAAGTTGAATTGGCTTAATGGGCACTTCTTATGTACCATACAGTCAAGCTGCTCCCACAACATTTCAATAGGGTTGAGATCCGATGACTGTGCTGGCCACTCCATTTTTGACAGACAATTATATATATATATCACACATGTCATAGTTTTCATTTCTCAGAAAAAGGGTAGACTGATGAGTTTCAGAAGAAAGTTCTTTATTTCTGGCTATTTTGAGCCTGTAATCAAACCCACAAATGCTGATGCTCCAGATACTCAACTAATCTAAACAAGGACAGTTTTATTGCTTCTTTAATCAGCACAACAGACTTCAACTGTGCTAACAATTGCAAAGGGTTTTCTAATGATCAATTAGCCTTTTAAAATACTTGCTTAAAAAATATGGACATTTCTAAGTGACACCAAACTTTTGAATGGTAGTGTATATATTTATCGGGAGGTTTGGGTTTTGATTGCTGATTGGCTTTTGAATGCTGATCGGGGCCCAAATAAATTGCTTAGGGTCCCTAAAAGGCTAGAGCCGGCATTGCTAAGAACTGTGTCCATGTAAACGCATTGTGGAGCTCTTAGCCAAGGTATATTGCCTATATACTACAACCCCTTGTGCCTTACTTATATACTGCATATTTAGAAACACAAAAACATATGTATTTACAATCAGGATTTTGTCACCCATACTGTAGACTTTCTTTTCACATTGTTGTTCCCATCACAGTTAAGGCAAGCGTAAGCTTGAGAAAGACTTCCCAGTAACTAAGCTTTGGTCAGTATTGCATTTGAAATTAGTATTTGAGTGCTATGTGTTTAGGCCAGGAGAACAGCACAAAGCAATACAATAACTGTAGTTGGGCCTTGTGGACGTATTAAGTTTAAGCCATATCTAACAATCCTAAAAGGATAATTATCAGACTTCTAATCCTAATTATCACAGTTGAACATTTTGATCAGTGGATCTCCAATAAAATAGCCCTGCAAAAGAGGAGGGGATTTACAAGTCGGGGATGTACCCAGACACAGTGCTCTGTCATTATTTGGTTGTTACAAACATTAAATCCACTAGGGGGAACCGCAGTTTAAAGAAATGTTTCAAATATCTTCACTCACAGGACACAAGTAAAGAAGGAATAGTAAAGAATAACATAAAATACATTGCACAGGTACAACTTTTTTTTTAAAGATAGTGGTCAAAATTATAAACACCCCTGATTTTACTGCATTTCAATACCTGACCTTTGAACTCTAATGGCAATTAGTCTTTGTTCCAAAATATTTTATGAGAACACACTGAAAGTGGCCACAGGATTTCCATGGGATTCAAATTCAATTACAACAATGGCAAAACAAAATTTAGATTTTGTGGTCAGTTACATATTTAACTGTGGATTTTGATGTGTGCTTTGATTAATTCCTTTGTGGTACTGTGTAAAGTTATGGATTCCACTTATCAAGGGCCCAAGGACCAGTGGAAGCAAAGTAGCCCCACAGCATCTGTCTTTTCTGTTCTTTTCTGCTCATGCACCACTTGTATTTGGGGTCAAAGAGCTCTATTAACATGTCGTCCAACAAATTAAAACAGCTAGAGCTTGCTTAACAGCATTGGCCCTTAGATTGGGACTGTTGTGTGGTCGGATTATATAAAATAAATCTCTGTGCACACAGACCAGTTGTGGAAATCGCGTTTAAATAAGAAAGCCTGGAATCTAGGGCATTTATACTGGTCATGAAACTTAGATAAATGTTTGAATTAAATGGGTTGAAATCTTTCTAGACATGACTTAGGGTTGATGGCAAGATATTTCACAATACTGAATTTTATATACATTTATTGAATTCTCTATATGGTTCTTTATTTAATATAACAGTTTTATCTTCAAACTTAATATGTGAACAATTGAAAGATTAACAAGCACTGATGAGATTTTGTATAATATTTGCCAGTAGTTGTAAAAGTGGTGCTAATGAGCCTACATCACCCAATTTCCTATGATATGTTATCACCTGTATCACCTTTAAAAAACTTAATCCACTTTTTAACACATCATATGAATTGAATTTAAGATTAGGGACATTCTTTTCCTGTAATGACCCCAGGATTGGCCAGAGGCTGAGACACACTGCTAAAATAAAAATTATTTAGCAATGTGGAATATTAATTAGCCTACTCTAGCCTACAACAGCACTGTTACAGAAGCATTTGCAATGGTTGTCGTGTTTTAGGTATTAAAATAGAATAAGATGAATAAAGACCATAAAAAAAGCTCATTTAGTTATAATTTATAATTAAGGTAATTATTAACATAGTTTAAAAATATATATGTTTGACTATCCTTATTAATTTGGCTAGTATGAGGGCCATTAGGATCAAGACCTAAGCACATAAAAATAATCTGAGGAGAAAAAAATTCAGTCATTTTATTAAGTCAGCATTTTCTTTCTGCTCCACCATCACACACAAAGTAAAACATTATACATAATGTTCACCACTTGAAACACATTACTAGTCATTCCAGTTTTTTATGCCAATATTGTTAAAAAAAATGGTAAAGTGAATTTATATTATACATAAGGTTACATTTGGTTTAATTCAGACTATAAATAAATAATTTTAAATATATTAAAATATGAAATATATTAAAATATATATATTTTAGCTACATTTCTTGAGTGTATTGTGAAATTTTGACAATTAATTGTTCTCAAGATATAGCATCAGTTCTATTGGCAGCTTTTGGATATAGGCAAACGTCCATAGGCTAACTGCACAAATGCTTGCACAACTTCCTACACAAAATGAAAAAGTATTGTAGGTCTCATATAGATGGTGGGAAACAACACCAAAGGTTACAGTTCACTTTTTAGATAACCACTCTCTGGATTAGAATGCCTCTCATGCTTTAACAGGTGTGCAAATACATTGCATCTTGACTCAATAAAATATCTAAGACTAAACCAAACAATCATCACAACGGGTTATAATAATACCCTTGCATGTAAACCAATGCATTATCATGAAAATAACTAATTTAGGCAAATGGACACATTTAAACAAAAACCAACTGATGAGAAAAAGTTTATTTGTGTGGTGTATGATTTGATATAATTATTTCATTCCAAGTACAATACACTCTGTGTGAAATGATCATTTGCATTAGTGTGGTAAATTGAACCTTTCAGTGAGAAAGACTTGTTTGTTCAATATTGGTGTTTAAAGGAGAGCTTATAGTGTCTCTGTTCACCATAAAATGCTGAGCTCTTTTATAGACGAATCTCCTTTGGATACTGGGACTGCAGCTGTGCTGTCTACATAAGCTTGGCTCATTTTCTAAAGGTTTTAATAAAACTATGCTAGAGATCACTGTGTGTTTGTGTGTGCCTATGTGTGTTTGTGTGTGTGTGTGTGTGTGTGTTTGAGTGAAGTAATATGTTCCTGTTTTACTAACAAGAAAAGTTATGCAAAGTGAGGAAATTTGGCCGGTCCTCACTTTGACAAGATTTATCTGACTTGAAGTTAAGTTAAGGGTTAAGTTAGAATTAAGTTGAGAATTAAGGTTATGGTTAAGTTTAGGTATTAAGGATTAGGTTAGGTTACTGGTAAGGTAAAGGTTAAGATTAAGGTAATTGTAAAGCTACAGGTTAAGTTTGGCATTAGTGTTATGTTTAGTATTTAGTGTGAATAATTTTTCAATTATGGTACCAAATTCCTGGTTCTACCTTTCATAGTAAAACGAACATGTGTGTGTAGCTGTTATTGAGGGAGTGAAACAGCTGCATTAAGGCTGTTTATGCTATCTACTACCATTGTAAAGATTGATTCCATATGGATGCTTATTCTTTAAAGCAGATGATGCTATGAATGGTATCATAATTTTACCACATACTTAACAGTTACCTATATTATCCTCAAAAGCCATGACCCTAAATTGACAGGAGTTGTTGGATGGATGAAAATGTAGTCAACAGCTGCAGAACACAAATTGAGTTAACAGCCTCAGAACACAAACAATTTACCAAGCATCAGTTTTTACACAAACATTTTTCCAGTTTAAAAAAGTAGGAAAGCTATAAAAAAAAAGTTCTAATCAAATATTGAATTAACTCTAAAGAATTAACAGTGGCTATTTCCTTCAGTATTCAGACCCCTTCACTTTTTTCACATGTTCTGTTACAGCCTTATTCAGAAATTGATAACATTTTTAAGTACTATTTTTCCTCAATCTACACACAAAACCCCATAATAACTAAGTAAAACCAGGTTTTTAGAAGATTTTGCAAATGTATATGAAAAACTGAAATATAATATTTACCTAAGTATTCAGACCCCTTTACTCAGTACTTTGTTGAAGCACCTTTGGCAGCGATCACAGCCTCAAGTCTTTTTGTGTATGGTGCTACAAGCTTGATACACTTGTATTTGGGGAGTTTCTCCCATTCTTTCTTGTAGATCCTCTCAAGCTCTGTCAGGTTGGATGTGGAACATTGCTGCACAGCCATTTTCCTGTCACTCAAGAGATGTTGAAAATTGTTCAAGTCTGTGCTCTGACTGGGCCACTCAAGGACATTCAGGGACGTGTCCCAAAGCCACTCCTGTGTTGTCTTGGCTTTGTGATCAGGGTCATTTTCTTGTTGGAAGGTGAACATTCACCCCAGTCTGAGGCCCAGGTTTTTTGGAGCAGGTTTTCAGCAAGGATCTTTCTGTACTTTCTCTCAATTCTGACTAGTCTCCAAGTCCCTGTCGCTGATAAACATCCCTCCAGCATTAGGAAGCCAACGACATTCTTTACCATATGGATGGTATGGCCAGGTGATGAGCGGTGCCTGATTTACTCCAGAAGTGACATTTGGCATTCCGGTCATAGAGCTCAATTGTGTTTTCATCAGACAAGAGAATCTTGTTTCTCAAGGTCTAACAGTCCATTAGGTGTTGATAGTTCCAAACTTCTTCAATTTAAGAAGGATGTCCTTCAATATTTTTTTGAACCCGTTGCCAGATCTGTGCATTCGACACAATCCTGTCTGGAAGCTCCACAGACACTTCCTTTGATCTGATGGCGTTGTTCCTGCTCTGACATGCACTGTCAACTGTGTGACTTCATACAGTATAGATGAGTGTGTGCCTTTCATTCAATCAATTACCAATCAATTGGAATTACCACAGGTGCACTCAAATTAAGTTGTTGAGACATCTCAAAAATTATAATTTGAAACAGGATCCACCTGAGCTTGAGTATCCAAGCAAAGGATCTGAATTGTTATGAAAATGTGATATTTATATATTTTTTTTAAACTCTAAAAACCTGTCTGTTTTGTCATTACAGGGTATTGTTTGTGGATTAATCAAGGGAAACAATTTAAGTAATCAATTTTAGAATACGGCTATAGCGTATGTATGTAAAAACTCCTATTAGTAATCTACCATAACATTTTATCCAGACTAATTAGGATAAGTAGCTTGCTTAAGGGAACAACAATACATTTGTCAGCTCAGGGATACCAGCCAGTGATCTTTCAGGTACTGAATCAATGCTGTAATCATTCTACTAGCTGCCAGAGGAAGGGCTAACTGTGTGTAATTAGTCAAGTTTAAGTCTAGAGGAACATTCTGTGCTATTACCAGGAAGTGATTTGACATCCATGATTTGCCAGAGCTGCATGTAGGATTCCTCCAAGACTACACAAAAGTTAAATGACATACTCATACCTCATTGGCTGCATTACACCATGAATGGACTCAACTCTTGGATCCAAGAGACACTGTGTCTTCAGCCAGCGACCCAAACTGGGAAATAGCCCTTAAGAAGGATAATCCCACTTTGAAAAGTTAGAATATTGTGTTTCCTTCTAACTGTGGGTCATTAGACTGACTGTATTTCATCATCTGCTCAAGGAACGTTCTGTTTTTCCATTAGGCTGGTCGGTCCATGCAGTATAAAATGGATGAGTCACGTGCAGCAGGAGTAAGTGAGTGAGTGAGTCAACGAATGCTTTTTCTTTCTAGCAGGACCATGAGGCCATTTCCTCAGGGAAATCTCACACACTTAGGCACCCACTTCCAGGCTTGCTGATAATGTGTGACTGAGAAATGCCACAAGTGCGACTAGTGGGGCAAAACACAGGGGCCCCCTAAAGATGAGGTATTGGCGGTTGGTCAGAAGTTGGGTATTCAAAGGGAAGCCCCTTTTAGAGAAGCTCCTTAGAAGGCCCCAGTCCTGGTTGCAGATGGGTCAGTGTGTGTGGGGATGTGTGTCAGTGCTGCCTGCTACTTTGTTTTCTATTTTTTACAGTATGGCACAGAACACACAGAAATTCTTCACTTGCTCTTGCAATATGAATGACTTCAGGACTGGACCTATTTAATGGACTGAAGACTGTTAATCCTAAAAGGTGGACAGGAAACACAACTAGTGAGTAGATTCCGCATGTCAAGATCCTGTATCCAACCCTAGGAAACTTTTTGCCCACCCCCCCTCCCCCTCACTCTCTGTAGAAGATTGTCAAACATTTTGAAAAGAAGGTTTTCAACATCTGCATTTCATTCACACACAGAAAACTATTATTGGCATTGATCTCCATTTCCCATTTCTCTCCAGCTGAAATCTTGGAACTAATGATGTCCAGCCACCTGACAACCTGCACCCTCTAACTTGTACCTGGAGACATTCCTCACTCTACTCATCCACTCATCCCTGACAACCTGCACCCTCTAACCTGTACCTGGAGACATTCCTCACTCTACTCATCCACTCATCCATGACAACCTGCACCCTCTAACCTGTACCTGGTGACATTCCTCACTCTACTCATCCACCCATCCCTGACAACATGCACATTCTAACCTGTACCTGGAGACATTCCTCACTCTACTCATCCACTCATCCCTGACAACCTGCACCTTCTAACCTGTACCTGGAGACATTACTCATTCTACTCATCCACTCATCCCTGACAACCTGCACCCTCTAACCTGTACCTGGAGACCTTCCACACTCTACTCATCCACTCATCCCTGACAACCTGCACCCTCTAACCTGTACCCGGAGACATACCTCACTCTACTCATCTACCCATCCCTGACAACCTGCACCTTCTAACCTGTACCTGGAGACATTCCTCACTCTACTCATCCACTCATCCCTGACAACCTGCACCTTCTAACCTGTACCTGGAGACATTCCACACTCTACTCATCCACTCATCCCTGACAACCTGCACCCTCTAACCTGTACCTGGAGACATACCTCACTCTACTCATCCACTCATCCCTGACAACCTGCACCCTCTAACCTGTACCTGGAGACATTCCTCACTCTACTCATCCACTCATCCCTGACAACCTGCACCTTCTAACCTGTACCTGGAGACATTCCTCACTCTACTCATCCACTCATCCCTGACAACCTGCATCCTCTAACCTGTACCTGGAGACATACCTCACTCTACTCATCCACTCATCCCTGACAACCTGCACCCTCTAACCTGTACCTGGAGACATTCCTCACTCTACTCATCCACTCATCCCTGACAACCTGCACCCTCTAACCTGTACCTGGAGACCTTCCACACTCTACTCATCCACTCATCCCTGACAACCTGCACCCTCTAACCTGTACCCGGAGACATACCTCACTCTACTCATCTACCCATCCCTGACAACCTGCACCTTCTAACCTGTACCTGGAGACATTCCTCACTCTACTCATCCACTCATCCCTGACAACCTGCACCTTCTAACCTGTACCTGGAGACATTCCACACTCTACTCATCCACTCATCCCTGACAACCTGCACCCTCTAACCTGTACCTGGAGACATACCTCACTCTACTCATCCACTCATCCCTGACAACCTGCACCCTCTAACCTGTACCTGGAGACATTCCTCACTCTACTCATCCACTCATCCCTGACAACCTGCACCTTCTAACCTGTACCTGGAGACATTCCTCACTCTACTCATCCACTCATCCCTGACAACCTGCATCCTCTAACCTGTACCTGGAGACATACCTCACTCTACTCATCCACTCATCCCTGACAACCTGCACCCTCTAACCTGTACCTGGAGACATTCCTCACTCTACTCATCCACTCATCCCTGACAACCTGCACCCTCTAACCTGTACCTGGAGACATTCCTCACTCTACTCATCAACTCATCCCTCAAATGGCTGTATCCTCTCCTAAAAAACCAACACTCAGTCTCTACAGATCAGTATCACTTTTGTTATTTCTTTCCAAAGCAATTGATTGTGCAGTCACAAACCAACTTTCTTCTTTGTCAATCTCCTTAACCCTAACCAGCCAGGCTTTTAAGATGGGTCACATAACTAAACTGCTCTTCTCTGTTTCTTGGAGGCTGGTGGCAGGTGACTTGGAGTGCATATGTTTACCAATAGAAATGACTGTTTCCAATGATAATTCTATTTAGACAAGTAAATCCCTTTCTCAACTTTACAGTAAATTGGGTTGTTTTCTCTATGAAGGACGCCACAGTCACTGTTTCACAGTAAGCGAGGCACAAAGAAATACAATTAACTTTGCCCAGCTACATTCTTCCATGCATATTTGAATGTGTTACACCATATCGGCAGGAGAAAGTTGCTAGGTGATTCAGTTACAGGAGGTCAAGATCCCACTGTCTTTCAGATACTTTTTGTTAGCCTACTCCGATTCAAACATGTATGGTGCAAGATCCCCATATATTGTAAAATTACTTCCAAAAATGACAATCAAACCTCAGTCAACACAAGACACTGGGTTGTGCTTGAGCTTGATTTTTCTGTCCAGGACTAGGCTTAATCTTTGTACATGATCCTGGCTCGTATCAATATATCCGCTGATAGGAACATCGCTGAAATACGTCCAATGGCTCTATCAAACAAGGACAACGGCAATTACATAGAAAGAAACTAGCAGTGTGATTGGTATAACATGGAAATGGAACCAAACATGACTACGTGTATGTTTCAAATCTCACTGGCTCTTCAATACATCTTCTGACATGGTGCACAAACAACACAATCTAATGCTTCTGGGCAATTATGTGTTAAACAAATTTTACTGACCTAGAAATCTCTCAAACATGATACAAAGGGTTAAAACGGCATTTTGAAAGTGATGTAGCCCTATTTTCTACTTTCCAGTTGTATCTAAAATGTTAAACTCCCTCTCGGTCTCATTTCGACCATATGTACAGGAGCCCTAACCCTAACTAAACGCCTGTTTAAATAACTGAACCCTCCCCAAAAATGTATTATTATAAGTGTCAACTTTGTTGATAGTTACTTGTTATGTAAAAGTTTGCTTGACTGAATTGTGTGGTTGTCTCACTTGATATCTTAAGATAAAGGTCACTGTAAAGTCACTGTAAATCAAAAATGTAAATGTTTAATGTAGGTTAGTCAGCTATCTAAACCAGAGGTCTCAAACCGGTTCCACGGAGCGCCTAGTGTCTGCAGGTTTTCGCTCTCACCTTGTACTTAACTGACTAATTAGTTCACTAATTGGTTCGTTTCTACCCCCACCTGGTTGTTTAGGTCTGAACTGGGAACCAATTTAAAGGAAAACCCAAAAACCTGCAGACACATGGCCCTCCGTGGAACCGGTTTGAGACCTCTGATCCAAACCTTTTAGTAATCATAGCCAAAAGACTGGCACATACCCAGACCCTATTAGTTTTGACGCTCTCACTCAGATATCAATCAAATCTCACTTAAGGCCCTTAAAACATTAGAGGTGCTTCTGTCTGTTGGTCAGTAAATCTGTCTCAACATCTATTACACACTGTTATGTTTTTCTCTGATATTCGTCCCTGTCCAACCAATAATCACTATCCTAATCATGAACACCATTTTGGCTATATGTCAAAACAAATCCCATAGCCATTACAGTTAGTTTGCCTTGCAATGCGAAAATGAACAATGCTATGAAACACTGCTCTTAACAAAGCTGTAAACCACTCACTGCTCCACATATTAAGCCATACCCAGAGAGTTTGGACATTTCTTAGGCCTAGTCTAATGCCCCACCATTCTAAAACAAGCCTCGTCAGAAAACCGAAACAGTTCTCTGTACTGTGTAATTATAACTGTGCTCAGCAGTGCCCCAGAGAACCAGAGAGCCATCACGATAAAACTAAACTGGGCGTACTGTATTCATGTTTTACCGTGGCACTGCTTTAAACATGATTGAGAAGATTTTGCTGTCTTGAATGTTTTTTGGGAGAAATATTTTCTACTTACATTTGGTGACTCAAAATTAAGAGAGGAAATATAGATTAGTGATGGAACACTTTGAAAAAGAAAGTCAAAATTCACAATCTGCTGAACAAAGATGAAAATACACATAATTAACTCAGCCACACAGTGCAGTGACACTAGGTCCTGGTCATTTATACTGTTTTGAGGAAGGTTTTGCAGTCTCCTAGGCAAGATGATACTTTGGGAAAGTGTTGGTGTGCTCCCTTGTGGAGCAGTGGTCTAAGGTATGCATTGCAATAGAGCTGCGTCATTGCAACAAAGGATTGCATGCTGGTTGCAGCGTACCTACAGTAAAGGAACTCATAAGCTTGGAGAACACTTCACCAGTTAACCACCACAATTAAAGTTGCAAGACATTCAACCTGCCGCCGGGAGGTTATTCTTTCACATTTTAGCATCTCCTGGTGGCCCAGTGGCTGGTTGAATGTCTCGCGAGCTTTCTGGTATTTCTGGTATTTTCTTTTTTCCTTCTAATATTCTTTTACTGTTCTAATTCCATTAGTAAAGGGTTTATATGTAATAGCAATGAATCACCACTGGGAATTGTGGTATGTTGTCAATGTACCAGAGCTATGGACTGTATTAAGGCACTCGGATGTGTTGTGCCTAAGAACAGCTCTTACCCATGATATTTAGCCAAATACCACACCCCCTCCTGCATTATTGCTTAACTATAATCATACACCTTTTCATAATTCATGCATTATATAAATATAGTATATTGCGTATATCAAGCATCAGCGATGAGAAGCACATTTATGTGTAATAATAACAACAACCAAGAAGTGTCCGTTTTTCACATACTGTACACGAAAAAGTATTTCAAAGATCAGAGGTTTTGTCTAAACATTAGTGGCTAGTAGTAAAGATATTTTGGGGGTTATTTTTATTAATTTTAATGACAGGAAGGATGAAGGAGTGGCTAGCGAGACAAAGAGGAGAGGCCCAGACAGCCAGGTGAACTGGGCCTGGAGCCCATGTTGCCCGGGGCAATGTGTGGTCTTGGGCTAAATCCATTACGTCAGACTTCAGCACAATCACATGCAAGTAAATTGACTATTGTAATTGGCAGATGCACATTTTGAGACAGAAACTTTGTAGGCGTACTTCCTTAACTAGATGAACTACTGCATATGAATTGTATTACATTTTCTAATACAAAAATCCTTGCTCTCAGACAGTGGCGTTTTTATATGTAAAAAATGATGACAACGACCTTAAGAGATAAGCATGGACAAACTGACACTCGTCATCATCTATATCAATTGATCCAGCACATAAATATGACCAATCACGGACCAGCACCACAAAGGCGGGATTATAAAATATGCTTTCACTCACCAAGGCTGAGGGCTCACTTGAAGACAAAGGTGGCACAGCGTTTCTTCCTCTGGGCAACCTTTTCGATGACTTTAGGAATTAAGTAATGGACAACATGGCAAATGCGTCAGCTCAGACTTCAACTTTTCCTCGTCTCCTAGAGGCCATAGTTTCACCGAACAGACAATCTCAGATGTAGGAAATGACAGGACACATTGTGGGAAGAGCGAGCTGTCAACCAGCTTGGCAGCGATCAGGTGGTCACTTTGTGAAAACCTCTGCTCCACCTGGGAGATGACTGTGTCGCATGCCTCCATCACCAACGCTGTGTTGGTTACTCGTCGGCCTGGCTTGTCTGTTCCATCGTGAACGGTGGCAGCCCATTCACCAGTTTGCTTCGGCATATTCTGGACATTGTCCTTGAAACGGGTGAGCGCACTGCTAATCCCAGATGCACTGATGCTCCGTTTTTGCAGAGTGTTGTATAAAACATCAACTTCTGGCATAAGGAAGAAAAAAATGTACAGGCCATATGCTTCACTTATGGTGGCCTCATCCCATCCTGGTTGTGTGCGTATGTCCTCCATACACAGGAGCAGCGCAGCAAGGTTTTCCCAAACTGCATTGACAGTTCCATCATACAGTGGGTGGCCTTGGAATGCGTCTCTGTGTTGCCTCAGCAAGTGCCGCAACACGTTTCCGAGCGCCAGAGCCGCACCATCACCATCAAGTCTGAGCGATCAGCTTTTCTCCCAGCTTCAGTGGTTCCAGCACACCCTCGATGCTATTAGAGAGGCAGAGTCCAGTTTTATCTTTGACTTCCACAAAAAATTCTCCAAAAACCTCTCTGTCACTGTATTGTCAGTCAACATGTATCACAACACAACCACCATTTGTGATTTACAGGAGACATCAGTCTCATCTGCCTGTATGGCAACAAATTATGTATTGTCCACTTGCTTGACTATCTCCTCCCTGTACACTTCATACATACAGTCTAATAGTTCGTTTTGTACAGTGCTAGATGTCCCTTTGAAGATGGACTTAGCGTCATAGTGCCTCTTAAGTCTTGAATCGCCCTCACACAGTCTCAAAAACGCGTCTGAATATTCCAGGATTCAGGGAGTCCACCAAATCGTTGTGCCCCTGCAGTGCGGTTTCACATTTTCCACACAGTTTAATACATGTTATGATCCAACTGAGAATGTACCTGTTTTCCTCCACCTGTATGTTATGCTGCTCAATGGAGCGCACTGTCAACTTGGGCTGCGACATTTACCCTTCCAAGTAAGCCCAATTTCACAGCATTGTCCAGATGACTCCCGCTGCTCTAATGTTTTGCAATCCTCTCAGAAAGATGTTTCAAATCTTTGTAACCCATTCTCAACCAAGTACCATCTCCACCAAATAGCAGACATGGAAAACAGAAGAGTGCCTTCTTTTGTATGCTAACCGTAAGCCACTTTCTCTTCAAAAACCACTCCATGTTACACCCACGTTTACTTTTACCAGCAGTTTTGAGTGACGACAATATCCTGCGGGTGATGGGCACCAAGTCGCTTTACTTCAAGTTTTTCCTCCAAATTAAGTGTTTCAAACCAGTGCTCGAGTATGAAATCCACTTTATTCATTTGGTCAAGTTATCTGGCGTTAGTGAAGCTAACAAGCTAGTTAAGACAATCTACCCTCCTCGCTCTTCTTGCCGACTAATGTTGGTGCCAGACAGACAGACTGGCAATCAGGTCTGAAATGCGAAATGACGCTGTAGTGGGGCTACCGCCTGTCAGCCCCACTTGGCATCAAATTTGTGTGATCTACATTGATCAAACTAACATTCTGAGTATGCATATTGATATTTTCACACGTACAATGTACATTGCATTGTGAGAGAGGGGCAAGCCCCACATTCATGCTTAGCCTAAGGCCTATTACTGCGAACTCGACTCGGCAGAACGCAGTCTGAAGCATCAAGGCAGGGACCAATGAACATGAAATAAAATCCTAACACAAATGATATGCAATTTAGGAAGATACTATATTCATAGATAATAAATTATAGGAAGAAATCTTTCTAGAAATAAAAATAACATAATTTTCTTGCAGTTCTTTCTGTTGACAACAGAAATGACCAGTCCCTAATGACCAGTCGCCCCTGCTCTCAGAGTCAAACATGTCAAATGTATGCTAGGAATTGCCTACTTAACAATTCACCTTTGTCCTCTATCACCTTTTTCAAAGAAATTGACTGAGCAGAACTGTCAAAATCTTTGTCTTGTGTAATTAAACTCCATAAGTACCTTCAGTCCTACAAATAAAAGAAGCAACAGTTTCCTACATGTCCCAAACCCAATGGTGTATGAAACAAGCCTGGAGAGAGAATGTTCTTCTGTTGATGGAATTGGACTTTACATCAGTTCCTGGTGAATAAAAACCTCCCAGCATTAATAGTGTAGACAGGCAGAGAGAAGACTAACGGGGGAAACCAGAGTACATACTTAGACTATTTAGTATTTAGCCCCAGTTTGGATCCTCATTACTCATCGCAGCCCAACTGTTTATTTTCTTGCAATAGTTATTTTCCTAATCTATTTTTCATGTTATTCCCCTCTAGCCAAAATTCAATTACAAGCAAATATGTTCCACCTCAATTATTCTCAATGCCAATGAGATAAAAACTAGCAGCAAAGGACACCATCAAGAAACAGTTTCTGATTTAAGCAAGAGAATCCAAAACACTTTCAATAATGGATACTTACATGTACATTTCAATTAAGGTTATTGAGTTGCTCAAAATGTGCAATGTTCTTCTTTGTAATATGTTACCCCAGTAAGTGACATAATTAGAAAGTAATACAGTTATTTTCAAGTTACATTGAATTTTAGGGAGCTGTGTGGACAGTCCACTCCTCTGTATCATTCTGTTTAATCTAGAATGACATTCTCTGAGCATTACAATTGTACCTAATGGCTGTATTGGTGTATTGGCTATCTAAACTAAAACAAAGGATTATTGTGTTTATTTATGGATACAGGTATACTTGTGTAGGATATCAAAGGTGTGTGTAAACAGCTTCTCTCTAATAATTGGAAATGAGCTATTATTCATAATGCTGTGTTCATGTAAATGTGGTCTGTGTTGGGTGAGGTGAGAAGGTTAAGGGCAACGACAGACTTCAAGTAAGAAGAGCTACAAAATGTGAGCCAAAGGAAAGTATGCCGAATTATGCACAAAACTACACTTTGTTTCTGCACTGGCATAGTTTGCATGAAGTGTGTAGTAGCCTTAGGCCCAGAAGCTGCTGGGAACACATGACCTGGGTGGGAGCAACACACCTGGAAGTGTGAAAGTTCAATTTGTGTGTAAATTCCCCAAACAGAGGTTAATAAGGGGTTAAGCTACTCACTGCCTCTGCTCCATTTCACTCTCCAGCACTCTTCAGCTTTCATGTCACTCTTACGCACAAGCAAAAGCCTCGAGGGGGCCTCAGGGAGAAAACCTTTTTTGTCAGAGACCGACACACAAACAGTGATTCACAGTATCCAAAAGATCCACATGGACCAGTCCTGCAGCATAGATGGACATCTAGGATGGGGAGAGCGAGACGAGTGGGCGGGCAGGCAGATGGGAAAGCCACAAACGTTGGCCTTTAACGTCTCATCCAAGTTCCTCACACAGGATTTTCCATATCGGCCTGGAGTTCTGTTAATCCATCAGCGGTGACAGCCAGGCAGAAAGCGATAGCCTGAGTATCACAGCCAAAATGAAACATAAATAAATGAGCTGATTAGGCTCTTTTGAAAGACTGCCCTTCACACTGCGAAAGGCTGGAGGGATGAAGGACTCACATCTTTTTTTCTTCTTCACAAGCAGCAGTTATATGTTATGTTATAAGTACCGTATGTGTTATTTTAATGTATTAACATGGCTAAATGTTAGATTAGAGAAAAGTACAGGGGTTAAAGAATCTTATTTGTAATTTACATTGGACCTGTTAAGGACCTGTTTCTGAATATGAATCTGGACCTGTATTGGTGGTTTGGCTAATGTTTAATAGTTTACATTGGAAAATATTAGTGGATGACACAGAACTTTCTTGTTGGGTTGTGTCTCTGATATATTGTATGCATATTGTTGGTTCATGGCTCATGGGATAGATGATTTTTCCATCCTAATGGATTGATCTGTAAACAAGGCCCCAAGGGAATATCCATCCAGACAGACACAGTCCCTTCTACAGAACTGCTTCCAGTTCACACTCAGCTCTTTCCTGTGAGCTGTAGTGTGCCAGGTATGAAAACCATATTCAGCATTTTTGTTGGAGCTGGCACATGGACTGGTTGGTGGCAAAGATTTGTTTCTGCTCTTGAAACAGACCATGAGTGTGTGCAGACGGGTCCATTTTGTGTCAAGTCACGGACACATCTCTAATTGCTAATTGCATTGAAATGCTTCACACTGGTAAACAGTTGTGTAAAATGGACATAATTGCTTGAGTAGACATAATTGAGCAAATACGATTTTTGCTCAGATTAAATTCCTCATCTAAATTATGTTTGAAAAATTATGTCTGCTGAATGGATTTTGAATTGATATAAAGATTTTTTTTTGATTAAATAATTTAGAAGTAGGTTATTCAGCGTGCCACTTTCATTTCAACATTCATTTTCATAACTTCACCTGGCTGCAGCCTGCTGTAACTTTTGACACCGGACATTTAAGGTTTGGGATGATTTAATCGGAATATATACATGGTCTCATATTTGATACCAAACTAGCGAATTTCGCCACGTAGAGATACCAACGGAATTTAAATAATTTAGAATGATGTGATGTTACATAAACATAATCTTGCTTTATTTACTTTCAATTTCCAAATGTCACTACCAACATGACTGTCAAAGATGGACTGTTGTGATCTGTAAAATAGAAAAACCATTCCAATCACTAAATTGTACTTAACAAATTCAAGAACAATTTCGTATGTCAATAATACTTCGCATTTTATATAATCTAAATTAAAATAATTTTAGCAAAAACAATAAATATGCAGTGGTTCAGGATATACAAACCATGTCTTAAGACCGCACCATTTGTAAAGATACAGTATTACGCGAATATATATAGAGCAAAGGGTTATATTAACTTTACCAGTTCACCAATAACTTTAATAAAACATGAATTTGGAATATGTTGGTCAATTCAAATGACAAAACATCTTGTGGGAAATTTGTTGTTGTATTTTCACGTATATTTTTCTAAGAATCTTTCTCCAAATTGCATGAAAGTTGAAAAATGGTTTTATTATTTTTTTCTGAATCATGAGCTTTTGTTTGATTGCTTTGCAAAGTGGATTCCTTTTTCTTTATTATGCTACAAAAAATGTATAGGCCTACGCAAAAAGGAATATAAACCGTATACCTGCAAAACAGAAATTACAGTTTATCAACACAATTGAGGCAAGAAACTCTCAAAGATTCTTTGTCTGTGCTGACATGGCTTGACCTAACAGGCAACGTGCACTAGACCTTTTGGAGGTATAACGAGTATAGAATATGGCAACATTTTATTTGGATACTAAATAGCAAATCATACAAAACGTCTGCACAAGTTACGTAAAACAAACTTAGAGTAGAGTATTTTATAAGCCCCTATTGAAATTTCCACTTTATACGTAAGTGGTTTATGGCCTAGACCGTTGACACATTTTGGCTACTATATATATTTAATGAACAATTTGAAATTAAGTATCAATACAGGCTGTTTGACAAAATAGCCTAAAATGTTCATCCTGCTAAAAACTTTCCTACAAGGATTGTAGGTCTGACACATCAATATGAAATAAACAATAGCCCATTCAGTCAAATCAGTCCACATGCATGCAGTTTATTGACATGCCAGCTTCCCGCTGCAGTTGTTGAAAGTATTTCTTCGACAATGTGTTGCACTGTAAGCCTACCTTGCTTTGACAGAGGTGGAGGAGACTCAGTGACGTAACTCTCTGGAATTGTGCCCTCTCTCCCGCGTTCCGCCTCAATCCCTCAGTCCGCCTTTGGTTCCGCGAAAGGAATTGACGAGCGCTGCTTGGAATATCGCTCTGCCTTTTGGGACTATTGAACCGGATCAACGAGATTTCTTGAAGAGGAAAATACTACGTTATTGTTCCTACTGTTGTCTGCGGAACCTCAAATGATCCCCACTTTAGCTTAAATATCCCTGTGTATCCTTATCCTTGCGTTGAAATCGAAAAATTCAGAACTCGTTTGCAATGTTCCTGAGTCGATGAAAGAAGGTGGACATTGCATGGGAAGAACAACATAGACCTTATTCACTAATCATCCTAACTGCTGTGCCGGTGCGTCATCGTAATCGAAGACACATTTCTGATTGTTATGGGCAACGAACGCACTCAATAATGAAGTGAGAAAAATAACCATTTTAAAGCAGGTAACTTAAAATTGATAAGTTCTCAAAACGTCTGTAGATCATGGACGCATTGAAATGTGTCTTGGTCGTATGTGAATCGAGGTTATAATTATTTGGCAAATGGAATAGTTGAACCAGCTACATTGTCATTATGCACGAATAATTTTGTGTCCATCTATATGCAAACGTTGTCAGTATAGTGTTTATATGGGCTTAATGCACCTGTTTTGTTATTCAAACGTTGAAATTATCTTTGGATTCACTGAAATTAAAACTCACACAATTGAGATTAAGTGAATTTAATCGAATCGTCTGTTGGTTGTGTGCCTGATCTTCGGAGATTTCTTGATAGTCAACCGATTCTTTCCTGTGGAAACGGTGGGTGTTTGACAGACTCGACCAATTCTATGGTTTACGCGCATAATAGAGCAACATGCTTCTCATTCCACCACTTGGAAACATAAAAGAGCCTTATACCTAAGATGTGTCCTCACTGACTATTTTGAATGGTTCTGAAATGATTGAACTTTAACTTTGATTTAACTTTAACGTTGTTTACCACATTGATTGGTTTAAGCACCCTAGTTGCAAAACAACATTTTGAATACCAAGGCCACAATTTTGTGCCTTTCCAAATGAATACATATACGCTTAACGGTTTCCTAAAGTAGCTACAGTTTGTTTTCAGTGAAAATGAGTATCGGGATCTAAGAATAACTATTTTTCACATTTAGATCACTGAATAAAAAAGACACTACAGTATCGTTATGCTTCTATCCAGTTGCTAAGATATTTTGTAGTTCAGACATAATACTGGGGCAAAATCTATACGGTTTGAAGGCGAAGAGGAAACTGTTATGCACCAAGCATTAATTTGCATCAGTCAGATATGAAGGAAAAGTCCAAGAATGCGGCGAAGACGAGACGAGAGAAAGAAAATGGAGAATTTTATGAACTGGCGAAATTACTGCCTTTACCTTCGGCCATCACATCACAACTGGATAAGGCTTCAATCATTCGGCTGACAACCAGTTACTTGAAGATGAGAGCGGTGTTTCCGGATGGTGAGTTATGCTACCAGGCTCAAATGAATGATTAATCATAATTATGTCTTCAGGAGAAGAGGCACGTGTCAGTTCACCAAACATAATATTAATCTTTGTTTTTCGTTGTAACAAATACATGTTAGAAAGGAGGAAATACAATTTTATATATATATATATATAGCGAACCAGGATCTTCTGTAGGTATGTATTTCTAATTTATTCCATAGGATAAATGGCGAAATTACATTCCCGCCTAGTTAAATAATAAAAATGTGTTTATTTTTCAACATGACCAGTGTTTCTTAACCCATAAACAAGTAACATTGGTAGTATTATAATAAATTATCCAATTATGGCTAATGAAACGAACACTTCGACAGGCTAAACCTCAGGAAAACAGCTCTCTTCCTCTTCTAGAATTTATCTGTCATCACTCATAAAGTCACAGAATACTAAGGGCAAGCTCTAAGGGCCACCCGTTAGTTCTAGATTTAAATAGCTCAGTTAATACCAATTTCTCTAATACAAAGTGTGATATCAACTGCAATAAAGTAATTAAATTAACTGTAGCAATATTACAAAACGATATAAATGTATACGTTTAAATTTGAACTATGAATTATGTCTTGTGAAGGGATTTCAACGTGCACATTTTGAATAATTGGAATTACACTGAGCTAATTTTCTTTTAAATAATTAGGCCTATTCGATTTTGTTGAGCAACATCAAAAACTATCCTATTACTATTTTTTTGGCATTTAAAATAACAAATTAGGACTAATAATTAAGCCTAGCATCAAGAAGGCTAATATTCTACTCAGAGAAAATGTATTTTGCTGGCTCTTTCAAAAGTATTGGCGATGGGCCTGTGTTAAATAGCCTGCGTCTAGAGTGAAATATTAGTTTATCAAAAATATGATTAGATAGAGTGTTTCAATGTGCATTTTTATTTATTATAGTATTCATCCTTTTATGTGTTTTAATAGGTTAGGCTTAAAAACAGTCAACCATACATTTTGTTGTTGTTTTACGTTCTTTTGAAATTATTCTAACGTCAGATCTATTGAATCGTCTTGTGTCTGGATCTACATTTTGCATAATTCCCCAAATATTATGACTGTGGAGTCGTGAGTGGCGTACGAGTCTATTTCCATAGTCCACTGTAAAATGTTTAGGCATATCTTGTAAATAACTTGGACCGGTGGCAGATTTCGATATTAATGATGCACAACAGTGTGTGTGATATTCTGTATAAGCCTATTCACAGACCATGTTCAAAGTGCTCAATGCACATTTAATCGCGATTAGAATAAGTGCCTATTTGGCAAATGTAGTTATTTTGGGTGAAGGTATTAAAACATATATATAAATATATATATATTTTTTTTAAATCTGAAAAGTCCGCTAACCTTAAATGTTTCACCTAAAAGGCCTGTACCTGGTTATGCAGATTAAACGCATCTGTCGCTTATACTTGATTTGGGCCTACAAATCCGGAAAATGGGCCACGTCCTGCACTGCACCTAATCCCTTCGCTAATGCCTGTCAAATTAAGACACATGGAATAATTTGAAATTGATTTTGATTGTAAAAGTAAATATAAGTGTGAAATCCTATTAACCCTGCAATAGCCATTATGTGGTTGTCAGTTGGACTACTTAGCTGTAATACTCCTAATATTTTCCCACTTATTCCATCAAAACAAGGCACCTGAAAGCATTCATTCACATTAAGAACATTTAAAAGTTTCAATACGGCATGTTTTTCTGCGAGAACCTACACAAATATAATTCATTTTGGTGGCCAGTGGTAATAGAGCATTTTACAAATTCCATTATGCTACAATATGCGAATGACATCCTAACATGACATGGAAAGGTTTAACGTTATCACACATCAGATTATATTTCGAATGATGGTTTTCAGTTTTATAATTTAGGAGGACTTTTTTTTTAACACTGCTAACACTGAAGGTTGGGCTGCTAACGCTCTTTTACATTATTTTGGTTTTGTCAATGCATCATTTGTTGGCCTTTTCTGCAACTAGACCTGCTGAGAATAAACATAGAGCTTACTTGCATATCCCAGTGTCCTTGAAGAAATCAAACTGTATCCTAGGCAAATAAATTCACAACGGGTGAACGTAGGGTAGCTATGTATTTATTATAGTCAAACGGGGGACTATCATTTAAGCAACTTATCAATTTACAATAGTGCATACATATTCGTATTTTTTTTTGTTACTGCAAATGAATTATTATTTTATTATTTCACAGTTGCTCCGAGAAAAAAGAAATATTGGCACACTTTTTTTTCAATACTTTTTTTCCCTATCCTTGCAAGCATAACAGCATTCAACTTGTTCTATAATGATTCCCAAGAATGAAGAACATAAAGGCCATTCCTCCAGGTATTTTTTCTAGATCTTTGATATCCTTTTGTCTGCACCGATGGACTGTCGTCTTGAAATAAATCTACAGTTTTTGAATGTGGTACAACTTTGACTAAAATGGCCATTGCAAAATGATGGTCTACCAAAGTTTCAGCCTTCTGGCATTGGCAGCATAGGATTTGGCTACTATGTGCTGGTACTTGGGAAAGTTAATGTTGCCATGGACCTTAATAAGGTCCCCAGGACAAGTGGAAACAAAACAGTCCTATAACATCAAACATCACAATGAGATTAAAAGTTTTATAAAAGGGCATTTACATAAAAAAGAATTGTAATTTAATTTAAGGTAGGATTATTTTCTTTTCCTTCATTCTTTTTTAATGCCAAACCTGTCTAAATGTAGATTTTGAGCAGTGGTGACCCCAAGATGCAACCAAAAAAAAGTTTCCTGTGTGCTGGTATAGCTTGGTATAATTTACTGTACGTCATACAGGGTGCTAGTATATTGTGTCCTAATTTTGAATGTGCCAATATACGGTGTCCTATTCTCCTGGATGTGCTTGTAGGTAATGTGTTCTAAACCTGTTGTGTGTTTTCCCTGCAGGGCTTGGGGAGGCCTGGGGCCAACCGACTAGAATCAGTCCTCTAGATAACATGGCTAAAGAACTGGGCTCCCATCTACTGCAGGTGGCAAATATTCAACAAAGAAATATATTGCAGTATACATACACACACATATGTAAAGTAAATACACAGGAATTTCTATTTACAAAATACAACACAAAAGTAAAAATAAAGAGAAAACAAATCCATAACAGAACAATTACTCAAAGAAGTGTTTATAAAAAGTGTTAACTTCAATGGATTTTTATGCAAAATGGATGGCTATTTTTATGTCTAACACAATGTCTTGATTCCCAGACTCTGGATGGATTCGTATTCGTTGTGGCATCAGACGGCAAAATCATGTACATCTCTGAGACTGCATCAGTCCACCTCGGCCTATCACAGGTATGGCACTACTCTGCCTTCATCTTGTTCCTTGGTTTCCATTGTGTGTGCTACAAGCTGTGTGTACTACCTTCCTTAACTAAGGTTACCCAAGGGCCATCTGCCTCCAGATATGCCTATTCAAACATTGATTTTACAGTCAGTGAAAGACAGCAGAATGCTGAGCAAACGTTTCCTAAGTCATACCACAGATAAGTGGGAGGGCATTGTGTGGTCATTGAATATGACCTGTCAGTCGTCTAGGTGTTGTTGACTTCCTTTGTGTGTGGATGCTGTTTATTTCACAATTTGGGAATGTGCGAAAACATCCAGCAATTCATGCTGTAAGTGTAGCAATAGTGAATGACACTGCAAAAACAGTAGCTAAGTCCATGCTAATATTTAAGTTTAGTTTAGCTAGCTATTGCCTCTCACTTTTCACTCTGGGGGTTGTTAACACTGATATCTGCCAGCTGTTGAAACCTAAGCCAGCCAGGTTGAAGACGTTATGTTTTGAACACAAGAAAATACAGATTATTTTGTTGTTTTGCTAATTTAACATTTTGCATGTGTGCTAATGTACGTGAATCTCTACGTGTGTGTGTGTATTATTTTGAATACATATTTTGTTTTCTGTTTAGCCCGCCTTAACTGAAGCCTGTGCAGTTTAAGTGTTTTCTCGCAGTTACCACTATTACTAGTGGCATTAGGATAACCAATTGCACTGCTCTGTGGTTCCATCAATGATCAGAATGACGTGTGATGATTACTTTGGATTGGGCTTTGGTGCTTGACAAGCACACTTCTCTGGCTTACTCTTTCCTCAGAAAGAGAAGCTTTGTATATAAAACCCTCGCTTCATACATGGTGTCACACTGAATCATCTCTATTCACGTGTGGTGACCAAGAATATCAAGAGAAATGGAATCAGTGGCAGCCTCCCTCAAAATAAAAGTATATATTTTAAGCCTGTCCTAACTCTGATAGCATGGGTCTCTATTTGGACCATACAGTTATTTTATCTGATTTACTTTCCAAAACATGCAAGACAATCAACAGAAATGGTGTAATGTACAGAACATTGATTTTTGCGGAGGTCCTAAAACGTAATGGGCAACAGCCACTATTCTATTAAGGGCTATTTTAATAATGGGGGTGTCCATATTTATTTCATTTTAGCTACTTATTGGCAAACAAAAATGTCTGATGTCTTGAATGTAGCTCACCACCGTATATTTGAATAGACACATTGATGGCTGTGCTCAGAAAGCATTCAAGAGAACACAGGGCGGCAATGTCTCAATCCATTAAAAACAGCATCACCCACAGGGCTGCATTCAAGAGCAGTGTGCTGCTCTTGCATGCAGCCCTGATGCAAATGCTGCTTCTGCACACCTGTTTACACTGTCTCATTTATTCAAATGGCCCATCAGCTTTTGTTGTTAACTTGTGTGTGTGTGTGTGTGTGGGTCAGGTGCAACTATTGTGGGCTATGGCGTTGTTTCAAAGGAGACAACAGCTAATTCTGAAAAAAAATCCCTTTACTTGAGTCTGTTGAGAATGCCTTTTTTTATTCCTTTTGAGGTTAATGCATCTTCTATACTTAATTGTTGAGACCTATTCAGTCTTAGTAAAGGGCCCCCTAGACTGTATGATTTTTGAGGTTTTATGGCACAATGTTTACATCGAAGAGAACATTCTGAAGTTGTAACTGATTGTTAGATATCTTTCAGTGTAGGGTTTATGTACCACTGTTGTAGGCTAAGCAAAGGTCTGGCAGTGTTGAAAATGTGAAGCCTTTATTGTGTAGTATGGCTGATATTATTTATTGTATAATGTGAAGCCTTTATTGTGTAGTATGGCTGATATTATTTATTGTATAATGTGAAGTCTTTATTGTGTAGTATGGCTGATATTATTTATAATGTGAAGTCTTTATTGTGTAGTATGGCTGATATTATTTATAATGTGAAGTCTTTATTGTGTAGTATTGCTGATATTATTTATGATGTGAAGCCTTTATTGCGTAGTATTGCTGATATTATTTATAATGTGAAGTCTTTATTGTGTAGTATGGCTGATATTATTTATAATGTGAAGTCTTTATTGTGTAGTATGGCTGATATTATTTATAATGTGAAGCCTTTATTGTGTAGCATGGCTGATATTATTTATAATGTGAAGCCTTTATTGTGTAGTATGGCTGATATAATGAGCTGGTCCAGGTGATGGACCGATAAGTTCTCAGGACTGCTGTAGCGTTTTAGCGATGATGCCATGGTGACTCGTCGAGATGTAAACAAACAAAATGTGAGACCCATTCTGAACAACAAGTGGGATCTGGTAAAGAAGGGGTGACCTGTGGAATTCTGGTATGTTTTTCATAAAACCAGTGTAGGAGGGAAATTATGGAGGCACATTCAGTACTGGGTGAGTAGGTTTAGTGGTACCTTTACCTTGCTAGCTTGTTATATACAAAATTAACTGCAAATCAACATTAAAACACCCATTTAGATATGTGTTAAAGCATTATGTTTAGTCAATGATTGCTCATAGTAGCTGGTTAGGTCATTGCACTGTTGAACACCCACTGACATAACCTCACAATCAAATCACAGAATGTGACAACAGAACTCAAGCAGATCGTACAATCTGTCCAGTTTGATATCAAGGCTTTCATTTTGTCACCTCCCACAGTGTGATGTGATGACTATAAGACTGAATACTTAAGGAAAGTCTGCGAAGACCTGAACCCAGAAAAATTGGTGCTTAAGCAAAAATATTTCACTTGTTGCTCTTGCATGCCATCACACTGACAAGTGTATCAGTCCCAACGGTCAGTCCTAATGCTCTCTCACTACAAAGCATAGATTAGTACAGCCTCCACACTGTGAAGAAACCAATTTGTTGTTGAAGTGGTGAGCAGTGACCCACTCTCTGAGTGATCCCACCCTGAAATTTGGGAGGTAAATTAGATCAAAGTGGTGCCCGGATAGTGTTCATTGTTCTCATGCAAATGATTGGCTCTTTCATAAATTAACCCTTGTGTTTCCTGACATCATCTTCTTTTGAGGTGGAGTTGAAAGGGAGGCAGAGATCGATTTCAGGGATGGCAAGAGACCCCCCCCCCTCACACACACACACACACACACACATCTAATGCACATATAGACACACACTCACATGTGTTCACCCAAGCGCGGAAGAATGCACATGCATTTTTAGTCCCCCTAAAATAGATATTTCTTGTGATGATTTAATCCCAGCGTATCAACCTTCTATGATCAATAGACCTAAAAACTCTGGCTGGAGAGTAGATGTTACTGAGGAAAATATATGTTGTTCTCTAACGTATCACGTAACTCATCCTTTTCTTCAAGTAATCTGTCTGATGAAAGTCAGTGTGACTGATTGATTTGCTTGTATCAGGTGGAGCTGACAGGTAACAGTATATTTGAGTACATCCACCCGTCAGACCACGATGAGATGACTGCCGTGCTGAGTGCCCATCAGCCCGTCCACCATCACTTCCTGCAAGGTACCTGACATGCTTCATTCTTTTTATTCCTCTATTTGGGAATTTTTTCTCACACTCTTTTTCTGTTGTTTACCTATTTATTTAACTTTCTCTCTCTCCCAAAAAAGAGTGTGTTGATCACGATTTACCCAGATACAAAATGTAGTAAATTCTCCCTCATGTTTAAAAGAAACAGTATTGCAACTTCATTGAGGATCAGTTTTACATCAAACAAATAGCAGACATACTTCATATATGCAGCTGCTATAAGAAAATAAAAGACTTCAGTGTGTAGAATACATAACACAAGGCAACACCCAAGCAGCCTCTCTGCTTTTCAGAGCAACAGGCAGGTTTTCATTATATTCCTCTAGGAGCAGCATCTTAAGCCTTATGTGATAACAACACTTGACATGCTGTGGAGTACCGTCGTCTGGGGGAGTTTAATAAGACCCCTTCACACGCACACACACACACACAGGTTAACCACAACCACATCTGCTGCTTTATTTAACCAGGGTGTGTGTGACTAGTGGCTTTTGTTGTGTGTATGCACTTAAAGTAACTTTCCTCTGTCACTCTCTATAATTTGCTCTCTTTCTTTCTGTCTGTCTATGTGTGTGTGTGTGTTACAGAGTATGAAATGGAGCGCTCATTTTTCTTGAGAATGAAGTGTGTGTTAGCCAAGCGTAATGCAGGACTGACATGTGGAGGATATAAGGTAGGACTGTATTGAAATGAAGCATTTGAAATCCCATCTCTTAATTTCTGTTGCACATTCTTCCTTACTTCCATGCTTTACTGTTTGTATGTTTTTTAATCTTGGCATTACGTGTAATCAAACACCTGTGTGGTTGAGACAAAACCAATGATCTGTATATAGGCACCATATACAGTACCCCTGGAAATTCCTGTCTGTCAACATTAGGACCAAAGAGGTGTCCATGGAAGTCAAGGAAGCAATGATGAGACTTAAATCCAGAAAAACACATCTAAAACAAAGCCAAAAACAAAGTCAAAAACAAAGTAAAAAACAAAGCCAAAAATAAATGCCAAAAACAATGCCAAAAACAAAGCCACAAACAATTTTTTTAACTATCATTGAAAAGAAAGTAAGAAGTGGTGTGTTCAGCAATCACAAGTGGAAAGTTCTTTACTTCTCAAATCAATCTCCAAAACAACATTATTTTTTTGCTGATTTGCTATGGTTGCAATACAGGCCTGGCAGAGCATCACTAGAAAAGATATTCAGAGTCTGGTGGGGTTAAGGGGTCATAGATTTCAGACAGTTATTGCATGCAAACTATATACACCCAAATGCTAATATGAATAGCATGTGTAAAATGTTGTCATTTCAGTGGTGAAACCAATGTGAACAAAAATAACCTACAATGAAAGCTGAGAAGCCATACTTTGTAGAAAGTGTTTGATTTAAAATCCAACCTCTTAGAGTATAGAACTAAAATTAAATAAAAAATGCTTTGTTATCCAAATAATTAGTAGGGCAATGTATGAATTTATATAAAATCAAACAACCCAACTGTGAACCTATTTTCTCATGTTTACTGTCAAATTCATTTTAGATCTTCCAGTATCCCAGCATTAACTGTGTTTGCTAGATACAAAGTCATGGTTGGGGCTTTAATTCAATGTCAGTCGTTCACTGATGAAGGAATTGGAATCCAGCCAAAGTGGGGGAATCCAACATAAAAAAGAAATATTCGCCTGTTATCGGCATTCAGAAATGCTACCTGGTTTGGTTGTCCTATATGACACTATTTTACTGTAACATACATTTTAGTAAAATATATACTAGTAGAGGATTGGAATAGTTTACAAAAATGTATGTTACATTTTCTAGTTAAGTATCCTAAAAATAATTAATCAGGGTAAACACAGATAATTCAGTCCAAATATCCAGATATTTAAATAAAATATATCCAACTGTAAAGATTTTGTATTAATACCAACACAGGGATCCAGACACATTGTCACATCAAGAAACTTCATATCGAAAGTCCTTTCTTAAGAAGGAGAACAGGCGAGGAAGAACCATTTAGAAACCTCTATTACTTTTCTTTATGGATGGAACCACTATATTCTTAACCCCTGCCCTCACTTTCCCTCTTCCCATATAATGTTAATCACCTGGCAGATTGCAATGGATATCTGCTGTAAATTTAAATTGGCAATAAACAAGCCGTTTATGTTAAGTAGTTGAATAAATCATCTGTGTGAACTGGGTGAGCGCTACTAAATGGCCAGACAAGGCCTGTGCAAGCATAGGTAAATAGGAAGTGAGGAAGATAAATAGTGTCATTAGCATCTAGGCACGTGGCTGTGGTAGGGAGGTGGGTGTGGAGAGTAGTGCTGGAGGCGTGGTTGGAAGAGCCACTAAGCTGGGTACCGTCTGAAGATTGAGCTTGTTCTTGCTTTGACAGGGTTACTGACAGTATTCTGCGTTACAAACAATGTTGAATCTCAAACCGTCTCTCATATCCAGCTACATGCGGAAACGAAAGCACATTGGGGCCACGTCGCCGTGCTACTGTGTAAAGCCGCCCTCTTGTTCATCCCAGGTTATCCACTGCAGTGGCTATCTGAAGATCCGTCAGTACGTGATGGACGTGGCGCTGTATGACTCGTGTTATCAGATCGTGGGCCTGGTGGCGGTGGGTCACTCTCTGCCCCCCAGTGGGATCACCGAGATCAAGTTACATAGCAACATGTTCATGTTCAGGGCCAGCCTGGATCTCAAGCTCATCTTCCTGGACTCCAGGTATGAAAGGAAACATGCTAAATGAAATATAAACAGGGAGTACAAAATAATTGACAAACAAAACCCATGATTTAAAAAAGGCTTTGAGCATCATGATTAACATTTGACCCCTGACCTCTGGTTTTTAGGGTGGCTGAGTTGACTGGATACGAGCCTCAGGACCTGATCGAGAAGACGCTATATCACCATGTGCACGGCTGTGATGTATTCCATTTACGCTTTGCTCACCACCTCTGTGAGTCATTCCCCGCCACATTGAGACACTTACTATTTAACAGCTCACCATTTCCCTTCAGAGCGTTAGACTTACTGTAAGTGGCAATTGTGTCGTTTCTCGCAAAATGTTCAAGAAAATAAGAAAAATTATACAGTATTCATGAGTTACGCCTGTTAATGCATTCATACATTTTTTTTAAAGGAACTCAGCCTTTTGCTGGCGCTCTCCTAAGCATTCTGTCTGCTTTCTCCTATGTAGCTGTGTCCTTCTCTTTCTGACTGTCAATCTTTTATTCATCCCCAGTCAACCCCATTCTGTCATCTCTGACCGCTATGATGTTCTTTCTTTCCATTCCTTCCTGTCTGCCTCTTCCTCCACCTGCTCCTTTGTTTGCCTGCAGTATTGGTGAAAGGACAGGTCACCACTAAGTACTACCGTATGTTGTCAAAGCACGGGGGGTGGGTGTGGGTGCAGAGCTATGCCACCATCGTCCACAACAGCCGCTCCTCCAGACCCCACTGCATTGTCAGTGTCAACTATGTTCTCACGTGAGTCAACACATTTCCTTTTCACCTTTGACCTGAACGGGGCTGTGATAGGTTAATCAATCCCTAAAATGCTACTATTCAATAGTCTTGGAAATTCTGAGTCAAAACGAAGGGTTTAAAAGGTTGTGTGTTTCCTTTCTTTTATTACTTGTTAGGACCAAAAATCCCTACAATGACCTTGTGAAGGTCTCCCTGTGAGAAAAAAAAGGTTATTTACGGCTTAGGGTTTGGGGTTAGGTGTTTTAAGATTAGGGTTTGGGGTTAGGGTTAGGTGTTTTAAGATTAGGGTTTGGGGTTAGGGTTAGGTGTTTTAAGATTAGGGTTTGGTTAGGGTTAGGTGTTTTAAGATTAGGGTTAGGCATATTTCTGGGGCACAGTGAATGACTTAAAATGTGTGTGATGCAAATCTAAGTGGATCTATGCTGTGTGTATATATCTCTCCACAGAGATGTGGAGTATAAAGACATGCAGTTGTCTCAGGAGCAAAGTCGAGCAGCCAAACCCAGCCTGGCCTACAAGAGCAGTCTGGCCTCCTCTCAGGACCCCCGCAAACAACTCAAAACCAAAGCAGTGAAGATCAAGAACAAACTCAAGACAGCCCCCTACCCTCAGGTACTGAAGACGCCCCACACACTATTTCATCCTGTTCAGCACTTTGGTCAACCATGGTTGTTTTAAATGTGCTTCATAAATGAAGTTGACATTGACATGTCAGTCCTACATTTCATGTAACCCACTGTGACCTACTGTTTATTGTCACCACTGCCAGACAAACAGCACCTACCAGCCTGACAAGCTGGACTGCTCCCCCCAGGGAGGGGGCTGGAAGGAGAGCCCCCCATACCCACTGACCCCTTGCCAGGAGCAGAGCTCTGGCCTGTCTGGAGGCCCTGAGGCCGGAGAGATCCTGTGTAGTAGCAACTCCCCCTATGGGATCTCCTTCCGCTACCCCTATGGACACCTACCACACACAGAGTCCCAGAGGAGGTCGCGACCCACCCAGCATTCCTCCTCGGCCTCACCCACCCCATCTTCTCCTGGCCAGGCAGCCCGGCAGTTGCTTGGCTCCTTGCAAGGTCGAGGGGGCGAGGGGGGCTGGAACTGTGCCAACTCCAAAACCCACCACAGTAACATCTCCGGCCACACCCTGAGGCCCTTCGCTGCATCGTGTGCTATCACCACCGCCAGCGCAGCAGTGTATTCAGGTATGGCTTTGGTTTGAACGGCGATTCAAGTCAGTGCTGAGAAAGGCAAAGTTTGTTCTCCATGCTTTTGAATTCACAGCTGAAACAATCCATTTCCACTAGCATTACCATGATGGATGTTGCTTGGAAAGCTTCTAAAAACACCCTTTACCACTGGTCCTTGCCCTTAAATAGCTATTTAGCAAAAAGTATATGCATTTTTTGGGTGTCAATGTTTAGAAAGTACTGTGAAATGTGTATTTTGTTAGACTCAGTACTAATGGTGCTTAGAAACATTAGAAATATTGAAAAACACATATGTAACATGTTTGAAATGAGCCTACAGCTCCACAACCACAGACCCACAGAGATATCCCTCCCCTCAGACCCACAGAGATATCCCTCCCCTCAGACCCACAGAGATATCCCTCCCCTCAGACCCACAGAGATATCCCTCCCCTCAGACCCACAGAGATATCCCTCCCCTCAGACCCACAGAGATATCCCTCCCCTCAGACCCACAGAGATATCCCTCCCCTCAGACCCACAGAGATATCCCTCCCCTCAGACCCACAGAGATATCCCTCCCCTCAGACCCACAGAGATATCCCTCCCCTCAGACCCACAGAGATATCCCTCCCCTCAGACCCACAGAGATATCCCTCCCCTCAGACCCACAGAGATATCCCTCCCCTCAGACCCACAGAGATATCCCTCCCCTCAGACCCACAGAGATATCCTTCCCATTTTAAGTCTGTGAGTGTTTTGTGGTCCTCCATATGGAAATAAGCCATTTTCACATAATCAAGCCATACACTGCTCAAAACAATTACGGGAACACTTAAATCACACATCTGGTCTCAATTAACAAAATATATTGAAGATCAAAATCTTTACTGTACCTTGTGTAATTAGTGGAGAACAAAATGAAGTTACAATAGTCAATGGAAACCAAAATCGCAAACCAATTGAGGGCTGAATTCAAAATTAGAGTAAACAATTGAAATCACTGGCTGCTCCAACTTGCGTGAATTTCATCACGGCAACTCAAAATGTGACTCAGTAGTATTTATGGACCCCACGTGCCTGTATGCTGACAATGTCTGGGCATGCTCCTGATGAGACGATGGATGGTGTCCTGGGGGATCTCCTCCCAGACCTGGATCAGGTCATCAGTGAGCTCCAGGACAGTCTGTGGGTTATTTGGTGGTATCAGATGCACCGTGGTATCAGATGCACCGATACCGAACATCCCAGTGGTTCTCAAGTGGATTCAGGTCTGGGGAACGTGAGGGCCAGTCAATGGTCAGACAGTTTGGTCAGACAAATACACACCAGTATCCCACTGGGGGTCATTTTGTAGGGCTCTGGCAGTGCTCCTCCTGTTCTTCCTCGCACAAAGGAGCAGATACCGGACCCTGCTGCTGGGTTGATGCTCTTCTACGGCCCTGTCTAGCTCTACTCTCGTGTAATGGCCCATCTTCTGGTATCTTTTCCATGCTCTTGAGATTGTACTTGGAGGCACAGCAAACCTTCTTGCAACGGCATGTATGGATGTTGCCATCCTGGAGGTGCTGGACTGCCTGTGCAACCTGAATGGGCTGCAGGTACTGCCTCATACTACCAGTAGTGACAAGGACACAAGCAAAATGCAAAACTTGAGAAGAATCAGTCAGGAAGGATTAGGAGAGAGCAATTGTCTGTGGCCACCACCTGCAAAAACATTCCCTTTTTGGGGGGTTGTCTGGCTGTTACCGCTACAGTGCACCTGTTGTCACTTTCATTTGCACCAAAACAGGTGACATTGATATTCACAATCGCTTATGTTTCCTAATTGGACAGATTGATATCCCAGAGGTTTAATTTATTTGGTTTTATACTGTGATGATTGTGTGTTCCCTTATTTTTAGCTCTGCAGTTACATTGTAAAGCTTGTGTGCATATTATTGCAAAACTGTGAAAATAGTCGTGATCCAGAAACCACTTAGTCTAACGATTGATTCCAAAAAAGCTGGGACACTGTACACATTTTGAGTAAAAAAGGAATGGAATAATTTACAAATCTCGTAAACTTATATTTAATTCACAATAGAATATAGATAACATATCGAATGTTGAAAGTGAGACATTTTGTAATGTCATGCCAAATATTGGCTCATTTTGGATTTCATGAGAGCTACACATTCCAAAAAAGTTGGGACAGGTAGCAATAAGAGGCGGGAAAAGTTAAATGTACAGATAAGGAACAGCTGGAGGACCAATTTGCAACTTATTATGTCAATTGGCAACATGATTGGGTTTAAAAAGAGCCTCTCAGAGTGGCAATGTCTCTCAGAAGTCAAGATGGGCAGAGGATCACCAATTCCCCCAATGCTGCGGCGAAGAATAGTGGAGCAATATCAGAAAGGAGTTTCTCAGAGAAAAATTTCAAAGAGTTTGAAGTTATCATCATCTACAGTGCATAATATCATCCAAAGATTCAGAGAATCTGGAACAATCTCTGTGCGTAAGGGTCAAGAATGGAAAACCATACTGGATGCCTGTGATCTTCGGGCCCTCAGACGGCACTGCATCACATACAGGAATGATACTGTAATGGAAATCACAACATGGGCTCAGGAATACTTCCAGAAAACATTGTCGGTGAACACAATCCACCGAGCCATTCGCCGTTGCCGGCTAATATCAGTCAAAAAAGAAGGCGTATCTAAACAGCATCCAGAAGCGCAGGCGTTTTCTCTGGGCCAAGGATCATTTAAAATGGACTGTGGCAGAGTGGAAAAGTGTTCTGTGGTCAGATGAATCAAAATTTGAAGTTAATTTTGGAAAACTGGGACGCCATGTCATCCGGACTAAAGAGGACAAGGACAACCCAAGTTGTTATCAGCGCTCGGTTCAGAAGCCTGCATCTCAGATGGTATGGGGTTGCATGAGTGCGTGTGGCATGGGCAGCCTACACATCTGGAAAGGCACCATCAATGCTGACAGTTATATCCAAGTTCTAGAACAACATATGCTCCCATCCAGACGTCGTCTCTTTCAGGGAAGACCTTGCATTTTCCAACATGACAATGCCAGACCACATACTGCATCAATTACAATGTCATGGCTGCATAGAAGAAGGATCCAGGTACTGAAATGGCCAGCCTGCAGTCCATCATAAAGAGGAAGGTGCGACAAAGAAGACCTAAGACAGTTGAGCAAGAAGCCTGTATTAGACAAGAATGGGACAACATTCCTATTCATAAACTTGAGCAACTTGTCTCCTCAGTCCCCAGACGTTTGCAGTCTGTTATAAAAAGAAGAGGGAATGCCACACAGTGGTAAACATGGCCTTGTCCCAACTCTTTTGAGATGTGTTGATGCCATGAAATTTAAAATCAACAATTTTTCCCTTAAGGTGATACATTTTCTCAGTTTAAACATTTGATATGTCATCATTGTTGTATTCTGAATAAAACACTGAAATTCGAAACCTCCACATCATTGCATTCTGTTTTTATTCACAATTGTACAGCATCCCAACTTTTTTGGAATCGAGTTTGTAGTTATTTGTAGTTTCAACCATTAGGCCGTGACAATCATCTTTGAAAAACAAGAAAGAACTTTGAAAGAAACTTTGAGAATCACTAAATGAGTTCCAGTGGAGCACTGAAACAAAAAACCACAAAGATAATGGTGTTACCTAGAGTCACTACTTTTGGAATATGTAACTTATTCATTTTGTAGCTTAAACGGTTGGAGTTAAAGTGTTTTTAAAAGTGTGCAAAGTGCATCGTTAGTTGTTTCTTTTGTCTTTCTATCTTTTCACTTTGTTCACAAATGTCCCTTGGATTGTTATCAATTAAATATTTGTATAATATTTTGCAAGTCAAATTATTTGCCTCAATGTGTTTCAGTGTTGTACCCAATCTGTGAATGTGTCCATTATTGTGGGCAGTAACAATAAGATTCCTCAGAAACCTATTTGTAGGCATAAGTGGGGAATAATTCAAATAAGATGCGATTTGAAAGGTGAAAACTGGTGTGAGAGGAGCGCTGTTTATCTCATCAGCATCGACATGTGGTGTAACAATGCACTTAGCAAATGTTCTGTCATACATGCTTGTTTGGGAAACACTATTGAAATGGTGCCTTGTGATTAAGGATACATCTGGTTAGATGATTGTAATGCTTAACCTGGGAAAACACAGGGCCTGGCTGACTGCATGGAAAGAGATTTTGTCACATTGCTCTCTTCCCTGCCAATCTATTGTTAAACCAATATCATTCTAAACATCATAGAGTTGTCAGTGAGTTGAAATGTAACTTTTTATTTCTTTACAGCGGGCAGCGCAGCAAGCAAGAGGTACCCACCCAGGGAGCCCTTCCACGACAGCTTCTCCAGCTGTTCAGCCCCGCGCCCTAACAGCAGGTTCAAGGAAGAGCCACATGAGCATCACACTCTTAGCCAAACCAAGAACACAGAGGGCCATCTGCACTCCCAGCCACAGGCCACAATAGAGGACAGCAAACTGCAGTTCAGCAGAGACCACCTCCTCAAGGCCTCAGAGCGTGGTAGTTGCATAGGAGGGGAGAAGCCGTTGTCCTGCCCCCTGCTAACTGGCCCTGCGCTGGGGAAGGCAAGCTGTGAGCAGCCCCGGTCCCTTCACAGCCTGGGCCAGTCCTTTCCAATGCAGATGGTTCTAGAGCAGCGCAGAAGGCTATGCATGATGGAGTCCCCCTACAGCTACAGTGCCACTGGCCCCCTAGAGCACACAGACAGCATTGGTGAGCGGGGGACCCCCAAGCTGCTGGAGCCTGAGGCGGGGGAGGAGGAGAGGAGGATGTGGATGGGGGTCGGTGTTGGGATGGGAGTCGGGCTGCCGGCCCAGACTCCGTACGTGTCTTTGAACCTACACCACGTTTTAGCCAAACATGGCTCCTTCCAGGCCCCGCCCTACACTGCCATCAGCCACTTGACGGACAATTATGGTTTCCGGGGCAACGAAGTGGGTTCTTACGGCTACAAGAGCCAGAGCCCTGCCTCCAGCTCCTCCCCTGAGACCCACAGGGAGATCCCTCATTACATCGGCACGTCTGTCATCATCACCAATGAGAGGTGACACAGCCCGGGGTCGAAGGTCAAGGAAAGACTGACACCCTGTGACTTTAGCCTTTTTAGTCAGAAACACAGACCACGACCTGAAGCTGTACCAGTGTCTGTGTAATGGTCAGACATAAGTCGAGTCACTTTCTGGAGACCCAGTCTGGTTAAAACCACCACATCGTTCTGGCTCCATATCTGTTCTTCAGATGTTTTCTACGCAGACAAACCAATGTCAGACTCCTCTAAGGAGCAGCCAGTCATTTCAGGTTCTTGAATATATTATATTTTTGCATACTGCATACGTAATGCATTGTCACATTCTAGCTCAAAGCCATTTCTTTTGATAAGATGTCAAGCACCTTTGAGCCATTCTGTACATCATATGAGGTACAAATTGCCGATACAAATACACACCTCTAATGCTGTAATTCAGAGGCTCCAGTCCTACAGACCAGAACAATAAGAAACTATATTGGAAAGAATGTAAAAAGCAGCATTTTGACTGAATGTAGCTTTATTTCAACCCTACTTGCAAGCTGTTTCCAAGGCACTTCTTGTTAAGTGAGTGATATATAAAAGAGAACATAAAATATACAAAATAAGAGATGCTGCCCCTTCTTACCTTATAGTTAACATGGAAATTTACAAATGCGAAAGTATAGAATGTGGTCACCTTCCTAAAAGTAGCTTTTTTGAATTCATGAATTTGATCTACCCATGGCAGAGATTGGAAATGTAATGTGTATATTTATTATTGTGCAACACAGCAGCTTGCTTATTTATGAAGAAAACCAGGGTCTAAACATGTATGAGAAATTGCAACTGCATTGGGGAAAATGAAATAAAACAAGGTGGTTTGTTTTCATTTTGAATAAACAATTCAAATGAAATATCCCAGCAGACAGTTGTTGTCCATTGCTATTTTCAGCTCTTTGTTATTCTTCAGAATGAATCATGATAATCATCTGGTCACTCTAGAGGTTTGGGCATGGCTGTAAAATCAAACGTTCAATTTCTGAATAGGGAACACTTATATTATAGTTAAAGTTTAAGTTTCTTATATCCTATGATGTCATCTTAACCTTTATGTCCTCTTGCCTGTATTCCATTAACATGGTCACATGGGTCCTCCAAATGTCTGTGTATTGGGGAGTGCGCTCTCACAATTACTGAAAGTAGCTGTCCAACCACGTGGTCTTTTCTATCTACATTCTCCCCCTACGTTCCCCCAAGGATACAGAGTCAGGGGGAGATTTGGACGAGCCCCAGTCACAAATCCAGAGTTCCACATCTGCACAGTCTGATGACAGCCAAGGACTCCTGGACACACTCCATGTTAACATCTTAAATTTTGCAGTCTGTGACTTTAGTGATTAACAAAACAATGTTTTAAACCTCCCATTTTGGGTGGATATTCAAGATGTTGTTTATATGTGCATAATCTAAATATAATTACTCTTATACCTAAGTTAGTCATTTCCAATTCCAAGTTTAAAAGTGAGTGGTTTGTATGACAAACCACAAATTGACACATGACATAATACACAATTTTCAGTGATCCATTTTGGCTCAATAGCACCACTTTTAGGACAAGTAGCCAGAAATCACAGACCACACCTTTAACTAAAATTTAGGCAGAAGCTATACAAACTTGACCTTTAGGCACTACCATGAAGACCTTTAGGCACTATTTGTGTTGTGTATTTCAGCAAAAATACCCCCAGCAATTTCTAAAGCAAACTAAAGTCAAATACAATAATACAACATTAGTTTTCAGATACCCTTCAGAGTATAGGTAAATTCAGTATGTCCACTCCATATGCTTGCTTTGTTCGGGTTTTATTACATTATGGGATGTGATTAGTCAGTCAACCATTCCCTATCTAACCAGCACACATGATACAACATGTATACATCAAGGTTTAACAGACATGCTCTCAAACATAATTTCATCCTGCATTCAGTTTGCTAGAACTTAGAGTATATAGATCTGACATAAATATAGATGCCAAGGATTCAAATCTTTATAGCTAGCCTTTAAAACGATCTGTTATTTGAAGGTGAACCAAAGGGCTCTGCAGTGTCCCTGGAGAGACTGGATTGCATGTGGTATTAAGCAGGCAATATTAAAGAGGATAGATCCCTTTGACCCCCTGGACCTGCCACTGAAATTGTTTAATAGGATATTGAGGAGGCGCCATTTATGGATCCAGAGGTAAGCTATTTGCTTAATGAACTTTAGAAACTCAGGATTGTTTTTAAAGCAGATAGTACACAGTATACGCTCACACGCACCATCAGCTACATTAGCACTGTATCGTGACGATCTTAATCTCTATTGTACATTTCTTTTAAAAAAATACATCCAATGATTTACATCAGTTCATTTTTCTATTGCTCAAAAAAAACTACGGTGTTTATACAACCAGCAGTTAACAAGGTATTTTAATGTTTCCACTGAATACGTACAGTACTACATTCACACACTGTCTTTGATGAAACCATATTGGATATATCTCCTAAAATACAAGCAGGGTGAATGAGCCTGTAAGGTGAGGATTGTGTTCCATTTGTGGAGCTTGCCTGCATATTTTCACCTCATCTACCAGAGATGAGTTCAAAACCTGAGGTGCTGAAGACAAATTAAGTGTCATTTACGACCACTGGGATAAACCACTGGGATAAACCAAGCACCTCAGGTGCTCTTCTACACCTCATCACTCCCCCACCGGGAAGAGGGAATTTGCTCTCCCCCTTCCCCTTTCATAGCCACTGCTGGATGAAGATGAACTCAAATCTAGATTCTCTTAAGTACAGCTCAAGGGGCATGGCCATTAGAAAGCAGAGCATAGGAACCTTAATTTCCTCTATTCTTGTTGTCCTTTTTAGATTATACTTTGATGTGGTCTTTTGAGCTAACAACAGGGTAGTTGGTTCAATTCCCAGGACCACCCATAAGTAAACATGTGCATATGACTTAGTTCCAGTGGAGAAACATATCTGCTAAATGTCATGTATTATTATTATAGAAGGGTGAATGTGTTGTTGCTAACAGAATAATATTTGAACAGACCTAGAAAACAAAAATGCTTCAGGAGTATTAATGAATGTGTCTACATCTTACACCAAAGAACCATGGGGAAAAAAAATCTATCTACACAGTATTACAAGTGAGAAAATGATAAATCACTGTCTAAATGCAGTAACTATTTATTTCATTACATATAATTTTTATGACAAGTTATATAATTGACATTTCAAAGGTTACAAAACAGCTTTAATCCAAACTGCGACTAGCATTTCTTTATAACATACATAGCCGTTCGATAAATCAATGGTGTTTCATCAAAATATACAGATCACCTCATGGTTACAAATATGCAATTTAAATATGGAGTATCAATTAAAGTCTCTGAAACTTAAAAAGATCATTTCCTAATCAGTAAAATAACATCCATCTAAATCTAACCCCTAACATAAAATTAAAGATGTGAATGACCTTACAGTTCGAAATCCTGGGACTAGAATGTTCTATCCGACAGGGTCAAAGTGTCTCTTTGGGTAGTCCACATTTGTCCATGAGCCAGATCCCAATTTGGGGCAGTCATGTTCACTTGGGGCAACAGTTTCTCATAGGCTGCATTTACGGGCAAGTCCTCGCAATATTTCTTCCCACTAATTGGCATCTTGTTCTATCACATCACCACTTTTCACATCTTATCCTTTTCTGAGCAGATGATTAGCAAAACCAATTTCTGAGCGAAAAAGTCTGAATAAGCCTGCTTTACTAAACAGTCTTACGTTATACTTAAGTTATTGGTCATGTACATACTTCAATCATATCTTCAAAACGATACCAGCCTTTTAAGCTTCAGTCGTAGATGGTATCCTCTGCTCTTCCATCAGCTGCCAACTACCTTTCATTGTGGTCCTACATGTCTTCAGGACAAGGAAGTGCGCAGGCAAGATCACTGCAGACCACTCCCACACCAGTCAAACACTTTTCAAATAATTCTCAGACAGGTAAGTGTCAATAACGACCAGAACATTCCACCACTCAATCTGATGTTTCCCCCGTGCTATGATCCTCTGACACTGGCAGTCTGTCACATAGACTAATGATACTGTAAATGTGTGCATCAAACATACATTCATACATATAGAATAGAGCATTTATATTAAAATCAATAGCAATCCTTCCACTGACATTGGGTATCAGAGACTATTAACTTGGCAGTTTACTCATCCAGAGGAAAGCTTTACTGTAGCAATGTTTCAGGTTTTCCACTGAATAGTCCTCTTGACATCGATTAACTATTACTCTAACAAATGTGCTGAATACCAATTCATACATTTCAGGGTCAGATTAGGAAGGCGTTCTCTTTAATTAACATTAAATGAACATTATCATTTTCTGCCTTTCTATTGAAATAATTTACATTCTGTACAAATAGAACCTTTGCTGTACCCAGACTTTGAAAGAATAACTCACTTCTGACATCTGGGATGTGATATACGTTGTTATTAATAACGCAGAACCACAATTTGCACAGCTAGAACATTCTAGTCCCAAGTTCTTGGGTTCTTAAATTGATGGAGTATTATCATAAGTTAATACACAACTCAGTGCAACAGGCTTGATGTATCCGTAGCCCAGTAGCCACCGATGCTTAACATTCCAGGATGTGGGATATGAGCCAGCCTTCGTGCAGTCGATCACAATGTGTTTGTACTCAGTGAATGCATTTGCATCTAAGTGTGACCTCCTGTGTCAATAGCACCACAACGTCTTTACGTAAATCAGTTTTGGTATGTTTCCAAGTGACAAGTTAAAGATGTTTAACATGTAAATAGCCCTCGCATCAACACCTCTGGAAAAAAAAAGACAATGTTGTCGACAGCTAGCACTCTTGTTGTAACAGAATATTTCACATGGGACCCTACAAAAGAAATCATCAGCGTTGACATTTTTCCTCCACAACGAATGAATGAAATTACTGGTAAATATTTAAACGATGCTATGGAGATAACAAATTTTCAGTTGCTCAAAAAGGTCTGTAATTTAGACACCCATTAGCTGCCCCCTATAAATTTGATTGTGTAATATATTAAATACAAGTAATTCCACTAGGAGTCCATTAAGCTTAACAGTCCAACTTTAGACTTACTTTTAAAAACAACTACCTTAACACTAAAGGATGTTATTCAAAAAGAAATGACAGATGATTTGGGCTTAATAGATAGGTTTCAATAGTCTTAAACCTATCTACAGTAAAAGTAAAACATGAGAACATTTGTATTTCTATTAGCAGATAAGTACTTGAAAGATCTGCAAATTAGTTATTCAAACTGAAAACTGTTTGACGTTTTTTAACCTATCAGATATGCTATGTGAGATTAACTCACTAATAGAAGATTAAGAGTAGTTAATATTCCTTCCTGATGCCACTGGCTAAAATGCCCTTCAGCCATCCAGGTGGGCCTACTCCACACGCGTCCTTGAGGCTTTCTTAGCGTTGCTTGACCACCACCAGGTTCCTCAGCATGTCGAAAGAGTTGCCATCAGGCTGCACAGACACCACGCCCTGCTCCTCAGAGCGTACCTGCAGGAAGCCATTGTCGTCTACGCCCACAACATCAGCGTGGGGGCCGTCCTCGCTCCACAGACGCACCTGGGTCCCACTGAGACAGGGCAGAGGGAACGGAAAGGCCAGTGTAAACACAACCCCCAGCACGTTATGTCTGGAGAGTGACTGATGTATTCTGTGGAATTAATTTGCTCTAGAGCATCATGATCAGCAGCTGCAAATTGTACAGGTAGCCAAATGCGTTATCATTAGGCATAGTTGCACCGTTGAAAGTTGGCTCAGCGAAATGACATTGACATTAGCAACCCAGCAGATGGTAGAATGAGCGAGATACAAGAGGTTGCTCTCACGTCATTGAAATGCAGAATAGGTGAATGTCCCGAGGTTTGCTTCACACTTATGGCCAATTTGGAAGAAATAACTACTGTTTAGTACCAACGCTTAGTGAATTAAAGTCATAGCATGCTCAGTGCGAGTTAGTTGAAATTCTTCCAGAATAATCTGGTAAACCTCACCTGGTTTAGTTGGTTCAACCTCCTATGACACAGGAAAATCACTAGCCCATCATTGGTGTGCACCCAAAGATTATTGTTTGTTCCATGTGGGAATGTATTTTAACTTCCAATGCAGCGCACACCTGCCAGCGGTTTCACATCACAGAGATGGAAAATAATGTTTGATAAAACTGTAACCAATACTTTGAGGCAGCGTTTCAAACAACCACACGTAACAGGGTGTGCTGTAAATATGTGGGGCACAACGGGCACCAGCCGTTTTTTTGCGCTTGTGACTGTTTGATCTGGAGTAGCGACAGACGTCAACAGGAGCAAACTATAATCAAGAATGAAAGCAGATCAGACCCCGAATCCAGAACTTATTTTTGTATTTCTCCCAACAGGCCCTGCCACCTTTTTGTAATTGTAGAAATGGACCCACTTTGCAGGTTTCTTTGTGCATGTATGTCATATCGCTGAGTCTAGCTTTAACAACGGCTCAGTACCAACAACCATTTTAAATTTTTCGTGAAGGAGGAGTAGTTGCAGATGGTGTACCTGTGCACCCATCTCTTGTAGTAGAGGGGTAGGACAGCCTCTGATCCCTGCTCCTGGAAGGCACATATAAGCTCCTCCAGGAAAGTCAGGGTGCGACCTATGAGCTGTGCTGAGCTCAGGGCCTCCAGGCTGGTGCCATGCTCCCGGTTGTGTTGCATCACCAGGTCATTGATGCAGATGGTGGGGTTGCTGTTGCTCACGTTGAACCCACAGCCTGGAAAAGGATGTTTTTAAAAAGACATTCACAGAGAAGAGACTTTGCACAAAGAGAAACTTTAAGGGCATTTTACGGTTTTCTTTTCCTTAAAGTTAGTAGATTATGTCCTCAATAGCAGCTATAACTAAAATATACTGTCTGGCAATTTGGACAGGATTTATACATTTCACAGTAAAGTGGTGGAAAAGTGGTTTTGCTGAAATAGGACTAGGACGAAGTCAAACTGGAGGCAGCAGCTTAGATCGTAGGACGACACCTGGCCACACAAGTTATAATTGAAGGATATATTAGATCATCTATTACATTGCATTGTAAAGAGGATTCTGACCAATAAGGAGATAGAATGTTGGTCCCATGACTGTTGATTTCACCAGTACTCCACCAAGCTTCATCAGATTACTGTAGTAAATGTCATTAGGCCACTTCACTCTCAGGTCGATGTCCTACAAAGAGACCAAAACTGAGTTTGAGATAAACAAAGCAGCACAATACAATACAGTATCATCAAGTACAGGTACAGAGGAACAACATTTACATAATTTCCATACTTGTCCTGGCTACTCTGGGAATTGAACCCACAACCCTAGCATTCATACTTGCCCTGGCCACTCTGGGAATTGAACCCACAATCCTAGCATTCATACTTGTCCTGGCCACTCTGGGAATTGAACCCACAACCCTAGCATTCATACTTGTCCTGGCCACTGTGGAAATAGAACCCACAACTCTGGCATTCATACTTGTCCTGGCCACTGTGGGAATTGAACCCACAACCTTGGCATTCATACTTGTCCTGGCCACTGTGGGAATTGAACACACAACCATGGCATTCATACTTGTCCTGGCCACTGTGGGAATTGAACCAAGAACCCTGGCATTCATACTTGTCCTGGCCACTGTGGGAATTGAACCCAGAACCCTGGCATTGCAAGTGCTATGCTATACCAACTACAGCGTCTAGAATACAGTACCTACTTTTCACAACTGCTGTAAGAGATTATGTGATTCTATACACAGAAAACGTCATTCTAAAACACATCCTGTCTGTAAAACTAATCTATAGAAGAAATTGCATAATTAACTCTTGTCTTTGAAGGTTTGTATCCACCCCATCTGCAGCAACTGTGTGTGTCTGTTCATACTGACCTACAGCTGTTGCCCCACATCTACAATGGCTTTGGCATGCCTAAAATGTCAAAACCAGCCAAACTTGGCTTCTTGCCTTCATTATTGAGACATCAATATTTAGGGAAAGCTTTAGCTGTTATTTTCCAGTACCAATGCCTGTGCCAGGCATTGGCCTGTTTTACATGTTGGCAGGCTGGCCAGAGCTCATGAACAACTATGTAGTGTTTTTCATCACAGAACCCTACACTCCAGTGCATATATTTTCTCACACGCACACACCTGGCAGCAAAAAATGGGCCATCACACCATGTCAAGGGAGACGCTTATTGAGAGGGGGGAGAATGGAGAGTTGTAGCACGGAAAGCTTTGATCAGCGAGCTAAACGCACCATCCGTTTGGAGACGGAAATGAACCGCACAGAAAAAAACAACAACAACACGAGGAGGGGACACTTGCCTGGATGTGTGCGTAACCTGGGGCCCTACATTCAGGATGAGGAGAGCTCCCACTGGCTCGCGTTAATGCAGCCGCATGTTAGGTAACGTACAGTAGGGATGACAGACTGAGCAGCATGGATGGGGTGGGAGCGGGTGACGGTAGCTTAGCGATAGCGTGTTGGCATCGGTATGCCGTGTGTCTACCTGGTAGCCAGGCAGGGTGCGTACGGCCTCCACCACTGCCAGGGCAGCCAAGTGCTGCAGGAAGGAAATCCTCTGGCCAAGTCTGGAGCTCACAGCCACCTGTACATGGACACTGAACATAGCACAGCCCAAAGGACTCAGCCATGCGTTCTCCCCACGACCTGACACCCAAAAGACAACACACACAAAGACAGGCGATGGAACCATTCACATATAGGTTATTGATTGGGAAGATGTAACCAGTAAAAAGTAACCAGTGTAAATGCCTTGACGAGTTGCAGCTGATAGAGATGAGCGGTTTACATTCATTTCACTTCTTTAAACTTTTTTTTTTTTTTTTTGGTCTACTGAAAACAAATCCACTTGCTTTGGGAATGCAAATAAATGTTCACCAAGCTGATGAAGCTCAAGTGAATTCAAACATAGAAAGTGAAAGATAGGCAAAGACAGAGAGGGAGATGGAGAGACAGGGAGGAAAAGACAGAGAGGAAAAGACAGAGTTAAGGACAGAGAGGGCGAGAGAAGGAGGGCTGTGGTGGAAACTGACCTTTACCCTGGGTCTGTTGAGCAGCTACAGCCACTAAACCAATTTCTTCAGGCAGCTGGAGCATTAACCTGCAGACGACACAAGGGGAGAAGAAACGGTGAGAAAAGGCCTGTGTTGTTTTCACATAACCGACTTATAATGATGTAGTATTATTCACACAATGACAGCTCTCAGTAAACGACCCACAGAAAAAACCTAGTTGTGGTATCGTGTTGAGCACTGCATTCAATCACTGGTTTCACTATGAGAAATCATTTCACAAGGTATTAGCTAGCCGAGGGGGAAGGGCTGAGTGAACTGGTCCTATCGCCTCCCAAACACACAAAAACAAACTCAGTCAGAACCCCTAGCCCGTGTAGACGGAGTTGAACCGCTGATCATTCCATCCCCAGGTGTTCTAGTTAAATAATACCACTCACCCCTCCCCCTCCCCCCCACCCCCAAAGAAAACAACCTGTCCACTTGACCCCGTTACACTCACACACAATAACAAAGGGTAATCAAGGACCCTAATGCTAATGAATCATAGTCAATGAAGTCCGCCACTGTGTGTGATGTCTAATTCAACTCAAATAGGTCCACTTCATTTGTGATTAAGGCAAAAAATACAAACACACAGGTAACTGTCTTTCCATTGAGAATAAAAAAAAAAATAGGACTTTGTTAATCATTTTCAAATGTTTTCTCTCAAAGTGTGGCTGCAGGTGCCTGTTGGTTAATGTTTCTCTATAGAAGGCCCTGGGCTACTAGTGTCTGTCCGGATGACCACACAGCATTAATCTCACTCTGTTAAAGATAAACTACTCAGTGAGGAGGTGTTAACTGGGCACCAATCTTTCACCACACACGTTTTTTTTCTACCCTTTTGGGGGCCTGAAACCTTGTCCTCACATACCGGGACATATGAACATGTAATCTTCACTATGCTATTGACAAGGTAACCCTAAGTGAACACAAAAACAGCACTGTTTTATTCATATTCAGTTTAATACTGTAGGGCAGCATAAATAAGTAAACTCTAGCTTCAATAAACAGTGTTGCCCCATTAGGCTGAAACAACCTAATGCAGCTGTTTCTTATAACTGTCTATCAGTCTCTCAGATTGAATGGGAGGACTTACGTCCACTCTTTACTGATTTAACGGTTTCATGTTCAAGGGCTTTCTTGCATGTACAGCTAGCTTCAAGTCCCTCCACAGCATTTCGATAAGATTCATTCTTCCTTCCTGACCTCCCACGTAAGCCAAGTTTGTGCAATCTCTTTCTGACAGTTGACTCATTTGACTTTGATCCCATGACGTTACCCTGAAGTTCTTAGAGACTTCGATGAACATCTTTCGGTCAGCTCTTGGGCTGAATTTGGTGTCCTATGAAGATTTTCAGTGGTCTGGAATTGCCTCCATTTGTAGATAATCCATCGGACAGTGGAACGATGTACTTTGAATTGCTTTGAACTGGCTTTGTCACCCCTCCCAGATGCACTGGCATAAATATGATCTTTCTTCGGAGGGCCTCAGATAGGTCTTTTGATCTTGCCGTGATGTGTTACCACACACTCGCATGGTTAACACCAAATCAGTACCCTTCCAAGTAACTTTATAATGATTCTCTTATTTGCACCATTTTTAGTGCACATGATTCACATGTTATGGTTAAGGTAGGGGCGTTGCATCCCTTTTCATAGGACTGTACAAGGAGGACTTCCTCTCTGAGTGTGACACAAAGAAAAGGGATCCACGGTCTCAGAAACCCACCCAGTGCATAAACCAACTGTGGTGACCATACTAAGGCCTTAATCAGCGATGCTAAACCTAAAAGCAAACCCAGTTGCTAACACAATGACCCAGCTGTAGGTTTCATCCTAAACCCAAGCTGTAAGCTCGAAAGAAAAAATTTCCCAGTGGAACCGCTAATGCTTTTCAAATAAATGTTTCATATCTTAATTGACAGCAGGCTGTTTTTTTGTACACAAAACTAATGACTTTGGAGTCCGTACAAAACACTGTTATACAGTAAGTACGAAAAGACTCAAGAACCCTATGGCCAATGAACATGCTGAGAATCAAACAAACATTTTCAGAAAGACAGCATTTGTCAATAAGCAAAATATCTGAAGCGGTCATCTCCAGAGAAAATGAACTGACCCAGGCCTAGGGCTTAGACAAGAACCCCTCCATCTACTGGCCCCTTCTCCAAGACTGTGTATCTGGCAGGGCATATGAGAAAGAAGGGGAATGCGGGCTTTTCTAATGCAAAGAGGCAAGCGAATCAGATTAGCACAGTGCCCGTGTTAATCCTCCCAAACTCTGTGGCCAAACAGCCTTCTATATGAATAGCCGTGTTTAGGGACACTGTTTATCAAAGGGATACTGCCACCATTGATGATTCAATCTAGAACCTACCATATGGCTGGATGATACTGGAGCTCATCTAAATATAGGGACTTGTTAATTGTGCTTGGATCTACAAATACGCAGAATTATGAGAATATATATATATATACACACACACATATATACACACAAAATAAAAGTTTAAAAAAATTTAATCTCTCAGAAGACAAATGGGACTCTGATTGGGGTGTGGAGCTAATGATGAGATCCTTACGTCTTGGAGCCATTTCATAACATTATTATTAGCAGCAAATCTCCTGATCAATCTAAATATGTCTGACAGATGCACGGTGGAGAGAGTTGGAAGCATTAAGGAGAAACAAGAGAAAATGTACTGTCCAAAATTAGCCAAATACTGATGTGCAGAGGTAGGAATGTGTCCTCTTACACTGATAGTAATTAATTTGGACATGGTGTAATGGTTCAACAGCCAAGAAACTGCCATCCCGGGCTCACTGAGGAAAAACCAACAAAAACAAAAAGCCTGGGCGGTTGCTGTGTCAAAAAACTCAAACCTTCAAAAGCTCATGAAATGGGGAGAAAATGTTTAAAACATCTTGAATATTAATGTTAATTAATTCCACTCTACCTTCTACGCCAAAACAGGATTACTAACATAGTGAATGAATACCAATAAAAAGTTTAATAAAAAAGAAGCATGCAACTTCTATAAAATTAGGATGCAGTTGAGAAACGCTTGGCCATGAACCGGTGATAAGACAATAGCATTCACACGCAGTCTTAGGTGAGAAAAGGCATGAGACGCTGTATACTGCCGGCTGCTCCCTGTAACACTGCACCTCCACTGTGTGAGCCCTGTTTGCAGGAGCATGACCTCCCTGCGGCTGAGGCCAGTTAGGAGGTGGCCAGGCTCGGAGTACCGCGCGGGGGCCCTAATTGAGCGCTGGTGCTGTTTGGCAGGACCACCGGAGAACCCTGCGCCGCGCTCCGTGACGACGGCCGCCCCGTCGCCAATCAAGGCATGAGGGGAGTTGTACAGGGGGCCCAGCTGGCTCTCTGGAGTCCTTCAGCCCCAGAAATTAGCTTTTAATAAGAACATCAGCGCTGTAACAAGGCTAGGAAGACCAGCGCTGACCTTCTCACCGGGCTGCCAGGGTAGCGCTGTCCACTGATAAGTGGGGGCTGGGACGTCACAGCTGAAGGGTTGGGCCAAGTGTGTGTGTGTGTGTGTGTTAACACCGTTTACTGCCGAAAAGGAAGGTAATGGCCTGAGATGGAGTGGGAAGTGGGTGAATTAGGAGATGTACTACTGGATCTAAAAGTGCATGAGGTTGGAAGGAAAGCAAAAGAATGACGAATGGCTGAGGTGTATCCGTCACCCTTCTAAATAGCCCCCTCACAAAAAATAAATAAGAGATTCATTTGGTTTACATAAATGCCAGCATCCTTATTAGAATGTCCTATTTATAAAAAATCGAAATGTCAAATTTGGGTTACTGTGGTTAATAGTAGAATTTGGAGCAAGAGTGAGACTGACAGGCAAAATAAAGGGAATTCCAGACTGCTCCAGTGTGTTTCTTCCATCTCAGCAGCGAGTCCCAGACTGCTCCAGAGTGTTTACTACATCTCAGCAGCGAGTCCCAGACTGCTCCAGTGTGTTTCTTCCATCTCAGCAGTGAGTCCCAGACTGCTCCAGTGTGTTTACTACATCTTAGCAGTGAGTCCCAGACTGCTCCAGTGTGTTTCTTCCATCTCAGCAGTGAGTCCCAGACTGCTCCAGTGTGTTTACTACATCTCAGCAGCGAGTCCCAAGACTATAGAGTCAATTTAGAGAGCCCAGCCAAAAAGAAAAGCTGCATTGTCCCAAAGCTGGGAACCGAAATGTGCCTTTCCTTGGTGGAGGGTGTATTACCCCCTGAAATGTCTCTTTTTCAGGGGCTTTGTTGTGTCTTAAATCAGTTCCCCCTTCTCTCCCTGGGCCAGCTTAGCATGCAAAGCAGCGTCAAATTAATTTCAGCAATGCAAATATGAGATTAGCAACAGATCACACAAAACATCTCACTCCTAAACATGGTAATGCTCTTATATGCACAATGAGAGGTTGTCAGAAAGAAAGAGGTGGGGGCTAGGAGTGTTTGTGTGTGTGTGTGTGTGTGTGTGTAAGCACGAGAGAGAGAAAATGTAGGTATACGTGTATACACGTGTGTATTCGCGTGCTTGTTCATGTGTGTGCATGTGAGTGTGGATGTGCTCCAGTGAAGAGCCAGTTCTTTTGTAAGGGCTAGTTCAGCCCAATCCAGGGCTATAAAGCTTGGGGGGGCTAATAGATTCTTCTGGAAAGTTCATCTCGTTTTGAAAGCACATCCACAAACCGCCACACATGTCGCCGTTGGCTCAGGGAAAACCCAAAATGCATTAGAAAACACTGGTGTGAAATAACTAATTCTATAGACCATTTGGATGGTAGTGTAAAAAAGAAAACTCCAAGAAAAATACACAGAAATCATTTTGAGAATACATGTTGATCTATTGAAGGTATTCCACTGAGGATTGCATAAGACACATTGGCAAACCATGCCAGTGCTGCCACAATAAGAACGCAAGACCCCAATGTGCCAGTAAACATGCAACACGAGGAAAAAAAAAAACATGTATTTGAAATATGAAAGAAATTCTTGCATGTCTTTAAGCAAGACGGATTGCACGCCTCCCTCCCTCCCTCCGCCTATCTGGGTTACTGGCAGCCGCCCAGCAGTATGGCGCTCCCCCCAGAGCACAGGCCCTTAGCACAAAACAGCTGTGTTGCTCCAGGTTGGTCTCCTTAAATCAGCAGCACGTTCCTGATTGGGAACAGCAGCGGCCACATGTGCAGGGACTCCCTCCTCAACCTGCACCGTGCACGCGCACACACACGCACGCAAGCGCACACACGCGCACGCGCGCACGCACACAGGTACACGTTAACCTGTCGGATGCAGAACAACACAGAGACCCTGCAACCAGAGAGAACCGAAGACTTAAGACCTCGGGCAAACAGTTGCCCGGGGAGACTGCTGCCAAACCTGAGTGGGCAACACATTCAAGTAGGGAGAGGAGAGACAGAGCGCGAGATTAAGACAGAGACACAGAAAGAGTGAGACCAGCTCTGCAGCAGCAGCATCCATTTCATCTCCACAACAGACCGACCAGGACAGGCCCATTGTCCAGCCCATAATTACAGCAAGACCACGACAAAGACACGACAAAGTAGCACGTCTGGGGATGAAAGAGGGGACCACCTCTTTTAAGCAGGGCCCTTTTAAGTCCGGCCAGACCTTTCTGTGGCTAGCCGGACCAGAGATGGGCTCCCAGGGCTTTGTCTGAGGGGGGGCAGCTGAGCCATAGGGGTCACTTACCCAGGGCCAAGGGGTCAGAGGATAAATGGCCACCAGCCAAGTCATCTGTGTGACAAGTGGGGAGGAATAGTAAGATCCCACAAACCCCCCCCACCCCACCCCAACAGACCAATACATAGTCAAAGACAGTGTATTTTACTCCCAGTCCTGGATTAGCATAGAGGTCCAGTCACTCACTGATTTGCAGTGTGAGGGAGGGTAACGGACAGAGGGCGTACAGCTGACAGAAAGGGGACCCAACAGTTAACCCTGTTTGTGAACCTTTGAGCCCTATGTTTGGCCCTGGATATGGAGACCAATGGTTAGCCCAGGTTATGAAGCCCTATGTTTAGCCCAGGTTATGAAGCCCTATGTTTAGCCCAGGTTATGAAGCCCTATGGTAAGCCCAGGTTATGAAGCCCTATGGTTGTACAGTAATCTCTGGGTAATTAAGGTTTTGTCCCAAAGGTTAGCCCTGAGTGTAAACCTTTTAAAACTGCAGTTAGCTCTGGATAGGAATTGTTGGGCCTAGAGTTCCGCCTAGGTGTCCCTGTCTCAAGGGATAGCTGTTGTGACATTCACAATTAAAGACCAACCCATTAGTGAACACCCAAACTGACATCATCATGAATATAAGGTTAGAAACTCAGAAAATAGCGTTGACTTTTAGACAATGGCAAAAGCAATTGATCGGGGGTAACTGTCCAATAATAACTTTGTCAAACAGAGCACATCAGGCAGAGTGATATTAGTGGCCTGTTAGTGGACGTTTTGTTGAAAGCAATTTATTGCAATGCCAATCCCCATCCAATCCCCCAGATCAAAATATCCCAAATTAAAAGATTATTTCTGCCATCGACGCTCATTTCCACAACTGGATTTTCCTTGGTTAGCATAAGCAAGTTTGCATTGATCGTCTGGCAGCAAAAGTGATGATCGATAAGGGGGGGGAAAACTAATCTGTAAATGTGATTAATTGAGCTAATCCTGTTTCCTCAAAGAGCGACACAAATTATCATTTTCAAATAGCACCCTTGAAGGTGATCAATGGGAGTGAGGCTGTGTCCATTATTGAAGGCAGCCGAGGATGGGACGCCCTCTTTTTCAAGACTGCTGGGCCAGGCTAGACATGCCCTTTAACGACCCAAATAAAGGTTCAGTCTACATAACACATACAGAGAGATGCCACTTGATGTCTCCGTTTAGAGCCATGATTTCTTTGAGGAGTTACGTCCTAGAGAAGACGTTGGGTCTCTCCTCTGAGCTTCTGTTGTCATGACATGTTAACACCTCTGCGTGTTGTTCATGTGAACTGGAGGGTGTATCGCCATGGTCCGCACGTCTCTCTCTCTCACACTTCTCTGACGAGGATGCCCCGCAGGGCTCTCTCCTCTGAGCCTGACCCACAGACTCTAGCGCCTTAGCGTGTTGACTCGCTGGAGATGTAAACTTTAACTCCAGCCTGCTGTGCCAGATGTTCACCAGAATATGAAATGAGGATTTTAGGCATCTGCTTACAATTGTAGATAATTGCAGGTAGAGCATGCAAGGTCAATTGGACCAATTTGATTTTTATGTACAAACCTGTTGCTGCAGCTATGGGGTGACCATTTTCTCTCTCTCTCGCTAGTTCTACCCCTTTCATTTTTTCCCCCCATACAAGGTTCGTATTTTTCACAGGAAACAGGACCCTAATTCCATACAGTGTCAGTTTGGATTTTGGATTCCCTGTCAAAACAAACACTGATTGCCGACAACTGGACTGCTTTAACCAGGAGAACCTTGTTCACTGTGTTAGTCTTATTCCCACTTCCAGAGAAGGAAGGTGTTATGCTTCCATTAGCTAAACAGGGTCCTGTTATGTCTGTGCAACTCAAACCAGATATTGGTGGGGGTTTTCACTGTTAAATTAGACTGCTGGTGGTCATCTTTCAATACTGTTTTTCTGTCAGAGTCATGCATATGCTGCTGGTGTTTAAGTAGGATGAAATCATTGTTCCCGAGAAGCACGATAAACGATCAAAGACATTATAAAAGACTAAGGACATATACAGGAGATATTCACCGATTTAATCTTACTTCCATCACTTGTTCCTCTCAACGAGCCCTGTCTTTGCTCAGCGAAAAAAAAGTCAGAGGAGAGGAAAAGTGGGCCTTTGTGTTTTTCTGCACAGACCTGGCCTGGTATGAGGAGGGAGGGAAGGAGAGAACGCTGGACAAAAGGAAGTGTGGTGCTCCAGGCGCTAGGATCAGGTTCAACAGAGCAGGAAAGGCATAATTATGGCTCTGTCGGCCCAGTGGAGTAGCATTCTGGAACACCGTGGGTTCTTATCCCACCTCGTTCACAAATAAATACTTCCACGCCATTAACAACCAGCCTGGCAGCCAATTGGCCTTAAAAAAACAGTCTCTTAAAACAGCAGTCGGATGCAGAATGTACCCACCCAGTACACAAAGGAACATAGCTGACTGGGTGAGGGCTATCTACTGAACCGTCTTGATTCCATGCCAGCAACAACGATAAATGGTTCCATCAGCTACGTATGTTCTGAAACTGGGAACCCGCACTGTTGACAGATTTTTTTATCGTCCGTGGTCAAATTACCACAAAAATGCTATAGGACAATAGAGGTGGCTAAAATTTAACAAAGTAAAAGATTATTGCAACACGCCTGCACCCTCCAAAGTAATTCTCAAAGACCTCTGGCCCGACACCACATGTCATGAGATGTTCTGTTGACTGAATAAGGTAGCAGCAACAGAACTATGGTTTGGGATAAGTATCAATCCCCCGTAAGAGTCAGCATGAGAAGCGGCAGTGGAGTGAGATCATGCAGCGGTGTGGAGGTTGGTCAATGTGGAGCCCAACCGCTGCCCAGAGGCCTCGGCTGAGGGCATTGAGATTCCAGCCTGGTTGTGACCTTGTGAGAACACTATCCTCTGTCTCTGGCCCAGCCTATTATTAGCTCCTCCTGGCCAAACAAAGAACTAATACTCTCTACAAACATACAGCCTCCCCCCCGAGCTCAGACCCCGCTGTCAATAGCCATGATCAAGGCACATTACACCACCCCCCAGACCCACACAAATTCTCATTTTATTAATCTCCCTATCCATAGCCCACTATTAATCCCCCAAAAAAAGACAATCTCCACCAGTGAGTGGAGGAATGGAAAAAACTAGAATTAATGCTGCTTTTGGGGAACATTAAGTGATTGGTTTTTATATATGTATGTGATCAAAAGTCCCCATGCAGTAATTAGTAATAATTCCTACTGGTTGTGATTAATAGCTCACTACTTCACTGCAAGTTCCCCACTGAAATAGTAAAAAATAAAATAAAAGTATTTTTAGCTAAATTAAATAAAGAACAGCATATTATTTTCAAAAAGGACTGTCTAAGTTAGGGACCTAACTGGAGAGGCATTGGAATGGATATAATATATCAAAAGCTGTAACTGACAGTCTGGCTAATGGAAATACAAAACTATAAGGCAAGAAATAAATAGACACAAACATATCCTTTACGATACTAATCTGGCAGAGTACGCTATAATCAGGAGAAAAGCACAATTAAAAACCTACTTATGAAATAAAAGTATATATACTTTTAATGTGGCACACCTACACAGCATTTCTGTTGGGCAATATTGTAAGCTACTCATTCAGTCCCAATTGCCCTGGAGGACTGTTTGCCTTCACAAGGGTCCTGCGCACAATATTAGGCCTGTCATTTAAAAACTTATAAAAGTATAATGTAGGTATTCATTTGCTTACAGTCGGGTCTAAACAGTTAAATTCACTAAATCAATTTATCAGTGGTTAATGTTTCTTTGTTCTCTATAATGCCGGCATTTGTCTGTGCACGTCCTACACAGTTGCTTGCAAATCCTCCTGTATAATGAATTTTGGCCAGCCGATGAAACTTGCGACAGAAATGGCAAAAACAAGTCATCATACTGGTTAAAAGAAAAAGAAAATTGGACGCAAAATGCACATTACTACTTGTTTAGCAGCCCTTTTGAATAAGAGCAGTGAGCTGAGCAGCCCAGTCGGTCGTTCGTTCGGTTCGTTGGGGGTATGGCGGGGAAATAGCGGGAGCCTTCGGTACAGATCAGATATGCAGGTTTAATTACTATTACTTTTCATTAGCCCAGGGGTCCCGGAGAAGGCAGCACAATTGGCCAACACCGCTCGTGTTTGGTGGGTAGGTAATCGAATTTGGTTGCATTGCCTCGTTGTGCTCTAGCAACTCCTTGTGGTGGCTTGGGCGCCTGTGTGCTCAATCGCAGTAGAATAGACTAATAGACTATTCCACATCCACTCAGAGTTGCGGTGTTCTTAGGTATGACGCATTGCGGAGTACCTGGACACAGCGCTTAGATGTGATATATTGGCACTTTATCACAACCCCTGAGATGCCTTACTGCTCTTATGAACGTGCTACCAAGGCAATTACAGCAGTAATGAAAGAAGCAATGTGTTGTGTCATAGCCGTGGTATACAAACTCATACCACAGCCAGGCCCGTAGCTAACATGGGGAAAGGTGGATATGATTCACGGGGGCCATGGCGTGGTATGATGTCAATGTTGTCTATAAGTGGGGGGCCCAGGCATATATCTTTTCAGGGGGCCCAGGATTCAGGCCATGGCCCTGACCACAGCTATCAGCCAATCAGCTTTCAGGATTCCAAGATGCCGGTTTCTAGAACAAAATAGATTGTTCAGATCACATGGGCCCGGATGAATTGAGGTCGGAGACGGATGCCTCTACTGCATTAACGTAAGCTCACCACTGGTCACGAGGCAGGAAAATCACCCAATCTGCTAATGAGAATTCCAGTAAAGACTATTTTCCACCAACAACTATCAGGAAATATAACACTGATCCCATTTTTACAGCGTTAGTTTTAATGTTCAAAGAGGTTGTAATGTTTATCTGGAAATTAGACATATGGAAATGGTCATGGATAATCAGATGAATTAGCTCGAGCCGGGATGCAACAAGTAATGTGTGCCTGCAAAAAATGTGCATACTAAAACATCTGAATAAAACAAAGCCATAATTTCTGTAAAACCCCCCAAAAATCTAATATATTCCCTTTTCCCCCTGCTTGAGTAATACAGTGGTCTGTACATGTCTTGCCTGTGGCAAAATATTTTAAATTAATATTTTTTTTGCCAATGCTGACCACTACACCACCATAAAAAAGCATTTACATAGGAATGTGCAGCTAATTTCTGTTTAATGCCAGTTCAATTATATCCATGAATTATTCAGCCTATTTTCACTTCCTGTCTTGTGTTGGCTCATAAAAGGAAAATGGACGAATAACTGTTATTAGTTCTGCACTTACTGTACTCCTGGCCAGTGGGTCTTTTCCTCTTACTCCCTGCATTGAAAATAGTCTCTCTTGCATTAAATAAACACAGAGCTTTGGGCAAAAAGTTTTATATCTGCAAAAAGAGTATTATAATCATTGGTTATAACAATTCTAATAGTGTCAGCAGTTTTCATATTGTAATATTTTGTAATAATTTAACAACATGAATTGGGGTATTCAGACTCAGAGTACTATAGAGGTAGAGCACACTGAACAGAACAATGTCAATAACTCAGAAGTTATATTAATAAAATTTACATCAAGGCACTCAGTGTTGAGTTATATCTAAGAACAGCCCATAGTTCTTGACAGAACTCTATATGCTCTAGGGAATATAAACTAGAACAAAGGAAATGAATCCAACAAGAGGCTTTCCTCTAGAATAATACCACTTAATCAAGACTGTAACAGGGGACCATCTGGAAATTAAAACGGCAAAAAATAATAGGGAGCAAAATCAAAACTGGAGAACAGTTTTTTTTTCTTCACGTGACCCCCCCCCGCCCCACACACACACACACACACACACACACACACACACACACACACTTTCGTTACCTTACAACCTTAATGACAACACTGTCAGTTCCAATCACTTCAGCGCAGGTCCAGAATCAATTTTTCAAACTTTATGACAGGTCTAATAGCTTCCACCTGTTCGTGGGATCCTGCCTGTTGACTGGCAAGTTCCCAGTGAGATGTGGGATGTAGACAAAGACCTCTATTAGGTGCAGCCTGCCTCCGCAGCAGTGAGGTCACTCAGCCATTAAATTAGTTCCAGCCCCGCGCGCTGCTGTGCTGCCCCACCCACCACCCCCCACAACACCACTAAACCCAGAACCACCTCGTGGTGCTATGCAGCCGCCGGTATCGCATGTAGGAGGCGGAGACTGACAAAAATCCATATTGATACGCATTTCCTCAATTGGTGAGGTAACGCTAGACAAAATGATAGGTTTTTACAACACGGATGTTCACAGCAATTTTCTTAGTAAGCTTCTAATCCACTTCTACAAGTTGGATCATTAAACCAATTCGTTTTACCACTAACAATCAGCTACTTTTGAAAATGTATTGCACTTCAAACATTTCTCTAGCATATACTTATCCCCATAAGCAATATAAACAGAATGAAACGGCAGGTGTGGTCGGTGTCCATCATTTTCAGTTGAAGGTCCCACCTCCAGTATCACAGTGTGTCATCGTGTCAAGAGCAAGATGCCAATTGAAGGTCGGATGCAGGCTACTTGAATTCATGCATTGATATAAACAGGCAGTTTTGTGAAACTTCCAGTTGGACTTCCAGTAAGATTCCACTCTTACCTTTCAAGCAGGTCCATGGTGGTTGGGATGACATGGGCGTATAGCACAGTGTGCCCCAGCCTGCGAGTCTGTAAGTGCTGATTGTAAGTATGCAGGCTAAAGTACTCGCAGCTCTGGGCCACTGGAGGATCCGTGACCAGGGCCAGGGTCCCCTCAGGCAGCAGGGGAGGCCCAGCCTGGAGCTCCGCGCCGGAGACCACTTTGAGTGAGGCCTTTGACGACTTGAGTAACCCCTCCTTGTCTACTTGGGTGTGCAGCCACTTGAGGAAGCAGGCTCTGTGCTCCTGAAAAAACAGAGGAACACAGACTGGATGAATTCTACTTGTTTTCTTTATAATTAACTCCACTCATTTCATTAAAATAAAGGGTTCTTTATATCCCATGGCTCCAATCCTTCCATAAAACGACTTACAGCTACGATGCCATTTTTTATGAAGAACAATCAAAAATACTTTAAAAATACCATCTGTCATATTTACAGTATAGCGTTAAAGAGCCGAGCCAAAGTCTAGTCTGAAATTAGATAATCAACGACTGTGGATAATCAATTATATGGATTAATTAGGCCCTGGTCCCCAGGGTGGTCAAACATTCTCTTCCAGTCAGTTCTCATCAATCAAAAGGGTCCCACACTTTTTGACGCTCACCAGAAAAACCGCTCCTAAGTTTTAAAACAATGTGTAACACTAAATATGTTGCTTAAGATGTCAACAGGAGCCCCTCACAGAGGGATCTGACATGATCCTCATCTAACATGATACTGTGTACAAGGATGCTGTGCAGACAGGGGCTGCTTCCCTAGCATTCGTGGCAGGCTAGATCATTTGTACCAAGCCAAAAACAACAGAGTGAATTGTCTGAGTAAAAAGATGGCTAATAGGTTTGTTAATAAACCAATCACACATGAAAAAAAAATAAACTAAATGGAAATCTTTATAGTGTTATAAAGCCAATAATTATTTTTATAAATACTGCAATTCAATCATATGGTCATTAGCACATCTCTTATTTTGAGTTCCAGTAAAACAATATGTTTAATCTAGCATTATTAAAATATCCAAGTTATTTGCAATAGAGTTACAAATACATTTTAAAAAGTGCCATTAAACACCCTTTTCCACTGGTGTTCTTTAGTACATCTATTTATTGATTTATATTATTTTATAATAAAAAAAAAAAAAAAAAATCAAAGTACCATGATCAAATTATAGGAGTTAGTAGACACACAAGCTTACTAAAAAATAAGCATAATATGTGCTTAACATAGTCACTCATTTAAAAACACAGGAAAAGTTATTGTTTTATTAAAAACATTTTATTAAATATTAACAGAAAAATGGGAAGTACATGGGATTCAACATGAAATGTAGGTCATTAGCTTTGTATACCCCATAGTCAAGAAGCTTTACAGTCAACAAAACAGGACCTTTAGAGTAGTAGAAATACATATTTGATCATTCAGAAGAACCACTATGAGTGCGGTCACATAAATCTGGTAACTTTCCCTAAATTCCCAGGTTTTCCAGAAATCCCTTTTGAGCAATCAGGAGGGAATAATCAAAAAATCTGGATTTGTCTGCTTTAATTTTGGGAAATGCAAGTAGAATTACGCAACCCTACTCAAGAGACAAGGAGATGAGGTTTTTGTGGTTTCAGTCAGTTTTGCCACCCCACACCCAGGATATATTGGGTCCAGTAAAGAGAATACACTGTGCTCCTTTCATCTCCCCAAATTAGGTGATCTTTTTAAACAACCTCTCAAGGCACCACCTGCTCCCAAAACGTATGTCATTAGCAACCCCTTGGCAACAACAGAGGACAGATTTGATGGCCGAATTAGCCCAAATCCATATTTAGTGAATAAAGTGATGGTTAATCAATTAGAGTTGCTTATATGTATGCCTCAATTATCTGCTTTGTGACAATCACAAAAGAGAGGGTGCCCCTGGAGACTTGTTGGGCCACTGTTAACAAGTCTGACATCCTTGGGCTTAAAGGATGAAGGAGGGGGCTCCGTAGATATCTATTTTGAACACCCAGTTTCTGCTCTTCTATCATAAGAACTAGCATGAACTAGAGCTGTCAAACATGTTTTCTGTAACTCAAATTAACTAGCAAGACCAGCTACAATTAGCCACAATTATTTGAAAACGCAAGTGATTTTTCGTATAGAAACATGACAAAATATTGACTTCTTGATTTTGTCTAAAGGAACTTCACAAAGAATTTGAAAAGTACACTTCATTTCACCTCCAAGTCAACTTGTTTTTACATCTCACTAGAGATTTGGGCTACAGAGCCTAAATGATGTATTGACGCAATTCCCATCATTCCACCTCCTAAAAGAGTGCCCTAACAAAATGTGGAAAGTTAAGAAGTTCACTTTGTAAGCCCTAGTACAAACTGGAAACATTTCCGTAGCATTCATCAGAAGGAAAAGAAAAAAGGTTTCGATGAATAATTGGATTGTGAGATTAGAGAAAACCTAGCAACGAAATCTGAGAGGAATGAGATAGGGAGGGAAGTAGTAGTAGTAAGCAGGTGTGGCGGGAAAAGGGAAATAAAGACTCCCTTGTTGAACCTCTATGAGAGCATGGCTCCATGGAACAGGAGTGCAAAAGACCATGGGTAACAATCACACCACAAGTGCCCATGAAATTCCATCGCTTGGACAGCCAGACGCAAACAGTCCATCCCCTCGCTCCAGGCAAGGTGCACAGCATGTACTCACCTCTACATCCTCCTTCTAAAAAGCACTTTTCATTTTCCACGAACAATCTGGAAGCCATCCCACATGCCCTCGCTTTCATCATCCGGGTGTTTGTTGTAACAAAGTGGCTGGGGCGGGGGGTGAAGAGGTCACAGCCCAGTCCAAACACACCCAACAGTAAAAATAATACTACAGTTTGGGCCTTTTCGGAAACACTTCTCCATTGTAGGGCAGAGGGAAGCCAACTAGGGCCAAGTGGATGGATAAATAAGTCATTTTACTTGTCAGAGTCGTTCAAGTGGGCCCATCAGAGCTGATCTGCCAAGCCCAGGGCAATAGGTGGGTGATGTGCCTATCCCTCCTAGGGTAGAGATTTGCTGCCACCTTGTGGAGAGACATTTCTCCACAGGGCTGTGGGGAAACTTGTGAAAAACATCCCGATGGTAACTAACTCAAAGACGGGAACACCTGACAATTTTCCAAATCCTAAGCAAGTCTCAGTTCTTATCCTTAAAGACTCGAGTCAAGTCCTAGGCAAAGATGGGCAAGTCACAAGTAAAGTCCTAAGCAATTTTGGGACCAATCCAGATGATGACAAACTCAATCAACGTCTCTGATTTAACTAGAGTCGAAAGTTACTGTTGAGTAACATCAAGAAATGTCTGTCTGATCACAGTAGTTGTTATCCTCCCCATTAAAATGTGTTGAAGGTAGGGCACTAAAAAATCTGTTTATTTCTTTTTTCTTTCACTAAAAATAACACTTTTTTTTTTACAAAATATGCCAGAAAAAACATCTGAAAACCCTACTCTTGAGCCCTTCTGGATTTGTCCAAAAATTGTCTCACTGTGTGTGGTCTGCAGGCTTTTCAATTGCTGCTCTCTGAGGACAGTTACGCAAATTTGAGGGAAGAGTATGGCCGGGCCTTCGGAGAACCTTCTGAAGTGGTTGAGTAAACTGTCAATGACCCATCTCGAACACTGATTAACTCACAGTCCAAATTCCCCACATACCAAAGCAAAGCACTGCGATGGCAGACCTATTAGAATATCAATGAAAGAGCCAGAGGCCTAATCACTATCAAACACAATGAAGGAATGAAGCCGCAGCCTGACAGGCAGGGAGTGGGAGGAATAAGCCCCATCGTCCCAGGCAAAAACTAGAAGGGCAAACACCAGAATTACACCAGGCATCAGCCTTGCAAAACAAATGTACACATACATGTTCAATTATTGTATCTAAACTGTGCTTCTTAACGAGCATCGGCATTGTCAGGAGTTTATATAAAAATAGGTTGGCATTCAATGTGCCACAGGTCCTCTCTAATTTCAACCGATTTATTTTCACAAGCATTCAAAACTATGTGGATCATTGAAAGAAGAACAAAGTAAAATACTGGTTTGCACTTTTATCAGCGAAAAAACTCCCCTGAGGTAAAGAAACACAATTCCATCTGTTGGATTCCAATTAGATGCATTATACATTTAAGACAACGCAGAAGAGAACTACACGATCACTAAAGTAAAGCTAAGCCTTTTGAGCTCTTAAAGGGACAGTATATGTGGTACGGGCAGGGCATAATAAACTGTTTGTTTAGATAAGGGAATTACCTTGCTACCAGTTATAACAATGCTGTGCCTCATATACTATATCTGCATTTCTGTGGGGAGTTTAGAGCGAGTAAACGATTGAGGACAGAACAGGTTGTGTCTATATTCTCTTAGACCACAGGTGTCAAACCGGGTCCACGGAGGGCCGAGTGTCTGCAGGTTTTCGCTCTCACCTTGTACTTGATTGATTAATTAGTTCACTAATTGGTTAATTTCTACCCCCACCTGGTTGTTCAGGTCTGACCTGGGAACCAATTTAAAGGAAAACCCAAAGACCTGCAGACACTCGGCCCTCCGTGGAACCGGTTTGACACCCCTGTCTTAGACAATGCATACATTTCAATCTCCTCAACAGTGGTTGACTGCGGTTTCTTTTATTTTCTTGGTTAAGTCCGAAACACAATTTTCAGCAAGATCAAACACGTCTGATTCTAAGTCTACATGAAACAAAGATCCAATACAAAATACAGACTACAAGCATTTCGGGTAAAAATAATAACAGCACAATATATATTTCCATGGCAAATTTGTTAGCAGCAGCAAGCTCTCTCAATATTTGTAAATGTTTCATGCATGTCTCCACCAGTCCCTAAATTAGGGACGTCATGATTCCAGAATTCTGAACTTCGGATCGTATCTCAGAGAAAATGCACAATTATCAATACTCATTTCAATACCACAACAAAAGATTCCACGACCTCAGGAGTATTTTCTTTAAATTAACAATTATTAAAGCATTATTCATTTATTTTTAAAGAACATTTAAAATAGGATCAACAAATACATTAAACTAAAAATCATCCACTTGATAAATATCTACTTCAAATATTTATACACACTACTCTTCAAAAGTTTGGGGTAACTTAGAAATGTCCTTGTTTTTAAAAGAAAAGCAATTTTTTTTGTACATTCAAATATGAAATGATTGATTAGAAACACAGTTTAGACAGTGTAAATGTTGTAAATGACTTTTATCGACTGGAATATCAATATCTACAGAGGTCATTGGAATATATTGTCAAGAAACTGAAGATCTTGTAAAACGCTGTGTACTACTCCCTTCACAGAACAGCACAAACTGTCTCTAATCAGAATAGAAAGAGGACTGGAAGGCCCCGGTGCACAACTGAGCAAGTGGACCAATACATTAGTGTCTAGTTTGAGAAACAGATGACACACAGGTCCTCAACTGGCAGCTTCATTAAATAGTACCCGCAAAACATCTGTCTCAACTGAACATCTTGAGGCAGAGTTGCAAAGAAAAAGCCATGTCTCAGACAGGCCAATAAAAAGAAAAGTTTAAGATGAGCAAAAGAAAACAGACACTGGACACAGTGCAATTAGAAAAAAGTGTTATGGAGAGACAAATAAAATGTTGACGTTTTTGGACCACAAAGGAGAACATTCATGAGACGCAGACAAAATTAAAAGATACTGGAGGAGCGCTAGATGACATCTGTCAAACATGGTGGAGGCAATGTGATGGTAGTATACAGTGGATATAAAAAGTCTACACACCCCTGTGAAAATGGCAGGTTTTTGTGATGTAAAAAAATTAGACAAAGATAAATCATTTTATCTTTGTCTCATAAATCACTTTTTCCACTTTTAATGTGACCGATAATGTGAACAATTCAATTGAGAAACAAATTGAAATCTTCAAGGGGGGAAAATCTAAAATAAAAACCTTACAATAACCTGGTTGCATAAGTGTGCACACCCTCTTATAACTGGAGATGTGGCTGCATTCAGAATTAACCAATCACATTCAAAGTCATGTAAAATAGAAGTCATTAAACACCTGCAATCATTTAAAGTGACTCTGATTAATCACACATAACGTTCAGCTGTTCAAATAGGATTTTCCTGACATTTTCTTAGTTGCATCTAAAAGCAAAAGCCATGGTCTGCAGAGAGCTTCCAAAGCATCAGATGGATCTCATTGTTGAAAGATATCAGTCAGGAGAAGGGTACAAAATAATTTCCAAAGCATTAGATATACCATGGAACACAGTGAAGACAGTCATCATCAAGTGAAGAAAATATGGCACAACAGAGATATTACCAAGAACTGGACATCCCTACAAAATTGATGAAAAGACGAGAAGAAAACTGGTGAGGGAGGCTTCCAAGAGGCCTACAGCAACATTAAAGGAACTGCAGGAATTTCTGGCAAGTACTGGCAGTGTGCTACATGTGACAACAATCTCCTGTTTTCTTCATATGAATGGGCTATGGGGTAGGGTGGAATTAAGGAAGCCTTTTCTTACAAAAACAAACATCAAGTTCCCCAAAAGCACGTGGGAAAATGTGTTATGGTCTGATTAAACCAAGGTTGAACATTTTGGCCATAATTCCAAAAGGTATGTTTGGCGCAAAAACAACACTGCACATCACCCAAAGAACACCACACCCACACTGAAGCATGGTGGTGGCAGCTTTGGGGCTGTTTTTCTTCAGCTGGAACTGGGGCCTTATTCAGGGTGGAGGGAATTATGAACAGTTCCAAATACCACGCAATTTTGGCACAAAACCTTCAGGCATCCGTTAGAAAGCTGAAGATGAAGTTCAACTTGCAGCACGACAATGACCCAAAGCAGACATCCAAATCCACAAAAGCATGGCTTCACCAGAAGAAGATTAACATTTTGGAATGGCCCAGCCAGAGCCCAGACCTGAATCCAATTGAACATCTGTGGGGTGATCTGAAGAGGGCTGTGCACAGGAGATGTTCTCACAATCTGACAGATTTGGAGTACTTTTGCAAAGAACCACATTCTGGCCAAATGAGGCCGGGCATTGTCCTGCACCAGGGAGAACCCAGGGCCCACTGCGCCAGCGTAGGTTCTGATGATGGGTCTGAGGATTTCATCCCAGTATCTAACAGCAGTCAGGGTACCATTGGCTAGCACATGGTGGTCTGTGCAAACCTCCAAGGATATGGTTGCCCAGACCATCACTGATCCACTGCCAAATCGGTCTTGCTGGATGATGTTGCAGGCAGCATAATGATCACCACGGCATCTCCAGATATAGCAAACCTTCTTGCGACGGCATGAACAGATGTGGGATCCTGGAGGAGCTGGACTTCCTGAGCAACCTGAATGGGCAGTAGGTACCCCGCCCCCATGCTACCAGTAGTGACAAGAACACTAGCAAAATGCAAAACTAGAGAAGAATCAGTCAGGAAGGACAAGGAGGGAGCAACTAACTGCGGCCACCTCCAGCAAAACCATTCCCTTTTTGGGGGTTATCTTGCTGTTGCCTCACCAGTGGACCTATTGTCACTTTCATTATCACCAAAACAGGTGACACAGATTCACAATCGCTTACGCTTCCTAACGGGACAGATTGATATCCTTAAAGTTTAATAAGGATTTGGTGTCGTACTGTGATTATTACTTGTTCCATAAATTTTTTATATATAAGGAGAGAGTGAAAGGCTCCAAATAGTTTCCGAAAGGCACTGTATATAACACGCTGACTGATGCAGATAAAACGGCCGTGAACAGAACAGTCATGGATTCCTATTTTTTGAGGCATGTCAGGTCTAAAATATATTCCCCAAAATATCTAACACTTCTGAAAACATTATGGCTAATAAACACTGCCCTGTCTTAGGCCTCAGCTTTAACAACAAGGTAGAAGAGCAGATATAAGTAACTTACCTCAGAGGTGGAAAGAATGTAGACGGGACTGGGGGGTGGGGCTTGGCTCAGCTCACACCTCAAGCCCAGAGATGTGAGGATCTCTGTCAGGACCTCATAGCGCCGCATGTTGCTTATCTTCAGCTCATCAAAACCCTGCAGCGACGCAATGTCCTCCGAGTCAGGGGCTATCTCCAGGTGCACCTGAGGTCAGGGGAGAGAGGGCAAATGTCAGCTGTTGTAAAATACAATAATCAAAATTAAGAAAGGTACCATGCTGAAACTATGCTAAAGCAAAGTGGTGGCCCACTGAACAAAATGCAATATTGTGTTTAAGCTTGTGTGAAACCGAGAGAGCTAATGTGTTAGCATGGATGTGTGCGCATATGTGTTTATGGTTGAGTGTGAGAGTGCGGGCGTAAGTTCAAACTTGAAGAACACTGCTCAATAGAAGCAGGCCTACATTCAAATTGGAAGCAGGAAAAATAAATCTTCAAAACATCTTACTCCATTGGTTTATAAAAAATTTAATTGTTTATTTAGGGACAAATTTGGCACATTCTAAAATGTATATCAATATAGATTAACGTCTAAATATTATTATTAATATTTTCTTTGAATCACTTCACAAATACACAGGGCCTTCCGAATGTATTCAGACCACTTCCACATTTTGTTGTGTGACTCTTCATTAATAATTGGTAAAATATATATAGGCTATATATGAAAAAAAAAACATATTTATACATTTGGACCAATTAACGGGAAAAAACTGAAGTATCTCATGTACATACAGCAAAGATACAATGTGTTTCATCTCATCATACTTATCAGAACAAAAAAAACAAGCCATGAATTCTAAGGAACCCCCTACAGAGTTTGAAGATCCGGAGATTATAACAAAATTGCAAAAGCATTAACCTTGCCCAGGAGCACAGTGAGCTCCATCATTGTGAAATGAAAGAAGTTTGGAACCACCAAACCATCCAGCCAAACCAAGAAACTGGGCAAGGGCCCAGTGACCGAGAACCCTACAGCCACACTAACAGAGCTTCCTCTGCAGAGTAGGGAGAACCTGCTATCAAGTTCTCTGCAGTACAACATCAATCAGATCTTTATGGTAGAGTGGCTAGAAGGCAGCCACCCCTGAGCATGAAAGGCATGTGACATGCCGACGTAACAACTCTAGAGGGAAATAATCTGATGAGACCAAAAAAATGGCGTACAGAGCCAAAATTATGAAAAGTGTGCCACATATATCTGGACCTAAGTAGAGAATATGTATACTATATATACAATAATCAAGCAACTTATAATTATCAAAAAATCCAACAATACTCTTCCTCCTGCTGACCTTTCCAAAAGACAAATGTGAGACGATGCCCCTATGGTCAAGCCACGCCACACTGGTCAATTAACCCAGCTCTGAACAACGAGATACCATGCTTTATTCTCCCACGGATAATGCATTTGAAATTCCTTTCCTGACAGTCTCAGGGGTGTTCATACTGTTGTGGCTTTAAGGAGACCTTAAGACACATTTTCCAGCTTGCCTACCACGCCCTTTAATCATATTATGATAATTATTTTATCAAGATATATTTGTAACATCCTCGTTTAATGAAAAACACTTTACCAATGCAGTCATTATTATAAACACAAATGTTTTTTGTTTAAATAACATCCATTCTGTGAGATATCAAAGTTATGATTGTGCATGCAAACGTAACATCCACAAGACCGGAACTGTATGACTAATAAACAGATAGTCACACCGACAGTGGTGTCCAGGACTTTACCTGACACAGCACAGCCTCCCCTCCGTTCCCGTCACACGTCGTCACCCTAACGATGACCATGTCCTTGTCGCCATCATCTGCCCCGCCCCCCTTCAACTCTCCCCACGACTCCACCTCTGCAGTCTCGCCCCCACCCCCACTCTGGGGCTCCCTGATGAACACATTCCCACTGGCCAGCACACTCAGGTCCAGCTCTGTGGAATCCGCCCGGGTGAAGTTCAGCCGGCAGATTTGTCTCCTCCTGCTCTCCCTGGGCACCAGGGCCAGCCCTGTGGGACAGAGGGTGGAGGACAGCCCCAGGATCTTGCCACCCAGCTCCAAGTACGCCAGGAAGCGGGCCTGGAGCTGAGGGGTGAGGGGGTCATCCGAGGCCAGGATTAGCAGGGCAGCACTCTCTAGCCAGGGTTCACTGAGGGCCTGCTGGGGTCTCAGGGGGTACACTGTGTAGCTGTACATATCGATGCACTCGCCGACCAGCGAACGTACCCGCTGGAACCTCTCCTGGCAGCCGCCCGTGTATACCAGCACATTGGGGGGCTTGCCACTGACATTAACCCGCCGGCTCTGACCGACGAAGCTCTCCGCGGCGTCCTCCTCGAACTCGTCCAGTGTCTCATCACCGCTGTCAGTGCACGTGGCGAAGTCATCCGGAAGGTCAGGGATATTGTCGACTGAGGCGTACTTCACGGAGAGAATGGTGCTGTTCTCCAACTCCAGGCACTCGTGGCAGCTGGACAGGTGGAGGTGGTGGCCATGGCCTTCCATGTGCTGGTGGTTGTTGCCCAGGGAGTTGTCCTCACTGTCCACCCCGGAGCGAGTTCCTCGAAGGGGCTCTGAGCCTCGTCTCTCCCCTAAAAGCCTCTGGACCTCCGGCAGTAAGAGCAGACTGCCTTTCCTATGTTCTGTTTGACTGGCGTCTCCTCTTTCTGAAAGTACCTCCCACTCACAGGGTGAAGGTTCAGAAAGGATGACCTCAGTCTGTTTTTTAAGTGAGAGGGAAGTAATGTGTTTCACGGACTTTCCCTTCTCTAAAAGTTCTTTAAGTGCAGATTCTCTGAGCAGGACGGCTGGGGAAATGGGCACAAAGGGCATTCATTTAATTGCATAACATGTCCCTTTTTTTTAAGTCACAATGGATTTAGGGAAACAGATTCGGATGATTTTAGGACAGAGTCTCTAGCATTAACATTTTATTGAGGTTCTGGGAAAGCACTGGTCAAAAACTCTTATTGAGATTTATGATCAAGTTGAGTATGAAACTATGCATACATCATGACATGACAAACTCATTCACAGATTATACTAGGGGATTTCAAACTGGTACACAAATTATTTTGTATATTGCTTTTATTGTAGCGGCAGAACATTTGTTTGGTCAGATATTGACCAATCATTCTTACCCACCACAATAATCATTATGTTTTCCCATCCATATACAAATTGCAATTGTCATTCTCTACATCACTGGTGGTCAGGACATTACTAAGCCGGGAACTTAATCTGTGGCCCCACATCAAGGAGGCCATCCATATAATAATTTTCCAGACAGCAGGTGGACCCCCACCCCACAAAACAAAAACAACTCGGCTCATATTTATGGGTGGGTCACTGACGTTAAATTTTTTGAAAACCCCGGGACAACATACTCACAGACTATCTTTGAAGGGACCAGTCCGTTGTCCAGTTGCAATCGGTCTTCCATAAAGGCCACTCCAAGGCGACTGAAGTTGTCAACGCTAGCCTGAGCCACAGCCCTGAATGGCTGCACTGGGCTACAGGCCAGAGGGAGACAGTAGTCTGACCACCTCAGCACCTAGACAACACAGTACACATAGGGATTAAACCGTTAGTGGACAGGCAAGAAACTGAGAACATTCTAGACTTATCAGCTTTATTTGGCAACAGGATTAGTTCAACAGTTAATAAAACATGTACACTGCAAAATCATTTTTGGGTAACTGAGCAGTTTCTTCCTGATAATATATATTTTTTGAAGTATGGCTGAAGGAATATGTAGGACCCCTACTTCCTGTCCAACAAAAACCTTTTGGTTCAAAGACCATTAACATGGCATGCTTAGTGTTAACTGACCTTTTGTGTGGTTTTCAAAACTTCCTTTTTAAAACCTGACTTCCAAGAGGTGAGAGGCTTTCTCTTTCTTGGAGCCTTTTTAAAGAGCACTGCCTCATTGAACACAGAGTGGGGTTTCACTGCCTGGTGCGGTACCACTCAGACGTTAGGAACAATGGTGCGGAGGTAAACACTCGGAAGGAGAGACAAAGTGAAACGTCTCAGGTTCCAAACCTCTGTGAACTCAGCAGGAAAAAAAACCTTTCTAAAACCCAGAACCCTGTCCAAACTACACCAGGCATCCTGTCAGCCACACAAACACACGCCTTCAATACAGTTGGTGGCTAGGGTCGGTGATTTATCAGTGTCACAAAGTGGGCCATACTCACAGCAATAGGAAATCAGTGAATTAATGTTTTATTTTCTTAGTCATCATAGAGTATTGTTATTCACTAAACAGAGATTTTGTCACATACTTTTGGTTAAATATGCTTATAGTTGGCAGTCTATGCAACCTGACAGTGTCCTTTCTTCTTGGTAAATATTATTGTGATTCATACTTTTTTCTTTTTTGTAGTATGATGAGGAGCCTGGCTGCCCACTCTTTGTCCAGATGTAGCCTCTATGATGAAAGAAATGTTCTCTATCCGTGGGCCACAACTCAGAGAGGACCCCCACAAAAGAGTCCACTTGCTGAGGTCATCGCATGCCTAGGAATAATAGCACAAACAATAGACTGATCTAGAGTATGGACAGTGATTGTACGGCTAGATATTAAAAAGTATTCTAGGAAATTAGTATGATTAGTTATTATGAAATCTATAAAACTGTGTAGCTAGATAACATACCCTGCTCTTTACCTAGCAGACGAGTATCAATATTTCACACCAACAACATCCACAGAAAATCGACGGTTTGGCTAGCTTAATTACCAGGCATGCATAAACTGATAGCTAAGTCCGTACTGTATCACACGATCATGCTATGAATCGACCATTACATTCATGGAGAGTACCATGAGTTAGTAAGCTGGAAAACTGGACTTGCTCATTCATTGCTAACTCCGACAGTAGCTTGTTTTTGAAGGCCCATGATGTTTACTAACCTACTACTGTAGCTAAAAACCAGCTACCTATAAGAAACTTGTCACCTGAGGTTCGGTTATGTAAATAGCCTTGTCGCCCAACTTGAGAAAAACGTCCTCTTCAGGGAGAGGTGGACAAAACGTCGTAGTGACACTTGACTGGCAGGTTGAATGTCCTTTCTGAAGAGACTTCTCTGATGGATTCAAGGCACAGAATGCGAAGCTACTAGCACTGGTTTTGCTCTCCCCACACAGTCTGTGTAGGGTGCTCCGAATAACCACTGTGTAACACTTTTGAAAGCGCACCCAGAGGTAGACGTAGCACAGAGTTATTAGCATTTTCTTTACATTAGGAAATACGTTTTTGAGCCAATTTACTATGGCCCTTCACAAAACAGCTCTCACACCGACGGCAGAAAAAGCCTGACATCCAACTCCCTAGCCGTTTCCTGGTTGGGCGGGGCCGCTCTGACTACAGAGCGAGAAGTCTCACTGGTACAGTATATCTTTTTTGTTATGGTCAGGGCCATGTGGCTTCTAGTTTGAGTCGTTCATCTTTATGTATCCACCATCTTTGGCTTCCTTGGTTTTGACATATTGCCTCGAATTGGTTCCACTGACAAAAAAAATCGTCATTACGTTACGCATGCTCTGATCAGTGCAGACCAGTACAGTATACAGTGCAAACATTCACCGTGCAAGGGCAACGGAACAGGGCTTTGAAGAGATCGAAAGAGATACGTTTTCAAATTTGCTTTATTTTCTTAATTTCTGTAATTTTTATTATATATATTTTTTTAAATCTTTGATTCGATTGCTTTGACAATGCAAATGCGTCTTCAATGCCAATAAAGACTTTTCAATGAAATTGACTGACATACATCCGGGAATTGAAAACTCTTTTGTAAGAACTTGCGCAGTGAGATGTTGGCAAATTTTACACATGCTTTATATAATCTATACCTACTTTCCTTAAATTAGAATTAAACTAATTATATTTAATTAAATCAAAAGTATTATTACCAGTGCACTTGCTTTATAACAATTGCTTGATATAGCAATATTTATAACTAACTTTCTCTGTGGTAGAAGGGAACCTGCAATTTGAAAGCTGAAAACCGATCTCAAATACTCGCCCCCACCACCCAAATCCACTTTTGTTTATTCAAGTGAACGGTGAAGATGGGAAAGACTTGATAAAAAGCGTACCTGACCGTATACCCCTCAGTCTACGAGTTAGCAGGTAGGTGATCAGTCGAGGACAGAAGATGCTCCCTCCTGGACAGGATTTGCAGTCACAGTCACTCACTGTGAAAACCCAACCAATGAGATGCATGAGACAAAACATAGAGACTGTAGAACCGTTCCGAAGGTATTTGGGTTGTCTTTATCAACATAACCAACTTGGAATATGAAAGAGAAAAAACATGAAAAAATAAATGTATGCTTTTGCAGTTGCCAGGTGATATGGAGACCATGGATTCCCTGTCCCAGAGAAACTGGACAACTAGAAAAAGTAAGGACATTCCCTTTCTGCGGCTAGTTTAGGTCTAACAAAATGTAAAGTAATACAATTTCTTCCAAAAGATCACAATTCATATGTTGCATAGTAAACAACATTATCAAGTACTTTCCTTGCACAATACCTGCTTATTGTATTCAGCATTGTTAATTATGAAGTTGAAATTGAACATGGCTAATTGTCATTAATAACCAGACACATCAAGGGAACGTGTCATTAAGAACCAGACAGATGTCCAAAGGTGCTCATGGATTCCAGCACCCTGTCAGGTATGTAGACTGTTGCCAGTTATGTGAAGTTAGTAAAGGTACAAACTGGTGCACACCCAAAAAGTTTGTATAGAGGCTGACTATCGCATATAGAAATGTAGATACTTAGAAAGAAAGTTGCACACTGTGTTACAACTCCAAACAAAACATGTATACTTGGTAACATATATATAACCACTTGATGCTGTAACACAGTGTTATTTTCTTTCTTAGTATCGACAGTTATGTGCAGCAAGTGGATATTGTTATCAAAATGGTATTGTTATTACATTTTGACAATTCTGTAAAAAGAGAAGTGTGGTGAATCAATTTGATTATTTAATGTAACTATCACTGTTTATTTGAATTTCCAATAGATTTTTACTTAGCAACTGTCCCTGTTGTCCATAGATAATGCAAAGCATGGCAAAAGTTAAGAAAAACAAGAAATATCACACACATCTTAAATACAAAATAATACCACTAAAAATAATGTGTTTAGATTGTATTGGTGTGCATATTCATGCATGAAGATGTGTGTGTCTGTGTAAAGTATGGAAATGTGTTTTAGAGTTTATATAAATATATATATTATATATATTATGTTACATGATTGTTTTAGCTGTTTCTATGTTATCTTTTGTTTTTGTAATTGACGGGCTTTTCATGCTGGAATGGCTCTTTACAGTACTTTATAATTGTATACATGCTACCCTCTTTGAATGGTAAAACTACAATTTATTTTAAATCAATGAATATATTTCTCTGGCCCACAGGCTCCTCATACCCAAATCCAGGACTGAGGAATATCTGTCGCATTTGGGGAAGAAGGTCTTGGCCAGTTTCCCTGTCCAAGCTGCTCTCCACTTCTACAATGATGACTCTAGCTCTGAGGAAGAGGATGAGGAAAATATGGAGAATGAGCTGGAGGTTCATTCACACAGTTTGGATCACAGGTCACATTCACTAAGAGAAAATATAGAGCTTGCTAGTCTTTGCTGTTTTGGAAACAAGCAGGCTTGATTGGAAGGGAAACTGACAGTACACCAGGTCACAGGGGACTTCCACAGCGAGGGTCTAATAGACCAGAGGAACCAAGCTGTTCACTCGAGACAACTACAGGAAGCCTTGAAGGGCCAGGTCACTGGCTGGATGACGCCTCTCTAAGGTGATTCTGTTTACCCCTGCTCAGTGTCAACACACCTTTAACCTGGATATGGCAATTTTCCTTGACAGTGTCCTCTGTTCTCAAGATCTTGTCATGCAACCTCAGGTTGGCCTTGTTAGTAGTAAAAAAAAAATTCTGTACTTTCTATATTTTGTATTTATAAACATGTATAATGTGTGTGTAATAAATCAGTGGACAGTTGCTGTGTAAATGGTTTGCTGTCTCAAGAATGTATGTTAACATGACTGTTATGTGCTTCGCTAATGAGGGAATATATTGGTATGAAAGGGCAGTTAATGTAGGCTCTGATAACAATTATGATACCAGTTATGATTTTACCTTTGAAAATCATGTCTTGACATTTGGTACTTGTTTATAGGGCTCACATTTGTCAAAATAATCAGGGTCAACCATGATGGATATTCTGACTTCTAACATATTGTGAAGATACCCAAATCGTTTCAATGAATAAATAATTTGTACCTAAAACAAAATGACCCCTATTTTCTCCTAAATGCTTATGAATCAACCAAGGATATTTGTATTGTAAAACATTTCTTGAACATATTGGAAATATATAAAAACAAAACATATGCAAGAACATTAATATCAACGATAAGGCGGTGCTGTAATTGGCACACTTATAACCCATGGACAGTTTGAGAGATACAATTAGGCACATGTAACCAAGGATGAGTCTTACTCACCCACACATTATCTCAGACATCACTGGCAGAATTTGCACTGAACTTGGGTGAACGATGTGTGTTGTCATAGGACATTTACAAAATGACACTGACTGGCCAGAGGTGGTGGTCAATAATTGGGTGAAGGATATATTTACTTTTGTCTTTTTTAATTTGGACTGACAGTACTTTTATTTTATTAAGGTAACATGTTTTCTCCAAATGGACATTGCAGTTCAACACAATGGTAAACGGAATCAGATGACATGACAATAAAAATGCTGAAATACTTTTATAAATTATAGTTGTATGTAATTTAAATAAGCACTACCCTCAATCCTAAAAACATTCTCAGTAAAAGTTTCTTCATTTTTACTTGCCATGACTATTGAGCTGCATTAAAAAAAATCTACTTTCATTATTAGCATTCACATTAAGTCACTGTAGACAACATGAAAATGTAAATTCATAAGGTGTAAAAAGTATGTATGCACCAGTTTTGGAAGAGCTAAATGACCAGATAAACAGAGTTCATAACTAACCAGTGACCTTAATTGATACTTTACACTCTTCCTTTTTATTTAATTGATCACTGGTTAGTTTTGAATTCCTTTTACCTAGTTACTTAAATCTTACTTAATTAGATACTTCCCTGAAGTGGTGAACACAGCTGAACCCAGAGTATTTTGTACTTTTTACACCTCTTTTCATAACTGAACACTTGGAGTGTGTTCTGGGTATTGTTCTCCTGAGACACAGCCCCAAACAAGACACATTTCAAACTGTGGAAACTTATTTTGATAATACAAAATTCAGGCCTTTAAATTATCTTGTTACAATGTACATTGAACTATAGATGAGGTTAATGAGATATTTAAGACAAAATACCCAAAAGTAGTTTAAATGGGGATTTCAAATACATGAAACCGAAATACTACCGATCTTTGATGACCTTTTGATTAACCTGTCAAAATCTAGGTCTTATGGCCACTGAAGTCTCCGTGAACCTCTCTTACAAGCCAGTAGAAAATCACGCTATGGAAAGAGACAGACCCAATCAATCCTTACAATCAAAAAGAGAATAGATGATGAACAGGGACACAGAATATCAAACAATGTAAATACACACAATCTGAGAACATAATACATCTCACAAAATATCTCACATGAAACATATCCTTATTTTATTGGCAGAGAACTTAAAACATTGAATCCATAAGATGACCAAGGATATGATGTTATGGGATCTTGTAAACGTCATTGTCCACCGTTATAACTTTTGAAAGAAAACAATTGGAAATAAGTTGGTTTGGTCACTCACAAATAATTCCTGATGACACAAGTCCAGTGATCAAAGCCTAGGTTGAGGGTGAGCCTGGGGGCAAATTTAGTCCTCAACCAAGCTCCCAACACACAAAGTGAACGGTAGTGGGCTCTCCATCATCAGATCCAGCTTGGTTTACAAGCAGGGCAGCAGGACCTGATAGTCCTCCAGAGGTTAAACACTGGCCAGACATCTGATCCCAACCTTTTGTTTGTTTATGATGGTTTATCTGGGCAGCCTCGCTGAGATGCACGCCCGACCTGTCCGGTCAGCCGTCTGGGACAGTCTAATGCTGGGGGGGGTCGTCAGACCCCTGTGGGGGGCCTGATCAGGTGGTCAGCAGACTGATTGAGGAGGCTCAGCGAAATCCTGGAGATGAAGAGATAAGGTGACCATTTCACTTGCAGTCTGAGTCAGGAGGTTATAAACCAAACTGCATATCTTACCTCAACTGAACAGAGGACATTATAGAAGCATGAGCACAATGCTTGGCCCAATGCAGCCCAGAGGTATCATGAAATCAAATAGAGAACCCGATGCATTTTAACAGTTAGTTGAAAGGGCCATGTTAACAGATTATCACAAGAGGTTTAAGAGCAGGAGGTGACTGAGCTGCTATGGTCAGGTCACCTGGGTGCCCAGGGTTCATCTGCAAGTCAGATCTTTGTCCTGTCACATGGAGGTGATGGAAAAGGTATATCTAAAACCTCAGCAAACTCTCGTAGTGAGGAGAGATGCAGTTATGGGGGATAAAATTGCCCTCTGTGTGCCCCAAGCCTTCAAATAGTCCACTGGCTTAATGCAGAGGGTGAATAATTTATATATATATATATATATATATATATATATATATATATATATATATGTTATCAGATCAATTACATTTCATGTATAATAATACATGTTCAAATGAAATAAAAATGAAATACAAATCAGAAGCATGACACCTGTTGTATATAGAAGAGTTATCCAGGAAGATTTTATGCAATCTGGTATTGAAAACAAACATAGTACAGTAAAATGTTTTTCTACTGCAAAATCATCAGCATAACGGTTCATTAGTATCTTCATTTGAGTTTACACTAGAGGATTTTAGACAGACAATATTGGGAGTGAAAAAGAGAAGAATTGGTCACATGAACATTTTAGGAGACTTATGAATTCAGTCCCAAATTATTAACATACTCAAACAAAATAAAAAATGAAATAACAAAGGAAAACAGCTTTTTAAAAACAGCTTTCTTGCACTATAAAATGTCTTGTTTTGGTCTCATTTATCAACCATGGGAATTTAAATCTAATTACTGGGATCTTTCCAATGGAATTCAACACATTTTTATATTTCCATCAATCAATTCCATAATATATTTCTGCACTCATGGATGAGTGTTCTAACCCTGCCTGGAAACCTGCCATAATTCAGCTTTTATGGCTGTGATTTGAAAAAAATGAAATGTCCAAGGCAGCCATTTCCAAATAATTTCTGAATCTTTTTAGAACAGGGCATCCTCAAAAACTGAGTATCTGGGCAAGATGGCAACCAAGATGCCTATGACATCTCTAAAGGAGGTGGAGTCATTGCAACAATAGCCTGGGTGCTTCACAAAAGTAGCCTTCATGGGAAAGTCGCAAAAAGAAACTTATCAAATCTTTGAGAATTTTCCAGAAGGCATGTGTGTGACTGAGACTAAGTGGAAGATTCTATGGGCTAAACATTTTTTGGACGCTAACACTAAGTGTTTGGTGCAAGGCTAACATTGCACATCCTCTTAAATACACCATTCCTACCATGAAGCTTGGTGGTGGAAGCATCGTTCTGTGGGGATACATCTCAGAGGCAGGGACTGGTAGACTAATCAGGATTGAGGGAAGGTTTAACAGAGCAAAATACAGAGGTGCTTGAAGAAAACCTAATCCAACTGGAGTGAAGATTCATATTTCAGCACGACAATGGCCCTAAGCACACAGACGATACAATGCTGGAGTGGCTTTAATGTCTGTGAATGTCCTTATGTGGTCCAGTCAAAGCCTGGAATGAGTTAAAATGTGGAATGAGTTAAAAATTGCTTTAGCGAAAAAAGGGCAAATGGACTCATGGCTGTAATTTCTGCCCAAGGTACCGCTCCCAAATAAGGGGCTGAATACTTTAGCAATCGATTATTGTCTGTTATTATTATTGTATATTTAATAATTTCAAACAATTTGGAGACTTAATTTTCTAAATCAGTGACAATAACTCCAAATGAAATACATTTTGAGTCTGATGGGAATAAAGGGAGAATTTGTGGAAAATGTCTTCTTCTGATGTACATTTATTTTAGTACTTTGATTAGTCCTTCAGAGCCGAATGCACTAAGAATGACAATAGCTGTGTCTTCCATGGTCAATGTCTTTTCCTTCTCTGTATTCAGGCATACTGTGATGAATGGAACGTCGGGTGAGCAAGGCTCTGTGTGGAAGACCAGGCCTTGGGCCTAGCACTATTCACTGGAAGTATCCCTTTTAGGCGGAAGGTCTCAATGGCAGCTGGGGGCTCCTGTTCCATTTATTGTAAAGATGAACAGGACTCTATTCCTTATTGGGAAAGCCGAGTTAGCAAAAATACCTATTGTAACAAGCCTCAGCTGTCGTGTGTGAGTTTTCACCAAGTTGTCTGGGCAATCAACATTGTACGACCTATGTCTGCTGGATCTATGTCTGTGTGCAACCTCGCATTCCCTAGGCTACATCATGGTGGCAGCTATTCCTTGTAGGTGCATTCATCAAGAGCTAATGGCGTCATCTGTACAGCTGGGAAGGAATACGTTTGAACCCCAGCAATGTCAAATCAGAATAACTGTCATGACATGGTTTGTCATGATACTTATATATGATTAAATCTGAAATAGTTAACTGTTCTACTAACGACTGAAGAGAGCCACTGTACAAGTGCAAACCCTGGCTACAGATTCTTTTAAACATTAACAGCTAATTCAAGCAGTCGGTGAGTAAATGAGTCCATAATGCCTAACAGTTAGACCATCTGATCAGTAACCAAAAGTTGTCTAGACCTCAGAGCCGGCCAGGTGAAATATTGGTTGTTTTATAAGTTAGCAATACAGTTAACCCTAATTACACCTGAAAGCTGATTGGGTGTCTGCTAAATGAAGAAAGACATACGTTTTTAATGTCTATCCCCTGCCTTGGAATAGATTATACAAATGAAAAATGTGACATTGTGCTCCACAAGCGCAGCAATAATGTAGCTTACTTCGTGGCTGGGGGAATGAGGTATGGACCAATGGTGATGTTTGTAGTGGAAATAAACCAGCCATGTCAGAGAAAGAGATACTGAATATGATTACAAATAGGCCTAAATAACTTAAGTAGGCTGCAACCCAACAACATTCAGATAATGTGCTATGCAATGTCTTTACAAACAGCCAGAACAATTAGTCTATCAACATCTTAAAAAGGTTTTTATTGCCAATATTACAATCCCAATTGGTTTACTCAGTTTCACCCTAACTAATGTTTGCTTACAGAACAATTATTCAACAACTAGATTCTGAACACATGTTCTGAAGTTTGCATGTACAGAAATACCAAACTTAGTGGGAAAATAGTTTTTGCACATTTCATTGCACACAAAAAACATAAATCAGGCCCCGGTTATCCCAGGACTAAATCCATCCTTGATTAAAAGGAGTTTGATAGGGTGTAATGTTGGACATATACTACATAAAAATGTTTTTTTTTTCTGCTGTGCATACTGAAAACATTGCACCTTAAGTCAGTATCCTCACTGCTGCCATACTTCCTTATTCTGTATTACCCTTCCAATGGGAAGGTGACATGTCATTGTCACTGAGGTGATGAATAGAACATTCTGTTAACGTCACTGATTGAGACATCCTTTAATCTAGGTATGGCCCTCTTCTGGCAGTCAACCATCCGCTGACCTCTGGCATATACATCTGTTCAAGACAAAAACATATGATATTGGTTGCAGTAGAGGTTTTGAAAAACATTATACAACCAAATAAGACATCAGACATGCTACAAACTCATTAAATGTGTGGGCAATTAATACTGTGGGGGGTTAGTTTGTCTTGTAATACACAATATAGGGTATTCTGTCCATTTGGTCAGGACTATAACTGAAACATCTTGGTCCATCGCAATGTCAAAATAATTTCATTGTGCAGGATGGCGCTGTGTTGTTCGGTGCATTTGGCAAATAAACCTTGAAACTTGACACCAAAAAAAATCTGATTTCCATGTTCACATCAGAAAAGTATTTCTAAAACAAATGGAGGAACAAAATAACCTGATCACTGATTTAAGTTAGCATGAAAAGCATGCTAACTAAGCATGTTAACTTTGCCTTTAAAAAACATTAAAGGCAAAGAGAAAAAACCTGAAATGTCATGTCATTTTGCCCCCACAGTCAGTGTCCAGATGCCTGTTCCATACCTGTTATGTTGTCCACTGAGCATAGTGGAGCCGTGTTAATCATGTTGACACCAAACAACATCACTACACAGACTACAACTGCAGCCAGTAGATAAACTGGCACACCAATAGCCCAGTACCTACAGAGACAGCAGAAATGAAAACAGAAACTATGGACTACCACAGGATAATTAAGTCACAAGCAAAAAAATAAATAAATCAATTTGAGATTCGAGTCTCAAGACACACATTTTCTATTTTCCAAACATGTTCTGTGAATACACTTACTTTTGAGGCCAGTATGTAAGCCCTATTGAATGAAGCCATTCCTCTGGAACATAGGCCCACACCAAATACAAAACTATGAATTGAGCAGAAATGGGTCAAGCATTTTATTAAACAGTAAGTCAAACTGACACTACATTTGATAGCAATTGGGACATTTTATGTAGCCAACATTGAAAACTGTGACACAGAGAAGTCATTAAATGCTCCCATACAACAGTCAGTGTGAACAGACTAAACATATAGTACACCCAATTGTTACTTACAAAAGCCAAATTGTGAGCCAAGGAACAAAACAAAACCGTAGATAGCCCGTTCTGGCAGGGGGGAGGGAGAATTTTCAACCATGGTCTAATTCCACAGAAAAGAGGGCGATGGAGATTTGACATACACAAAGAAACATAGGCAGCTGAAAATACTTAATTGTAAAAGGCTATACAATATGCATCACTAGATACATCCACCACATCGTCAGCCTGCTTCGTTCGACGGTAGCTTAATGCAATTTCAAAGGAACTCAGCCTCTTATTAGCGTCATGCTGGCAACATTAGAGATTCAGTAGCAACAATAAGACTTCCGGTTTTCGCAAAATGACTTCAAAATAAAAGTCAGCAGTAAAACGCGAAATTAATCATATTAAATTGATCTATTTTGCCACTTTGCTTAGTGTATACTGTAAACATATAGATAATAAAAGGAATATCTACATTCACAAAGGATTACTAATATTCTTAGGTGGAGCACATTGAGAAATGGCGATGGAGTAAACTATTGTTGTTAACATTTCATATTTAAAAAATGAGTTGATGATGTAATTCTTGTTACTTTGCTGGTGTTCATTGATTATGTATTGGCTCTTTGAGCTAAATCCAGCAACATTATACATTCCACCTCCTCCTCCATTGCAACACATTATAATATACTGTACACATCATAAAGCAAAATCTATTCTATACGTCACAGTGAATCTATTGTAGGAAATGTTCAGGAGAGTGTCTACTAACAAAATAACATGAGTTTTGGATGGGAAATGTGTGCTACATCCAGCAACACAATATTTTCCACACCCTCTACAGCACCCAAGTCAAAACCATATAATATACTGTATATGCATATGGGATGCATATTGCACTATACAGAAAGCAGTATTCTATACACCGCAGTGGATGTATTGTATGAACTGTTCAGGAGACTGTACAGAGTGATTATATGCAAAAAAAATCAAGGGGCACTATGTATTTGCATTGGCCACAATGTAACTGATTTCTTAGATTGAATGTGGAGCAGGTCATTTGCTAAAATGTTGGCAGGTAGAATTTCCTGAATAAAATCTTCAACTATATCCTTTACACAACTGTAATGAAGTTGTTGGTGAACAATGGATTGTGAAAACATGGTTGAATTCAATGCTTCTAACTAGGAAGTGGCCTTATTAAAGTGACAAGAAGGTTTCACTTGATCAGCTTTTTGCACTTAATCTCTTATTGCATTTTTGAAATGCTGATGTAGTATTTAGAAAAATCTAAATGGGTAACGCTTCATAAAGTGTATGGTTGGAGAAGTATTCATACTGTGGAATCGTAGAAATATCTGATTCTGAATCATGTAGGACATCACTACAATTGATTTGTGTCTGAAGCTCATTTGCTACTTCATAGAAATACACCAATCAGCCATAACATTATGACCACCTGCCTGATATTGTGTAGGTCCTCCTTTTGCCACCAAAACAGCCTTAAACCATCCAGGTATGGACTCCACTAGATCTGTGAAGGTGTGTTGTGGTATCTGGCACCAAGATGTTAGCAGCAGACCCTTTAAGTCCTATAAGTTGCGAGGTTGGGCCTCCATGGATAGGACCTGTTTGTCCACCACAAATGCTCGATTGGATTGAGATCTGGGGAATTTGGAGTCCAAGTCAACACCTTGAACTCATTGTTGTGTTCCTCAAACCATTCCTGAACTATTTTTGCTTTGTGGCAGGGCACATTATCCTGCTGAAAGAGGCCAATGCCCTCAGGGAATACCGTTGCCATGAAAGGGTGTGAAACAATGCATAGGTAGGTGGTACGTGTCAAAGTAACATCCACATGAATGGCAGGACCCAAGGTTTCACCGAAGAACATTGCCCAAAGCATCACACTGCCTCCGCCGGCTTGCCTTCTTCCCATAGTGCATTCTGGTGCCATGTGTTCTCCAGGTAAGCGCACACATGCACCCAGCCATTAATGTGATGTAAAAGGAAACGTGATTCATCAGACCAGGCCACCTTCGTCCATTGTGCCGTGGTCCAGTTCTGATGCTCAAGTGCCCATTGCAGGCGCTTTCGGCTGTGGACAGGGAACAGCATGGGCACCCTGACTGGTCTGCGGCTACGTAGCCCCATACGCAACAAACTACAATGCACTGTGTGTTCTGACACCTTTCTATCAGTACCAGCATTAACTTTTCAGCAATTTGAGCTACAGTAACTTGTCTGTTAAAACAGACCACACGAGCCAGCCTTCGCTCCCCATGTACATCAATAAACCTTGGCCGCTCATGACCCTGTCGCCGGTTCACCGCTTTTCCTTCCTTGGACCACTTTTGATAGGTACTGACCACTGCAAACCAGGAACACCCCACAAGGGCTGTAGTTTTAGAGATGCTCTGACCTAGTTGTCTAGTCATCACAATTTGGCCTTTGACCCTTACGCTTGCCCATTTTTCCTGCTTCTAACGCATCAACTTTGAGGACAGAATGTTCACTTGCTGCCTAATATATCCCACCCACTGACAAGTGCCATGATAATGAGATTATCAGTGTTATTCACTTCACCTGTCAGTGGTCATAATGTTATGGCTGATCAGTGTATCCCCTTCTGTACTTATGCAACCTCTTCCCTATTCCTGCCAACAGAAATGTGTACGTCATCAGCTCAAATATTAAAAGTGTCAAAATCCAGCATGGACCAGAAAAGACCCCTGTAGGTTTTTTACCCGAATGACATATCACAGAGATCAATCTGTACATCTCCTTCTTGTTGCCAACAACTGGGACTTCAATTGAATGGGAGTGAAGAACTGAGTTTCTGTTAATTGTAAAGCTGTCTGCTAGACAGGGCACAAACAACACAATAATATCTGGTGTGGTGTTCCAAACAATTTGTCTAATCAATACACCATCATACTGACTGCATTTCTTGGGTACCCCCCCCCCCCCCCCCCCGGTGATTAGTTGTCTGAAGAGAATATCAAGCGATGATGTGTCTGTATTAAGTCCAAGCTGAAAATACGAGTTCAAGTAATGCTCATTGTGTGAGATGCTGTTTTTGCACATATGATGCAATATGTATTTCATATCCATTGAGTTACATTGTGGCCAACGGTATAGGCGGAATAAAATGCTAGCAACAATTGCAAATACATAGTGCCCCTTGGTTTTCCAGCATACTTTTAATATACAGACTCTCCTGAACACTTCCAACAATACATTCACTATGGTTTATAGAATAATTTTTGCTCTATGATGCAAAATGAATCCCATGTACAGTATATTATAATGTGTTGCAATGGGAGAGGAAGAAATGGAAATGATAGTGTTGCTGGATTTAGCACAAAGAGCCAATATAAAACAAATGAAAACCAGCAAATTAACGATTTTTTTTAATATGTAGATATTCCTTTTATTATCTAAATCTTTACAATATACAGTAATCAAAGCGGCAAAATAGATTAATTTAATACTATTAATATCGCGTTTTACCGCGGACCTTTATTTTGAAGACAAAATCCGAAAACCGGAAGCCTTATTGTTTCTACGCAATCTCTAATGTGGCCCGCATGACGTTACTACGCTAATCCCTGGCCGACGCCGTTTGGCACAGGCAAACAGGCATTTCTGATTACTATTTTGTTCCTTATATGGTCCTTATACTGCCACCTACTGTTGTTACCTAATCCTGGAGGGGTTTTCAAACTAGTGTCTTCTGTGATTCATGGGACAGCTGTCCCAATAATTTGCTATATTCAGAGTTTGGATTTAAAATCTAACACTTACTATGAGGTTCAAGTATACATGAAGTAACTTTTTTTTTATTGACAGGCCAATTCTTCCTACTTTTTGTCCCTGATAAACTCCCTAGTTGCTATGGGAGTACATTTGGGTTCAATATCTTGCTGTTTCATAAAACACCACTGAATGGGTTTTGAGTATATACAGTAAGTTTTCTTTCAGTAAAAGAGTATTGGTCCACTGTCACAATAAACCTTTAATTTTGCCACTACATTCAGAACTTACATAATCAATTAATTAAGATATAAGGCAGTTTCAGACATAATATTTATTTCAAAGGTTTTCCTCTTGCCTTTATGTTGGTACATATTAATCTTTGTATCATGTGTCCACAATACTTTTTCATAACTCTGCAAGCTCTTTTGGGTACTGCAACCTGAAAACCCTTTTTATTTTTTTGTAAGAAATGTTCAGTCATCTATTGTAAAGGTATTTTTCATCCTACTAGGGCTTTTGCATAGTTCACCAGTGCTTTCCCTTACTGATGTTTTAAACTGTTGGTTTTGATTATCCTAATGTTGTGGCTAATGTTGGCAGACACCAATAGCAAACTCCAAAGGCAAACACAAAGCCTCAAAGGAAGATTAGACATTGATACCTCACTAAAGCCTGCACATATGTGACAATACACACCTGACTAACCAGAAACACCTTTCAAGCCAATTGTCCTAATATTCTTTATTCCCTGGGGGACTATAAAGTGATATAATATCTTAATTGTGAAACCAATATACAAATACTTTTTATTTTGATTAAAATGCAAAATAGTTAAACCACACATTAAAATAAATTAAACATATGTTCAATGGTCTGGAATACAATCAGTTACAAAGGTAACTATTCTCTACTCTTTAATTTTACAAAGCAGGTTCTAATAACCCAGAGGTCTGCCAACATCCATACATTTCACTGCTAAAATAATATCCAGTACATGACATTATAAAGCTTTTATAAAGCATTATAAAGTTTTTGTGGAGGCAAAAACTTGGGCCAGGGAGGAGTTCGGTGAGGCCATGGAGAAGGACTATCGGCTGGCCTCGAAGAGATTCTGGCAAACCGTCCGGTGCCTCAGGAGAGGGAAACAGTGCCCTACCAACGCTGTTTACAGTAGAGGTGGGCAGCTGTTGACCTCAACTGGGGATGTCGTCAGGCGGTGGAAGGAGTACTTCGAGGATCTCCTCAATCCCGCCGTCACGTCCTCCATTGAGGAAGCAGAGGATGAGGGCTCAGAGGTGGACTCGTCCATCACCCGGGCTGAAGTCAGAGAGGTGGTCAAGAAACTCCTCGGTGGCAAGGCACCGGGGGTGGATGAGATCCACCCTGAGTACCTCATGTCTCTGGATGTTGTGGGGCTGTGGGGCTGTCTTGGTTGTACGACCGAAGCAGGAGCTTGGTCCGCATTGCAGGCAGTAAGTCAGACTTGTTCCCAGTGCATGTTGGACTCCGGCAGGGCTGCGCTTTGTCGCTGGTTCTGTTCGTAATTTTTATGGACAGAATTTCTAGGCACAGCCAGGGGCCGGAGGGTGTCAGGTTTGGGGACCACACGATTTTGTCTCTGCTCTTTGTGTATGATGTTGTCGTGTTGGCACCTTCAAGCCAAGACCTTCAGCATGCACTGGGACGGTTTGCAGCCGAGTGTGAAGCGGTGGGAATGAGAATCAGTGCCTCCAAATCCGAGCCCATGGTCCTCAGTCGGAAAAGGTGGCTTGCCCACTTCAGGTTGGTGGAGAGTGCCTGCCTCAAGTGGAGAAGTTTAAGTATCAAGGGGTCTTGTTCACGAGTGAGGGAAGGATGGAACGGGAGATTGACAGACGGATCGGTGCAGCTTCTGCAGTAATGCGGTTGATGTATCAGTCTGTCGTGGTGAAGAAAGAGCTGAGCCGCAAGGCGAAGCTCTCGATTTACCAGTCAATCTACGTTCCTACTCTCACCTATGGTCATGAGCTTTGGGTTATGACCGAAAGGACAAGATCCCGGGTACAGGCGGCTGAAATGAGCTTTCTCCGCAGGGTGGCTGGGCGATCCCTTAGAGATAGGGTGAGAAGCTCAGTCACCCGGGAGGAGCTCAGAGTAGAGCCGCTGCTCCTCCACATCGAGAGGGGTCAGCTGGGGTGGCTTGGGCATCTGTTTCGGATGCCTCCGGAACGCCTTCCTGGGAAGGTGTTCCGGGCCCGTCCCACCGGGAGGAGACCCCGGGGAAGACCTAGGACACGCTGGAGGGACTATGTCTCCCGGCTGGCCTGGGAACGTCTCGGTGTCCCCATGGAAGAGCTGGAGGAAGTGTTTTCTTTGCATAGGTTGCAACAAACTCTCTGTGTTCTCACCCTGGCAGAGGGCGTTTCCATCAGAGGAGATGCATTAATATCTGTTGTCGGTCTGACGAGCCCATTCCCCATTCACCATGCTCAAGAAGCGTCCCCAGAAACAGTTCTCCTTCTCAAACTTGCAGTGTAGGCAGAGAATGGAGTAAGAAGGAGAGTTAATATTTTGCTCATGAGGGAACACTTAGCTATTCATCACACACAAGGAAGTTATTTAACATTTTGTTGTAGTAATGGAAAGGAGAAAATGCAAAAAGAAATAAAGCATACTATAAACTCATATGAAGCCAACATTCTGCTTTTGAAGGAGTTCAAAAAAAAGACTTCAGGGCCGCTGTGTAATTTGACAACCTCTACCTTCAGGGCTACTTTGGTGTGGTTCAGTAACACTGTCACTTGGACTGTGGTGGCCTCCAGGAACAGGCTGTCTGCAGAGTAACCCCCCCCACCAAAAACAACACAGAGGCAAAAGAGTGAGGACACCTCCTAAAAGTATTTTAGGTTATGCAATAATGCTACACTTGCCATTCTCATTGCAGCACTGCATTCCCTTGACTTGGCTGCCCATTGCCAGCAGGGCCTGGGAGACACGTCATGTTACTCTATGGGAGATTGTTGCTCCACTCAGACATTTAGGTGAACGGGAAAATGGCCTGGTCATTACCAGAACTGCCTGGCCTGCGCTGCATTCATTGCCCATGCGGCCATCAGCTCATTAGGAGTCCAGTAGCTTCTGCTTGATGACATCCAGGGCCTTGTCCAACGCAGCCTCCTGCACCTGGGCATCAAACTCCTTCATGCACTGCAAGGCCTTCCCAGCCATGGCAAGCATGTCTAAACAAAAACACAAGGGTACAGCATAACCTCTAAAAATCACCTATAGACATTTTGTTTGGGGGGAACCAATGTAAACACATTGACTTTAGAATTGGGAGACGTTCAGAATAGGGAGAATTTCCTGGATTTCTTTGGTCACACTTACTAATGCAATCAGAGTCTCCCTGTTTGATATGTCCATGCTCTACCCCATTGGTTAGCTTGTTGCTGACATGAGATTTTACTCGAACTCCACTCACACACAGTGCCAGCATGCACAGAGAGGACTGGTAGTAATTAGACAGAGGACGATTGCTCACTGCAAAATAGAAAGATGGACAATCAAACAAAACCAAGCAACATTAGTCTTGTCCCCTATAAATACTGCACCCTACCCTTGGACTAATTGAGATAGTGTGTGAATTACAAATTTGGTGATAACTACAGCCTTACCTTAAGCCAATAGGTGTAATTTTGTAAATGTGGAATCCTTAAGACAATACAGGTCATTCACCCAAGTTTCGTCAAAAGCGGCCAAGTGATGTATGTAGATTTTGTTTTTTCTTTAGCACCCCACAGGCCAATCATTGTAATTTCGAAATGCCAGTTCTCTAAGGCTGGATGCATCATTCTTTCATTCTTCCAAGTATTTTCAGAATTGTGCCTTGAGTGATCCTGAACTAAACAGCAGTAAAGTCACTTCCTCGTAATACATACGTGTCATTGCGGCCAGGAGTTAAAATCCTGGTTACTGTATATCCTCAACACCCAGGGCCACTGCATGTGGCGTTGCAAATTGGCTACCCAATGTCCGGGGTTTGATGTTTTAAGTGCCGTGTCTCTTAACGTTGTAGTGACTCCTCATGGTAGGTCAGGCGCTCAAGCTCAATTGTGTTTGTTATCAGTGGTCAATGTTTTCCTCCAATAACATGGTGGAATAGCAAGGAGTACGGCTCGGCAAGATAAGTATCAGAACACACATCTCAATCTATGACCCAATTTTTGACTCTACCAAACCTACCCAGAATTGCTGTGGAGAGGCAAGGCCATACGCAAAATTGTAGCGGGGATAAAAACAGCAGACAATTTGGAGAAAACATTTAGGGTCAGTGGAGGTGCACATTGCATGTGACGTACTTACATGTGTATTAAAGGACTGAAAACACAGTAAGGGACAGAATCCATAGTAGCCCCATTGTGGGAGACAATGGGCAAGTAGCAGCAACAGCTGACGAATAAAGAATGACAGCTAGGTTGTACAGTACACTGACAAAGAGGGTAGAGGCAGATGGTGGAGACAATGTGCTCTTTCTCCCTTTCCATCAGTCTCTTGAGAAGAGTCAGAAGGTACTCGTTCCTGTGGTTGACTGTGAAGGTCAGGGTGTTAATGTCATGGCAGGAGGCCTTTAGGGCCAGGGGGTACAGGGCCAGGCGACCCAGAACTGGCTCACCGTTTGCCAGAGAACTGAAAGCAGAGGACATGGGTGAGTATATTGGTAAAAATACTTCAATATAACCTCTGAAGTAGCAATCATTAATACTAAAAGCAGGAAATTGTACTAAATATATAAATGTATTATACAGAACAATGTTTAGACAATGATGTACAGTACCAGTTAAAAAGGTTTAATGGGTAAGTGTCCAGAGTATTGCCTGGTATTATATATACAGTAAGGGCCGGTTTCAGAGATAGGGATTAAGACTAGTCTAGGACCAAAAAAAATCAAGTTCAATAGAAAGCTTGTTTTTTTTTTTTGTCCTAAACTAGGCGTAATCCGTGTCTGCAAAACCAGCCCTAACTGTGCCATTAAAGGGCTTTATAAATATGATCTTTTACCTCTCAATCTCATTTGTTTTAGGTGAATTCAGATGATCTTTCTCTTTGCCAAGGTCGTGGTTAGTGGACAAACGCAGGGCCAAGTGCACACTGGGATAGGGAGATGTTCCCTGGTCCTCCAGAGAACGCAGCAGCTGCTTATTGAGTGAAAGGAGCAATTCACTACGCTCTGACCCAACAGGATCTGGAGAAAATAAGGGATGAGAAATGAAAAAAACAGTATTAAAATGTTTTGCATGAAAGCAACTTCCACTGTTACTGAAGGGATGTTCTGTTAGAGGACTATAATAATAAACCTATAGTATAGTATATAGGCCCTAAGGCCATATACATGCGGTGTCCTCAGACAATCACCGAGGTCAAAGCATTGCAAAACCACTGTTTCCTGTGGCTCAGGATTCACACAAACAAGGAAGAAACCAAAACATTAGCAACTTAATAACCGAAGGAATTTTGGGCAATTCCTTGGAACAGTCAACTTGAGCATCGACCAATAAAGTTAATCAATGAATTAAACCGTGTTCATAGTTAACTTTGATATGTTAGAGTTTGGGATTTATTTTAAATATTAATAAGTGTATAAATGACACCCATTACAATAATTGCTATTTTAAAGAGCAAAATCAACAGTAATGAATTTCAGAGTACACAGTAATAATGGAAATGTTTTCATCAAAGCAACTTTGAAATGACCAGGTGATAAAGTAGTTCATATTTACCAACTCTACCCAATGTTTACCCACTGTCTTTTCAAAAAGTTTTAGTAAATCAATATAAAATCATGCCAAGGAGACATCATCATCATCATCATTACTTTCTTCCGCTTATCCGGGGCCGGGTCGCGGGGGCAGCAGTCTAAGCAGGGATGCCCAGACTTCCCTCTCCCCAGACACTTCCTCCAGCTCTTCCGGGGGGACACCGAGGCGTTCCCAGGCCAGCCGGGAGACATAGTCCCTCCAGCGTGTCCTAGGTCTTCCCCGGGGTCTCCTCCCCGGCTCATTTCGGCCGCCTGTATCCGGGATCTTGTCCTTTCGGTCATGACCCAAAGCTCATGACCATAGGTGAGAGTAGGAACGTAGATTGACTGGTAAATCGAGAGCTTCGCCTTGCGGCTCAGCTCTTTCTTCACCACGACAGACCGATACATCGACCGCATTACTGCAGAAGCTGCACCGATCCGTCTGTCAATCTCCCGTTCCATCCTTCCCTCACTCGTGAACAGGACCCCTAGATACTTAAACTCCTCCACTTGAGGCAGGCACTCTCCACCAACCTGAAGTGGGCAAGCCACCCTTTTCCGACTGAGGACCATGGCCTCGGATTTGGAGGTACTGATTTTCATCCCCACCGCTTCACACTCGGCTGCAAACCGTCCAAGTGCATGCTGAAGGTCCTGGCTTGAAGGGGCCAACACGACAACATCATCCGCAAAGAGAAGAGACGAAATCGTGTGGTCCCCAAACCTGACACCCTCCGGCCCCTGGCTGCGCCTAGAAATTCTGTCCATAAAAATTACGAACAGAACCGGTGACAAAGGGCAGCCCTGCCGGAGTCCAACATGCACAGGGAACAAGTCCGACTTACTGCCGGCAATGCGGACCAAGCTCCTGCTTCGGTCGTACAGGGACCTGACAGCCCTTAGCAAGGGACCCAGGACCCCATATTCCCGAAGCACCCTCCACAGGATGCCGCGAGGGACACAGTCGAATGCCTTCTCCAAATCCACAAAACACATGTGGATTGGTTGGGCAAACTCCCATGAACCCTCCATCACCCTGTAGAGGGTATAGAGCTGGTCCAGTGTTCCACGGCCTGGACGAAAACCACACTGTTCCTCCTGAATCCGAGGTTCTACTATCGGCCGTATTCTCCTCTCCAGAACCCTGGCATAGACTTTCCCGGGGAGGCTGAGAAGTGTGATCCCCCTATAGTTGGAACACACCCTCCGGTCCCCCTTCTTAAAAAGAGGGATCACCACCCCGGTCTGCCATCCCAGAGGCACTTTCCCCGACTGCCACGCGATGTTGCACAGGCGTGTCAACCAAGACAGCCCCACAACATCCAGAGACTTGAGGTACTCAGGGCGGATCTCATCCACCCCCGGTGCCTTGCCACCGAGGAGTTTCTTAACCACCTCTGTGACTTCAGCCCGGGTGATGGACGAGTCCACCTCTGAGCCCTCATCCTCTGCTTCCTCAATGGAAGACGTGACGGCGGGATTGAGGAGATCCTCGAAGTACTCCTTCCACCGCCCGACGACATCCCCAGTTGAGGTCAACAGCTGCCCACCTCTACTGTAAACAGCGTTGGTAGGGCACTGTTTCCCTCTCCTGAGGCGCCGGATGGTTTGCCAGAATCTTTTCGAGGCCAGCCGATAGTCCTTCTCCATGGCCTCACCGAACTCCTCCCAGGCCCGAGTTTTTGCCTCCACAACCACCCGGGCTGCAGTCCGCTTGGCCTGTCGGTACCCGTCAGCTGCCTCAGGAGTCCCACAAGCCAACCAGGCCTGATAGGACTCCTTCTTCAGCTTGACGGCATCCCTTACTTCCGGTGTCCACCACCGGGTTCGGGGATTGCCGCCTCGACAGGCACCGGAGACCTTACGGCCACAGCTCTGAGCGGCCGCTTCGACAATGGCGGTGGAGAACATGGTCCACTCGGACTCAATATCTCCAACCTCCCTCGGGATCCAGTCGAAGCTCTGCCGGAGGTGGGAGTTAAAGATCTCTCTGACAGGAGACTCGGCCAGACGTTCCCAGCAGACCCTTACAGTACGCTTGGGCCTGCCGAGTCTGTCCAGCTTCCTCCCCCGCCATCGGATCCAACTCACAACCAGGTGGTGATCAGTTGACAGCTCCGCCCCTCTCTTCACCCGAGTGTCCAAGACATACGGCCGCAGGTCAGATGAAACGACAACAAAGTCGATCATCGACCTGCGGCCTAGGGTGTCCTGGTGCCACGTGCACTGATGGACACCCTTATGCTTGAACATGGTGTTCGTTATGGACAAACTGTGACTAGCACAGAAGTCCAAGAACTGAACACCACTCGGGTTCAGATCAGGGGGGCCATTCCTCCCAATCACGCCCCTCCAGGTGTCACTGTCGTTGCCCACGTGGGCGTTGAAGTCCCCCAGTAGAACGATAGAGTCCCCAGTCGGAGCACTTTCCAGCACCCCTCCCAGAGACTCCAAGAAGGTCGGGTACTCTGCACTGCGGTTCGGCCCATAGGCACAAACAACAGTGAGAGACCTATCCCCGACCCGTAGGCGCAGGGAAACGACCCTCTCGTTCACCGGGGTATACTCCAACACATGGCGGCAGAGCTGGGGAGCTATAAGCAAACCCACACCAGCCCGCCGCCTCTCACCTTGGGCAACTCCAGAGTGGTGAAGAGTCCATCCTCTCTCAAGGAGTGTGGTTCCAGAGCCCAAGCCGTGCGTAGAGGTGATCCCGACTACTTCTAGTCGGAACCTCTCAACCTCACGCACAATCTCAGGCTCCTTCCCCGCCAGCGAGGTGACGTTCCACGTCCCTAGAGCTAGTTTCCGTGTCCAGGGATCGGGTTGTCTAGGCCCCCGCCTTCGACTGCCGCCCGATCCTCTCTGCACCGGCCCCTTATGGTCCCTCCTGTGGGTGGTGAGCCCACGGGAGGGCGGCCCCATGTCGCTCGTTCGGGCTGGGCCCGGCCGGGCCCCATGGGGAAAGGCCCGGCCACCAGGCGCTCGCGAACGAGCCCCAACCCCGGGCCTGGCTCCAGGGTGGGGCCCCGGCTGCGCCATGCCGGGCGACATCACAGAACACAAGTTAGTTTTCATCATTAAGGGGTTTTTTGAACCGCTCTTAGTCTGACCCGTCGCCTAGGACCTGTTTGCCTTGGGAGACCCTACCAGGGGCATATAGCCCCAGACAACATAGCTCCTAGGGTCACTCGGGTACTCAAACCCCTCCACCACGTTAAGGTGGCAGTTCAAGGGGGGGCAAGGAGACATCAAACAAGCAAATGTTCTAGTGTTCAATAGGAAATTATATTTAGCGCAGGGTTTGCTTCCAACCAGTGCCAGCAGTCCACTCACAATATACAGGACATACAGGTGCTGGTCATAAAATTTGAATATCATCAAAAAGTTGATTTATTTCAGTAATTCCATTCAAAAAGTGAAACTTGTATATTATATTCATTCATTACACACAGACTGATATATTTCAAATGTTTATTTCTTTTAATTGTGATGATTATAACTGACAACTAATGAAAATCCCAAATTCAGTATCTTAGAAAATTTGAATATTACTTAAGACCAATACAAAAAAATTTTTTTTTAGAAATGTTGGCCAACTGAAAAGTATGAACATGAAAAGTATGAGCATGTACAGCACTCAATACTTAGTTGGGGCTCCTTTTGCCTGAATTACTGCAGCAATGCGGCGTGGCATGGAGTTGATCAGTCTGTGGCACTGCTCAGGCGTTATGAGAGCCCAGGTTGCTCCGATAGTGGCCTTCAGCTCTTCTGCATTGTTGGGTCTGTAGTATTGCATCTTCCTCTTTACAATACCCCATAGATTTTCTATAGGGTTAAGGTCAGGCAAGTTTGCTGGCCAATTAAGAACAGGGATACCATGGTCCTTAAACCAGGTACTGGTAGCTTTGGCACTGTGTGCAGGTGCCAAGTCCTGTTGGAAAATGAAATCTGCACCTCCATAAAGTTGGTCAGCAGCAGGAAGCATGAAGTGCTCTAAAACTTCCTGGTAGATGGCTGCGTTGACCTTGGACCTCAGAAAACACAGTGGACCAATACCAGCAGATGACATGGCACCCCAAACCATCACTGACTGTGGAAACTTTACACTGGACTTCAGGCAACGTGGATTCTGTGCCTCTCCTCTCTTCCTCCAGACTCTGGGACCTTGATTTCCAAAGGAAATGCAAAATGTACTTTCATCAGAGAAAATAACTTTGGACCACTCAGCAGCAGTCCAATCCTTTTTGTCTTTAGCCCAGGCGAGACGCTTCTGATGCTGTGTCTTGTTCAAGAGTGGCTTGACACAAGGAATGCGACTGCTGAAACCCATTTCTTGCATATGTCTGTGCGTGGTGGTTCTTGAAGCACTGACTCCAGCTACAGTCCACTCTTTGTTAATCTCCCCCACATTTTTGAATGGGTTTTGTTTCACAATCCTCTCCAGGGTGCGGTTATCCCTACTGCTTGTACACTTTTTTCTACCACATCTTTTCCTTCCCTTCGCCTCTCAAATAATGTGCTTGTACACAGAGCTCTGTGAACAGCCAGCCTCTTTTGCAATGACCTTTTGTGTCTTGCCCTCCTTGTGCAAGGTGTCAATGGTCTTCTTTTGGACAGCTGTCAAGTCAGCAGTCTTCCACCTGATGGTGTAGCCTACAGAACTTGACTGAGAGACCATTTAAAGGCCTTTGCAGGTGTTTTGAGTTAATTAGCTGATAAGAGTGTGGCACCAGGTGTCTTCAATATTGAACCTTTTCACAATATTCAAATTTCCTGAGATACTGAATTTGGGGTTTTCATTAGTTGTCAGTTATAATCATCAAAATTAAAAGAAATAAACACTTGAAATATATCAGTCTGTGTGGAATGAATGTATACATTATACAAGTTTAACTTTTTGAATGGAATTACTGAAATAAATCAACTTTTTGATGATATTCTAATTATATGACCAGCACCTGTATATTTTGACCAACCTGAATAAGAGAAAAATAGTTTGTAATGTCATAGTTGTAATCAGTTAATGCTATAGTTTAGCTGGGGCTCTCGGCTCTTGGGATTGTAACGGTATGTGCAGAGTTGAGAAGCTCTGAGAAACTCTGCCTTCCTATCCTAAACAAATCATTTTACAGATAATTTGTCTTCTTGTAGCGGTCAAGACTTGTCACTTACCCGTAGAACTAAGTTTTTGCCAAGACTAAGTGTTTGGGAAATGAAAACACTCCTGGGACAACCTGACTTTATTTTGACTTCACTCTCATGTTCAAGTCACGGGACATGTAATTCCAGGAACTACAGGATTATCAATTTGCAACAACAAGTCCCATGAGTCCCTGTTTGCAGTTTTGCATATTTTCTAGAAGGTCAAGCATGTTATTTTACATGGCTCTTTTAGTAGCGTCATGCTGGCAACATTAGAGATTCCGTAGCAACAAAAAGACTATTGCCAGCAACAATTGCAAATAGTGCCCCTTGATTTTTTTTGCATATAATCACTCTATAGAGTCTCCTGAACATTTCCGACAATACATTCACTGCGGCATATAGAATAGTTGTTTCTGTATAGTGCATTATGTATTTCATATATATTCATTTGCATTGTGGCCAATGGAATGGGTGGAGTAAAATGCCAGCAACAATTGCAAATACACAGTGACCCTTGATTTTTTGTGTGCATATAATTACTCTATCCACTCTCCTGAATATTTCCTACAATACATTCACTGCGGCATATAAAATATTTTTTTCTGTACAGGGCAATATGTATTTCATATCCATTGAGTTACATGGTGGCCAATGGGATAGGTGAAGTAAAATGCCAGCAACATTTGCAAATACATAGTGCCCCTTGATTATTTTGCATGTAATCCCTCTATAGAGTCTCCTGAACATTTCCTACAATACATTCACTGCAGCATATAGAATAGTTTTTTCTGTACAGGGCAATATGTATTTCATATCCATTGAGTTACATTGTGGCCAATGGTATGGGCGGATTAAAATGCCAGCAACAATTGCATTGCTTTCTCTGTGGAATTTTCAGTATTTTATGAGCTATGAGGCTATATGTATTCCATATTCAGCCATTGACAATGTCTGAATTTAGCCCTTGCAACGTATTTTAATACCCACCTTTTATTGAAATTACTCTTAAATATGATCAAATGTGAATTGTTGTCAATGTTTTGAGAGGTACATTTTCTTAAACAATGAATAAACTACATTTATGTCCGTTTTGAAGTAATACGTCTCTTTTATTTAGAAAATGTCCTAATTTTCGTGACCCGGAAGTGTTTCTTTAATGTCGCCCACAATACGCTGATTGAGTGGGTCACGTATCTTTTAGCGTTGTCTGTGTACCTGCCCATACGTTTTTTCGTCTCGGTGACAAGAAATAGGTAACGATAAAAAGAACGGTTGCTGATGTTGCGGTCAATAGTTTTCATATGTATTAGTGATATAAAGGTGAGCATAGTTTGAACAAAAATAGTTTTAGAAGCTACCTATTTTTCAGCTCAACATTCTCAGGAAGTGAAAAAGCAAAGCTGGTTGGTTTGTGCGTTCCAATATTTATTGTGGACTTCACACTGCTTATTTTGTAGTTCGCAAATAAACAGAACTGCGCGCATAGTTAATAATAGCTGCCTAGGCCAGTTGAACACTAATTTTCAGGACAATGCCAGATGAGGTATGGTACTAGTCTCCTACTGGCTGTCTGACGTTTACTTCCATAGCCCGACAAAGCAGAGGCTAAATAGTAGTTAACATTAAATGGATAGCGTTATCTATCTATCTACGCCATTGTTATAAGGAAAAACATTTAACCCACTAGTTAGTTGATGTTGAAGTGAGATCAGTATGAGCGGAATTATCATACAGGTTGCAGTAATAGTATTACTTGGGAATTAGCATACCTTACGCTTGTTAGCTAGGGAACAGCTAAGTTAAAGTAGCGAGATAAATACATGTAGTAGCACCGCACCCATTAGTTATCTTTAGAAAATAGCTACTGAAGATAGTTACGATAACATTAAACATTCGTTCGTTAATACCAAATATGTTACCCTTTGTTAGGTAATATTTGGATGGTGAAGTTAATTAACTAGAGAACTCGTCTTGGCCTTGAATAACTTGTTGATGTAGTAGTTAGCCGATTCAATGCTAGTAGTTAACAATACAGTCATTGCATTGGATTCAAACATGGTTCTTGTTGTTTCAGACTTTCCAACATGTCAGATTCAGACTCTGATCCAGAGTTTGTGGACTTCGACATCAGACACGGGGCGAAATTTGTAAGTTAATAAAGCCTTGGGTAATTGCTGACGTGTATGGTAGTGTTGTACAGTTATTTTGTGAACAACTCTACTGGTCATTTTTGCTTATTTCTATGCTAGTGGTACAGCAAATCGTACACATTGCCCCTTTAAAGCTATTCTGTCTGCGTTTATCACATAGACTGTATAAATAATGGACGACGCCCTTTCGCTCTTTTCCATTGGTGAAAAATGAAGCCACCAGTGTCCTGATACGGCGCTGACATCTTGGACTTGCGTCTGCGCAGATAGCGATCTTGGGACCAGTTCTGCGCAGTAGTTATGCGCAGTAGCGAGAAGGAAGTAAAGCCGTAAAGCCGCGAAATCAACGGCCCCACCCCTGTGCCCCGCCCTCACTCTCCCTCGCAGAATGCGCATACCGTAATCAATCGCAAGTCCAAGTACAGTACAACCTTTGCTTGTTAAACCTAGACGATATGTTATAGCCTAACTTACATCATGTTTAACCTTAATTTAGAATAGGCCTAATACAAAAATAATTGGTAACTTCTAGCTAACGATCACCTGCTAGCTATTAACGAGGCTTGTTGTCTTTTAGCTAACGTTAGCTAGCCCATTACATTTATTTACTAATTAAATAGCTTATTAAACTTACCGAAAAAAATTCAAAGATCGATTGGAAATGCCAGATCGGTTAGCACAATGTACAGCAGAACAACCCATTATGTCCGTGTGAAATTATATCAATTCTAGAAATTTAGAGATTAAATGTAAAGTTCCAATCTCCTCAGTCCTCCGAAGATTCAGTGGCTCCTCGCTCAGATAGCTGTCAATCACAGCTGTGAATCAGGACGTCACACCACCGTTTTTAGAGCATTAAACAACTAACTAAAAACAAACTTATTTTAAAAACAAACTCTTGAATTTACATTAGCGTGATACAAACTACAGTAAATGACAGAAACCAGCTTCGGAAAAAATATATTTGAAGGGTAATTTAATTGTTTAGTTGGTCTCGCGTCCCATTGAATAACATGGGGAGGGCGGGGTTTATGACCTATACTGGGACCACTCACCAGGGGGCGATCGAGACGTTTTGGCTTCACTTTTCAGGGCTTGTGTGGCACGCTTGGTTTATCAGCTAACTAAACAATAAAATATATATTTTTTGCTATTGGATCAAGCCCAGACCTAAAGATGCCACTGGTTCTGTAAAGGGATCGTTCAACCTAGATTCATGTTTGGCTAAACCTGCGTTGTTCTTGTTGGAAGGCCCGTGGAGTCATTTTTCACATCAATCCATTCGCTTCTGGCCTGGAATTAGCATTATCAGCATCACCAACACTGAGGAATTCAAAGTGTCTGCCCCGATCCACAAAAGCTGCATTTCCAGCTGAGACCTACTCCAAAACCACTTCGAACTAAGACCAGTGGTGTTGTTTACCTCAAAGAACTTGTCAATGTTGTATTCCTCAAAATCATTTTAAATTTGTTGCTGAAAATCACATTTTCAACTAATCTGATACTTCCAATGTTTTCCGGTCAGTTTTGTTCACCGATCAGTGTTATTTTTTCTAGGAATGGGAAGTGTCAGCATAACTTTTGTAAACAACCACTTGGCGTTTGGTAGCTACGGATGACAGCATTGTAGTGGTTGTGTGTTGTGGCTACAGAATAGAGTTCCACAGTACCAGTTTGAAGTTACCGATTTTTTTAACGTCTGTTTCGTCAGTATGATTTTGTGGTTTGGACCGAGGTGAATTATGGCTTATGAAAAATCACTCCATGGGCCTTCAAGAACAACTCAGGATAAGCAGAATATCACACAAATATGAATCTAGGTCAAACTATCCTTAGCAGCATACTAAATATATTTTTATAATTGGATGCAGGGTAGAGCAATTATTGTAATTGGTTAATTATTGTCATGACTGGCACAGATTTAGTGATGAACTATACGTTTGCTTAAGTAAAAAAAAATAATAGTGTACGACTGAGTGGTGTCAATTTTATTGATAAATTATGCAACAAATTCTACAATAATATTATTGTCAGGATTCATACCCCATCCAGCTCAGTTCAGTGTATCAACCAACAACTTTCAACATGGCAGCTTTTGAGAAGGTGTTCATGACATAATTGGACATAGTGTGGTCATTACTGAGTGTTATATATACACAGCTTAATATTTACCTAAAAACATAGCCCCTGCTTACGTTAAAGGCTTGTAAACAATCTAGTGATTTGTTCCATTGAATCATTCATTTGAATGAAATGATGAGCAATGTATTGTCTGTGGTCCTATTGGTGTAACCAATACAAATGAAAGTAATGGCTCAAAAGATGTGCTGCTTTTACTGTATGACTAAAAATAATCTGTAGAAAGGCAAATTTCACATCCCAAATGTGCAGCTGGTCTATAGTCCACATTTGACAGGTGTTTTACTAGCTATCTTTAGTTAACATAAGCTACAGTAGCTGCATGTTTAATTAGCAGACAGTATAATTTCATTTAACAAAACGTCATAACGTTAACCACATCTTCTTCCTCAGATATATGAGAACGACAGTCCTTTTGTAGCCCTGCAACCTCCAGGTAAGTAATATAGTTAAGTCGTCACAACTTTTCTGCATCATGTGAATTATGAATCAAAAGCTCTATTCTGAAGATGGATGGCATGATACAACATTTAGCAAATGATCAGTTACTATTAAAACAGTTTATTTCAGAATTAATAAACTGCAAAGGAATAAGTTGCAAAGGAATAAGCACAATAAATCCCCCCCACAAAAAATAAATTAATTGATTTGCATTTTAATGAGTGAAATAAGTATTCAACCCCTCTGCAAAACATGACTTAGTACTTGGTGGAAAAACCCTTGTTGGCAATCAGAGGTCAGATGTTTCTTGAAGTTGGCCACCAGGTTTGCACATATCTCAGGATAGATTTTGTCCCACTCCTCTTTGCAGATCTTCTCCAAGTCATTAAGGTTTTGAGGCTGACGTTTGGCAACTCGAACCTTCAGCTCCCTCCACAGATTTTCTATGGGATTAAGTTCTGGAGACTGGCCAGGCCACTCCAGGACCTTAATGTGCTTCTTCTTGACCCACTGTGTTTTGGGTCATTGTCATGCTAGAATACCTATCCATGACCCATTTTCAGTGCCCTGGCTGAGGGAAGGAGGTTCTCACCCAAGATTTGACGTTACGTGGCCCTGTTCATCGTCCCTTTGATGCAGTGAAGTTGCGTAGTGTGTTACCAATTATTTTTTGGTGACTATGGTCCCAGCTGCCTTGAGATCATTGACAAGATCCTCCCATGTAGTTCTGGGCTGATTCCTCACCGTTCTCATGATCATTGCAAGTCCACAAGGTGAGATCTTGCATGGAGCCCCAGACCGAGGGAGACAGTTCTTTTGTGTTTCTTCCATTCGCGAATAATCGCACAAACCCTTGTCACCTTCTCACCAAGTTGCTTGGCTATGGTCTTGTAGCCCATTCCAGCTTTGTTTAGGTCTACAATCTTGTCCCTGACATCCCTGGACATCTCTTTGTGGGGAGTTTGGAATCTGATTGGTAACAAGCAGAAATTAGGAGGACTCCCTTTAAGTGTACTCCTAATCTCAGCTTGTTATCTGAATAAAAGACACCTGGGAGCCAGAAATCTTTCTGATTGAAAGGGGATGAAATACTTATTTCACTCATTAAAATGCAAATCAATTTAACATTTTTGACATGCGTTTCTCTGGATTTTCTTTGTTGTTATTCTGTTTCTCACTGTTTGAATAAACCTACCATTAAAAGTATAGGCTGATAATTTCTGTCAGAGGCAAACATACAAAATCAGCAGGGGATCAAACACCCCCCCCCCTCACTATATTGGTATGGTATGGCTAACACAACCAGTAGACAACATCTGTAGTAGTAGCCAACACCAAAGTAGCTGAATTTGCATTTGTCTACCCATACAATAAAACCTGCAGTAAACCTGCATTAATGCAATAAAGTTATTTTGGAAGCAGTCGTCACAGTGGCATGACTGAGTTTTGTGGATTTTCCATATAATGTATTCACATTATAACAGCAGTGTTGTGGCTGTGTGTGAACGGTCAGAAGTGCAGTCAGTTGAAAACATTCTAAAATGGGCATCAGCAGTTGATGCAAATATTTGACTGGCAATTCATATATTGACTAAAGTATCAAGATTTGGCAGTATTATTTTTTTGCCAACTCATGTTTGCATCACTTCAGGGTTGAGAGGCTATTTGTCCTGTTTATGCATACGATGTCAACTGGGGGCTCATTTATAAAACTGCATAGAATTCACAGAAAAATGTTGCGTACGAATGAAACACAGTGCTTAAGCACCAAAATATTCAGATTTATGAAAGCACGTCCCATGCTGATTTTCTTTTATAAATCACAACCTACTTGAAATTATGCGCATGTGTGCACGTGTATTGTCCCAATTAATTGATGCCCATAATTGCCTATAAATGTTCACTGTAACGCCCCAGATTAATATTAATCTAAACTGACTCCATGATTACAGTGACGGCAAATACCAACAGAAAACCTAAAAAAGGTTCTTGTAGGGGTGGTTGAACGACGGAAAAATATATTGTTTGGTGGACACTGTGTGAGCATTACAAATGCCAAAAAGGCGTTAGAGTGGCAGCATGTGGCGAACGCTGTGAATGTGACAGGCTCAGAAGGTCGGACCATCCCAGAAATGAAAAAGGTGTGGTGTGACATTAAAGTGGAGGCCAAAAAGCCCATTGCTTTACACAGTCTTTGTGCCACAGGCGGGGAAAGGGGGCACCGGAGCTCACCTCCATATGACGGTGTCATGGGTTGACCCAGGCCACCGAGCCACTACATTAGTCAATACCATGTCCGCATCACATTTGGACTTCAATGGAGTGATGATGCTTTCGATAGGTTAAAGCATATTCATTCCCACTGAGGGCCTTTATAACAACAATGAGCAGAGTCAATAGCTCCGATTACATTTGGGAAACTGGATTTTGCTGCAAATTGCACTTTTTTTACTTGCCTGTTCAACCACAGAGGAAGGATGCTTTATGTAGAGGGGCGTCAATCCAATGATATCTCTTAACACATCCGGCATAATGCAGCTGAAGGTTGGCTGAGAGATCCCTGACATGTCAACCAATTCCCTTTGAAAAGTGCCAATTGCCAGAAATCCGAGGGTTGTCACGACTTGTAGTACAGACATGGCTTGGTTTCTGCAGGTGCTTCTCTGTTAACTTGGTCCCCCTACAGCACAGAGATCCAAGATATTAGCTCTTGGTAATTGGCTCATAAGCCACACATCACTGGCCAGTAAATCTTGCTGGTCCCTGACAATTCGATCTCTACGAATTTTTCCATTCGCCAAATATTCCAACATTGCCAAAGCAGCCGTTGTGCATCATTACGCATTGCAATTGCATGCTTTTTTATACCCACCCATTTTATGGTAAAAGCCACCTAATTTCGTGACACTTTCAGGTGTGGCATTTGCACTGATTGTTCTTGATAATGACAGGGCCATTATCACATTGACAGTTATGCGCAACAAACAATGCCATGTTATCACGTGTGCATTTGTATCTGCCCGACCGAGGCAACTGCATCAGTTTAAACATAATTTGTCCTCATGTTCATCTTATTAATTTTGAGAAAGAATTACAGAACATGCTAGAAGTGTTGAATGATTACAGATACAATCAAGTATTATTCCCTATTCACCTTTACAAATATGTGGGGTGCATGAACTGATATCGCCGTTTGCATTTATCTGAAAATCCCAAAACAAAAAGGGGCACTCCAGGGGACTCTTCAATATGTGAGAGGTCTTATTTCGGAAATGTTTTCACAATTTGAAAGCGTTTCATCCTGCCATCAGTCGCAGTTTGCCCTTTCTCAATTTTTTGTGTGCGTACCCATGGGGCAAAGTGTGTGTGGAGAACTGCACATTCTTACGTGAAGTTAGTTTTTATAAATCTCAAAGCTTCTGTGGAAACTGGTGTATGCATTATTATATTATAAGTTCATAAATAAGGCCCCTGGTTTTGAGGTGGAAATTTAATGTCACATGATCTCAGCATTTATTATTTTTGCGTTCATTGTGAACGGGATTGTCCACTTTCTGAGACTATGAACGATATTCATTTAGGATGTGGGCTGAGAAACAACTTTAATGTTCTTCTGAATGACACACACATTCTTGTTTCAGATGCTATATATGAGCGATGGAATAAAATTCCTGTCAGTTTGAAAAAGAAAGCTGCCCAGTTGATGCACGTGTGTGGCTTTTGGTACCACATTCTCCTGTGTCGAGGGAATCACAACACCACACGCTGGGCTGTGCAAGTGGGCTTCATAGACTCAAAGTAAGATCCATGACCTCCCTGTCTCATTACTGCCAGTCTCAATCACAATTAGGGTTAAATGTGCCGTAGGTAATTTAGGCAGAGGATGTACTCAATAGACTTCTCACTTATTTTGCCTTTTAAACCAAAGATATGTTATGAAAGATGAATTTTGAGATGCAAAGGAATTTGAGATAGATGATTGTGACTCTTACCCTTTAACCCCAGATTCTTCAGTTTTGATTACCGTGTGTTACAGCTCAAATGTTCCCTTTTCACCTTTTCCTCATCTAGTGTCAGCAACGATTTGAGCCTGAAGAGACTGCATAGGATAGAAATTTTGGAAGCTATCCTGAGAGCAATGGATAAAGGATGTGTAGGTTTCATGTTTTTTCTTAAATAGCATTCTACAGGAAATGCAGTGTTTTATCTTAGGCTTATGTTGTTAACTTTTCTTCCTCCAGTTATTAGATGAGCAAACAAGACACATGGTCTGGATAAGTAATAAGTTTAACTTGGTAAGTTGAATGCATGTTTTTGCTTAATTGCCAAAAAAATACCTTGCAGTGCTAGGTAGTACTGTAATTCCCCGTTTATAACCCACACAGTGTATAAACCACACCGTTCATTTTATAGCTTTGTGTGCATACAAACCCGAGTATTAACCGCACCCATATATGAACTGCATTTGCCTGGATAATTATCTGTCATAGGGCGCTGCCAACATTTATTTGTTGAAGAATGAAGTCTGTTTTAAAACCCTGTAACACCAATTGTAGCATATTTGCTACATGAGTTTCTGAGACCTGTGTCGTCAAGCCATCATCTGTGAGAATGTTCACCGGTAGAAACGGCTTTTAAAATGCTAACTTGTGTATTAGCCGCACCCATGTACACTGCTCAAAAGAATTTAGGGAACACTTAAATCACACATCGGTTCTCGATGAAGGAAATATATAAAAAATCATTACCTTTACTGTACATTTTGCAGGCAGCATAACTTTCACCATGGCGTCTCCAGACTCTATCACGTATGTCATATTTGCTCAATGTGAACCTGCTCTCATCAGAAACATGCACACCAGTGGCCCATTGGAGGTAATTTTGTAGGGCTCTGGCAGTGTTCCTCCTTACACAAAGGAGCAGATAACGGTCCAGCTGCTGGGTTGATGCCCTCCTACGGCCCTGTCCAGCTCTCCTCGTGTAATGGTCCATCTCCTGGTATCTCCTCCATGCTCCTCAGACTGTACTGGGAGACACACAAATCTCCTTGCGACAGCATGTATGGATGTGCCATCCTGGAGGAGCTAGACTACCTGTGCGACCTGAAGGGGCTGTAGGTACTGCCTCATGCTACCAGTAGTGACAAGGATATTAGCAAAATACAAAACTTGAGAAGAATCAGTCAGGAAGGATTAGGAGAGAGCAATTGTCTGTGGACTGAAAAACCATTCCCTTTTTGGGGGTTGTCTTGCTGTTGCCTCTCCAGTGCACCTGTTGTCACTTATTTGCACCAAAACAGGTGACATTGATCCACAATTGCTTATGCTTCCTAACTGGACAGATGGATGTCCCTGACGTTTAAATGACTTGATGTTACACTTTGATGATTACGTTCCCTTTTTTTTTTTAGTGGTTTGTTATCCGCTTTGGGTGAAAATGTCTTCAAAATACATGTATAAGCCACGGTTTATAAACTGGAAATTACAGTATTAGCTAATCCAGTTGGGAAACTATACCATTAGTCGCAGCCTTTTCTATCATGAGTGTTACTGACTTTTTAGGGCAATGTGGTTTCTTCCTACAAGACCTGCCCTAGAGGGAATGAAACCATGATCTCCTGTTTCTTGCACTTGAATGTGAATCGTTGATTTTATCAAGTCATCCTCAACCGGATTTGCTGCAAGGTTCATCTAGCGTCAGCAAAAATTACCCCATGCAACATAAGCTTTCCATTCCCAACTATCGCTGATTTGGTGTTAGTGTCATGACAGTGTTAAGGAGTAGTTTTGGTATGGTGATGTTTTGCTGACTGAGAAATCCCATGTTGTCAGCATGTGCCGGAGGCCCTGGATGATGCAATGCGCTGGCTTGAATGGACAGGAGAGCACCGGATCAAGCAGCGGGTTCAGGAGCTGGGCCCCAGCAGGAACTGCTTTGCTGCCCTTCAGTTCATCTTCACGGAGTGTAAGAACCACCATAGAGTCAGGTGGTGTCCCTGTGCTTTTCACTTGGTGCCTGGTGATATACTGTGTTTGAGCCTCAGATGTACTCTATGTATTCTCTACCACCATCTCACTTGAATTATTAGTCCACTCATTCCCAAGAATCCTAGGAACATATGGTAGGTAACTCAAATGTTCCTAGGAGAGATCAGATGTTTTTTCATATTCTAGTAAGTTGGTTAGTATGGAATGGGTCTGAATATGAACATCATCAACGTCTTTCCCACCAGATGCTCACTATACCCAGGCCATGGGTGCTAACAGGAAAAAACTTATGTCTGAGCTTGCAAAGGGCCCTGACCAATGTTCTAATGAGGTAAGAGAAACTCTGTATTTTATCATATAGCTTTATCTGTTAGTGTTTTGTACAGGCTTTTGTTAGCGGCCTGTTTCTCGTCGTCATTGTATTATGTTTTTCCTTAGAAGTTACATTATAGCTAGTTTCAAACGAACCTTTCGGTTCATCAGCTGCTGTGGCAGGTAGGTTGAAGTGGTAATGGTACCAACAGCCTCTGCTGTGTGTATTTCCTGCTGTGTTGCCTCTGCCTAGCTTGAATCTGATGATACTGTTGTACACTTGCTGTTGCAAAGCCACCAAGCATGTGAACAATCGGGGTGGGGTCTTGCACAGGGATTTTATCATTCTACGCTCTCTGGGAATTGAAGCCATGAATCCCTTTTACATTTGTCCAGTTTTTCCTATGAATTGAATATGGCCATGCAAGTGATCTTGTCTAACTCCATTGGTTAAGCATTGCGGTTGTATTGTCTGGATTGTGAGTTTGCATACTTATGTGGTCCTGGGTTTTGTCCTCTTGCTATTGAATGCTTTTGGCAAGCTCGTCATTGAAACTGGGAATTTGTTCTCTGTTGAATTGCAGAGCTAAATCATGGTAAAATATATAAGGGCCACTCATTAACACTTAAAACAATTTAGGGGAGTTCTTGTGCTCGTGACTAATTGATTACATGCTGGGCAGCTGAGAGTCGAGGGTGGCCTGTTTTGGATGTCAGTTGGCCTAATAAGCTTTGCTAACGTGGCTAGGAACATTGGCATTGATTTGAAACGTGCCTGAAACAAGTACTTTAGTGTTCAGGACCTGTTATCAGAATTTTTTCCAATTTTTTAACTTGGTGTTAATGTTGAAAATCACGAATACATTTACTTTTGTTAACCATGCCTGGGCTACCCAACAGAAAGCATTATCCGGGAAGGTCTCAACAACTGTCCTGATTCTGCTGTCAACACTTGCTCCCTAACATACATCATTATTTTGTTTGTCAGGCATGTCTATATATCCCTGCCTTGTAGCGGTGGATGGTATGGATGTTTTAAATATGCAAACGGCAGAATTCATTATGATTTTAGAATTCCTATTTGAATACTAAATTATTTTGTTAGCTTTTATCTGGATATCTTTATCTGTTAGTTTTTAAAGAATTAATCTGTAAATGGTGTCAAACTGAAGATTTCATATCTGTATGTCCGAATGTCTTGAGAAAAATACAACTTTCCAGGTGGTGTCCTTTTTCACATGACTAATATAGCGCCCAGGCCTACTAAGTTGACCACACTAGAATTTACTTGAAATTATTCCTGCTTATGCAGCTGTTTACTATTTTGAGTTATTAATGTCATTATTTCCTTATTTCCTCAGAGAAGTGAGGAGATGAAGAGTAAAGGAAATGATCATTTTCAGAAAAAGAAATACGATTCTGCAGTGAAGTGTTATTCAAAAGCCATCAAATATAAGTAAGTTACATGTTCAGTTTTAACATGATTTATACTACCGTTCAAAAGTTTAAAGTTGCTTAGAAATTTCAAGGACAGTTTTTTTTCCATACATCAGAAATACAGTGTAAACGTTGTTAATGACTATTGTAGCTGGAAACAGCTGATTTTCAATGGAACATCTACATAGGCATAGAGAGGCCCCTTATCAGCAACCATCACTCCTGTGTTCCAATGGAATGTTTTTTGCTAATCCAAGTTTATTATTTTAAAAGGCTGTGATCATTAGAAAACCCTTTTGCAATTGTTAGTCCTGCCAAAAACTGTTAAGCTGATGAAAGAAGCCATTAATCTGGCCTTTAGACTAGTTCAGTATCTTCAGCATCAGCGTTTGTGGGTGTGATTACAGGCCCAAAATAGACAGAAACGAAGAACTTTCTTATTTTTGTTCTGAGGAATGAAGGCTATTCCATGTGAGGAAATTGCTAAGAAACTGAAGATTTTGTTCAACGATGTGTACTACTCCCTTCATAGAAGAGTTTCTATGGCGGAAATGCTCTGTTCAGTACATATTGGGCGCCATAGTGTATTCACACTTCACTGATTGGTGGAGAAAGTCTATGGTAGATGTTCAAAATAATTTAGTTGTTCAAAAGTTCTAATTTATTTAAATGTGTTACCAACACAATCTCCTGAGATGTCTTGTTAATTTTACTATAACTATAAGTGTGAATCGGCCATATGTTGATTTTGTAAAGGTTATCCTCCTCACTGCCTGCTGTAGCTATATTTACATTTGTGTAATTTAGCAGTTAACATAATTTCCTTAGTTTAACATTATAGTATACAGTGGATATAATGTCTACACATCCCTGTGAAAATGGCAGGTTTTTGTGATGTAAAAGAATGAGACAAAGATAAATCATGTCAGAAATTTTCCACTTTTAATGTGAACAATTCATGTGAAAAATAAACTGAAATCTTGTGGCTGTGTTCAGAATTAAACAATCACATTCAAACTCATGTTAAATAGAAGTCATTACCACCTTATCACCTGCCATCATTTAAAGTGACTCTGATTAATCACAAATAAAGTTCAGTTGTTTTAGTAGGATTTTCCTGACATTTTCTTAGTTGCATCTCAGAGCAAAAGCCATGGTCCTCAGAGAGCTTCCAAAGCATCAGTGGGATCTCATTGTTGAAAGATATCAGTCAGGAGAATAGTACAAAATAATTTCCAGAGCATTAGATATACCATGGAACACAGTGAAGACAGTCATCATCAAGCGGGGAAGATATGGCACAACAGAGACATTACTAAGAACCTACCACCTGCTGTAATATTTCCCATTTAGCCTATGAACCTGGTTGGTCAGTATCTAGTTTAATTGCTTAGTATTCTTTTTGTATCTTGTTAAATAGTTAACATTTATTTTTCAGCCCTTACAACCACATCATCTATGGGAATCGAGCACTTTGCTATATCCGTTGTGAAAAATATCTGTAAGTCTTTTCCAAACTATAAACTATTGTAAACAAACCTGTTTGTATATGACTCTCAGGCTGATGAGTAAAACATTAACATCATATTTTTGCAGAAAAGCTGTTGGTGATGGTAAACGAGCTGCTTTGTTACAACCAGAGTGGGCAAAGGTAAGAGTTTCCTGTGAGATTTATCAGCAATAAACCCCCATGTCATTTTAGTTAAGTTCTTTGAAACGATCAGTGTTAAAACCTTTTATTGTATAGAATAATGTGTCTTTAGGAAAGTAAATGCAGAGCTTGACAATAACGATGGCTCCCGGGCTAGTATAAAGGTAATTCTGGGCAATTAAAGCTAGCTACTCAATGTCCCGATTGGGCCATTTCAAAATTATTTGAGGTTGAAATAAAATAATCGCATTATAAACTCTACATCCTCCAGTTGTTTCTTAATCTGGCACATGCAGAAATAACAACTTTGCATTTCTTTTGCGATATGATGCGCGGCTGTGTGGTATTGGGTCTCACGCACGCATGCGTGAACTCGGGTGCACTGTGTTGTCTGCTGTAAGGTCCCAGCTAGAGCAGACCGAGGCACTGACAACTTTCGCAGAACAGTCCGCAATTAGCAAACAGCACCTGGTCTGCCTGACAGCCATGCAGGTGGATGACAATCCATCTTCAGGGCCCATGACCTTGGTGGTCAGGAATTCAAATGCAGATGCCCATTTGGGGATTGCATGACTTAAAACAACCGCACACCACAGAACTAAGGCAGATCAGCCATTTGCCTTGTTCACTCAGAGATGAATGACTTAGTAGCTATGTTTCATGTAAGAGTAAAACATTTTGACTTGCTTCTAATTATTAAAATCAATAAAAATGTGTAATTATTTCTTATGTTTTATATATCCGGGGTGCATTTAATAAAGGATTAAATATATTAAGTAACAAAAGTATTTGGTTTATGTTGTGACACTGATAAATTACAGTAAAACAGTAAAAATCTTGTTGGGGCCAGGACTTTTCAAACCCAGTTCAAAATGTTAACGCTGAGCCCTGAAATGTCAATAAATTGTTAATGCCCGAGTACCAACCTTTTATAAAAGGTGTTGAATTATGTCATCTTCACCTTCCTCTGTCCTGTGTGCCAGGGTCACTATCGGTACTGTGAGGCTCTCTTCCTCCTGGGGGAGCGTACGCGAGCGATGGAGGCCAATGAGTGGGCCCTGACCCTGTGCAAGTCTGACCCAGAGGGCATGAAGGACCTGCTGCAGCAACATGAGAAGTTCCTCTCCGAGATGGAGGCCAGACGCCTCTCTGCAGAGGATCGCAGAGGTATTGGCATAACAGTCACTCAGTCTTGTTTGCACATAGATTCTAAGTGACCCCATCCGATCCATTAAAATGAAAAAAACATTTCAAATGATTTTCATAATTTTTGAAAATGACGTTTTTTACTGTAAGATTAGAATTGTTTGTTGGCGGATCTAGTTTTGCAAGGTTACTTAATCCAGGTTATGATATGTAATGATTCTGATTATGTAAAAGCATTTATCTTAATTTGTAGTTGGAACATCCAGTAAAACTGCGGCTAAAATTGTGACAAGTAAAAGGTATGTTTTTTCAATTACGAAATAGAATTTGTGAAAAAACAGCAATTACGCGTTTGTGGATTGTTTTGAATATGTAACCCTGGCATGTCCTTACCTACAGAACGGAAAGTACCACCAGAGGCAACACTATGGAGACATCACAACAGACTGCTAAACCAGTCAGTAGGGTTGAGCCTTCCAGCAAGAGCAATGTTCTTGAGAATAAGGTCTGTTACTCAGACCTCATCAATTTGTTATTGTACATTTTTTTGCGTTCACGCTCTGTTTAGGGGCTTTTTCTCTGTGGGTCAAGCATCTATGATTAACATAACTAGTAGGGCTCATCCCAGTTCACTGGTTGACAGTTTAGACTGGCAACAGGTGGGCCAAAGGTCATTCATATTTTATAAATTACCGCCAAGTGGCCTTGTTTTATGAGAACATATATTACCCAAAAGTCCAACGTTACACCTTTCTTTTGAAACTTTTTGAGGGATATTCTGATGGGTTTTGTTCATTTTCCCCTCCAATGAATGCAAAGAGGCCTACATCACACAAAAAATATAGGCTTTGGTGATTTAATGAATGTAATCAGACATTGAAATATTTAATGTTGAGTGCTTCTTGGATAGCCTAATTGAAAACCAAATAGTAGCCTACAATTACAGAAATAGATGTGGTGTTTGTTAATTTATGCTTCTCAACAAAAAATAGGGCAATACAATGAGGCAGTTTTTGATTGTTCCAAAATAGGACTCTCAACGCAAGATGAATATTGATTGCTTCCAGTGTTTTGCAGAACAAATGTTACCCTAAATGTTTTAACCAATGTATGTTTATTTCTTGTCTTTTTCATGTCACTACCAAACCTAGTGCTTGGATGTCAAATTGGAATGTCAGACACAACCAGGTAAGAGACTTTTGCTTATATGGTAATTTTGAGCAATATTCAGACCCCTTAGCTTTCTCCATATTTTGTTGTGTTTATAGAATTTATTTATAATTGTAGTATAATTTTTTTTGCCGTTGATCTACACACAATACCCTGTAATGGCAAAGGGGGAAAATGTTTTTAGAAATGTGTGCCAGTATACCGGTCTCCCAGTCCCTGCAGCTGAAAAGCATCCTAATAGCATGATCCTCCCACCACCATGCATCACCCAGATATACTGCTTTGCATTCAGACCTAATAGTTTGGTTTTGGTCTCATCAAACAAGATTTCCATGCGCTCAGTCCTTCAGGTGTCATGTCATATGCCATAAAGGCCTTATTGATGTTGTGCTGCAGAGCTAGTTGTCCTTCTAGCAGGCTCTCCCATCTCTGCAGTGAAACTCTGAGGCTTTGTCAGTTGCCATTGTGTTTCTGGTTTCCTCCGTGACCAAGGTTAGTTACTTAGTTTGGTTTGATGGACATCTCTAGGCAGATCTCAGTGGTTTCGAACATCTTGCATTTCACAATAATTGAGCCTCCAGTGCTGCTGTGCCTTGACCAGAGTTAAATAGATTCCTTGGACTTCATGGTATTCGTTCTGATATGCACTGTGAATTTCGGGACCTAATATATACAGATGTGTGTGTCTTTCTAAATCCTATCTAATCAATTGGATTGGCCACAGATGTTCACCAATCTCTAGAGACCATAGAACACAGGATGCATTTGAGCTCCATTTGGATTGTCATGGCAAAAGGTTTAAATATTTATGTACATATTTCAGTTATTCCACTTCTAATAAATTGGCACACATTTAAAAAGAAAAGTTGATGTTATGGACAATTGTCGATCGATGGCAAAAATATATATTAAGTCTATAATACTAAAATATGTGGGGAAAGTAAAGGGTTCTGAATACTTTCCAAAGGCACTGTATATAGGCTACTGCTTTTTGATTTCATGTATTTTTAAAGGGGCATTTTATTTTTATTTGTACATGGTATTTCTGAATTAATAGTGAAAATTATAATGTTTCACAACATGTAATATCGCAATTTATTTTGGCAAATGCTGAAATGCAGAATTGATATTGGTCAACTGAAGCTATGCCGGCTTCTTTTTTCACATGGATCCTGAATCCATTGACAAGCATGGTGTACAGGGGCAAGCACACTCTGGCATTTCCTGGTTGCTGAAGTTCTACACAGTTCACAAAATTTCAGTGAGAATCGGCACTGTATATTGTTAGTCATTAGTCACTATACCATTTGTTTTTTTAAGCTAGTCTACCAAATGTAAACCTTTACAGTAATGTGATTTTAACATAGTTGTGATTGTTTTTGGTGGATATTTTTCGATATTGAAGATACTCAAGGTGTGAGAAAATACAAAGGCTTCATTGAAGGGTTAATACAGATATTTACTAGCATCAGATCTGGGTCAATACAGCACTGCCTTTTAGCCTGGGGCCACGAGGTTAACGGGATGTAGCCACATCTGGCATACGTCTGCCCAAGTTGCCAGATTGGGGCCCCAAGTATAAGGACACTTACCAAACACATTCCTGGACAGTCCATAGAGAATTACCTCATTTGGTTTCTCGCATCAATTTTCATACATAGACAAACAACGACCATTTTAAAACATGCATTTGCTTGCTGTATAAAGGATTTTGTTTAATGTGAACAATTGCACTTCTCCCAGCTGTCACATGGAAAATAAATTCTACAGACAGCCCGTTTTAATACAGATATTCCTTTAAAGGTTTTGTTGAAATGTCACTTGGTTATGTTGCACTCTCACATCGGTACACCTGCCCCACTCAACCAATGCGAAAAATGTTATGTTGTTTCCATTATGATTAGTAAAACTGGGTGTTGTCTGCCAACCGGTTGAGACATTTTGGTTTTTACTTCCTTGAGCTGTTTGTTTCCACATACTGCAAATTTGTTGATTTGGTTTGGTAGAAGGCACACCATGTTCTTTTCACAGAGATTTCTGAATCAAACTTTTTTCCACATAGGGAAAGATGAAGGGAGCGCAGATTCGGTGGATTATACCCAAAGGCCTCAAGACACAAAAAGGTATGATTTTACAATGGATATGTCAACAGTTTTGTCATTCTATTGACAATGAGTTTGTGTTCCAGTTTTATGTCTGTTTTAGCAGGCAGGAGATTTTCAGAGATTTTTTATTTCTTGTTTTTGTACTGAACAATTTACTCAAGTTTGCCACTCTGAATAAGTACAGAATGTTTTCTGTTTTTCTTTCAGGGAAATGGCTGATAAAAAGAGAAGCAAACCAGAGCCAAATGTGTCAGAGAAAATAAAAGGGAAGGGCAGAAATCAGCATTCAAAGGAGAAGGTACATACTCTGGGTTATTTCTGAATGGAAAGGGGCTAGGTGGTAAGAAATATGGTGCTGCATACATTTTAGAAGTAGTTTTCTTATGTATCATTGTTGCTAAAATAAAATTCTGACAATAGCCCATTAGCATAATTACCTGTCACACTGCTTTTGATATTTTACAGATTCATGTCCTATGATATCATTTATATTTTAGTTATTCAGCATATGCTCTTATCCGAAGTGACATGTTGATGTATAGATGGATGACTTGATTTAAAGCATAGGCCTATTCATCATTGAAATATGTTGATCAAAACAGCTGTAATGTCATTAAGTATAAAATATTTAATGGCTTGATCAGAATTTTTATTAAAAAACCTGCTTTGCTATCAGTGTCTATGACAAGTAGCCAACCAATAACCCTAACCCGTAAGTCCCAAAGGCTACTCATTGAGAGAGTAAATAACTAGGGCTCAATGCTAGCTGCCGTGTCTTACCAGGCATGTTCTTTGTCTAGAGAACTCTATTATTCATTACTGTTGAGATTGAAAGCTAGATTAGCAGTATGGGATTTGTTCTTTTGGCAGCTGGTTAGTATTCAAAAGTATTTGTGTATTTTAAAATGAAACAAGCTTATGATGTAAATGAAGCACTCTCTTCCTGTAGTGTCTCATCATATTTTCTACCGCCCATACTTTCTGCTGGAGAGTAACATATCATGCAGTTACATATATACATTTAACAACTTTCTGCCACAAGTTAAAGGCCTGATGCAGATGGGATGTTACAAATGCATGATGATGTTGTTGCAGTCCATCCCCCATTTGTGCAAAAAGTGTCACTAGTGACTACTGATACCCTTTCCAACCTAGATGGTCATTTTAAGCTCCGGGGTCCCGAGTTTGCGGGACGTGCTGGTGTCAGCTGTGCAGGAAGCTCACATGGCCCTATCTGACCAGCGCTACCACAACGCAGAGAATGCTTTCTCCAGTGCCCTCAGTATCCTGGATACCAGCACGCCAAAGGTATGTCAGCCATTTCCTTCCTACCACTTGTTTGTGTGGTAAAAAGTGAGTGGGGCAAGCAGAGTACAAATTGTATTCTCCGTCATCCCACACTCTTAGCATTTTCTCAAAACTGTATGGTCTTAATGCCCTCCCAAATGTTTATTTCGGTCATGAAGCTGGCTGAGAGAATGCCAAAAGTGGGCAAAACTCTCATCAAGGCAACGGGTGGTTCCTCTAATGAATCTAAAATATAAATATATTTAGATTTCACTTAACACTTGTGGTTACTACATGATTCCATGTGTTCATAGTTTTGATGTCTATTTTTCACATTGAACAATAATAGTTTAGTGAAAATATAGAAATACCCTTGAATTAGTTGGTGTCCAAACTTTTGACTGGGGCTGTATATTTTTCTCTTCCCCAGGAACTTGGCCTCTGTGCTCTTGACCAAGTTGTACTAATTTATGGCCATGCCACAGCTCTCATACAGATTGGTCAACCTGAGGTAAGCCGTGATCATTAGCCACTGAACGTCATAGCTACAGTGCCAAGTATGCCTTTATATGTTTATAATTTGACATTTATTTTATTACTTAGAAACTTGCTGGGGCTCTAAAGGACTTTGAAAAGATCAAAACCTTTGAAGAGAGGACATTTCACTGTCTGGTTTTTTATGGAATTGGAAAGGTGTATCAGAAGGAGAACAGGTAAATGCGCATGGGGCAATATATTGTTTATAGGACACTGAAATTATAGTTGCACATCACTGGGTACACTTTTCTTCTCCACCCTTTAGATTTTCAGTTGCCCTGGAACAGTTTTTGAATTCTATGCAAGTGGTCAAGAAAAATATAACACCTGGTAAACTGACCTGGCCCACTACAAAGGTTATTGTTGAAGAAACAAAGCCAGACTATTTCAAGGTATGTAATCATGCATTAGCCCACTGAGGTTTGAATAAATTCAACTGTGTGAATTAGGCAGGAAATATCATTGCTTGCTATAGTTTTAAAATGTTTTCCCTTGTTGAAACAGGAGCTTCTTGAAGATTCCATAGACATGTGCAGGTTTCCACCTAACCCAGATGCTATTTGTCGGCATCACAGTTGTCATGGACATTCCAAAATAGAAATCTACTTCACAGATCCAGATTTTAAGGTAAATGTGAATGTGTTCCATCTAAATTATCTACAAATTAAAATGGTTAAAGTGTTCACTAAGTACTCAAACTCCTGTCTTTTACTCATAGGGTTTTATTAGGATGGTTTGCTGCCAAAGCTGCAAAGTGGAGTATCATATTAGCTGCTGGAAAAAGTTGAAAGCCACTGTTTTTCCTGATAAAAATGAGAAGGTTATCTTTTTGTATCTTTCATGTTCAATTAAACACTATTTAATATTTTACCATAGCTGCCGCTGGTATGCTAATGTTGTTTTTTTGTCCCCCACAGGATTTCTTGCAGGGAATGTGCTTCACTCCAGACTGCGGGAGTAGAATCTGTCATATTGTAATCTATGGTTCAACAGGTCTTGTCAAATGTGAGGTGAGAAATTGCTTTAGATGGGACGTGTTAAGGTAAATTCATATCTACCCATTCTTTCCTGACATAGCACGTGGGCCATTTTTGCTGGACCGCGTTAAGCAGAGCCGGCCAAGAAGAGCGAATGTCTCTTACTGACTGACAGACTACCCCTTGTTAAATAGCGTAGTGGTTAGAGACGTGGACTGCCATGTTGGCGACCAGTGTTCCTAAGTATGCATTAGGATTTGTTCAGGATAGACAAAAACTTCACTGGCTACAAGCTTAAGTAGCTACATTACAAGTTAGCATAAAAACTGTTTACGGTTATATTCCGACTATTTCTAGTGGGTTGTTGAAGTACGCAACCGTGCATGCTATTTGGGGTAATATAGACCACAACCCCATGCGCAGTAAAAGAGGGGTTTCCACGATTCTCTCGTCTCTTCACTTGATGAGTAGGTAAGTTATCGTCACCTGTATTGATAGTTATTGTATCAATGTCATTCACAAATTAAAGAAACTAACATTGTTGTGACATTAAATGACTTTGGCAGTATGAAGTTCATCTACAGTCTCACTAGCAATTGCTCACTTTTTATGACTATTCCAAGTAGTAATCAGTGGTTCTCAACCTTTTTTAGGCCAGCGCCCTTTTATCCATTATCTAGGTCCCTAACTGTCCCCCATCAAATAAGATGTAGGCCAATTTCCCTGAAAATGAATTATTATTATTATTAAGATTATTTTTGTTGTTGTTACTATTGTTATCATCAAAGCGGAAAAGGAACCAGCAAGCCTAGTTCAGCTGGCCCGCAATTAAAAGCGATAAACGTTATTGCCCACATTTGATTCAAACTCGGGTCTCCCATGTGAATGGCTGTGTCTTTTACCACTACACCACGATGCTATACGTTTGCCCATTGTCGGTATATCATCTTGACATTAGATCATTTTGTCACACACTTACATCACGCCACGTTTGAAACGTTTCTTATTAACTTTACCTCCAACACAAAAAGCGTCTATGAACTCTATGGCTTTTGCCACTGGCTGTTTTAACAGCTTATTGGCCAGTAATAGACTATTTGGAAATGGTTCTGTTAACCCAACCATACTTATGGGCATCAACCAACATTCTTATGAGGGCCTCCCAGAGCGCCTTTAAAATGGGCATGATGTGTAACCAAACAAATTTCATGTCTGCGAGAGCTGGCCTTTCTCAATCGATGAAGGCTTTGTGGGACAGATGTGAATAAAACAAAAGTCAGGGTTCTGTCATGTTGTCACGATCCTATCTGACGGTCTAAAATGCCAGTTGGGTCATGGAGTGGGGGCACTCCAATGAATTTGGGTCCGGATCTGATTTACGTCAACTTCAGGATACCCTTGCCTGATAACACTGGTAGTGCAGCTCCAGCCCATGTCTTTTGTAGGAAAGATGCTTCATGCTGATAATCCACAGTTTACCTGAATCTATAATAACAGGAAGAATGATGTGAACAGTTCTATTTGTAGTACATTACAAATAGAGGATAGATCATTAAGTAATGTTGGTACATGGATCAGCTGTAGCCGCAGGTGACCACTAACCCGATACTGAGCTGATGTCACACCCCCAACTCAGAGAGCAAGGTTTTTCAAAGCCACTCCCACATCCGTAATGCCAATGGTTTATACACTGAAGCCCCTGGGGACAGAAGAGTTAGGTCAGGCAGCAGCCTGGATATGTCTGGTGGTTCCCAACCTTCTTTTTTTGCTCCACCACCATCTGAATTTTGCTCTCCCTGAAGTACCCGCTCATGAGTATTTCACCAGTAAGCCTATAGTCTCAACTCTCACCATTGTGACATCCCAACCGCAGCTTGTGATTGGAGGCGCTGGGGGTTCTTCAACTACCTATATTATTGTAGTAAACCCAATGTAATACATACATGTTTGTCTTTTTAGTTTGAAGCGTCTATTGAAAAACCTACCGGCACAACAAAATTGAGAGTTAAGCAGAAATGTACAAGGTGAGTTGAACTCACGTCTGGGCTTAACTTTCCCTATCAATAATCGATGCATGTTATCAAACACTGCGTTGAACAGGAAAAGCGCATCAAATATGTCTGTTTCAAGTCAGTATTATGTGTGCCGTTGCAATTGTTTCTGTAGCCGTTCAGTGTTTATAATTGAATTTTGTTCGCCAGTCTGAAGACGTTGAAAGCCAAAGAGGACCGTAAGCTCAGGCGGAAGCAACGTAGGCAGGAGGCTTCAATCAATACACAAGACAAGAATGATCAGAGAGTTTTGGAGAACCAAGAGGCCGTTGCTGTAGGCCAGGAGAACGGTACGGACATCTTACATTTTGTTGTATGCCACATGATGCGCTTTAAACATTCTCCTTTCCAGAGGCATTTGTTTGGCTGACCTCCCAATAAAAGGTGTGGCTGTATAAATGTTAGGCTATGTGCCGAAGATTGTTTTGACAAAGCTACACTATCCTCAGTTCCTAACTTATACACTCTTTTCTAGCTTCATCAACCACCAACTGGCAGTCTTATGAAGACCGTGTTTTGCTTCAGATCCACAACAGCAAAGAACTGTTCCGGCATGAGAGCCACAATGTTTCTGTCCTGATGAAGAATTTAAAGCCATGGATGGACCTGGACCAGTTTAAGGGGAACAAGCTGTGCATGTATGCCAGGCAGCCAGAGACACTGGGGGCTGTGGTAGATATCCTTCTGGAAAGGAAGAACCGGGTGTGGGCCCGTATCTTTATCCAGAGCCTGAGCAGCTGCCTGGACACCAGCCCCAAGCTGCACGACTGGGCCCAAGAACTGGAGAGGGCAGGTCAGCACCAGTACACTTTCTCCAGTTAGAACTTCTACGTATGTTTTGAGGAGCGCTGCTAATCTCCAGCTGCGTACCTGTGTACCCTCACACCACTAGAACACCGGTCTGCATGGCAGCGACAGAAATTACTTTATGCTTTTTATGCGATCTGGGCTCACTTTCCTTTTCCTCTTCCCTCCTGATCCCTCCCCCCAGGTCTAAATGCAGCTGGACTGTTTATTGACCGATATGCAGCACACCTTGAGCAGCTGGACTTGGCGCCTTTGCTCAGTTTTCCCCCTGTGCAAGACATGCTAATAGAGAAGTTTGGAACCATGCCTATGTTTTTTAGCAGTCATGGTCTTACTGTAACAGAATATCTTAAGCAGGCTCCTCCACATGAGAAAAGGTTGTTTATCTGGACGTTGGAGGAACACCGAGACCAGTATACTTCCTGCCACACTGTGCTGGATGAGTATTTTGAAATAATGGGTAAGTATTTGGTTTTCATGTGGGACAAGCTCACAGTAAGGGGACAAGGTCACAGTAAGGGGACAAGGTCACAGTAAGGCTACAATTGGAATTTGTTGTGCTGCTGGTGTTTTGGTTTCTGTTGCCTGTTGTCAAACTTAACGGTTCTTCACCTCTTTCAGATGGGTTTTGTTTAGTGATTAAAAAGACGGATATTGAAAATAAACTTGTGAGTATTAATTATTCAATGCTACACTTGTCATTTTTCCATTTTTACCAATGCACTATTGATGTAATACGTGAGGATTCACTAAAACGTTCTTTTTCAGAATTCTCCTATTAAAGCTAAGAACAGAAATCGCAAAAAAAAGCAGAAGGATGCAAAGGGGGTGAGCATTATGACTTAGCCTTTTTTACCATCACATTTGGCCAGTGCTCATTATAACAAGGAGCTTTATTTAACTTTAGAATTAGGCCTAAGGTTAAGTTTGGGCATTAAGGGTTAGGTTAATGAATTAGGTATAGGGTAAGGTTAGGCATAAAGGCTAGGTTATTGGGGTTAAGGTTAGGTTTAGGTAAGTAATTGCCAGTCGTCACCTTGATAATAAAAACTGTTTGTTCTGGACGTCATTCTTATTGTCACGTTTTCTATTACTCAGTCCGTTATTGTCCTGTCCGGAATGAGAGGAGGAGCCTCAAGGGATGAGGACGACGATAATTTTTTTGATGGGGATGACTCTCTGTAAGTAGCCTAATTGGTAGAAAACTAATCCTTTTAAGCCTGCAAATTGACAACCCCCAGCTAGTTCCAATCAGTTCACCCCCTCTCAGCAGATTGTTTGGAGACCTCACTGACCCATTCAGCGTTCCCCATCATCTTCGACATCAGGTAGCAGAGTTTGAAGGACAGTACAATACTGGCAGCCATAGTAGCCACTACAAGAGAATACTGGACAACAACCCTGACCCAACAAAGGAGAGTTTGTATGAGTAAGTGTCTCATTTGGCTATTGGAAACATGGTCCAATCAATTTAATTGATCTATTGGGGTTGCTTTGATTGTGCGTTTAGTTGTAATGCTGATTCATGTTTGTTCGGTCTCTTGTATGGCCTGTGTCTTTTCTTACCTATATCTTTATTTCCAGCTACTTCGCCCAGATCCTGGAGAAGTACGGCCCACTAGAGACCCAGGACCCCCTGCTGGTGGGCGAGTTTGAGAATTTTCCCCCTGACACCCAGATGATGATCCAGGAGGCCGGCGGACTGAAGTTATTCCTCCTGGAGTCGCTACGCTTTGTTATGATTGAAGACCATGTGGGCCTCATGAAGCATGCAGTATCCCTGCAGGAAGCCAACTCTCAGATAATGGACGGTCTGGAATCTGTAGGGGATGTCTCCAATAGTCTCTCTCTTAACCCATCTGCTTATGAGTTCCTTCCAAAGTTTCAAGACTCTGGACCTTGGGGTTATAACGAAGAGTCGATGGCTACTATACCTGTACAGCCTAACCAGGTTCAGGTGTGCCCTGGTCTTCCCAGTCCGTATGTTTACCCTGTTTTTACCCTGAATGCTAATGGAGTAGCAGGTGCCGATGACAATTTCCATAACAACTATGACCCGGTTAACCTTGAGGACCTAGACCTTTATATTGGCGATGTGGATGAACAAGGACCCTGGGAGACTGTGTCTGCTCCTGTTACACATGGAACTGTAGCAGCAGTACCTGGCAAGATTGCAGCCGAAGTGCAGGTTGGGAATTTTTCTCCTCACTTCATTGGAACAGTTTTGAGAATACAAGAACAAGTGTAATATGTCTTGTTTCTGCAGGTATCAGCTTTTGACTCCTTGAGTGAAGTTGCGGTTAACACAGAGCCTTATGAGATTTTTGAAGGGAAAAATGTGAGTTTTAAATACCAATAAGCATATACATTTGCACCTATTAGCTTGTCGCTCTTTTAAATTGACTTATCATGTCTCTTAAATATAACAAGCATGATATGCATTGTTCTAAATAGCAGTGTGCTATGTTATCCTTTTGATTTGTTAGTGCGTTCCATTCAAACTCCAGCATCTGCAGCTATATTCCAAGGATGTTCTTATGTTTTGCTACCATTTGATATGTTTCTTACCATGTTATAGGGAGACATGACCAAGAAAGAGAAAAGTAATGCAGAATTTGAGCAGCAGATCGAGCAGATGAAGCAGGATTACGACACGGTGATACAAAGGCGCCAACAGGAGATCTCTGACCTGGAAGGAGAGCTAGAGCATGTCAACCATTCAATACAGGTAGGAAGAATACTTCCATACTGGTATTTGGAATGCTCCAGGGTGAAGTTTAACTAGATACAGATCTAGGGTCAACTTCCCTAATCCTAACATTAATGTATGGTTGAGAAATGCAAAATGAACCCAGTGTCTATGGGCGACACTACTTCTTTCTAGAAGAGCTGAGTGTGTGTTTGTGTTTTAGATCACACTCAAAGAGCTGGGCCTGTTCCGACAGAAGCTGGAGGAAGAGGTTAAGAAGGATCAACAAGAGAAGAAAGAGAACCAAGACATCCTGAAGACCTTAAAGGCTGAGATTAAGGAGCTGGCCGAGTCACAGGAGAGGTATAGATGAGGCTGTCTGCCGTGAATATCCAAATGGGCAACATTAAAGGTTCCTGTAAACCAGATCGACTTTGAAGACATGCATAGACACATTGTCTTTATCGATGTAAATAAAACGTGTATCCTTTCACAGTATTTCCAAGAGCATTCATGAGAAGAACAAGGAGTATGAGACATGCCTGAATAATTTCCTGGAGCTGAGGTAAGTTATGACAAAGCATCACGGCATGTGCAGCGGCGCCACGCGCCATAATCCCTGGCATTTAGGCAGCGGCTCTTCTGAGCGTTCTTGCTGCTGGTGTACTTAATGTGCAGTGATTCCTTCCCCACAGTAACCAGTCAGCCACGGAGAAGATGAGCCTGGAGGACGAAATCAAGAGGTGCAGGGACTCGTGTGCCAAGGCAACCCGGAGGTCTCAAGGAGCAGAGGTGTGTCAGTATAGGTTGCACGTCTGTGTGGATGGACTTGTGTGTTCCTGGGAATTTGAATGCGGCGCCCTCTGTTAGCGGAGCTTGCTGACTGTGCATGTTTCATTGTATGAATGTACATTATATTAATTCAGCGGACCCTCTTATCCAGAGCTTGTTACAGTTCGTAACTGCTATTAGATCTCGCACAGTCTTTCCTAAATCAGTTGTTTCCTGTTCCCTAGCTGTCTGTATTAGAGAACCGTCGTGAGCGTAGCCTGCGCTGCCTCTACAAGTTTCTCTCTGACACTAAGGCCATCCTGGCACAGCTCAAGGAAGGAGCAACCAGGTGGGAGTTAGCTAAATTAACTACAGGACAGTCTAATGCACCATACACAGTCACATGCTGGATCTAATAGCCTATTGTTGGTTCAGGGTCTTCTTCACAGCATCCATCTTTTCTCCATCAGGTTCCCTTTCCCACTCCTCCAGTCAGCAACAGATGCCTGGGAAGCATGTTTTCACCAAGCAGAAGAGAGAGTCCGTGCAACTGAGGTAAATTGTTTGTAGATTCAATTACTGTAATGCAATTTCCATTAATGACTTTTACAGTAGACCTTGGAACAAACTGGACCGGTGTGTAATGCGAGTGAGGTTTTTTTACGTCTTCACAGGCCCAGTACCAAGAGCAGATGGAGCAGGTGAAGAGGGGAACCAGGCTGTGTACTCTGCCCCTAGTGGCTGTCCCTAGCATTCCCCAGGCCCCAACCATACCGGTAAGATGCAGCACATCCAGGCTTACTTGATCTTTAGTAGAGATTTAGAAACAGCATGTTCATTTTGTAAGTAAGCTGTGGTATAGTCCATCCAGAAAATAAGCCCTATGTGGAAAAATTAACCCACCCAAATGACCTGAACTGATATCCCCCTGACGCAAGCTGTGCTGTTCACATAGACTGATGGGAGACGTTCTGTTGCAATGGATGCAGATTCACGTTGGTTTCTGTTATGAAAACGCAAGTGTGTGCCTATTTACAATGGCATTAATTTAAGGTCCAACTTCTTATCGATACATTTGTTGCAATTGTCAGAAATGTTTTCTCCATCTACATAAACCGCTGTCCGCCTCTCACGGTCTTTGGCAGGGTAGGAAGAATGTGTGTAGTGGTGGTTTGCCCAACGAGAACTAACATGGCTCTCACGGACCCTTCTGACCATTTCCCCACCTTTTAGAACACTAATCGACCTATATTTAAAATGTTGGTTTGTTGAATTAGCATGTAGGTCAAATTATGTAGGGTCTCTGTTTTGAAATTGAGTTCTGAAAGCTTGGAAACAAGCGTGTTGTTGCCTTTAGCTCAAGTGTGCATGCATCTAGCACTGTTGTAGCTTGGTTTTGCTAAACTAACGGCCACTTGATTGTATAAATATATACTTTTACAACCATCCTCATAACTTGTTGACTGAAGATGGATTGACTCCATAAACGCAATGGGATTATTTTTTAGAATGTGGTGCCATGTGAGAATCTGTCCACTACTGACTTAGCATCAAGGTTTCCGTAAGGTATGTATTCATATTACTTAAGTGATGGTATTGTTACAATAAAACCACTTTACACAAGTTTCCAAGGAGTGCCACCTTGACTTTACTCTTCACCAGTTGAGTGAAGCTTTTGTGTGGGGTGCACAGCCCTTCTCCCAGATGCAGTCAGTCCCAGAGATAAACCCAACCCCGTCACTGGTCCCCTTCCTCTTCCAGTACCCCCTCCTTCCCTTGGTCCCCTGTATTGGCTCTCCCCCGCCTTAAGCTTTCCCTCAGTGGTGCCAGGCTTGAGACCCGCTACAGGCTTCAGTCCACAGGTAGGAATGGTGCTTGGGGCCACCTCCCCATCTGAGGGCCTGAGGACAGAGCAGGTCTATCAGGGAAGGAGAGGTTGGGTGAAATGTGACTCAATGGGCCCAGAATCTACAGTGGTCTGTGTTACTTTTATGAAAGACATGGAGACCTAGTAACACAGCAAACCTTCGGTATCTATCTAGAGATCTGTACATTCAAAAATATTAGTCTCCTCTTGTCATGTGGTCTTAGAAACCAGCTTCTGACCTGTCTCGCTCTCTGGCTGTCCTAGGCCTGTCTCACTCCCTAATTTCTCTCTCTCTCTCTGTCTGTCTCTCTCAGATGCTGTTCCCCCCCCACACTCACCAGCAGCTCCCATACCCCCCAATGCACATGAGAGGCCCCGTATATGTCCACCAGAATGCGCCAAGAGCCGCATCAGTTCCAGCCAGGACTCCAAGTGTTGTTTCACAGCCAAGCACGGTTGTAGATCCCTACAGACCTAGTGGCGGTGTCCCAAGGCCTTCCCAGCCCCAGCAGAACCATGCTTCCAGACCACTGGCCTCACAGCCCAACAGTGTGTATGAGAAAATTGTGGGCCGCCTACGCGTCATGTTCCCCCACTATAGCAGGTAAAGACAACACACAGCAAAGCATGTGTGAAGGGTGTACGAGGGCTCCAGTGTTTAAAAGCTGTTTGTTTCAGGGACGTACTGTGTAAATTTATTGGGGAGATGCGCACAGAAAATGGAGGTACCCTGAGTTCCCTGTCCTACGAGGAGGTCATCAACAGAGTGGCCCAACTGATACTGGACCACCAGGACACCACCAGGGTAAGAAACCCCAAACTACTGGCATTCTGCTTATATTTCTCACCTTTCTCAGGGATGTTGTTTCTTATTGAGAAAAGCAAGGGATAGGTACAGGTGCATCAAAAAACAAAGAATATCGTGGAAAAGTTATTTTTTTCCTGTAGTTCAAATCAAAATGTGACACCTTCATATATTATAGATTCATTACACATTGTGAAACATTTGAAGCCTTTTGGTGATTACCGCTTATTGCTCATGGAAATCAAAAATTCAGTATCTCAAAATATTAATATAAAACCTTTATAATACAGAAATGTTGACCTGAGAAGAGCTCTAATCATCTAATTAACTCAAAACACCTGCAAAGGTTTCCTAAGTATGTTAATTTATGCACGCAATACTTGGTCAGGGATCCTTTTGCACAAATTACCGCATCAATGTGGCGTGGCATGGAGGCAATCAGCCTGTGGCACTGCTGAGGTGTTATGGAAGCCCAGGTTGCTTTGATAGCAGTCTTCACCTTGTCTGTGTTGTTTGGTTTGGTGAATCTCATTTTCCTCTTGACAATACCCCATAGACTTTCTATTGGGTTTAGGTCAGGTGAGATGGCTGGCCAATGGGCAGCACCCCAGTTACCAGTCATTTTGGCATTGTGGGCTGGTGTCTAGTCCTGCTGGAAAAGTAAATAATCTCCACAAAGCTTGTCAGCAGATGGAAGCAGGAAGTGCTCAAATCTCCTGGTAGAAAGCTGCATTGACTCTGGACTTGACACAGTGCTGCATTGACACAGTGGAGCAACACCCGCAGATGACATGGCACCCCAAATCATCCCTTACTGTGGAAACTTCACACTGGACTTCAAGCAACTTGGATTCTGTGCCTCTCCACTCTTCCTCCAGACTCTGGGACATTGATTTCCAAATGAAATGCAAAATGTACTTTATCTGAAGAGAGGACTTTGGACCACTGAGAAGCGGACCAGGTCTTTTTCTTCTTCACCCCCCGGTCAGACGCTTCTGACATTGTCTCTGGTTCAGGAGTGAAGAATGTGACACTTGTAGCTAGTGATTGCCAAACGAGGTTTCATTAGCGTTATTTTAGCAGCCGGATATTATGCTGGCAGCACTCGATATTCTTTATCACAATAAAAGCCATCATTGAAATTTATAAGGCAATGTAGTTAACAATATAGTCTGTAAAAAAGAACAGACACGAAGGGACCTTAAACAGAAAATGACAGACTAAATTAACTATATAGCATTATATATTTCAGTGATAGATTTTCTTTTGAAAAAGAAAATCTGAGTTTGCTCTGCTAGAAGAACGGCAATGAAGCCTCGAATCACTATTTGTAGCCCACTTTCTGGACACCTCTGTGCGTGGTGGCTTTTGATGCACTGACTCCAGCCTCACTACTTGTGAAGCTCCCCCAAGTTCTTGAATTGGCTTTGCTTGACAATCCTCTCGAAGGCTGTGGTCATCCCTGTTGCCTGTGCACCTTTTCTTACCCCACTTTTCCCTTCCAGTCAACTTTCCATGAATATGTTTTGATACAGCACTCTGCAAACAGCCAAACCTTTCAGCAATCTGTGGCATACCCTCCTCGTGGAGGGTGTACATTTGTGTTTTCTTGACAACTGTCAAGTCAGCTGTCTTCCCCATGATTGTGGTTGTGTGTACTGAAGGCTCAGGGAGTTAATTCCGTATACACAATAGAGCTCTTCTCGGGGTCGACATTTCTGTATTGTAAATGTTTATTATAATATTTTGAGATACTGGATGTAATCATTAAGATGGAAACCAAAAAGTCTTCAAGTGTTTCACTTTGTGTATTGAATCTAGAATATATGAAGGGGGTCCCTTTTTTGATTTGAATTACGGGAAGAAATGAACATTTCTGTGATACTGAGATGCACCTGCATTCAAGTATTTTTCCAATGTCATCATGGTCATCCAAGTTTGGTCTGTGTCCAGGAGCAGCTGACCAGTGTGGATAGAGGTGACCCTGGGTCTCCGCTGTGTGTGACCCCATCCCGATCCAACTCCCCCGCCTCAGTCCGCTCCACCGGAACCCCTCCCCCTGCCCATGTCTGGAAGACTGGGGTGGCCAACAAGCGATCCCAGTCCAAGGCAGTGAGTTCAGCACACTAATGGACTTGTAATACAGTGTATGTGAACAGTAAAGTTGGTTGTGGTGTAATAGAACAATTTAATTGATTCTGATGTCTCTTTTAACAGCTTAACTTGGAGGATCCATGTATCATTTGTCATGATGAAATGTCCCGGGAGGACTTGTGTGTGCTGGAGTGCAGACACAGCTTCCACAGGGAGGTATGGGCCACCTCCAACACACCCAAATGTAATCTGAATTCGTGTTCTTGGCACTCAGGATTTGTTTGATAGTCACCCTCTCTCTTCCCACAGTGCATTAAGTCATGGCTGAAGGAACAGAGCACCTGTCCAACCTGCAGAGAGCACGTTCTCCTGCCCGAGGACTTCCCTCTGCTGCCCGGAAGAATACGCAAGAGCTTCATGCCCGCCACCTTTTCCTAAACACCCCCAGCTTTCTACCCTTAACCCTCCCAGGTTTATACTTAATACCTGAATTCCAAAACATTTTTAGTCAATGCTCACCTTCTCCATTCATACTCAACACTTCTGTAAGATGTTGCAGTTGGAGACAGAACTTGGACCAAAATCAAGTGTGATAACTATTTACTCCCTCTACTGTGGTTATAGACCAGTCTATATCATGAAAGGAACGTTTGGTTTTGTATTTTTATTTAGTTTTTGTTTGAGCTTACATGTTTGCTTTCATTTAATGTTTTCGTAATTGAGTCTGTTCATTAATCACAGCATGGTTTTTGTTAAAAACATGCTTGAGTGAGGTAGTTTTAGTTGGGGCTGGTTTTGTCAATGCTCTGCTGCGTAAGCCTTCTCATGCCTTAAGTGCTCATGCCAGGTTTGACTCTGTTGCTTTGTGAGGCTTCGGTGTTTCAAAAGTAATCTGTCAACTTTTCTAATGCCACTTACATTTTATGTAAAAAAGTTTGATTTGCATTTTAAGATTTTAACTCAATTAAATATCTTATCAGATTTGTGTCAAGCTGTATATTTCAGATTCTTAAGGTTTATTGTATAGATTAATGTACTGCTGAGATTGGGTCTTGGAAAAGACGGGTGAGTAATGTGACAGACATTTAAGTTCAACAAACCATTGTAATAAATGTGTGTGAAAGACGTGTCACATGCAATGACAACATTTTATGAAAAATGAAGGGTGCAGATCAAGTGTCACAATGCTCATAAAACCTTGTGGCAAATGGGACACATTATTTTTGCCTTTCAATTTTTCTTTTCTTCAGGACAAGGTGACATTTGCCAAGTGATCAATTTACAAAAGAATCTGCGCTTTTATTTGGCCAACAATGACAAGTCATCTTGCCCTGTAGATATCTACACATTAAAACACTGAGTTGGTGTTATTCTAAATGAATCACAGACCTTACTTGAAGTGGACCTAAAAATCCTCAAAGAAATTGAAAGCTGTAATCAAAAGACAATGTTGATATTTCTACCAAGTGACCCAGACAGCCGATGAAACGGGGTTTACATAAATGATTTGTCGTGGAAGCTCATCGGTGTGGTCCGGATGGTCTTAACCTGACTGCAGTTCGCTATCATAGTGTTTTCACTAAGCAAATGCACACCTATGGCCACTGTGCTCTTCACAGATGAATTCCACTAACCGTATAGTTACAGTAAGTATTAACAGCGCTCTACAAAAGCTGAAAGATTATTTTCACAATTGACATTTGTACTGTTGTTAGATAGCCCATAATCTTAAATCCTGAGCATTTTATGTATTCTTCAGAACTGAAGACATCGTTATGACAGCGTCCACATTGTTCAGAGCAAAGGCCCAACTAACAGAGACATCTGCCAACACTTAAGGCTTGGTCCTCTATGGACTTGGTCACTTCAGATAGGTCTTTCCCAGGCAGGGTAAAGGTACCACTTCGGCCATCCTGAACATTGCAGTTAATCCTCAGATGAACTCTAGGCTTTCAGACTCGGCACAGCTTCAAAGGGAAGTTTTCTGTGATCAGATGGTCATCATGGAGAACAATCACCACATTCACCTCAAACTCTACAGAGGAACAGAAAACAATGTCATTGCTAGGATAAATGTGTATAGTCATTAAATTGTTACTGTAGTGTTTCACACTTCAAGACAATTCAAGGCACTAAATATCTGGATTATCTGTAAAAGACTTTCATGAGTTGGAGGATGGTAGTTTTGAATGAAAACAGTTGTTGCTGCAATTCACTTCCATGAGGATAATACATTTTACACAGGCATTAACTCTTTGTCAAGTTTAGAGCTATGCTAAGAGAATTTCTACAACAAAAATGTTGCTATTTAACATGTACAGTACTGCCTCAGTCTAGCTGTTTAAATGGCTGTGGGAGTAGACTATCATCTCAGTGGCTTGTCAGATCCAATATTCTCCTAAATGTTTTCAACATCGAACAATGTCAGTATTCAGTGTATGAGCGATCTGTATCAACTCTGATATTGCAGTAACAGCCAGCAAAGAAACATTTGATTTGTATTTATGACAGGTTTGCTCACCAACTTTAAAGTTCGTTGTCTCGAGGGTAGGGCAGGTAAAGAGCCTGGGGAAGACCATGTAGATTGGAATTGGGAGGCTGTGGCACACATCTCCCTCTGCTATTTGGATGTTCTGGATCTCTGTGGCATCTCTGGCATAGCCCTCAGCACAGCCTAAAGCACAAACATAAAAACAATTACAAAAAAAAGCTACTAATAGTTTCAAGGCACAAGCAATGCAACTCAAGGTTACAGACCAGAAGGCTAAGAAGGGTTTGCTGACCACCATGGACAAGCTCACTCTTCTGATAAAAGCCGGCTGCAGACACTGATCAACTAGATGGATATCAGATGTACAAAATGTTTATGCTATAATTATGCAAAACATAACATTTTAATTTATTTCAAGGTTATACTTTGGCCATTGCCACTGTATTTAAAGCATGCAGTAGGTTGGATTTTTTCAGTGAAAAAAACTATTAAAGAAATTTGCAATTACTCACTGGTCAGAAATCGGTTCCCGCACCAATGCCGGATAGAGAATTACGTTCCGAATAATAATATGAATAATTGAATTACCTGTTCCAAAAAGCGCTAACTCAGAGTTTGACATTATTCTTGCTTAGGGTTCCTGGTTGCTACCTAATAGTTAAGTGTAGTATAGACAGCTGCCTGGTAGACTATACTTACCTGTGTTGTAGTAAGAGTGTAGTATAGACAGCTGCCTGGTTGACTATACTTACATGTGTTGTAGTAAGAGTGTAGTATAGACAGCTGCCTGGTAGACTATACTTACCTGTGTTGTAGTAAGAGTGTAGTATAGACAGCTGCCTGGTAGACTATACTTACCTGTGTTGTAGTAAGAGTGTAGTATAGACAGCTGCCTGGTTGACTATACTTACATGTGTTGTAGTAAGAGTGTAGTATAGACAGCTGCCTGGTAGACTATACTTACCTGTGTTGTAGTAAGAGTGTAGTATAGACAGCTGCCTGGTAGACTAAACTTACCTGTGTTGTAGTGAGAGTGTAGTATAGACAGCTGCCTGGTAGACTGTACTTACCTGTGTCATAGTATAAGAGGGTAGTCTATATTATTGTGCTGGGGGATATGAGGAATGCACTCTAACTTTTGTCAGTCTCCTCCAGTTTTAAATTTTAGGAGGTGATGAGGTTCTGGTCCACCTGGTTTTGGGGGCCTGTTGCTGTCCCTGTCCTTATCCACCTGGTCATACTTTTGACCTAGTCTAAAATAAAATAGACTCTGGATTTAGCCCAGAGAAATGTATTAATTATTCCAATTGGACTCATAATATCTCACCCGGGCACAGCCAGAAGAGGACTGGTCACCCCTCTGAGCCTGGGTCCTCTCTAGGTTTCTTCCTAAAATTCGGCCTTCTTAGGGAGTTTTTCCTAGCCACTGAAATCCAACACTACTGTTGTTTGCTCCTTGGGGTTTAAGGCCGGGTGTCTCTGTAAAGCACTTTGTGACAACTGCTGTTGTAAAAAAGGCTTTATAAATAAATGTGATTGATTGATTGAGTCTAGACAGCCGCCTGGTAGACTATACTGACCTGTGTCATAGTATAAGAGGGTAGTCTAGACAGCTGACTGGTAGACTATATAGAGTTGTGTTGGAGTAAGAAGTTAGTATAGACAGCTGCCTGGTAGACTATATTGAGTTGTGTTGGAGTAAGAAGGTAGTATAGACAGCTGCCTTGTAGACTATACCAACTTATGGCAAGCGCTCATAAGGACAGTACCAGGACATCGTGATTGGGGAGGTGCATTGCAAGCAAATATTTGCCCCCAGTAAAAACTAATCAACAGTAAAGTGATAGAAAGTGTATTTGTATTAATGTGACGATGTACAGTCCTGGTAAATGATTGTTGAATTGTTGTATTTTGAAATGATGCGACCAGGGCTCATCCCTATAAACAGATTACCTCAGTAGCTTCAAACTCACCACAGGTCTCCACTCGAACCAGCTGTAGCTCAATGCTCTTGATGGCCACATCAGAGCTCTGCACCACCAGCTCTCCAGTCAGGGGCTGGGTGATCACACAGTTGGTGGCGTCCAGGTGACCTCTGATCAGGAACTTGGGCAGCAAACTCCTCTATTTAGGGAGACAATGTTTGTTTCCTCAAATCATTTTGGTCAATGACTAAGTAGATTGAATAAGATCCAGGAAATCCAGGCTGATGCAGGAGGACAAAACATTTAGAATGCCGGAGATAGATAACATGTAATTGAACTTAAAAATATTTCAACAGGCAGCAGGTACCTCACGGATATTCTGCAGGGTCTCTGGTGTGATGTTGAAGTCCACTGGGGTGGGTTGCAACTTGGCTTTCTGTGGCTGGGAGAAGATCAAGGAGAGTCTGACCATTTGCAAATTATGCACAGTATGGTATCCCCAGCAGGGGTAAGAGTGGTCTAAGTGAGGATGATAGTTGGTCTCACCAGACAGTGCACCATGAATTCACAAGTCTTGGACAGGTCTTTGGCCAACAAGGAACGCTTCATGTCACAACGAAGAGTATACTGACAAAATAAACACAGTACAATTAATAACATTACTAACAAAGCTTATGTGGATATCATGCTGATTAGGTATTGCGTCACATCAGTCTCAAAACTCACGCGCACATAATATGGTCGAGAGCTGAAACACAAACCGAGAGTGCAGAGGACCAAACTCGCGCTCACGCCGGTGCCACTTCTAGAAGGAAGAATTCAGTCGAGAGAGCAGAATGTGACGTTGAGAGAGCAGAAACACATGCGTAATCAAGGACCAGTCGCGGGAGATTATAAACATTGTGAGGGAACAGATATGGTGGCTTGGAATTTCTTCGCGACTTCTAAAAATTCACCTGCGACTTCTTGAAACCCCCTGCTCTCCAGTTATGGGTCGTTCACGAACGAATGTCTCTTTTTGTTGCACGACGGGAGCCAACTCGCGAACGGAAGAGACGTTAATTAGGCTCTTAAATATGTTTGTGTTAAAAGAAGACATTTACAAAAGGCATTTGCCGTAAACCACAATTATTAAAATAAACTCGTTGAACAAAATGTTGCCTACTGTTAATTACGTTGAACAAAAATATAATTCCAAAGGAATAGTCTGAACCGTGAACCCATTAAGACTGATTTGTAATTGGAATTCGATAGGATATTCATAAATGTATATATACATTTTAATAATATTTTAAAAACTCAAAAACACTTTTGCATCATTCGTATTATTTTCTTGTAATATACACTATCTGTAAATGCGTTCAATTATCGATTTTTCTATATAGCCTATATAAAATAAAACGCGTGGCACCCGCGAAAAGACTCAGTAGCTAGGATGCCAACATGAGTGACACTCCTAAAAAAATCTCAAATTTGGACGTGTCTTACAAAAAAAAAATCTAGGAAAATGCAGTATACAGTATTTGCAAAGCACCACTTTCAATTCGTTCTGGCTCCACAAACAATCTCCACAGGCACGTAAAAACGAAACATCTAACTGTCCTGTTGCCACAGCTGAAGGTTGCTGATAGTGTGTTACCTGATGCTAGCAAACGTCTCTACCAAATCTGCCACCCAGACGTCCATAAGCCAGTACATGCCAATGGCCATTATCTCATCAAAGAAGAGGATAGATGAAGAAATGGTCAAAATGGTTGCCAGATTTCCAACCATATCATTGTTGAGGACAAGGGATTCAGAAAATACTGTTATGTTCTAAATCCAGCTTATGTTCTTCCAAGCAGGACAACCCTAACTTACACAATAGTTCATCTATTGAACCTTGAAACATGTTTATAGTTTGGCCAACGATTAGAACAAATGCCACGTTGAACTTAGTAATTTTTTCCTTTAACCATTTTACATTATAAGTTAATGTGTTGCAATGTTTTGTTATTGTGATCTAATTGTGATCTGTTCTACTGTTCTTTCACTATTACATTTTTTTCAACACAATGAAGAATTATTGCATTGTAAACAAGGTTTTGCACTTATTTTTTTAATGCATAGAACCTGCTAGGATAAAAATGCATAATTTCAGTGAAAGATAAATTAACAAATAAAAGTGTTACTTTCTAGAGCTTTACTACGGCCGGCACATGTTATTATGGCCATTAGATAATTTGGGTTGATTAGGAAAATGTGCATAATCATATTTGCAATAAAGGGTAATTATTAAAAGAAAACTGACAGAGGAGCCGTTTTGAGAGACAAAGTGAACCATTTCTTTTAAATGAACTAGTACAAGTGAGCCTGATCATTAAAAAGACTCGAAATTCCCATCAATATATTGCTCTAATGGCCAATGATAGCCCGGTCCCATTCCCAGGCTTTTAAATTAGCCAATCAACGGCATTGTAACAAAAAGACGTGATTAAGCAATAAGTCTACCAATCATATTTGAGGTACTGTTCCGTGAGTGCAAACCAGGTGCCAGCCATAGACAGACGTATTAACCATGACCTCACCCATATACACTCACCTAAAGGATTATTAGGAACACCATACTAATACTGTGTTTGACCCCCTTTCGCCTTCAGAACTGCCTTAATTCTACATGGCATTGATTCAACAAGGTGCTGAAAGCATTCTTTAGAAATGTTGGCCCATATTGATAGGATAGCATCTTGCAGTTGATGGAGATTTAAGGGATGCACATACAGGACACGAAGCTCCCGTTCCACCACATCCCAAAGATGCTCTATTGGGTTGAGATCTGGTGAATGTGGGGGTCATTTCAGTACAGTGAACTCATTGTCATGTTCAAGAAACTAATTTGAAATCATTCGAGCTTTGTGACATGGTGCATTATCCTGCTGGAAGTAGCCATCAGAGGATGGGTACATGGTGGTCATAAAGGGATGGACATGGTCAGAAACAATGCTCAGGTAGGCTGTGGCATTTAAACGATGCCCAATTGGCACTAAGGGGCCTAAAGTGTGCCAAGAAAACATCCCCCACACCATTACACCACCACCACCACCAGCCTGCACAGTGGTAACAAGGCATGATGGATCCATGTTCTCATTCTGTTTACACCAAATTCTGACTCTTCCATCTGAATGTCTCAACAGAAATCGAGACTCATCAGACCAGGCAACATTCTTCCAGTCTTCAACTGTCCAATTTTGGTGAGCTCGTGCAAATTGTAGCCTCTTTTTCCTATTTGTAGTGGAGATGAGTGGTACCCGGTAAGGTCTTCTGCTGTTGTAGCCCATCCGCCTCAAGGTTGTGCGTGTTGTGGCTTCACAAATGTTTTGCTGCATACCTCGGTTGTAACGAGTGGTTATTTCAGCCAAAGTTGCTCTTCTATCAGCTTGAATCAGTCGGCCCATTCTCCTCTGACCTCTAGCATCAACAAGGCATTTTCGCCCACAGGACTGACGCATACTGGATGTTTTTCCCTTTTCACACCATTCTTTGTAAACCCTAGAAATGGTTGTGCGTGAAAATCCCAGAAACTGAGCAGATACTGTGAAAAACTCAGACCGGCCCGTCTGGCACCAACAACCATGCCACGCTCAAAATTGCTTAAATCACCTTTCTTTTTTGGCGGAGATGGTCGTCGCCATCTTGGCAGCGCGTCACTCGGCCTACCTCCCGGATAACCAAAAATGGGCAAAGAGGTGGTGCGTGGGTGCAGCTGAGGGGCCTGATTGCTGCAACAATTACCAAGTTAGCAAACACTAAGAAGCTAGGTTAAATGCTACCAGTATTCTACTCTGCATTGCTAGCAGTTGGTATCCAGTCACCGTAACAATACCAGCTTAAACTTGAGGCAAGTTAACCTGAAACTATACAACAAAAAAACGTATATGCTTAAAATGCTTCAGCGTTTTTGTAATATATAAATGTGGTCGAGACTTGCAGATTATATATTAGATTTGCACAACTGTATGGTTACGAGTCATTTATTTGGATGTCACTTGAATATAAAGATTGGAGTTAGCTGGGGCGCTACCAGAAAGGACAAACCGCTAGGAGTGACAGCACCAGCACCACACCTGCCACTCAATAGGCCGCGCCCTCTAATTACAAGACTTAACAGTTAAAACGGATTAATTTAAAAAAAATAAAATCACTCCCCCCACAGTTGTCAAAAAGGGGGAAATAACCCAAAACAATTTTTTTAACCAGGCTGTAAACGTTTTTCTTCTGTAAAGTTGGGCATTTTACCATAGAGGTCTATGGAGATTGGTCCCTTTTGCAGCCAGCCTCAAGTGGCCATTCGATGAATTGCAGTTTTTGGCACTTCGGGTAGGCTTCATTTGTCAGCCACGGAGTTTGCCCCTTGGTGCAAACACGTGTCAAGTGAGAGCAGGTGAATTTTGAGAAGTGGCAGAGAAATTCCAAGCCACAATATCTGTGCCCTCACAATTGTTTATACTCTCGCACGACTAATCCGTCGCTCACGTGGCTTGTGTTACTGCTCTCTCGACTCAATTTATTCTTCTCGAATTGGCAAGTGCGGGCGCGTGAGCTTTGAGACTGATGTGACGCCATAGTTAGGCCCTTGTCTGACATGGAGGAGAATATAGGTCCTAGTCTGAAAAACAAAAGAGACAACAAGGCTTTTGAAGTCATTACCTGAATGTTGACAAAAACACCATGATAGGTCTCGTACAGCACTTTGTTGCCCTTTGTGTGCAGGGGGAACTCAAATGGAATTTCTGTCTTGCCTCCAGGCACCTTGCCTGGCTTTACCACTTCAATGTTGCTGGTTATAAGCTGAATGGGCTGTTGCAGAAAGAGGGGAGAAAACGAAATCTGTGATACCAGAACCCTTGATATACTGAGTAAGGCAAGCTATCCTCCATGTTGACATGAAAGAGCCCATTCCAACAACATTGTAATGTAATCTTGAGAAACAATAATCAGGTTGACAAGGCAGTCCAACCTTGCACTAAACCTTGGTTTGGAAATATTTACCCTTACCTTGACCGAGTTGTAGAAGGCCTCAAACACTCCCACACTCTTGGAGCTGAGCTGTAGGTTGACTAAGCCCTCCATGGTGAGAGAGATGCCTTGGTGTTGGACGGTCTCCTTGCTCACAATCACCACAACACCAGCAAGGACCTCCTGAAGTAATACAATAAAAAATGTATTATAAATGTGTAAGGCATAGGTATTGTTTACAGAGCTTACAAATAATTATTAAAATATAAATGTTTTCTATTTAAGACAATATTAACGTAGTAGGTCACGTTACAGTAGTTGCTACTCGACGTGAGTTTGTTAGCATCACAAGCTAAAGTAGGTCACAGCGTAAATCTAGGGCATTTTGACCTCTTACCCCTTCATGATATACTTTATTTGCTCTTTTCAATCTGATGTCCAAACTAGCACTCATTATCTACGATTTAGCCGATCATTCAAAATATGTAGACCCTGAAAGACCGCTCCTTTCCTTAGATTAGACAGTTCAGTCTTCCCCATACACGTCATGTGACACATTGCATGTATCATGTGACCAAACATTTCTGGGTAGACGATATTGGATCCTTGTGGCGAGGATATACAGGTGCTGGTCATATAATTAGAATTTCATCAAAAAGTAGATTTATGTCAGTAATTCCATTCAAAAAGTGAAACTTGTATATTATATTCATTCATTACACACAGACTGATATTTCAAATGTTTATTTCTTTTAATTGTGATGATAACTGACAACTAATGAAAATCCCAAATTCAGTATCTCCGAAAATTAGAATATCACTTAAGACCAATACAATTTTTTGTTTTTTTTATGTTGGCCATCTGAAAAGTATGAACATGAAAAGTATGAGCATGTACAGCACTCAATACTTAGTTGGGGCTCCTTTTGCCTGAATTACTGCAGCAATGCGGCGTGGCATGGAGTCGATCAGTCTGTGGTACTGCTCAGGTGTTATGAGAGCCCAGGTTGCTCTGATAGTGGCCTTCAGCTCTTCTGCATTGTTGGGTTTGGCGTATCGCATCTTCCTCTTCCCAATACCCCATAGATTTTTTTATAGGGTTAAGGTCAGGCGAGTTTGCTGGCCCATTAAGAACAGGGATACCATGATCCTTAAACCAGGTACTGGTAGCTTTGGCACTGTGTGCAGGAGCCAAGTCCTGTTGGAAAATGAAATCTGCATCTCCATAAAGTTGGTCAGCAGCAGGAAGCATGAAGTGCTCTAAAACTTCCTGGTAGATGGCTGCGTTGACCTTGGACATCAGAAAACACAGTGGACCAACACCAGCAGATGACATGGCACCCCAAACCATCACTGACTGTGGAAACTTTACACTGAACTTCAAGCAACGTGGATTCTGTGCCTCTCCTCTCTTCCTCCAGACCCTGGGACCTTGATTTCCAAAGGAAATGCAAAATGTACTTTCATCAGAGAACATAACTTTGGACCACTCAGCAGCAGTCCAGTCCTTTTTGTCTTTAGCCCAGGCGAGATGCTTCTGATGCTGTGTCTTATTCAAAAGTGGCTTGACACAAGGAATGCGACAGCTGAAACCCATGTCTTGCATACGTCTGTGCGTGGTGGTTGTTGAAGCACTGACTCCAGCTGCAGTCCACTCTTTGTGAATCTCCCCCACATTTTTGAATGGGTTTTGTTTCACAATCCTCTCCAGGGTGCGGTTATCCCTACTGCTTGTACACTTTTCCTTCCCTTGGCCTCTCAATTAATGTGCTTGTACACAGAGCTCTGTGAACAGCCAGCCTCTTTAGCAATGACCTTTTGTGTCTTGCCCTCCTTGTGCAAGGTGTCAATGGTTGTCTTTTGGACAGCTGTCAAGTCCGCAGTCTTCCCCATGATTGTGTAGCCTACATAACTAGACTGAGAGACCATTTAAAAGCCTTTGCAGGTGTTTTGGGTTAATTAGCTGATTAGAGTGTGGCACCAGGTGTCTTCAATATTGAACCTTTTCACAATTTTCTAATTTTCTGAGATACTGAATTTGGGTTTTTCATTAGTTGTCAGTTATAATCATCAAAATTTAAAGAAATGAACACTTGAAATATATCAGTCTGTGTGGAATGAATTTATACATTATACAAGTGTAACTTTTTGAGTGGAATTACTGAAATATATCAACTTACTAATTATATGACCAGCACCTGTAGCTACATGTTTATAAACTTAAATACATAGACAGTTATATTTGCATATAATTAAATGCTGAAATGACTAAGGAATAGTCTGGACTTGAATGGCTGACTGGCAAATGCGAACAGTGAAAACATGTACAACAACCGATTGCCTATACTTAACGTGGCTCTGAAATAAACGCTTATCAAATTTGCTTCTTAAATTCTTTTGACTTGACTAATAAGAAACATTGAAACATAGCTAGTCCGTGCTCTACACAGCTGCGGAATAGTGATTGGGCGATTTTCAACACATGCGCAACATGGGGAAGCCCAAAAGATAACCCCGTCCACTGGCCATACGAAGCTTCATTTCCATCCTTCTAGCATCAAGATATTATGCTAGCAGCGCTAACTCAGATTTTCTTTTTCAGAATAAAAGCATTAATTGAAAAATATAAGGCAATATAGTTAAAAATACATTATACAAGTTAATTCCCGAACATGTAGCTGCCCCCTCAGAGCTATATTAATATCAAATAACTACTCAGGTATGTATTGTACATTGCGGGGGTCAGGGTCAATGGATCCCAGCATTTCACTCTTTCACTCCAATAAAGTGCATAGGACCACAGGGCTTGTTTGGGATTCAAAGGAGTATGCTTTAGTTCAATTATCATAGTTATTTTGCCCACATTATATTCAAGCAAATAATCTAATGGTGATGACATTTTTATACTATACAGAATAAATGCTGATATCAAGAGCTTAAGTGGTCTAGTTGAATTCTCAATACTTTAATCTACAAATGTTACATTTTGACCCCGATTCAATTCCCTCTTTGTCTCAGCTATGGAGGAATTTTAGGAATTTTAGGGAATTTTTAAAATAAATGTATACACCATGAAATAAAAAGGGACATTTATTATTTTATTTAAATGATAAATAAAAGAATGAATATGTTTTTAAACATATTTAATGGTGTTTTCACAATTTCATATTTCACAATTTGTTTCCTGATTAGATTAGATTGAACTTTATTGTCATTGCACAAGTACAAGTACAGTACAACGAGTACAGTTAGCATCTAACCAGAAGTGCAAATAGAAGAGGGCAGAAAATTTATTTACAATTATTTACAGTTCAATTAGCAATACTACATGTGCAATCAAGGCAAATAGAGAATTAAGTAAAGTGTATGTTACAAGTGGGATAATAGTTGTGCGGGTACAAGTGGCATTCTTGATTTCCAGTTGAGGCAAATTGAAGGAGTAAGTTAGCATGTGCCACCGGGATGGAGAGAGAGCAGCAATGAGGTCCCTGAGGTAGACATTCATATATAACTGTAAAAATGCAAGTACAATGGCAATTTTAAATGTGCAATGAAGGCAAATGAAGGTAAATGTGCAAGGTGCATGTGCAATTTAAATGCAGGGATAGCAGCAGTGAGGTTTGTCAAGGTAGACAGGTAACTGTAACGTACCTGTAGTGCAACAAGGTCCCTGAGAGGTGAGGGGGTATGGTTAGTGATGGGTCACAGAATTCACAGAGTTCTATGGGTCACAGAGTTCAGCAGGGTTACAGTAGATGGAAAGAAACTGTTCCTGAGCATGCTGGTGCAGGAATGTAGAGACCTGTACTGCCTGCCTGATGGTGGGAGGGCAAACAGTTTATGGCATGGATGTGAAGGGTCCCTGGTGGTCTACATTGGCTGGAAGCTGGGCATCAGTGATGTGCTGGGCAGTTTTCACCACATGTTGCAGAGCCACGGATTGGCTATGGGGCAACCACCAAGCCACACTGTGGCACAGTTAGTCAGAATGCTCTCGATTGTGCAGCAGTAAAAGTTCACAAGGATCTTGGAGAACAGGCAGGCTTTCTTCAGCCTCCTCAAAAAGTACACGCACTGCTGTGCTTTTTTGACCAGGGCTGAGGTGTTGAGTGTCCAGTAGAGGTCCTCAGAGATGTGGACACCCAGGGATTTGAAGCTGGACATGCTCCACTTCAGTACCATCAATGAGAACTGGGGTGTGACTGCTGCCTTTAGACTTCCTGTAATCCACATTGAGCTCCTTGGTTTTCTTTAAATTGAGGGCCAGGTTGTTGTCAGTGCACCACGCCGTCAGGTGCTCAACCTGCTCCCTGTAGGCTGACTCGGCGAGGGGGGGGGGGGGCAGTCATGGTTGCCGTCATTGTGAAATATGCCATTATTGAATCCGTCATCGAATCTGTCACTTTCACCCATCAAAGTTGGGCGGCACTACCGAATACTGTTTTTTGATTGGTGCATCGACTTCATTCTGTAGCACTTATGCATCTATATAGCTGCACTGGGTGACTTGGTGAGGAAAATGCTTTCTACTGCAGATTAAATTGAAACTGCCAAAGAGATTGCATGCTTTGCAATGCAATTTTTATGACCTCACTCTATGCCATGACACAATTCTATATCTGAAGTCTACAGAAATGTCCTTGGAATTGACAGCATCGTTTTTGCTCTGATGTGTGTGATCTTATATAGATCATTATTTGGCATGGTGCTGTTCATTCAGTATTCACTGTACCACTTTGTAAAATCCTGGATTTCTATCTTTTTTATTTAAAAAAATCATCACCTGCGCAATGAAAACAGCAAAGACCACTTTGTTTATTTTATTGTTCACCTTCTTTCAAGCTATTGTCTATTACTTCTTCATTTTGTCTGGTTCCTTCATAAACGTGCACTGCCTCCATACACGACACCTCAGCCCTGATCCTCCCTACTTTGTCTGCCTTCATCCTAACAGGGCACACTTTGCATCTTCCAACTCTTCCACCACAATCTTTAGTTTACAAACACTTGCAACGTCACAAAATGTCTTACATTTGACAAAGCAGAGGCTTTTGCTCAATCGCCTGCACAGCATATTCATTATGTCTAAGAATTACATAAGAGTATAAGGTACCATTTATCAAACATCAGGAAAATAGGAAAGCTTTCTTTATAATTTCCATTCACAAGGTTTAAGTGTCTTGGATCAATAACTCCATATGTTGTCATTAATTCACGACATTTTTATATTCAGTGCTATATCTTCACACTGAGTTCACTTTCATATGAAGGAAACTGATGATTTGTGGCAATTGGTGTGTTTTACCTACAGTAGGAAGTTGCACAAAGGAGTCCACAACTCCAACTTTGCTGCCAGAAATTCCATGATAATTTATTCTAGATTATGGAGAGATGTTCTTTCTACATAGCAAATTTGATAGCATAGCTGTACATTCCACAATATTACATTTTCCTAAACACATCCCAGTTCGACATATCTGTCTTAATGATCTGTGAATTACACTGCATTACCACAAGTCCTCTAACAATAAAATTGGAAACCCATTAAAAGACTGTTGAATTCCAAAAAGGAGTGGGACAGAAGTGATTTGGACTGCCTAAGAAATCCATCTGAGGACCCTGGTCTATTCCCCTTTGCTTTTTGGGTAATGCAAAGGCTCTGTCAACGAAGACTGGGGTTCAATTCCAAACTACAAAGATGGTGCCCAACTGTAGGGCGGGTCTCTCAGATGTGAGGAGCTGTTAAGACGATGAATGTGACCAACATTTATTTAGATCTCTCTTTAGCAGTTATATTATCCCTGCTGTTAAACCTTTTCTGTTCCCATTGGAACTTCTGCAGATCATCTTCTTCGGACGGTTGAAATTGGAGTATGTTCCACCAAATCCTGGGGGATGATTCCCACTGTTGACAGGAACATTCTTCTGCTGAACACTTTGTACAGTGGGAATAGAAGTCACCACCACCTTTCAAAATGCTGACCTTTTCTTGCCTAACAGCCTGAAATGAAAACACATAAAAACTGACTTTTCCCAGCTGTATATTCCCACAGTAACCCCCAATATCCAAGTGGAATAAAATCTTATTAAAAAGGATGTAAGGCATGTAACATTTTGAGTACCGTGACGTCGCCCGGTATGGCAGCTGTTGACCTCAACTGAGGATGTCGTCGGGCGGTGGAAGGAGTACTTCGAGGATCTCCTCAATCCCGCTGACACGTCTTCCATTGAGGAAGCAGAGGATGAGGGCTCAGAGGTGGACTCGTCCATCACCCGGGCTGAAGTCACAGAGGTGGTCAAGAAACTCCTCGGTGGCAAGGCACCGGGGGTGGATGAGATCCGCCCTGAGTACCTTAAGTCTCTGGATGTTGTGGGGCTGTCTTGGTTGACACGCCTGTGCAACATCGCGTGGCGGTCGGGGACAGTGCCTCTGGGATGGCAGACCGGGGTGGTGGTCCCTCTTTTTAAGAAGGGGGACCGGAGGGTGTGTTCCAACTATAGGGGGATCACACTTCTCAGCCTCCCCGGGAAAGTCTATGCCAGGGTTCTGGAGAGGAGAATACGGCCGATAGTAGAACCTCGGATTCAGGAGGAACAGTGTGGTTTTGGTCCGGGCCGTGGAACACTGGACCAGCTCTATACCCTCTACGGGGTGTTGGAGGGTTCATGGGAGTTTGCCCAACCAATCCACATGTGTTTTGTGGATTTGGAGAAGGCATTCGACTGTGTCCCTCGCGGCATCTTGTGGAGGGTGCCTGGGGAATATGGGGTCCTGGGTCCTTTGCTAAGGGCTGTCAGGTCCCTGTACAACCGAAGCAGGAGCTTGGTCCGCATTGCCGGCAGTAAGTCAGACTTGTTCCCAGTGCATGTTGGACTCCGGCAGGGCTGCCCTTTGTCGCTGGTTCTGTTCGTAATTTTTATGGACAGAATTTCTAGGCGCAGCCAGGGGCCGGAGGGTGTCAGGTTTGGGGACCACACGATTTCGTCTCTGCTCTTTGTGGATGATGTTGTCGTGTTGGCACCTTCAAGCCAGGACCTTCAGCATGCACTGGGACGGTTTGCAGCCGAGTGTGAAGCGGTGGGAATGAGAATCAGTGCCTCCAAATCCGAGCCCATGGTCCTCAGTCGGAAAAGGGTGGCTTGCCCACTTCAGGTTGGTGGAGAGTGCCTGCCTCAAGTGGAGGAGTTTAAGTATCTAGGGGTCTTGTTCACGAGTGAGGGAAGGATGGAACGGGAGATTGACAGACATATCGGTGCAGCTTCTGTAGTAATGCGGTCGATGTATCGGTCTGTCGTGGTGAAGAAAGAACTGAGCCGCAAGGCGAAGCTCTCAATTTACCGGTCAATCTACCTTCCTACTCTCACCTATGGTCATGAGCTTTGGGTCATGACCGAAAGGACAAGATCCCGGATACAGGCGGCCGAAATGTGCTTTCTCCGCAGGGTGGCTGGGCGATCCCTTAGAAATAGGGTGAGATGCTCGGTCACCCGGGAGGAGCTCAGAGTAGAGCGTTTCTGCTCCTCCACATCGAGAGGGGTCAGCTGAGGTGGCTTGGGCATCTGTTTCGTATGCCTCCGGAACGCCTTCCTGGGAAGGTGTTCCGGTCCCGTCCCACCGGGAGGAGACCCCGGGGAAGACCTAGGACACGCTGGAGGGACTATGTCTCCCGGCTGGCCTGGGAACGCCTCGGTGTCCCCCCGGAAGAGCTGGAGGAAGTGTCTGGGGAGAGGGAGGTCTGGGCATCCCTGCTTAGATTGCTGCCCCCGCGACCCGGCCCCGGATAAGCGGAAGAAGATGGAGATGGATGGGATGGATGTAAGGCAGTACAGCAATATATTATATAAGTACAGCAATATAATACAATATCCAATATATTATATGGTAGGACCAACAGGTATTATGTCAGCTATTGTTGGTGCCGTGGCAGGTGAAACAGAAGATGGGGCAGGTATGTCAGTTACATTGACAGATTTTACTTGTCATGAGTAAGTAGTTAAAAACCTGTACTCCAGCTCCTACAAGGTGTTCTAGTATGAAATGCAAGCCCATTTTGACTGCAAAATATATGTTGTCCCTCACTCACAAAAGCTAACAGGAATTTACTTCTTCAACAATTCTCTCCAGAAAGTGTTTCTAATATCTCCACTTGGTAAGCTGGGATCACAGACAGTGTTGATGTCTCTGCCTAGGTTGAATTCTACTCACCACTAAGGTTCCATTAAAAATGAATGAGCCGCCCAGAGCACCACTTGCTGTCTGAAACCACCAACATTAGTAAACCAAGAAATAACTAATATAGCTTGCAAATAGGATTTAAAAATATGTATATATATATATATTTCAAATGAAGACTGTTTTACCCTAATATGTGTTCTTCCATTCATTCTACCTATGAAATTGATTTAATTTCCAGTCTGCCCAGACTAGCTAGTTTCCCATTCCTGTCTGTCCACACAAACTGCCGAATGTATGAACAGAAAGGCATGAATTGAAGGTTTATGTTCCAGACAGACAATTCTGGTTCCGCAGGTTTGCTAGTTCAACAAATTAAAAGTGTCCTGTTCTACACAATACTCTGCATGCATGTTTTTAAAAATCCTGAAATTCTACCAAGTGCCTATTGGTCGTACAGTAACATAGTGGTTAGAGACATGAACTTGTGAATCCAACTTCTTAGATTGGAATCCCCAGCGTCATGCTTTTTTGGTTTTTGCCAGGGACTCATTTGTGCAACATCCCAGGTAAAAACGCCTGGCTTGCTGATGTCATTACCGTTTTGCGTTTTTAACACACGGCCAACAATTTCAATTATATTGCAATGCCATGTTGACAATCTCATTGTGGCAATGAAATTAAGTAATGTCCCAGAAATGAACAGAAATGCATGGTTCCCAGAGGTTCTGGTGTGATGGTGTTAAATGCAAAACTAAAACCCATAAATGGGAGCCATGCATTGGTTCTTGGATTATTAATGTGATGTAGATTAAAATGCAGGGCCATGTTTACTCCATCGTCCCCCATATAAAATGCTTGAATCTATTTTAAGGCACCAGGCAGAATGTGGGAGATCACCAATATGGAATTGCAATATCATTAAAATGCTCTTGTCTTAGTCATGGTACTTACCAAAAATGACCAAAAACACATGTTGACTGGCTTCTAGTATCAAGACTTGGCGCTTGGCCCATAAATAGCTACTCTTCAAGCCCCCTCCTGGCTCACCACAGTCACTTCTACCTGCAGACTCACCTAGTTTTCTTTCTCATTTTATATTCAGTTTGCTTGATTTTGTATATGCTTTAATATTATTTGTTATTGCGTAATGTAGTTAAGTGTTTATTCAGAGTTCATTTATTCCACTGACTGCTTTTTTAGTAACTAAAACCCTTTTTTTCCCAAAATATGTATGTGACAAAACAAATTGAAGGGTCATTAATTTTCATCTGGCAATTACAAGTTTTTGCTAACTCGGATAACGCCTGAACACAGATGTACTTTCCACGGTCGTTTCTATAACCCGCCCACGTTCAGAAGAACATTTGATTGACAGCTTCTATGGTAACTCCGCGGTCTTTGACAGCGTCATCGAGCGAGTTCGTTTTATATGGCCCGGTGCCTAAGGTGAGCGACGTTGGCAGATTGTATGCCATTCCATTGGCATTGAAGTCAAGGTTCAACCAGGTTCAACAATACATTTAATTTGTTGAGCCAAAGCTTAACTGAAATCTCCACCTACCGGGCTTACCGGACCAAGCAAAACAAACTCGCCTATTGGTCCACATTGGAAGGTCTTAATTTGATTGACAGTCGTCATGGTTACATTCTATTCAGCCTCCATTTTGTTAGCTACTTTCCATTTTTTTCTTAAAAATGTACCTTCCCGCCGGAATAATAAAATCATTAATCATAGCAATGGCTGTTCAATTGAAACCTATGCCCAGACATAAATCGGTTATGATAATCAAAGCTCTTTGTTATCACGCGGTGGATGTGGTACAACGGCGTTAGCTAACTGATATAACATTGCATGGTTGACGGTAGTTTCTGTGATCTGACGGGCCGGTTCGCTGCGCAGGTTTGGAACGCGCGCCATTTTGTGAAATTCACCAAAAAAAGCCATCTTCAAGGAAACAGTCTTCAAGTTTTTAACCGTAATTTTCTAAGATGATTTGGAAGCAATGATGCTGTTATTGAAATATCGACAAGTTAACGATATAACTTTAGATGCCTACATCAGGATGTTGGTTTTCCTATGGTCAGATCGAATACGTTTCTGCTGTTGACGGAGAGGCGCTGTTGATTTGGAAACAGAATTGACATCTAGTCAGAGGAGTGAGGGTTGTACGTTGGGAAATCTGGGGGGGCTCCATGGAGAAGGAACTGGATTCAATAATTCGCCGTAAGGCATTGGGGATTGTAAATGAGGATATAGTTCTGGATTAGGAAGACTGACAGCCAGCGACAAAGGTAAGTTTGTAATGTAGTTCTGATTGTAGTCATAGCCAGTCTGTTACCATTGATATGGTCAATGTGTGGCTGACAACAGACAGCAAACTAGCTACAGTTAGCTTTAGTGCCAAATCTGTTAGTTAGTCAGCTAACGTTAAGATGATAAACGGCTTGACAACCCAATATTCTGGAATAATAAATTGTTGCTAGTTCCCAAAACTCAATTGCCAGGCATGCTGGTAAAGTTAGCTCGCAAGCTAACTTCCTAGCGCTGCAGTTATCATAGCGTTAGCAAGTTAGCATCCTAGCGAACTAATATTATTGTGTTGGCTTTTGAGTGACTCAATTCCAATATCGTAAGTTTAAATATATAGCTAACGTACGCTACTTCATTGCTTTTGGCTAACTTGTATACTGTCTTTGAAAAGTGCACATTGGCTTGCAAATGTCATGTCGTGGGAAGCAGTCTTGCTGCTTAACTAGCTAGCTAGCGTTGTCTAGCTACAACATAGTTCGAAACGTTAGCTAAGCTAACGTACAGTACGTTTGTCACAGTTGGTGACGTTAGCGAGCCACTACAGTTAAGCCTAGCTAGGTGGTTAGTTTGCTACACAGGTACTGTACTGATATTAGCACCCTAACTTACTCTTCGCACGTGAACTTAGTATGCTACCGTTAACTAGCTAACGTCAGAAACAGGTCCACTTTTTGTTGGTCCTGTATGTAAGTCACAGTTGATAAGGCAACGTTAACTTGCTTAGTTATACAGACATGTCAACTTCACTTCAGGCACCTCAGTTCAGTAGACTACTCTATGCACAGTAATACCAACTAGCTACGTTGTCTAAGATACAGTTAGTTGGGTTCTTTCTATCCAGCTTTTTTGTTAACTGGACTGTTGTCAGTTCCCTCAAAGATGGGGGCATAGATTCTTAGCAGACTAGATCAGCTTGGAAAAAGGTGGGGAGCTTAACCACTTCAATACATTGAGTTCCCAACTGTTAGCTAGCTAGCTAATTGAACTTGGCTTAATGCTTGGCCTCCGGACTGGCAGCAGCTTGGAGCCTATTCTAAAGCTAGCCAGCTTTCTGTTAACTGGATCATAACGTCATAGCTAGATACGCTTAAGAATCTAGGTCATTACTTGTACATGTATAGTTGAGTGCGTTCATAAATACAGTTCCTAATGTTAACCAAATGTGCCTAGTTATGAAGGCGGCTAATGTTAGTGCTTGTACATTAGCTAACAACAAGTTGACCCTAGTATATTCATGGTCGAGGTTCTGTCTGACTTGGCTATTGGCTAATTATAATTGAGTTATCTAGCCAACACAAATGAATAGCGGAAGCTAAGTTCCAGATCAAAATGAGTACATGATAGTAGTTGACTACAGTATTCACCTTCTGGGAAGCACGTTTATTTGTGTTGAAACTAAAATAACTTCTTCATTTGGAGAGAAATCAAAGGAAACTAAATTGCTGCTGTCACCATCTGGACCCAGTTAAAAAGAAATTGGATTCAACTGTTGGATTATGTGCATAGAAATATAATTAATAGAACAGAAGTTGAGGCTAGGGTCCAGCATTGTTTGCCCACGGTCTTCTCTGGTTGGGACTGCAAATAAATTGCTTATTGGGTAGAATAAAACATGCTTTAAAACTTTGGGTCGGCTTGCGGTTCAGAACCTAATTTGCGGGTTGAAACTTTTTGTATAAAGATAACTTTTTGTTTGAGAGGTGAAACGGATCATCAGCAACCACGCAGAAAGTGGAGCAGGAAAAGGATTTTGGATTTGGATAAAAAATTCACTGATTTGCTGCGTTACAGTAAGCCTAAAATAAAACTGTTCACCGTTAAATTGCAACTATTTCTGAAAGATTTTAAAAGTACACATCCATGCATGCCAGTTAGTTTTCTTTGACCTCACTAGGTAGTTTGATACTCTGAACGTGCAGGACGTTGTTGCTCTGCTCTGATGCTTGTGTGATCGTAAACTGTGTGCAATTCAATGCATTTTTTCATCCTCTGCTATTTCATTTTTTTCTGCCTGCAGGCTGTCTGGTTATTTTATTTCACTTCTCCAGTGTTGGAGTTAGCTGTTGTGGTTGTGCAAAGTTTGCTGTTGTTGTGGTTCGGTGCTGCTAGCATTAGCATACTCATTGAATGCTGCACTGTGTAGTGTCTAATGATGTTTGATAAAATTCTTTGTGTTAAATTACTGTTTTTCCATTTCCTCCTCTTGTCAATTTAGCAAAGCTTGCACACTGCTTGTGTCATTGCTGACATCTCCATCTTCCTGCTCTACCAATCTGAGTTCTATATTCCGTACTTATGTGTCTAGAGGTGACACAACCATCGAGTTTAACTTAATGTTTCCATGGCGTGGTATCGGCATGTTTCTATGAGTACAAGTACATGAGCCCCGTATCGGCCCGATACTGGTATCAGGATCGGTGCATCCCTAGGCCGGGATATAGTATTTCTTTCCGAGGCGCAGTCACCCGGAGCATAGAAAGGCGCTACTGAGATAAAGTAACTTTGTATGGTATATTCTACCTCCACTGGATGGAAATCCAATGGACTGGTGTAAAGTTGGCTTAATGAAGATTCCCCCTGCAATACATGTGCATTCCCACGACCTCAGTGCCAACCAAGCAGGTGTTTTCAACTACTGGACTAACCGTAGGAACTCGCCCCTGAGTTTAAAAATAAATCAATAGATTTGCTTGGAAATCAGATCAGCTTGTCATAGTTTAGTAATCTGAAGACACTTCATTTAAAATTAGTTTTTTTTAATAATGGAAATGTTTTATTGTTTTTGCAGATCATTTCTTTTCTATTTAATATGGTTATATAAATTATTCATGCTAGGTTATATGTGCAGAGCGCATTGTCGGCCTCATTTAAAAGTAGTAGGCATACTCATCCAAAAATGGAGACTCCGATTTTATTTTTTTTGTTCTTTTTAAATACAAGCCTAGGTTTAAAATAATTGATTTTTCTGTGATCTTTTAATTATTTATATTTTACAATATACTCTCTCTGTTTTTGATCCAGGAAGGATGTATAAGTGCGTTGTGCTAGTTTTCTGATTATTTGGTTATCTACATGGTCATTTTTCTGCAGTGTATACATTTGGCTTCATTGTGTTCGGTTTCGTCTTTACTGAATCCAAAATGTGTCCAAACGACAGACTCTCCATGTTGCTTCCATGCTTCTGACTGGATGGGGCGAAAATGAAATAACTGTGAAATGAAATTTTTTACTGTTTCATCTCTAATGGTGAGCCCCTCTTTTGTTTGAGATTCAATACATTTTTATAGATTTCAAGATGTGACCTTTTCAATTGCGATGGAGGTGTTGTTTCAGAAAATTACCTTTTGAAGTTACAGAAACAAGTTGACGAACGTGTAGGATTTCTAGCTAGTCACGTAAGCACTTACGCGGTCTGGAAAAAACTCAATTTAGCATCAAAGTGTTTGTCCAATCTAGCAATACAAACGCCTGGATGTTAGCTAACCCCTTTTCAAATTTGAATTGTAAACATTAATTGTCTTACGAGCAAAACATAGGGGAAGACATGTTGTTAGAGTACTTGTAGATATTTTTGGACTGACAAGATCGTGCCATTCACTTGCCAGGCTCCAACCGTTATGCTAATAATCTGAATTATTATTTTTAGGTAGGCAAATGGAATCTAAAATCAACTTTTAATAAATTGTATGAAAATATGATCATAGCGAAGATGTCACACCAGTAAAAATAATTATTTTGAGTGAAAAAGTAGGTTGTGAGGGGGAAAACTTATCCTAAACTCCAAATGAAGAGGTGGCGCGGCAGACTTGCCCATTATCGTTGACTTGCCCATTTTCTATTTCAATAAATTGCAAACTGTTGGCAATGCTCGATAAATTTAACTTACCATGCAGCCTGTTAGGAAGGCACACCAAAACATGTATTTTCTTTTCAGAACAGCCTGTTAAAGCAGAGAAGTCGTAATGGCTTTATTGACTCCATGTTATGAATAGAGCACAATTCCAAAACAGAATTAAAATTCCTCAATCTTTGCTTCTTTTTCTGATATGTTGCAACTAAGGTAGGAACTAAAAACGTTCAGGTTATGTGTTCTATCCATTTCGAAGAAATTGTAAAAACCACAATACATTTTTCAGTTTAATTTGATGGCGTTAATGACCAACATAACAGCGAAAGGAGCAACGTAATAGCGAGTCATTAAGGACCAATAGCAGTGGGTATATGTTGATATCGAACACAATTGCACTGATTTATACTGGCCTTATTGTGGTTTTCAAGTTAGTTTGTATATAAATGAAAAGTCCTGAGCGGTATGGTTATGTAGTGCAGTTAACTAGCTAACATTCAAATGGGACAGATTATCATTCTAATACTGCTGCTAGTTAAGACTGGTTTCGAGTTCATTATATTTTTTTCTGAAATTGCAAGCAGCTTATGTTATGAGTTGTTAATGCCATTAAGGCTTAACGGGTGGCTTCAGAGACGAGTGTAGGTAACTAGTATTATCACCTTAGATTGTGTTGTGACGCAGTTAGCGAACATGCCAAAGGAAACTAATTAGCACGTTTATCTATTGCAGGACAGTGGGTTCATGTCCAAATGAATGTTTTAGTTTGATAATGCTTTTTAACCCTTGGTAGCCTATGGGGCTTTCGGCCGGATTCACTAGTGGGACATTTTGGGTCCTAGATTCATTTCTGTAACAGATACAACCTATTATGATGTATCCTTTTAATAGCAACCCCTCTGGCTACAATAAAAACACATAAAAACAGACTTCTGGGTCACTATTTATAAAACTCATCTGTTTGAAAGGCAAAAAAATTGTTTTCGGAAAACATTTCTGCCATTCAGCATCAAGATTTTTTTTTGAAAGCATTATGAGATTTTGTGTCAATGGTATTTCCTCATACTTTCATGCCTTTACTATCAAATTACACTGTAATTGGGTTGAAAATAATGAATTAATTATATAATAGAAGGTAAAAAATATAGGCACCCCCAAAGAATTTGGTTCTTCTACCTAGAAATAAAACATTATGAAATAAATAAGATTGAATGTAAAAACCCATGTAATAGGTGTAATGACTCAAAACGCTCTAGATAGCACTAGATCGCTAGTTACGTTTGGACTATATTTTATAAACTCAGAAAAATTACCAACTTCTTCCCAAAAACTCAAGAACATCCCCCTACTATTTTGACTAAATATAAATTTTTATATCTTATATATAATACAAACGATGTATTATGGTTCAAAACATCATATATAGTGATGTACACGCTTGTAATATTTATACTGATGTACAAATGAGCCTTTCTAAGATGAATAGGCAATGTCGTTGCCTGGTGAAAAGTTCTCATAGCAACCCAAACTATACAACTATACAACCCATATTATACACGGAAAACCCCAATTATACACGGAACGCTTCAGGAAAGTGGCTACAAATAATATACCATTGGAATCGGACGATTATGGAGAATCTATTTTTCGGACGTCGACCATGGATGGTTAAGATGCGCACTCGCCCATCCTCAGTTTCAGAGGCATTGGTATTCATAGCCATTTTACTTAAGTGTTTTAATTCTTTGTTAACTAGCCAGCTAGAATACGACTTACATTGCCTAAATGGTGAACTACTCTTTAAGTACTAGGTATCTTTGTTCACAGGTAGTTATATCAAGTAACTAGCTAGTTAAGTTGTCATGGTATTTTAGTGCCCTTTAGTTGGTGTCATAGTCATTTGCAGTATAACAATTTGACTTCGTTTTATACAGTAATCTGTTAGCCATTATACCAATAATTACTGCTCTTTAATTAAATGCATCAACATTTACCGATATTGGGATAGCCACTATTGGGATATTTAACTTTTGCTAACTGTCAGTTTTTGAAGAATAAATAATGTAGTAATTTTCATGCCACTTTTTGATGCAATGTTTCATTAATCAGAAATGAAAATGCATTTGTCCTTATACTTCAGTACTAAAACAGCTTTGCCAACCTACAATATTGTCCACAGGGTTCCCACAGGTCATGGAATTTTTTGAATATCATGGGATTTTAGAAAGTATATTCCAGACATGGAAAGTCAGGGGATTTTATATATTTTTTTAGTCCAAGTCTTGGAATATCAGGGAATTTTGTAGCATGTTTCAATTTTAGGTGCCATTTATCAATATGTATTTTCCATGCAGTATTCCTCTTTGTCGGGTTGTTTCACGCATTTCTCGTATTGCGTATTGTTTTGGTTCGGCTACTTAATTTTTCAGCATCCATTTATCCCCTTTCCGTTCCTCAACTGGCAATCATTTCAGTCAAGATATGCAGTCCCTTGTACCTGCTAATGAATGCCAGGAAAATTTACATTTCAAGAGCTTTGGCTAGATAATGATGACCTCAAAGACTGGGTGTTAAAAGTAGATGACGGAAAAATAAAATAAAATGTAATGTTTGTAAAACTACTATTGATCTATGAAATATGGGAGAGGGAGCACTTTGCAACCACGCAAACAGTCAGAAGCATGGATCGGTCTTGTTTGTCAGCACATTGCACAAATGCTCGATTAGATTGAGATCAACACCTTGAACTTGTTCCTCAAACCAATTCCTGAACAATTTGTGCTGTGTGGCAGGGCGCATTATCCTGCTGAAAGAGGCCAATGCCTTCGGGGAATACCATTGCCATGAAAGGGTGCACATGGTCTGCAACAATGCTTAGGTAGGTGGTATGTGCCAAAGTAACATCCACATGAATGGCAGGACCTAAGGTTTCACCATATCATCACACTGCCTCCACCGGCTTGCATTCTTCCCATAGTGCATCCTAGTGCCATGTGTTCTCCAGGTAAGCGACGCACCCGGCCATCCATGTGAATTAAAAGAAAACGTGATTCATCAGACCAGGCCACCTTCTTCCACCGTCATCCGGTTCTGATGCTCACATGCCCATTGTTGGCACATATGAAACAAACTATGTTCTGACACCTTTCTATCAGTACCAGCATTCACTTTTTCAGAAATTTGAGCAACGGTAGCTCGTCTGTTAGATTGGGCCACACAGGCATAAATGAGCCTTGGCCACCCATGACCCAGTCGCTGGTTTACTGCTTTTCCTTCCTTGGACCACAGAAAGTTTTGGAGATGATCTGACCCAGTCGTCTAGCCATCCCAATTTGACCCTTGTCAAAGGCGCTCATAATATATCCCACCCACTGACCGGTGCCATCATAATGAGATTATCAGTGTCAGTGGTCATAATGTTATGGCTGATCAGTGTATGTTTAAGCAGTGAAAACTTCGTTTTGTATTGAAAACATCTGTGAACTGTTAAATAAAGCTTGCAAATTGATGTTTAAAATTCTGCGGGCTTGTTTTTGTCTGCTCAGTGGCACAAAGGCTGCTTATTTTTCTCTTTATTGTAGGTCATGGAAATTCAGCTTTTTAGTCAGGGAATTTGACAATTGACTTAGTGTGGGAACCTTGTGTTGTTGTTGCAAATGGGACTGGCCACCCCTTGTTAAATAGCATAGTGGTTAGAGACGTGGGCTCTGGAACAACAGGTCCCGCGTTCGCCTCCCATAACAGTCAAAACGCATTATGCCTGAGGTTCAGCACAGAAAAACTATGCTGGCTACAACCCTACGTAGCTACCTAAAATAAAACAGTTCTGGTGGGTTTTAGGATTTGTTCAGTATAGAGAAACACTTCTCTGGCTTCTCTATTCTCTCATCTTTTCACTTGACAAAAAAGTCAGTTATCATTAGTGATGGTCATTCGAGGCTTAATTACCGTTCTTCTAGCAGCAGGATATTATGCTAGCAGTGCTAATTCAGATTTTCTTTTTCCGAATAAACGCCATCATTGAACTATATAAGTTAATATAGTTAAAAATCTTGTCTGTACATTTTGTTTAATGTCTGTTCCAATGTTATTCTTGTTTTCTTGTTTACCATATTGCGACTATTTCTGGTGGATTTTCGAATTATATCTCAGGGTTTGTTCAGGATAGACAAACTGGCTGGCTACACAATTCTCTCGTATTTTCACTTGACCAAAAAGTCAGTTATCATCACCTATATTGATAAAGTAGTTTTTGTATCAATGTCATTCACGAATGGCTAATAAACTGTTAAAACGGCCAATGGCAAAAGCTGTAAAACTCATAGATGCTATTTGTGATGGAGGTAAACTTAATAAGAAACGTTACTCAGTTTAACACAATATAATGATGTCTAGCAAAATATTTTTTGCTAATAAGCTTTTAAAATGGCCAGTGGCAAAAGTCATACAGTTCATAGATACTATTTGTGGTGGAGGTAAACATAATTAGAAACATTACTTGTTTTAACACTAGTTAATGGTGTCTAACAAAATATTCAAACTTGGCGTGATGTTAATGAATGAAAATAATATAATGCGAAGAGGCTATACTAATGCCTGGCATGTGTGCAGTTCGGTGGCGTAGTAGTTAACGACAATGCCTTTCACGTGGGGGACCTGTGTTCAATTGTCGAGATTTTACTGAGGCATTTCTGAGATTTTATATGGATTGTTATTTCGAGTCATCTTATCCAACTATCAACACTATATATACAGTTTCAGCTAGTTAGATCAACAGACGCTATCTGGTAGCTTTCTATCACACACAGTTAATCAAATGGTTTTCCTAAATGCTGAATGTTCAAACGATAACCTAACCAGCAATCTGACTATCTATCGTCATTTAAGCTACTTAGTTAAGACTATATTAAAGAAAAACCTAATTCCTGTTGGAATTAGTTAATGGTCCAATAAACTATCAACTTTCTTTGCCAGCTGCTACTTGCTTCCTTGTTGCATACATATCTGGGTGCATTATTACGATTGAAACGAGAGGAGGGTTAATTATCAACTAGCTACCATCATTTAAAGTGACTCTGATTAATCACAAAGTTCAGCTGTTCTAGTAGGATTTTCCTGATATTTTCTTAGTTGCATCTCAGAGCAAAGGCCATGGTCTTCAGAGAGCTTCCAAAGCATCAGTGGGATCTCATTGTTGAAAGATATCAGTCAGGAGAAGGGTACAAAATAATTTCCAAAGCCTTAGATATACCATGGAACACAGTGAAGACAGTCATCATCAAGTGGAGAAAATATGGCACAACCGAGACACTACCAGGAACTGGACGTCCCTCCAAAATGTATGACAAGACGAGAAGAATACTGGTCAGGGAGGCTTCCAAGAGGTCTACAGCAACATTAAAGGAACTGCAGGAATTTCTGGCAATACTGGCTGTGTGCTACATGTGACAAAAATATCCTGTATTCTTCATATGAATGGGGTAAGGTGGCAAGATGGAAGCTTTTTCATACAATGAAAAACATCCAAGCCCAGCTGATGTTTGCAAAAACAAACATTGGCTGCAGTTATTTGTTCTTTGGGTACCAGTGATAAACCAGTGCCATTAATCTATCCACTAAGTCTCATATTTAGTCTGAGTTCACATGATTCTGGAGTGTCAGTGCATTGTGTTGTAATCCATAATTTTGTATATTAATACTATTGTGGAAATGACAAACATAAACAGATTTTTTTTTCATGCTGTGAACATTTAACTACATAAAGTGCATTCTACAAATACTTCACATTGTTACATTACTGTCTTCTACATTAGACCGGTAATAAGACATCCAGAATAGGCTCTCAACTCCATGCCCCCTTTTGGGGGAAAACAATCCTGCGTCCCGTGTAGACTACAACAGTGTAAACAAGACAAACCAGCAATCTTAAATTAATAATACTTATGTTAAAGAGTTGCTGTGTAGAAAAAAAAAACATGATCAGAAATGTTCCCCTGCCATGTCTTAAAAAAGATCCTGATAGAAGGGCTTTATGGGTCCAAGCCTTACGAATGGAAGAAATGCCGGGAAGCTATGGGACCCTGCATCTCCACACACTTATGTTTGTGAAAAACATTTCATATCAGTTAAGAGCTCACTGGAGTAATGCTGTGTCTGATTAACAATATATGCTATGGCCAGATAGCGATCTATAAATACTGTACCTGTGTTTAGGTTACTAAAAGCCCCACATTTAAGGCTTGTTGGGCTAACATGTAAGGCTAACGTGTAAATGCTTAACTTAGCTAACTTCGATGTATCATAATTTCAGGGTTCCAAATAAATCTGACTTCGTCCTGATTACATACCCTCCATTTTCCCCCACCAAAGACAGACCCTTTCGGTTTCAAGAAAAGTCAGACATAGCTAGCTAGGTCAGTGGTCAGCGCACTGGGCTATTGCTATCTTGCATACTATTCATAGAGCATGAATGAAAAGTAAACTTTCACTCGTAATTTGCTTACCTGGAGAATCAAAGTAGAAATGGATGTCTGTGTAGGACACATTTTGCCATAGAGTCGGGGTTTTGCATCAGTTTGATGCTGGGAGACTGAAGAGACATGATTTTAGATTGACCAAATTAATCCTTTCTGTGTCTCTTGCATGTTCTATGGCAGGCATGGTAGACATACAGTATATTGACTTGACAATGTATCGATTGTAAACTCATTTTATTCTGGTGGTTCTCTTAGTGTTGTTCTGTACTGCTTTTTTTACATGAATGTCAATGGCGAATGTTGGTTTTCCCTCCAAAAAGGGGCTGGAACGTGTTGGGGGCCAAAGTTCCCGGATGTGCCGTTCTGATGTATTCTAAAATAGATTACATTGATTATGTCCTAATCAGTCTACACACCCCATAATCAAAAACAGGTGTGGTAGCGATTACAGCCTAGAGTCTTCTTGGGGATGTCTCGACATGCTCAGCACCTGTATTTGAAGATTTCCTCCGATTTTCTCAAGTTATATCAGGTTGAATGGGAAACTCAAGTGTTCAATCTTGGTTTCGTCATATCAGTGATTCTTGTTTCTTATAGCCTGAAAATCCTTTAGGTGTTTATGGTAAATTCCCAGTGGGCTGTCATTGCGAAATGTTTTCTGTCTGGCCACTCTATTGGCAGATTCTCTAATTTCCTCACAGGAACTCAGGAGCTCTATAACTCTGTGACCATTCGGTTCTTGGTGCCCCCTCTGAGCATTTCTCTCAATTGCTCAGTTTGGTTGGGCAGCCATTTTGAGATAGTGTTGGTGGTTCCAAACTTCTTCCATTTAAGAATAATCGAGGCCACTGTGTTCTTGGGGATGTTCAGTACTTCAGAAAATGTTTTGGTGCTCTTCCCCAGATTTGTACCCCGACTCTCTGGACAATTCCTTCGTCCTCTTGGCTTGGATCTTACTCTGACATTTTCTGTTTGGCTATGGTTCTTGAGTACAGAGCAAAAAAGGGAGCTTCTCCTCCCTACCTTCAGGCATTGCTCCAACCCTACACCCCTACCCAGGCTCTTCAGTAAGCCACTTCTTCGGGGCAGTTCGCAATCCATGCTCTAAACTCTGTTCTGGCGTCTCTGGTCGAACCAGCTTCCATTGCTTTGTCATTTTGGGATGTCGTGTAGGTGAGTAAAGAAATCGATTTAATCAGTTTTAGAATAAAGCTGTAAAGTAACTAAAATAAGTGAAGGGGTCTGTATTCTTTCTGAATGCGCTGTAGTAGCCTTTGCAGACTTGCCACAGGTGTGGTACAGAGAAGATAGGTGATCAATGGTCTCCTGTTAGTGTGCTTATGAATTAATGGGTAACTACACACAAAAATATAATAGTAATAAAAAAATATATCTGGTTGTTATTGACCTCGAACGTCAATATTCTTTGTTTTACAGTAAAAAATAAAGTGGGTTTTGAGAGCTAAAACCTGAAAATAATGGGAATCTAAAACCTGGAATTTTAGACAAAATGGAGGACCCAGATTTTGAGAGTAAACTAAATGTTATTTGCCACCATCCTTGCAAAATAATTTATTAAAAGGTATTGAACACAAGATTGGGAATAATACTAAACCCTTTTCTTTTTTTTGTATGATTTTATTTGTCCATTCTTTTTCTCATTATCATTTGTTTTTAAACTAAACTGTAGGTAATAATCAATGATTAAACATAGCAGTCAAGAGCTTAGCAGGGAAGCAAATTACCGTAATGTAATTTTGTTTGTATTTCTTCAGTGTTGCTGGACTGCCGGGATAATATTAGAGTTACTAAGAGACGATGCATACAAGCTGGCACCTGATATCTCGCTTTCCTGTCACTTCTCTTACTATTTGGACTTCATTTTGGGAAATCAATACCTATGACGTTTGGTCATATGTTTCAGTCCATCTTCCCTACAACCACTGTATAGTTATAGTTCTGTTTATCGATTTTACGAATAGTCCTGCATGCCTCAGATTAAGGATTGCATATGGATGAGAGTAGTTATGAGGGTAGGCAGTATGGCTGCCCATTTCATACCACTTGGCTGCCGACTAACCAATTAACAAATAATTGTCTTTTTGTCAAACAGTGAAATGTCACCAACTAAATAGTTTTTATTGGGCATGCACCCACTACAGTCTGAAGAGCATGGAGGAGATACCAGGAGATGGGCCGTTACACAAGGAGAGCTGGACAGGGCCGTTGAAGGGCATCAACCCTTCAAATTGTCAAAAACAGACTTCAGGAGGGCTCGACATCCTCTAGTGGGACCTGTGCTCAGAGACCAGCACCCGTGCATCACGATTTGCATTCACCAGAGAACCCCAGAATTGGCAGGTCCACCATTGGTGACCTGTTCTCTTCACAGATGAGGTTCACATTGAGCATGTGACAGACGTGAATGAGTCTGGAGACGCCGTGGTGAACATTATGCTGCATGCAGCATCATCGAGCATGAACTGTTTGGCGGTGAGTCAGTGATGGTCTGGGAGGCATATCCTTGGAGAGTCGCACAGACCCCCACGTGCTAGCCAAGGGTACCCGGACTGCCGTTAGGTACCAGGATGAAATCCTCAGACCTTACACTGGTGCCCTGGGTTCCTCCTGGTGCAGGACAATGTGGCCAGAGGGTGTAGGCAGTTCCTGGAACACAAAGGCATTGATGCCATCGACGGGCCCTCACGTTCTGTGCTGACAGGCACATGGGGGATTTGGGTTTCCATTGACCGTTATGTCATTTTGTTCTCAAATGTCACAATCTACAGTAAATATTTCCTTCATCGAGACCTGATGTGTGATTTAAGAATTGCCTTAATTTTGTTTTAGCAGTTTTATTGGCACCGCAGTGGAAAATGATGTACAACCCAAAGATTCTGCACTGGAAATATATAAAAAAATCACTTGCAGGTAGACGAGTGCTCAGCATCATACCATGATCTTAAACTAAAGTGCCATTGTCTGATGGTCTGGCTACAACCCTACGTAGCAACGTAATGGGAATACGTAATAAAATAAAACAGTTCTGGTGGATATTAGGATTTGTTCAGAATAGAAAAACACTTCGCTGGGTACATGCTTCTCATCTTTTCACTTGACAAAAAAAGTAATCGTTAGTGATGGCCATTCGAGGCTTCATTACCGTTCTTCTAGCAGTAGGATATTATGCTAGCCATGCTAAGTCGGATGTTCTTTTTCAAATTAAACGGCATTATTAAAATATAGAAGGTAATACAGTTAACAATCAAGTCTGTACATTTTGTTTAATGTCCATTCCAATTATATTCTTGTCTGTTCTTTTTCACAGTCTAGATTGTTACCTATATTGCCTAATACATTTCAATTATGGCTTTTATTGTGATAAAGAAAATCTGAGTGCTGCCAGCATAATATCCTACTGCTAAAATAACGCTAATGAAGCCTTGAATGGCAATCACTAGTTATCGTTACCTATATTGATAGTGTATCTATGTAATTCACTAATGGCTAATTAGCTGTTAAAATGCCCAGTGGCAAAAGAGCATTTGTTCAGGATCGACAAATACTTCTGGCTACAACCTTGAGTAGCTTTGTTATACGAAGCCTAAAATGAAACTGTTTACTTTTATATTGCGACTATAACAGTAAACAGTGGCTTTTCGAATCCACTGTTATATCTTTGGTGGATTTTCGAATTATGTCTCAGGATTTGTTCAGGATAGACACACTTTGCTGGTTACATGATTCTCTCGTCTTTTCACTTGATGAAAAAGTTATTTATTGTCACCTATATTGATGCAGATTGTATGGAGGTAAACTTAATAAGAAACGTCATTCAGTTTAACACAATAGTTAATGGTGTCTAACATAATATTCAAACTTGGCCTGATGTTTATGTCTGACAAAATTATATCATGTCAATACTGGCCATACTGACGCCTAGCAAACTTGCAGCTTGGTTGCGTAGTGGTTAAAAACACTTATTTTGCTGAGCTGATCCTAAGTTAATACAGGGAAACATTGCTGGCGTTTCTTAATATGCTCTTTGAGTCTTTCTCCTTAATATAGGCCTTCAAAGCTGTGTTCTTCCCACAATTTCATTCAGTATTGATGCGCAATGACTTAATTTATTGGAACCTTTTTTTTTCAACAAGATGTCGGAGTAGTTGCGTGTGCCCAAGTCCCAATAAACAATTCTCTCTTTCTGCATTAAAAATTAACTAGAAAGTGTGTTTAACAGCCTCAGAAATGAAAGGCATGACCATCAGTGCCTCCAGGATTTTCTTAGGTCTGCTTCTCCTTTTCCGAGGTTGCAGGTAGCCTAGAGCATGAGGAGGTGGGCCAGTAGACAAATTATGTCTGTATGAAGTTGGAATTGAACTAATACCTACCCCCTAATTTGTTCTTCATTCAGAGGCACTGCTTTGTTGCTGAGCCTATGCCTTTCAGTATGTTTGCATTAGTCCATAAGACAACTCCAAATGTGGACATATACATCTTCAGAGGGAACACGAGGGTCAGTCTGGCTAGTCTGGCTCCCTAACAACAACAGTGCGTCGTAGCAGTTTCTTTGACGGTTCTTTTAGGGTTAATATCAATTGTGATATTAACACTAGAGATCAAAGTTTTGTGGATCTGAATATTCTAAAACGTGTCTCATTTTTCCTGGAAATCTAAGATTTCCAATTCTAAGTGAACAAAGGTTATTAGTCAGCTTGCTCTATACTAACATAGGGTGAAATCTGTAGGGGGAAAATGTATGGAACAGACACATTTATTGATGTACAGAAATGTAACATTACTGCGTAGGGTGCCATTCTGTCCCTCACTATCAAGACTCTTGTCTCTGCCTTGCTTAGTAAAGTAATGTATACACTTATAGAGATGGTACTAATCATTTTCTGCATCCTTTAATTCAGACTCATCAGTCAAGCTCAAGTTACCTTACACTATTGTCCCTGCTCCGCCTTTCTCTTTTGCGTCAGTTTATACAGTTTTAATAAACTAATCTGAAGTTCATGTCGCAATGTTGGTTGAACAACTAGCCAGCATGGCAAAAGTTTTGTTAGCAGCAGTAGAATAGCTACATCTAAATGAGGTGAGAATAATTTATTTAACACACTCCCGCAAAACAAATGACTGGTACCTTTTTAACATGCGTTCCTCTGGTGACTGGCATGATCTCTACGCTATCTCCTTCCTGCTGAAGGAGGTGTAGGTGGATCTCAAATCACATATTTGCATACTATATAGTATGCCAAATTAGTATGCGAGAAGATTATATCCCAAGCCATAGTACGCTGAAAATCGTATGCCAAAAGTTCCAGGATGGTCTACTATTTCTGTAGAATTTCTGTATGCTTCTGTGCATGCTTTTTGCGGAGTTGAGACCACAACCACTTGCGTAGTAAAAGAGCATGGGTTTCCAGGATTCTCACCATTTCACTTAAGCCAGTTATCGTCACCGATATTGATGGTTATTGCATCAGTGTCATTCACGTATGAAAGAAAACAAACGTTGTGCTATGAAATTAAATAACTTTGTCAGTGTAAAGTTGGTCTTCAGTCTTGTTAATTCTGATCAAATCTTATGACCGTTCCATGTCGTAAGATACTAGTATAAGATACTATTTTGAGTTTCTTTGGAACAGAATGACCTATAAAATATGATTTAAGATTAAACAAATTATATTATTTTGAGTCAATCTGGAGCTTTTGGGGGCTTGTGATGTCATCACCTTAAATTAAATGTTTAATATGTAAAACACTGCAGCAACACAAACGAAACTTAACGGCGCAAACAGAGCGCAAACAAGTGCATTTTGTGTGAATTGGGAAGATGTTTGGGGGCTGAGAGACCTCCGAATTACCTTTTGAAATATTCTTTAACATCTAAAATGTCATCAGCATGAACACAAACGGAGCACAAACTATTAAGCCTATTTTGCTGAAGTTTTGCGTTGGATGGGAGACAACTTCATGCAGGTTCTGCTCTGCTGTAGCGTTACGCAGCTAGCAACTGAAGCTAGCGATCTTGCCTAGATGCTTCTACTACTGCTCTGACTTAGGAGAGCACAGTGAGAGAGAGCAAGAGCATTACTGTGTTGTCTGGCTGCTAGTGGCTGGTTCACTGCTACTGAGCAGGGATGAGAACTTCATTAGTCAAGTCAGTCATAATTAACTTAGGTTTAAGGTTAGGAAGAAGGTTTATTTTGGGTTTTTAATCCTGTTAAAATGTTCCCCTTAATAACATATTACCGTGTATGTAGTCAAGTGACTCTGCCCTGTCCAGTCAGCAGCATGAAAGCAACATGGAGAACTCAAACAGAGAGTCAACTGAGCAACAGGCGCCGCTTGTACCAAAGAAAAATGCAGTGTCTGTCGTTTGGACACATTTTGGCTTTAGTAAAGATGACACCGAACAAAATTATGTCAAATGTAAACACTGCAGAAAAACAGTTTCAGCAACCAAAGGTAATACCACCAATCTGTTTCAACAGTTGGAGCGCAATCATGTTAACAAATATGAACTGTGCATGGATCAAAAAAGAGACTGACAAGCGCCCAGCAGCAAGTGCCTCCACAAAGATTTAGAACTAAATACTTTTTTCATAAGGTGTTTTCATGTGTGCTTTGATTTCAATTGTTCAAAATATTCAATAAATAACCATAAATAGTTCATCTTTGTGTTTCCTTAAATTATTTTTAAATCACTAAGGTAAGATATTTTGTTCTAATGAAAAGGTGCATATCCCACCTTTTAATAGTTGAGCATATTTACAGTACAAACCTTGTCAGTGAACTGAGGGCAACAAACAAAGCTAAAAAAACCCCAAATAATTTATTTGTAATTGTCCAAATTTATTTTAGGTTATGCTGTCCAACCCTAACCAATAGCATTGGGCTATGGTCATAATGAACGTAATAACACTGTTGATATGTTCTTACTGTAAGTAATTACATTTTCCCTAAATATGAATGTAATTCCTGAGAGGATGCATTGAAAGTGTCATTTAAGTAATTTTAATAATTTGTTGTGATAAGCTGTGTGGTAATGGAGCTCTTATTAGCCTAGATTCATTGGTTTTGTCGTTTGAGCGTTCAACCTATTGTCGGTGTCAAGGAAAAGTTTCATGTAAATGTCAAAATGGTATTCTAAAAATATTTTTTGTAGTAATTCAAACAACCAAAAAGGCCTCTAATAGTTCCCATTGCCCAGGACTAAAACTGTTGTAGCTATAGTTTGTTTTCTTCTGGTTGGACTAGCATATTACTCAACTGCACTTTACTTGCAACTGAATTTTGGCCCAGTTAACTTTTTACTCTTCAGATATGTTTTTCTTTTGTGTCTTAGATTACACCTGCCTGCTAAGGAAAAATTGGAAGGCTAAGTTTACTTTAAAAGTAATTGTAAATGTGCTGTCTCATCCTGGTTGGATTTCCCAACAGCATATACATGATGTCTAATGGACTCAACCAAGTAAGCTTTAAATTGTGCATTAATATATTTTGCTGAGATTGAATTGAAGTAGTCAATATGCTCCACCAGTCATAGGGTTTGTAAATAAATGTGTTGCTGATCATGCATTGCCTGAAAATGTATTGTTTAAATACATTTTGTTTCCTTAAAGATTTCCTTCTGATTACCAAGTTCATTATATCAGGCCAAAAAGCATATAGAATATAGGTCATTCTTTTCCATCTCACTTGTAGTACTCGGCTCCACTCCCTTATCTTAGGTCAGACATTTGCTAGAGCTCTGTGCTTGGAGACACTGCTTCCAGGCTCTAAACGGCTTCATTAATTTAATCTGGGAAATAATGTGTTAAAAAAAGCTTGGAAATGTGACAAAGTGAAATTTAATTTCTTGTTTAATAAATGTTTTCCTATTGGACAATAGATCGGAACTCTGCCCTGGCAACAAAAGTAGGTTATTTGCATACTGTCCCCTGATTGGCTTGTGCTTTCTCCGGCTTGCCCAATGGTGCGGTTTCTTCCTTGTGTTAGGCTATGCTAATTAGGTACTGTTGCTGGGGTTCAGAAGGGTGGTTACTCTGAGTGATTCTGCTGCATTGTGTTGCCTGGTGAGAGACGTTGATAAATGAGTACTTAATGATCTGCAGAATTCCCACTCACTGCAGACTGACTGAGATTTCAAAATAGAACTGAGAAGATTTGATTACAGGGCTATCGGCTTGCTTTCATTGCTTTGTTGAATCAGTCAAGATTCTGCTGGAATCAACTGATGCAACTGGACTGTTTGCTAATTTAATCATTTTAAAAATGTTATTCTCTTAAAAAAAATGCAGTTATGAATTATTAATATAGAGATGTTGTTTAAAAACAACTAATTAGCCTTTTATGTGTTGTTTGAATTTATTGCATGATGCATGTGTACATGCCTTTTGAATAATGTGATCAGACATTAGATTTACTTTGTGACATCTTTGAGTACACAGTTAATAAAGTGTGCACTCAAAGCATCAATTTTTTTTTTGTTCTCTGAAAGTGGCTTGTGAATTATTGACATATTAAGGTTAAATCATCAAGTGTTTTTTATCAATTCAGAGGGATGGTAGGTTCTTTTAATAGAATAATGTTTTGATTCTTTTGTGCTTTGTGTAGCATTTTGTGTAATTGAGGTGTTTCTAGATGTATTGTGTGGACACACAATTGGTCAGAACATGTAAATATCCCTGATTGTGCTTTTTTAAATTACCATGTCTCCAAGTACACCAATATCCCATTATTATTCACGGTAACCTATAGGGCCCTATATATTCTTTTTTTTTGTTGCCAATTTTGTTGTATTTTAACATTTTCTGATATCTGTTTTTTTCCCCCATCCACGCAGACCAATTCTGATGCCAGCACCTGACCCTAAGGATATATACAGTTTGCGTAACATTCTTTAGAAGTGCTTCACACTGAGTGACAGAGTGGCACGCGCTGGCAGCTGTAATGTAGCTTACTTTGAAAGGCATGCTATGGCCTAGTTCTCTAGTTCAAATTATTCCGAAAAGTGTGTTAGGCCATGCAATTTCATTCCACCCACAACTCACCCACCTACCGTTATCCAGATAGTATTTTTTGACCCCAAACCAGCCTGAACCGAGGACATTGACATTGGGTCTAGAGACTATGATAGGAATCAATCAGCGCATCACTACTAGGCAGGTACACCTGTTGGAGCAGGGTGCTAATCAGTTTAACAAATGTAAGTATCGTGCACCAACACTAGCTAGCTGCATTTGTTAAGTTGCTGGTAGCTACAACAGTTATATTTCACAAAGGCCGCTAATATGTAACGCTTATTTAATGCAAAATGATTGCATTAAATAACACTGTTTGACATGTCAAATAAAAACATATGAAAACAATTGAACTATCATGAATACATCCAACCATTGCAACTATTCTCGATTGTCTTAGTGATGTTTTTGCTTCATATGTCTATATTAACTTGCTTTATTAAATGACTTGAACAGGAAAACAGCTTTAGATAAATAGCAAACTAATCAAGTTTTCCTACTTGCTTCTTGTTTTCTGTGACATGCATTACGTGCATACATGCATACATCTGCAATCTGTGACATGCATTATACATGATAATGTAACCACATAAGAGAGCTTGCGATGTTGACGTTAACAGCTTAGGTTTGGTGGACTCCTCAATATTAGCTAGCTATTTAATGTTATATGGCATTTAACATTTATTTGATTACATCAAAGTGATAGAAAGTTTAGCTACCGATTGCTTGTCTTCCATATAAGGGATATTTATTTTAAGCCCTAGTAATGCTGTTAAGACTAAAATATTAATCTCCCACTGAGGAAACATTGAGTAGAATTTTCCCATGGTTATTGTGTTTTCAGATGTATTGGGAAGTGACTTGAAAATAATAATACAGACTCATTTCTGAGAAGTCTTTCCAAATGTAGGGGCAAGATGTCAACAACAGTATGATTTACAGGGCAGTCGCATATTAGATACGTGTATAGTATAGTTGCCTGTTTCACGTGTATATGTCCACATTTTCACGGTAAGTTTCACCGCTACAGGCAGTAGTACATTCGTGACTTGTAAGTTTTGCTAGGGAGTTGTGGTTAGGGATCATGGCCAGGCATAAACACCACCAACTTGGGCCCCAGTCCTTGGCAGTTCGAATCTCAAACCTTACCCCTTACTTTTATCCTAACATTAACCACACTGAAAGTGTTATTAAACGTTAACCGTTAACATAGAGTCCCAAAACCAATGATTATCTACACCGGCTGATTCTCAATGTATAACTTATGTATACATGAATAGGGCTTTCATGATAGACATTTTAGTTGACGATTGTCTCACACATAATTGTGATTAACAATTGAATTGTCTATATTGTTACTTTTGTGTCACTATTATAGTGTAAGCCTAATAATATTGTAAAAGTACACATGGTGGATCCGGAGATGATCAATCAGAGTTGTGGTGTTGGTGCCTTTGAATGCCACCTTTCTAGAGCAAATCTGTCTATTTGCCTCCTCCAAATTATTGGACTCACCTTTCAATTTGTTTTAAAACCAAAATGCACTCTGAGTGGTGAAGTTGCATTCGGCTTTGGACCTACCACTAAATCAATGTTGTTAACGATTGCTGTTCACATAACACAAACGCAAATCATTTCGCTGCGCATCATGACATTTACCCTCTCACTCTCCTGCAAATATTATAGCCTCTTTATTTGACACAGCCTTCCTTATGTAACAAAATGTTTCAACATTTAATATGCAATAGGACAGCAATCATTCGTGTTGCCTAATTAGGAAATATGGTTGGAATTGACAAAATTCTTAACATATTTGTAAGAATATTTTACACATGCTTGAATGTTTTCCTTTTGTCGATCAGAGTTGATGCAACAGATATGCGACTGAAATGCGTTTGTCTATTAATGTTGAAAAATGTCATGACTGTGCATCGCAAAACAGTTCTAAACTACGTTTTAACATACTGAAATTAAGAAAAAAAGTCAAACACTCTTCTGCGCCCATGTGCTAGACGTTTTCACTGATGGAAACCTATGGGATTTGTTGAGACGTTTCTAACATTGGCCTAAAAACCCCTTATTCAGATTGGTAACATGATTTTGGAATCAAAATATTATGCAAAAAGATTAAAAGATTGTTGTCTATAAAATAATTGTGATCTGGCTCAACTAATAGCGATAAGGCAATGATGTAATAATTGCGACAGCCGTATACCTGAATCAGAACATGTAATTGGTAGTCCATTCTACGTTGCACTTGGGCACGTTCATATTTAGGAGACTGCGTTTGCTGTATAATACAAGTTCAGCTACATAACTGTAGTTATGGCTGTGTGTGTTGTCTAGTAAAACCTGAAGAATGTGACTCGTGGGGAAATTCTTCCGGTCCCCTCGACCAAAAATGAATTTTGGAATTAGAACTGGTTTCTTTAAGGTCCTGGCATTATTGGTTAAGTTTAGTGTTAAGGTGAGGCACTACATCTAGGTAAAGTTTAGGCATACTTGTTACTTTATTGAGGTTTGGGTTAGGTTTAGGGTTAAGATTAGGGCAAGGGAGCATGCAATTGTGTTTTTCTGGTCCCCATTAGATACAAAAAACAAGAGTGCGTGTGTATATGGTGTAACACTGAAATAGTTTTTTGCACTTTAAATCATTGATCAAATTGGTCATGTTGCCTCGTGTTGTGGCAACAATTGCAAGGCACTCTCGACAAAGTACCTGTTTTTGGTCCACATGATCCTGTCTGTAGCCAAAATATTTCCATATAACTGGCGATGCATTTCTTTTTGCAGCCAAATTCTCCATTTTGATCTTTTACTTGTTCCCCGCTCATCATTTCGTCATGTGCAAGCAGAGCCTGCATGTCAACAATGTGCAGCAATTAACTCTGTGTTTAAAATAATATTAAACTCTGCATATCCAATAACCCATAAATCAGAGTGAATTGAATCATATCAGACCGATATAATCTGTGGACTGATGTTTATCTTACTAAATCGCACATTCTGGGGTGTGACTTTGCGGATGCGTATTACTTGTTCCCTGAAAAAGACAGTTTCTCTGAAATGTACAGTTTTTTTCAGTTATTCACTGGACTTAAACGGCTTGAATGTCAATAAAAACTGGAAAAATGGGGTGTTCTAAAACTTTGGAGTGGTTGTGTATATTTTAATTGAAAATAAGCCCATTTTGACAGCAACAGTCAATCATACATTACAAAAAATTAATTGCTATTGAATTTATAACATACAATTTGGGGTCACGGTTGATTTATCATTGTCAGATGTGGGTCCAAAAGCAAAGCGTTTGTTTATTTTTTAAACTTATTATTTTTTTATATATCCCTGTTTTATCCAATCTTAAAGCCTTGTCTCATTGCAGCAACTTCCAGCAGACACAATACAATGTCAAGATATGTCTTTCGAAGTACATCGAATTACTGTTATGGTTTTTATCACACTGCTTGCTTAACCCGGATGTCCAGACCAGAATCCTGATTAAAGGAACAAACTCTTTGGCCTTTAACCATGATTGTGTTCTCAGGTGTCCAAGCTGCCACAAGGAGGCGCTAAAGTGGGATGAGAAGGCAATCACACTTGATGACTATCTCCACTAAACCAGGATGGTCTGGCAAAATGCATTGCCTCCCCTGGACCCCTGAGCTAATCCGCAAGTCTGAGTTGAAGCCTGGTCTGGCAATCACGCAGTTAATTGTGAGGCTAAGAATTAACCTCTATTCCACCCAGGGTACATTTTCTTTCCAAAGCGGTGACTGTTGGTCATTAGTATTTTAACATGGCAATACTTGGTTATTACATTTTTTTCAGTCTGTCCCTCATTAGAATTTGTGTAATATAGAAGCTTCATCTTCCTTGTTCTACATTCAGTTCTCCTAGTGCTCTTTTCTGAAATTCATGTAGATCTGTAAACAAAGCTACCAGAAGAAAGTCTAGAAGGGAACCATTAGTTGCTTAGCTCACCGCTGTGGATTCGGAAAATGCAAGTAGCTAGCTATTGATTGTAAGTCTAGTAAGATGTCAGTGGACTACCAGTTTGGTTGGCAACCTTTCCCTTGTTTTGTGAACCTAATTGAATCAACCATAGATTTCCAGCAGTTTTGTCTAAGCTAACTGAATACTACCATCAACTGCATGCAGAGGCAAACAAATGATATTCATGGTTTCAGCTGACTCTGCAGAAGTTGTAAATTAGGAGATGTCCGATTTGCTTCTCATAGCATCAGAAAACACTGTTTTATTTCTCCTTTTTCTTTGTCTCTCTCTCGCGCTCTCTCTCGCGCTCTCTCTCGCGCTCTCTCTCGCGCTCTCTCTCGCGCTCTCTCTCGCGCTCTCTCTCGCGCTCTCTCTCGCGCTCTCTCTCGCGCTCTCTCTCGCGCTCTCTCTCGCGCTCTCTCTCGCGCTCTCTCTCGCGCTCTCTCTCGCGCTCTCTCTCTCTACACAACATTGGCAGGGCAGCTTTTGGGAATTGAGATGATTTTGCGGTCATGAGGCGGTTTCCCAGCCCAGCCCATATTGAGAATCTTGTAAATGGGATGAAAAAAATGCATGGAGTCCCGACTTTGGCTGAATCTTCCATTATGCTGCTGAGTCACTAGCCAGCAGTCGACCCAGACCTATTGAGAGCCTTCACAGTACCCTCCCCCCTTCCCTCCCACGCACCTCTTGTCTTTGATTTCACCAAGCATGATCGAAGTTAACACCCCACACCTCCTAAGAGCACTTATGTTAAAAATAATTGTTTCATGCACAGATCTCTCCACATGTGGCCCAAGTAATAGTTTCATTTCGTCATAAAACTGCTGAGGAAACATGGGATGGAACCTGATCTGAGGGCGATGGAGCCAAAATTCCAGCAAGTTGCACTAAGCTGTAGGACGCATTAAACTCTGACATCATGTGCTGATGTTTTTTTGGGGGTTCTAATTTCGCCCTGTGTGCCATAGACCTAGGAATTACTTTCTTTGCAGCAGGGCATAAAAAGTCAGTTTTATCTTTACAAAGTAACTTGATGCCATTCACTGATTTGAAGTTTGTGTGGTCTCTGGGTTTTTAAGATTTAATTTCATAAGCACAAAATTGTCTTGGACTGGCCATGTCTATTTGTGTCCATAATTTACATGCTCATCACAACACATTAGAATGGAGTAAGGACCTTTCCAGCCGTGTTCTAGGCCATAAGTCCAGACCACTGAAAATACCCAAATTCTTGTCATTTACTTGTTGTCAATGTAATTGTAGCAGTTTGCTTCTCATCTTTAATCATCCTTCAGTTATGTAGTGTTATTACATTTATTCGTAATGTATGCAAAAATCCTTAGACGTGTTTGTTATAAGCAGGTTTAGTTCAACGTTCAGGTTGAAGTTTAATGTATTATTGTCACTATTTCTGATTCTTTTTGTGACTGATGGTCCTCTAATTCGGCCACTGACTATTTGGCCTCTTTGGAACTCTTAATTGCCCTATGCCATAATTAATAATTGTCAGACCTTGGTAATTGGAGTTATTATTCTGATTTAGTGTAGTTACAGTAATTTTCCATTTCATGTTTCTGTTATTTTGGAGCGTACCCCTTTATTTCGTCTGTACAGTGTTTCCGCGTTGTTTTAAAATGTGATGTGCCGCCACATAAAAACAAAAGACATTGAAAGATTCCCCCGACCCCCAAACTGAGCACAGTTTACCATTGCACACAGTTTACCATTGCACACAGTTTCCTTGCGCTCGAGCATCCGAGCAGAGCAACGTCCTGCACCTGACATCTGGAGTATCAAGCTAGCTAGAGAGGTCAGAGAAACGCAACTGTCTGTGCCTGTGCACATTTGTGCTGAACTTTCAGTAAGTGGCTGTGACATTGCTATAAAGAAGGTAGCCATCGTTTCAGCGACAACCAGCGTAGTAATTTCACGATGACCATGGCCATCGTGCTACTATCTTCTGGCCAACAGTTTGTTCCTAAGTTTGTTTGTAGTTTGCAACTGAGAACAACCACAAGAACGGACTACATGCAGTGCAAACTAATCAAATCTCAGAGTTTTGGAAGGTGCGTTCATGAGCAACTGTGAAAGTTCCGACCTCTGAGTGGGAGAATACACCTGAATGCTCCGAGAAGTAAGGTTAGGTTTGACATCACTCGACATGGCAGCGTTTGTGGTGAAAGATAAAAAACCAAAAATGACTTGCTCCATGCACAAATGTCACTATATTTGTTTATTTAGGTTGTACCCATTAGCGCAGGTGATTATGATGTTAAAATAAACTTTTGGTTTACTTTTGGGCAACTAAGGTAATGTTAGCCTTCTGACGAGCTAGCCTTAATGTAATTCACCTGTCAATAGATGAACATTTAAATTGTCATGTTCTAATCCTTAAAACTACATGTGGAATAAAAATATTAGTTATAATAATTTATTATTCAAAGTATGATATTAAAAAAAGTTAATATGTATGTATCAAAACCCCATGGGCAATAAAAGAGTTGGGGTTTCCACGATTCTCTTGTCTTTTCACTTGACGAGAAAGTCAGTTATTGTCACCTATAGTTATTTTATCAATGTCATTCACGAATGACAAATGTTTTTGTGCCATGAAAAGAAATTGCTTCGACTGAGAAAAGTTCCTCTTCAGTCAGCTCAATTCATATGACTATTCCTAGAAGGTTAGTAGATACTACTAAGCCTGTTACTGGCAAATAAGCTTAAAACGGCCAGTGGAAAATGTCATAGTTTATAGACGCCATTTGTGGTGTAGGTAAACATAATAAAAAACATGAGTGAGTTTAACACTATGCTAAATGGTGTCTACCGACAATTAAATGTGTAGTGCCTTGGCTTAGTGGTTAAAGTCGGTGCCACTCATGTGGGAGACCGGAGTTTGAACCCAGTAAGGACGGCGATATTTAATTATTGTATTTGCGGGCCGCTATCAAACTGTTTACGGTTATAACGAGACTACTACTTGTGGATTTTTGAAGTACGCATCCGAGCATGCTTTTTGGGTCAGGATAGACAAATTTGTTGGCGACAACATTCAGTAGCTATGTTATAGTAAGCCTCAACTAAACGGTTACGGTTATACAATATTGTAATTATTTCTGGTGGATTCCACAATTCTCTTGTCTTTTCACTTGACGAAAAGTCAGTTATCTCCTAGTGATGGGCATTCAAGGCTTCATTAGCGTTATTGATTGTTCAGGATAGACAAAAACATTGCTGGCTTAAACCTTCTGTAGCTACGTTATGAGTGTAAAATGAAACTGTTTACTGTTACATTCCGACTATTTCTGTTTTTCTCGTCAATGTCATTCACGAATGGCTAATAAGCTGTTAAAACAGCCAGTGGCAAAAGCCATACAGTTCGTAGATGCTATTTGTGGTGGAGGAAAACTTAAGAAATGTTACACAATGGTTAATGGTGTCTAAAGAATTATTCAGACTTGACGTGATGTTAATGCGTGACAGAATTATTTAATGTCAAGAGGCTATACCGACAATTGCCAGATGTGTAGCTTGGTGGCACAGTAGTTAAAGACAGCCTTTCACCTGGGCGAATCTCTGGAGGGCAACAACGATCAATGCTTTTTATTATGGGCCGGCTGAATTAGGCTTGCCTAGTTTCTTGTTTATGTGATGTACGTTTTTTTTCTTATCAGCAGTTCAAATTGTTCATTTGTAAGCTCCAAATACCCTTATTTCACTCAATGGCCTTTGTGCACTGGCATGTGGCCTTTGTGCCCTAAACATTTTTGTGACACAGAAGGCCAAATGCCTCTAAAATGACAATTCCATGCCTGGCGACAACCAAAGGTGAGAAGCAAGCTAGCTAACCAACTGTCACAACTCTATAGCTACAATCAACTGCAATAGATTAGCGTCATGCTGGAAACATTAGAGATTCGGCAGCAACAATAAAACCTCCAGTTTTCGTATTTTGCCTTCAAAATATAAGTCTGTGTTGTATCTGTATAGTGGATATTCTGTAAATTTCCAAGGAAAAACTATGTGGGGAAAAACATAAATGAAACAAAATTACTATTTAAATAATGTACATAACGTAAATATTTTTTTAAGGTGGAGCGTACTGAGAAATGGTTAGAGCTTATTTAGAGAATACATGAAAAAAAAATCTATTTTGATATCATTATTGTTAGTAACTTGCTTGTGCTCATTCACCTTGGAGAGGGATTGTGTTATAATTTTCCACCCCCCGACTTAGGGATGAGATAATAGATTATGGCAGTACTAGTCGTGACATTGTGGAGAAATTCCATAATCGGTATAATCGTAAATGAGTATAATCCTTACGTGTGACTTTGAAAAGCTCTGCCAGTCCCTGAAGTGTCCCTGACTAGTTGTTTGATTTTACAAGTGGAGCACACTTCTCAACTTACGCCACTAAACATTCTCTGCAATGTATTGTCAATAAAGCGGAATGGCTTTGCTAGCAGGCAACCATATAAATATAGTGATTTACATGTTCTTGTTGTAATGCAAGAAAACCCTTCTTTGATATTATTTTAATGTAATTGCTTTTTAAATGCACAACATCAAGATTTATGCGATGGAAGAAAATCAGCAGAGATGAAAGCCGGGTAAGTGAATAGAAGAATATTGTCAAATGTCATCGAGTTGGGTTTGAATTGTATAGATGTTACATAAAAACATCCCCAAACTCTCCACTGCAAAAATGTAATTATGAAGCATCCCTATTATTTCCATCTGCCTGTTTTCGTTTGTTTCCTGGAGGAAGCGCAAGAATAAACGACTTAGAAAAACTTGATTGTACTTGAAATGTACACCGATCAGTCAATATTATGACCTCTGACAGGTGAAGTAAATAACACTGATAATCTCGTAATCATAGTGGGTGGGATATATTAAGCAGCACGTGAACATTCTATCCTCAAAATTTGTGTTAGAAGCAGGGGAAAATATGGTCAAGCGAAAGGAGGAGCGACTTTGACATGGGCCAAATTGTGATGGCTAGACAACTGGGTCAGAGCATCTCCAAAACTGTAGCCCTTGTAGGGTGTTCCCAGTCTGCAGTGGCCAGTATCAAAAGTGGTCCAAGGAGTGAAAAGCGGTGAACTGGCAACAGGGTCATGGGCAGCCAAGGCTCATTGATGCATGTGGGGACCGAAGGCTGGACCACGGAGCAATAGAAGAAGGTGGCCTGGTCTGAATGAATCATGTTTTCTTTTACATCATATGGATGGCCGGATGCACTTTAGGAAGAAGGCAAGCTGTTTGAGACTGTGATGTTTTGGGCAATGTTCTGCTGGGAAACCTTGGGTCCTGCCATTCATGTGGATGTTACTTTGACACGTACCTGAGCATTGTTGCAGACCATGTGCACCCTTTCATGGAAACGGTATTCCCTGATGGCATTGGCCTCTTTCAGCAGGATAATGCGCCCAGCCGCAAAGCAAAAATAGTTCAGGAATGGTTTGAGGAACAAAACGATCAGTTCAAGGTGTTGACTTGGCCTCAATTCCCCAGATCTCAATCCAATCGAGCATCTGTGGGATGTGCTGGAAAAACAGGTCAAATTCTTGGAGGACCCACCTTGCAACTTACAGGAATTTAAGGATCTGCTGCTAACAGCTTTGTGCCAGATACCACAGCACACCTTCAGAGGTCTAGTGGAGTCCATGCCTCGACGGGTAAGGACTGTTTTGGCAGCAAAAGGGGGTCCTACACAATATTAGGCAAGTAGTCCTAATTATGGCTAGTTATGGCTGATTGGTGTATTTCCCTGATGAACTGTTTCGGTGACAATTTTATCTGACACCCGAAATATCTGTACACTTCTAAAAACAATACCCAGTCAGCCGTATCCGATTTAAAATATGCCGGAGATGAGGGATATTCAGTTCTTAATTTTGTCGGATAATTAAGCAAAAGACAAAAAGGCTGCCATCCATCCATCTTCTTCCGCTTATCCGGGGCCGGGTCGCGGGGGCAGCAGTCTAAGCAGGGATGCCCAGACTTCCCTCTCCCCAGACACTTCCTCCAGCTCTTCCGGGGGGACACCGAGGCGTTCCCAGGCCAGCCGGGAGACATAGTCCCTCCAGCGTGTCCTAGGTCTTCCCCGGGGTCTCCTCCCGGTGGGACGGGACCGTAACACCTTCCCAGGAAGGCGTTCCGGAGGCATACGAAACAGATGCCCAAGCCACCTCAGCTGACCCCTCTCGATGTGGCGGAGCAGCGGCTCTACTCTGAGCTCCTCCCGGGTGACCGAGCTTCTCACCCTATCTCTAAGGGATCGCCCAGCCACCCTGCGTAGAAAGCTCATTTCGGCCGCCTGTATCCGGGATCTTGTCCTTTCGGTCATGACCCAAAGCTCATGACCATAGGTGAGAGTAGGAAGGTAGATTGACTGGTAAATCGAGAGCTTCGCCTTGCGGCTCAGCTCTTTCTTCACCACGACAGACCGATACATCGACTGCAATACTGCAGAAGCTGCACCGATCCGTCTGTCAATCTCCCGTTCCATCCTTCCCTCACTCGTGAACAAGACCCCCAGATACTTAAACTCCTCCACTTGAGGCAGGCACTCTCCACCAACCTGAAGTGGGCAAGCCACCCTTTTCCGACTGAGGACCATGGCCTCGGATTTGGAGGTGCTGATTCTCATCCCCACCGCTTCACACTCGGCTGCAAACCGTCCCAGTGCATGCTGAAGATCATGGTTAGAAGGGGCCAACACAACAACATCATCTGCAAAGAGCAGAGGCTGCCTTATGTCTGCCTAATTGTTTTAACCTCTCTGGCACATGCACATGCATTTTTTATTATAGCTAAGCCAGTCTGAGATTCCTCACGATCAACAGTTTAGTATTTTCATAAAGACATCCCTATTTTTAAATGTGGAGCGAAGTCTGTATTGTAAACGCATCACTCTCTCCTGCTAATTTGTTTGCTTTCATTTAGTTGATGAATAGGATATTGCTTGGGTACATTACCTGGCCTGTCTAGATATGTAGGACTATAAAGGCGTATGTGAGGTGTCTGATAGTAGGCTAGTAATTAAAATTAACTTCCCTCAAGAGTTAGTGCTTCTTCACGTATTTTTTCATCACCTCACACACCAAGTCAACAGTGTAATTGGCTATTCGTTGTGATTGAGAATATTGACTAATGAATAAGCTAATGCTTTCCAATAATTTGTACTAGACAACAATCAATCAATCAATCAATCAAATTTATTTATAAAGCCCTTTTTACATCAGCATATGTCACAAAGTGCTTTTACAAAACACCTGGTCTTAAACCCTAAGGAGCAAACAATAGTAGTGTTGAATTTCAGTGGCTAGTAAAAAACTCCCTAAGAATGCCAAAATTTAGGAAGAAACCTAGAAAGGACCCAGGCTCAGAGGGGTGACAAGTCCTCTTCTGGCTGTGCCAGGTGAACATATTAATAAATGCCTAGAGTCTATGTTGTCCCTGATGGACAGGGACAACACGGGGGAGGTGTCAGCATAGCGGCAGCTGAAATTCATCAGGCATCGTCTCGATCTGCAACACAACCAGGAGGAATCTTTTGTCATCTCAACATTGCATTGGACCACTTTCTATGTTATGTTTATAATAGTAAGGATATTTTAGGCTAGAAAAATAAACTTTCTTGATTTATGTTTGTGTTCATGGCAAAATCATTCCTAGCCAGTCACTATCAAAATATTACGACCACCAGGTAATATTTAAAAACAGCGATTGAGCCATGCGCATGGCATGGCAGGGCATGTTAAGTGGCTGGCCTCTACTGTAGCGAAGTCTGTCAGTGAAAACATGATGATTACGGAGGATGCTAAGAGGCATTTTAATTAGGAGATTTCGTTGAATCTTCAGCTTATGGGTCTTGGTTAAAAGAAAGTATGTTGCTAAGCCATAGTTTGTTAGCTATGCAATGTTAATGTTAGGACTAAGAACTGGTAATATCAGCCAAGGTGTTATCTATTGTAACTAATGTTGGCTATCTTAATAAACTGTTATATTTTCCTGCATTTCAGACTAATGAACCTTTGCGGTTGTTTTACAAACTAGGGCAGATTTGAAGTAATTTGTGTACTATTGAGCTTACCAGAACTAAACTAGTGCGGCAAATCCTGGTTTAGTTTTGGGGCTTCCAAGCCTCCCTTCAAACTGTAGTGGCCAAGTTTAATCTTTTCTCGTTTTAGGGAAATCTACTGTAGCTAAAACATTTTTTATTTGATTAGGTATTGGTCCAGGACCTCAAGCCAAAACTAACAACCAATCAGCTAATACAGTAGTGTTAGTACTAATCATTTTACATTGTAAGAAGTGTAGCATCAGCTGGTATTAAAACAATGAAAGTATTCTGGGGTCCCACAAATGTTTAGAATTGAAGTGGTCTGTTTGACATGAGACTAACAGATAATGCCTTAAGACCTTGTCAATCACTGCTGAAAAATGTATGAATAGTCAGGGATGACAATCTATATAAAGGAACACATACTTATTTAGGTCTATATTAGATCAAGCAATTAACTCACTGAAATTCCACAAAGATTTCTGTCATTACTCTGCGACAGCGGAAACTAACTATCTAGCAGAAACAACCTATCTCACCTTAACTCCTGTTCTACCAGCATATTTTTTATCACAAGAGTTAATTGTACTAAAGACCCTGCAGGATTACTTATTGTTAGGTAAAACTGTTTTTGACCTCCATCCCTCCGAATGCAGAGTGAACTTAAGTTAGAAGCATTGGTGCCTATCAAACAGTTGAAATGTTTGATATAGGGATGCACCAATACCCTTAGCTAGCAAGACTAAGCTTCTATACTGTCATTTGCAACTACTAGTTTTACTAGTGGTTGTTTCAAGTGTAAAATTTCAGACTACAGACACAATTGTTTTTGTTATTGAGTTCACTGAGCATAGTGGGCATGTTTCTGGTCTGCCCATCATCCACAACTTACAATGTGTTTTCCTCACATTGTTATTACAATCTATTTCGTGGTATCGGCTCATTTCATAGACTCGCTGTTGCCGATATCAGACTTCGTATTTCTGGTCAGAATCTGACATATTTCCAATCTGGACCAGTGCTTCCGTAGTTTGATACATAACCTTTTCATTCTTTACTGTAATTGCTTTTCTTAATATATGTGCTTCCTATCCATTTATTTGGGTTACATTTCTTTGTAGGTCTGTATACCTTTTATATTGCTGTAATTCAGGGATCAACTCTAAATGAGACATTCATCTCAGCTTGACTCATTTTTCTTTTTTAAAGCCCCTACGTGAAAGTGCAGAGTAAATGGTCTGAATACTTATGTACGTATGTTATTTCCAGTTTTTATTTGTAATAAATAGGCAAAGCCTTCTAAAACAAGTGTTTTGTCATTGTGTGTGTGTGTGTGTGTGTGTGTGTGTGTGTGTGTGTGTGTGTGTGTGTGTGTGTGTGTGTGTGTGTGTGTGTGTGTGTGTGTGTGTGTGTGTGTGTGTGTGTGTGTGTGTGTGTGTGTGTGTGTGTGTGTGTGTGTGTGTGTGTGTGTGTGTGTGTGTGTGTGTGTGTGGTAATAAAATAAATAAAAAAATCTTCAACCGCCAGACTGTATGGGTAAAGTGAAATTCCGAAGCCCACATCAACCCTAAACCCGCAAATATATTTTGTGGTAACCAAATGTTTGCATAGCATAGTTTAGCTCAGGCAGTTCAAACCGAGTGAACGAGAGGTGTAGGTCGGCAGCTGATGTAGTTTATTTTAAAAAGGCATGCTATGGCCTGGTTCACATAGATTATTGCAAATTAAATGTCTTAGTCCTAGCCATGTCATTCAGCCTGCTTGCAACACACCTGCCATTAGTCCAAACAATATTTTATGATCCCGAACCCGCGTACACTGTGGGTATATTTTAACGGTGGGGATTGAGGGTGGTATGATTCAACCAGCATTACTATGCAGGTATTCCCGTTTTTTGGCAGCGAACAACCTCTGAACAACCTCTGAACAACCTCTGAACAACCTCTGAACACCCAGGTTGCTATTATTATTTTTCCAAGACTGTATTAGAATTGTTTTTGAATAAAAATTGTTGACACATTGACATTTTTATTTTGTAAAATTCTGTTTGATTCTGTCCGCGATCTCTGCAACGCTGATGGCACTGTTAAAAGGATAATGCCAAAATACTTTTTTTGCACATTTGGCAATTTCTGCAAACAACAATGACAGCAATTCTTTGCATAATTTGTTCAAGGTAACACAGTTGCAAGAGTAAACACTGCGATGACTGAGCTTGGGGCATTTTTAATGTCGGTCTAGCAGACTCTGACCATCACTCATTTTTTCAGGAGGAGAGACTTCAGCATGCAAACCTTCATCTGTCCGGCTTGCCCCCTCATTATCGTTCCACGCTGTGGGGATTCAGATGGCTGCTCCCATGCCCCATTCTCACCAGCAGTACAGTGAGCGGCATCAGCAGACCACTGACCTGTCTGTGCCAGCTCTGCCCTACAGCGAACAGGCGCAACAGTCTATCACCAGCCAGGTAAGCCAGCTACCACTAAACGCCACTCATGGCCACACAAACTGATGTGGTCCTGTGTGGCTTAGTCAGTAGAACATGTTGCATGCTGTGTTATAGGTTGTAGTTTTAATTCCCATTGGAGCTGTGCATATGTAAAGTGAAATGAGAAATAAAAATGTATCAGGGTTTCAGCAGGTCATTATTACTTAACTTAAAAGGGCCTTTTAATGCATATTCCCGTGAGATTAAATGTCACTAAAGGGCTCAAATTTGCATTGTGGTGCAGGCCGAAAGGCCACTACTTCTCGTTGCAATGCCATTCAAATCGGCCTCATGGTGGCGCTTTCACTAGCCTCCAAAGTTCTCTACTTTGTGATCTCACCATGCCTACCATGGGAGCTGGAGCCATGAGCGTTGGTACATTGGTCCATCTCCTCCCAAGGAATGTTTTTTGCCAATGAGATTCATAATCTCAGCCATATTGGATATTTGGACATTCTGATTTTGTTTAAAGCTCTTTAAATGCTACTCCTATAGTACTAAACAAATACATCTTGACATAACTTGGTATTTGTAATCTATAGACAAAGCTCTTTAAATGTTAAATGAACCGGGCTAGTATGTCAGAAAACATGGCTGCTCCTGATCCATAATCATGTGCGGGGGTGTGGTTTTGCATATTCTGTCAAGTTTGGACTGACCGACTCATTCAAGATTATTTCTTTAGTTTTACTATTTTCCACATTGTAGAATAATAGTGAAGACATCAAAACCTTGAAATAACACATAGAATCTTCAATGTTTATGATGATTATTAGTGACATACAAATGTTAGCAAGCATATCAATAATGATCATTTCAGAAATGTCTGTGTATATATTAATACTTTCAGGTATTTGTTTGTGACATACCTAAAAAATATGAACCCCTATCGTAGTTTCCTATAGCAGATGCACCGGAACTATGCAGCACTGAAGTGTCTTCTTGAAAGTTTAGCTAGCTTTCTTGCCTTCTGAAAGGGTATATTTATTAGCAAAACATACTGTTGTTTTCAAGTGCATTTACATTTTGAACTTGAGATTTACTTCTCCAACTACTAGAAACCAATAACGTATATTAGGGAGACATTTGCAAATTTTTACAGAGGGGAGCTTGCTTCTGATGAGTGAGTTACGTTCAAAGCATCATACTCAACAGAACATGCTGCCAAATAAACACGATTCTATACAACTTCTATAAAATTCATGCAATGGAACGATTGATGGAAAAAAATAGGCCTAATTACGTTCCTGACCCTGGGTTACTTAATTAATCAATGATTGTTAGCTGTCCTACTCACATACCTTGAATCATGCCAGGTCAGTTCAACACTGGAGTATGGCTGGATTGCTTGATCCTGGCCGGCTGTGAACTTGAGCTGCTATCCAGTCAGCTCTGATAAGCATAAGTGCACCAATTAGAGACTAATTTAAGATACAGCTGCCAGGATAAACCAGATGTTTTTAATTCCAGAATATAAAGTTATATTGTGCCGATTGGCTTTTATTTGAAAAATATTTATAGATGGGCCTATACATTTTTGTTTTATAATTACCGGGGTCTGGACCTCAGTGACCTCATAGCTGGCTTCAGCCCTGCTTATTTTCTATAAATGGATTACTACAGTGAAGACATGATGATAATCTTCTGTATACTAACCCTACCTTGTCACAACACATTAATGGCTCAAACTTGTTAAGAAGGAAAGAAATTCCACAAATTAACTTCTAACAAGTGACTACCTCATGATATTTGTTTATAGAATGCAGATGAGTGTGAAAAGCTGAGTGTCTTCAAACATTTGACTGGTACTATACACAAGGTACTATACAGTACTTTTGTTCACAATCACAAGACTACCAAATTGGGTGCAAGCTCATTTCTGTGGCGATATTAACCACGCTGTGACGATATTCAACCAGACATGTTTGCAAGCTCTGTTTCATTCAGAGCCTTGCAAGTAGATACAGAAGTCCATATCTTCAAAAAGATTTATTTATTTGCCATTGGGAACCTATAACTCTGTCTTTATATATTTTTGGCCATTTTGAATTTGTGAAAAACCCTTCAGACAAATCTCTTATAGATAAAGATCTCTTCATGTCATTTTATATATGGCATCTATGTACAAAACCCTTAAACATTATGTAAACCTGGCCACATGCTTGCAAGTTCCCCTTGGTCAACCGTTTCTCTTACAGCCTTGGCAAGTTCAGAAGTCCATCTCCTCGCAAGGAACATATTTGCCATTGAGACTCATTAACTACTACATTATGGATTTTTGGCCTTTTTGAATTTGTAGAAATGCTTCAAACGCAGATAGATAATCATATTATAATATAAAATGTATTTCTATGTTTTTTTAACTTAGAATTTCCCCTGTGTATGAAATGTGCTATACAAATAAACTTGCTTTGTCTTTCCAATTAATGTAAATGGCCACAAGAGTATTAAGATATGACATACACAAGTAAATTCAGTTAGATCATATGGTGGGACCATGACAACCACTTGACAATATCTATTGATCCTTGTCACTCACTGTGATTCAATTTGGGACAGGTGCTCAGGGTTATGAATATAGCACATTTATGAAGTTTCAATCAATTTGGCCAAATTGGAAAATTCCTCCATGCGGCATTTGCTGCATATATGGTGCACATGTCTCAGCACAAAATAGGTGCAATTAGGTAATGTTAAACTTGAATGCTGAAACTCTCTCAATGCTGCTTGTAGCTTGAATTATTATTATTATTATAAGTTTTATTCATAATTGTTGTTATAATTATTATTATATATTTTTTTCATGATAAACACACATTCTTACTCAAACACAAACCGAAATGCACAAACCAAAAACCATGTTCATACAGCAAAAAACACTTCTCAAAGTAATGCCAACTCCATGCCTGCAGCCTGTGTCTGCCTTCCTCTGCTTGCTGTCCCCCTTTCTGTTCCTTAAAGGGGCACTTCTCAAAATGTATCCTGACCCATCATGAGCATGGGGTTATTCTGACTGTACAGGGAACACCACAGCCTACGTGTCCAGGGCATTGGACTAAGAATAAACAGGGTGAATTTCCATTTGATTGTATTACTGTCGACAGTCACGGATATTACAAACAATCTGAAGGGGGCTGTCAAACATACCTATAGCCTCACGTGTGTCTGTGTCTCTGATATCAGGCCATCATCAAAGCTAGAATTTGGATCCACACCTCTGAGTTCTCTGTTTTAGTTTGGTCCTACTATGTGTCCCCCTGTCAATCTTCCATCTTCAGTTTGGCAAAAAGAAAATGACATTATCAAAAATGTGCCACATAAACAACCGATGCACTTGATGGTAGCTGCAGACAAGTGGTCTAATGAATCGTTGTGATGAGATAGACAAGGTGAGTGTGTCCATGTTTCTGAAAGTGATGTTCTCTGTGTTTGGTGCGTCTGTGTTTTAAGGTGACTCCTGATGTTGTCATGTTACAGAGGCGCATGCCCCAGTGCTTTCGCGACCCCTCCTCGGCTCCCCTGAGGAAGCTCTCTATTGACCTAATCAAAACCTACAAACACATCAATGAGGTAAGTCGTACCACTCACTTTGCCATACACTACACCTGTTCCCTGAACTTGGTCGCACAAGGCTAGGGCTCAGACACGCAAACACTTACATATACACACACACACACACACACACACACACACACACACACACACACACACAGATCGATCATAACTCGAGTAGGGATGTGACAAATCGACAATTTTGAAAGAACTTTGATTTAGCAGTATGAAGGCTATGGGGCAGTTAAATTGCACAATATTTATAGGCTTCAGTAGCATAAATGAGCAACACTGTGCGGTGGTCCGAGGTGGCCTTTTCAAGGCAACCTCCCAAGCTCATTGCGCCACCTGCATGATGGGCAATCTAGTAATGATACTAAGGTTGCACGATATTGACAAATTGTGATATTCATCATAAATATTGCAATATCGATATTCATTTCGATATTTTTAAACATATGTAAAAACATAATGTATGGGAAAACCCATCAAAATAGATTCATAACATATGAAAACAATATGTTTTCTTACAACACATGGGTTTATTTCAACTGACAGTCATATTGAATAAATAAAGACCATGTCTACAGAACAGGACATGGTACTGGTGGTACAACAGACCTGCTAGCCCTGTCCAACATTTCAGAGTACCTAATGGATGTGGCAAATTGGGGTTCAGAACTGCTATTTGCACTAGCATTTGCCTTCATTGTACATCTTTACACCCCACTTGTACATACATTATACTTAATACTTGTACATTTTCTGCCCTCCTCTATTTGCACTTCTGGTTACTGCATTTTGTTGTACCGCACTTGTACGTTCAATGACAATGTTGAATCTAATCTGAAGTTTTTCTTAGGATATGCCCCCAAGTTTAGTCTCTATAGTAGAGGAACACTTGTGAACTTTCAAACAGGGCCAATCACAGGTATTGGCATTTTAGACATGTTACTTAATCAACACTAAAAGCAAAAACTTTTTGAAAACCTGAAAACAAATGATCGCACGGACACAGACTGCAAACTAGCTACACAAAGTTTTGTAGGCTACCACAAAGGGAATCTGAACACTGCGGTACAGGAGTACGGTGTTTCAACCTATGTAAAGCCGGTGCCTATTGTATTTTTTAGCACATACATCATTTGAGATTTTTTAAATTGATACAATTTCAAATCTCCTGCAAAGACATTTTAGAAGCTAATACCAGACACTCATTAATTCTTTGTCTTCTAAACTCCCGACTCCATTTAATGCCAGTATGTTTATTTATTTAGGGTTATACTTTTGTAATGTTTTTTGTGACGTGGATACGTAACTTTTTGACCACTAACGTTTCCTCTTCGATCTCCGTTGTTTCGCTGCCTCCCTGAGCCACACATCTTCTCACTTTTCTGTCATTTATTTTTTCACTCCTCTTGACTCGCTTCGCCCTCTAATTCTGTCCTTGCTTTTCTTTCGCCCCACTGGTTCGTTTCGCTATCTCTCGCTCTCTTCACACGCATCACGTGGTATGGTCCATAGGGTATGTTCGTGTAGTGGACCCATGCACTCACACTTGGATGTGACAGGGCAACTGACCAATGAAACATGGTCATTCTATAGCGGTTTCCAGCAGGCTCTAAATCGAAGACTGCTAAGCCACATAGCCAACGGACGCATCTCTCCGCAAAATAAACCGAATATCGCATACTTTCCGTGACATTTTCATTTTGCGCAGCCTGATTGAGTCAATATATTGTACACCTCTAAATGACACCTTTTTTTTCCCGGCAGGTATACTATGCAAAAAAAAAGCGAAGACACCAACAGTGCCAGGGCGACGACTCTAGTCACAAGAAGGAGAGAAAGATATTCAACGACGGCTATGATGATGACAACTATGACTACATTGTTAAGAACGGGGAGAAATGGATGGACCGCTACGAGATTGACTCCTTGATTGGCAAAGGCTCATTTGGACAGGTGAATCACATGATGACTACTATTTTTTTCTAGACCGCGTAAGCAGAACCGGCCAACAAGAGCGAGTGTCTGGGTGGGTGGGTGGGTGACTGATTGACTGACTGACTACCCTTTGTTAAATAGCTTATTGGTTAGAAACGTGGACTACCAAACCAGAGGTTCCGCATTATATTCAAGACAAATTATGTGTTAGAATTTGCTCAGGATAGATAAAAACGTTATTAGTTACGTTATAGTAAGCCTAAAAAAAAAGTTTGCGGTTCTATTGCGATTGTTTCTGGTGCATTTTCGAAGTACGCATCCGTGCATAATTTTTGGGTCAGGATAGACAAAAACTTTGCTGGCTACAACCTTCAGTTGCTACGTTATAGTAAGCCTTAAATATAACTGTTTACGGTTATATTGAAACTATTTCTGTTGTGGATTTTTGAAGTACGCATCAGTGCATGCTTTTTGGGGTAATATAGGCTAGATCACAAACCCTTGGGCAGTAAAAGAGTAGGGTTTTTTCGTCAAGTCTTTTCACTTGATGAAAAAATCAGTTATCACATATATTGATAGATATTGTATCAATGTCATTCATGATTTAAAGAAAAACTAACGCTTTCAAATTAGTATTATTAGTAGGCCTATTACTGGCTAATAACCTGTTAAAACGTCCAGGGGCTAAAGCCATAGATGTAAACTTAATAAGAGACGTTAGTCAGTTTAACACAATGCTCAATGGTGTCTAGTGAAATAATCAAACTTGGCATGATGTTTATGTTTGACAACACCAGGCAAGCTATTACTCAGTGGTGTAGTGGTTAAAGACACACCACACCCTCTTGTGTGGGAGACCCAGGTTCGAATCCAGTGAGGGCAACAACATTCATCACTACTTTTCGCGGGCCGGCTGAACTAGGCTTGCCTGGTCTTGTTCTGGTTAATTACAGGTGAAGCAGTTGTGACGAATCTCAACTGGTAATGTTTCAACCACAAACACACAAGGTCTAATGGGCTGGACTTGGTTCTTTAGTTTGAACCGACTGTTTAACCAGGAGCACACACAGTGTGGAGGTGTCTGTTATGACCATGCGCGTGATAAATCAGAGCCTCCATCCCCCTTTTTATTGCTTGTGTTCCCGCCTGGCTCATTGTGTTTACAATGATTTGTTTGGCCTCTGTCTCTCCAGGTTGTAAAAGCATATGACCGTGTTGAGCAGGAGTGGGTGGCAATTAAGATCATCAAGAACAAGAAGGCTTTTCTTAATCAAGCCCAGATTGAAGTTCGGCTCCTTGAGCTCATGAACAAACATGACACTGAGATGAAATACTACATAGGTAAGGATGCATTCTCTCTTGCTCTCATGATTTCTTTCTCTCCAACTTAGAGGTAATTTATTATAATTATATATCCTGTCCAATTGTACCTACAACCCTGTCTCGTCACAGCAACTTCTAACAGGCTTGGAAGAGTTGAAGACTGGGTAATGTCTTCCTTCTAGGTATCTGCACCAAGTCTTTCTGCTTTTTTCCCCACACTGCTAGTCCTACCAGGAAGTCCGTCAGATCAGTGCATGTGAGGACACGCTCACACTGACTACCTTAGTTAGCTTTTGCAGGTGCCCAACCAGCCTGAGGGTGTCACTATAACGCAGTGAGTCATGAGATTCCCTGCTGGTGCCAATCTCTACCCCAGGCGATGCTTGGCCAATATTCATTGCCTTAGAGCTCCCAGGCACACAATATTTATTTCAAAGTATGAAAATGAATGTAAATTAAATGTATTTTATTACATTTAAGGTTACAAAAAATTGGCAGCTGGGAGCTATTTTAGTTGTTTGGCTGATGTTATGGCAGAGGTGATGCAAAAGTGATTGGATGAAGCAGATGGTCACTTTAGTTACTGCCAGAATGGTAGCAGGTGTCTGACGCACTCAGATTGCTCTCTGTCCGTGCCTCACAGCAATGTTATTTGTTCGCTAGCTAGCTACCTACTGGCCTTTTATTGTTTATTTTGGTTTAGTGTCTTTTGGTTTGTCTGTGTTGTAGCATATGTTACTTTTGATTATTGAGCCAGCATCACATGCCCTAATCTCATCCCCAGACCAGGCTTGATTTCTCACGCAAGATATATTAAGTTGCCTGCTGAATGAGTGTACATATTTTCCTTTTTCACTGTCATTCAAGTGCCATAGAAGAAGTACAGGTTCTAGAAGTGAGTACAGTTTTGCAGGAAACCGCATTTATGTTGCAAAGTCCTGCACCATCCTCTATCAAGTGGAGCTACTTTCTGCCAAAGATTCTCAGAAATTCTCTGATTCTCAACTTCCCTTATTTCCAGGCATCAAATGACACTTGCTTGGACAGGTGTTTTTCTATTTAGTCAGGTGTTCTGTGAAATAATTATTGCAGGCAAAACAAAGCGGTCAATCTCTAGTCTTGATTCTAGGCTTTGTTTGTGTTTGGAGTCTGCTGTTGGTCTATGTGAACCAGAGATTTGTCAATCTGCAGATTTTAATGCAAATTAACATTACTGTTATTTACCAAAATTAACGAAAGGACACTTTGGAACTAATAGCATTAGTCCAATTTGGCCAATGGTTCACAGACTTCAGGTAGTTGCATGTAAATAATGTCAAATATTAACAATAAGTTTGTTTGAACAATATAGTTCACAGTATAGCAACATATTTTTGTGCCTTGAGGGAGGGGGACTATGTATAAAAAGTTGATTTCAACTCTAAACTTTTGTAATATAGAGCCAAAATAAGGAAACTTTGTATGCAATAAACACGTAATTGACACATGTTCAACTTTGTGACAGGTCTTCAACATAGTAGTACCAGAGTTCCTGGACCAGCAATATACCTCATTAAAACATTGGGGAGGTTTTGGGAAAATCTCAGGTGTAAATTGTTTTTTGCTCTAAGATAAGGCTAATTCAGTCAAACCTGCATAGTTTTCAGTTACAATTTTCCATCCCATTGACAGGCATTAGTCAGTGACATCTATCCAACTGCTGTGTAAGGCAACATCCCAGGTATATTGTGCAGTACCTAACTCACTCAGTAAATTCCTCATGAGTCTTTTTGTGTATCTCCCCATCTCTCCCCCCCTCTTCCCAGTTCACCTTAAGCGGCACTTCATGTTCCGTAGCCACCTGTGCTTGGTGTTTGAGATGCTCTCTTACAACCTTTATGACCTGTTGCGGAACACCAACTTCCGCGGCGTCTCACTCAACCTCACGCGCAAGTTTGCCCAGCAGATGTGCACAGCGCTACTGTTCCTGGCCACGCCGGAGCTCAGCATCATCCACTGTGACCTGAAGCCTGAGAACATCTTGTTGTGCAACCCCAAGAGGAGCGCCATCAAGATTGTGGACTTTGGCAGCTCCTGCCAACTGGGACAGAGGGTATGTGAATTAATGACCCACTATGACTGTTTGAGATATTAGCGGATAGATATGACCAAAAGTATGGACACCCGACCATCACTCCTATGTGAGCTTGTTGGATATCCCATTCCAAAACAGTGGCCATTATCCCTCCTCCACCAAACTTTACAGTTGGCACTATGCACTCTGGTAGGTAGCGTTCTCCTAGTATCGGCCACGCCCAGATTCGTACATCAGACTGCCAGATAGCGATTCATTATTCCAGAGAACGTTTCCACTTCTCCAGATTCCAGTGGCTGTGTACTTTACACGGTCATGTACTTGGCATTGCGCATGTTGATGTGAGTCTTGCATACAGCTGCTCAGCCATGGAAACCCATTTCGTGAAGCTCCCAACGTACAGTTCTTGTGCTGATGTTGCTTCCAGAGGCAGTTTGGAACTCTGTGGTGAGTGATGGAACAGATGATGGGCGATTTTTACATACTACGCGCTTCAGCACTCGGTGGCCCCTCTCTGTAGTTTGCATGGTCTACCTCTTTGTTGCTGGGCTGTTGTTGCTCCTAAACGCGTTCTCTTCACAGTTATAACACAGTTTCCCGGGGGAGATCTAGTAGGGCGGAAATCTCACAAACTGACTGGCAAAGCTGGCGTGCAATGACAGTGCCACGTTTAAAGTCACGGAGCTCTTCAGTACGACTCATTGTACTGTCAATGATTGTCTATGGAGATCTCATGGTTATGTGCTGTATTTTATCTTCAAACATCTAAACTCAATAATTGGTAGGGGTGTCCACGTGCTCTTGGTCATATCGTGTAGGTTTTTGATTTCAATGATGGTCGCACCATACATGGCATAAATGAAACATGACACCATGAAAACATTGTACCAAATCGTTCAACCGGTTCTCTTCAAATTTTTAGGGGAACAATCACTGTTGCTAACCAATTGCATTTCTAATAATCTTTGTTATGTTAACCCCTTTTTAAATGAAAATAAACGTTCCCTTTACCCCTTTGCTCCCCTCAGATCTACCAATACATCCAGAGTCGGTTCTACCGCTCCCCCGAGGTGCTGCTGGGCATGCCTTACGACCTGGCCATTGACATGTGGTCCCTGGGCTGCATCCTGGTTGAGATGCACACAGGAGAGCCCCTCTTCAGTGGGGCCAATGAGGTAGGACTCATGGAAAGAGAAGATAATATTTCTAATGAGTACTATCAGGTTTTGCTGTGGTGAGAACCAAATTACTCAACAGAGGGAGATGTGGTGCCTTGAATGTTTCACTAGGAGATGTATACTATACATATATATTGTATACTGGATTTTTTAAAAATATATATTTATTTCCAAATATGGCTTGCTGATTTTTCAGATTGATCAAATGAACAAAATAGTTGAAGTGCTGGGTGTTCCTCCCAACCACATATTGGACCAAGCACCCAAGGCCAGGAAGTTCTTTGAGAAGATGTCTGAAGGTATGTGGGGTGCAAAGAAGACCAAAGATGGCAAAAGGGTGAGTTCAAGAAATCACTCTTAAGTTAATTATGTTTTGGTGCCGTGACTGTCCTTTGCAACAGTGAGTATATTTGTGTCTCATCTCTGTTTGTTCACTTGTTTGTGTGTAGTATAAACCACCGGGAACGCGGAAGCTGCACAGCATCCTGGGTGTAGAGGCAGGAGGCCCAGGGGGGCGGCGGGCGGGCGAATCTGGCCATGCTGTCGCCGACTACTTGAAGTTCAAGGATCTGATTCTGCGGATGCTGGACTACGACCCCAAGAGTCGTATCCAGCCCTATTACGCTCTGCAGCACAGCTTCTTCAAGAAGACTGCGGATGAGGGGACCAACACAAGCAGCAGTGTGTCCACCAGCCCCGCATTGGAGCAGTCCCAGTCCTCGGGAACCACCTCCAGCACCTCCTCCAGCTCAGGTTGGGAGTGCGCTGCATGCTTTACTTTTTACCTGATTGGCTTTTGAAAACCCTGGATTAGGCTTGATGATATTAAAGCAATAAGTGCATTAACTAATAGCTCGGGTACAGCATTACAGAGCTTCGTGGAGGTTTCAAACTGTTTTAAATGTTCAACGTTGATTGTGCCTCTGGGTTTTGCCGCAGGAGGTTCGTCTGGCACAAGCACCAGTGGACGAGCACGCTCAGACCCCACGCATCAGCACCGGAACAGCGGAGGTCACTTCAGTGCCGCTGTGCAGGCCATGGATTGCGAAAATCTCTGCCCACAGGCAAGTTACACACACAGTATTGTTCCTGGCCTAGTAACACCAACTAGACTGTTACTTATAATTCCCATTTGGGATAGATGAGCTTTTCACAGACAAGTCTTGGCTACTTGAAACTTTAGAAATTGTTTTCCGCTGTCAAGTCATTTAAGTTGCTAACTGTTGCTGTTGTGTGTCAGACGAGGCAGACCTTTCCTCCCCCTGTGGGCTGGGCTGGTGCTGAAGGGGCACAGGCGGTGACCGTGGAGACCCACCCGGTCCAGGAAACCACCTTCCATGTGCCTCCCCAGGCGCCCAAGGCCATCCACCCCTTGGCCCCCGGGAACAGCTCCTCCACCCACTACCATCATCACCACGGACACCATCACCATGGACACCATCACCCCCACCAACCCCATGGACAGCAGGGCCTTCCGGCACGGCCCCGGCCCCGCCTCTACCACTCCCCCACCAATAGCGCCTCCACAGAGAACTCCATGGAGGTGGTGCATGGCCACCTGTCCATGACCTCCCTGTCTTCCTCCGCCTCTTCCTCCTCCACATCTTCCTCCTCCACTGGGGCCCAGGGCAATCATGCCTACCAGCTGCGCCCACTCCCTGCCAACGCAGCCTTGGAATTTGGCCAGAATGGCAGCATGACCATGGGACTGGGTGCCTTCTCCAACCCCAGACAAGAGACTGGCATGGCGGGTCACCCTACCTACCCCATGGGCATGAGACAGGGCATAGACAGGGAGGAGTCGCCCATGGCGGGGGTCTGTGTACAGCACAGTTCTGTTGCCAGTTCGTGACTAAACTGAGAATGGGTTTTTTTCTGTATATTTTTTAAGGTGGTGTTTTTTCAACAACAAAAATGCATAAAGATCCAAAAGCTGCTTAAAATTAGAGGACAGATTATCACTGACCCGCTGTCACAGTGCAGAGCCCACCATCTCTTCAACTCCTCCCCATGCCAACTCTTTTCTAATTCAAGTTTTCAGTGTTCATGGGGAAATAGATTTTTATTTTAAAACAACTTTGCATCACATGGTTCACAGCATTACTGAAACATCTGTTTATTTCGCATACATTTCTCACTCAACTGCATTGTTTGCTTTATTCCCTATAGTAGACCAGCCAACCTGGACAGTATTGTAGTTTCTTTTTATTTCTTGTTACAGGCTGTCATTCATGAAAATTGTCTGATGTTCTTAATTACAACTGTGTAGATTATTAAATATAAACACGTAGACACAATAGTGTATTCATTAACATTATTTTCCATTACCTTCTAATGTGTTCTTTAGATCCACCGAAGGCCATTCTTGCATGATGTAGACCCTCTCAGAAAACAACAGTAGACCCTGCTGATCGAGGAGAATATTACCTCTTAACAATCTGACTTCCTGCACTAGAGATTCTGACACTAATAAAATGTTTCAAGGTTTAAGTTGTACAAGCAGGTAAGTATGAAAGTCAAAGATTCATAAAATTCACTGAGCCAATCAAACCTCACTAATTTTTAATCCATTCTTAGACTAAGGAATGAGACATTTAAAGATATTTATTATAATAATTTGGCTTAAAGATTAGCATTTTCATCAGAAATAGTTTTTCATCATTTTGGTCAAACATTGGAAACTTTTGGCAACAAATAGAATTTTATCAGAATTGGCGGATTCCCTCAACTTACTCAAAGACAATTACGAACAAAAAAGATGATTTTCTTTTAGTAATGATAGATTTCAGCCAATACAATCATACGGAACAATTTATGCACTCAAGCCTTTACTACCTGGACTTAGTTACAGAACCCTACAGACCAGAATATGAATTACAGCCCCAGTCTCCCTGCAGATCTCAAGTCTGGTGATTTGCTATAATGATTTCAGCTTTTTTTTAAGGAGCTGATAATATAATTGTAAAATATCAACCTGAAATAAAAACTGCTTATATTATGTGAAAATGATCAAAATATATCGCTATATTTTACTTTATTTATGCTGAATAGGTGACCCAATATAGTTGATGCCAAAACAGTACTGAGTGGCCCTGCCTACCACATCTGCCTCTTCCACCAGTCTTGGGTTAAATGTTGGATCTTTGAGACATTGTAAGGTGTGCCTGAATGCCTATAGGTGAAAGGGTTTGTTTCCTAATTGTTTCCCGCATTCCATAGTATAAGTATATTTGATTATTTAGTACGTATTTATTGGCTCAGTAAAGTTTGTGTCTCTTTCGTTGTGTCAATATTTATTTTTACAAGGTTATCCGGATCCCGTGGAGTCTCCTGCAGCCTTCTGAGAGTTTCTACATAATCTGAAAATGGTACTACAGCCCTCTGCTGTAGCTGTGGATCTATTTCCATGTCTTATAACAAGTGTTTGACAAGAAACATTAGTGTATCCATTCCGGGGTCTAAATGTTTGTTTCATAATCTGCACAGTTGTAATTACCAATATCAGAGTGATATTTGACTTAAATCAGTTACTATTCCTATCATTCACATTTTTCGGAGATTTTTAGTTTCAACCCTTGAAAATGGCCTTAAAAATCACAATTTTACATGACACCTGAAGTAACTTTCTGTCACACTAGCATTGTTTAATCTAGCGTGGGTGACAGCCTGTAGCAATAATACACAAAAAACATTGTTTTCCTTTTTGGCAGATCCACTACAAGGAATAACGCTGCTCTACTAGTTATGTTATCAGTCGATTCCGTTCATGGTTATAAAATGAAATTGGAATGTTTGGCAATGGCTATCTGGTAAAGAAATTGCTACAGCGCCAAATGAAACTTCCGGCTACCCCATCCACACATCCATTTTCATCTACGGCAAGAAGTATTTTGTCTTTGTATTTTGTCATTTGCATTTCCCTCTTCTGTTGTGGGATTCAACCTGTGAGCTGCGAGATCTGTGGCATGGCAGAGGAAAAAAGCATTATGCAGGGAGGATCCATCTTGCTGGGTTGGTGTGTCAGTATCTCTAAATGTGTTGTGGCTGAAACTCTAGCTGGGCCAGCACGTGTGCAGCTGGGCAGCGGAGTGCTGTTCTCGATAGCCCCTCACCAGGCCCTGGAACAAGGCCACACTGAAGAGATGCACTGAGGAGCAGTGTCCAGGGCCTCTCCAGCCCAAACTAACATTACAGATGTCAGGGCAGTGGCAGATTTTTTTTTAAGATAACCCTTTGGCCTTATTATTTTTTGGACTCTGGATTTGGGTGGGTGGGGGAAAGAAGCTGAATATTATAGTTTAAATGAGAAAATAGCTTTTCTGTATTTTTTTTTAAGTGGGGTCAAAAAAATAAGAAATCTTTAAAAAAATATATGGAAAAAATGTGTTTTTAGAATGGTAATTTAAGAGGCCTTTTTAACTAAAATGTATGACTTGCGAGGCCCAATGATTGCCAGCCCTTGTCAATTCACAAACCTTTTTTTTTTTTTGCAAGATGGATGGAATTAGTTATGACCGTGTCCCTTCCTGCTTTTTACCTGCTTTTTGTTTTCTTTGCTTTGTTTCTTCAGCATGTTGTTCCTCCAACAGAGCTTCTGCACAAATGTCTTCTGTTCATCTTGAAAATGAAAACATGCAGAATTTTACGTGACTGCTTTTTTTGCCTCACAATTATGCTGTGAATTTTACAAGAATTTATTTTCCCTTTTGATAATTTATTGTACCAAAGCTGTTTTTTTATAGCACATAGATGTCTGTAACCAATAATGTAGCAGTTCTGCACTTTGACACAAGGTGTATCAAGACCTTTTTTAAATGTCAGTAAAAATGGCTGTATCTATTGCTTTAGCAAAACTGGAACTGTTGTTGAACTCAGTACATTTACTGTTAGCTGTATCCTCGACAGAATTGGTTGTACGCTTTTTTTTCTCTCTAAAAAAAACCCACAAAACAAACAAAAACAGATCTCTCATTGGTAGAACTTTTTTCCGTTATCAAGGACTTGAGGAACAATAGATGTCGGCGCTGGTTGCTACTCTGCAGGTTCCGGAGTATCAGTATAGTGGCCGTGAGTCGAGGCAAGTCCTTGTATTCATGAGTCTGAAGTGAGAGAAAACGTGAAAAACAGTGCATTAATCCTTCAATTTGTGGCCTGTGATTGAGGCTGTTTCAAACGTGCCTATCTATCTGGGTAAAGCTGCCTTAAAACGACTTCCGTCAGTCTTCACGGCAGTGGCTAAAATGGTACCCTTTTTCCCTTTCAATTTTGAAGCAACCCTATTTGACCTAGCCAAGCAGAGGCACTGTACACATTTAACGTTTAGATCGTTTTGGAGATGGGATAATGCTCTAAATTGGCTTAAATCCATGTTTGACTGAAGCTTTCACCATGGGTGTTGAATCCAAAAGGAAACTAGTAGAGATGTATGGTGTGAAGTGAGTCCTGCCTACTGGAGCATCATACTCTAGTCTCATTGTGTGATGTGATGCCTGAGGCCTACGTTTTGTACCAGTTGCAAAAATGGAAAGGGGCGGCAACAGCTAGAAGAAAGGTGTCCATGAAAACACAGGCTTCAGGTGTTTACTTTTCAACCCCATTTTAATAGTTGAAATAGAATTTATGTATATATTTATATTTTTTTAATAAAGGAAGTTTAGAACTCACTACTTTTTTCCTAATGGTATTTTGAGTACATTTAAGTCAATGTGGAGACCATGCAGTGGAAGTTCTTCTGTGATATTAGTCAATGGGTAACAGTGCTTCCAGGCCAAAGTAGTTGACAATGCCAGTACAAATGCAAACTTGTAGGGTTTAAATTTTAACAAAAGAGTAGATATTCATACCTTAAATATTATAGACAGGGTATAGTGTGTGGGTGTATGTCTATGAACCTGAATGACAGATGTGTTTTAATATATAACAAATACATAAACAATTATGTACACGTTACAGGAACTATTTTTAGTTGCGTTGAATTTGGCATAAGCTTCAACAGTGGGTCCATTTGAAGTCAGACTACTGACACGTGTGAAAGCCATGATCGTCGACACAATATAACCAGTGCATCGTCAACAAACATAACGTTTACTCCCGAGTGTTCAATATAATTTCTGCTCTGCTCTCTGTTTTATTAAAATAAAGACTTTTTTGTCCTCCTTACCACCCCATGCCTTTCTGTCTCCCAGTCTGGTTTTGAGTGATTGACAACCCAGTTTGGTTACAGGATGTCTGACGTGCACTGTAAAGATTAAACAGCATGGGAAAAGGATAAGTACCTGTGTCAACAGATTGTAAGATCTAGTCAATACTTGCTGTGTATATGATAATGTTACAAAAAGAAAAAAAGGACAAACCCTTTGTATTATATTCAAGCGGTCTTATGTATGATATTAAAAAAAGTTAATTAACTTGAGTTGGTTTTCTTTGTTTGCTTTTGCTCTATAATTTGCTTTGGGATTTTTTTCGAAACAGGACTGAAATGCTATCACCATCGATTTCTAGAAACTGGCAACTAGTCTAGTTTCTATCATGTCAATATTATACTCTACAAACAGAGCTGAACCTGAACTGCTGCACATTTGATATTGGCTTGCAGAGTAGATGGCAGTCTCTAGCTTACAAGTTCAACATCAGTGGTGATTCCCGGTACTTAAAGTTATTCAAGTCAATAGAATTATAATGCACATTTAAAATGATTATAGTTACTGGAAATGCTATCCGAAACTACATTCATCCTTCAGTTACGGGGTTGCTCTGACAGCCTGGGTAGGCAAAACATTGTTGAGACATGGCTACTAACACTGGGAATTCTATGGAGCTACTGAATAAGCCAATCCAATGTTCTTTTACAGCCCACGAGTGTTTAGATCACTTTGGGGATCTTTGGGGATGTGTACATATACCTTGGATAATCCATCCCCTTACACTGCTACCAAAACGAACGGGTACAAAAGTACAGACAGCTATCTGCACATTCGATCAGGGTGGGTGAATAATGCAATTGTTTTGGGAGGTGAAAAAATAATTATCAAAGCGAAGTTTAGTGCTAATTAACCTAAATTACCATTGTTGCGTTGGTTCCATGGGTGGTCAGTGTAGCGTAGTGCAGCCAGTATAACACTATCTTGTGACAAATGTTCCGGTAATAATATAAACATTTTCCCAACGTCAGGTGAATTACTCCTACTGTTTAAATGACCCACCACTGACAGCCCGGCTTGCTGTGTGATTTTCTCCTGTATTAACTTTGTTCTTAACTTAGTTAACGCTATATAAGAGAGGTTTAGTTAGCCTCACTAAGGTTAGCTTGGCTATTGGGAGTTGGTTGCATCGGTGCAGACGAAAACAGGAAAAAATATTACATGTAGATTTGATTGCAAATACAATATATATTCAGTTAGCGCATCCAATGGAACTGCAACTGTCAGGCATTTAGAAATATTACTAAAGAAAGTTGTGGAGTTGTCGATGGAGGGCAGTGGAAGGAGAGTGTTTTGCCCGCCAAGTGGGCGTTCCCATATGTCGTGACGTCAAGTGAGAACTATCAATAGGCAACCTATTTCAGACCAAACGTTTTTTGGTTTGAATTAATTTGTGGCATGAACTGTTCAAGAGCAGTCACACAAATTATTCTCAATCTATGTCCATTAAAATGCTTTGGGATTTATGCAAACACGGCTGTGGTGTTTAAAAAATATTAGTCTCATATAGTTATTTTCAATGACACTGACCACAATCAGGCTGAACATTTAATTTAGAATAAGGCTGTAATGTAATAAAAATGGGGGGTCTGAATAATTTCCAAAAGCACTGTATTTAACTGTGAACCTCAAAGCCACTGTTTAAAAATATATGGATTTTACGCTATCAGTGAGTAATTTAGACCTGGGGCACCAGATGGATAACGTTCAAGTGTTGAATTCCCCTGCCACTCCAAATGCAGTACATATTTCCGGCACAAGAGGTCTGTCTAACATAAATGTGGGTAATGTCAGTGAAATGTACACTGATGAGCCATAAAATTATGACCACCTGCCTAATATTGTGTGGGTCCCCCTTTTGCCCGCCAAAAGAGGCCTGACCCGTCGAGGAATGGACTCCACTAGACCTTTGAAGGTGTGCTGTGGTATGTGGCACCAAGCCGTTAGCAGCAGATCCTTAAAATCCTGTATGTTGCGAGGTGGGTCTTCCAAGGATCGGACCTGTTTGTCCAGCACATCCCACAGATAATCGATTGGATTGAGATCTGGAGAACACCTTGAACTCGTTATTGTGTTCCTTAAACCATTCCTGCTGAAAGAGGCCTTTGCCATCAGGGAATACCGTTGCCATGAAAGTTGTCTGTTGGATCGGACCACACGGACCAGCCTTCGCTCCCCACATGCATCAGTGAGTCCTGGCCGCCCATGACCCTGTCGCCAGTTCACCACTTTTCCTTCATTGGACCACATTTGATAGGTACTGACCACTGCAGACCGGGAACACCCCACAAGGGCTGCAGTTTTAGAGATGCTCTGACCCATTCGTCTAGCCATCACAATTTGGCCCTTGTCAAAATCGCTTAGATCCTTACGTTTTTCTTGCTTCTAATACCTAAACTTTGAGGACAGAATGTTCACTTGCTGCCTAATATATACCACCCACTGACAGGTGCCATGATAATGAGATTATCAGTGTTATTTACTTCACCTGTCAGTGGTCATAATGTTATGACTGATCGGTGTATATGGTAATGGTCAATTTTAGTTTCTGCATAATTATTTTGCTTGCATATCAAGCATGCTCCCCAGCTATCTAGGGCAGTGCACTGCTAAACTGAGAAACCACAGGGATATGTGAGGATATATTATTCTGATTACACTGAGGAAATGCATGGTCATACAAGGAAACTAATAATGATATAATGAAAAGCATGTTGCTGAAAGGAATTGCATTATGTATGGTGATGCAAGGAAATGCATGGTGATGAAGCAGGCAGAGAATACCTGGATCCGTGACAAAGTAGTAGGGTAAAACCAAAGACAAGGCCAATATGGAAGCTTGCTACAAGATACTTGGACTCGAGAGACATTACTTAATAGGGTATTGGTGTTCTGCAGTTGTGATTGTTGCTCATTCAAGTCACAGTATATTCAGAAGTAACATCATTATTTACATGAAGGTCTATAGAAAAGGACACATTGTTATTACTATAATCTTTTACTTATATTTCTGAAGCTGCAATAATAAATAAATAAATAAATAAAGTCTGATTGAAATTGTACTGAAATTTTATACCTACTGATGTGATTTTGTGGATATTGAGGTACTCGTACTTGTAAGGGGGATAGACTTGGTGGTGTTTTTTGTATCGTACCGAATAGTCATGACCAGTCTGTAAATTATTTTCACAATTTCACAATTGGAAAAAGAGCTATTACGTAAATACATATTTTTGGGTTTGGTTGAATTGAGCCATAAATCATGCTTGAATTTGTTGCAAATTGATACCACCTCTATTCTTGTATATTTTCAGTCCATAAACAATCTTCACACACAACACCTTGCAGAAAATATCAGTTTAACATGGACAGACATTATACTCTATGGATGAGTGCTTGGTCCCACAAACGCATTTGTCATCAATGTGTATTTGTATAATGAAAACATTAAATGAAAGTATGATTCAATTAAGCAATTATACTACTATAATATCAGGTCCATGCTCAAACTGAGCAGTTTCTGTAACGTTTGGTGGCGGAAACTGCACAACGTGGACTTCTGGGATATTCTGAAAACTTCAAATCAGTAAGTAACATGACGTGAGTTGAGAACCTCAACTGATAAATAATCCAGGAAGGACCAGACTTTAGCTCTGCCATGCTCACTCAAACATGTTAAGGGATGCCCAAAGCACAGCTGGAAAAAAGTCCATGAACCTCTAACCAGACTTTCAGACCTACCAACATGCTCACTGGGCTCACTATTATCATTTTACTGCTGAATCTCCAGAGGTTAGGGTCAGACAAGGGTCAATGAAGTCATCAACTTTTTTGACACACATTATTTGAATTTTAAAATGTATGCAATCACTTGTTCCTTTCAAATAACAAACCAAGCATCTCATTCAAATAAATCATCCTGTGGTTTTACAAGACATAAATCTTAATAATCATAGATATCATTTTAATTTAGGAGGTACAGTATTTCATGTTTTACTCATGTCAAGTCTTGAAATCAAACAAACAAACAAATGCAATTGTCATATAAATAGGCACTCTGATCCATTCTTTTTGTGAAATTCATGGGATTCCACTGCTCTCATGGAGGCTGCATCTTTACAAACTCGCTAGAAGGGGCCACCGAAGGGTCTAATTAGCCCCTACACACCCAGTATTCTCCCTCCCTCAGCTTTGGGACAGTTGTGCTAATGGCGGAGGCATCTGTGATTGCACCAATGATGGGCAGCGGGGAAAGTCATCATTTGGGATTTAGCCACTCACCTCTTGGGAGCTGAGTGATGGTAAATAATGGGTTGGGGTACTTGGCAGTATGATACCCCAAAACCAAAACAATGCTTCCTCCCAAACTGCTCCTCCACCATTTCTTGGCTCTCTTCCCAATGCCCTTTGGGTTAAAAATGATTGTCTATTTCAATTAATACATTTCACAATATTGTCAAAACAATATGAATATATTTCTCAACTACATGAAATCAACACAGAAGTTAGAGTACATTTTTTTTATCATTAAAAGACAGTGAGATAAGTATTTGTTAAGGTATTGTAGATTAATGAACCAGAATTCAGTGCAATGATGTTTTAAATGTACAACGTAATACAAGCATGAATGTGGCATTTATAATTACAAATGAATAAATACATTAAAATAAAGGAGTTGTTAATGAACATGTCTGTTTTGTCCAGTCTTTGTTCAGAGATGGACAGAAATAAGTTTAAACAAAGATGCCTGCATGTTGAACACTTCACAGTACCTAGAGATTAAAATGATCTTCATTGGATTTTTAATCAACTTACTAGTGTTTTATTTGCATGTAAATATATTACATACATTTAAATGTATCCATGACTTTTCTGCACTTCTTTTACATTGTCCCAATTTAGATAATTTTTTATATATTTAATTATACTTCAAAAGTAACAGCCTATTAATAAAATGTATGTGAAATACATTAAATGTATTTAAAGTTCCAATAGATCATTTTAAAATGTAAATAAAAAAACTGCTCAAATACCACATAGCTGAAATATCTACTCTTTTGATTAACATCAGAGTAATTACCAATAAGTACATAGTATGGATAACAATTCAAAACAACTGAAATATCTATGGAGTAACTGTATTGTATATTACTAGAAATGTAATGCAACATATTTCCTAAGTGTTCATTTACACACAGAACCCAAGGTTCTATCAGGTGTGCTGTCAATAACCAGCAGAGCTAAAACGTTCTGCAGTAATGACACAGTGTTGATGGCTGAGCACTGTATGCAGCTCCTCAGCAAAAGGACTAGGACCCTTTTTTAAGCACTAGGACCCTGTTTTAAAGCACTAGGACCCTGTTTTAAAGCACTAGGACCCTGTTTTAAAGTGATACCATAGTTAGGTCATAGTGCACTTTTTTACTTTACATCAAACATTTTGCCAGAAACATAAACTGCTTTTAGAAAAGCGATTCTTAGGCCAAAATAGAGTGGTCAGTGTATGTGAAAAGAAGAAATAACAGCCTCTGTGTGCACTTGATAAAGTGTCGGGATACACCTTGATTCTCTTTCCTCAAATTACGTTTGAGATGAATGTGCTAAGCTCTCCAACACACACTGGCCTTGTGGCATAACAAAATCACCTCGCCCCCATGGCAACCTCCACATCCTCAGCTGAAATACAATAGCCTACATTCCTCTCTGGCCTGGCTGGTTACAGACGACATTACAATAACACTGGGTTTCGGATAAGACATCTGTAAAGAAATGTTACATTTGAACTATGTAGATTGAAATCCTCTGATGTTATTCTTTTATCAAATATCTTTGATGCAGGTTTGATACTTTGCTTCCATACTGTCATTGTTCCTATTGTGAGGTGCTACCATACTATAACACACTCCAGCGTTATAGAAGGGAGTGTTGATGCAACATGTTCCCATGCCATATTCTTTTGAAGAAATCCCTATGTCCATATTTGAATGTAGTATGTGGATATACACTGTACCTTAATATCAGGGTTGGGTAATTTTGACACTGTTTTATTGAATTCACTTCAATCCATAAACTGAATTTGAACTGGCAACATTCCCTTAGGAATATGAATTTGAAATAAATTTGAATTACAGGAAGTATAATTTAATTCAAAACAGAACAATTCAACAGAACATGAAAGCTTGATTCCTTCAATCATTAAGCAAATTATCATTTATTATAGTTATTCCACAACATGATCTTAAATAAAATTAGTTCAAACATAATGGTATTGTTAACCATATATTATGTAAAAAATAAACATTACTATGGTAATGTGTAGAACAAATAAAAAAATCTTTTAATTACACTTCAACTTAAATTCTGCTTCCTTCGTGGTATGGCCAATTCAAACTCAATTCAAATATATTTCAAATTCAATAATTGAATTGGAATTAAAGAGCAGACTTCATATGTTTTCTAAGAAGGATGAGGCAAAAACAAAATATCAACTGATCAATCTGTCTTTTTCTTCTCCCCATGATATCCCATTCTCAATTTAAAGGGCATTGCAGGAAGCCTATTCTATTAAGCCTATCCTATGAAGACTATCCATCCTATTGGAATAGGAACAAAAGTCTTCAAGAGAGGTAGACTTGGACTCATAGTATAAAGTGTTAAACTCATTCCACAGAGGGCAGAGTGTCTGCATGTTTTTGCGCCTACCTTGTACTTGATTGTTTAATTAAGGTCACTATTGAGTTAACTCACTCATATGGTTGTCTGTAACTACATTTGACACCAATTGAAAGCAAATAACAAAACCAGTAGACTGTAGGCGCTCTATGGCAAGAGTTGGACACTTGTGCTCTAGTGTCAAAGAGCGACAGTTCCCACTTAGGCATTATTCTCTTTGTGGACATGCACATTCAGGTCAAAAACATTTTGCCAAGTGGCAAGGATGTAAGGATGCAATTGGTCTAATAATCTATAGGGCTTGCATACATAATTGTTAAGAGTTTATTCTCTTATGTACACAATATAGAATACATTAACTACAGTGTGTTTTTGTACATGCATATCTATTTCAAAAATCCCCTAATGTAAAGAAAGCTTCGTACATAAGGCATAGAATATATACAGACCTGGTCTAAATTTATCAGTATCAAACATCTTCCTGACAAAAATTCACACTTCGGCAACAAAACAAGTGGTAGAGTATATACAAAAGATACAAATGCAAATGCCCTAGAATATATACTTTTATATATATATATATATATATGCTTTCATCTTTAAATTAAAATAAACAAAATAATATGAATGTACAGTATCTCACAAAAGTGAGTACACCCCTCACATTTTTGCAGATATTTGATTATATCTTTTCATTTGACGAAATGACAATTTGCTACAATGTAAAGTAGAGTGTACAGCCTGTTTAACAGAGTACATTTGCTGTCCCCTCAAAATAACTCAACACACAGCCATTAATGTCTAAACCTCTTTCAACAAATGTGAGTACACCCCTAAGTGAAAATGTCCAAATTGGGCCCAATTAGCCATTTTCCCTCCCCGGTGTCATGTGACTCGTTAATATTACAAGGTCTCAGGTGTGAATGGGGAGCAGGTGTGTTAAATTTGGTGTAATCGCTCTCACACTCCCTCATCCTGGTCACTGGAAGTTCAACATGGCACCTCATGGCAAAGAACTCTCTGAGGATCTGAAAAAAATAATTGTTGCTCTACATGAAGATGGCCTAGGCTATAAGAAGATTGCCAAGACCCTGAAACTGAGCTGCAGCATGGTGGCCAAGACCATACAGCGGTTTAACAGGACAGGTTCCCCTCAGAACAGGCCTCGCCATGGTCGACCAAAGATGTTGTGTGCACGTGCTCAGCGGCATATCCAGAGGTTGTCTTTGCGGAAATTGACGTATGAGTGCTGCCAGCATTGCTGCAGAGGTTGAAGGGGTGGGGGGTCAGCCTGTCAGTGCTCAGACCATACGCCGCACACTGCATCAAATTGGTCTGCATGGCTGTCGTCCCAGAAGGAAGCCTCTTCTAAAGATGCCCACAGACAGTTTGCTGAAGACAAGCAGACCAAGGACATGGATTACTGGAACATGTCCTGTGGTCTGATGAGACCAAGATGGTGACAAACGTGTGTGGCGGCAACCAGGTTAGGGGTACAAAGACAAGTATGTCTTGCCTACAGTCAAGCATGGTGGTGGGAGTGTCATGGTCTGGGGCTGCATTAACCTTTTCACGCGTGAGTTTCAAATATGCCTTAACGGCCCCCCAGAGTGAGTTTTTTTGCGCGTGAGTTCAGCACTCACTCAGAGTTCCAGAATTTGATTGTGACGTCACAATACATTTAATCTGCAGCTTCCCAAAAACACCACGCTGTTTACTAGTTATGCATCTAATTTTTTATTTAAATTATATTAACAAACTTCTACCGGTAGTAACTGTTAAAAATGTATATTGAATAATTATGAACCAATCTTAAAAATGCTGTCCTATTTCTAAAGATCGCGGCGAGAAAGATACTGAAATGCTTCACTTGTATCAATAAAACATACGCAATCTATCAGACAATAGGTGGTGAGTAAATTGTTTTACGTAATTATTCAGAAGCTTTCAAAAATTTGCATTTAGTAATGGACAAATGCGATCAGTGAAAAGGTAGATTTTTGAAGATAACGTTGAGCTTTTTTCTCAACAAAAGTAGTGCTGTAATACTGTTTTAGTTTGCGCCATCGGTTCGCTACTAGATCTACCAATTGAGCATGTGTGTGAACCCTACCAAAACAAACTGACTGGATTAACCCCACGTTAGCTACGTGCATTGAGTGGCGTTCAGACGGTTGACATGAACAGTCACTTTGCCAGGTAAGGAACACTAAATACATTGCATTGCAAGCTTCTCTTTTTGACTCGAATTCAAAGAGCTGCAAAAGCTGGTTTATGTGTAACTGTAGCTAGCTAGCAAACGTCAGCTAACCGCTAGCTAATAAAGTGTGACCTGTAATGCAGTGCAGCTAAAATGAAGATCATAGTTTTCCCAGGATGGCAAATCTGTCCGAAAGACTGGCAAATGTAAATGACCATCATGTCTTAGAGTTACTCACCTTTCTTTATCTTTGGTTGATAAAAAGCATAGCAGCACCCTCAACAGGTAACGTAACTTGAAAGTTTTTACACAATGATTTTGACCAGTTGTCAGCTCTTTCAGGAAATGGTTCGTTTTTGCGTATTATGTTTATTGTAGAAAATCTAACTGCTAGTGTTGGCTGCCTGTTGGTACACAAGTAACACTTTTTTATGCTTGCTACCTGGTTAATATCATAGTGTGGTCTTGAAACAATTACAATCAGGAAATAAAGTTATAAACGCTGTTTGAGCTAAATGTGAGTAAATAACAGCGCGGTCTGACCAGCCATTGTTACGTTACTCGTACCTAGGCGTTCTAAACAATACGTTCTAATCACACCGGTGTGATCGTACGCTTCAGGGACCACTCTAGACTGATCACACCAGTGTGATCGTATGCGTCAAAGGGTTAATGCTGCCGGCACTGGGGAGCTACAGCTCTTTGAGGGAACCATGAATGCCAACATGTACTGTGACATGCTGAAGCAGAGCTGAGGGTAAAGGTGATGGACTGGCCAAGCATGTCTCCAGACCTAAACCCTATTGAGCATCTGTGGGGCATCCTCAAAAAGAAGATGGAGGAGCGCAAAATCTCTAACATCCACCAGCTCTGTGATGTCATGGAGGAGTGGAAGAGGACTCCAGTGGCAACCCGTGAAGCTCTGGTGAACTCCATGCCCAAGAGAGTTAAGGCAGTGCTGGAAAATAATGTTGGCCACACAAAATATTGACACTTTGGGACCAATTTGGACATTTTCACAAATGTGAGGGCCATCAAATGTGAGGGGTGTACTCAAGTGAGTACACCCCTCACATTTGTACTCACTTTTGTTGCCAGCGGATTAGACATTAATGGCTGTGTGTTGTGTTATTTTGAGGGGACAGCAAATTGACACTGTTATACAAGCTGTACACTCACTACTTTACATTGTAGCAAAGTGTCATTTCTTCAGTGTTGTCACATGAAAAGTTTACAAAAATGTGAGAGGTGTACTCACTTTTGTGAGATACTGCATATCTTCAAGAAAAAAAACACAAAGTTTTCAAAACATGCAAATGCCCACAGAACTTTCCAGACCAGCCAATGCCCAGGCATTTTGCAAAGCTCTCTGATGGGCAAATTACCCATTCGGCCAAAGCCGTCCTTGCTGCAGTGTTCCTCGGACTCGACTGTCCTTATAGGCAGGGGTTTCTCCTTTTCTGCCCTGTCCCTGACTTTTGACCTGGGACCAGCTCACGTGGTCGGCCAGCCATTAGTAGAGGAGTCACAGTATGCCCCACACAGCCACCTGGCCCTAGGTTTTCTTTCTCCCCTCTAGACTTTGGACTCGCTCTCAATAGTAGCGATGTCACCGTTCCTCTCTGTCTGCCCCTCCAGCCCCTCCTCCTGGGTAACCAGGCTAGTACTCTTCTTCTCACAGCCTTCTTCCTCAACATCTAGCACTCCCTGCTGGCTGAGCTTGCTGGCCACGGACCAAGTAAGGGGCAGACGGGAGCGGCAATTCATCTCGGCCAGCTCTCTGGCACTGCAGCTAGGTGTGTTGGTCTCGTGGATGTCGTGGAAGCTGTTGTAGTCAACCTCATAAAAGCCATCCTCCAGAGTGAGCACGGGCATGAAGCGGTAGCCCCACTTGATTTCGCTGGTCACGTACGAGCTCCTCGCCTGGCACGTCATCCCTGCAAGGACAGAGAGCAGATATAACTTAGTCTCCCCTAGAGTTGGACATAAGTGTAGTCGTGGATGTATTATTCATCTCGTACAAAATGGATTGTGGTTTCTAACCAGCTGTTAATGTCCAGGAGATGTCCTGTGATACATTGTAATTGCATGGAAAATTGCAGTTAAATTACGACCTTTGTTTGTAATGGATTGACTGTCATCATGACATACACATGACATACACATGACATACACATGACATACACATGACATACACATCATGAGACACACAAGCACTTTACGAGCAATAATGTTGCTCAATAATGCTGTGAAATGTATTTTAATTCCATGGTTCAATTACTTACAGTCAAACCATAGTATATCTGTAACACTGTTTTTCTTCGTGGCCTAATTTGCACCAATTATTATTACTGTTGGACTCTATGGCTACAGAAAACTGAATCACTGCATAAAGCTGTATCCAGCTAATACAACACCCAAGAATGATTGATTAATTGTTGAAGAAATTAGGATTCCATTATATTAGTTAAATCAACCAAAATGTTACTTCATTTTATTCCCAACATTGGAGATTTGCATGGGATGTGTCATTTGGTGCTCTAAAATGTAGTTTGCTATATGACATAAATACAGAAAGTAAACAGCACTGTGGGTTAAATCCAGCAACAACTATGAGAGCTGAAGATTGAGGCTCAAAATAAAAGCAAATCAGTGCCCACGCACAGAAATTGTGTGTGAATGAAATCTTGCATCTCACTCTTAACATTTGCGGTGCTGTTTGTGGCAACATTATTTCACCGAGGTCACCTTTAACTATGAACATATCGATTCTCCATACTCTGGATACCGAAGGGATCTCCACAATTAGTCATCTCTAAGATGGTGTGTCATTGCTTGTATTTGCTTATGTCAACAGAGCAATAAGGTATAAGGGTAGTTTAAGCAGAAGGGTTTACTGTCACAGCGGACTTGGGAAAGTCGATGTTGATACACGTATTCTCAGAAGAACATCCCATAACGTTCTGGTTCTTATCACACTGCTTGCTCATCGAATAGGTTCAGAATGTAACCCTTGAGCGCCGGAGGGAACGCACTCTCTGGTCATCTACCATGCTTACAGGCACCGACGCACCCAGAAGGAGTCACAGGAGGGCAATGAGGAAAGACAATCATATTTGATTACTAACGCCCCAAACCCAGTGACAGTAACAATGAGCCAATAAGGGGTTGTTGTCCTGAAATTCTGTCATCCTCTTAGGATTCCTTACAATTGCTTAGCACACCCCTGACTAAGTATTAGATTTCAGGTTGTTTCTATGTGTCAGGAAGGCAGAGGGGCACTGTAGTGCTCTTCAGAATGTGACAACTCAGTGCCCTTTTCCCCAGTTTTTTCCATTCCAACGTGTGCTCGCTTGCAAACAAAAAATAGCTGAGACAGAACTTCTGATAAAAACTAAAAAGGACTTTCCCCCCTCCGCTTTATGGATTTATAGCAACATTACTTGTTCCTGCTAAGCTGCAGTACCAGTTTTGGACTTTCAGCTGGACCATGGTTGGTGCAACCAGGTCAAATCTCTCCAGACCTGAAATCTTTAAATTGTATTGAATGCTCGTGTGTCCACAGTGCAACAGCTACTGGCTAACCAGATCTGATATGACATCACATATCGGGACATATCCAAAGACAACAATGTAAACACACACAACTGCACTTAGAGATACATGTCCTACCTACACCAGTGTACGTGAAGCAATCTGTATCCCATCAAAAAGCTTTGTATTACATAACAACAAAAAGCCATGGTTCACGGGTGAGTTCAGAGTTCTCTACTGTTACATAGAGTAGTATCTCAAGAGTAGGTACAGAGCCCTCTATAGGGAGGCCAAGAAAAAGCTTAAAACCGGAATTAGGACGATCAAACAAAAGTTCAAAGTCAGGCAGCAGCTCCCACTTGCAATGACTGCTCATCAGTCTGGAAAGGCATCAAACAGATTAGCAACTACAAACCAGTCTCCCCACACGTCACTCACACGTCTGCTGCTTCCTCCTCTCACTTATCCCTCATAATTCTTCTCCAACACTCCTCTCAATCCTCTACTCTTCGACTATTGCAGAAATCCCTTCCTTTTCCCACCCCTAGTTATCACAGCGCAAGACGTTCACAGACTCTCTAGAAAGCAGGACAGCATTCAACCTGCTGGCACTGGCAGGGTCCCTCCAGCCACTCTTAAGCCCTGCGCTGACCAGGTGACCCTATGTTCACAGACAAGACATTCAATCTGTCACTAGAGCAATGCACTGTTCAAATCCTTCATCGTTGTTCCAGTCCTGGATAAAACAGGCGTTCTACCTGAACAACTAGACATGTAGCTTGGGGCGGCAGTTAGCCTAGCGGTTAGAGCATCTATTTCATCGAATCCATAGCCTGCAATATGAAAATTGTATTTTCAGGCTAAATGCTTCCCGTCTCTCATAATGGCGGATTCATGCACCAATTCAGTTGGAAATTTCTCTTTCCCTCACTTTGGAAGAATATTACAATAACGTATGATATGCTAAAGATCCAAGGTTTCGGCTAGGTTTAAAGGATGTGTTAGGATTTACTAGAGTGTTATACGGTATTTTTACTTTGGATATACATTTTCAACAGAAAAGGACGTCTTGAACACTACGAAGGCCAACTAAATAAAAAATAAATATTATTTTGCCAGACCACATGAGTGGAGCTGGCCAAGAAGTGTGAATGACTCTTACTGAGTGACTGGCTGACTGATAGCATAATGGTTAGAGACGCGCACTGCCACATAGTCAACCTGGCTTCAATCCTCACCACAGGAAAAACAAATTAGGCTTTAGGATTTGTTCATTATAAACCTTGACTGGCTTCAAGCTTCAGTAGATATATTATAGAAAGTCTAAATTACAATTGTTTATGGTTATATTGCGATGGACGGGCTGCACAGACAACTAACATATTGCTTTTGATTTCAATTGACATAGCGTAGTTTACATTGGGTAGTGGTTATCTATTCAGCTATTGTATGGACAACCATCTACAGTAATCGTTGTAAAAAAGTGCACTTTAGTTCTAAACATTTTGTTGCCCACTGTTATTTCAGCCCCCCAAAAAATTATACTGTTTTTAAAGAAACAAACCAGCCATGGAGTGATTGGATTCATAGTTATCATTATAGGTACTGTATAGCCATTAGCTAGCCATCTACAGTAATCTTTGTACAAGTGTACACTTTAGTTCCATTAATAAACATTCTGTTGTCCACATTATTTCAGAAATATGTAATGGCTGAGGTAAAAGTTGCATTTGGAGACTGTACAGAGTTGATCTGAGTACCAGCAAGCCCTGGGGTCTTGTGGGAATGTCCCTGATGTTGTTACATAGTATTAACATTTTGATCCCGGTTCAATTCCCCACTCAGACATTCCCATTTTTGTCACTCAGAAATATTTATCCACTCTGTACTTTTACAGCTGGCCCACAACAAGCCTAAGCTAGCTAAGCCTAAGTAATTTTAATAGTTAATTCTTTGTTGTAGCCTAATTTTCTAACATGGATCTTGGTGTCTGCGTTTTAAATCTATCTCTACCAATACTTTCCCTTGAGAACCATGGGCCATTCTAAAAAGTTAGATGTAACGTTTGTAAAAACCACCACTGCAACAATATCTGCTTTACACTTTATTCAAACTACTGTGTGTGTCAGAAACAATTTGATGACAGATACCGATACATAAGCATAGGCCTAACACCGTAACTCTGGCCTGGGTAAACAGTAACTTCACTTTGATGCGCAGCAATATGAGTGTTCTGGAGGGCAGCGAAACAAAGACAAAGAACCGTAACTGCCTTGGTTTCTTTAGGGCTTGTGGAAGTTTCAGCAAAGATTACACACTATTTTCTGGGAAAAACAACGAAATTGACTCAAGATATTTGTCCACACAATAAAACAGATCTTTCATGTTCCAAAAATGACAGTAACTTATTTCGAACAAATATGAAGTCACAGCCTTTTGCCTTTGCATGGCAGTAGATACTTATCACTTCCAACCCTACTAGTAGTTTAAATAGCATAATGGTTTGTCTGCCACATAGAAAACTGCAGATAGAAACCAGCCAGGGACAACAACATTCATTCCTTCTAATTGCGGGCCGGCTGGACTAGATTTGTGAATGTAAGGATTATATTAATTTGGTTGTCAGTTGAACACAAGTACCAAACAAAATTTACTTCCGCTTCTTATCCCTTTGTATTCTATTTATCCATGTGATTGTCACAAAATAGTTCAAAAATACCAAATTCAAGCGAATCATATGAGTCTACTACAGGCACTTCAGGCCACAGATTAGGCAGTATCAGAGAATGAGGTCTTACATTGACAAGGGGAAATATTTAACTATGGAATAATTCTTCACTTAAGTCATTTGCGTAACAAATTATTTGCAAAGAAAACATGCTCTGTTGGAACTATGAACAAAGCAGGACGAAAGCTCCCTCCCTCTGCGCCAAATAAGGCACCTGCACAGCAGCTGTTCTCCATAATAGTGCTGAAGAATGGCAAGACAACACTAATTCCTTTGCCAACACAAGGCAAGAAAGAAGGTTTTTGTCATGAGCACCATGCATCCAACAGATGCCATTGACAGGGACACCACCAAAAGAAAACCGGAGACAATTGCCCACTACAACCGAATAAAGGGATGTCAACCCAACATAATAATCACGATATATAGTTATTGTATAAACTTAAGTAGTTTTTCTTCTGTATTACAATTTTTCAGTTATAATCCTGATCTTTTCTACTGAAGCAATAAGGCTTAAGGGGGTGTGATATATGGCCAATATACCACTAGGCACAATGCATCGTGGAGGGCCTGCATACTGCACTTAGCTGTAACAGTTTTGCAATTTACCACAAACTTAAGATACTTCACTGTATTATAAACTGGTTACATATGCAATTAGAACAGTAAAAATATATATGTAATGTCATACCATACCTATTTAAAGTAGTGTACAGTGAGGGATTATTTTTTTTGATTCCCTGCTGATTTTTTCACGTTTGCCCAATGACAAAGAAATTATCAGTTTATAATTTGAACAGTGAGAGACAGAATAACAACAAAAAAATCCCGAAAAACAACGCATGTCAAAATTGTTATAAATTGATTTGCATTTTAATGAGTGAAATAAGTATTTCATCCCCTGTCAATCAGAAAGATTTCTCGCTCCCAGGTATCTTTTATACTGGTGACGAGCTGAGATTAGAAGCACACCCTTAAAGCAATCAATCAATCAGATTCCAAACTCTTCACCATGGCCAAGACCAAAGAGCTGTCCAAGAATTTCAGGGACAAGACTGTCAACATACACAAGGCTGGAATGGGCTACAAGACCATCACCAAGCAGCTTGGTGAGAAGGTGACAATAGTTGGTGCGATTATTTGCAAATGGAAGAAACACAAAAGAACTGTCAATCTCCCTCGGTCTGGGGCTCCATGCAAGATCTCACCTCGTGGAGTTGCAATGATCATGAGAACAGTGAGGAATCAGCCCAGAGCTACATGGGAGGATCTTAAGGCAGCTGGGACCATAGTCAACAAGAAAACAATTGGTAACACATTACGCCGTGAAGGACTGAAATCCTGCAAGGTCCCCCTGCTCAAGAAAGCACAAGTACAGGCCCGTCTGAAGTTTGCCAATGAATGATTCAGATGAGAAATGGGTGAAAGTGTTATTGTCAGATGAGACCAAAATCAAGCTCTTTTAGCATCAACTCAACTCCCCGTGTTTGGAGGAGGAGGAATGCTGCCTATGACCCCAAGAACACCATCCCCACTGTCAAATATGGAGGTGGAAACATTATGCTTTGGGGGTGTTTTTCTGCTAAAGGGACAGGACAACTTCAATGCATCAAAGGGACGATGGATGGGACCATGTATCATCAAATCTTGGGTGAGAACCTCCTTCCCTCAGCCAGGGCATTGAAAATGGGTCACATGGCTAAGTCAACAAAGGAGTGGCTCAAGAAGAAGCACATTAAGGTCCTGGAGTGGCCTAGTCTCTAGACCTTAATTCCATAGAAAATCTGTGGAGGCAGCTGAAAGTTTGAGTTGCCAAACATCGGCCAAAAAACCTTAATTACTTGGAGAAGATCTGCAAAGAGGTGTGGGACAAAATCCCTCATTAGATGTGTGCAAACCTGGTGGCCAACTACAAGAAACGTCTGACCTCTGTGATTGCCAACAAGGGTTTTGCCACCAAGTACAAAGTCATGTTTTGCAGAGGGGTTGAATACTTATTTCACTCATTAAAATGCTAATCAATTTATGAAAGATTTTACATGCGTTTTTCTGGACTGTTCAAATAAACCTACCATAAAAATTATAGACTGATCATTTATTTGACAGTGGGCAAATGTACAAAAACAGCAGGGGATACTTTTTTTTTTCCTCAATTGTACCTCGACTTTCAACCAATGAGTATTCAGGATTCAAATCACTGGGTTTGTAATCTCTTTCACTTAATAGGTAAGTGTGGTTGTTTTGGATCATGTAGCATGGCTATACTCGTTAAAGCTGGCCTATTGCTGTTAATACAACATGCTTGAATTGTCAACACGTGTGGCAACATGACCAGGGGAAACTTCCTCATCAGTCTGATGACGGAAAGATTTCACCTGAGCCAAACTGCACACAGAAAAGATAACTTTGTAAAATAACCTTTAACATGTGCCACTTTCAAATGACTTTGTCAATGGAAATTGATGTAAGCAAGCAAAGGTCATTATTATTTTTTATATAGATTGTTAGGACAACACTTTTCTCTAATCCTAGCCTTAACCCTTACTAATTTCTTAACCTTAACCTTTAACTAAGATTTATTAAATGACTTTCTTCCTTCAGGGCATATCAAGAAGAGATTTCATTGAATATCTACAGTGGATATAAAAAGTCTACACACCCTTGTTAAAATGCAAGGTTTTTGTGATGTAAAATAGATAAATCATGTCAGAACTTTTTAAACTTTTAATGTGACCTATAATGTGAACAATTCAATTGATAAAACAAACTGAAATCTTACAATAACCTGGTTGCATAAGTGTGCACACCCTCTTATAACTGGGGATGTGGCTGTGTTCAGAAATTAACCAATCACATCCAAACACATGTTAAATAGAAATCATTACACACCTGCCATCATTTAAAGTGACTCTGATTAATCACAAATACAGTTCAGCTGTTCTAGTAGGATTATCCTGACATTTTCTTAGTTGCATCTCAGAGCAAAAGCCATAGTCTGCAGAGAGCTTCCAAAGCATCAGAGGGATCTCATTGTTGAAAGATATCATTCAGGAGTACAGAATAATTTCCAAAGCATTAGCTATACCATGGAACACAGTGAAGACAGTCATCATCAAGTGGAGAAAATATGGCACAACAGAGACATTACCAAGAACTGGACGTCCCTACAAAATTGATGAAAAGATGAGAAGAAAACTGGTCAGGGAGGCTTCCAAGAGGCCTAGAGCAACATTAAAGGAACTGCAGGAATTTCTGGCAAGTACTGGCAGTGTGCTACATGTGACAACAATCTCCCGTTTTCTTCATATGAATGGGCTATGGGGTAGGGTGGCAAGACAGAAGCCTTTTCTTACAAAGAAAACATCCAAGCACGGCTGTAGTTTGCAAAAACAAACATCAAGTCCCCCAAAAGCATGTGGGAAAATGTGTTATGGTCTGATGAAACCAAGGTTGAACCTTTTGGCCATAATTCCAAAAGGTATATTTGGCACAAAAACCACACTGCACATCACCCAAAGAACACCATACCCACAGTGAAACATGCTGGTGGCAGCAAATCATGCTTTGGGCCTGTTTTTCTTCAGGTGGAACCGGGGCCTTAGTCAGGTTGGAGGGAATTATGAACAGTTCCAAATACCAGGGAATTTTGGCACAAAACCTTCAGGCATCCATTAGAAAGCTGAAGAGGAAGTTCATCTTTCAGCATGACAACGACCCAAAGCACACAAATGCCACAAAAATGGCTTCACCAGAAGAAGATTAACGTTTTGGAATGGCCCAGCCAGAGCTCAGACCAATATGAAATATATATTGGGCTATAAAAAAAAAATCTGTTCTATATGCCGCAGTGAATGTATTGTAGGAAATGTTCAGGAGACTCTATAGATTGATTTATATGCAAAGAAATCAAGGGGCAATCCGAAAACCGGAAGTCTTATTGTTGCTACGGAATCTCTAATGTTGCCAGCATGACGCTAATCTACAATGGGTTAGGTTTGGAGAGGGATTGTGCTATAAATCTGGGAGGTGATTCATAAACAATTTTAAAGAATGATTAATTGATTGTTGAGTAATTAAGTTGGTGGGAATCAGGTTAAATAAGTATTGTCAAATAATGTTAAGTTGACACGGAAGAGAGACTGATGTAAAGGGATGACGTTATTGCAATGCATAAAAAACATGTTTGTAGCATCACATAGAAAAATAACGTTTTGTGAGAGTTGGAGGTTTGGAGATAGAGTTTCAAGAGGCTGCTACAGTATGATGCTGAGGCTGTGGCGACTAGTTGTTTTTTGTGGCCAGTATGCTAAAGGTAAAAGCAGCAGAAGAAAAAAACTGAAACAAATTTGTCACTGGAAATAAATTAAATACCTTATTATCTCAATGAAATGTACTGAAATTTATGTATAAATGACATGAAAAGGAAATTATTATTTTGGCCAGTAAACAATATGCTTGGCTAGTGGATCTGGCTGGTGGATCTACCAGTCCCCTTGGCAGGTGAGACAAAAAGTTTATTTTGGACGCTGTATGCCAGTACTGGGACCGATTGGGACACACTAACTTGTCATAAAATTGCGTCTCAACATTTTGTCTTGCTTTAACATGCATTAACATCATGCCAAGTTTGAATATTTTACTAGACAACACTAAGCATTGTGTTAAATTGACTAACATATCTTATGAAGCAACACTGGAATTGAATTGGCTATTACTGTGTAATAACGTCTTCAATGATTACATGCACATTTAAACTGGTTTGGAATGTCCAGCCACCCAAATTGGAAACAAATTTAGTGGAATACAAACATTTGTGGTGATTGTTAATTAGACCCAGCAATTACTTAGCTTCATCAAACCCCTTTCTGATTCTGACACTGGCCCAATATATTTTTTAACAATTCCCTGTGCTTAGTATAGTTTAGGCAGGGGAGTAGGCTACCAAGGATGTGAGGCCTTGAGAACCCCTCTTATAATGTCTTTTGAGGGGCTTGAGACATTATTAGTGGGGTTCAAAGTGCAGCAGATAAGTAGCTAAATGGCTGATTCCTCTATCACAGCTGAGATGCCCCTGAGCGATACTTGGGAAAAAAAACTGACGTGCTCAAGCGAAGAAATTTAAACTAACAGCAACAGTCCAAATAGAGACAGAGAAAGGCAGACACCCACACAGTCCTAGCCGAGTACGTTTATGTAACCCATGCCCCAGCGCCAGGGCCCAAGCACAGTGTGTATGCTTGCATGTGTCTGTGCGTGTACATGTTTGTCTGTATGTGTGGGTGGATGTGCGTGTGTAACAGCGATAAGAACGTGCTCTAAGCACACTTTTGCAATTGACATTACAAAAGGGAAGAAAATACAATTATAAAATAAACAAAAAACTAAAGTATGAAAATAATACATTTACAGTATTTATTTAAAATAATATTTTGTATTTTTAACCATACAAAATAAATGTTCAAGTAAAACCCTTAATGTCAACAACATTGTCACAAATGGTAACAGTTTATGGATTGTTTTTTACTGGCTTTGAGTATGAATTGTCTGACCAAATAATAGTATACACATTAAATACTAGAAATACTAGAAGTACTTAATATTAGAAGTACTGCCCAACTCTAAAATATTAGAAATACTACCCTTCTCTGGCCAAGACATCTAGTACAAATGCCAAAATCCTAATTAGGTCATGAACTACAGGTGGGTCGACTTGAAGAGTGGTAAAAAAAACACAACCATGCTTTTTGTTATTCATATGCCACAAATTTTTCTAGCACACATAAGACACTCATGTCCATCCATAATTCCCACCTACCAATGACTTAAGCCAGATTGATACCTTACTAGGTATGCACAACTGTCACTCAAGTGTTTCTCTATGAAACATCCCAGAAAGATCATAGTAATGTGTCTCTACTCGCATGCATTTTCCCACTCCTTACCGAACAACAACAAAAATACAAATGACCGTTGAGCAATTTACCTCAGTCGAGTTCTGAAATTCTGTTCAGTTTGCCAAAAGAGGGAGATACATTTGCCCGTATAGTGTATGTGGAAACCCGACCATCACACCTATTCAAACTTGTTGGACATCCCATTTCAAAACCATGGGAATGCATATGGAGTTGGACCCCCTTATCAGCTATAACAGCTGCCACTCTTTTGGGAAGACTTTTCACAAGATTTTGGAGGGTCTCTGTGGTATTTTATTGGATGAGAAAGGCTGACCCCCAATCGCTGTTCCAATTCAACCCAAAGGTGTTCATTGGGGTTGAGGTCAGGGCTCTGTGCAGGCCCCTCGAGTTCCTCCACACCAGCCTTGTTGAACCATGTGTTTATGGACCCCGCTTGTCATGCTGGAACAGGAAAGGGACTGTCTAAAACATTTTTATATCCTGTAGCATTAAGATTACCTTTCACTGGAACTGACGGGCCTAGATCAGACCCTGAAACACAGCCCCAGACCATTATCCCTCCTTGACCAAACTTTACGATAGGCTCTATGCATTCCAGTAGGTAGTGTTCCCCTGACATCCGCCACACCCAGATTCATCCATCAGACTGCCAGATAGTGAAGCGTGACTCCAGAGAACATGTTTCCACTGCTCCAGGGTCCAGTGGCGATGTGTTCTACAGTACTACAGCCGACGCTTGGCATTGTGCATGTTGATGTGAGGCTTGTGTACAGCTTCTCGGCCATGGAAACACATTTTGTGAAGCTCCTGATAAACAGTTCCTGCGCTGATGTTGCTTCCAGTGGCAGTTTGGAACTCTGTGGTGAGTGATGCAATAGATGATAGGCGATGTTTTGACACTACACGCTTCAGCGCTCGGCAGCCCTGCTCTGTGAGTTTGCATGGTGTACCACTTAGGGGCTGGGCTGTTGTTGCTCCTAGACACTTCCACATCACAACTGTAGCACTTACAGTTGACCAGGCCAGATCTAGTAGGGCAAACATTTCACAAACCGACTTGTGGCAAAGGTGGCATCCTTCTCTTCAGTACGACCCTGGCTATGTGCCGGATTTTATGCACCTGTGAGCAATGGGTGTGGCTGAAATACCTGAACTAAATAATTAGTAGGGATATGTTGAATGGATAAATCACTAATTAGCCCATTGCCTCTGCAATGGTTGATTTATACATTACATACAATGACAATGAACACATTAGTGAAGCAACAGGAAAGAGAAGAGTGAGAAATCAAGGGAGTTTTCCTAAGGAAATCTTCGTCAAAATCGTCATACCAAGCACTCAGTCAGGCCAGGTCAGTAGTCGCTTCAAATACAACAAAGCATAATCAAGTTTTGTGTGGTTTCCAAATGGAGTGTTATACATGGAAACAAAATGTGATCGCATACTGTTTGTGTCATGTGTTTGTGTGCGATTTCAGCATGTATGCTAAAGAAACCTGGACCGCAAGTGTCTAGCGAGTGCATAACCGCAAACACTGCTTGTCCTGCCGTGTGTATGTATTTGTGTTCCTGTACCAACGCCCTCATAACACAAAACATGGTCAGGTATACAAATGGTCACCAGCAGTTCCTGATTGTTATCACGCCCTGCTGCGACCCCTGTCAACCAGAACATTCTCCTCCACACCAATGCTGCTCTGGTTGGTGAAGGCCCCCGGGTGGGAAGACAACTGCTCCCACTGTCTACACTGCCTACAAAAGAATAACACACAGTGCACAGGAAAGATTATTAGCCTTTCAGCACCTCAAAGTTCACATCTCAAATATATGTGCAACACATAGAAGTATAGTAGTAAAAAATATGTTTTTAACTAAACCAAGACATCCCACCAGCTGTCATTTAAAGTGGGAGAATATTGAAGCAGAGTGGGCAGAACCTAGGAAAAGAGGTGAGCAGAGCCAAGCTGGGGATAGCAAAATCCTATTGGGCAATATTGCTGCATTCTAGCATGTTTCTGCAAAGAAACACCTACTCTGTGACTCATACTATTTCTAAATAGATTTTAGAAACTTTGGCTAATGTTTGTCTAGAAAAACGTGTCCACTCTCTTTGTAACATTTTACTTTTGGGAACCGAAAACTGTATTCTCGTGAATGAATGTCAGAACATCAGTCCAGTTCCATCTTGATCTATTGGTTTCCATTATACGGCTAATTAACTTCCTGTCTCTGTACACACATGGAGGCGCAGGTTGCTGACCCCATAATGTAGCCTAGGATGATATATAAGGATACAAAATGGAAAACAATCACTTCTTTTCGATTCCATAGAAATAAAAGTCACCGGCATTATCCCATTTCTCGTTTCATCTTGTCTACATAGAACCGGGAGAGGGAAGGGATTGCTAGTTAGCAGGGATTTACTGGTCTTACTCTAGCAGGGCAGCTTGGACAAAGCTAACTGAGGTAGTCAGGTGAGTGAGCGTGGCATTCACACCTGTTAACCCATGTGAACTTCTGGTTGAATGAGCCGTGTGGAAAAAAGCAGAACGGCTTTGTTTGGATGCCTAGGAGAAAGATTGGAAGAGATCTTTAAAACAAAGTATCACTGATCTGTGATTGCCTAACCTCACCACTTCTGGGCAGCCTATGAGGGAGTCCAGGATATCACTGCAGAGGCAGGGTGTTCAGTTTGTTGAGGGAGTCCAGGATATCACTGCAGAGGCAGGGTGTTCAGTGTGTTGAGGGAGTCCAGGATATCAGTGCAGAGGCAGGGTGTTCAGTGTGTTGAGGGAGTCCAGGATATCAGTGCAGAGGCAGGGTGTTCAGTGTGTTGAGGGAGTCCAGGATATCACTGCAGAGGCAGGGTGTTCAGTGTGTTGAGGGAGTCCAGGATATCATTGCAGAGGCAGGGTGTTCAGTGTGTTGAGGGAGTCCAGGATATCACTGCAGAGGCAGGGTGTTCAGTGTGTTGAGGGAGTCCAGGATATCAGTGCAGAGGCAGGGTGTTCAGTGTGTTGAGGGAGTCCAGGATATCAGTGCAGAGGCAGGGTGTTCAGTGTGTTGAGGGAGTCCAGGATATCACTGCAGAGGCAGGGTGTTCAGTGTGTTGAGGGAGTCCAGGATATCACTGCAGAGGCAGGGTGTTCAGTGTGTTGAGGGAGTCCAGGATATCATTGCAGAGGCAAGGTGTTCAGTGTGTTGAGGGAGTCCAGGATATCAGTGCAGAGGCAGGGTGTTCAGTGTGTTGAGGGAGCCCAGGATATCACTGCAGAGGCAGGGTGTTCAGTGTGTTGAGGGAGCCCAGGATATCACTGCAGAGGCAGGGTGTTCAGTGTGTTGAGGGAGTCCAGGATATCACTGCAGAGGCAGGGTGTTCAGTGTGTTGAGGGAGTCCAGGATATCAGTGCAGAGGCAGGGTGTTCAGTGTGTTGAGGGAGTCCAGGATATCACTGCAGAGGCAGGGTGTTCAGTGTGTTGAGGGAGTCCAGGATATCATTGCAGAGGCAGGGTGTTCAGTGTGTTGAGGGAGCCCAGGATATCACTGCAGAGGCAGGGTGTTCAGTGTGTTGAGGGAGTCCAGGATATCACTGCAGAGGCAGGGTGTTCAGTGTGTTGAGGGAGTCCAGGATATCACTGCAGAGGCAGGGTGTTCAGTGTGTTGAGGGAGTCCAGGATATCAGTGCAGAGGCAGGGTGTTCAGTGTGTTGAGGGAGTCCAGGATATCATTGCAGTGGAACGGTGTTCATTGTGTTGAGGAGTCCAGGATATCAGTGCATAGGCAGGTTGTTCAGTATGTTGGGGTTGACCACTGAGCTGTAGTCGATTAACAACATTTTCACATACAGTACCAGTCAAAAGTTTGGACAGACTAGCCCTTTAGCTTGAATGGGTGTGTCATTTGAATGTGTAAGTGTGTCCAAATCTTTGACTGGCACTGTAGGTATTCCTTTTGACCAGGTGGGACAGGGCAGTGCAGTTGAGTTTGCATCATTTGTGGATCTGTTGGATGGGAGTGGATCCACAGTTTCCAGGATGACGGTTGATGTGAGCCAGGACAAGCCTTTAAAAGCATGTCATGGCTACAGATATAAGAGCTACTGGACGATCATTATTTAGGCAGATTGCCTTTGAGTACTTGGGCACAGGGACAAAGGTGGAAGCGTGAAGCTACCTGGTATTGCAGACTGTGTCAGAGAGAGGTTGAAGATGTCTGTGCATTCAGACAACCTGGCAAATACTAACCTGTTTAAAGGTTTTACTCTCATCAGCAACAGAGATTATGACCACAGACCACATAGCAAGCATTGAAGGCATTGATCTGTAAGGTTTGTTTCACTGGGCTGCTGGGTATTCGTTTGTTCAAGACACTATTGGCCACAGTAGAAAGAATCTTAATTGAACATTGAGCTTAAAAGATATCTGCCTTTGTAAGAACAAATTGCTTGTGGGGAGTACATCAACCTCACACCCACGTGCAGAACTGGTGGAACATAATAGCTAATAATAATCAGATAGCTATTGGTTGGTGTGGCTTACTGTTTAGGTAATACTACTTACATAACCACAGTGGGCTTTCCTGCTTGCTTAGTCAATATCTACCCAAAGAGTCAGGCTTCACCGTCTGTCTGTCACACAGATTCACACTTGCGCACACACACACATGTTCAACCTCTCCCTGAACCAGTGAGTAATACCAACAGGTTTCAAGCAGAAACCTCTCCCTGAACCAGTGAATGATACCAACAGGTTTCAAGCAGAGACCTCTCCCTGAACCAGTGAATGATACCAAAAGGTTTCAAGCAGAAACCTCTCCCTGAACCAGTGAGTAATACCAAAAGGTTTCAAGCAGAAACCTCTCCCTGAACCAGTGAGTAATACCAAAAGGTTTCAAGCAGAAACCTCTCCCTGAACCAGTGAATGATACCAACAGGTTTCAAGCAGAGACCTCTCTCTGAACCAGTGAATGATACCAACAGGTTTCAAGCAGAAACCTCTCTCTGAACCAGTGAATGATACCAACAGGTTTCAAGCAGAAACCTCTCTCTGAACCAGTGAATAATACCAACAGGTTTCAAGCAGACCACCATAATCCCTGTGTCCCAGAATGTCATGGAAGCCTGCTTAAATGAGTTTTTATTAGTAGCACTCACATCTGTAGCCATGACATTCTTTGAAAGGATGCTCATGGCACACATCAATACCATCATCTTGGAAACCCTGGCCCCACTCCGATGTGCACACCACACCAAACAGAGATGATGTAGTCTCTACTGCATCACCCAAGAAAATGCTGTTCACCAGCTACAGCTCAGCATTCAACCCCATAGTTTCACTTTCAAGCTACCACTAAGCTCAAAACATCTCCCCGCAACTAGGTCCATAATCTTCTGACAGGCCGCCCCCAGAAGGTGAGGGTAGGCAACAACACATACTGACGCTCAACATTTAGGGGTGGCAGGGTAGCTCAGTGGTCAAGAGAGTGTTCAACCTTCAGAAGAAAGGTCTAGTTCAAATCCCCAACGTGGAAAATCAGGAATCTGTTCTTAGCATACTTAACCAGTTATATAATGTAGACAAAAATGTGTTTAGTCCCTGACCACACGCATCTCGGTCAAATGACAGCACCATCGTCAAACCTGACTCTCAACAGGGGTGGACTTGTTCACCAATGAGGACTACACATCCTGCAGGCAGTACTGTAGAGAAGGTCAGAGACTTGGCAGTGTGGTGCCATCTCTCCTCTCAATGTCTGCACGACATAGGAGCTCACCGCGGACTACAGGAAACATCTATATTGACCGGGCAGAAACAGAGCAGGTACAAGTTCCTCTTTGTACGCACCCCCACCAAATCAACACGGACCATGCACACAGTTGTGAAGTGGGTACTACAGTGATTCTTACATCTCAGGAGGCTGAAAAGATTTGTCATGGGGGCTACAGATCCTCAAGAAGTAATACAGCCGCACCACTGAGGGAATGTATTTATGTTATGGGGACTGGCAAAATAACCAAACCGAGGTTCTGTGTTCCTTGTTTTCATATCCCTCTGGGGATTTCTGGTCCTCACAATGTAGTAAGACAAGGGCGCGCACACACATACGCAGTAGCTGCAGTTGCCATGGCAACCAATAATTGTATGGTCGCTTAGAGAGCAAGAAGGAAGCAGAAGGAGGGACTTTTCCTTATGTTCCAACAACAAAATGGGGAATTCTCCTGGTCTACTGTACAACTGACTCAGACTACTGCTGTACTTTCTGAGGAGAGTAATGTAAGAAGAATTTTCACTGCTACCTCAATTTGCCATAAAAGCTATCAGGCCTCTGCTCCTCTGAGGAGAGATAGACAATTGTAGTTTCCACTGCTCAGGTAACTTCTGTGAATATTACATTATGAATGAACACAGAGTAGATTATGTAGCCAATGTTGCATAATCTATAAATATATATTATGTGGTAATCTATAAGGAAAATCTGTGACAGATTTGTTAGTTGAACTGACTCGCACAGTGTGATCACTGGCTCCTGTCAGATTAAGCACCTTATTTCAGCCCAGTGTACCATCTGAGCTCCCCTGCATTTGCAGCAGCCTCATTAAGATTGTCACCAATGTGCAGAAAACTCTGACTGGTTGATCCAGACAGTGAATCTTTCTTTATTCAAACTACATCTCTTTATATTTACCCTAGTGGTATGCCTGAGATAAAATATGCTGGATAACAGTTTCATAAATAAGATCAGCTGGGATGTTTTATGGTCTGCTGATTATCTTTCTAAAGCCAGCCAGCCAGCATATCGGGACATTTTAAACATTGACCTGTAGTTTATTAGAAGCTGGATGATAACACCAGGCCCTATCTTTCAATTTAACACCTTAACTAAGAGGGTTTACAGATTTATCCACAGCTAATAAAAAACAATTGTGAGATTAGAATGTTCATGCAATTTCCGCCGCTTTCAGGTATCTCCCCTATATTCCCAAATTTTAAAACCTTCACAAGTTTTTTTTTAATCTCTGTTTTATCATTAATTGCGCTAATATGCTCCAAACCCATCTTGGCTAAATTGAATAAGATGGCTTCTTTCTTACAAACCTTTCCTTCACATTTACGTAGTTCTTAGGTGGCATTTAGATTTACCTTGTGCTCTGAACATGCACAATCTTTGTATTTCTGTAAGAAAAATGCATATGATTACTATATCAGTCAATATCTGTATCCGTGCTGTGTCAACCAGAAAGCAGGATCATTCAAAATTATGTTGGGAACTGACTAAGAAGACAAACAAAAACTCCCATGACAACCTGAGTAGACATCTCTAATCAGAGAATGAGACGAGAAAATAATAATAACTGAGAAAAAACTGACAGAGGAATCTGTTTACAAAACAAGTGACTATATTGTTGATTGTCGCAAACGAATCCAGTAGAGCATCATATTGTGAGCTGTTACAGTATGTCTGAGATTTCTTCAGCTAATCACTTGTTATACAGTCCCTATAAAAACACAAACAAGTGTCTTGTCCCCCACGTAGACCTACTGTGGCAACACGTGACTAACAGCCAGTGTCGGAATTTCGGCCCTATGCTCTGGCCGTGATGCCTGGTAAATCATTGTATGCCCTACGGCCACAATGGCCTCTGTGCCCCTGCTACTGTGAATCAGTGGCGGCTGCTGTTCTTTCAAAGAGGGGAAGCTCATTTTTGGCCTACATTATAACCCTCTGATGGTGTTCATTTGTAGTGACACTCGGGGTCTTTTGGACCCCAGACAATAACATTTAATTTTGTAACAGAAACATTCGTGTTTTTTTTTACAAATATAATTTTACTCTGTTTATTAATGGCTACGCTAAAATCAGGTCGACAATATTAGCACTGTCTGCCATCGTGCACATCTAAAATAATACTACTAAACTTTGTAAAACAAAAAGAGATGCAGTTTGACAGATCGTCAGATCCTCCAATCATCACGCGGAAGCCCGGAGTCCGGGCCAGCCCACTCCTCATTCACCCCCAGAGACACTTAGCGTCCGTGGGCGGGACATAATTGCAGCATTTATCCAATCACCGTCTACTTTCGGAGCACTGACAAAAACTGTTCTAAGCAGCCCCATTGAAGTCAATGGACGCTCTGCTTCAACAGGGAAATGCACTGTGACGCTGCGGGATTGTATGAGGAGAAAATCGAGTCAGCCGACCTGTAGCTGATTCTGAACTAACTAGTTTTAGAGATGAACGTGTTTTAACGCATTTTTAGTCAATAAAAGGTTTACACAATAGTACATATTTGACCATTATTTTTTTGACATTATAGAGGAAGACGAGCTTCCCTTGCAAATCCCCATTGCTGTGAATATCTCACTGTAAGTAGTTTGTTCCTAAGTTTGTAGTTCGTAACAGACTATATGCAGGTAAGCAAGCAAGCTAGTTAGATTGTCGGTGCTTACCTGAATCAAACCTCTGTTTTGGAATTTGCGTTCATGAACAACTGGGTGGGAAAGTTCCGACCTCTGTAGTGGGAGAAAACACCTGAACGCTTTTTGAGAGCTCGGAGAAGTAATGTTAGGTTTGACATCACTCGACATGGCAGTGTTTGTGGTCAAGTATAAAAAAACTAAAATGACTTGCTCTGCACACAAATAAGTCACTATATTTGTTTATTTAGATCGTACTCATTAGCGCAGGTGATTGTGATGTAAAAGGATACTTTGTGGTTTACTTTTGGGTAACTGAGGTAATGTTATTCTTCTGGCTACCTACCTTTAACTTAACTGCCAATTCTGTTGCTCTTTGGTTGTCATCATGTGAACGCTACTAAAACTTCTGAAATGAAACAGATTCCTGAATCTAAAGATTTTTTGAGGGAGGAGTATATATAAGGATTAAAACATGATCATTTAAAAAACATCAGTTATTATAAGTTATTATTCAAAGTATGATATTAAAAAAGTGAATAATGTTTGGTTTTATGTAATGCATGTTTTCATCAGTGGCCTTTGTGTCCTGGCATGTGGCCTTGGTGCCCTGAACATTTTTTGACACCGGAGGCCAAATGGCCTTGCCCCTAAAATGTTGAAATTCCAAGCCTGCTAACATCGATGTCCAAGATTGTGGACCATCACCTCAAAGCAGTGGTTGAGAACCTCCCATCTTTTGTCAAAGTCACAAGATCTGAGTGGTCATGTGATGGGGAGAGTTTGTACTTTAACACACATTGGAGACTTGCAGGCGCTGCAACACTCTACTACAGAGAGACCCTACCCTTGTTCCATCCAATTAGTTCATCCTGCAGCTCACTGAAATGTTATTATACACAACTATGTCTTTGAGATTGACTCTTTCCTCCATATTAGGGTGTGGCCATGGGCTCCTCCTTTGTTAATAACTATTTTAATCTGTATTTGGGACATTTGAGGAAACATTCATTTACAAAACAGAGACACATTCCTTCCTCTCTATAACCCTCCTAAGAAATAGGTACATAGATGATGGTGTTGTGCTTCGGAAAGGTAGTCAGCTGGAACTAACTACTAAATGAGAGCTCTCAATATCTCAAAGTCAAGATAAAATATGTGGATTTATGTATCATTAAAGAGAATTATGTATTCAACACAGACTTATACCGAATGCTCACAACATACTGCATTGAGCAGACAGTATGCATCCCTTATTCCTTACCCAGCTGTGCAGGGATGAACACATGCTGCTAGAAATATGATTTTAATACCAAGAAATCCAAATGAGAAGCTACAAAGACCAAACCCCTGATGCATTGATTAAATTTACCTTAAAGCAAAAAAAGAAGTAAGCAAAATAATGAAATGACATATTTAGGGACAGCCCGCCACAACTAGTACTCTACCACACCTCAATTAATTTGATTTCCACCCCAAATGAATAGATCCCATGTTAACATCCTCCTGGAAAACCTAGGCCTTCAGAAAATGTTGGAGCTTGAACCAAACTGCCAACTGGATAGCATCAAACTGCCATTTTCTCTTTAAATTACTCTAAGGTTTCAACACAGGTCAGAAAAAAACATCTGCATTTTTGAGGATGAAGACAAAGGAGTATCATAGGATACAAAAAATAAAACAAAAGATTTGAACAACATTGGGGAAAAAGGTGATTTCAAAAACAAAGTCCTGAACTCAGACATGAGTCAATCTCGTGCCATTGCTAATTAGAAGGCAGGGACAGGTCCTGCAGCACCACCACCAGCAGCAAATGCTGAAGACAATCAAACCTAAATGGCAAATAAGGTGTTTAATAAAATGAAAGCAACTTGATGAGAGAACTGTGGGATCTTGCCTCTTGATCCTGTGATCAAACAAATCAATGGATGTCCTTGATCACTTGGTTATATGTGTATTACTTATGCTTGAAAACACCACGTTTGAAACCTAATCTAATAGACAACATATAGGATTGGTTCCTATAAAATCCTGTAAGACCAACAAGAATTGCTATATCTCGTAAAAAGAATAGCTTTACATTCAACATTTTGAACATATAAACATGCATGTATAGTGTGTCATAGATTACAAGCACCACTTTCAAAACATCAGCCTTCTCCTATTTGAGTAACTTGTATCAAAAGATACTAGCCACAAAGAGAAGTAAATCATTTAAAGAATGAAGAGGTTTTTTTGGGCCTGTGCCCTAGAACATAGTTCACTCCTTACCACAATCTTCAATTGTCCTGTTATACATTCAAGCCTTCATTATAACATACCCTTTGCTTAGCATTTTCCTTCTGTTATACATAAAACAACAGTATCGGCCCAGAAACTGCAGTGCAATGATTTTTCATGTTACAGCTCAAGGCCAGACACTCTCAATGCTCCCTGTGCGATGAAAAATAGAACGCTGTAGACAGACTTTCGGTGGAACATGGTACAGAAATAAAATGTGGTTTACATACAAAAGCACCACACACTATGACACCTGGCACTTTAGGTCTCTTCTGAGCCAGCTGTTAGGCACACCACCCACAGTCCCACCCGCCCCAGAAAAACATCCCGAATGAAAGTGTCCTTAGTGTTTGCATTGTGTTAGAATTGTTTTTGAACACTGTGTCCTGTGTTTTGTAATGTGTGTGCACTGCACAGCATCTGACAAGCTGCCAAGGGCTTTAGGTCGTCTGTGTTAGGTGCCAGTGTGCTCTGTGTTGGTGGAGGTGCTCCGTGGAACGTCCTCTGTGCCTGATTGAAAATGACTCCCTTTCATTAACGTTACCTCACTAACTCAACATGAAAACTCACACTACAAACCAGGCATGGATGCCTTCTTCTCACCGCTCCGATTCACTTACAGTAGAAGCTTTCCTGCCGCCTCTGACAAGAAATCCACCCCGCGTTCTCTTTAACCAGTGTTTTAATCTCTGAATGTTTGTTTGTGTTGATCCCATCATTCTGACAAACACATATGGAATAAATCAATAAAGTGTTTTATCTAATAGCAGATCTAGTAATGGCAGATATGGCCCTTTGAATGAACATCTTGCCAAAGACACAAGTACTGGTGTAGGATGGTCCATTACATTTCTCTAGGACCACGCCTCAGGAATCCCTGGCCTAAAAACTCATTCTGTTGTTGGACACAGCCCATCCAACCTGTATGTTTGGACCAGCTGGTCCTCTGAACGTTAAAATATATTGATAAACCATGTGGCCTTAAAAAGCAACGAAGACCCTAAATGGAGAGTAGAGTCCTCCATTAAACATTAAAATGAAAGACGTGTGCTATCTGTTACCTGTGTGCACACCTGTCTGAACTGTACCTTGTAGTTATATTCCATACTGAAGACTATGCGCTCTTTCCTGCATGTGTAATGAGGCGGAAGAGTCTGCAGACAATGTTTACAATGGTCCATGTGGTTACACAACCAGGGGCACACCTGCCTTTTCCTAATGATAATAAAATCTGTTCTTATTTGCATCTCCCCCACAATACGCCTATTGTGCAGCCGATAACCCAGCAAAAGCATCTGGGGCAACGCCATCGTGAGAGGGCTGAATGTAGATTAAATGTAGTGTATCACCTTTTGACTTGTGCCTTTCTCCCTCTCAAACCAGGGTAAGAATACAAGGAGAGGGAATAAGCAAACATGAATGCATTATTATAAGAGATTAAATATTCTGGTTCACTTCTATATCATCCATTAACTGCTAATGCAAATCAGAGGTAACGTGCAATGGGACGATATGCATGTGGTCTTTGCCACTGTAATGGAAATTACTCAAATTATTGTCAGTAACAAAACCATGCTCTTACGAATGGTAAATCATTGCAAATAAATAACTTGACTTAATGAAATAACCCTGTGCTACCTGTATAAAAAGTTACATTTACTTGTGCTATATTAGTGTTGGAGGGGAACCTACAGGACAGGACAGCAGATCTCCAGGAACAGGGTTGGGCAACCCTGCTCTAAATGAAATGTCTCTATATGCATATTACATTCCCCACTAGGTAATTCAACCCCATCCAGTATCCCAGTAACGGCTGCTTTAAGTCAATTTATTTGACTTAAAGCAGCCGACTTGAGTGAAAGCAAACTGATGCCCTTACGAAGGCAAAACAACTCTTGGTAAGAATATCTCCGATATTGCAAATACTTTACCCTACCAAACCCTATTCAAAATATCCCTATATTCATACATGGCCTGAATAAGTCATATTACTATTGAGCCACTAAAATTCATGTTTTGCCTGGGTTTGTTAACCTGGCTTAGAATACAGTGTGTTGACCACAATTGTTTTCACAATTTCAACCTCAGAAATGCGATATGTTGTTTTTGTGGCAGTTAACACATTTTTACATTTTGAGCCTCAGACCCATCCATAGTGCCGAGTCCATCCATAGTTCATAGCGCTTGTTTTTCCTCAAATAGAGGCAGTTCGGGTTCTTTCTTTATGTTGTGCCCCACAACAACTGGCCATTTGTCCCATAAAGACTAATTGAGCTAAGCTCACCATATAAAGACACCTACAAACTGTAAACTAAATAGATTTAAAATGTATTTACCTGTTTCATTGCAACAAGCTTAGGAACAGCACCTGATGAAACCAACACTAATCAGTGCTATTGTAACTTTGAAACAAGCTCGGCACAATTCTGTGGCATCAGTAGTGCTTTGAAAACTGAACAGTGTGTCGGAGCTCCGGTTGCAATCATGCCTTCACTACCCGGAACACTGACCCTGTGTCTTGTTCCCTGTGTCTTGTTCCCTGTGTCTTGTTCCCTGTGTCTCGTTCCCTGTGTCTCGTTCCCTGTGTCTCGTTCCCTGTGTCTTGTTCCCTGTGTCTTGTTCCCTGTGTCTTGTTCCCTGTGTCTCGTTCCCTGTATCTTGTTCCCTGTGTCTTGTTCCCTGTGTCTTGTTCCCTGTGTCTCGTTCCCTGTGTCTCGTTCCCTGTGTCTCGTTCCCTGTGTCTCGTTCCCTGTGTCTTGTTCCCTGTGTCTCGTTCCCTGTGTCTCGTTCCCTGTGTCTCGTTCCCTGTATCTTGTTCCCTGTGTCTTGTTCCCTGTGTCTTGTTCCCTGTGTCTTGTTCCCTGTGTCTCATTCCCTGTGTCTTGTTCCCTGTGTCTTGTTCCCTGTGTCTTGTTCCCTGTGTCTCGTTCCCTGTATCTTGTTCCCTGTGTCTTGTTCCCTGTGTCTTGTTCCCTGTGTCTTGTTCCCTGTGTCTCGTTCCCTGTGTCTTGTTCCCTGTGTCTTGTTCCCTGTGTCTTGTTCCCTGTGTCTCTCCCTGCCACACAAATCAAAAGGTGGCTGCTTCTGTTGTCATTCAATTCTGTCACAACATTATATCAATACAGTTTGCAAGCAATTAAATAGTGTACAAAACACTTGATCTAATGTAGTATACATTGGCTGCATTTATGGTTAATTTTCATTGCGTAAGGATGCTCCCTAATGCAATTGTTCCAGTGTCAGTGTACTGTTGCTAAAAGGGCTAGAAATACACAGCCCTCTTAGATTTTCTGAAGCTTGAAAATAATACTGAAGTTGAGTGGTTGCTGGATGAAGGGAGCAGCTGTGGCTAACATCTATTTTAAGGTATGTGTCACAGATTGAAACCATTGATCTCATACCCTTGTTTGTTTGCTAGTGCCAGGTGTATATGATTGTTAAGCAAGGGTGTGGCCTTTTGTATAAAAGCTTTGATGTTTGGGTGATTCAGGAGATCCCCTTTAACATGTACACGTTTGTGTGCCTTATGAGTACAGGGGCAGTGATGGTGGTTTTAAACTGAAAATATCTATTACGCCTACAAGATAGATTCATTTTTAGGCATAGTCCTTCTAGACCTGAGGATATTTCAGAAAAGTGGCTGAACAAATTAAACTGCGTTGGGTTGCACCAGACATGTATCGGATGAGTGAATAGACCAGATACATGTCCAATCTGGTCATGTCCAATTGACCAGTGAATTTACCAGATATTGAGATATATGTGGAAAAATGCTAACTTTCTAAACTAAATTGTTCTGAATGATTGAAAAGATCAAGGTCGAGTTATTTGTAATGCATGGTGCACAGTGCAGGTTCATAGGCCATAGAGCCATTTTGTTCATTGAATTCGTTGCTATGGTTTCTAATCAGGCTCTCTTTCTGGAGCTGAAAACTCAGGTTTGTTATAGGTATATATTTTGCAGAGCTCGCAATGTTCCTAATCCAGCTTTCTGGAATATCCCTTTGCTCTACTTCCTAAATCGTCTGTAAATGTTGACTAACACAAAAACCAATACGGCCCAGGGCAGCAACACGATCAGACCCAACGAAATCATTAAAAAACAAATAGAGAACTATATTTGACACACGGGAATGAATCAAGGTACCAGCAAATTGGTACACCGTGATATGACATGACATATTGTTGATTGTCATCTTTATCATTATTGTCATCTTTGTAAGAGGTATATGGTACATGTTTTGGCTGCGTCTGGGTATACTTACAATTTTGCAGTTGTTTTCAGGCTGATGTGGAAATGTATTTTGTGGTAAAATTAAGGTTGCTCTGTTTAATTGTAGTGTTCCATGAAAAAAAGTTTTGTTGGATGATGAGAAGAATTCAAAACAATGTTCCCATTGATGTCTGATTCATCATCAAATGTATCCACTTGCATATTCCCCCCTGTTTCTAGCATAGCATTTAGGTTGGTACTTTGGGGGTAAATGTAAGACCACCGGTGCATCACTTTTGATGTGCGATCTACTGTAGCTGTAGACAATCCTGGGTCAATGATGCTCACTTTGCAGACTGGACAATTTTCTGAACTAGGCAAAATCAGGCATCAGTGTTATTACAAGAATTATCAGACCCCTGAATTTGGAGTGAGAATTACAGTCCAGCTACAGCTGTATGACACCAGTAACGCGTTTTTAAGCACACAATACAGCACATAAGGCAGTGCTGCACTGCAGATACTATCACAGGTAAATGGATCTACACACTGGCAACAGGCGAAATATATACCTCTGGATATCATCTCAACTTGGGTGATATTTTTTTGTATAGTCTAAGCTAGCTGGCTGGCTTGCTAACGCACTGAACCCAGTGGGCTTCATTGAAAACATACTTGTCATTTCATTTATTTATATAATATAAAGGTGATTAGGAACCTTGGTAATATTCAAGCTATACAGACCTAGCTTGATTTGGCATTGCCGTCAGCTGCATTTACATTAAGATTCAATCCATGAACTCTTGACTTACATAGACTGTATTTCAGTGAATTACAAGGATAGAATGATATTCAAAACGGGCAAAACAATAACATTTCCCAGTTTCAACATTTGATATGTTGTCTTTGTACTATTTTCAGTTAAATATAGGGATAAATGATTTGCACATCATTGCATTCTCTTTTTATTAGCATTTTATGCCTTTTTTTGGAAATAGGGTTGCATGTAAAAAGTATCAGGATACATATATATTCATAGCATTTCAGCATTATGAGAATGTGGGTATTTTTATAGAACAGATATTGTGTACACTATATTGTGATTAACTTTTCAATGTTAAATCAAATTCAATGTTTCAACATTAGTGTTTATCTTTGGTGCGTGTTGTATTGATTCAAGTGATCAAAGAGCAGAAGTTAGTGTCTATGCATAAATAAAAAATTGTTATTCAGCATTATAGGTAAAGTTTGGTTGTCATGAGATTATAATATTTTGTTTACTTTCAAAATGATTATAATATTTAGTTTTAGCTCTCTGAACCCTCAAAAATGTACAGATTTGAATTATGGAATTTAACTTTTCCTGGGTGGGCGTTGTGCAACTCATGACATCAGTATTTCCAGGGTCCAAGATACAGCCTTGGTTGGATAGAAAAGTCCACTTCCACGTAAATGTGTTAAATTATGCCAATGTGTCGAAATGTTGAAACTCTGTTACATTTCTCAGGTTATTCTTTTAACATTATTTACATTTTGAGAACTGCTAGCAATTGATGACTGTTTAATTACTTTAGAAAATTCAGTGGTATCATAGTTTCATAGTATTGGTAGGACAACACTATTCATACAAAAACTATGAACCAACAAAAATACCAAATACAGGGACAGTATGAAGTGGATAGTACAATGTGGAAGGGCAACGCTGCTTACCTGTAGCCTCCACCATGCCCTCCAGAATAACCACGATCTCTAGGTCCTCTTTGTCAAGATGGGCCTTGGATATTTCCCAGAAGGGGCTGTTCTGGTTGATCTCATGGCAGATGATGAGCGGGGACACCAGAAAAAGCCTGTCGTCCCCTGTGTCATAACCCACGTTCATGTCTGTCTGGTTGAGGGGTATGAACTCCCCTTCCTTGGTCTGCTTGGACTTGATTAACTTGGCCCTGATGGAGGCCTCTACGATGTGTGAATTACGGAGGTCCCCCACCCTGAACATCAGACAGAGCTGGCCATCCCTCATGGAGATGACAGCGTTGGTGGAGAACACCAATGTCTCTGCCCGTTTCTTAGGCTGTGAGATCTTAACAAACATGCAGCCCACCATGAAGGCATTTACTATGGACCCCAGCACCGACTGAATCAACAGCAAAAGGATCCCCTCGGGGCACTTGTCAGTTATAACCCTATAGCCGTATCCAATGGTGGTCTCCGTCTCTATGGAGAAGAGAAAGGCAGAGACAAACCCGTTGAGGTTATCTACACAAGGAATCCAGTCTCTGTCCCCTATGTGTTCCAGGTCACCACGAACATAGGCGATGAGCCACCATGCGAAGCCGAATAAAAGCCACGTCACTGTGTACACCAAGACAAAGATGAAGAGGTTGAACCTCCACTTCAGGTCCACTAGTGTGGTGAAGATGTCGGTCAGGTAGCGATAGGTCTCCTGAACGTTGCCATGGTGGACATTACATTTGCCGTCCTTACGGACGTACCTCTGGATCTTCCTCTTTACCCGCACCTGGTCCACCATATGCTTGGGCAGGTCTTCACGGGCCTGCTTGGGTAGCTTTGGCTTTCGGATAGTGACTGACGGACTCTCCACATCCTGCTCCATTGGGAATTATTGAAGGAGTCAAGCCTACAAGGAGAGAGAAGCCAAACCAAAAAGGGCAGGTAAGACAGAGGCACAACTACTTATATAAATGTAGGCAACAAGTCCATTACTAAGTACCTGGTCCACTACCTCAAATGCTATAGATTTTCCTGTGGTACTTTTCTTTCCTATGGTACCCTTTATGTGGTTATTTTGTTGACAATTCAGCTTTTCTCCATTGAGAACCACTTACTTAACTGTTCATTAAAGTGCAAATTGAGTTTTGCCCCAGAGGTTATTTTGTGTATTAACCAAATTCAGTCATTCCCCTCAAAAGATGAATAGCCAGAATGTATAAATTGTAGACAAAAGCTCCCATAGTAAAGTTCAGAACATGGAACTAGTAAATCTCAGCCCTCCCACTTTCGTGTACAGTAATATGTACAGTAATTGGATAACTGTAATTCACCTTAATTCACCTGGTTGTTCTTCAGCCACCTAGGGAATAACAAAGCCAGATTCCACGATCTCAAATAATCCCCCACCCCCTGACCGGAAAAGGTTTGCTGCCACATCCACAGAGAGGATAATAATAAACTTATAAATAAAATGTAGTCCTTGACTCCAATGTGCCTCAATAATAATTTTAGATAAGCTTGTCATGGATCTGATTAGACAATGAAAGATAATGCAGATACGCCTTGGCAAGCAAAAGCACGGTACTAATTCATAGAGTGAGGGGCAGTGCAGGCTTCTATGCCCATGACTAATCCCTGTGTCACTGGTTGCCGGCAGCCATACAGACAAGGCAGGTAATTCAATTAGTCCAGCTCCACTAGGCCCACCTCACATCGCCCAGATTTGTCATGTGCCTCAGAGCTCCAGCTTGGGTAAAATGGAGATGACTGCGGAACAACTGTTCTTTGAGAAGATGAGTACATACAAGTGTGCCCTTCATCATTCAACATATTTGGTATGGTCTTGAAGAAAACAATAAATATTTTACAGATTGCGTGAATTATAGCCAATTTGTATCTCTAAAATTCTTATCCGACACTCCCAAGACCTGCCAATCCAACTCGTATCCCAGTTTGATCATATCTGACCTAAAATACATACAGTTGTACCCAAAAGTTTGCATACACTTGGAGAATTGGTAATATATGTACCATTTGTAAAGAAAACGTGAGGAGGCAAAACACATCTTTTATTTCTTATGGGATTCATATTCAACTGTAGGTTATAACAGAAAGGCACAATCATAAAACAAAACATGGCAACAAAGAAAAAAATTAATTGACCCCTGTAAAAAGTCTGCATACCCTTAGTTCTTAATACTGTGTATTGCCCCCTTTAGCATCAATGACAGCGTGCAGTCTTTTGTAATAGTTGTCTATGAAGCCCCGAATTCTTGCAGGTCGTATAGCTGCCCATTCGTCTTGGCAAAATGCCTCCAGGTCATGCAAAGTCTTTGGCCGTCTTGCATGAACCGCACGTTTGAGATCTCCCCAGAGTGGCTCAATGATATTAAGGTCAGGAGACTGTAATGGCCACTCCAGAACCTCCACCTTTTTCTGCTGTAACCACTGGAGTGTCAACTTGGCCTTGTGCTTAGGGTCATTGTCTTTCTGGAAAGTCCAAGAGTGTCCTGTGCGCAGCTTTCATGCAGAAGAATGCAAATTGTCTGCCAGTATTTTCTGATAACATGCTGCATTCATCTTGCCATAAATTTTCACAAGAATCCCCGTGCCTTTATAGCTCACACACCCCCAAAACATCAGTGAGCCACCACCATGCTTCACAGTGGAGATGGTATTCTGTTCACCATAGGCCTTGTTGACCCCTCTCCAAACATAGCGCTTATGGTTGTGATCATAAAGCTCTATATTGGTCTTGTCACTCCAAATTAGTGTGCCAGAACCCGTGAGGCGTGTCAAGGTGTTGTCGGGTGTATTGTAATCTGGCTTTTTTGTGGCATTGGCGCAGTAAAGGATTCTTTCTGGCCACTAATTTCTGTTCAAGTATCATTGTATTGTGCTCCTTGAAACAATCACACCGTCTTTTTCCAGAGCAGCCTGTATTTCTCCTGAGGTTTCCTGTGGGTTTTCTTTGTGTCCCGAACAATTCTTCTGACAGTTTTGGCTGAAATCTTTTTTTTGTCTACCTGACCTTGGCTTGGTATCAAGAGATCCCTGAATTTTACACTTCTTAATAAGTGATTGAACAGTACTGATTGGCATTTGCAAGGCTTTGGATATGTTTTTATATCCTTTTCCATCTTTATAAAGTTCCATTACATTGTTACGCAGATTTTTTGACAGTTCTTTTCTGCTCCCCATGGCTCAGTATCTGGCATGCACAGTACATCCACATGAGAGCTAACAAACCCATGTACTATTTATATGCAGACACTAATTGCAATTTAAAAAGTCACAGGTGTGGGAAATTAACCTTTAATTGCCATTTTAACCTGTATGTGTCACCTTGTGTGTCTGTAACAAGGCCAGACATTCAAGGGTATGTATACTTTTGATCAGGGCCATTTGGGTGATTTCTGTTATCATTATGATTTAAAAAGGAGCCAAACAACTATGTGATGATAAATGAATTCATATGATAACTATCCTTCAATAAAGACGTTATCGTCATATTTTCAAAATCAATGCCAAAAGATCATAATTTCTGCCAAGGTATGCAAACTTATGAGCATAACTCTGTCAGAGATGTCAATTGGGTTCGATATGTATCATACATTTTACCAAAATACACAAAATGTATTTTTCCCCATGCATGACCCATCAAGTTGTTTTAAATGGTCTGACAGTAAACATTACATGGATCTTCTGTTGTAACTGTAGTTAGTCTATTTTCAAAAGGACAATTTCTTATAATAATAATGTGTATTTCCTAGACAGATTTTTCACATCTGACTTTTTCATTTTTAGACTTTTCACAGTAAACATAGGACACAAATCAAGCAAGGATCACAAGTGGTTTACGGAACTAGGGTTGTGCAAATACAAGAGCAACATTTACTTTCTCTGACATTGCTGTATGAGTCCATGTTGGATGGCTTACCACGACTCAAGACATCTGTCGAATTTGCTGCTGATTAGTTGTAAACAAACTATTGCAAATTAAATGAAGCAGCCGCCAGTTTTGGCAAGAAACACTTAATTTACGTCATCCTTGTTGTGACTGTCAGTGGTCAGGTGCACAGCCACACTTCCTGTCCTTTCCAAGTAGAAGGTCATTTTTCTATTTTTAATGAATCTATAATTAAAACGATCCATTATCTAATTGATTAATAACTGCACATACTGTACCACAGTGAGGTTAGATTTCCTAATTACATTGTGTTTTACGTGTTATTGATCTGCTGTTAATGTTAGTCATTAGCCAACTGGTATGAGTCAGAAAATAATATTTAGAGGGTTGGGTCAGTAAAGGAAATGTTGCTTGTTTGAATCCAAGCTGTGAAGGTGACAAATGTGTAAATATGCTAAAGATTACCTTAAGCAAAGCATTTAACCATACATTAATTGCTTCCGTAAGTTGCTGATATATCCTAGCTAACTATTGGTAATCTTCTTGAAAAAAGCCATTCCACCAATTCTCTCACTGTTTCCAATTCAAGTGTTACATATTATCAGTGAATATCAGCATTTGAACTTTGTGTCCAAAATCTACATCTAACTGAATAGGCAGATGCAAGAGAGATCCAAACCCAGTCTGGAGTCAATATGGACAAACTCTTGTAATCAAATGAGCGAACACACATAATTAATTAAAAACATGCAGAATTGGAGGAAATAATGTACATTTTTTTCAAGCAATCAAAGTTGCCCTCTCGCACAATGTGTCAAAATTCTGGAAAATAGCTTTAAAAATGCAATTATTTTCTCTGTGCCAACAAGAGTGGTGTGAACAGTTTACTATAAACAGTTTGGTTGTCCCATACAGTAGGTTGTGAGCTGTTTTGTTTATTATACAAACTTTTGTGAATTAGCCACCCTACACTGCAATGTCCATGTTTCATGTGATATCTTTGAACAGACAAGGAATTTCAGTTTAAATGGATCGAACCAATTTGAATAGTTTAACCTGAAACATAACATTAATTTACTGAAAAACCCATGTTTTTCCCTGCTCATGTATTGGCTAGTATCTGTTTCTGCTCACACCCATGCCTATTATTTCAAACGCTGGCCTATGGGTTGCCATCACTGTAAACCAGGGGACTTCCATACAGACAAAAGACTTCATTGGCTGATCCTTCTTGATGACTGTGTTAAAGTAATGTTGCCAATAAAGAGATTATCTAAATAATAAAGGGATGTTTGTTCTATGTTATGCTAAGGATTCGCAGCGGTGGGAAGCCCTTCTACTACGTTTTCCCAAATCACCTCCTTTTGATTTAGAAGATGCATGATGATTTACTGCTCTATTTCTGTATTTGTTTAGAATAGCAAGGTTAAAATCACATAATCATGCCAATACTATAGATCAGTGTTTCTCGAGCCTGATCCTGGATGCCCCGCTGCCCTGAAGGTTGTTTGAGATCTCTCCCATACCTGATGTAGCTCATGAAGGACTTGATAATGAGCTGATCATTTGAATCAGATGTGAGAAACACTGCTCCTGGGAAGGGGGGCGCCCAGGAGCAGGGTTGAGAAACACTGGCATAGATACAATAGACCTCCTCTTGCCCTATAAAAAGGATATCCGGGTGATCTAAAAAAAAAATCCTGGTTATATCTTTCCAACAAAATGCCCAGATAACAGCATCTGTCAGCCCATGATAGTTTCAACAAGCCAAGGTCAGGACAAGAGTATTCTAATATGTTTTACTTATTCCTTGCACAACTATTCAGCAAGGATCACATTTGTTTTTGGAATGACTTGAAGTAAGTGGTGGCAAAACAAAAACCAGCAGCAGTAAAATATGATTAAACAAAATCATATACAAACAGAAGCTCTCAAAAGTATTCAGCCCCCTTGGATTTGGACTCCACATCCTAACTCCTAACATCTTTTGTGTTACAGCATGAAATCAAACTCACAGTTTTTGCCACATTTTATCTAAATGTTTTTCCAAATTAATTATGAATACAAAAACAGACACTAATTGATTGCATAAGTATTCACCCCTTTAGTCAACATTTGTTAGATACATCTGGCAGCAATTAGAGCATTGTCTACCAGCATTGCACATCTAGACACAGAAATGACTGTCAATTCTTCTTTGCAAAATTGCTCAAGCTCTGTCAAGTTGGATGGGGAGCTTGGGTGTACAGCAATTTTCAACTCTCTCCATATATTCGGCCTTTGACTGGGCCACTCGAGGACATTGACCTTTTTGTTTTTAAACCACTCCAGTCTGGCTTTGGCTGTATGTTTTAGGTCACTGTCCTGCTGGAAGATAAATCTTCTGCCAAGTCCCAGGTCTCTTGCAGGATTTGTCTGTACTTTTTTGCATACATTTTATCCTCTCATCTTCACAGGAACTGACGCAAAGAAGTATCCCCACATCAACATCCTGCCTCAAGGTAAGATTAGTGTTCTTAGGATGATGTGCGGGGTTAGGCTTCTGTCATATATAGTACTATGTGTAGAGGCCAAAAAGCACCCACATTCTTTCTTGCAATCTCTAGCTGTGATTTGATGTGAGTCATTTTCATTTTGCTATAAAGACGACTTTTGTGAAGCAATCAGGCTATTGTTTCAGTATGCACAGTCATGGTGTAACATAGAGTTGCCATAAGACTCTTGGTGGCCACTTTGACTAGTGCTCTTCTCACACAGAAAATCTGATTCATCAGGACACATTCACAGTTATGCCATATTCTCTCCATTTCTTATTAATGTACTTTACTGTACTCTGGGGAGTATTCAATGAGTTTGAAATGCTCTTATATCGTACCCCTGATCGCTGCTTTTAAAGTAGAAGCAGTTGTGGGTTGTTCAAGGAGCGTCCTCCAACTCCTGCAATTGAGACATGTGCAGCAGCAAGGCTTTCTGTGATTGGGGGTGTTTGTAGACCTTTGTGGTACTCTATGACGTCAAACACCACCAGAAAGTCACCAAAAGCAACCAGCTCTCGCACCTCTCCATTTGTTCAAAAGACAGCAGTTGCAAATTAGCCTGTAATGATAAAAAAGAAATCAACAGGAATATACAGAACACTGCCAAATATTTTGTGATAGGATTTTAATGTTGTGAAACTTCCACCCTGCCTGCAGCTTTTAAACTTTTAAGCTTTTAATCTTACAGAAAAAATACATGTGCACTTTGTTAGGATTCTAAAGTAATGGTTACTAAATGGTCTTTCATATACACCGATCAGCCATAACATTATGACCACCTGCCTAAATGTGTGTAGGTCCCCCTTTTGCCGCCAAAACTACCCTGACCCGTCGAGGCATGGACTCCACTAGACCTCTGAAAGTGTGATGTGGTATCTGACACCAAGATGTTAGCATCAGATCCATTAAGTCCTGCAAGTTGTGAGGGGGGGCCTCCATGGATTGTACCTGTTTGTCCACCACATCCCACAGATGCTCAATTGGTCCACACCTGCGGAGTACCTGGTTTGGGGGGCCCGTTGCTGTCCCTGTCCTTGTCCACCTGGTCATACTTTTGACCTAGTCTAGAATCAAATAGACTCTGGATTTAGCCCAGAGAAATGTATTTATTATTTTAATTGGACTCTTAATATCTCACCCGGCACAGCCAGAAGTGGACTGGTCACCCCTCTGAGCCTGGGTCCTCTCTAGGTTTCTTCCTAAAATCTGGCCTTCTTAGGGAGTTTTTCCTAGCCACTGAAATCCAACACTACAGTTGTTTGCTCCTTTGGGTTTAAGGCCAGGTGTCTCTGTAAAGCACTTTGTGACAACTGCTGTTGTAAAAAGGGCTTTATAAATAAATTGGATTGATTGAATTGGATTGAGATATGGGGAATTTGAAGGCCAAGTCAACGCCTTGAACTTGTTATGTTCCTCAAACCATTCCTGAAAAATGTTTGCTTTGTGGCAGGGCGCATTATACTGCTGAAAGAGGCCAATGCCATCAGGGAATGCCGTTGCCATGAAAGGGTGCACATGGTCTTCAACAATGCTTAGGTAGGTGGTACGTTTCAAAGAAACATCCACATGAATGACAGGACCCAATGTTTCCCAGCCGAACATTGCCCAAAGCATCACACTGCCTCTGCCGGCTTGCCTTCTTCCCATAGTGGATCTTGGTGCCAATTGTTCTCCAGGTAAGCGACGCAAACGCACCCAGCCATCCACGTGATGTAAAAGGAAATGTAATTCATCAGACCAGGCCACCTTCTTCCATTGCTCCGTGGTCCAGTTCTGATGGTCATGTGCCCATTGTAGGCGCTATCAGCAGTGGACAGGGGCACCCTGACTGGTCTGCCGCTACGCAGCCCCATATGCAACAAACTGTGATGTGTGTGTTCTGACACCTTTCTATCAGTACCAGCATTAACTTTTTCAGCAATTTGAGCTACAGTAGCTCGTCTGTTGGATTGGACCACACAGGCCAGCATTCACTCCCCACATGCATCACTGAGCCTTTGCCACCCATGACCCTGTCGCCAGTTCACCGCTTTTCCTTTCTAGTACCACTTTTAATAGGTACTGACCACTGCAGACCAGGAATACCACACAAGGGCTGCAGTTTTGGAGATTTTGTGACCCAGTCGTCTAGCCCTCACAATTTGTCGCTTGTCAAAGGCGCTCAGATCCTTACGTTTGCCCATTTTTCCTGCTTCTAACACATCAGCTTTGAGGACAGAATATTCACTTGCTGCCTAATATATCCCACCGACAGGTGCCATGATAACGAGATTATCTGTGTTATTTACATCACCTGTCAGTGGTCATAATGTTATGGCTGATCGGTGTATTATCAATAATGCTTTTCATGCAGAACGGTAAAGTATCACATTTCCATCATAAATAAACATCATAACCATAACTTTAAAATCAAGGTGTTTTCCCAGTACTGAAACTAGATATCATATTATTGATTTGAATATTATTTTCTGTTCTGATATGTAATGGAGAATTCTATTCAATCTATTCTCAAAGGCATTAATGAAACTAATTAAAGGGAGACCACCAGATCATATCTAGCTAGCATCAGCACATATAGCTTTGTGTAACAAATTTCAGTTAGAATTTTTGAAACTCCTGTAGATCTTGAATAATATACAGTGCAGTCCATACTGTAAGCATTTAGACAGTAACACACGTTTTTTTTGTCTCTGTACTCCTTCACATTTGATGACTACATGAACTGTGTGAATAGACATTGGGTATGATTCCTGTTAATGCTCTGCGAGATCTGTACTACAGCTATGTTCAGGGCCTGTTTGTTTTGGGGCATTTGTACCGTCTGTCTTAAGCAAGTGAAACTAATGCTTACTGGATTCAAGTTGGATGATGGACTTGGCAAGTCAAGATCACTCCCCTTTTTGTCCCTGGAAAACTCAATGGTGGTTTTAGCAGTATTTTTAGGTTATTTTCTTGCTGCAAGGTGAAGTGAGTTTTGATGAGTTTTGTAGTATCTGAGCAGACAAAATGCTTCTGTACACTTCAAAATTCCTTATTCTGCTGCGTTCAACAATTTCTTCATTAATGAAGACAAAGAGCTAGTTGCAGTGCCCAAAACATGCCCAAAACATAATACTACCTACATCTTATTTCGCAGATAAGTTGGTATGCCAGTTCCTTTTTTGCATATTTTCCTTTTTTTGAGATGCACCTGTACATAATAACATTTGTCTCATCTTTCCACTGTACCTTTTTCTGGAACTGTAAAGGCTCTTTTTGATACTTTTTTGGTCATCCTATTTTTGAGGCTATTGTTTTAAAACTATTGTTTCAGCAACTTGCAGACCAGCCTCTGTAATTCGGCTTGCGAATTCTTGTGGTGCTGGAGAATGGTTCTGATCTGTCGGACATTATGGTAAGCATTTTTTCGTCATCCTCATCCTTGGTCTAGCGCAGTGGTTTTCGACCTTTTTGATTCCAAAACCCCCCTGTGTCCATGAATATATTTCAGGATGCCCCTATTAGAGAAGCTTTGAGAAGTCCTATGATCCTCAGGGCTTCGTTTCCATTCCTTCAATCCATTCCTTCGTCGGAGAGCAAGACATTCAAGTTGTAAAAATGTTAGGAGGCACCATTCTTACCTGCAGGTGTTCCTAGTTTGACACCTTTCAGACCAAGAAATTATCATGAAATAATTATGATTTTGCTGTTCTTTTATATACATTGCCTTGCATTCAAGCCCCTGAAATATTCTCTTATTGCTGAATCAGAAATGTTATATTGAAATTTGGTTCTGTTTGATATTTTACTTTAAAACTTAAAACTCAGTATCAGTTATTGTAAATTGCTTGAATAATTATTTGACACCTGTGCTGTGTTCGCTTCCAGTGGACACTGAGGACAGAAATGAGCCTAATGAGGACACAGTTACCTTTCCATTGGCCTCCACCAACGAACAATTAAAGTAGTTTATGGATGAGAATATCAGCACCGAAGCATAATTAGAGATAATCAGGAATTGGAGAGAAAATGAAGATCAGAGAGCATATGACAGACGTTAGAGATAAAGTAATACAAAGTATAAAGCAAAAGGGTACCAAATAACATTAAGCAGCTATAGAGTTCAACGGCTGGGAATGGAGTAATAGTGCCCCAGTCAACCATACCAAGAGGTCTGCATAACACTGGCCTCTATGGGAGGATGCCAAAAAAGAAGCTTTTATTCATAAAGTACCTTGTGAAAGCATGACGGAAAAAGTGATAATATAGTTTGGGCAAAATTACACTGAGGTATAAAACATTATGTATAGCGTTTCAATATTTTAGATTTTTAGATACAATTCTATGAAACAACCTCACAACATTTATGCAAACAGTATTCCTCTGGGTGACTTTACTTTTAAAGTATTTTGACATTTACTCAAGTATGCCAATTGGCTACCTTTTCCTACCACTTTTCTCATTTCCTACCACTTTCTTTGCTCATTAACTCAGATTCTCTCTCTCTGTAATAATATATTATAAAATTATATTTTTGAAGGTTGTTTCGCCAACCAATTTCTATTGAGATCATAATTACTCAATTGAAAAGAGCAAGTGTTGAGGTTGGCTGTGTTCAAGCTTGGCTTCAAAGAAGCCAAAGTAGTGGCAATCGTTCTTCCAAAAGGTCATGCCATTTCATGTGGCGATACAATCAAATAGCTGCGTAGCGTTTCCTGCTGCAGGACATTATGATAGCTCCCTTGTGCTACATCTATAAAGCTGCCAGGCCAAAGGTGCAGGTCACAACATGCAAGACGTTTGTTAGCACCTGCCGTGCTGCCAGAAATATCTGACCTTAGAGCAGCACACCTGCCTGCCAATCCCCTAGCAAAGTTATTCACCCACCTAATCATCATCTTTTCATCTTCTTTGCAAGTGCAGTCACATATTAGGACATTTCTATGACCACGGTATTGTCCAGGGAGTCACAGTAACAGCACACTGAGACAGATGGGTTATACAACTAACCTTATAGGAGAAATCTTCCAGATCACTGAAATGAACAAATGTCAGGGTAGGGCGATGTGTCACCTTGGCACCACCGACAGCAAAATACAGCAAGAATAGTCCGACAACATGTGTATATGACTGAAGCATTTTCCTGATGCCAGAGCCAGAATCTTACCTGGCACCGTATCTGCAGGCACCAAGTGGATAAAAGGCCTGACAGCTGGCATAGGCTGCCACGCACCAACCAGGAAACGAACCACTAGAGGGTGTGAGCCAGGCGTTGCCCTGTCAATTCCCGCATGATAGTCAAACAGTGGCATGGTAAACCATGACTGTGAAAGAGTTTCTCTTTTCCAAAAGCTCCTGCAAAAAAGTCAAAATAACTTCAAGTTCTGGAGTGGTTCTGGAGTGGAGGAATTGCTGCCTCTCAACTAATTATCAAAAGCCTGCCATTGATAGACACACAAGTCAGCTTGAATTGTGTCACTGACATTGGAAGGCAGGCACCTGTGAGCGTTTAGACCTCTCAGGGGCCAGACCCTCAGGTCCAACTCTCAAGGTGTAAGCTGGGCCGGGGAAAACGTTCTGGTGGCACGACTGTTTTGGCTACCTGAAGCAGAGTCCAGGATCTAGCGTCACCTGAGAGGATGGTCCATGAACCCATAGATCCATCACTCGAGGTTAAAGGTGCAGAAAAAATCCGGAAGCTAACTATAGCTGGCTCACAGGCAAGCCATGACCTCAGAGTATGGCCTGTTCAGTGGCAAGAGCCTTCGGCCTAACTCTCAGTACCTGAGTGGCACTTCATGACTGTTGACCTGGGACAACACATCCTGTCGGCATGGCAGACGCCACAAGGGTCCGTTAGTAGACGGATGCACACTGGAAATCACAGCTTCTTAGGCCAGCGAAGAGCTACAATAAGTAAGGACAGACACTCACAGCAAAACCTGTCCAGGCAGGAGGAGATCTATTGGGTAAAAGAGGGTTCACCCTCAGAAGAAGGCTTACATCTGAGAAAAACAGCAAAATGTGTGCATGCCAGTGTCTCCTCAGACTCGAATCCCACTGAAATCCTGGAGTTGAATTAGGGTAGTACATAATCTAGGCTTGTGATCCCTTTTTGTGTTCCCCATTCTCAACATTTTCTAACTATAGAAATGACAGGAAAAGGCTCAGTACTGCTGCTTCTTGCTAGATGAGGAAGCACAAAGGTGCCTAACATTTCACACTTAGATGTGGAGGAACTACATTAATAATGCCAGAATATGTACCTTTCGGTTGATTCAAAATATTTCACATTTTGGAAAATGACCACTCAAACAGTTTATTTTATACAGCCTTTTTTCTCATCTTTATCAAGGATGCCAATCATATGAATGAACAAAGTCATGAGAAGCTTTACATACAACAAGGGGCATGTGGTAGTTCAGAGAGCAAATGGGAATCTGGTTTTAATTTTCACACTCTTCATTGTGTTGTCAGATCAAAGAAGAGTTACCCAAGGCAGAAATGTGCAACTGGCTATGACCCGCTCCTTATATTACATTTCCCATGATACCCTGAGAATTCCTGCTACGCCAATCTTGCACGGGACATTGAAATCTTCCAGGCAGTGGAGGATACTCTCTGTGACAGGTGTAGAGTTGTCAGTGAAGACAGAACTCCTATAGACTAGTTGCTCTGTTGGCCATTTGCCTGGAGACAGGGCAGATCGATTATGTCTGTGTCTCTTTGCCAGAGGAAGGCCCCCGGAACACTGAGTAATGATGAGACTATTGACCTTGGTAATTACAGCTGGATCATTCCATGTCTACAGAAACTCCAGATCAAGTACAGGTTGTGACATGTATAATGCAGTTTGGCTCTGCAATCTCACAGGGCCCCTGAGACCGCGGGAAAAATAAAGCATAGTTTAGGCCAAAGTATTAGGAAACTGAAACCTGTTCATGTTAGTAATCTCAGACAAAGACAACATATATGTTCATAATTTAATGTGTATTTGCATATGTAGCAATGAATTTTCCTCATGCTTGTTGATTGTTTTGCTGGTAATTATAACCTGACTTTAATGATCCACTAGCTTGGCACAAATGATGTGAACCTATGCAGAAGGTTCAACACTAGCAACATCCTTGCCAACAAATAACCACTACAACAGCCATTTCTCACAGGAATCTGCTTTTGGATTTGGCTAATGATCAGTTTTGGTGACTTGCTGCACCACAACACTCTCAGTGAAAAGGGATTTGGCATGCGCTGGAAGCAAGCAACATCTGGGCAGAAGAAAGAGAGACAAAGCTTTGGTCGTCGCAAAACAAGAGTCTTGCTCATGCCACTGTTACAGGAATCCTGAGGATAATTACTATCACTGTTTGACTAATTCATAGTTTTAACCACACAAAAATAGTATGTTTTTTTTTAGATAACCTCAGTGCACCAATACAATGCTTTATTTGTACAGCCAAGTCACAAGTTGGTCACACTGAGCTATGTTTCCAATGAACGATGTGTCCAGTAGGCAAAATACCTTCCATTTCCAAAGTTTTATAATTACTCCTGTCTATGCTTTAATCCATCACCCACCTTAGCCACTCCAGTGCTGCTCCATTGGCTCCTCATATGCTCACATATTGACATTATAATCCTGGTTCACACCAACCCTAACCTTAACCCTAACACTGTACCTAAGTATCTGACAAAACTCATCCTACCATCTATCAACAACACTGTACCTAATTATCTAACAAAACTCATCCTAGCATCTTGCCACACATGCACCATTTGCTCCTCCAGGTTCATCTCCCTTCGGCAGCCCCAATAGCAGAATGAAAACTATGGATGACAGAGCATTCAATTGTGTGGCTTCTCGACTGTAAAATTCACAGCAGTCACTGTTAGGGCAGAGTATCTGATCTCATTTAAAAAGACACAGCAAAGACTGATGTTAAGCATTCAAGTGACTGACTAAACATCTCTATAGCTTCGATTGTTTTTCAATGGGGCAAGATCTTGCCCGTTCTGTTGATTCTTTGTTTGTGACTGTAATTTTCACACCCACTAGATCAGTTCTCCTAGACAAAAATGTATGTTTATTATTTTGGAATAACTAAAGTTGTACTTTTATTACACTAAATACAGTGGATATAAAAAGTCTACACACCCCTGTTAAAATGCCGGGTTCTTGTGATGTAAAAGAATGAGACAAAGATAAATCATGTCAGAACTTTTTCCACTTTTAATGTGAAAATTGAAAATTCAATTTAAAAACAAACATAAATCTTTGAGGGGGAAAAATTCTAAATAAAAACCTTACAATAACCTGGTTGCATAAGTGTGCAAACCCTCATATAACTGCGGATGTGGCTGTGTTCAGAATTAACCAATCACATTCAAACACATAAATAGAAGTCATTACACACCTGCCATCATTTAAAGTGACTCTGAAGAATCACAAATAAAGTTCAGCTGTCCGCAGAGAGCTTCCAAAGCATCAGAGGGATCTCATTGTTGAAAGATATTAGTCAGGACAAGGGTCCAAAATAATTTCCAAAGCATTAGCTATACCATGGAACATAGTGAAGACAGTCATCATCAAGTGGAGAAAATATGGCACAAACATCAAGTCCCCCAAAAGCATGTGGGAAAATGTGTTATGGTCTGATGAAACCAAGGTTGAACGTTTTGGCCATTATTCCAAAAGGTATGTTTGGCACAAAAACAATCATCACCCAAAGAACACCATACCCACAGTGAAGCATGATGGTGGCAGCATCATGCTTTGGGGCTGTTTTTCTTCAGCTGGAACTGGGGCCTTAGTCAGGGTGGAGGGAAGTATGAACAGTTCCAAATACCAGGCAATTTTGGCACAAAACCTTCAGGTGTCCACTAGAAAGCTGAAGATGAGGTTCACCTTTCAGTTCGACAATGACCCAAAGCACACATCCAAATCCACAAAAGCATGGCTCCACCAGAAGAAGATTAATGTTTTGGAATGGCCAAGCCAGAGCCCAGACCTGAATCCAATTGAACATCTGTGGGGTGATCTGAAGAGGGCTGTGCACAGGAGATATCCTCGCAATCTGACAGATTTGGAGCGCTTTTGCAAAGAAGAGTGGGCAAATATTCCCATGTCAAGGTTTACCATGCTAATAGACTCCTACCCAAAAAGACTGAGTGCAGTAATAAAATCAAAAGGTGCTTCAACAAATAATTAGTTTAAGGGTGAGCACAAACCTGGCATTTTAACAGGGGTGTGTATACTTTTTATATCCACTATAGTACAGTATTAACAGAGTATTAAAATAGGTAACAAGAGTATTACATAGTCATACATTTGCAGACAGGAAACTTGAGTGGTCATTACTCACTGCCTATGGGGACTGCCATTAATAAAATTACAGTGATGTTATTGTTAGTAGTATTGTATACATGATCATGCAATGGCCATGAGTTACCCAAGATGAGCAGAACCAAATGCCAAGACATTGTATGTACAATGCTGTGAATATTTCCACAGTAAATGGTCTAACTAAAAACAAGGCCTGATTAATAATTAAGTTTGAAAATACAATTTATATAAGTTTGAAAATACAATTTACATTTACATTGTAATAATTATACTTGTATAAACTGTATCAATGGATTCTTCTATCAGGTATGTGCAGTCATAGAGTATTTAATTAATTGTATGCCTTAATATGACATGAGGTTGACAGCGAGCGAACAAATCCTGTTTCTGAGTAGCTCATTTCTTTCTAATGGGGAGCCATGTGAAAGCGAGCGTGAATGTAAAATGGAGGATGTCGGATAATTAGCTGCAGACAGACTAGGTATCCTGTAGGTCTCAGGTGGCCCCTTCGTCCCTGTGCTGAATTTGATGAAACAACTTCCAGGAAATGTGTGTGTATCATTAGAGCCTACAGTAGATATGTATATGTACATGTGTGTTTATGATGTAAGAGCTCTCTCAACCCTTTAAATGAATAAAAACGAGAGCCCCTAGATAACCCTGACAGTTACTAAAGGAAGTGAAAAAGCCATCAGTGGGATTCTATGCGCAAACCAAGTGCAGACATCTCAACACACACACATACACACATTGCATGGCATGGACCTCATACCACCAACTGGGTGACACTGATGGCCTTTGACAACCTGTTAATGAAAAAGAGTGTTTGAAGGTATACTGTCTGTCAGTATATACGTCATATCATATCAAGTCACATGACCCAAATTGCCAGGGATTGAGCTTACCGGGCTGGTTGCCCATTTCATTCCTGACTTGTCAAGTCAACTCTTCCCCTTTCTCTCAATCTGTTTCAAGTTGTCAAGACTAAAATCCGCATGTTTAGGATTTTCCTTGTGAAATTTTATCTTTTGGCTTCTCTCTCACTTTCATTAAAAAATGAATGAAGATCTCCTCTTATTCCATGACATCAAGCCACAGTGAAGATAATACATGGTGTTAAGTTATACTTTTGATTTCTTGTCTGCCTAGATGTCAACATAAGTACACCTGAAATGTATTTTTTCATTCAAACACTGTTGACAGATGAATGTAACTTAATTAAACAAATAACACAGAAAAATACCCTCACGTTTTCATCCCATAACCTGGTTAAAGTAAACAAATCTGGTGCATCTAAACAGTTGCAGATTATTCAAACATAATTAAAGTGTGACTTGGTGGGGTCCTGCCTTAAATAAAGATCAGAACTTGATTTGGTTTAGTATTAAGGGGCATTTCAACATTACTACTTAATGAACAAATTAGTCATGTTAGCAATGATACATTTGTGTCATCTCCTCGATACAAACTTGAATGAGCAGATTAGAATTTTGGTCATTCTTAAGTTCCAGAATTAAAGTTCCAGAATTCATAACAAATGCAGATAATGCCTATCAAATAAATGGCAAACAATGTGGTGTTCTGTGCCTGTCTATAGTAATTATGAGCCAACACAGAAATACGCTCATTCGCTTTTTGTTTGCTTGGTGCCACTGCTAGTAATGCGCCTATACATTAAGTACAACAGAGCTCTTTGGTAGGCAACACTTTTGCTTTTACCTTTCATACATAACATACCAACAAACAATGACATTAAAACACATTTACCATTACAATTTCTATTGATAATTTCCTTTTGACAAGCAAATTCTATATTTTTGCAGTTTTATTTTTGCAGCTAATATAAACATGTGGTAACCAGTAAAAATACAAATTAATTAATTGTCAACTTTCCACTTAATATGGTAACCATGTTTAAAAAGACTAAGCATTGTACAGTAGATTGGTAGAAACAGATCTCAATAATTAATTCCCATAGCCACGATTTTCAATTATTTGGTGTTTTTGGAAAAATACATACCATTTTAAATTTCATGCCAGCAACACGTTTCAAAAAAGTTGGAACGGGGCCATGTTTACAGTACCACTGTGTTGTACCACCTCTTTTTTTTAACAATAATCTGTATGCATTTGGGAACTGAGGAGACCAACTGCTGTAGTTTTGAAAGTGAAATGTATTCTCTTTCTTGCTTGATATAGGATTTTAGCTGCTCAACAATTCGGGGTCTCCTTTGTCATAATTTTCGTTTCATAATGGTCTAAATGTTTTCAATGGGTGACAGGTCTGGACTGCAGACAAGCCAGTTTAGCACTCAGACTCTTTTACTACGGAGCCATGCTGTTGTAATACATACAGAATGTGGTTTGGCATTGTCTTGCTGAAATAAGCAAGGCCTTCCCTGAACATAAACGTCACCTGGATGGCAGTATATGTTGCTCCAATACCTGTATATATTGTTTAGCATTAATGGTGCCTTCATAGATGTGCAAGTCACCCACACCATGTGCGCTAATGCACCCTGTGATGGCTTACAGAAGAGACGTGTACAGTGTGATGGATAGCTTCTTCACAGTATGAGGTGCCACACTATCACTCCCACGATATAAAGCCAAAAACATGTAATTAGTGCGGGAAGTGGGTAATGGAAAAGGGGTGGTTACGGAGAAGTAAATGATGGGAATTGAAGAGAACATAATGTGTGGAGTACAGGGTTAAGAGACGGAGAAGTCGACTGATGAGGCAAAAGTCCTTCAAGAGACACAAGGGAAACCCATATTTAAGCAAGAAAGGAGTCACGAGGAAAAGAGGCGTAGGATAAATTCATTGTGTGTTTTGTACTATCTTCCTAGGGGGATATTGATGTGTAAATATTTTTTTCTAAATTTGTTTATGAACAAGATATGCACCTGTTGTTGGTTCCGTTGAACATCCTGACACAGGTTGAGAGGTCGGGCCTGAAGGTAACAGTGGAGGGAACATATCGGGCGCATCACACAAATCCATGTCCAGGACAGAATATCTGGTGGCTGAGGCCGGGTGACTACACGGACTCCTATAACTCTCATTTCCTGGTTGACCAGAGCCGTAGATCCTATAAATTAAAGAGATCCCTCCTCCAAGCCCAGCAGCCATTTTGGTGATTTTTTTTCAGATTTAATGTTTGAGTTTTGGGTTGTGCTGTTGCTGTTGCTGTTTCGAATGGGAAGGGAACTTGATTTCAGCAATGGCGTAGTGTTGAACATGGTTAGGTCCATCAGGATTGACTCCAAGTTTAGCTTGTTTTGCTTTGTCATCTGCTGAATCCTTTAGTTAATTCATTCACTGTTTAGTTTAGTTGAGGTCGGTCGCCATTTTTTTATTAAATGTTTCTGTAATTGCGGTGCCAGACAAGCAAGGGTGCCTGTCTGGCAGGGAATTTCCCAAACGAATCCGGTGCTTTGTAGAACTACTCCCCAGGTTTGGAAGATGGTGTCTGTTCCATAAGCGATCTTCTCACAGTATCCAAATGAGAACAATCAGGAGCGGGACATGTAATTTGTTTTGTTAAGGCGTTACCTGGTTACCCAGGAAAAGATCACGCCAATAGCCGATTAAAAGAAAGGTGAGGATGAAGAATTTCTTGGATTTACAAATTCTGATGTTGGTAATTACAACCTCCATACCAGATGCTAGCTTTTGAACTGTGCACTGGTAAGAACACAGATGGTCCCTCTCCTCTTTAGTTTTCCACTTCACCTCAGTCCATCTTAAATGAGCTCGGCCCAGAGAAGACGGCAGCGGTTCTGGGTCTTGTTTATACATGGTTTCTTCTTTGTATGATAAAGTTTCAACTTGGATTTGTGGATGCAGTGATGTACTGTGTTTACAGACAATGGTTTTCAGAAGTGTTCCTGACCCCATGCCGTGATTTCCACTACAGAGTTCTGTGTTTTTAATTCAGTGTCGCTTGAGGGGCCGAAGATCACAGCCATCCAATATTGTTTTTCGTGCTTGTCCCTTGCATACAGAGATTACTCTGGATTCTCTAAAACTTTTAATTATATTATGTGCTGTAGATGAGATCCCCAAATTCTTTGCAATTTTACATTGAGAAACTTTATTCTTGAATTCTTGCATTATTTGCCCCTCAGTCTTTCACAGTGGTGAACCCCGCTCCATCCTCACTTCTGACAGACCCATCCTGTCTGGAATGACCTTTTAATACCCAATCATGTTACTAACCTGTTGCCAATATTAATAGTTGTGTGGTATTCCACCAGGTTTAGTTTTTTAGCATTACACAACTTTTGTCTTTTGTTGCCTCTGCCCAACGTTTTTGAAACATGTTGCTGGTATCAATTTCAAAGTAGGCATATCTTTTTCAAGAAACAATAAAATGTTTCTGTTTCAACATTTGATATGTTGTCTTTGTACTCATTTCTAGGGTTTAAATAATTTGCACATCATTATATTCTCTTTTTATTTACATTTTATGAAGCGTTCCAACATTTCTGAAAACAGGGATGTAGTAGGCAAAATAAACCTTTTTTTATAAACCACTATCCTTTTAAATAATTTACTAATCAAATAACTGACATTTGCCATTCCTGTGATTCCATACAAGACAGAAAGACAACATTTTTGTTTTTCGATGTTAAACCACTTTGACAAATAAATGGATATGCTGGAAATAATGCAGAAATCAGAAAACACACACACACACATCCCATTCCCATTTAATCAAATGTGAAGTGAGACTTCACCAAGCCCATGGAACAACCCTTAGCCTGGTTACAAATGGGAAATAACACAGACAGTAACCACTAGCACTCTGGACTAACGCCTAGTGAATCCCTCTGATAAGTAGTGAGAAACCATATCTCTTCTCAGGCTACCTACTGATAATTACCCAGACAGACAGACAGGCAGGCAGGGAAAGATAGTGGTGATTCTGTCTGCTATGGGTAAAAAGAGAAAATGTCTGAGTTCACACAGTTGAAGGCCCAGATCATTACTGTGCTTGGAACAGGGGGATGATGGATACCGAGACAAGCACCTTGGTGGAGGAAATGGGGACATTGGGGACATGTTGAGCTCTAAAAGAGAGGGAGGGAATGGCTGGTATAAATGAGCTAAATAGTGAGTCAAAGTGTATAATGTATTTTTTTTTATGAATAAAGAGAGACAGTGAATGAAAGGGACAGCAAGAGGATGTAAAATGAAAATTGGAGTGAGTAAGAGAGCTTCAGAGAGAAGGTCAGAGGGCTGTCTAATAGTTGAGATGTTGAGTGACAGACAGCCTGATTCATTATGACAGACACACAGAAGACAGGTCCCACAATGATGTTAGCAAAGGATATAATACAAATAATGATGATATTATGGATACTGTAAGTGATGGAATCTAAAACAAAAATTCAGAAAATCACATTGTATGATTTTTAAGTAATTAATTTGCATTTTATTGCATGACATAAGTATTTGATACATCAGAAAAGCAGAACTTAATATTTGGTACTGAAACATCTGTTTGCCATTACAGAGATCATATGTTTCCTGTAGTTCTTGACCAGGTTTGCTCACACTGCAGCAGGGATTTTGGCCCACTCCTCCATACAGACCTTCTCCAGATCCTTCAGGTTTCGGGGCTGTTGCTGGGCAATACAGACTTTCAGCTCCCTCCAAAGATTTTCTATTGGGTTCAGGTCTGGAGACTGGCTAGGCCACTCCAGGACCATGAGATGCTTCTTACGGAGCCACTCCTTAGTTGCCCTGGCTGTGTGTTTCAGGTCGTTGTCATGCTGGAAGACCCAGCCATGACCCATCTTCAATGCTTTTATTGAGGGAAGGAGGTTGTTGGCCAAGATCTCACGATACATGGCCCCATCCATCCTCCCCTCAATACGGTGCAGTCATCCTGTCCCCTTGGCAGAAAAGCATCCCCAAAGAATGATGTTTCCACCTCCATGCTTCACGGTTGGGATGGTGTTCTTGGGGTTGTACTCATCCTTCTTCTTCCTCCAAACACGCCAAGTGGAGTTTAGACCAAAAAGCTCTATTTTTGTCTCATCAGACCACATGACCTTCTCCCATTCCTCCTCTGGATCATTCAGATGGTCATTGGCAAACTTCAGATGGGCCTGGACATGCGCTGGTTTGAGCAGGGGTACCTTGCGTGCGCTGCAGGATTTCAATCCATGAAAAACTAACAGGTCTGTGAGAGCCAAAATTATTACTGGTTGGTAGGTGATCAAATACTTATTTGCAATAAAATGCAAATTAATTATTTAAAAATCATACAATGTGATTTTCTGGATTTGTGTTTTAGATTCCGTCTCTCACAGTTGAAGTGTACCTATGATAAAAAGTACAGACCTCTACATGCTTTGTAAGTGGGAAAACCTGCAAAATTGGCAGTGTATTAAATACAGTCTGCACTAAATCAACAAACCTACCGATGCATTCCAGTGATAAAAATTTTATTGGAAGGAAGCTTAATAGGAATAAATTATTTAAAATGAATCAACAAAAGACAGGTAGGCTTATGTAGTCTGTTGACTATCAGGCCCGCAGCTGAGAAAACCCTTTCAACCGTACAGATGTTGCCGGGATTCACTGGTATACACTAGAGGCCTTTTCACACTACATTGTTCTAAGCCCTGGGCTATTTTAGCCCCAGGGTAAGACTGGCCCTGGGCTAGCTTAGCCTGTATTCACACAAGAGTTTGTTAACCCTGGACTAAGGTTTAACCTGAGGCTAAGGATTCACACTTGTATTCCAAAGCCCTGGGCTAACTGACAAATACAACACAATGCCATTTTACAGTTTATGATAAGCTACAAATGTTATGTTCTCTCCGGTATGCAAATAATGTTACCGTAGCCCACATCACTAACAAATTATCAATGTTATGCTACCGCGATTTAATGAACGACTTGACGTTGGATCATCAATATGCCCACCTTGTCGGTATTTGCTTGGGCAACTTTGTTAAAACTACGCAAAGAAAGAGAAAAACTTTTAATAACCTTCTGTCTTTCGACTTATTTGCTAGATTTAAGTCCAAAGAAAGCTGCAATAACTACTTCGCCAAGATTTGGCAGGTATAATTAAACAACAAAAGTTTGCAGAGTGAAAGGACCCAAACAGACGCAGCTGTTAGTAACTACACGCGTCACAAGCGTATGTAAATTAAGTGAAAGGGCAGGTTTAGTGATTGGACAATAAACGTTCTATGGTTTTATTCTTGACCACGTTTCACATTGGTTATTTTGGCATCATGCTGTGGAGCAGGGCCAGCTAACCCCAGGCTAAGGGTGGTGCTAGCCCACTTCAAAATATGCAAGTGTGAACACTTTCTTAGCCCAGGGCTTAGAAAGCTCTTAGCCATAAGCTAAGGTGCAGTGTGAACACGCCTTAGGACTCTTCACACTTCACTGTTTTTCAATGGGAGATTCAGCATTCTTGTGTAGGCTAATTCATCAAATGTAAATCTAAAATGTAAATCTAAATAATTATTCATGAAAGAAAATACAAAACATTCTTTAGCAATCACTAATAAAACAAACTATTAGGAGAGGAAAAACAATATCGCATACACATCCTATCATCTCTCTGAATTTCCAGGAAGGTGTTCCGGAGGCATCCGAAACAGATGCCCAAGCCACCTCAGCTGACCCCTCTCGATGTGGCGGAGCAGCGGCTCTACTCTGAGCTCCTCCCGGGTGACCGAGCTTCTCACCCTATCTCTAAGGGATCGCCCAGCCACCCTGCGGAGAAAGCTCATTTCGGCCGCCTGTATCCGGGATCTTGTCCTTTCGGTCATGACCCAAAGCTCATGACCATAGGTGAGAGTAGGAACGTAGATTGACCGGTAAATCGAGCGCTTCGCCTTGCGGCTCAGCTCTTTCTTCACCACGACAGACCGATACATCGACCGCATTACTGCAGAAGCTGCACCGATCCGTCTGTCAATCTCCCGTTCCATCCTTCCCTCACTCGTGAACAAGACCCCTAGATACTTAAACTCCTCCAATCGACAAATTACTTGTTTATATTTTCATGAGGTTCCTGAGGTAGATGTCCACATGTAACAACTGAAAAAGAACGTAAATAAAACATGTACACAATAGGCTACTGTAAATCATTCTTTGAAATTGTGTATTTTCTCATTGCTGCTATCACTGCGTTTCAGTTGCACATGCCACCTTGCACCTTCAATTTGCACATTCATACATCTCACTTATATTATATATTGTTCTTAATTGTTTCACTTGTAAATTATTTGCAATTCTGGTTAGATGATAAATGCATTTCATCAAAATTTTGGTTATATCGACACGAAGTACATGCTCAAAGGCTTTCCATACCTGGGGAAGGATGAAATCAGGCCAGCGAGTGAGCGACTTTCGGAGACTGTGGTTTTGAGACTCACATAGCCTTTCATGGGCAAAAGCAGAGATGTGATAACGGACAACTTTTTCACATCACATTCCCTGGCAGAGAAATTGATGGCGAACAAAACAAGCCTTCTGGGAACCATGAACAGAGATGGGAGCTGCCACCCTGTGACAGTTTAGGCTACTGTAAATCATCACATCCTTTTTTGTCCTCCCTTTTTTCCTTGTAAATTCAATTGATTGGATAAGATTTTGAAAGGCACACACCTGTCTATAAAAGACCTCACAGTTGACAGTGCATGCAAAACTATGCATGGTATCCATAATGCAGTATCTACCATGGAGTTTTCCAAGCTTGCCGTTTACGGTACAGCACAATTGAATTGATTATAATAGTTAAATCAACCCAAGGACAGATTCCCAAGGACAAGTCTAAAAATCTAATCTAATCAAATTACTGAATCAATATTATTGTACAAAAAACAAATGTCCCAAATATGAAATGGTATGCTGGTGCCACCAACTGAAAGACTTAGTGGCACCTGTGCTGCCAGTGCACATTTTTGTCAGGAGACCTGAACCCATCAAAAACCTTTTTATCCCTCAAAAACAACAAAGCCTAGTTTACTGGTGAGCTTAGGGACCTCCGTCATGACAAAGAGGAAACCCACAGGGTTTGCCACCCTGCCAAAGAGCTAAAGAGCAGGCCAAGAAAAACCTTCTATCAGGAATTAGGTCAACCAAACACAAGTTTAAAGTCAGGCTAGAGAAGTAGTTTTCCAGCAATGCCAGCTCATCTATCTTGAAATGTGTCAGGAAATTACCACAAGCCAGCTGCTCCCCCAACTTCCCTGCCGAAAAACTAAACCAGCATTAACAAGAAGGTACACTGAGTCCCAAAAATATTTACCCTCATTGGACTTCTCCACACTTTGTCTTACAAATTAAAATTGATTTAATTAGACTTTTTTCCACTTATTCCACAGAATTTCTAAATTAATTATAAATACTAAGCAGAAAATAATTGATTGCATTAGCATTTACCCCCTTTGGCACCAGCTTTGCAAATCTGGATGCAGCAATTTTTGCCCATTCCTCTTTGCAAAATGACCCATTCCTCTTTGCTATGTCAAGTTGGATGTGTACCTTTTGTGAACAGCAATTTTCATATTTTTCTATATATTTTCAATTGGATTGAGGTCTGGATTTTTTTTCCTAATTTTCTCTCTCCAAGTTGAAGAGTACCTATGATGAAAATTACAGGCCTCTCTCATCTTTTTAAGTGGGAGAACTTGCACAATTGGTGGCTGACTAAATACTTTTTTGCCCCACTGTATGTGAAAGGAAAAAATATGGGGAAAGGTCTACTGACATTCAGTAGCTAGGGTGTCATTAGGCCTAGGATACAGGTAGAGTTATTCTATAAGAGCCGTCTCTGTCTACTGTATCTGCCACCTCTGCAACATTTCAGTGTTCTTGTTGAGCCATAGCGCAATTTGGAGTGGTAGTCTACATCCCATTTTCAAATAATTCACAAATACTGATATAATGTTATACACAGGCGTAATTACCTGTAGTCTTGTTGGCCGTTTTCATAGTAAGTCATGCGATTGTATTTTTTGATGGTCTTCCAGCTCCTGGTTCTGCAACACAACATTTGATATCTCTTGCGCTTGCTGTCTTTTGCGCTTCTGTTTTTTTTTATCAACAGCTGCGTATCTGATTACATAACTCCACCTGGCTTTCATTTGAACTGAAGGTGCTGGGGCTCAACCCAGATGGGTCCAGGCCCAGTTTAACCCCTGGGTGTATTTAATCTGAAATCATGTGAAACAGCATGTGAAATGCACACAGGTACTGTAGACTTTGTCATGTGAAACACACAGGTAGATTCCATTCAACTAATTATGTGACTTCTAAAGACAATTGGTTGCAGCACAGCTAATTTAGGTGTGTCATAGCAAATGGGGTTAATACTTATGCAATTATTTCAATATTTGTAATTCATTAAATACAATTTACAGATTTAACTTTTTCACTTTGACATCATAGCTTTTTTTGTGTTGATTAGTGGCAAAACTCCTACATTTGGATTTCATGTTGTAACACAAATGTTTTTGGAAAAGTCCCAAGGGGTGAATACTTTTGAGCCAATGTATATAACCTCTTTCAGCCTGCTTATAGACCTTGTTACAGACCGAGAGAAAATCCTGCAAGAAGGATTGGGCAATGACATGCTTAACAAATAAATAGTGATTAATGGAGAAAGCGTGGAGGACATGCAACGAGGAAGATCCTTATCATGTCATACATGTCCAACTTGACACAGGCAAATGAGCCAATAGATCCAATCACCAGGTAGTGGCTCACTGACTAAAGTAAACTGCATGGAATCAATAATTGGCCATACACCAAATACGTGAATTTAAATGGCGTTGTATTGTAGTGTATGTTTTTCAAACAGTTTAATTTCAAAATGCATGATTATGACCATAGGGGCCTAAAATAAGTAGAAATGTGGCTTTATAAATGGGTGGAAACTGTTAGGAACCAGTCAATAAAAGCTTCAATAATAAACATTGCCATACAGAGTTGAATGATAACTAAAGTACCAAACAATAAAGATGAAGAGGCCAACTGATTATATGGACAATTTGGTTTGCACATTAGTTACACTCTATATCATGACACTTGGTTGACTGATGCATTTTGCCTTGGAGATCCAACATTTACAAAACGATGCTGATTAGCCCAAAGGGGGAGCTGCAACTTCTGTGGGGAATGACCTTTATTCTGTTGCCTTGTTGAATGGAGTGAATAGTGTATAATCACAGTACAGCAACGGATGTGTAAACTAGCTAATTAGCTAAGTGTTCCTCACCTCAATCACTGTTTAGCAGGTTTTCACCTGAGCCCAAGATTGAAAAATAATCCCTCTCTTGCTCTATCATTCCTACCTCTGTCCCTGTCTCAATCTTTCTGTTAAGCTTAAAATTAATGCTGAGTCACAACCCTCTGTTTTCTTCCCTGCCACCTGTTGTCTTCAGTTAGCTACTGTCAATCTGCTGTTAGTCTCCTGTCTCTGTCTTGATCTTTCTAATGAGAGGGGCTTATGTAAAGTATTTTGTAAGTTCCTGTTATTAGCAGGCTATTGAAGTTAGGGCGGGCTTACTTGATTGGTTTCAGTCAAAGATAAGATGAAAAGGGATGATGTCATTAAGCCATGCAAAGGGAAGTTATTTAATGTTTGTGTATGTGTGTGTGTTTGTATGTGTGAACAGGTTTTACTTCATAAATGTGTGGACAACAATGTCCCCAAACCTTGGTAAACTAGCAACATTCCATAAACAGGAAATAGTTAGACCACCACTGATTCACTGGTTGGCCAAAATAATTGTCCAATATTAGCCTTCCACTGATGTATTTTTATTGGCCATTATTCCACAAACAAAGTGTCAATTTTATATGCATTCTTTGATATTTGCCAAAGAAAATTGCTTTTACGAGCTGCTTAGTAAACATAATTCAGCTCACAATGTTTGGGAGTAGGCATGTTGGTTTGACAGTGAGTAGCTTGCCACATTGATAATGTTAGCTGGCTAGCTAGCCAACAGCATAGTCAGTACTAATGCAATCCAGAAAATGTTTATAGTGGGTAGAGCGCAAATCTGTGTTCTTCGGGAAAAAGTCAGATGAATAATTAGGACAGATAAGATGTAACCAATTTGAACGTCCATTTCACAGAATGCCCATCAATAGATGCCATACAAATTGTTTGCATGACCTTTGACTGCAATAAAGCACTAAGAGCATCTGCTAAATACCAATGCTGATATAATAAAATTAATCTTACTGCATAGAAGCGTTGGTTGGGAATTTGTGAAGAGAGGACTTTCAGATTTACTTTGACATTCAGCCCTTATTGGGGGGCTATGCATGTGGTGGTTCTGCAGAAATAATTCTGATTTCTTCTGATCCACTGCCAAAGATAAATGCTTTTTGTGTCATATCGGTGCATGTCTTGCCACCACCAAGTGAGGGTGATGGCCGCAGATGTTCAGGACCTGAGTTTGCATGTGGGACGAACACAGCGGGTAACTGGAAGCTTTGAGAGGCAGCTTAGAGGGCCAGCCCCACCTCTCCGCACCTGCCTCTCGTCAAGGGTGATTCGGGTGGCTTCATAGGGAGGAGAGGAAAAAGTGACTAATGCCCTGTGCTGTCATGTGTGTATTTTTGTCTCATTACAAACTGTTATTAAGGACCGCCGGAGCCTCACCGCCTGCTGGGAACGACCCACACCAACACCCAAAGCTGCCACATCTGAAGCTATTTTTTCAGTATACCATCTGAGTTCTCGTTTTGTTTCTTTTGTACGGTTTGTCTTTTGAGTTGTGTATAATAAAACTCACATCTCGCATCACTGCTGTGCCCCATTACAATCTTTGTACCTGAGAATGTATGTATTTAATTTCATATTTGGAGATGATGTCATTGCTTTGACGGTTTGACGGTTATCTTAAAGGTAAAAGTTGCACTTGGACTTAGGCTGAGGCAGTTAGGTTTCTGAGTAGGGGTTAGGTTTATTGGTTAAGGTTTTTTGGGTTAGAATGAAGGTTAAAGTTACATAATTACTCAAGTAGTTATCTTGGATGGCTAGTGTCACTTTCATGATTTGTAACCCTGGTGGAAATATCCAGTGTACGAATTGTAACAGGGGTGGGACTTCTGGTGTCCAACTTGCTAACAGCATTTGATGTTTCAATAAAAACGTGATAACAGTTGTGTGTTTCTAACAGATGCTTTATAACTCTTGGATCTTGTGTAACTTTTGGATCTTGTATTGCAATCTTTGATGTTTTATGGCTTTCAGGGGTTCCTAAATGCCCCAGTAGACCATGATTGCATGGCACATTGAACCATTTTTCTCACAAAGTCGAATGTGGTGTGCTCACAAATTTGTTATCTTTCTATTTGAATATAAAGCCAGGGGTAATGGGGGAGAGAGCCATAATATTATCCTGCTGACCGATCACACTATGAGATCTTCACCTGAAAAGAAAGCTAGAAAATGAATCATGTGTGTGAACTGCCAAAATCCCTTGAAGCACAACCCCCCGCCCCCAAATTTAGGATTTCCACACACAAATGGTGACCATGTACACATTTCCAATACAAACTATAAATTACTCTTAAGAAGTAAATCCCACAATTGAAGTTGGGTTAAAAAAGTACTAAAAAGTGACAGGCTCTTTCACCCATGGTTTATGGACAGAGGTCATAAAAGTGTTTCATGTTTTATAATGTGTGTGTGATCCAACAAGGTCTGTTCCCATGATTGATGTTAAGTTGTAAAAATAATTAACTGTTGGTTGACTGCCAGGGTCATTTTTTGAATTATTTGATTGCGGAGCTTTTGTGTATATAAAGCGCGTAGACCACTGTACACATCGTTCAGAGTTCGCACGTCATGGAGGATTGCACAGCAAACACCTTTGAGACTGAAACACAGTTGAAAGCTAGCAGCATAACTCTTCAGCAGGTCATCAAGAGGCTACATCAAGAGGATGAAGACATGACCACAATGTCAGACCGTATTCATCAAATACACCAGGGTATGTTGACAAAGGAGTGGAAAATTGAAGATGGACGGACAGCTGGATACACTTAAAACTTCAGGTCATATTTTTGTAATTGAAAGATTGAAGCAAAATTATGAATCACAGATTTAAAAAAAATTATTAGAGACAAGGGCAAAGCAGGAAGTTAACATAGTTCCACTGATACACATATACAATTGTAACAATGTAAGTAGTGAAGTGTTTTTGAATTGACCTGTCCCATAGCTTACAAATGCCGAGATTTTCAAAATGCAGACCCTCCAAAAGTGTTTTAAAGATTTTACCTGCGTTCTTATTTCACAATCAAAAATGGTGCACTCAGTGCGACCGACAGTGCTGATTAAAAATGCAGCATTGGGGATATGTTGATTGTGAAAACTTATCATCAGTACATACAATTGTCCCTGTTATGAGAACATTTGCCAACACCTAACAAATGTTCTGGGAACTTTCCCAGAATAATTTATGGTCTGCTGGTTAGTCAATGTGTTGCCAATTTGATCAAATTTTTTAGACTAGATTGCAGCCATGGGTGCATTCAAATGAGTGTTTTGCTGCTTTCTCACCATATAAAAAACATGGCCTCATTCGTTCAGTAAATCAAAGTGAAATATAATACAATCTTCAACATCGACTCTTCTCGATATTCAAAATTCCCCTTAGACAACATCGTGCAAAAGTATCCAAATATGCATTACATGTGAAATCCACTGCAACTCATGCAGTGCTGGAATGACAGTTTTAAATCCTTTAATGACAGTTTTAAATCCTATTTTTTTCATCCGTTCACAGGTTGACTTGGGCTTTGACCTAGTCAACCTGTTTTTGCATAAAATGTTTTCCTTTCAAAAAGCTCAGTTTTTAAATAAAGTTAATTTCATCTCCAGTTGGGGAGCCCCAGGACCAATCATATGGCTATGATGAGGCAGCCTCTTCCTTTGACCCAGGAAATCTATGCCCTGATGGTGCTCCCTGTGACGCAGTGTCAGAGTCAATAGATCTCTTCTATCTCAGATACATCTTTATGAAGCACAGACTATAACAGTCCATGCACACTTGCTCACATAGTATGCCCTAACAAACATAGGACTCGTACACCTGCAAACACAAACACACATGCACGCACGTACAGGGTAGCGACATAAACACAGGAAGAAATATGCAAAAAACCTGGCTGTAATGTAACATTTTACGTCTTTATATAATCGCTTTATTTTAAGCTTGAATATATCCAATTAATGAATTGTGCCCTTTCAGCAAAAACACCACATCACCAGCCTCAAAAAGGTTGGAATCAATCATCTGGTCATTTCAAACTAATTACGTTTTGACAAGAGAGGTTCCACCCTCAAGGGCCCTTGAGAACAAGCTGAATCCTGTTTGACATTTCCCTTAAGACCCTCATATAAAACAGCCACAGGAAATCAGTCCACACACTGCAGGTAACAGTTAAATAGACCTACTGTTATGCTATAGCAGGGATGACATTAACTGCTTGAGAGTCCAGCCACTCTTCAATTAAAGTCTTGTCACTGACATGAAGACAAAACACTATTTAACACCTCAGCGGTAGAGAATTATTTTTCTTTCATCCCCATGATACCAATAACTTAAGTAATGACTTTGCTCCATTAACCATGTGACTGCTTGAGATTTGGCCCTTAAACCTTATGGCAGACAATAAGTTAAAACAACATGTCTGTTTAACACAAAAAGCTATTTGCTTTCTTGTGTGTTTGTGTGTGTGTGTGTGTGTGTGTGTGTGTGAGAGAGAGAGAGAGAGAGAGAAAAATAGAGATGAACAAATAACAGCATGTGAACTTTTCATGTTTGTTTTAGCATCTGTGGCCATCTGATTAAATGGTAAAGAGCTGATTCTACCTCTATGTATAACAGGCAAATCCTGTGTGTCCTGTACTCCCTTTCTCTCATCTATCAAGGGATAGATAACCACATCTGTAAACAAAATAGTTCAGAGAGCCCTGCCTACCTTTGCTAAAAAAAGCTTGAGTCAGTAGAAAGAAATTCAAAATGTCAAGTGAAAACCCAGTCTGTCATACAGGCTACCAAGGCTTAAAAAAAATCACAATCCCAGAGAGACTCTTCGATTCACTCACTTTCTTTCAATCCCTTAAGCTTGCCTATGGATGGGAAAAAAATGGCCTGAGCACACAAACGTGAAAATGTATAATGGAGCACAAGCTGCAGCATATGCTGTGATTCAAGTCTTTACAAACATTGCAACTACCCTACATCCTACAAAATCTGACAGCTTACATCGTGGCAATCAGCCTAACAAGAAACAAGTAGACACTTTGGTAGATACCTACCTTTATCACCAAGGAACAATAAAGGCCTTCCAAAAACTCTGATCTTACATTCTATGTAGGTCCTTCTTACATTACAGAGGGCTATTCCTGGAACAGGGTTGCCCAATCTACAACTTTTCTCCTCATTCTCTGAAGCACTCAGTGGGTCAGAGCCCCTGGATGTGAGTGGTGGCATCATCAAATATTAAGTTGGTTCTCTATGAGAGCATGTCGGAAACCAGTAATGAAATGTAGTCTCAGTGACGGCACTCAGAGCCGACACGGTGGACCGAAGCAAGCAGCCTGTCAGGGCCAGGCCTCACGCCCGTATCCATGCCTAACTTAGCACTGCACACTGGCGCCAACACCACGGACTATTAACACCACACTCACAGAACATAAGTTCTCATTAACACGTGAGCAAAGCAACGCACTGAGCATGACGTCACAGCTATTCTGCAGGCTACAGGCTACCGATCCATTTCATGGCCATGCTATGAAAGGTTGTCAGGAACCAAATTGTTCACGTGAGAAAATTGCTGCTGTGGCTACTGCAGTCTAACATGAGGACATAACCAAGAAAATTGCAGCCTTTCTTTTCCATGTAACAGAACTCAGAATATGACACCATTTATTATCTCTGGTCTCAGTTACAGTTCCCTAACAAAATAGCGTAAAGCCATGTTCCAACTCGAGGAAGAGACACGACGAGAGACTAATTATGGCTACTGCAAAGATCTCTGTCTCGTGTGGCTGTTGCATTCACAGCTACAGTATGTTTGCTTTGGGGCACCCTGAGATTTTAAAAGCCTTAGTCTACATGTGCATCATCATCAATCAACTTTTGTAAGCCTAGCAGTTTTGATATTGGAACGTCTCACTGTGTTGGAGCAGTTTTTGCATAGGGAGGAAAATCTGCTGCTTTCACTGGGGAATATTATGAACTTGTGCTGCGATGGTCTCCATGGAAACGCTCAGCTCAATTCATCAACTGCTTACATTGGCATATGCACTGATGTCAAATTCAAATTGCTTTTTGGTCACAATAAACATTGAGTAAATAGGCTATTGCCAAAGCATCTGTGTTACAATCTAATCATATTTACATAAAAACTACAATAAAGTAGTAATAGTAAAAAGTAATAAATTGGATAACAATAGGTCTTTATTATAGGACCAGCTATGGGATGAGGTGTCATCGTGCTGTAGGTGTCTCCTGTAATGTTGACGAACTGTGTATAATTCATCAACATTACGGGAGATATACAGTACCAGTCAAGTTTGGACACTTGTCCATTCACTTGAAACTTATGACTGTCCATTCACTTGAAACTTATGACTGTCCATTCACTTGAAACTTATGACTGTCCATTCACTTGAAACGTATGACTGTCCATTCACTTGAAACGTATGACTGTCCATTCACTTGAAACGTATGACTGTCCATTCACTTGAAACGTATGACTGTCCATTCACTTGAAACGTATGACTGTCCATTCACTTGAAACGTATGACTGTCCATTCACTTGAAACTTATGACTGTCCATTCACTTGAAACGTATGACTGTCCATTCACTTGAAACGTATGACTGTCCATTCACTTGAAACTTATGACTGTCCATTCACTTGAAACGTATGACTGTCCATTCACTTGAAACTTATGACTGTCCATTCACTTGAAACGTATGACTGTCCATTCACTTGAAACGTATGACTGTCCATTCACTTGAAACGTATGACTGTCCATTCACTTGAAACGTATGACTGTCCATTCACTTGAAACGTATGACTGTCCATTCACTTGAAACGTATGACTGTCCATTCACTTCAAACTTATGATTGTCCATTCACTTCAAACTTTTGCTTACATTTTCTTGATGGTCAATTTATGTTTTTGCCTTGCCATGGCACTGTTTTAGAAAAACATGCCTTGCAAAGCAATCTGACAGCTTATTAAGTCAAACGATTGTATTCTAATAATAGCCTAGCCAAGTCAAGCAGCATTAAAATGCTACATTCCAGCCTGCTTTTAGCCAAGGCCTAGCACTTTTAAGTGGAGATTCTTATGGTGTTTAATTATTTAACTTATTTTTGTCTGACAAGGAAATGTATGAATGTATGAAGAGCTTATGAAGCTTCCATAGACATCAGACTGGCTCATTGTAGTGCCCTGTGTTGTTGTCCAAGGTCCTGAAACTTTTTCTACAACTTATGGTTAAAGTGCACTTTTGGCAATTGCAAAACTAAGTGAGAAGTCTATGGTCAAATACAAGGTGCTTTATATTTGTCGTGTTACACACACACACACACACACACACACTGTTACCAGTGTTATACAGTAGAAGCATTTTAACAAAGTCATACAATATGCCTGTGAAGCAAACTTTGTTATATGGTTTTGAAGCAAAATGTTATATGGTCTGAATTGTGTAGGCCAAAAAAATATATGTTTGCGTAAGCTGGTGAACCGAATCAGGTTTGTTATTATAGGAAAAGCTGTAAGGGGTAATTTAGCCTAGCCTATATGTTATTGGCCCTACCATGCGTACAATCATCCTCCATGCCTGTTTAAGGGTTAAACCATGCTTGTAAAGATAACCTGCGGGCTACCTGTGTGGCTTGGGTAAATTTAATCTCTGAAATGGTAGTCCATTTAACTCATTTATGTAGTCAATAACTATCGATGTTGCGTGTATGCTAATCTTTTTAGCATGTAAAGAATGCACCCGTGTAAGTTTGGAAATCACTGTGGGCTATTGGAAATGTTTTGCCAAGCTCATTTATGCTGCGTCTTTCTAGATTAGTGAGTCTGGAGGCAATAGCCTAAAAACTTACTTTTATCAGTACTCGGTTAACTCACCAGGCTTTTTTCCTACGAAGATTATTTTTGTCTCAGAATTGTTCCCATTTGCAATGATAAAACATGCCCTGTAGATTTTTTTTTCGTGTGATCAAGTGCTATACCTTTCGCTTTGTCCAGCCACAGAAAAGATCCTGCTCCTAGCAAAGGAAACAGTGCGCGCACACAGCCTGGTCCCATAAAATAGACGTACTATAGTAAACGTAAATCTAGTATGCTCAAATTATTATGTCATGTTTTGCAAAATTAATATATGACGTATGTACTGTATTCTTAAGCAGTAAACACTAGTGTGTGGTATATGGCCAATACACCATGGTTACAGGCTATTATGCATGACAACACAGAGTGCATGGATACAGCCCTTATCCTACATAGTATATTGGAGACTCAGCTTACTTTTTAGCCATTATAAAGTGGTAACGAACATAACTAGACCTGGGGAATATGGTGAGGTACCACTGTTCTCTGTCAATGAGCATTTTGAGCTTGAACCTCACAGTTTATTATCCGGTGAAACCTCAACATATTGTAAAATAACAGCAATTGATTTGAGCCTTGCTTATTGAAAACCATGTCTGTGGATGCCCACCCTGCCCATATTTGCTTTGACAACTTTGTTAAAACTACATAAAGAAAAAGAAAAACGTTAGCAAACCTTCATTCTTTCAACATATTTGTTTGACTTACATCCAAAGAAAGTTGCAATAACTACTTCGCTAAGATTTAGCAGGTTTAATGAAATGACAAAAGTTTGCAAAGTGAAAAGATCCAAACAGAAATACAGAGCTGTTGGTAACAGTGCGCGTCAAGAGCGTATGTAAATTAAGTGAAAGGGTAGGTTTTGTGATTGGACAATATATGTTCTATGGATTTGTTCTTGACCTTGTTTCACTCTGGTTATTTTGTCACTGTGTTTCTGGGGCTAGCCCTGAAAAGTCGGTGCTAACCCTGCTTCTGAGCAAGGCCAGCTAGCTCTGGGCTAAGTTAGGTGTTGGCCCATTTCCAAATATGCAAGGGTTAACACTTGCTGAGCCCAGGGCTTTTGATGCCCTTAGCATATCCAGGCATGTTTCTGAACATGTTTACTAAGTTGGAATATGATACAATTAATAATATCTATCATTGCTCAATATGTTTGGGGGGGGGGGGCGTTGTTTTTTTGTTTTTTTTCTCTGGAGAGGGCTGTGTGATTTTTGTCAGGGCAGAGGGGAGGGCAGTGCATTCTTTGTGAGGTTTAAAAGCAGTTTTGCTGGTTTTCTTTATTTAGTCTATTCCATATTCCACCTACCAAGTTCTTATAATGTAGTGGAAGAATTAATGACATGATGATTATGTCATAGTTGTTTTTATAATAAATGTTTGCCCACTTTAGCAACGTAATTGCATACTGAAGCCTCTAAAGTGTAACTTTAATAGTAATTAGTCCCTTTTTCAAGTAATTCAAAATGCTTGAAAGGATGTGAGTGACTAATGGAAGTGCAACCACCAAATTGGCTCACAGAACGAATCACCATTGCCATAGCTTGAACATTATGGGCAATCACTTTTTTCCAAACAGAGAATAGCTCAAAGGGGCAGTGAAAGAAAATTAACTGTTATGAGTACATTGGCTTGGTTTTAATAAGGTAGGCTTATGTTTTTCTTTTACTGTGACAAAATTTTTATTTAGAGGGGGATGGTGCTGCAAAAAAATAGAAGATGATGGTCAGGTGGAAATGCGTCTACATTGGGGAGGGTGGTGCTTTTATAATTATACTTAAAGTTCGACCAGACCCCTGGCCAATAAAAAACAACTGTTCATAAAATGAAAAGATGACAAATACTTTACTCAGTAAGGTCACTCACAGAATGGAAATCTTAAAATTGTCTTTTCAGGCTTATATGCACTTTTTTATTTCTAACATATTATACAATTTCTAAAGAAATGAATGATTTACATCCACAAATTAATGCATTGCCAAACATAATACACATAACATACTAATTGGAAACAGATAGTTTTACGTTTAATATGTTACGTATACCCCTGAGCCCAGGCACACTCCATGGTTTTGAATATGAGAGCTCCACGTCGCCATGGAGATGGAGGGAGCTCTTTATCCCGAAAAGAATTGGTATCGCTTCATTAGCGACAGTGCTTCAACGAGAACCCTAGAATTTGCTTTGACCACAGACGCTCTGTGGTGGTGATCGCCGACTTAATGACAACTTATCCTACAGATGGTTGTTCATCCCTCATTAGAACATTGCATTCTAGACCATATAAAGAGGGTTTCGCTCTGTCTTTGGAAGAAACATAAAGGAAAATGCAATATCTAACAATTTACCATTTTTATTTTAAGTTAACTAAAATTGTAAATAAGGTTGCCATTGGTAATACAATTAGACATGAAGGAAAATAAATATGCTGTGCAACATAGGCCTATGGGTTTAGCAAAGGCTACCTTTAGGAATATCCTACTTTTCAGACATAAATCCATTACTATTAATGTCTGACAAATGAGAATGCAAGGATAACAGCCTACGTGGAAACCCTCTGTAGGTAAGATTATGTTCCTCATTCACGTCGCCCAAGTATTATCAACGATCGGTCGAGATTTGAAATTCTCATGCCGACTGTGGCTTTTTCAGAAAGAAACATTGGGTTACGATTTAAAATCCAAGCATGGCCTTTTACAAGTCTGTCATTCGTGTACTTAGAAAAAACGGATAGGGACAGTGCCATGTTACGTAGGCTAACATATCACACACTCCCCCACTTATTATTCATCATTTCTCAGTCAGCACAAAGCAAGTATAAAATCCAAAGGAAAAAGACAGTTAACATAGCATACCTCGTTAACAGACGCCGCTCTTATTCATTCATTGTGTTCAACAATTACGCCTGGTTTCGCGAAGGATCTGGTTTATCGTAGGGGCGACGAATACGATTGGTAATTTCACCTTTCCCCCACATCTCGTTGAAAATCCATCTCCTGTCATTCTGTCATGTCCCCTTCTTTTGAGCTCGACCAAGTAGGAAGAGAGAGAGCGAAAGCATGGGCGAGTGTGAGTGAGCGAAAGAGTAGGCTGTGTGTGTGAAAAGAGAGAAGGGAGAGAGAGAGAGATAGAAAGAGAGGGTGGGGGGAAGGACTTCAAATTGCTGATATTTAGGTTGTTATGTATGGATATTGGATATTGAAATCCCCTGGCATCCCACCAGGCAGGTAAAACAAGTACAGAATCGGACACGGGGACCTTAATCAGTAAGTCATTCAAATACTACAGATAATTTCAACGTACGTTGGTGTAGCAGGCAAGGCGGTAAGAAAAGTCATAGCTAGTATGTCAATACTACTGAAAACAGTACCACGTACTGGTTATGCAAAGGCTACAGAAAATCGTTATTTTTCTTTAATATCTCTCTCTCCCTCCTCTCACTGCATGTTGGAGATAAGTGATACAAGTGCTGCTGAAATCATGCATACATATTCCCAGAAAAGCTATTTTATTAGTTATAAAATATACTGTCAGAGAATATCATGGTCATTCATTCAATATTACCCACAATCAACATTTCCTCTGTGTCATTGTCGGTGTTTTGCCCAGCAGTTCTCTTGAAGGCCAACATTCCGGCTGAGTAAAATAATATACACAAGTCCTTTTCCAAATCACATGCCACCTGTCTCCCTCCTCATCTCACCTGGGACTGTGCCATAGACCTTCTGCCCCGTGCCGTGTCCCTGAGAAGCTTTGTCTACAGTACCAGATGTCCTTTGCAGAGACCAAAGCCATGGAGGCCTACATAATGTATAGGAAGCTTTACATCACGGTTGTATGTGTCCCTCCACCTCTCCAGCTTCTTCAAGTTTCTTCTTTGTCAAGAAAAGAATGGAGATCTGCGCCACTGTATGAATTACCAAAGACTGAATGTCATCACAGTAATGTACCGTTATCCCTTATCGTTAGAGCACAGGTGTCAAACCGGTTCCACAGAGGGGCAAGTGTCTGCAGGTTTTCGCTCTCACCTTGATTGACGAATTTGGTCACTGATTATTTAGGATCTCCACTCACATGATTGTTAGGTCTCAGTTGGGCACCAACTGAAAGGAAAAAACTAAAACCATTCCCTCCGTGGAATCAGTTTGACACCAGTGCATTAGTGCTAGTGGTAATAGAACAACGCCACAGAGCGAAGTACTTCACCAAACTTGACATATGGAGTTCCTCATCTGCATCCAAATGTGTGAATTTAATATGGCTTTCAGCGCCACATCAGGCCACCAAATGTGTGAATTTAATATGGCTTTCAGTGCCACATCAGGCCACCACGAGTACCTGGTACTGCTGGATAAGTTGAACAGCAACCCTTTCATGTTCCAAGCTTTTGTTAACATATTCAGAGACATGTTTTTATACATCAATGACATCCTGGTCTACTCAGCGATGCTGGATCTACATGTCACTCATGTCTGGGCTGTTCTCAAAGGACTCCTGTGGCACAGCCTCCATGCCAAAGCTGAGATTTGTCAGTTCCATCAATCCACCGTCTCCTTCCTCTGTGGCTGGATCAGCAGGAGTGGAGATGATGGGGCTGAAAATCAATGCACCTCCAGCCGATCCTGAAACACCCTGATCCAACGAAGCCATTCACTTCTTAGGTTGGTTTAAGCGCAGTTCTGGCCCAGAGGCAGAGAGATTCCACCAAAGCGGTTTTCTTGTGTCTTCTATTACAGGAACCGGGGCGAACCACCAGAATCTGGAGGTCATCTGTGCTGCAAAAACCCTGAACCCAAGCCAAGCACGGTGGGCCTTGGTCTTTGCACGTTTTAATTTAACGTTGTCGTATCGCCCACATTCCAAGAACGTGAATGCCGACACGCTGTTCTGACTCTGTGACACAGAAGAGATGCCCTTGGTGACAGCTCCAGTCATCCCCCTCTTGCATCCTGGCCCTGGTGCATCCTGGGTTATGGATGGAGACATCAGTTGGGCACGTGAGAAAGAGTATTCTGTTCCCACAGGAGTGAGGGAATGCTTCTAACCTGGGCACATACGACACCTGCTGCCGACTACCCCAGCATTAGGAACACACTTCACTCCTTCGCCGAGAAGTACTGGTGGCCCACCTTGGTGCGGGAAGTCAAAAGGTATGTCTCTTCCTGCTCAGTGTGAATGCAGGCCAAATACCCTCGGCACCTTTCTTGTGGTAAAGTTCCACCCACTCCCTGTTCCACAACAAAAGTCGGTGTCTTTGTCACAACCTTCCTCCCTCAGTACCATCACCATCCTGGTTGTTGTGGACAGGTTCTCAAATTCCTGTTGTCCCCTCCTACACTGGTTTTCCTGCAGGTCTGCAAACCGCTGAAATACTCTTCAACCACATGTTCCGGCACTATGGGATCCAGGAGGACATCGTTTTTGACCACGGCCCTCAGTTCGCATCAAAAGTGTTAAGCACATTCATGGAGAGGTTAGGGATACCGGTCAGCCTCACCTCTGGGTACCGCAGCCAGTCCAACATGCAGGTGGAGAGGATCAACCACGAACTGGGGAGGTTCACTCACTGTCAGGACCAACAAGAGGATTGGACCACATTCCTGCCCCATTTCAGTGTCTTTGGTTACCGATGGCCCTGACACACTGGCACCGAGCCAGACCATTTGCTCCTGGGGTCGGACAACTGCTTCTGGATGCAGTTTGGAAGGGTACCCACATCTGTCCCCAGCGTGCCGTCCATAATCATAGGACTCAGGTGGATCATCACAGCAGCGTGGACCACGATTTCAATCTGGGGATCGTGTCCGGCTCTCCACCAAGCACCTCCCCCTCCGTCTGCCCTGCCAGAAGGCCAGCCTCTGTTGGACGTCTGGGTGCTTCCAGCTTACACCATCCGATCCCTCCCAGTTTCCCGGGAGCTGTGGGGGTTGGCTCCAGTCCACCTGGTGGGGAAGGGGAAAGTTAAGTTTGTCCCTTATCAAAGTCAACTCTTGGTCACATTGATTAGGGAGTGGATAACTGCCATTGTAAATAGATCCACCATGCTCTCCCTATTTAAAAGGGGAAATTCACACCAAAATATTTACACAGGAGGCTTCTCATTCCTCTCTTGGGAACTGTCCAAGGTATCTTGTTCATTTAATGTAGATCCATTTAGTAAAACATTAGAGAAAATATAGACACAGACAGACTCCACTCAATTCCCACCCTCTCTTCTCAAATAAGTGTTTCTCATACGGGATCTTTCAATTATAATCAGATTTTTGAGTTATTCATAGGCTATTATGAAAATGCATTATTTCTCAGGGAGATAATTTATTCAACGCACTGCGATCACTGGAAACAGGTCCTACTCCCCAAGCATTTTGCAAGCATAATTTCCTCTTTTCCACTGTATACATAACAATCCCTATCATCTTACAAAACTGAAGAAAAAAACTATATTGGATAGCTGCCCATGAATTAAATCGTATTCTCCGTCAGAGTTAGAATAAGAATCCAATAGCGTCATTACACTGTCTCATCCAATAGCGTCATTACACTGTCTCATCCAATAGCGTCATTACACTGTCTCATCCAATAGCGTCATTACACTGTCTCATCCAATAGCGTCAATACACTGTCTCATCCAATAGCGTCATTACACTGTCTCATCAAATAGCCATTACACTGTCTCATCCAATAGCGTCATTACACTGTCTCATCCAATAGCGTCATTACACTGTCTCATCCAATAGCGTCATTACACTGACTCATCCAATAGCGTCATTACTTACACAGAAGTGCCTCCAGGAGCCATCAGTGCAGGTGTAATAGAAATGTGCTCTCTGACATAAGACAATGGATGTAATCTAGTATCTGTTTCAGTTTATGTTTGTTTCTTGGAGAGAGAAATAAGAAAGCTGGTTCAAGGACAGTGACTCGAGTTAGTGGTTTGGCAGTGTCAGCTGTGTTGGGGCCCAGGAAACAGTCCTACTTAAAATACTGAGATTGGAATATACAAGGGGAGGATGTGTGGTAATGGAGCTTAATGTCTTTGTCTTGGATAACTATTCTGGGATACACAACCTGTTCACTTTACTCAATTAAATTAATGTATGTTACCCAGCGCTATTATTTGGATATGCAGTCTTCATGTTTGTTTCAAGATTTGAATTCCCCTCTAAATACACTTATTTTTTGCTTTCTGTTCACATTTGTATAGCTTGTGTTTATTTTCTCTGCAGTATTTAATCAATCTCTGTATTCCGTTGTTCACACGAGAAGCGTTCTCTAATGACTCTCTCACTACAGCCATGTAGGAGTTGTCCAGGAATGGGAGAAGTCTTAGATGCAAAGTAGCTCAAAAGGCAGCAATTTTTTTTAAATCTTTCTTGCTTTCCCCTTCATACTGTTTCCCTTTCCTCTCAGATTCCACTCTCCCATTCTTCCTCATTATCTTTTTTCTTTTCCTTTTTTCCTCATTCTCTATTTCTCTTTCTCACTTTCAGTCACATCTGTTGTTTCTATCATTCCCCTCATCCCTGTTCATCTCTGTCCCCAACACTTCTTCTTTGTCCCTCCCTACTGGGTTACATGCATTCATATCGTTCTAAACAGTTAGCCGCAATCTCCCTCAGGACCTGGCTGCGTATCCCTCTTGGCAAGTCTGACATATGGAGTCAAGTCACAATAGAGGGGTGCTATGTGGCCAGTAGGTGGAGACAAAGCCCTGACCTGCTGAGTTCATTGGGGCCCCCGGCCAACACACCTGTGGCTGGAGATAGTGGGGGGGGGGGGTGAGAGAGAAGAGGGGGGAGGGGAGAGGAGGGGGAAAGGGGAGGAGAGGGGAGAGGCTGGAGAAACTAAGGTGCGAACAGATACATGAATGACCAGTGCTGTTACATGTTACATGTTTTGTTTATTAAGACTTTTTGTCACGGAAATAAATATTTTCGTTTTGAGCATTCCCTGGATACTTGTGTTTATAGGCACGCACCACAGCAAACACAGCAAACACAGCAAACACACGCACCCCGTGTGGATTGTTTACAGTAAGCAACAGTCTTTAGTATTTACACTATACATAGCTTGCGACGCATTCATTGCATACATGAAGAATCCCATCAGAAATGTACAATCTCTCCCTCACTCTCTCAACCTCTCTTTCTTCCTCTCTCTCCTGTGGGTGGTGTGTCTGCGTGCCTGATCTACATCAGAGAGTGGCTCTGGGACCTACAGAGCAGACAATAGGACACCTGCAGGATGACCTCTGCTGTGACACACACACACACAGCAAAGCAAACATTAACACACATCAGAGCAAAGGCTGTTGATTTAGACTCCTGTTTCATCTTCCCTGAGCATACAAGTCTAGTTTTCTCAATATTAGCAAAGGGGCATTGCAGGGTTGATACTGGAACATTCTTGCCAGCTTTTTAAAAAATACCAATGTAATATGCTATATCAATTATTCAGCAAAATGAAAAGAAATCTGATAACTTGGACCTGGACAATTTGCTTTCCATCAAAATTCACCAAATCTCTGCATTTACTGACAGTTAGCCAATTTGTATATACAAACCCGATTCCAAAAAAGTTGGGACACTGTACAATTGTGAATAAAAACAGAATGCAATGATGTGGAAGTTTCAAATTTCAATATTTTATTCAGAATACAACATAGATAACATATCAAATGTTTAAACTGAGAAAATGTATCACTTTAAGGGAAAAATAAGTTGATTTTAAATTTCATGGCATCAACACATCTCAAAAAAGTTGGGACAAGGCCATGTTTACCACTGTGTGGCATCCCCTCTTCTTTTTATAACAGACTGCAAACTCAGTCTGGGGACTGAGGAGACAAGTTGCTCAAGTTTATGAATAGGAATGTTGTCCCATTTTTGTTTATTACAGGCTTCTATTTGCTCAACTGTCTTAGGTCTTCTTTGTCGCACCTTCCTCTTTATGATGCGCCAAATGTTTTCTATGGGTGAAAGATCTGGACGGCAGGCTGGCCATTTCAGTACCCAGATCCTTCTTCTATGCAGCCATGACATTGTAATTGATGCAGTATGTGGTCTGGCATTGTCATGTTGGAAAATGCAAGGTCTTCCCTGAAAGAGACGACGTCTGGATGGGAGCATATGTTGTTCTAGAACTTGGATATAACTGTCAGCATTGATGGTGCCTTTCCAGATGTGTTGGCTGCCCATGCCACACACACTCATGCAACCCCATACCATCAGAGATGCAGGCTTCTGAACTGAGCGCTGATAACAACTTGGGTTGTCCTTGTCCTCTTTAGTCCGGATGACATGGCATCCCAGTTTTACAAAATTAACTTCAAATTTTGATTTATCTGACCACAGAACCCTTTTCCACTTTGCCACAGTCCATTTTAAAAGATCCTTGGCCCAGAGAAAATGCCTGCGCTTCTGGATCCTGTTTAGATACGGCTTCTTTTTTGACCTATAGTGTTTTAGTCAGCAACGGCTAATGGCACAGTGGATTGTGTTCAACGACAATGTTTTCTGGAAGTATTCCTGAGCCCATGTTGTGATTTCCATTACAGTATAATTCCTGTATGTGATGCAGTGCCGTCTGAGGGCCCGAAGATCACGGGCATCCAGTATGGTTTTCCGGCCTTGACCCTTACACACAGAGATTGTTCCAGATTCTCTGAATCTTTGGATGATATTATGCACTGGAGATGATGTTCCTTATCTGTACATTTAACTTTTCCGGCCTCTTATTGCTACCTGTCCCAACTTTTTTGGAATGTGTAGCACTCATGAAATCCAAAATTAGCCAATATTTGGCATGACATTACAAAATGTCTCACTTTCAACATTCAATATGTTATCTATATTCTATTGTGAATAAAATATAAGTTTATGAGATTTGTAAATTATTCCACTCCTTTTTTACTCATAATTTGTACAGTGTCCCAACTTTTTTGGAATCGGGTTTGTATGATTTATGTCATCCCACAGTCTATGCATGTAAATTAATGCTCTCCGTAAATGCACAAACCCTGCCTTAGGTAGAATAAATATATCTTTTGTCTCTCACAGTTTTATGATGAGACGCACATACTCAGAGAGTAGGGTTACAGTTGTTCTAATTTTAACATGAAGGAGAACTATCACATTTTGGTAAAGATAGCAATGTTAGAAGCTCAGCATTGGATGCAATTATCAGGCAATGGCTATTGCAGTAATGTAGTGTTAATGTCAACTCCCCTGCACAGTCCATGCAGCCAGACAACGTTCTTATGGTTACTGGAAAGAAATGCTGTTGGCCTGCCTGACATCGATTGCTCTTAGAAACTTTTCCCCCACAAGACATTGATTCGGAATCAGAGTCGTCTTCTATGGGGTTTGTGCAGAAGTTATTGGTAACCCTAGTCATTGGCAACCCCATAAACCTTAATATTAGACGGAAGAATCAGTTAGTGATCAAATCTTGTTTAACCGGGGGAGGGTACCAACATTGAGGCCAATTTGAGGTTGGTGCTGATGAAGTCTGAAAATGGCAAGTATAGAGAGTTTAGAGATTGTAATCCGATGTTAGGACGAAACAGTCAGAGATTACAAAGCGGAAGCTAGTAAACTACCTGGAAAGATGCGTCATTGAGTAAAATCATTGAGTAAAATGTCACTACTCCCAGTTAGCATTACTATGGCCTCAGTAAGTTTCGAAAAGCTATTGTGTAGCCATTATTAAATTAATAATGTAATATTTCACTTACAGGCTACTTCACATGTAGAAACATGTAGACTCAAACAAGAAATGTGGTACAATTAACAGTAGCGTAAGTTTAATGACAAATACCTTGTTTTTCTAAGTTCTTTAAGTCGTGTTATTGCTTAAATCATTGTTGCAAATGATAGACACAGGATTACAAACAGTGCCCCTTTAAATAAAAGAAAAAGACAATAAAACATTTGAAAACTTTGAAAAAATATGTTTTCCCTGCACTAACTTGTATCAACTTACTGTACATTGACAGGATCAACCACACGCTATTTTACAAAATTTATATTTTTTAAGATTAATGTTAAAGCATAATGGCCTTTTTAAAACCTATTAGCAGTTTACCCATTACACATACTCATGATAGCCTCTATAAATAGTTTAACCTTTACACATACTCATGATGGCCTCTATTAACAGTTTAACCTTTACACATACTCATGATGGCCTCTATTAACATTTTAACTTTTACACATACTCATGATGGCCTCTATTAACAGTTTAACCTTTACACATACTCATGATGGCCTCTATTAACAGTTTAACCTTTACACATACTTATGATGGCCTCTATTAACAGTTTAACCAGGACACATACTCATTATGGTCTCTATTAACAGTTTAACCATTACACATACTCTTAATGGTCTCTGCTAATATGCTGCAGTACTTTATAAAAGGAAATTTGAATGCATCCTCTTGGGATCTCTTGGGTCTTTCATACAACCCTCAGAGAGCAAAATTTGTACCGCAACAGTGAACGGCAGGAACCCAAGGGGATAGAAATTATGTATTATGTAATTATTATATAATTTCTGAATCTTAATATACAGAGAATTGATCTCATTAAACAGTGTGTATGAGTGGTAACAATGAGCTTGCAACTGTGGTTGCCGGAGAAGGGACATATTGAGAAGCCTCTGTCCACTAAACAGAATTGCCTGTGCAAGACAGTTTTATACTCTGGATAGGTGCCCAAATGTACAGCTGGTATGAATAAAGTTTTTGATGTGCCCTCCTCAGAAAAACAGACTTTACTAGGATTGGGTACAAGCAAACTGTGATCAAAGAAAATGAAGACAAAAGAATCTTGTCTTTCTCTTGACCACATTGGCTTGTTCACTCAACCACTACATCGTTCTTCAATCTTGTGACCATTGTACCTGAAAGACAAATTCACCTTATTTTCACACTATGAAGTATTGACTGCTGCTTCCAGCCCAAAATGCTTTATATTTTCCAAAAACATTAATGATCCATTTTATGGCTTATTAAGCAACGAAGACACATAACACTGTGTAACAAATGTATTTTTACTTTTTTGTTCCTGGGTAGTAAGTGTTATTTGCTAATTGCTTATGCCTCAAAAGTATAGAAAATGGCAATTATTCCATACAATTATTCCACACAGCTTTTGTGACCAGGACAGTGATATTTTGAAATGTACCTATTTTTCAGAACATTCCAGATAGATTCAGTGCTGAGTAACTTCTGAGTAACTTGGAGTAACTTCTAGAACATTCCAGTAATAGAGTTGTGCTCATAAGTTTGCATACCCTGGCAGAAATTTTGAACTTTTGGCATTTAATTTGAAAATATGACTGATCATGCAAATAAACTGTCTTTTATTTAAGGATAGTGATCATATGAAGCCATTTATTATCACATAGTTATTTGACTCCTTTTTAAATCATAATGATAACAGAAATCACACAAATGGCCCTGATCAAACGTTTACATACCCTTGAATGTTTGGCCTTGAAAAGGCCACACAAGGAAACACACACAGGTTAAAATGGCAGTTTAAGGTGAATTTCCTACACTTGTGGCTTTTTAAAATGCAATTAGTGTCTGTGTATAAATAGTCAATGAGTTTGTTAGCTCTCACGTGGATGCACTGAGCAGGCTAGATACTGAGCCATGGGGACGAGAAAAGAACTGTCAAAAGATCTGCGTAACAAGGTAATGGAACTTTATAAAGATGGAAAAGGATATAAAAAGATATCCAACGCCTTACAAATGTCAGTAAGTACTGTTCAATCACTTATTAAGAAGTGGAACATTCTAGGATGTCTTGATATCAAGCCAAGATCAGGTAGACCAAGAAAGATTTCAAAACCAAGACCAAAACTGCCAGATTATTTTTTTTGGGATTCAAAGAAAAACACACAGGTGACCTCAGGAGAAATACAGGTTGCTCTGGAAAAAGACTGTGTCGTTGTTTCAAGGAGCACAATACGACAATACTTGAACAAAAATTAGCTGCATGGTCGAGTTGCCAGAAAGAAGCCTTTACTGTGCCAATGCCACAAAAAAGCCCAGATACAATATGCCCAACAACACATTGACATACCTCACAGTTTCTGGCACACTGTAATTTGGAGTGACAAGACCAAAATAGAGCTTTATGGTCACAACCATAAGTGCTATGTTTGGAGAGGGGTCAACAAGGCCTATAGTGAACAGAATACCATCCCCACTGTGAAGCATGGTGGTGGCTCATTGATGTTTTGGGGGTGTGTGAGCTCCAAAGGCATGGGGATTCTTGTGAAAATTGATGGCAAGGTGAATGCAGCATGTTATCAGAAAATACTGGCAGACATTTTGCATTCTTCTGCACAAAAGCTGTGCATGGGATGCTCTTGGACTTTCCAGAACGACAATGACCCTAAGCATAAGGCCAAGTTGACCCTCCAGTGGTTACAGCAGAGAAAGGTGATGGCTTGCATGACCTGGAGGCTTTTTGCAAAGACGAATGGGCAGCTATACCGCTTGCAAGAATTCAGGGCCCCATAGACAACTATTACGGAACACTGCATGCTGTCTTTGAAGCTAAAGGGCAATACACAGTATTAAGAACTAAGGGTATGCAGACTTTTGAACAGGGGTCAGTTCATTTCTTTCCCTTTGTAGCCATGTTTTGTTTTATGATTGTGCCATTCTGTTATGACCTAAAGTTGAATGTGAATCCCATAAGGAATAAAAGACATGTGTTTTTTCCTTTGTTGCCATGTTTTGTTTTATGATTGTGCCATTCTGTTATGACCTACCGTTGAATGTGAATCCCATAAGAAATAAAAGACATGTGTTTTGCCTGCTCACTAATGTTTTCTTTACAAATGGTACATCTATTACCAATTCTCCAAGGATATGCAAACTTTGGAGGACAGTTGTATAAATAGTAGTATAAACACAGGATAACAACAGCATCAAAACCTTGCTGGATGCCTTGATGTATGATGAGTATGGCTGGGAGGTCATAGGAGACTGATGGGTCTCCAAGGTGGTTTTACCAAGTTTCCCTGCAATCTTTGCTTTTGGATCACCACAGGCGGGACTACCACAGTGGACCGAGTTCTCTGCGGGGAGGAGCAATGTCAAGTAGGAGTCACAGGTGGACCACTGGAAGGTTCTGATGCCACCACTGCACATCAAATTGGGCCTTATGAAACAATTTGTAAGACCTCTAGATAAGGAGTCGGCAGCCTTCAAGTACCTTCAAGAATTCTTCCCTAAGCTCTCTGAGGCAAAGGTCAAAACCGACATCTTCGTTGGACCACAGATAAAGATCCTGGAGTGCAATGAATTCCCCAAGAAGTTCACTAGTAAAGAGAAGGCGGCTTGGAACAGCTTTGTTGCATTGGTTCAGGGTTTCCTGGGCAATCACAAGGATGAAAACTATGTGGAGCTGGTTGAGATTTGGTGAAGAACTACGGCACAATGGGATAAAACTCGCGATACGCCAGACGCAACAATGCAGAAGAGCTGAAGGCCACTATAAGAGCAACCTGGGCTCGCATAACACCTGAGCAGTGCCACAGACTGATCGACTCCATGCCACGCCGCATTGCTGCAGTAATTCAGGCAATAGGAGCCCCAACTAAGTATTGAGTGCTGTTCATGCTCATACTTTTCATGTTCATACTTTTCAGTTGGCCAACATTTCCAAAAAAAATTGTTTTGTATTGGTCTTAAGCAATATTCTAATTTTTGGAGATACTGAATTTGGGATTTTCATTAGTTGTCAGTTATAATCATCACAATTAAAAGAAATAAACATTTGAAATATATAAGTCTGTGTATAATGAATGAATATAATATACAAGTTTTACTTTTTGAATGGAATTACTGACAAAAATCAACTTTTTGATGATATTCTAATTATATGACCAGCACCTGTATACCAACTTCCCTGGATAACCTTCATCCACTTCCTAACATTTGCATCATTCTGACTGAGTGGACCCAACCACACTACTACAGCTTTGATTGACGTGTGTAAACAACAAACACCTGTGAAGGTGCGCATGTTATAAAAACAACTTAAAACATACTTTATTCAAATGTCTTCAGATGAATATGTTTAGAAAGGAATTGTAATAGTATTTAAAAAAATTATATATTCTGGTCTATTAATTGGAACCCAAAAAATGTATATGTAAAAAAAAGAAAATGAATACAAATTAATTTCGGCTATTGGAATATTCGACTATCTATGCCACTGCCCATCCCTAGTTTCCAATGGAAACATTTTAAAATATCACTGCTGTCCACAAAACCAAAGTTTTTTGGGAATAATAGCAATTTTCTAAGCATAAGCAATTAGGAAATAACACTTACTACCTAGGAACAAAAATTGTGTTAAATAGCGTAATCATTCCCACTGTTTGAGTTCACGTTTTCTAATTGTGTCCACAAGGTAGAATAATGAACAGACTGTGTGTGTGGAGAAGAAGGACTATACATGGCTATGTGAACAAGCAGTTTTCAGAATAAAAGACAAAAACTAATTTTGCCTGCTCCATCTAGCTAGCCTTCGTGGGTGTGGCAACAGATACAACAGTGTGTAGTATAATATTCTCTATAGTATTCTTCGCAGTGAACTGCAATCTCTCAATTGCAGTTCACAACTGAGAGATACTATATTATTGTGAAGAATACTACAGAATGCTATATTTCACATGCTTCTGTAGTTATTAAATTATCAAATGGCTGAGCTAAGAGCTTGTGACCCTTGAACATCCAACTGTCCCTTTATATTTCTGTTCACAGGAATCATACAGCCCACCTGTGCAGTGTGTTAACATGGTCATAGAGACACCCTGTGTGCATTCTGCTGCCACTGTTCACCCCCTGCCAAGCATTTTATTGACCAGTTGGAATAGACAGTCAACAACATGGCCTCAAAATCAATTCCCGGTTTTCACACATCCCGTGGAGAGAGACGGCTGTTACCGTCTCTGCCTAGCAAGAATTGGTTTGACTCAACAATGCTCAACAAAGCCAGGCGTCATCTGCAAAGCTGAGGCTAAATCAGATGGCTTAACCAGAGCCATTACTTCTGTACCCTATTCACAAAGAATACCCATCTGTGCTGGTTATTATACATTTAAGTTTGGCAAACCCATAAGCACACCAGGCAGTGTTGGCCTATTAAAATGCGGCAGCCACTTCTCTCAAAAGGTTTTATATGGGTCCTGCTAGAAATTAAGGGACAATTGTGGAATCATATTAGAATCAAAGTGTAAAAATAGATTCAAGTTAAATATGGTTTTCTTTGCACCTTCATTTATGTACTTAGAAAAATAAAGGTTTTGATGTGACCATAACTTTACCTAGCAACAACTTAAAACATATAATTTGACATAAAATATTGACACTGCGTTTAATACAATACTGTAATGCATTGAAACAAGAATACAATAAAATATTCACAATAATAACACTCAATAATGAATTTAATATAATGTGTTAACTGTTCAAGTATGTAGTTGGAAAAAGAGAAAGTATACGGTTGTGTGTTCTCATTTAGCCAAGCTAGTTAACTAGCTAAGCTTGATTAGTTTCTCTCGGATTGATGCCGTCACGACAGCTGCTCTGAAATTACAAGAGATGATAAGTGAAAACAAATGGGAAATGATTATTAATGACTGTGTAACAGCCCCAAACAGTTTCCCACTACAACAAATATTTACATATACCCCAGTTTATATAAAGATGCAGATGCAGTTTACCACTGGGCATTTAACAAGTGAGAGGTTTAATCTTCATCACAGCATTCTGTTTCACATACTGTACTGCACAAGCTCACATCACTGTAAATGTATAAAAACACAATACAGCAAACCTGTTCTCAAGATTGACCTTACATTCTCCACAAATGTATAAAAAGAAAAGTTCTCCCCACTTTGGAATAACCTGCAAAACACCTTATATCAGGACTCTTTGGAGTCTCTAGAGCCGTTCAAGAAACTCCTGTAGGATGTGTTGGAAAGAGTTGTGTTTGTTCGATTGATTTAGGGAATTTGTTGTACTGTGGAGATTTGGTTGTAAGTTGTAACTGTAAGTGATCAACTTAAGTGTTATGTTTGTTGTCCTGAGGGCAACTTAGAGAACGAGACCCTGGTCTCAACAAGGCCATATGAATATCAACAATGGTTTAAAGTTATGACTGTGGAGCTGTTCAAAATATGCATGAACCAATAGAGGTCGCTAATATTGTTGCAAGCTGTTTGGGGCTGTTACAGAGTCATTAATAATAATTTGCCATTTGTTTCCACTTATCATCTCTTGTACTTTCATAACATTGTATTGTATCACATTAATAACGTGTGACTTCACATGGTTCAAATAGTTGATTTTAAGATGCACCAGCCATTCTAACTTTAAAAAAACACAGGGCTCTCTATGTCAATATAGAAATATGTTCTTATATATGCACATATGCACATATTTTATTGACAACAAAATACAAATATTGGTCAGAGCAATAGAGATCCTCTGCTGTATATCCTCAAACACGACAGAAAGACTGAAGTTATGACTGCTTCCCACTCCATTCGGGTGTTCCTCCTGAGCAGAGCAAAGTGACAGCCTTGGCCAGGATATTAATATAATGCTGGGATTTGAGAACTACATCACTCATTTTTAAAGTTTTATGGAGAAAATCAGATAGGAAACAGAAAAGTATATTGAATCATTATATTCCACAAACGTCTCTCCTAAAGCTAGTTATCGTAGTTGCAGTTGAGAAACTCAATGTTTGGGTAGTCTGGGGACTAAGTGTTTAGCCACACAGGACTGAGCCAGGCTGATAGGACAGAGAGGCCATATGGTGCCAGTCAGACTGCTTTGCTGCAGTGTTGCTGTCTACTGGGGAATTAAACTTCAGACAGGAAATCAAACAGTCTGTAGACCCTTTTCATGCTGCTACCGTCTCAGGATGGTCCTCTCTCCTCCCCCATGGTAAAACGTTTTTTAAGAGTATTTGTTTTCTCTATGCAATTGTGGGGGCAGCTTCGCCCCCTTGTTAATGTCAAATAATGCATTAACATTTCTATAGGCATAATGTGTGTTTAATAGCTCAGTATTCAGCTATAGACAAAATATCTTTAAGCCAGAATTTAAGAATGCTCAAGATGAAGAACAAGTTGTTTTAATGAAAAAATATAAATATTTCATATCTCAAAATACATTATATTTTAATGCCTCTAGTAAAAATTTTACAATGTTTGATTGGGACTTATACTTTCTGCAACCACAGTAAAACATAGTAAATATAATTTTAATTCCTAAATGTAAATGTGGCCTTAAACATCAAAACATAAAATAGAAGTTTGAATTACTACAGTGTTAGTTTGGGGGGCCCGTTGCTGTCCCTGTCCTTGTCCACCTGGTCATACTTCTGACCTAGTCTAAAATCAAATAAACTCTGGATTTAGCCCAGAGAAATGTATTTATTATTCCAATTGGATTCTTAATATCTCACCCGGCACAGCCAGAAGAGGACTGGTCACCCCTCTGAGCCTGGGTCCTCTCTAGGTTTCTTCCTAAAATCCGACCTTCTTAGGGAGTTTTTCCTAGCCACTGAAATTCAACACTACTGTTGTTTGCTCCTTGGGGTTTAAGGCCGGGTGTCTCTGTAAAACAACTGCTGTTGTAAAAAGGGCTTTATAAATAAATTTGATTGATTGAGTAAACAATCTAAATGTAAACCAAGTCATTGTACAAAATGATTTTAGGACAATACAAAATTGCTTTCTGAAATCCAGTTTATGTTATAAAAATAAGGGAAATACATCCTTAATCTCTTTGAGCTCCCCACTGAACACACAATCTACAAATTCTGGGACAAGTATCCAATGTAAACATCATTCATTGGTTTAAAAAAACATTTATCCTGAGTTCCCTCAATTTCGTGAGACCCTAAGAAATTGAGATTGTAGAGAATCATTGAACCATCTAATGCTGTGAAAACGGTTTTTAGCTGTTTTTAAGCTAACACAACAAAAACCTGTGTAGCCTAATGAAAACGACAGGGGAAGGCAGAGCACTGATTTCACGCGCAGGGCACAGCAGCTGTTTGTTATCTAGTACACAGTAGGAGTAAGATGTCTCGTTGTCTTGTACAGAAAAATGGGTCAGAAACCCGGGATGTCAGAACAGGCAGAAAAATCCAAAAGGGTCAGGCAAAAAGCGTATTCCAAAAACAGGTCCGATGGTTAGACCACAGGCTTCGGTATAGAATAGAATAGGAACGACAAATACACGCTAGAATGGTCGGTACACGGAAGGCAAAATCAATATTTTATAATGCTACTCAAAACACCATGCTCAGTAAAGTCGTAAACAATACGTCACAAAAACATAAAATAAATGTCCTGAACTAAACACTGTGCTAATGGGAGCAGGTGTGAATGAACACAGGTGCAATCACTGAACGCAATGGGCCACAGGGAGCGGCTGCGTTCAGGAACGACACTAAGATGAGAAAATTAAGAAGCAGGGAAAAAGGAATTGCACAAGATATAGCAGTACAAAAGAACTGAATGTAACAAAAAATGAAACTACAGTCAACCAAGATAATTAGCATTAATTGCGGAATTACTGCAGTAATTGGAGGAAAACAAAATTCTTGCAGTTAGAAAATATCAATTTTGAACAGTGCAATAATTTTTTGAAGGATGGTGTTGCTTTTTATATTGGTTGGGGGGGTTCTTAATTTTTTTTTTACTGAAAACTCTAATTGGACCCTGGGAAGCATTGTGCTAACCATCTTTGTTAACATTTACCAGAGTTCTGGCCAACAAGTGGGTTGCTGTGTCATGTGAATGTGCACTGCTTCTCTAACTCTCTCTACCTTTATTTTGTTTTTAAGTATACTTAGAACACATTCTTATTTATAGCAACAAGCTAGGGACAATAAGGGTTAACTGTCTTGCTCAGGGACACAACGACAAGGTTTACCTTTACTTGCAATGCCCAATGCTCTTGACTACTAGGTTTTTCAGTATGTATGAAAAGTCTGCCGCAGTATGTATGAAAAGTCTCCACATAAATATGTCATGCTCCAAATTTACTGTATGTTGCTTCAGGATCTATAGCGCCAGAAATACTTTTCAGACAGATAAAAGCCAGATACAGTACCCAGCCACATCTGACTTTGGCAACAAGTGTAGAACATTGTAAAGATTAGTGTTATTGTTTTTCTCTGGAATATTCAGGATATATTGGATGTCCTCTTGTGTCTACTACAGTACATGTATGTACACCAGAAACAGTTACATGGATTAACACTGATTCAAATTATTTTAGAGCTTAAGCAGACTAAAATGCAGCTGGAGGCAGAAAATGATAAACTGCCTGCAGAGAGGATACCATTGCCATCCTTAAAGAGGACAAGTTATAGCTCCAGGGCAAAGTGAAAAAAAAAAAAGATTAACTGATCAAGATTCTCCTGAAAAACAGAACATAACAGACGGTAATTTAATTTACCAGAATCATTAACCCCAGGATTTTATGTTACTAAAACATATCTATGAGAGTTACATTTAGCATACATTTGTGGTTACAATTATTGTATCTTTAGTAGGAACCCAATTTTGTTCCTATTGTTTTCTTTAAAAAAAAAGCTAAACCTTCCACAGGGTGTACTTACTTTTTCACATAACTGTAATAACAATGTTGTTATTTTTGTTATGCGGTTATACAGTGTTATGCCATTATAAACAAGGTTCTTCAAATCATGCAATTCATGCTATAAACCAGTTCCCAATGCAATTACAGCAGTAAAAAGGGACATGATGCTAAACCCATGGTATACGAACTGATATACTCTGCTATCTGCCAATCAGCATTCAGATTTCAAACCACCTGGTTTATAAGAAACTTACACCAAGTACAGCTCTATTGGACATATACCCATGCACCAGGGTATATAGAGTTCATTATAAACTGGGTACTTCAAATCCTGATTGCTGGTTGGCTAATTTCCATGGTATGTCTTTAAAAGTTGTTAATTATATGGCTAGTGCAGTAGTTTGACTCTGATGTATTCACATTGTAAAATGCCACACCTCTTACCATGAGATGCCTTCTAATGAATCGGTTACCAACACAGTTTGAGCAGTAAAAAGAAATGTGATGTCATACATGTGGTATACAGTCTCATATACCACAACATTCAGCCAATCAGCAGACAGGATTCAATCCACCCATATTATAAGGTGGTTTATAAAAGACTGTATACCACGAGAATGACATCACAACAATTTTTATTGCTCTAGTTGCTTTGGTTACCAGTCTATAAAAGCAATAAGTAATCTCAGGGGTTTTGTGATTAAGTACTTGCATCATGTTTAAAATTAAATGTTAAAGAGAAAAAAAAATTGAGACTATTCATATTAGATGATATGGGAAGTGGAAAGTTTGCGTAGCAATAAAAATGAGTAATCGCTGTAGAGTTAGTGACCAATTAAATCAAATGTCAAACAGTGGGCCAAAAAGTCTTATTAAATGAAACTGTGCCAAAACAGGCCAGGTAAATCAGTCAATGCATCCATCCACTACCTTTTTTGTTTCTGGGCATCAGTCCCAGCTAAACGGATGTTTTATGTTTTGTAGGGAAGAATGTAATTTTGCAACCATCGTCTAGTTAGCTCACAAGAATTCTTGTGAGCTAACGGATGAGGTTAGAGTCTGACACAAAAATGTAGTTGTGTTGATGAATTTAATCTTCAGATGTGAATTTCTCTGAGTGAATTTCTCTGAGGAAAACGTAAATGTAGGATGCACTAACCAAGATTGATTCAAGTGGCCACACAGGCATTATTGTTCACTCATCCCAAATGATTCAATAGCCAGGGAAGGTATGAAACAGATTACTCAAGCTTGGATACTGGATTCAGCGTTAGTTACATAGAGAAGAATATCCACAATTTAGTTTTGTGTGTCTTTGGAAATAAAACCATGCACTTATGATTGTGGTCTAATTGTTTGGATAAGAGACTTGATGGCCTAACGCAGTGGCCTCGTTAGGCCTGATCTTTTATGAATAGCCCCGGATCTCAAATTGACCAAAAAATAAATGGTTACCCCAAATGGTTGCCCCAAACCTACCCGGTAACAGACTGCAGAATGTGGTACGAATGTTAAGAAGAATTTGAATTTTGGCCCACAAAACCCATTTCCAAAGCTGATTACTATCAAGCTTTCCGATGGTACTTTTTCAGTGAGCTGCTTTCTTGCTATCCTCACATACAGTGTTATGCAGAGCTATTCAATGGTTGAATGTTGCAACATTAATCCACTCCCAGCCACTGACACTTGGATTTTATTTTGTACCTGTTGACATTATCTCCAACTTTTGTGGGCTGCTCTTTGGTCTTTATTTTCTTTCAGTTTCATAAACATGACCAGCAATCCTTCAACCGTGGATCCTTTATCCAGAATATGTGACAAATTTTAGAGGCCAATGGGAAGGGAAATTGTGTCATTGTTAGGGCAGTTTGTTTAATCTGTGTGAACTGGGAGCTTTCACAGTATGATGGTTGAATACTTCTGCAAACAAGGTGTAATTATTTTTCATACAAATATTTCACAACATAAAACCAATGTCCTATTACAGAAATTATTATAAAAATAATAATTATTATAATTCCATCATACACAGTACTCCACTGCAAACCCCCAATTTGATTAATGGAAATTGACATTGTTAAAAAAAACATGACATTCATTAGACCTTACATTTGTAACCTAATTTTTGTGTCCGCCAATGCTACCCTACTTCAATACCGTTTTACTTTAATGATTGTCTTGACATTGGATTTTTATTGTTTTTGCTGCAATTCTATTTCTATCTACTATATATTGTCATGGTCCTTTTCCTGCTCCCATCAATGAATGTGCAACTCAATCTGTGTGATATTGAGCATGCATATTCTATTGGTTCTGCTGTTGATTTAGTCCAAAATGTAGGTTATCCACAGTATAGCTGCATCTATTACATGACAGTGAGAAGATGGGAACAAAATAATGTCTTCATAATATTGATTGATTAGCTGAGTTCATTTTTCAGATATTGTTGTAGGAATAATTGGTATAACTAAATGTGCCGGGAATCCCTGCGTAACTCTCGTTTGGGCCATAGTTTCCTCTGACCCATTTTAAGCCCTGGTCAGGATATATAAATGTTACAAGAGTTTACATCACACCTACTACTTGCTAAAGCCAGGTTAGTTTATCACCCCACCCAATAATATTAACATGTAAGAAGGTCAATATCTTGTCTTGAGAGAGCAACAGTGTTTTCAGGAAAGAACATTTCTGGCAAAAAATAAGAAATATTCCAGAGGACATAACTTTTGATTTGTAGGACGTCAAGAGGGATCATTGCTAATCCAATCTTTGCAGGAGTAAAAACAACTGTTTTCCCTCCTTTTGCAGCCTGATGGCAGAGTTCAATATTCACTATGGACCTGCTCTCACCTGATACCTTCCCATGATCTACCAGAAGCAACGCTGAATGTTAAAAAGCACGGTAGTACTTCAGTATTGACCAGCGTTCCCAAAGGACCCAGTGCTTTAATGTTTTAGCAATCTGACCTTATGTTGCTTTTACCTTGCCTCAGCCTTGTGTGGAGGGCTTTCCCTCTAGACAAATAGAAAGGCTTTACCATTGGTCGGTATACAGTGCTTACAACAGGGAGACCAGAATGATCCATGGACTTTATTAGGATCCCAATTAGCTACTGCCAAAAGCAGCAGTTACTCTTCCTGGTTACCACATTAAGACTTGAAACATAATGACACAGACAGCACACACGAACAAATATGTAGCACACACACGCAAATTAACACACACAGACACCCAAACACACATTCATAGCGCATGTGCAGACTCAGCTCAGACAAAAACACTTTTGATCACAGTGAGACAAAACAGAATATTGCCCATTGTTTCTGAGTCCCTGAAATAGCTCTCTGCAGCTGTTTGAAGTGGAGAATGCTGAGAACATTCAGTGAACCATAGCCCTATGTGCAGAGATGTGCTAGGAAAGCTAACTTGGACATAGAGTATGGCTGTTACTCACCTACTGTATAATAATAACAATAATAATAACTTATACTTATATAGCGCCTTTCATAATACCCAAGTTCACTTAACAAATGAGGGGGGAGGGGGGACTTGGGGTTTAGGGATCAAAAGACTTATTGAAAAGATAGGTTTTAAGGTGCTTTTTGAATAGGGGCAAGGATGGGGCAGAGCGGATGTGGAGTGGTAGACTGTTCCAGAGTTTTGGAACATTGGCAGAGAAAGCCCTGTCTCCAAAAGTCTGCAATCTGGTACGGGGGGTATCCAGTAGGTCTTTGTCACAGGACCGCAAGGAACGTGACTGTGTGTAAGGGTGGAGTAGTTCTGTGAGGTATTTAGGTGAGAGTCTATGGAGAGATTTGTAGGTGAGCAGGAGGATCTTATAGGTGATGCAAGACTTGACTGGCAACCAGTGGAGCTGTTTGAAAAGATTTGACTGGCAACCAGTGGAGCTGTTTGAAAATGGGAGTAATATGCTGCCAGGGCTTTGTGTGGGTTAGAACCCTGGCAGCAGAGTTCTGGACATACTGGAGTCTGCTGAGGGTCTTGGTGGGCAGTCCAGACAGGACACCATTGCAGTAATCCAGACGGGAGGTGATAAATGCATGGATGAGTGTCTCGGTTACTGAATGTGTGAGTGAAGGCCGGAGTCGTGAAATATTTCTGAGGTGGTAGAAGGCAGACTTGGTGATTTTGTTGATGTGGGACCGGAAGGAGAGAGTGGAGTCCAGGATGACACCCAAGCTGCGCACCTCCGGTGACGGGGAAATGGAGCAACCATCCACAACCAGGGCCAAATCTCCAACTTTCCTGAGCAGTGGTGCAGGAGCCACCACCATGAGTTCTGTCCTGTCACTGTTGAGTTTGAGTAGGTTTGTGGTCATCCATGATTTGAGTTCCTGCAGGCAGTTGACAGGTTGTGTGGGTGGAAGCTGGGAAGAGGGGTTTGTGCTGATATAAAGCTGGGTGTCATCAGCGTAGCAGTGGAAACTAAGTCCATGTTTACGGATAATATGACCAAGGGGCAACATGTAAATGTATGTATACATACATCCAGCTAGTATCAGCAATTTAAATGATGTCTACCAGATATATAAAACTATATGCATACTGTCAATGAAACAAGACACAGTTTAAACCTTTTGGTTTTATTTAACACAATGCAAAAGAATGATACAGAAGCAAGGTTGGGTGTTGGCAGGAATAAGGCTGCTGTTGTCTGGAAGAAGGCTGGTGTTTTCTGGAATAAGGCGGGTGTTGGTTGGAATAAGACTGGAATAAGGCTGGTGTTCTCTGGAATAAGGCTGGATTAAGGCTGGTGTTGTCTGGAATAAGGCTGGTTATGTCTGGAATAAGGCTGGTGTTGGCTAGAATATGGCTGGTGTTGTCTGGAATAAGGCTGTTGTTGGCTGGAATAAGACAGGTCTTGGCTGGAATATGGCTGGTGGTGACTGGAATAAGGTTGGTGTTGGCTGGAATAAGGCTGGTGTTTTCTCTGTTCATCTTCTCTCCAATCCTGACAAGTCTTCTACTCCTTGCTGAATCCCCACATGCTGCCATCACCAAATTCTGTGACCACTAAGGCTGGTGTTGACTGGAATAAGGCTAGTGTTGGCTGGAATAAGGCTGGTGTTGGTTGGAATAAGGCAGGAAAAAGGCTGGTGTTTGCTAGAATAAGGCTGGAATAAGGCTGGTGTTGGTTGGAATAAGGCTGGAAAAAGGCTGGTGTTTGCTAGAATAAGGCTGGAATAAGACTGGTGTTTTCTCTGTTCATCCTTTCTCCGATCCTGACAAGTCTTCTACTCGTTGCTGCTGAGCAACATCCCCACAGCCTTATGCTGCCACCTCCATAATGCTGTGACCACTAAGGCTGGTGTTGACTGGAAAAAGGTTTGTGTTGGCTGGAATAAGGCTGGAATAAGGCTGGTGTTGGCTGGAATAAGACTGGTGTTTTCTCTGTTTATCTTTTCTCCGATCCGGACAAGTCTTCTACTCGTTGCTGCTGAGCAACATCCTTATGCTGCCACCTCCATAATGCTGTGACCACTAAGGCTGGTGTTGACTGGAATAAGGTTCGTGTTGGCTTGAATAAGGCTGGTGTTGGCTGGAATAAGGCTGGTGTTGGCTGGAATAAGGCTGGTGTTGGCTGGAATAAGGCCATTCTGGTCAGATGGAAATGGATTGGTTGATGAAGGGGCCCAGGAAAGGATTATCTCTCTTAGACATAATGAGATGACACAGGCTTTCCAATGTTCATCTCACTTGTAGACCTGATTTCTAGACACTCCAGGACCAGTGACTGTTTGCCTTCCTAGGCACCTTCCTCCCAGCAGAATGCAGAAGGTAGGCCTGTTGCTGAGTCTTGGCATTGCCATGCTGACGTTCTTGGCAGGGCTCATTTGAGCACATTGGTTTAACCAGTTCTGTGTCAAGACTGGCTTTGGACATAGTGTTATTGGTACATCGACAGCCCTTTTTGGAATTGGATGACTGTCTACAGTACATGGCACATTGCACCAGAAGGTAAGGGTTGCCTGTCCAAGGGCTTTTTTACTCCATGTGGGATGTATAACAGCATCCTGGGCACAATCTCCAGGTTGGTTGTGGCAAACATTTGTGCTGCGGCTATCTCACCCTGGTGGCTCCCATCCAGACACAGAAGTTGCACAAGGGATGCCAGCAGGACGGTGTATGTCGTCAGCTTGTGCCTTCCGCACAGCCCTGGAAGATCACTTACAGGCGGTTTTACTAACATTGTCCAAGGACAGTGTAATTGTGCATTTACTTCATGGCTCAGTTGTTGTTTTGTTGCAGTATTTTGTTTGCTGCATGGATTCCCTCTATAATTTGTAATTGCTTGGTCAGTTTGAAGTGCTAATTGTTTAAGTGTGTGTGTGTGTGTATGTTTTTGTTACGTCCATTATTTTTCTGTCCATCAGACAGCCATTTTCTGTTGTCTGATATTAGTTTTTCTATTTATCTTCTGGATGTGATGTGAACTGACAATCCTTTGACTTGTTTTTGGTCATGTCATGGCAGAAAACACTATGGTGAACCTTTATGAACTTGTAGCGGTAACTTGATTCGACTTTGCAGGTGTATGTTTGGCTAGATGAACAGACATGAGGCTGCTGGGATAGATTCTATCTGCAGATCATTTTAAAGGATATCTACTAAAATCTAGGGTGATCCTACAGACACAGCCAGCGCAGTTAATATGTTCCTATGTGAAATGTAGGTTGGGTCATGAATGCTCTGGTGAGCAGATGGAGATACTTATTATTTATAAGTGTGAAGAATTTTTTTTTCTGTAAGTGTGTGAAACAACAACATATGATGGGAATTGAACTAAAGACCCTAAGACCCATCAGAGACACACACAGACAAATATATAGACACACACTTTCTTGATCAGCTTACTAGTCTTTCTGTGGTCTTGATATTATTTTAATGTGTCTCAAGTGAGGAAAGCCACACCTCTGAGATTATGTCTTCCTTAGACACGCCAGCATTTTCACAGATTTGTCAGAACACTTTCTGGTCCTTATGCCACACACGGATGGGGACAAAAGTGCCTCAGGCTACTGCGGTACTTCAACAGATAAAGCACTGCTCTACAGCTCCATGCTGGATTTAAGTCTTCACTCCCTTCCCCAATTGCCTTCTCCTGTTCTCCAAATCCTTACTTCCTTTGTTACAACAATTTTGTAAGCAACACACATCAAGCATTAATGGTGTCTCCAAACTAGTTCAGAATGTTGCATTATCAATGTTGTTGTCATAATTCATATTATAGAGGGTTGAAAAATGGCTTAATATTTATTTAGATGAAAATAGACATCATTATGTGCTCTAGAAAAACACAGAGAAGTATACTCATAATTTTGAGAGTTTGAAAATGCTTTGCTCTACATGTGAAGTTCCTTTTCACTAATTACTAAGTCATAGATTTAAAGGTTGATACAAGAAATATGGAGACATTTATTTTGCAATATGTTAAAGTGTTTGGTTAGGTACATTAAATGAGTGTATGACTTGGTTTACCAGTGTTATTATTTGTATATAATTAATTTGTGTTAAGGGCAACTGTGGTAATGTACTTTTATATCAAACTGTTACTGTGTAATTATAGTAGTTAAGTAGTATATGTTTATGTATTTCATGTTTTTTTATTAATTGAAGAATAAGAAACTTGAATTGAAAATATTTTTAAAAGAATATTCCTGAACTCCACAGCGACAACACTAATTAATCCTGTGTCTTTCTTCTACATTATATTCAGAATCTTTGAGTGCTGGCTCAGGTACCCTTAGGCCTGAGATGGTAACATTTGGGGGCTCGTCCAGGACCAGCCCCAGCTACAGAGAGAGGGGACTTCAGTTGAAGATGGCAACTCCACAGCGTCACTCGCTCATTTGGGACATTTAGAAAGAGTCTCCTTGAACGTTAAACAGCTATACAAACTTGCTATTGCACTTGTCACAAAGGGAGGAAGAGATATTCCACATTAAATAACAGAAATTGAACTCAGTGACATCATGGATTATGTCTAGGGTGAGATTCTCCTGAGTTTGGAAAATGAGGGCACATAATGCTTGCTCAAGTCTATGAACTACACACCTGTCATGTAATATCAGAGTATGATGACACCACACCAGCCAAAAATAACTGCACAACGACAATCTATGAAACTGTAAACTGTGATACAGGACATGAAGAACCCCAGTTTGCAGAACAGGTTATTAGGACTTAATCATGTTACATCTTTGCTGCCTCATAGAATAGTCAAATCTTTGATTCTGGTTTTACATAGAGCAGTATATTTAAAGAAACTGATGTGGGTATCAGGGAAAATATGCTAAATAAGACATAATCAAAACAGTGTTCAAAGTAATTTAACCAGATAATTTCAAAGAAATTTTGGTCTTATTGTGTCACAGTTAAAACCTTTCCTTAGGTCCGGTGTGAGAGATCAAAGTAGTACAGAGCTCTTTAAAGAGCTTAGTAACGCTACACAGCAGGACAGGGAAACCCTTCCGGTTGTGTACAGGGTAATGGGACTAAAACAGCATACACTCTCAAACCCTTCATCCCTACTCTTGCTATCTGTTCTGCCACCTATTGTCGTTTTACTTTTCTGCTCATACTGGAGGGCAGTTCCTGCTTAGTCCAACCAAAGCTGTTCTTTGTCCTGGCACCCCAATGGTGGAACTAGCATCCCATTGAAGCTAAGATTGCAATCCCTGCCCATTTTTAAAACAAGAAACCAGGCAAGCCTAGTTCAGCTGACCCACAATAAACAGTGTTGATGGTTGTTGCCCTCCCGAGATTCAAACCCAGGTCACCCACGTGAAAGTCTGTGTCTTTAACTGAGAAACATTTTTATTAAGTTTACCTCCACCACAAATAGCATCTATGAAATGACTTTTGCCACTGGCCGTTTTAACAGCTTATTAGACATTCGTGAATGACATTGATACAATAACTACTGTATCAATATAGGTGACGATAACAGACTTTTTTGTCAAGTGAAAAGATGAGAGAATCATGTAGTCTGCAAAGTTTTTGTCTAACATGAACAAATCCTAAGACACAATTTGAAAATCCACCAAGAATAGTTGTAATATAACAGTAAACAGTTTCATTTTAGGTTTCCGATTACATAGTTACTGAAGGTTGTAGCCAGCAAAGTTTTTGTCTATCCAGAACAAATCCTCTTTTGCCACTGGCCGTTTTAACAGCTAATTAGCCATTTGTGAATGACATTGATACAGTATCTATTAATATAGGTGACGATAACAGACTTTTTTGTCAAGTGAAAAGACGAGAGAATCGTGTAGCCAGCGAAGTGTTTGTGTATGCTGAACAAATCCTAATATCCACCAGATCTGTTTTATTTTAGGCATCCTATTTACCTAGCTACTGAAGGTTGTAGCCAGCGAAACTTTTGTCTGTCCTGAACAAATCCTCAGGCATCATGTGATTTGACTGTGACAGGAGGCAAACACAGGACCGGTTGTGCTGTAGTCTGCATCTCTAACCACTACGCTATTTAACAAGGGGTAGTCAGTCAGTCAGTCAGTCAGTCGCTCTTCTAGGCCGGCTCTGTTTTACCTGCTAAAGTGTCTGCACCCCAGAGGTTTATCTTCTAGCATTCACTTTGCAGATACTGGTGCAAAAAAAAAAAGGGTTGGGTGGTTGTTCCACCAATTTACTTAAGATGCACATATGAACAACTGCTTATGTAAAAGCAGATTTATCAAATTGAATTAGACTGATTTATTATATTTTACACAAGCAATAAGACCTCCAAATCCGAGGCCATGGTCCTCAGTCGGAAAAGGGTGGCTTGCCCACTTCAGGTTGGTGGAGAGTGCCTGCCTCAAGTGGAGGAGTTTAAGTATCTAGGGGTCTTGTTCACGAGTGAGGGAAGGATGGAACGGGAGATTGACAGACGGATCGGTGCAGCTTCTGCAGTAATGCAGTCGATGTATCGGTCTGTCGTGGTGAAGAAAGAGCTGAGCCGCAAGGCGAAGCCCTCGATTTACCGGTCAATCTACGTTCCTACTCTCACCTATGGTCATGAGCTTTGGGTCATGACCGAAAGGACAAGATCCCGGATACAGGCGGCCGAAATGAGCTTTCTCCGCAGGGTGGCCGGGCGATCCCTTAGAGCACAGGTGTCAAACCGGTTCCACGGAGGGCCGAGTGTCTGCAGGTTTTCGCTCTCACCTTGTACCTGATTGATTAATGAGTTCACTAATTGGTTAGTTTCTACCCCCACCTGGTTGTTCAGGTCTGACCTGGGAACCAATTTAAAGGAAAACCCAAAGACCTGCAGACACTCGGCCCTCCGTGGAACCGGTTTGACACCCCTGCCTTAGAGATAGGGTGAGAAGCTCGGTCACCCGGGAGGAGCTCAGAGTAGAGCCGCTGCTCCTCCACATCGAGAGGGGTCAGCTGAGGTGGCTTGGGCATCTTTTTTGGATGCCTCCGGAACGCCTTCCTGGGAAGGTGTTCCGGTCCCGTCCCACCGGGAAGAGACCCCGGGGAAGACCTAGGACACGCTGGAGGGACTATGTCTCCCGGCTGGCCTGGGAACGCCTCGGTGTCCCCCCGGAAGAGCTAGAGGAAGTGTCTGGGGAGAGGGAAGTCTGGGCATCCCTGCTTAGACTGCTGCCCCCGCGACCCGGCCCCGGATAAGCGGAAGAAGATGGACAAGCAATAAGTTAGTCATAAACAACACATTTGAATAATTGGAGAATAACATTTTGAAACAAACCTCTCCAAGAGGTGAGGCCATGATGCCACAATGTACTCAGCTACTGTAAACTGCAATGTAGCCCTGCAGACCCAGCAGAGTTTATTTTAGGCTGTTCCACCTGAGAGTAATTACCAAAACCTGGCTGACTTTTCTTTCTTTCTCTGCAGTAGCTCCATCTCTCACTCTCTCTCGGCTCCACTGTATTGACATGCAAGCTTGGGAAGAAAAGCCTCTACTTTCTTCCCAGCCATGTATAGTCTGCCAAGGTCAGGAGCAACCAGGAGGATTTTCAATTTAATCAGCGCTTACTTTAAATGAATTCTACTTATTCTGTCCTTGGTTCCTACAATGTCTGGCTAATGATTTTGTAGCCGTTGTCTGAATGCTCATTGTGTGGCCTTTGTGGTGCACTACAGTTTGCACTGATTTGGTTGCACAGACTGGTACTGGTAAGAAGGGTATATTGACAGTGTGAAATTTGCCATGCTTATCTATCAACCATCTATGGTGCACAGTACAAGGTCTACTAATCTGGAGACCAATCAAGTGTTCACTGCCAAGCTGTTGAGCTCTGACATAAACAATGTATTTTTCTTTTAACCAGTAGCACATAACTGACTACAGTTTTTCCTGTCCAAATTGATATCCTTGTGTTTTGGAGCGTGTCAGTTTGACAGGTGCATTCCAAGTTTTCAATTAAGCTAATGGGGAGATTACACATTTTCTTTCTCATCCATAGCCTAAAAACATGTGCTGCTCATCCATTGCCTAAAAACATGTGCTGCTCATCCATAGTCTAAAAATATGTGCTGCTCATCCATAGTCTAAAAACATGTGCTGCTCATCCATAGTCTAAAAACATGTGCTGCTCATCCATAGCCTAAAAACATGCTGCTCATCCATAGTCTAAAAACATGTGCTGCTCATCCATAGTCTAAAAATATGTTGCTCATCCATAGTCTAAAAACATGTGCTGCTCATCCATAGTCTAAAAACATGTGCTGCTCATCCATAGCCTAAAAACATGCTGCTCATCCATAGTCTAAAAACATGTGCTGCTCATCCATAGTCTAAAAACATGTTGCTCATCCATAGTCTAAAAACATGTGCTGCTCATCCAAAGTCTAAAAACATGTGCAGCTCATCCATAGCCTAAAAACATGCTGCTCATCCATAGTCTAAAAACATGTGCTGCTCATACATAGCCTAAAAACATGTGCTGCTCATCCATAGCCTAAAAACATGTGCTGCTCACATCAAAAAGCTGGTGGCATTAAGGACATCTAGTGTAAACTGCAGCAATAACAAATATATATAGCTGCTGGGGCCTATAAAATCTGTGCTCTCTGGACTGGAAAGAAATATAGAATTGGAGCCTCTGGCCTAAAGGAAGGGTGCCACAGTGCACTTCCTGTCATCCGCACTTCCCAGACCTGCCCCAACCCCTTCCTCGGATGGCGTCACCGGGTTCCGTTGAGAGACTATTTTTGGTGCTCAGATTTTGTTTGGTGCTCTGATAACATGCTCTCATTTTCCCAATGTGAAGACTGGGTCTTCCTTTGCCCTAATCTGCCTGGAGGAAGAGAGAGAATCTGAGAGTCTGGAAGTACTTCGGGGGTCACTGGGAAGATCTCCAAAAAGTGTTTGTTTTATTTCTGGCCTAACCTTGAAGATGGGAAACATGAAACCAAAAATAACATTTTAATCATGTCAACAAAACAATAACTTTATTAAGTCTGTCAAATAGATTTCAAATAAATGGATAGAAATAATAAAGGAGAACCAGATAGTGAGACACTATAGTATATAGTTTATCAGGGATTTGTCATCACCCATTTACATCAGAAGGGCCAATGTTGTTCACATTAGCAGTTTGAATTGACACACACACCATTTTTACTCTGTATCTGATAGAATCAAATGTATTCCTGCAGCAAATCTTATGTCCATGTGGCTGGTGTCTGAACGGTCATATCTGATTTATTTGACCCAAATTGCTTTTTCAGTCACTACCTATGAGACATGTTGTCCGGTGTCTTCACACGTTCACAAATAAGACAAGGTTCATGGAGTCTCATAACTATAACAACTACCATAGAATGCAGTCAGTGGCAAATAGAACAATGACAATATCATTGGCATAGTCAAAAACTCTCATGATGTATCATAAAAGGTCCACAATGTAGTTGCTTAACATTTAGAAATAGTATTTTTCCAGTTGAGAAGTGACTGGTAATGGGTAAACGCAGGTGGTATGAGCTGGTAGCATTGCTAACACAGTTCATGGTTTTAAAGTTAGTTTATGAGGTTTTTTAACTGTAATGCTGTGGATTGTTGACATTAACAATATTGGGGTTGACACCGTTACTAGCATCATACATACATGTTTACTTTAATTATAGTGTGAAACAATAATGAGGAGATTCAAAAGGTTTCCCCCATGGCAATGTTCCCCAATGCTGTGACATTTCTGTTGCTTGGTGTGACTCCCATGAACCTCTAATACATCTATGTTAAATTTGACCTTACTGTCTGAACGCAGACACATCTGATTTGTCACTAGTAAACGGTGTTTGAACAGTCAGTATTCCAAATCGCTTTTTTTTATTTATTTACAGCTTCAACAGCTTATGTTACTTAGCAATGGATGGTCATATTGTGCCCACCTCCCTTTCACACAGAGCAGGCAGCTGCAGTGTTACGGTACAATAATATTCGTGTCAACAGCTTCTCCTTCATTGAATGCATTCATCTCAAGATAGTAACTAGGTGGGATAATCACACAACCCGGCATTAGCACAAAAAAAATTACATAATAATGTAGCTATCTGCAATGTCGGTGCTAGAAGAAACAAATAAATATACCGGGTGGCAGAACAAATAAACCGTACCATGCTGATTGTGACATGGAATTAAGCGACACATCAAAGGGGGGGGGGCATTGTGTTTTTCTCTCAGTCAAGGTTGGTGCAAGGACGTCACAATAATGTCTTAATTATGCTCTTCTGACCTGGAATCCTGTTTTCATACACTGTAACACTACTACTCACCTTGTGAATTTCACTCAGTTTGGCTGGAGTTTACATTGCTCCACGGGGCCTGATTCCACCCTAGTACAATTACTGGAAGACTGTGTAACTGAGGAGGAACACAAACACCCACAATCTACAATGATCATGGGGTGTTATAACCACATACATCATTAACAAGCTATTTCCAGACACAAACCACATGATGAAACTCTGGACCATGTATACCGTTCTATTTAAGAAGCTCAGGGCATGTGAATGTGATGCTCCAACTCATCCCAACATAGAGACAGCAACTTAAAATTGCAAATCCTGTAAACCATACAGTGAAGAAATGGACTGACAAAGCCACTGGAGGGCTTTGCCTTGACACTAGAGATATTCAAAGACAACAATGACAACAAATACACAAATACACTTAATAACATCACATTCTACATCAAGGTATGTGAAGAATTTGCATCCCATCTAAAAGCGTTTGTGTCACATGCCATGGTTAACTAACAAGCTCATAAGTTTCCACGAAGAGAAAGAGGCAAGGCAAGTTTATTTGTACAGCACATTTTGTATACAGGACAATTCATAGTGTTTAAATTTGATTTTTTTTTTAGGAAAATATCAAATACATTTTGCATAAAATAGACAGCATACAAATAAAGACATCACATTTAAGGGACATTGTTCAGGTACAGATCCTTTAATCGGGGGGCCAACACATAACAGCATAGCAAAGTCACAGGTACACAGCCGGAGCATAAAAGCTGTTTTTTTTGTTGTTTTCTTTTGTTAAAGCATTCTGGAGTTCACCAGGTACAAACCAAAATCCCACGCAGTTCCTGTATGCCTAGTCAGGCCAAAAAAAGCACTGGGTTGTAGTGCAGGCTCATAAAGCCCCCCCAATAACCAGACAATCTCACTCCCCACCTCCTCCTTTTCTCCCCCTCTCAAAACTGTTCCCTATCAGTCCCCCTACCCTCTACCCTATGGGAGCTTTTCCACTGCATGGTACCAGCTTGACTCTACCCTATGGGAGCTTTTCCACTGCATTGTACCAGCTTGACTCTACCCTATGGGAGCTTTTCCACTGCATGGTACCAGCTTGACTCTACCCTATGGGAGCTTTTCCACTGCATGGTACCAGCTTGACTCAGTGCTACACGACTACACGAGCTGGTACTATGCGGTGGAAAAGCTCCCAAAGCAAGTAGAGGTGAGACGAGTAGAGTCGAGCCAGTACCATGTAGTGGAAAAGCTCCCAAGTAGAGGTGAGGCCAGTAGAGTCGAGACCAGTACCATGCAGTGGAAAAGCTCCCAAGTAGAAGTGAGGCCAGTAGAGTCGAGCCAGTACCATGCAGTGGAAAAGCTCACAAGTAGAGGTGAGGCCAGTAGAGTCGAGACCAGTACCATGTAGTGGAAAAGCTCCCAAGTAGAGGTGAGGCCAGTAGAGTCGAGCCAGTACCATGCAGTGGAAAAGCTCCCAAAGTGAGGTGAGGCCAGTAGAGTCGAGCCAGTACCATGCAGAGGAAAAGCGCCATATCTGTCATCCGTCATGGTCCCAGAATAGGAAGTGTCCGGTCTGAACAACTACAGACCTGATGTGGTACTCACAGCAGTTATTGTGTAATTGTTTGAGCACCTAGTCCTGCACAGATTTCCCCTTATACTGACCCCAGTTTGCCAACAGTTCTGTGGAAGATGCAATCGACATACAGCAGGCCTACACTACACTCTCCAGCGCCTCAAAAACTATACAAAGGATACCGTTAGTGGACTTTAATTAAGGATGCAACATACTACAACACAAATTCTCCAAACGTAAAGAAGCCAAATCCATCTTTGACCAGTTCCAGCTATCACCATAGAGAACATGCGCATTCTTCCTCAGCCTGGGTCCGCGTTGGCCCGTTGTAAAGGGTGAACTGCAAAACACTGTATAATCTGCAGGAAGGGCAGTAGACTGCCACCGGCTCTTCATCAACACTTGCCATAATTCTAGGGCTAGAAAGCATGCAGCGAAGTCCAAGCCTCTGCCCCATTTCACTTCCTGGGATTTTCTAGATTTTAGGTTTCTAGGTTTTTGGATTCTAGGTTTTGCTCACCAATTACAATATGTTTCTCTTTGAATACTTCTTTCAATGCATCACGCTGCAAATCCATCAAAGTGTTGTGCATATTGTAGCGGGGCAAAGCAAGGACACCAGACGGGATGCCAGTAACAAGGCCTGAGAGTGTTTTATTTCAACAAACCAAGGTACTAATGAAGAAAAGAACGAGAGCTCAGGAACACTTTCAACAATAAGCTAGTTTGTGCTGTATCACTGATGCGGGTTTGTCTGTGATCTTCAGTCACAGTCTGAAAAACATGTACATGAACACACAAGTCAATAGAGTAGTCATCTTTATCTCTCTCCCCCTACCAACTTTTCATCCAGCTCACAAAGCTGTACTTCCGAAATTACTTGTAATTAGAGGCAGGTGCAAACAGTGCCATCTCTAGTCTTTTGAGGGCCCTAAGCAGAATTTCATTTGGCTCCCCCTCTCTCGTAGCGGTTTGGGGCCCGAAGCGACTGCTTATGTTGTTTATGCCTAGAGCTGGCCCTGGGTGCAAACAAGTGTGGCTATCCATACCAGCCACCTCTTGAATGTTCCAGCAGTCTGCCGTGCTCTCCCAGAGCGCAGGGCACTCTCCAGTGTTGTGAAACTCCATAGTCAATGCAGTCTTGCTTGACGGGAGCGAGACACTAGCCGGAACAACATTCGCTGAGCTGTCTGAAGAGGCAATAAAGCTATAAAATAGTCTGTATTTTCCTATAGTCATTGGCCGCTACTGGGGTTCATATGCTGGTGGGTCATTAACATGATACTTGACTAACGTGAACATTTTTGAGATTTGCATTGATTTGGCTAGCGCTCTAAGTCAAGCCCACTGATCAACACAAAAAAGTCCATAATGTCAAAGTAAAAATTAAAATCTACAAATAATTTGAATTTAATTACAAATACAAAAAAGAAAATAATTGACTGAATAATCCCCTTTGATAGATGCACGTTTGGCATCAATTACAGTCAGTCTTTAGATAAGTCTCTGCCAGCTTTGCACATCTGTACACAGTAACATTTGCCCATCCTTCTTTGCAAAATCGTTCAAGCTCTGTCTTTTTCGTTGGTGACCTTTGGAGAACAGTAATTTGAAACTCTTTACACATATTCCCAAGTGGATTGAGGTTTCTTTTTGCCATTCTACCATGAAGGCCACTTTTGTGAAACACCTGGGCTCCACCGTGGAAGACTATATCAATAAGACTTCCCATGGGCCTCTTGGTGTCCTCCCTGAGTAGTGCCCTCCTCGTCCCGATACTCCGTTTTTGAGGACGCCCTGTGGTAGACAGATTCACAGTTCCGTCATATTCTCTCTATTTCTTAATAATGGCCTCTACTGTGTTACAACAGATATTCAGTGTCTTGGAAAAGTTATATTATCACACTCCTGATTGGGGTAGAAAGTAATTTCTTGACATCCAATCTATATTTAAGACAACTCAAATCGGTCTGTGTCCTCCGATGCACATCTCTCTCGCAAGTGTCTTATCAAACGGCGCACTCAACCAGTTATCCACTGGGACATACTGTACACGTTGCAAAGAGAGTGCTTTCTCTGGCCAACAACCACAATACAGGCCTGTAGACACCCAACCTACCACAATGGTTGCAAGAGCACAAGACAATCCTGTCTGCCATCCCACCACGGCTGTGCTGAGACAATGTGCACCATCCTCTGTGTGACCACTGAGCATTGTCGGTGTTAGGCAAAACTGCTCTTTCTTTGAATTCTCTTCTTCTTTCTTGCCTTTATCCGGGACTAGGTTGGGTCGGCTGGGTATTTCAATGATTTTCTCAGGCTCCATTACCCCTCTAAGTACCTCTCTACCCCTCAGGCTTATTTGGGAATTGAACATTTGGCAAACATTTTAATTCTACATATTTGACTTCACATATCAACATATCTTCACAGCTGACCTATAAAATAGATTTGAGAGCCTCGGGCCCAGCATTTACAAAATAACCTTTTAATTTAATGATCTATTCAGCTCTGCACACTTAAATAAAGATATGCAAATTAATGCTTTGCTTCAGGCCGTGTGTGTGTGTGTGATCCAAGGTTTTACTATACATGTGGGGACCAGAAGTCCCCACAGTATATGTTTCTGTGCTATGTCCATGCAAGAGTGTATGGCTGTATATGATACATTAGCCATTAACTGCCTTCATAAAATTTTAACTTATCTTTAGTTATTGGTTGCAAATCTTAGTGCAGGATCCTAAGGCAATGTGTTTGGTTATGAAAAAAAGTCTGTTAACAAGTAAGTGAACCATACAATAACACACAACCATACTGACACAGATAAAAGGAAAAACAGACAAAAAACTCTTCGTTTAAAAAATAACCCCCAAACAGTGAAAAAGGGCAATTCTCCAATTAAAAGACGAAAATGTAGGCTATATTTAAATTAGAGCGTGAAATGCACGTTCAATTAGGTTACTTTCCTGTCCTATTACTTGATCGCTGTAGTTTTTTTTGTTGAACTAACCCTACAGGAAAAATGCACGTGAAACAAAGCCGCGCTCTGCCTACTTATTGCTTCTGTGGTGAGGCTATCGTCTTTAGTGAATACGTTTTCATTTTATCTGCAAATAATCGCTGTTTGAGTAAAAAAAAAATTATATGAAATTAGGGAGGCAAATTACTAACGTTTCCTTTCACCAATGCGATTTGGCACCGTTTCCATAATGAGCTATTTCGTTTATTTATTTGAAGAACATGGAATTGGCAATTTCATACGCGAAAGATTGACCTCGGACGCTTATTTCGATTGCAGATGCCCTAGTCCTTTCTGTTTTATCCTTCAAAAACTAACGTGTTTCTGGATATAGGCTACCCCAACCCTATACTGTCGACACACATGTGCAAAGAGTCGTAGCACAGCAGATAAAGATTGCCATCTACTGGTTCCTTTTAAAAGTAATACGTGTGTAATGGACCATGAATGGCATATAAACAAGAGAGAATCAATCATATCCATTGTCGATCGTGTTCTGAGCATTACGAATGTGTAAATTAACATACAAAAATATATGTAATGCATTTGTATTAGGTTAAGGTGTGATCATCGTTGACTGATTTGGAATTGCATTGCAACAAGTTTGCATATTACTCTAAATCCAAGCGGAAGGATTTGGGTCTAGTAAAACAAATGTTCTTATCTGATCCACGTTAGGTTTATCGGTGTCATGACATAAAGACATGCTAGCCACTAGATATAAGGTTTTCTGTTAGCCTACCTGACAGCTATCCAGCAAAGTTTGATCACAAGATATGCATACTAGCTCGCCAAACAATTCTTAAAGTAGCTAAACCATCAAAAGCCAAACCCAACCGAATTGTTTATTAGTTCCATAACAGCAATTGCCTTTGTCTGTGGTGCTTTATTAGGTAGCTTGACGAATACTCCGTCCCATCCCACAAACATAGAAAAGTTGGAAGGCTTACCTGTGAGATGTATATCATATGTAATTGTTATCCACTATTTGTTGTTATTGTAAACATTGAAATGAAATTAACACCATCAGTACCGAACCATCACCTAACGTGCGCAATTAAAGAGGTTTTACAACTCTAATACGGTCTTCTAAAGTAATTCCAAAACTCAACACTCCAAAGTCATGTAATTTTTTTAATCTTCACTAGTTATAATAACATGAATCAGTTCTCGTAAAGGATCCTGCATGAAAGTTGCAGGGAAGAGAAGATTATGCCAATTGTAAGCTAGAAAAAATACCAACTCAAAGGAAGTCATTCTTTAATGAGATAGACTAAACTAAAAAACCTTGCGCTATGAGAGATTTCCAAGTTGACGAGTAAGACGATTCTGGAGCAGTAAGTTAATAATTTAATGGCTTAAACTTTACATTTTGTCACATCTGAGGATTTCTTTATATCACGAAATATGATATCTAAACACACTTGAGTATGTTACAATGTATGACACCTAATTCAGTTTTATGAGAGGAGCTGAAAAGTTGCAGGGAAATAGGGAGGAAATACGTCATGAGTTGGCTTCAAGTATAACCAGCCTGAGAACATAAGATTATTCACTACCAATTCGACTCATTATATGTCACACTACCAATTAGACTCATTCACATTTGGCTAGATATAGGTTTTAGGTAAACAGTTCACATGCATGTGCTTTGCAAAACAGCTGCAATATATTTGATATGAGTATTTTAGATATGATGGATTCGGATTTGACTTCCCATTTTATTAATGGAAAAACAAATTATAATATTGAACACAATTTTTACATTTGTTTTTAGCTGTTTATTTGTATAGTTAACTAACATGACACAAGGTTAATTTAATTTCCCATTCAAGGATTTTGAAAGTCAGTACAAGGCCTTGGAGATGGTAAATCAGGTGTGAGTACAAAACAAACCATGAGGTCAGTGAAATTAAAGTGTGAGAAGGAGCACTTGTTGCCATGATTTCCTCTGGTGGGGTGGGGTGGAGTCGATAGGTGGAGTTGAAATACAAGGAGACCTTCAGGTAGCTAAGAAGTCATTGAAGTTGTTTTCTTTCTTCCCTCTCCTTTTGTTTTCACAAACTGCCCTAAATATTATTGTGCCAAAGTTCAATGCGCATATGCAAGGACAATGGAGGTGTGGACTTTGTGAAACTCCCCAGAAGGGACATCAGGGTTCATATTACAGAATACATCTACTGAGAAAAAGTTTATCCACACACCTGAGGAAGCAACAAATGTAAGTATTTATCTCCTACTGTGCATTTTTACGTTATAGAACTGTAAACATAATAGAGAAGTCAGAACTTTGACAAACTTAAATGACCTTAGACGTTCTTCAAAATGTGTTGCTGCCTTCTGCTGAGTTAATTTACAACTTCACATAATTGTTTATTAACTTCAGACATCAATGAGTAAAATTCGCTTCATTTTTGTCTTTGCCGTGTCTTTGGGAACACCATTAACACAATATATTTGATAAATAAGGGAATGTTTTTGGTTCACTGGTGAGATTTCTGTCGACATCATGAAGGGCATATCAAACAAATTACTATCTGTATTGTGATGGTCCAGATATTTCACTCTGTTACCATCTGACAGTAGTATCAGGTCTATTACCATCAGACTCTGATGCAGCTTTTACCACAAGGCTGTTAGGACTGTTGAACAGCCATCAACCAGTCACATACATTTCATAAAGCCCTTTTTACATCTGCCGATGTCACACCATGCTTACGCAGATATATAGCATAAACCCCTATAGAGCAAGCAGAACAGTTGTTGAAGCACAGTTGCTAGGAGAAATTCCATAGAAAAGAACCTAGGAAGAGGAGCCAGACACTCAGGAGCCAATCAGGGTAACCAGTCCCCAGTACCAGGCTATCATACACCAACCTGCAGCTTTGGTACTGTACCCTTCTGTAAACATACAGCCTCATACACATTCACATACAGTAATCAAATACACGCTCACTCATTGGTACAGTACACACTCACTCACTGAATTACTCACACACGCTCAGTCTACACTGCTGTCCCATATATAAATAGATATAGAACATGTCATACTTAATGGCTCTACATAGCTCAAATTAATATTCAAATCTATTTGTGGGGATTATAATAGTACATTTATCTCATGCACATACTAACATACATTCTTGAAATTTGAAATATTGTTTTAGATTTGTCAATTCAGGCATTTTTCTGCATTCACTATAACATCGACTTAAATGTGTATCAGACCAATAAACTTGAAATACATTTTGATTTGAACCTGGTTTTCAGATGACCTAATTTCAGTTTGATACCAACCGATTATAAAATAATGTGTAAAATGTCCCTTATTGTGTCCTAACTGGTTTCCATTAACACTGATTCTTCTTCATTTTCAGTCCCACTGCTTGAGATAAAAAAGGGTGACGTCAAAGTGCCATCCAAAGAGAGAACCCTTTGGACCACAATGATCACCACGAAGGCAGATTTCCAGCGGAGGATTGTCTCCAAGGATGGACACAACCAAGTGCGTATCGATAACGTGGAGGGTATGGTAAAGCTTTACCTCCACGACATCTGGACCACAGTGGTGGACATGAAATGGCGCTACAAACTCACCCTTTTCTCCTCGACCTTCATCGTAACCTGGTTTCTCTTTGGCGTCATCTTCTACTTAATCGGCATGGGCAACAGTGACTTTGAGGGTGAGCTACTGTCCAACCACACGCCCTGCATCATGAATGTCAAAACCCTGACCGGCGCCTTCCTTTTCTCTCTGGAGTCTCAGACCACCATTGGCTATGGCTTCCGCTACATCACTAGTGAGTGTCCGTTGGCCATTTTCGTCCTAGTGGTCCAGCTAGTCACCACAGGCCTGGCTGAGATCTTTGTGACCGGGGCCTTCCTGGCCAAACTGGCAAGACCCAAAAAGCGGGCCGAGACCATCAAGTTCAGCCAGTCGGCGGTGATCTGCTGGCACAATGGCAAGCGATGTCTGATGATACGCGTGGCCAACATGAGGAAGAGCCTGCTGATTCAGTGCCAGCTGAGTGGCAAGCTGCTCTCGCCCAACGTAACTGAGGAGGGCGAGAAGACTCTGATACACCAGAGGGCTGTGGACTTCTGCATGGATTCGTGTGGGGAATGCCCATTTCTAATTCTTCCCCTCACATTCTACCACGTGCTTGATGAGAGCAGCCCGCTGGCAGGACTGACCGCCGAGAGGTTGCAGACACGTGACTTTGAGCTGGTCGTCACCCTGAATGCCACCATGGAGTCCACGGCAGCCACCTGCCAGAGTCGGACCTCTTACATTCCCCAGGAGATCCTGTGGGGCTACGAGTTTAAACCTGTGCTCTTCAGCACCGACAGTGGCCGATACATAGCGGACTTCAACTTCTTTGATAAGGTGCAGATGAGCAGTGATCGCACGTCACTCAGCGACAACAAAGAAAAGCTGAAACTAGAGGAGGAGTACAATAATGAATAAGGGCTGTTTATAGGTGCGTACCCTGAGTAGAATCACTGTCATTCCATAGTTGTAATGACATGGGCCAAACATTGGCACATAGATGTCTCCATAGCACACAATATTTGGGGTCCTCTTTTGGCTCGACACTTTTACAACCAGTGGCTAATAATCACTGAAGGCATCTTTATGATCTGTCCTGCTACTAATAACTGTTTTGAAACCCTTTCTACATTTACTGAATGGAAATATGTCTGTATTTTGAATAACTCCTAAACCCAATACATTTGAGTGAATGTTGACACATTGGCATGTTCCTAATCAGTATGTATCTGGTCAAGGTACATTCAGGTGCAGATTTGGCACAATGTTTGGATCTATATGACACAAATAGGAGAATATACAAGCAGAACAGTAGTTGGGTCTCAGGGTCTGGTGTTGGAGTTTAATAAAATGTTTGTGGCAATTAAAAAATCGATAAAGAAAACAGATGAAGATATTCAATATATTATTGCTGTGTATCACCAAATTTCCTATTTTAATGTATTAAACATAGTTGATTAGGTAGATTCCAGGGCAAAAAAAAAAATCTGATAAGCGATGTGTCATGATTAAGAGCTGTTTTGTTCATCTATGAATAAACTATTGACTTTCGAAAGAGGTGTTCTGTATTGTTCCATTGTGAGAGGATGCTTTTATCTATAGAGAAGTACCTCTATAAAACTCAGCCGGCCTCCTTACATTACCCTCATCCCACACTCTTCTAGTCCTCATCCTCGTTGTTGTGGCAACACTCAGAGAACAGCCATTGAGGTCTGTCGTTTGGGTCATGGCACACTGACTATTTTGGGTCAAAACAATAGGACGTGGAAACTTCTTTTTATACTGTATGCAGAGGAAGCACAAAAACATAATTGTTGACCTTCCAAGACAAGTGGACAGCAAATTGGTGGAAAATACTTTATTAGAAAGGACACAGTAGAAAATCTATCCAAGTAAGCATATCATTTTAATCGTCCCTTTAAGTCAAAAATCTCAGTATCTCAGTCCTGTTTCCCAGCTGATAAGGCTGGCATAGGTGTTTTACCCAAGCCTGCATCCCATAAAATAATACTGAACAGGTCTGAAATGGCACGCCTGGTCTGAAATGGCATGTCTGGCCAACACAAAATCAGTTTTATATTAGTATATATAGTTTATGTTGTAAACATATACAGAGCTTAATGTTCAGGCCACAATTGTTTTTTAATTGTTCACTGCCTGATTTGGTCCATTTCAAAGACTTCTGTTTTGTCACTATCTCTATAATAAAACATTGTGTCTTTGGCTGGCTGAGATCAACTCGTAGTGTATGAATGTATTAGTTATACATTTATCATATAAAAACAAATATAACACTGACTTGTATACTTCAATCTAACAAACGCACAGCGTTCGCGACTCAGAAAAACAATAACACAAAATTGGCATTTTGTAAAGTCTCTTCAACTAAACTGTGAGTTTCTGTGGTAAGGCACTGGTCAAGAAAACTCCTTCCATCCAAAAAGATTTGAGGTCACACACAATATTTTACGAATGTTGCTTAATTCCAGTTTTTCAAAAAAAATCCAAAACACAGATTAATTGTTTTCAAGGCACTCTCTTTAAGAATAACAGTCAAGTAACAAAAAGCTCCCCTTTAAGTTTAATTATGCCATATGCACTAGTATGTACTATAATGATACTGATTAGGCATAAGGCAGTTTATATCCAAGGAATAATACTTTTCACATATTTCAGTGTCTTATGATCTGCGGTCCTCTCTGATGTGGCCCCACCCTTGGTCAGAAACAGTCCGTGAGCCCGTCCATGAACACGCGAGGTGATCATCTAGCACACGTCTACCCAAGGTGTTTCCTGCTGGTGCCTGTTTCACAGTTTACTACAGCCAAGTTCAGGTGCCCTCTCTTCCTCTGTGTACTCTGAAGGGAGTCCTCATCTGTCACACCACAACCCTCTCCTTACCCAAATTCCCCTTATCCCGCCCCTTCTTTACAGTCTTTGATATGTTTGCTTCATTAAATAAGGTATTCAAAACATATATAATAAGAGCTGGATTCAATATGTAGCGCTGAATTTCATCAGCTGAGAATGCATTCTGGGTAAACATAAATTTCCTTTTTCATTTTGATCATTACATTTGTAATGATTCTGCGATACAAACTGAATCCTGCCCTAAGAAACTGTTCATGCAGCTATTGTATTTTTTGGTATACTTATCGCCCCTTACAAGGAGTATCATGTAATATAATCCACTGCTTATTCCCTTTTATGTCAACACCACAAGTGTGAGACCGATTCCACGGACGGACTGGTGACCAAGACAAACAGTTGAGGAGAGATCCTTTACTGATTATTGACCTAATTAATCAATCAAGCACAGCAACAAAACCTGCAGATACCTGGCCCTCCGTGGAACCCATTTGCCACCTGTGATCTACACTAAGATTTTCTTTCACTGTTTTTAGAAACGACATATCGCACAATGCCCTTGGTTACAATAACGTCTTCTGTGACCTTTTTTTACAACATCCTCTGTGACCTTTTTTTACATTTACAGTTTTCCCTCCCATGTTGTCGCATAGCAACACGTCCGTAGCCCTCCTCTCAATCCTTCAAACCTTGAGTTCCTCACCTGCTAATGCCCTTGACTTAGGGTGGAAATACATTGGCGTATCAAATGTCCAGCGTTGCGTGGGGAAAAGAATAGTGGGAGAATAGGTCCTGTTGTAGCCAACCAAAGCAGCTATGTTCCCTGTTCTGTGTTGGTTCTTCGTGCATTTTGGCTGGGTTGGTAGGGTTCTATGTTTTGCAGCAGACTCTCGGCTCAGAGCCTTAGAAACCATTCCAACATTATCATTGGTGGAAACATGAAATTAGCTGATATAATGGGACAATATGGATTTCTTTAGGCCATTGTTATACCCTTTTCAGTTGTTGTTGATTCAAATTACCAGGCTACAAAAGAATATATACATTAAGTGAGAAGTTGTCTTGTATCTTCATCCATTTACCTGTGACATGGGGGTGTGTATGGGCAGTGAGTTGATGGGAAGAAAATACATATTTTAAAGATATTTTAATAGGCTATATATATCAATATATATAGTTACCATTTGTATTTAGCATTCATATATTTTCCTATTTGATCAGGTTACTAACATAGGCCTCTGGTACTGAAAATTGTGAGACGTATCCAGATTACTGACCAGAAAGCGCTTGTTTAAATTCTCAAGTTTAGTAGGACTCATTATTGTGACTATCATCTAAGCGCAGTTTAAATGCAGTTTCATTCCGGATCTAATCATCTTTTGTTGTTTGGATTTATTGTTATATTTGTCATGACTAGGTGCTAGTATTTACACATACTAAATGAGTCCTTTTAAATCTTTTTGCAGAAGAGCTGTGGATAGGTTTAGCTTTCAAATGAGTCGACTTTGACCGACGGGTTTGCGCTCTGCTTACAGCGTGTTTATAGCAACCTAAATACTTAAGCCGACACCACGCTGTGGCGATGCACCAATGTACCCCAAGTCTCATTCCTGATTCCCTACCTCAACATTAGTCCTTTATCATTGATCCTGACCCATTTTTCTTTTGATTCCGACACTTCTCAAACGGAAGCACGTTTTGTTTGCCCCTTATTCCTGTTTTGTCCTGCGGTAGCAAGACGCCCTCCCCCAGGCAGATCTAATAGTAGGTGCCCAGGTGGGAGGGCATGTGGGCGGCTGGGTGCCGGGTGTTGGGGTAGAGGCCCCCGGTGGGAGAGTTCCAGTAGGGATTGGGAGCAGCAAAGAAGCTGGAGGAGGTGACAGGCAGCGCTGGGGGATGAGGAGTGACAAAGTTGACCTTCTGTTGGTGTGCATGGTAGGTGCTCATATAGGACAGGTCGGAGGGGTACTTGTACATGGAGGACTCTGGCGGGTGGGGTTGCAGGGCCTGGGCGATGCCGTGGAAGTCAAACTTGTAGGCGTAGCGCTTGCCGTGCACCTTGGTCATGATGTTCTTGTCGTAGTAGTAGCGCAGGGCGCGGCTCAGCTTGTCGTAGTTCATGTTAGGCTTGCTCTTCCTCTCGCCCCAGCGCCTCGCCACCTCGTCGGGGTCGGTCATCTTGAACTCACCGTTGGTGCCCTCCCAGGTGATGCAGCCGGAGTTGGCGCTGTCTGACAGGAGCTCCAGGAGGAACTGCCACAGCTGGATCTGTCCTGAGCCTGCAGGCACACCGGGAGTCAAGACAGTTACTAATAAAGGCCGGGATTCAAAGTGCCCTACGCCGACGTCGCACCGCACTTCAGTTTCAAAGGCGATTTCCTTGACCTTCGCGATCGCATTCAGGGTAAGCGCCGCGGATGTCAGCTCAAGCGTAAATTACCTTTGAAGCTCAAGAGTAGTGCGATGTCGGCAGACTGCGGTTTGTTTGAGTCCCGGCCACAGCCTGGACAGAGATGGGAAGTCAAAACCGTAACAATGTACAACACAGTCTGGTGAGAGACCTTACGCCACAACAACCACTCATAGCAACAGTCACTACCATGAAAACTATTTATGCGAATGGTGCCATTGTTGTAGCATTAAAAGAAAAAATAACGTAATCTGGTCTGAGGTGACAATCACTTCCACCTTCCCTTAAACCTACCAGGGTTTGCCAGCCTGCTGCTTGTGGGACCCAGGATCTGGTAAGGATCTAAGAAGGAAACATTTACATTAGTCTGAGACAAGCTTTCATTGGGCTCAGTTAGAGTACTGTTCAACGCTAGTGTCTTACCGAGCTGAGGTCTCTGCTCCTCTGTTTTGGTGACAATGGCTGGCGAGGTCTGGGAACCTTGAGGAATAAAGTTCCCAAAATATTAACAGGGTTTTCCTTGAGGGCAACGTTCCAAGTGTATACAGTGTAGAAATACCTTCTTATCTTGAGGTATACAATTTCCTGTTATGTGATTCTGCCAGGCCTGTTTTGTTCATGTCTAGTCCAGAGGCTTGTGATGTTGTCACCTCTCAAATGAATTGGGATTCATGTTGACTCCTTACCTTTGGTGGAAGACACAGCTTGTGGAGCCCATCCAGATCGTCTTGCAGCTTCATATGCCAGGTCTGTAAAATGTAATAAATGACATCAGGTCACCTTGCTGTCTGTAGTTATGGAAATTACCCCTAGAGGGCGCTATAATAAAAACACAAGAACATGCTGATGGGAAAGTGCATTTCTGTGGTTTACCTCATCGGTTTGAGGCAAGAGTGGTGGATTGCCAGAGACTTCCCATAATATAAAGGGCGCAAACACAGAGGCACAACCTCTGCAGTCCGAAATATTATTTTAAGGGCAGGGGATGCTTGAGTTGAGATATAAACATATTAAATCACCACTGAAATATTATTTTGGCATACTTCTAAATATACCTTTAGATTTATTTCTAAACGGACAAAGGGCAAAGTGTAGTACTTTGTTTGCCCTGGGTTTTGTTCCCTTTTTCTGTTTGACCCTGTACCTTGCTGTCTCATTGGATGTGCTTACAGAACGATCTTACGTTTATCAAAATAAACCTTCAGGCGTAATGATTCACCCACCTGGACGATGGGAAACTCTGGGGGAGGTATCTGTGGGATAGACAGGAGTGTTGGGGAAAATAAAACTTGCACCCCCTGCAGAGAGTGAAAGAGTGGATCATTAATATGTCATTTTAATGATGATGTACCCGCAATGACACATTCTCATAATACATTCCAGCTTATTGCTTTGACGAATATCCACATGAGGAGGGACTTCGCGCAGCACACGGGCAATTACAGCATGACGCACCCACGTTTTACTGGAGCGCATGCTTTCGTCTACGCGTTAAAGCCACATTGAATAACTGTAATGTCGTACAGCAACCTTCGGGGGCGCCGCACAGAAACACACATTAGGAGTGATAACAAAACGATCAGATTAGGTTACTAAATAATCTGATAACTGTAAGAATAACCAAAACGAGCAGTGTGCATGTATATAAAGAATACACTGTACATACATAGGTGAGAGCTGTGTGCGTGTGAGGGTACTGTAGTGGCGGGAGCAAAGCCAGGGAAGGGGGGGGGGGGGGCAGGGGTCTCCTTACCTGTGTTGCGAGCATGCATTAACCGCGGGGAGTTTTGTAAGGCTTTGTCAACATCATCGGAAGTCAAGTGAGGAAGTGGAGCTGAGAAATAAAACATTCTTTTGAAAAACCAAAAAAAAATAAAAGAAAACAGCTCAAAACAACCTATGATGTGCAAGGACTGATGCGTTGGGGGGGAGGGGGAGTGGGGTGGGGGGTGGGGTGGGGGGGAGGTTGGGGGGGGGGGGGAGCAGCCATGACAAACACAGAGATGCACCAGGGTTATGAGCTGCTCACGGAGCTGCAGGCAAGGCGCGGCGGAGGGAAGGAGAGGTTGGGGGGAGAGGGGACGTGGACTGGGTGAAAGGGGGAGAGACGAGGAGAGAGGGAGCTCGTAAGTGTGGCACACATCGCCAAAGCATCGGCGGGAGACGATGGTAGAGGGGGCCCAACCCAAATAAACAGTTAATCGCCCGTGCCCACAGATGTCCGTGAGAATCCATCGCGGTCCCCAATTTTCCCTCCTCCAGAGTCAATTTGGCGAGCGTGTGTACACATAGGAGGGAAAGAAGAGCAGCAGTCTTTGCCAATAACAGAAAGAGGGTGGATAGCGGCATGAAAGGAAAGCTTGTAAGGGCATTCTTCCTTTTCACCCCATCACTAGTGGCTTTTCCAGGCAAGCAGACCTGAAAGTCAAAGGCAGCCACCATCAGTGGCATGAATAGTGAAGGTGTACCTACCCATTCCCTCATACCATTTCTAATCTAGGGCAGGGAAGAAGACTTCTCTGGAGACAGCCAGGAGGACCAAAATGTATTATTTATTATTTTCAAACTGTCCACAAGATAGAAATGAGGGTGTGGGGAAGAGGTGATGACATTAAAAGAATGTATGGGTAAAGGCCATTCAAAGGATGTTGTGAGACTCATGCATATCAAGAGAGCTTCACGCACAAGGTTATGGAATAATGCAGTGTTACACAGCACCTACATTCAGTCTGAATGGTGACAGTTGTTTGGATGTGATCACACACGAAAATGAACAACAGCCCAGGTCAGCCCGGTGGTTCCAGCTGTGTCTGGCTTTCTCATTTCTGTGTGCATCTGCGTGCCTTAGTGGCTAGCGTGATGGCAGGCTCTATCGCACCGCTTCGTTTGAAACTTTCTCCTATCACTCACCTTCCCTGTACATCTGCAAATCAGTAAATCCTACCAAAACTGACACTAATATAAAACCAAAAAAGAAAAACGTTCTGAGAAATATAACGGATCATTGGAAAGTTCTCTGCGTGACCAAATGGAACGTGAAGTCCCTTATTACTGCCATGAGATGATGAATTTATCAAATTATTATAACTAGAATAGGCTTTTAAGACAATTATTCCTTTATTGATGCAGGATATATTCCTACTCAAAATCAACTACTGTTAACGGTGCTGTTATGGTTACACTACCACAGTTACTACACAGTTACTACACAGTTACTACACAGTTATCGCTGTCAAACAGCTAACATCATTAAAGCGCGGTGCTTGTCTGTGTACGCTCGTGCGGTGGGTGTGTGCACTTGTACATGAGCACTTGAACAAGCATGTGGGTGACATACACAAAGACAGCAGAGAGGGGGTGAGGTGGACAGGAAAGCAGGCCTTGGAGCAGTGAGTCATTCAGCCCAAACAGCAGAAGCAGTTACAATCCCCAGTCAAGTGGCTGGGGCCCTCCGGTGTTTGTTAATGACAACTCAGCCTTAATGGACAAAACATAAAAAGGACCAGTGTGGCTCGCTGCTGGAAGACCACAGCAGCCCTTCAGCGGTAGCCGTTAGCAGCCCGTTTCTTTAACTGCCTGCTATTGCCTCGTGTCGGCCGGCTGGGGAAGAGGGGGCAGGGGGCGGCAGCGCGGATGGGTGGAGAGAAGAGAGGGACGAGGAGGGGGGAAAGAGAAAGGCACGACACTCACTCTCTCTGAGGTAGTGCAGGTGGGAGAGCAGGATGTCTGCGTTGTAGCTGAGCGTGAGCCTCTGGAAGTCCTCCTTGCTCATCTTACACAGGTCCTTGCCGTCCACGTTGTGGAAGAGAGCCACGTCAACCTCCAGCAGGCCGTACTCCTTCACTGCCCACTCCAGCCACTGGCGCACGTGCTCCGTCGACCAGAGGGTGGGGTCTGCCAGAATGTAGTAAGGGGCAGATTGTGTGTTAACGCCACAGAAGAGTGGGTAGAAACAAGGATCTGAAGCAAAGGACAGTAGTAAACTCTCACCTCCAAACGTATTTAGTTTATTACAGTTGATACTTGCCCTTTTTTTATTTGATAATAAAAAAAATATGTACAGTTATAGACCACCTACATTACTTTGATCAGTACTGTGTTTGGTACTGTGTTTTAGTACTGTGTTTTAGTACTGTGTTTTAGTACTGTGGGTATCTGTTCCAGACAGAACTTTATTCCTTACTTTGTGCCCTAACTACACCCTAACAGGCCCTACGACCAGAGCCCTAACAGGCCCTACGACCAGAGCCCTAACAGGCCCTACGACCAGAGCCCTAACAGGCCCTACGACCAGAGCCCTAACAGGCCCTACGACCAGAGCCCTAACAGGCCCTACAACCAGAGCCCTAACAGGCCCTACGACCAGAGCCCTAACAGGCCCGACAACCAGAGCCCTAACAGGCCCTATGACCAGAGCCCTAACAGGCCCTATGACCAGAGCCCTAACAGGCCCTATGAAGAGAGCCCTAACAGGCCCTATGACCAGAGCCCTAACAGGCCCTATGACCAGAGCCCTAACAGGCCCGATGACCAGAGCCCTAACAGGCCCTATGACCAGAGCCCCAATAGCCTAAGTGAGGCCTGGCAAAATGAAGTTGAAAAACTTGGATTAAAGATGTAGAACCTGGTTTAAATTAGTAATGCCTCACAACACATGAAACCCAATGAAATGCTTTACTTGGGTGGAGCTCCAAAAGGTGCTCACTAAATATGGTCATGGCTCCAAGGGATGTAGCTCAGGTCAATTTGATGTCAAACTCAGGACTCAGACTTTCCATCAGATAGTTATAGCTGCTATAGCTGACTGCTATAGCTGACACCACCAATTGTTATAGTATACAGTATATCACTTACTCGTTTAAATTCACATAACTTTTCTATGACAGTGTCATGCCCATTATCAAACATTAGTCCCTTAAAACATAACATCATGCTTTCCAATAATGAATAGCTTCCCCCAAAAAATAACTCTCCAGCAATTATTTTGTCTACCGCCATTTGAACTGTAAGCAGCAGAGTTTCCTTAGAACCTGATCCTCAAAAGAAATAACTTTTCATTGATTTCACTTAATTTTAATACACCAAAGAGTATAGGTGGTGTTAAATGGCCACACAGTTGGCTAGGCAGCCAGTGGGCCAGGGAACAAGCTTCATGGGTCAGGGTTTTGGAGGAGCGTGGTTTACTGGGCAGATAGTGTGGAGACGGGCCAAAATGTATTTTTTCTGCAGTACAGTGTTTAAGCTGAGGAGTTGTAATGGCTTCATTGACTCCATTTTGTAAGTACTGCGCAATATGCCCAAAACAGAAATAAACTTAAATTTTCTTCCAATTTCTGCAATTTTGCAAACTAGAATATAAAAATAACAACTCTCTGGAATATATTTATTTTCATACTGTATAACAGAAAGGAAAACTGTTGAACCACACCTTCACGAGCATCTGTGTAGAAGTTACTTAACATCCAATTGAAATCTTACCACTAGGAGCCTACAAATTCAAACCTTTTTTGAAATATAATAGTTTCCAGACCTCCAAGGAGCGAGATTTGGAGGGTATAGCTTCTATACTGGGCCTTATGACCAGAGCCCTAATGGACTTTTGTCAAAAGTAGTGCATTGTAAAGGTGTTTTCTAGAATCTAAGAGTGTAGGGAAAAGGGTTCTGTTCAGGGCACAGCCAGTATCTCATCTCTTTGTACAGGGGTTAGAGAGGGACAAATAGTAAACAGAGGATCTGGAATAAACAAGTACTTCCACAAGCTCAGAGAGCAAGGGGCTACTGTAACTGTGTTAGCATTCCTCACTACAGAGACACGAGGCAAGGATCAGTGGGCTGAAGGGGAGGCTGGCTGGCTCAAGGTCTACTCAGCCCTCAGGTCTGTCTCGGTGCAATTTTGGAGGACTTAACCATCCAAACAATATAGTGGATGTGGCATTTAGCAATGAATCCACCGTAATGCAGATGTGAGGAAACAAATACAATGTACTGGATGAATACCTTTTTCAATACTGCGCTTTTCTGCCACTCCAACAATATATTGTTGTTAAAGACTGTGACATTGGGTGGGGCAGGGGCTTGTTGTATTTGAAGTTTAAATGTCCTTCCCAAGTCCATCTACCAAAATATCAGGAATGCATTTCCTATACGTAGAGCAGAGAAGCCAGAGGCAACCTCCCATTCCATTCCACAGAGAAGTGTGTGCCTATTGTCCTCTGAATGAACAGCAAAAACAGGATGTTCTTAACATGCCGCGTCATTGTCCTTGTCAGCTTCGGTTGAAGAGGAAGTTGCGCTACGCCAGAAAAACTGTGTTGCACCACCCTTAGACAGAGAGTACGATGCTGCATGCAATCATGGACAGGTCTCTCTGTGGGAAAAGTATTTGAAACTAATTATTTGATAAAGGTCTGTGCATCGATTTAAAACATGTTTATGTTGAGATAGATTAAGCAAAAGGAGTGACTAAGTCTGGCTTTACATCTGAGTTAACCTGTTTAGTTACTATTATGTAACTAAATTAAACAAAAAGAAGAATATATTTTTTCTAGTTTTCTAGAATTAGTGGGCTGATTCATTAGAAAACCTTAAAGAGTGTTCTTTGGGAAATCACTGCAACCCTAAACAAAGAGACTCAGTGTTAAAATGTTGATCATATCTGAAACCACAAGCTTTGAATTTGGTACGAACCGTCCCTAGGTTCAGACAGGTGTACAGTGCGTTGTCTACAGAACAAGCCATGGCTACATGAACCTCCCATTTGAAAACAAACAAATACAATAACAACTCTTGACGCAACACTGGCACAAGCATGTTGTTGTGTGTCTTCCCAGGTCAAATGACAATGTATTCTCATTCAACCCTACCAGGTCAAAGAAAGAACATTTTGACTAAAAGGGTTGTCATTAAAAGGGCCAACCTTTCTGGTTGCAAGACTGAATTGAAAGCGACATTTCTGACCTCTGAATTTGTATGAGAGTTCTTAGGCCGGCCCTGTGTTTTAAAGACTGGATTCGTGCTGGGACACATTTTGACTGTGCACTGCTGCAATGAGATCCCTCCATTTTTCAAACTACAAAAACATTCTCTACTCGCTAAATTTGCCTTTCTTGCCATGCTCACTTCACTTGGCACATGCTTGCAGTTCTGGTTTTGAAAGCGGATGTAAGGGTAATGTATTCATCATTTATTTAAGTTATCCATCAATGGTTTTACATTTTGCGAATATTGCAATTCCTCAACAAAATGTAAAAGTTAGCATTCTTAGTGGTATAGTTAAAAGGGAAAAGTGTATATATTTTTAGAACTACTTCAAAAAAGTTGTTCATAACATTTAGTTTTTTGTATATTTTATATATTCTAATTTATTAAATAAGTGGGTCCATTTTAACACACTTAAGTATACTTATTAATGCTTAAAAAGTACTTAAATGCTATGTGGTCAGGGGTTTGAATGCGTTGCAAGGCACTGTATTGTTGTGTTTTTATCGTTATAATCAATGTTATTTTAGCTGGGAGCTCTGTTTAATCACCAGTTAGAGGGTCTGCTTCAGGGTCTGTGATATGTACCCACATGTGTGTTTTTGACAGAAGGTCCGAAGGAAGATGATGTTACAGGTTTCATTTGCCATTAAATTTCACTGGATTTGCTCATGCTTTGTAAAATCTTGTAAAAGGACTCTCCTGTTTCCATTAACTTGCAATGGATTTCCTTCTTCTGCATGTTCAATAGAGACGTGGGTGTGAGAATGTGTGTGTGGATTTCTACAGATAATTACTTTATGTATAACGGTTTAGGCATCTAAAACTAGCTACATGGTTATAAAAAGGTTTCCTGTTTTCTATATGTTTTTTTTCCCGGGATCTGGCTTCAGCTTATTGAGCTTGGGTTGGACCAGCTTGAATTTCCAAGCCTGTTGAGAACTCTAATTTATATCAAAGTAAAAACATTATTTTAGAATTTCCACAAGGTCAGCATTTCATTTCAAAGGTGCTTTATTTTGGCTACTCTACAGCCCCTTTATACTTCCAAAGACACAGCACAGCCTTGTGGGTGTTCTCCAGTCAGGATTTAGTGCTTGTATTCTAGGTGTGTACCTTTGAATGGGGAACTGATAAGAATACATCCGCCCCATTGGTCCTGGACCATAGGATGCCGTCTAGACAAGGAACACTTCGTTACAAAATGCTGGGGCTTCTGTCCTGCAGATCACAGGAAGTCTCTCCTCGTGACAGATGAATGTATGTCAGAAACACAAGGTCCCCTAATCAAAAGCATCGAGTGACCCACAGACTGGACCAAACTGATTGGGATAGGCACGGACAGCAACACCCTGCTTCTCATTCCTAAGAAGGTCCTCCAGAAAGCTGCGTATACCCACTGTAATTGAGTTGATCTAACTAAGGGTTCCGCTGTCTAAAGAATCTGGGGGTTTTCGTGTTCAAACCCCTATGATGTCCGTCGGTGTGATGTGGTGTCCTGTTACCTGCAGGAACGATGACGCGCCGCTCGTTGGTGGTCATGTTGGGGGGAGCGATGTGCTTATCCTCCAGGTAGCTGCTGTAGGTGACAGGGACTGTGCCCTCCACTCCGCTGGGCAGCTTCCCGTTCTTCCCCACACTGCAGTTGTCAGGAGAGTTCCTGTCAGGACAGGACACAGAGGGGTGGAGTCAGTCACAGTGATGAGCGGGGTCATCCACGTGGGTGGCATCAACCCTACAATGATCACCAAGGCGAGATCACCAAGATCTAACTACATTGGGGACATTTGTTGGCCAGCAGTTTGTACTGTAAGCCATTGGCCATTGGTTTGTAAACCATAAGTAAAATGTTCGTTGATGATTATTTAGCCATTGTTCACGTATTTATCACATGCAGTCAGATTGACCCAGAAATCCACAAAGGCTAGAGTCAATTCACAAACAAAGGAAACTGTTTACAATAATTGTGATTTCAATTCTCATCCCACCACAGAATGCAAAACAGTAGTCTCAGATTTTTTTCGTCTCCGGCATTCCAATCCCTCATTCTTTCAAATATCCTAACTTTGCCCCGCAGCTCTCCTGAAGCCACATAAAAAGAGGGATCTCCACTAAAACAGAGTGGGAGTAGTGGGGGGGTGAACCCATATTCCAAATTACTTTTCAGCCATTATCATAGCTGCTGATTCCCCCTGGGCTGTGGCCACCATATGGGCCAGATCAGCCATTGGAATGTCACATAAATTCATATCAACCTGCCATGGCCAAGATACAAACCATTTTGGGACCATTTGTTGGAATCAAAGTCATGTGTCAACCAACTGTTGGCCTCCCCTGACCTGACAAGATGGACGGCCTGTTCTGCCACGGGTACAGGCCCCAGATGCATGTGACTTGGGAATAGCTGTTTCAAAGTTAAAGTAACTGCCCAGGCAAAAGTACCCAAATAATGTCCGGTGTCAAAACGCATTGCGTTAAGTTAAACGATCTGCTTCAGTGCCTGAAATATGAAATACCATAGTATGCTGCCATACTCGAGAGGAGGTTGAGTTGGTCAATCAGCAGTCTAGACCAGTGTTTTTCAACCCTGCTCCTGGGTGCCCCCCTGCCCTGTGTGTTTTTAGATCTCTCCCTGCTCTGTCACACCTGATTCAAATGATCGGCTCATTATCAAGTCCTTGATGAGCTACATCAGATATGTTAGGACAGGGAGAGATCTGCAGGGCAGGGTGTCCAGGAGCAGGGATGAAAAACACTGGTCTAGACAAGGAGCTGGCCAATATTTGCAGCAATATTTTATATGACCGGTAAACTGTATGCCCAGACATTGTCCAAAACAGAAAAAGGGTTTATTATAAATCAGTCGTAGTCTGGTGTTAGAGTTTTTTTTTTAACCAGTCATATATATCCCGTCATATTATTCTATTGCACTTTAATCAACAGATAATTGGTACTATTTATCTGTAATGAAACCACAGTGTGAGTAAGATAATGAGAAGCATTAGTTCCTGTGCACTAAACAAATAGCAAAATCCCAGGTGTTGACACATTTCAGAAACGCAGGGAAGGGAAGTTAGAGCGCATCTTTCTTGTTCAAATCTCCACGCATATGGACCCAACTTAATTGAGCATCTGATCCAATTACATTCAGTTTGAGTTTGACAAGTATATGACACAGGACTAGGCAAAAACCTCTAATATGATTGGAGGGAATTAACATGGTCCAAAGTATTATAAAATGTATCCCAAAAACATATCAAAATCTGTCATTTCTTTTGGATAAAGACAAACCTAAACTCATTCAAGGTACATTTATCTGGAATTTATGTTTTATTGAATGGAAAAAAATGGGAAGGATTGAGAGTTTTCTTTCTGAACGGGCAGTGGGCAGGATCCAGACCCCTGCAGCAGTACACCCTCAATGGGCTGGGACATCCAGGCCACATAAAATTATTATCTGCATTTGGAGACAAATCATACATTTGATGCTTTCCCACAATCTAATGCACAATGCCGATAGTCAAAATGTCGTATGTCATTTTAGATAATGCATAGAGAAAAATACACAAAGATGAAGAGAATTAGCAACAGCATTCAGTTTTGAAAAGAATATACTTTTTTTTCCAGCTGGAGAGGGGGACAACCAGATTGTGTTTCTGTGATCAATTTATGCTTTACAATTTGGGCACAAGATCATACTGCTGCAGCCTTCCAAGATTTAATGGAGAAATAATCTGTTGTTCGTTTGACTGTGGAAAGCTGCCATGTCTGCACATGTTGTTTGAAAAACATCAGAAAACCTGAGGATATTATCTATTATTGTCAAATGGATTGAGGCGTGTGTGCTAAACTTGAGCTAATTATCTAACACAAATGAATGAAATGTTGATGCAATGGGATCAGGGGTGTACTGTATATGGTTCTCCTTGTCTCCATTCAGAGACACAAACTCTGACAGAGTGGCTACACCACACATCTTAAATCCATACCCGCAGTACTGGAAAAACTTGAATTGCAATCAATGTACACACGTTGCAGTAACAGATAGGAGCACCACAAAGACAATTCCTCAGATCCGAGGGCATCAGCTTTCTACCTAGGAGAGGAAAACCGTACCCTGGACATTATGTTAGGGGGTCATCGATCATATCAGTAATTAGAATTAATTTAATGTTCGGTATATTTAGTCTGTCTTAGTTAGTTCAGATTTAAAGCCACTAGTTTCCATTGTTGGTGATAATGTGTATCTGAGGCAACTGAGGGAGGCTTAATACAAAAATGCAGTGATGCAGCTAAGTATGCTTAAGTTCAGCCTTACTGGAGTGTGGGTATCTGTGTGCTTGCGTATGTAGGCTTGCAGAGAGAAGGAAAGAGCGAGAGACAGGTAAAAAGAAAAGAAATGGAGAGATAAGGAGGGTAAGGTAAATTAGACAGAGACAGAAAGAGAGACAGAAACAGAGAAGAACAAACAATCCAAGGAAGCCTAGTGTAGAGGAGGCCTGTAGTCCTGTCTTCAAGCTAACATTGTTCATTGTTCTCCAGGTTCGGGTCGGCTAATTAATCTGCCAACTGCTTTGGCTCCAGGGCCCACTTAAGCTCCCACAAACCCTGCGGCAGATCATGGAGGATACTGGCGTGGGGGGCGTGGGAGGGTTTGTCCGAACACCCCTTAAATCCTGATAATGAGGGTGGCCTCACGACCCCACCGTCAGCGTTCCCTGTAATAATTTCCATGGCTGAAGCTATCCGTCACCCAGGCTATCCCTCATCCAGGCTATCCGTCATCCAGCTTCACGCGAACGCCACCTCCCTTCTGGAAAGCTTCAGCCCATAACTCAGGCTGAAACCCCCCGTTGCTGTGGCATGTAATGCAATCTTTAAGATTATCCACTGTGGAAACTGGACCAACCTCCTGGGACGTCAGAGTGCTGTGGAGCTCTCCGGGTTTCTCTTTGGATCTCAAGGTTCCCACATACTGGGCACATGCATGCACCTCGCCTACACATAGACCTTGAAAACACACACACACAGACACACACACACATACACATAGCTCCCAACATGCTAACACCTGCAGTCTCTCCTTCCACATACGTCTCAGTTTGGCAGGACAGTAGACCTCCCTCTGGCAGCCTGGCGAACAGAGGGGTGGATGCTGGTGTGTGCAGAAGCAGCAGCGCTGTCTGAGGGTCTCAGCTGTAAATCCTCCACTGCTCCCTGACTCATCACTAATTGGAACAATCTTTCCCGTGTCTCAACGGCAGATAAATAAGACCCTCTCCCGAAGTCTGTGGAGAAGCCTGTTCCAAAGATGTGGGGGGGGGGTGGGGGTGGGGGGGGGCTGGAAGGATGGAGCGGGGGATTTAGCGCGTGTGAGACATGATATAAATATTACTGCAAATGCGGGCCTTTTTTTAGGGGTACAGCTGTTTTGAGTTTGGAATTCCAGCAGCAGCAATTCGGTCTTAGATTGGGGCTCAAGCAGATTTGCCTGTTGTTTTTTTCCCTCTGCTCCCTTCTTTCCTCTGAAAAACCCGGTTAAGTTGGTAGTCTGTTTGGCAGGTGGCTTGGCTGTCACTGTGCAGGCCAGGTGAGACCACTTACTATCAATGGCCGGCTTTGGGGTGTGAACCACACACGCCTCTGTAACGGACCAAAAACAACTGCATTGCCTTTTTTGTCGCCGTCATTCCAAAAAAGTTTCAATTTCAGGCCACAGTGACCTGACTGTTTAAAATACATTCATAGAAATGTGGACAATAGACAGGAAAGGAGAGTCACAGGGAGCCCAGGCTGCAGCACAGTGCATGGTGGCCTCAGAGTTTGGCACTGCGACCCAAAGGAAGAGGTGGTTCTATGTCACGCCATAAAGTTGAACTCTCCTGAGCACCAAGGATACTGGCCAGACACATCATATCATGTAGCATAATATCTCACTCCACTGACCAGAAATCCGCACTGTGAATGCAAAGACAGGACCACAGGCAAGCCATCTTTCAAACATAATTATGATCTGCTCCGGAAAGCAGGTTATATGGGTTTACTGAGATTTTATTGAAAGTACACTGAGAAGTGCAAGTGATTTTACCACGATGGAAGTCAACGTGGAGGTTGTGGGGACTGGTGTGTACCTGCTGCCGTTGACGTGTCCACTGTTGCCTTCCATCTTGATGGTGACGCGTGTGGACGTCTGGGACAGCCAGTCCTGCTGGTGCACCCTGGGGCTCATCTTAGCTGCCTGGCTGTACTCGCTGGCTGCTGCCGCCGTCATCTCCGCCTTGGCGTGGTGAGGCGTTCCGTAGGTACACTCAAACAGCGACTGGTCCTCACTCACCACGGACAAAGCTTCCTGTCGTGACAAAATAAAATAATCAAATGAAGATCCTCTTATGTATATATCATTTCTGTTCACTTGGTTTACAATAAACTGGAGCAGATTCATTGAGAACCCTAATTTAGCTAGAACCCTTAATGTAATTGGTAAATCAGTGGTTGGACTTACTGCTACAGTGGATATAAAAAGTAGAAAATTACAAATAAAAAATTACAATAACCTGGTTGCATAAGTGTGCACACCCTCTTATAACTGGCGAGGTGGCTGTGTTCAGAATTAACCAATCACATTCAAACTCATGTTAAATTTAATTCATTACACACCTGCCATTCATTTAAACTGACTCTGATTAATCACAAATAAAGTTCAGCTGTTCTAGAAGGATTTTCCTGACATTTTCTTAGTTGCATCTCAGAGCAAAAGCCATGGTCCACAGAAAGCTTCCAAAGCATCAGAAGGATCTCATTATTGAAATATATCAGTCAGGAGAAGGGTACAAAATATTTTCCAAAGCATTAGATGTACCATGGAACACAGTGAAGACAGTCATCATCAGGTGGAGAAAATATGGCACAACAGAGACATTACCAAGGACTGGATGTCCCTCCAAAATTGATGAAAAGACGAAAAGAAAACTGGTCAGTGAGGCTTCTAAGAGGCATAGAGTGAAGAACACAGTGAAGACAGTCATCATCAGGTGGAGAAAATATGGCACAACAGAGACATTACCAAGGACTGGATGTCCCTCCAAAACTGATGAAAAGACGAAAAGAAAACTGGTCAGGGAGGCTTCTAAGAGGCCTAGAGCAACCTTAAAGGAACTGCAGGAATTTCTGCCAAGTACTGGCTGTGTGCTACATGTGACAACAATCTCCCGTATTCTACATATGAATGGGCTATAGGGTAAGGTGGCAAGACGGAAGCCTTTTCTTACAAAGAAAAACATCCAAGCCTGGCTGTATGTGGGAAAATGTGTTATGTTCTGATGAAACCGAGGTTGAACTTTTTGGCCATAATTCCAAAAGGTATGTTTGGAGCAAAAACAACACTGCACATCACCCAAAGAACACCATACCCACACTCAAGCATGGTGGTGGCAGCATCATGCTTTGGGGCTGTTTTTCTTCAGCTGGATCCAGGGCCTTAGTCAGGGTGGAGGGAATTATGAACAGTTCCAAAAACCAGGCAATTTTGGCACAAAATCCGTTAGAAAGCTGAAGATGAAGTTCTCCTTTCAGTATGACCATGACCAAAAGCACATATCCAAATCCACAAAAGCATGGCTTCACCAGAAGAAGATAAACTTTTTGGAATGACCCAGCCAGAGCCCAGACCTGAATCCAACTGAACATCTGTGGGGTGATCTGAAGAGGGCTGTGCAAAGGAGATGTCCTCACAATCTGACAATTTTAGCTAGGAGTCCTGTCTCGTTAGTTAAGTTTAAAGAAAACAAGCAGTAAACTGCACAAAACATTCAGGTCAAACATCAATAACTCTAGAAAGCTCACCTGAAAACCAGGCACCCTTATTATAGTGACATTACTGTGGCCAATAAAAGGAATTCAGTTTGACTGACTTGGGTTAAATAAGAGCAGAAATGAACAGAAGAATCCGTGATAATTAAACCATCAGGGTGTCTACCAGTCCCTTTGATACAGAATATCTACATTAGAAAGTGATAATCTGCATATGATCCATTCCAGAATATGGGCAAGAATACTTTAAACAATTCCAGCATCTATTTTAGACATAACAACTATGCCAAACCTGTTGGATTGCTCACAGGAAATAAGCTAGCCTACATCCTGGCATAACAGGTCAGAGATAACGTTCATCCAGTGACAAGCAGAAGTGGATAGACCTCGACAAGAGTTTGGGGTCTTCTAAAGTGACTTCCTGTTCTTTTACATTTTAATTGTTATGTAATTAATTAAATTTAAACAGATAACTCTCATATCTCTTAATAATATAAAATAACCCAAAGCCTGCTTAAAGGGTTTCAAATTAAATACTCTGTGTCAATGACATTGACAATCATCCAAATCAAAATTAATGTAAATTCATTTAAACTTTTTAGACTTTTAAAGGTTCAGTATCTTGCTGTCCAAGGACCCCCGGTTTAGCTGTAGAATGAGCTGCAGGCAAAGCAGAATGCAACAATGCCCTGACAGAGACATCAACAATCAATTTGTATTTGATACCTAGGTATTATTTAGTTCATTGGGTTAAGTCAGGGCATGTTATTCTGCCATTCTTGGAGACAATAACAGTTGAGACCGTTCTTCCACCAATTTGTTGTAATGTCAGGAGACCACAGTGCAAACCACTTCCATCACTGGTTATCCTCCCTAAAACCACAGTGGTAGAAATGCTTCAGTCAAGTCTCTATGTGTCCTACTTCCTACTCCAACAAAGATGCAATCACATGCAATACATAACAAACACAAACAACAAAAAAGTGTGCCTAAAATATATCAACAGTTTATACTATACAAAAATAAATGGCATGCTCTAGCTGAGGATTTAAATCCTAAATCTGGATTAATCTAGTGGTTGTCCTTTAATTCAGAGCAATCCCTTCTGGTCTACCTCAAATCGAGATCCCACAGTAAAAGTCTATTCAACACCAATGACTAACAACATGACTAACAAAAGTGCACCTTTCATGGCAACAAATGCCATGACGTGGAAACATGTCTACATTTGTTCCCAGGATTGTTCTCAGAATATTCGAATTTTAGTTCCATATACCTCAGAGGGCTCCCTAAAGCTGAACAGCAACCCCTCCCTTCTCTATTTCCTCTGCGCTCCTCAGCCCTCCTCAACCTGCCCTTCTCTCTGTCTCTTTCTCTCATAAGGAGTGCCCCACGAAATATCCCTGAGTAAGTGACCCATCCTGATCAGGTGACGGGTCAAGAGGCTGGCCTCAAATCAGTTAGGAGGAAAAGGAAGCTGTGTCGGAAAGCAGATTAATCTAGAGGGAACTGGGCTTCCCTGATATGTCAGCTGCAAACCACATTACAGAGCAGAGCAGGCCGGGCACACTGACCCTCACCTGGGAGGAAGGAGAGACAGGGTCGCACAGAGCGAAAGACGGAGAGAGAAATCGAAAGATGCACTATTCCTAATATGGGTGAAGGGAAGAGACAATAGTAAATACAGAAAAACACACACACACAAACACACACGCACACGCACGTCAAACACTAACAAAACAAAATCACTTCCAGTCACCGCTAATGTTCTACCAGACAGCTCTGTACTTCCTGTGCTTTGATCCTATGGAAAAAAGTTGACAGGCCAACTCAGAGATGTGTCATAAATCACAGCAGCAACTCTTGCTAGACATGTTTATTTTCGTAATTTTTTTTATGATCAGGGTCTTTTTACATCAACAGATACCCACCCTAAAACCCAAAACAGCAAGAGAAGAGAAGTGGCTAGCAGGGACAAACCTAAAAGAAGCCTAGCTGAGCAGACAGAAGTCAAGAAAACGATTGAGTGGCATTTTAATGTATTCTGTTAACACTGTGTCTGGGACCAACTTATGGAAAACAACTGGTTTCTAACCAGTTATTGGAAAATATTTGGCCATCATGAAGCCAACAGAAATATGTGAGAACACAGCATGACACTAAATACTAGATCTGGCGTTCATAAAATAGAGCATATTGAGATATTCCATAAATATCAGGACAAAATGAAGCAGACATAATTCACATTTAGATTTAAAGGTCCTCATTTGGCAAAAAAAAATAAATAGCAGCTTTAAACTAAGTACCATCATACCACATAATTTAATGCATATCTATTTTTATTTTGTGTACAGGCCATTTAAAAAAAAAAAAAATGATTCAGACCCCTTCACATATTTTGTTACATGACAGCAATAGTCTAAAATGGATTAAAGGGTTTTTTCTCTCATTAACCTAAACACAGTACCACATAACAACAAAGCAAAAAAAGGTTTTAAGAAATAATAAATAAATAAAAAACTGAAAACAGAACAATGTACAGCAATATTCAGACCCTTGTTCATTATTTTTCCATTAACAATCCTTGAGAGGTTTCTGCAACTTCATTGGAGTCCACCTGGACATGATTTAGAAACGCACACACCTGTCTATTCAAGTTAACAATTAACAGGTCATGTTAGAGCAAAAACTAAGCCATGATATCGAGGGAACAGTCCGTAGAGCTCCAAGACAAGGATGGCGTTGAGGCACAGATCTGGGGAAGGGTACCAAAATGTCTGCAGCATTGAAGGTCCCCAAGAACACAGTGGCTTCCATCATTATTAAACGGGATACATTTGGAACCACCAACACTTCCTATAGCTGGCCACCTGGCCAAATGGAGCAATCAGGGACAAAGGGTCTTGGTGAAGGATTGCAACCAAAAACCTGATGGTCACTCTGACAGAGCACCAGAGTTCCTTTGTTGAGATGGGAGAACCTTCCAGAAGGACCGTCTCTGCAGCACTTCATCAATCAGGCCTTGATTGTAAAGTGGCCAGACGGAAGCTGCCCCAGTAAAAGGCACATGACAGCATGCTTGGAGAATGTGACCAATACCATCCCTACGGTGAAGCATGGTGGTGGCAGCATAATGCTGTGGGGACGTTTTTCAGGATAGAGGGAAAGATGAATGGAGCAATGTACAGCCAGATCCTTGAGGAAACTCCAAAAGCGCTCCTTACCTCAGACACGGCTAACAGTTCTCCTCCAAACAGGACAGCGACCCTAAGCACACAGCCAAGAGAATGCAGGAGTGGCTTTGGGACAAGTCTGTGAATGTCCTTGAGTGGCTGAGTCAGAGCACAGACTTGTACACCTCTGGAGAGACTTGAAAATGACGGCGCAGCGACATTCCACATCCAAACTGACAGAGCTTTGGAGGATGGGAGAAACTCTCCAGATACAGTTGTGTCAAGCTTGTATCTTCTTACCCAAGAAGACTCTAGTTTGTAATCGCTGCTTCAGCAATGTACTGAGTAAAGAGGTCTGAATACTTTTGTAATTGGGATATTTCTGTTTTTTTTATATACATTTGCAAAAATGCTTGGTCATTATGAAGTTTTGATTGATAAATAAATAAAATTATGTAATACATTTTAGCATAAAGCTGTAACATAACAAAATGTGGACAACTGAAGAGGTCTGAATACTCTCTGATTGAACTGTAAGTACCACTTCATACCAATTTCTACAGCCTCCATCCAGAAAACAATAGGTTAAGAAAATGTGGCGCAGACCCAGCTGACTCTCCACCCAGATGCTATGACAGTATCTGGCAGTCTGGAGTACTTTAAAATCCCCTCTCCACCCAGATGCTATGACAGTATCTGGCAGTCTGGAGTACTTTAAAATCCCCTCTCCACCCAGATGCTATGACAGTATCTGGCAGTCTGGAGTACTTTAAAATCCCCTCTCCACCCAGATGCTATGACAGTATCTGGCAGTCTGGAGTACTTTAATATCCTCTCCACCCAGATACTATAACAGTATCTGGCAGTCTGGAGTACTTTAATATCCTCTCCACCCAGATACTACGACAGTCTCTGGCAGTCTGGAGTACTTTATCAACCTCATCCTGCATTAACCAACAAAGGCATATCCAAGTCTGTTTTAAAATGGAGAACAAGTTTTACTGTTTTTCGTGGCCAACGTCAACCTTAAAACTAACAGGCAGCACAACAGCAGACTGGCCAGGTCTCCATCTTCCCCAAACTCAGTACTCATTCCTCTATGGCCCATTATTCCTCCTCTGAGAAAAGTGAGAGATTGTTTCACCGACGTAGTGTCCCAGCCAAAGAAAATGAACACAGAATTATGCAGGGAAGAATGAGGCTGCGTTGAGCACAATTTTCCTACAGAACACCGAGTCCACCAGAGAATAAGTCATACAGTATAATGCACACTTTCATGGAGGTCCTCTATGGGAGCGTGTTGTAGTTCCACAGGCTGACGTTCAAATGGACTGCAGCACGGCCTTCTAGGTAGGGGAATGAACTGGTGACCAGAAGGGCAGCTGTTTCAGATCAGAACTTGAGCCCCTCAGAGGCATTTATAGTAAATTACCCTCCATAAATATTGAGCTTCATAGCATAAAGTGTGTAAAGTTCATGGGTCAGCAACCTGCATCTCTTGAGCTGCGAACGTCTTTATTAACATCCCTCTCAAGCTTCATTGCTCCATTTTTAGATATTGTTTTTTATATTTTCAATTAGAAATGTTAGTAGACCAAAATTTTTGTTGGGCCCTGGCGCCCCCTCACAGATCGCATTTTTTAAAAAACGTCTCACTTAGACCACATGGGAAATGATTTACAGTTAGAAAGTCTGCCATTTGACCTTTAACCTACTTAACCCAAACATTTCCAAAATGTTTCACCATTGTGACCAATGCTTTAGTTATGTTGTAATGTTTGGATTCAGTCTTGTATCAGGTAAACTGTTGTGCCCACACATTGCAGATAATTTCCTCATAATCGCCAAACTGTTCTCTTTCAACTACTAGTGTATAAATCCTTCTCATCCTGTATTCCCTCTAAATGGGCCACTGGACTCATTCAAGCAGAATAACCTCGGCAGTCTTCCCATTAAGACGTGGCAGCAGACAGGAAGCTTCCCTTTTCCAGCATTTCCTCCATTGAAAGTTCCTGATAGTGCAGGAGGGATATCGGGAGGCGGGTTGCGCAAAAGGGGAAGTGCCCGTCCATCGGCATTTTGATTGTGACCAAAAGACTTGGAATGCTAATGGAGTTGATGGGCGGACGAAGAGAGGGAGAAAGAGAGAGAACGAGGAATGGGAAGGAATACGCCCTGCCATTTCTAAACAGCAGGACATTGGGCAGTTAAACTTGCAGTAACGTCAATAGTGTAGATTATGGCCTCACACGTCCCCCTCCTGCCATCTGGGGCACCCATTCTGGATGTTGTTTCAGTAGCTCCCTCCCTGATTCCATCAATTCTGACAAGCATACTTTCCATTTAGTCAGATGGAAAGGCAACATTGGGATGCCCTACTATGAATTGACAGAGACAAAGCTTCCTAGTCCGAAACATAAGATCCGTTTACAAAATCCCTTCTCCTTAAAACATGACAAACGCCTGTGTTACATTTCCACGGAAGCCATTTTGTTATCACTGAAAAGCAGCCCCTCTTCAAAGGATATGGGAAAGTGTCTGGAATACAGAATTGGCTGAGGAGGTATTGTTTAAGATGTAATACCCCATTACATATCTTATTTGACCCATGTTAAAATAACACGTCCATCTTTTCTCTGACTTGAGACAATGCGTTTCTTTGTCATTAAAGTTTCGGAAAGCTTCTGCAAATGTGCTGATCCCTTTCTGTGCATGTATTTATTGTATATATACACTCTTTAAAGAGTCCTGCTGAATTTGTCTCTACATTTACTTTCTTGCCCGCTGCTCTCATTTGATAGACCTGCGAATTTAGCCCACGTCTGTTAAACAGGAATAATTTAGAGACTAAATATATGCGCAGATCGTGATCCGCACTGCCTTAACTTAAACCATATGTTCCTAAACACTTCACCAACATTTCTCTTCCATGTTTTTGCCCATTTTCTGCAATGTTGCTAACTAGCATATGGAACAACTCTACAAAATATCCAGTGGGAAACAGTAGCAAACAAAAAACTTACCATGCTTTCAACAGTCGTGTGGGGGAAGGGTTCTTAAAATATAACGTCCAATAGAAATCTTAGAGCTAATATAATAAAATAAAGGTTTCCAGACCTCCAAGGAGACATTATGAGATGTTGAGGTAAGGCCTTGGGAGGCTAGGATGCAGATAAACCCCTCTGATCCATTTTACCTTTAATAGTATGTTGTTTGCTGCCATTAATACTAAGTTGTTATGCTTACAGGGATAATTCAGAGCTTTCAAAATAACATTATACTAACTGTCATAACTGAATATGCTGCAAAAGACTTTGACTGTCGCTTGTATGCTTTTTTATTTTTCAGCTTGTCTTTAGTCATTATTATGGAACGAAAAGGAAGAATATTATTGGTGTATTTATTTCCATTTCCATAGGTCAATGACAGAGTTCAGACATTAATCCAAGCCAGAGTTCTGTAAATGTTGGTTGGCCACAACATGGATGCCGCTCTGGTATGAGTATTACACATATACACACCATCTACATTGTTTCTCTGTGATATCCTGATAAATCTATAGACTGGAAACTGGTGCTACAGTATAACATGTCTTTAAGCTGACTCTAGACTGTAAACTGGTGCTACAGTATAACATGTCTTTAAGCTGAATCTAGACTGGAAACTGGTGCTATAATATGTCTTTAAGATGACTATAGACTGTAGCTTGGTGCTACAGTATAACTGGTCTTTAAGCTGACTATAGACTGTAAACAGGTGCTACAGTATAACGTGTTTAAGATGACTATAGACTGTAAACTGGTGCTATAACATGTCTTTGAGCTGACTATACAGTAGACTGTACATTGTTGCTATAACATGTCTTTAAGCTGAATGTAGACTGTACACTGTAGCTATAAAGAGAATTCAAATTGACAATAGCGTGACACTATAAAAAATAACATGACACAACTTTTCAGTCTTTGCTTTTGCTCTATTCAGCAAAGCTATTACCCAATCATCTTGTGTTATTGTGACAGAGTTCTCCAAGAAACATTGACAGTATCTGTGTCTGTAGTTCTGAATGCTCTTTATTATAGCCATCCATAAAATATGATATATCTCCATCAGTTGTAAATTAGAAGAAGCACTGACAAGTGGAATAAACCCTGTCAAAGCAAGGGGGAGACTGAGGACAAAGCACACTGGCTGGATTTAACCCCCACCAGCAGACTTGTTTAACACAAAGCCAGCCAATGCAGAAGGAGTTGATAAACAACGGTCACACTCTCCTCTCCCTGGGACCTCAACTCAACCGCAGTCCCACTGCCACCATATTATAGGTCAAAGAGAACCAAAATCCTTTTCTAAACATTTGTGTCCTACTCCCAAACCTGTAACTGTTTACATCCAGTGCCAGCAAGACAGCTGATTATGTAATTATAACTTCCTTGTCTTTGTTTTATTGTTCACACTGTGTTTAGGCTCTTGCTGTAAACCTCTTTGTGCTGCCACTGGCAGACACACTAGAGAGTGGAAAGCTTAGGCGCCGTTTTGAATTAGGTTTCCAGGTGACTTTGACTCCTTAGCCTGTTTATTTAGCATGTGGGTGACACACCAGTCAGTGCCTTCCTATTCTGTCCATTGTCTAATGGGCATTGTTACAGTACCTATACAAAGTTAAAGACTAACACAAGGATAGCCAATCTGAAACTACTAACTACTAGTGTAAATACAACAATTGACCATTAATAATTTGAAGAGAGGATAGGCACTAGTGCAGTAATAAGAACAATGTCATGTGTAAACGCAGCCTGAAAGTAGTGGCTTAAGGCTGCTTTTACATGGGCAGCAAAAATAATATATTTGTAGTAAAAAAAGTACACTACACTTTTAATGTGTGTTTTACAGTGTGAAGATAAAGTATACACAGAATATACTTGGGATATACTATAACAGTTGTGTGTTACTGTGATGTCATTCTCCAGTTTGGGTCCTAGAAAACACCATGATGCCCGTGAACGCAACTCTCCCCTCGCCATCACCTGGACAACGCCAGGGTGCCCTTGAACATAGCTCTGCCCTCAGGTCGCGATCACCTGAATTCTGACCGCCTGTGTTTGTTCTGTGTTCCCTAATAAGTTCAGGTCTGTGTCTCATTTCTGTTGTGTGGTATTTTTTGTCTTGTGTGCATCAGTACTAAGCCTGTATTTTCCTTGTTAAAGTCTGACTACCCTCCTTGTGTCCTGACCTGTGCCTGCCTTTTTCACCATGGTCTTAGGGATTATCCCTTTTGTGCTTCTGCTCCGCTCATTCCGACTCTTGTGAACCGACCTTCTGCCTGTGCTCTGTGCTTGTGTCCAACTACCTCCCTGTCATCCGAGTGCATTTGTTACAATTACTGACATGATAGTCTTTCTAAGTGTATGTAAATATTCTTGTAATACAGTCGATTTCCTTTTTTCATTTGGGAATTCATTTAAATTGGTGTACGACTGAATGGATATGTTGTGGCCTTTGTCATCCAGGTTATAAAAGTGTTTGAGAAAATATGAATCAGGAATTTGGAACCAGTTGAGGGAACAAAACAGAAACCTGAAAAATGTTTTTCAAGAAACCAAAACAGAACCAGAATCAAAATGATCTTGTGTTCAAAGTGAACAAACTCATAATTTATAAAGTATTGGAACTGGTTAATAATTGTGTTTTTGTTCTAGGCACTGTTTTCAAGACCCACAAAAAAAATTATAAACATTCATTCCAAAAAATCTCTGTCACTCAAACAGCCTGCCAGCTGTAAATATTTGTCATTGTATGTGTGTATGTGTATGTGTCTGTGTGGAGGCTGCCTGCCCTCCCCCTCCAAGACATAAACCTTACTGTACTGAAACTAAGTATGATTCAGAAGATAGTACCAGACAGCTTTGATCAGAGAAGAATGGAGTAGCATTTTCAAGGCTATCTAAGGATACTATTGTTATCACCTTTCACCATGGATTTAACTACAAAAGCCATATACGTGATTTTGTTGCCACTCTGCACACAAGCCTGTAACCCTTCTCCAGGGTTTGACCCAACCCAGTGTTCAGAGAAAATTTGAGTTTCTTTCACTGTACCCACTTCGTATTTGAGTATATGATTAGTTAAGTAATCATTACTGATTATCTTATGATGATGCCTAGGGCTTCAAGTAAAGCCTTTTATGTCAACCATTCAACAGTAAGAGGCTTTGTTTTTTCTGCATTGATTGCATAATTTATTAGATAAGTGTAAAAACCCAAATTGCAAAAAAATTGCTAAAAGGACCAATATAAACAGGTGCATTTTTGGTTGTTCAAACTGCCCCATAACCTTATTTCTGCTGATCAGTATAGTGTAATGAAAAAAAATTTGGGGGTTCTATTCAGAACTAATTACAGAAAAATACTTTTGGTAAGAAAATTTGCAAATCATAGTAAACATAAAATCTAATAGTAAATTACACAAAATACAGAACATAGATAAACATTTTGAAATAATTTTTGGCTGTGCAAAGATAAAATATTAACAGGAAAAACATACTGAACGTTAAAATGTATTCCCCTTTATAATCAATAAAAGTCTATTTGAAGTCTGCTTTATTCGACAGACGTCACAAAAGCCCACTGAAAAAGTTACTTCAGCATCCAAAATAATCAAATCCCATTTTTTAAACCCTCTGAATAGAAAAAACAACATTTGCTAGGAAGTTTTGATGCACTGCTATGGTAGAAGGGTGTTACCCTTTGCGTATCTGGTCAGTGTTTAACAGCGCTTAACAGTGCCACTAAAACAAAAGACAATGCCCAAACATTACAGAAAATGACAAAAAAAATCACAAATATTTGCACATAAATACCAAACAGACTTACCTTTATAGTACTAGCCATATCTCTTCAGGACCTTTAAGTCCTGGTAAAACCAAAAACTGTAATTTTTTATGAATTTTTTTTTCTGGATAGCAAGCTAGTTGAGGTTCCACTATGCGTTGTTTGGAGCGGATGAGATTGTGCTAACGTTGGGAAGTGAAGTCAGCCAATAGCAGGAAGCGGTTTCTATTGGTCCTGGCCACCGCAACTCAAAGAAACAGGATATTTGGGAGTGAGGAGATAAGAAGGGCTAAAAACAATGTTGTTATTCTTGATGATGCATGTTAGAAGTTTTTATTTTTCATAAGGGCCCCCCCAAGAAGGCAGAAGCAGGCAGGTGCGAGGTGTGTGTGTGTGTGAAGTGTGTGTATATGTGTGTCTCACACACGTAAACCAATGACAGGATGCAGATGTCTGATCATACGTTCCATACATGACACGCTTGGCTGCCATGAGCCTCTCTAGAGGGCTAAGAGTGGAGGACAGAACCACTGTTTTGACTTTACTAGCACTCCAAACTGTTGAGCAGCAAATGTCAATACTTTTGAACAAGGGGCAATTAAAAATTATTACCCCTTTAAAAAATTCGGGTTTTGTACAGTGTACTCCAGTAGAAACATACTTACATAAACCCACTGGTCAGGTCACATGTACGCCTCAACTCATTAGACCGCCTGCATAATGAAAAGAGCTAAATGTCCTCAAATTGAATCAGTGTTGAATTAACGGAGAACGGGATGAGAGCGGCCTGGCCCTCCGTACTTTAGGGTCTGCAGACTAGAGGTGAGAAAACAAAAAAGGCTGAGAAGGCCTGATAAGGAGGTAAAGTCAAGGAGAAAGTAAAGGACAGGAAATCAGAGCACAGCCTGACATCCTGCTGCCGACCTCTGTCAAAACACACCCGTGACTGACCACCCCTTGTCCTGGACGGTGATTACACACGCACACACGCACACAAACACGAACGCACACACACGAACGCACACACACGAACACACACACACACAAAAAAAAACTGAGCAGATTAAACTGCACAGCGGCCTCTTCCACTGTCAGGTGTGGTTGAACGACAGTAAAGACGTGAAAATCCTACTCACGTAGGACTCCATTTTACTGACTGCTGAGAAGTTATGTGGTCCGAGACAGCATGGCAGGGGGTCGCATTGTGTTTGCAAAGCAAAGCGTTGCGTCACATCGGTTATAAAGAGGAAATAACTATGACAAGAACAGTGCTTTCTCTATTTTGTGAGGAATTTTGTAATTTAACACCTGATATGTGACCATTATCTGTTATTGAATACAAGGCTGTGGCCTATTATTTTTTTGCAGAATTCAACACATTGTGTTTGGGAGGGTGTCCGATGTGCTGTCCAAGTCAGTATGCAGTATTACCAAAAGCAACTGTGACCTGACAGCATCTTGTGATTTAAAACAACATTTGTGTGTGTGTTTTGTAAATCTTTGCAATGTTGCAATTATTTCAAAAAACTGTCTTTCAACAGAAAATCACAAGATGTGACCAAATAACACAATATCAAGGAAAAGCTTGAGGATTTTGTTTTTACAAGAGGAAAATTCATCAAAACATTTGCTGGCACTCAAAATGTTCCAACTGAAAAACATTGTTGGACAGTAAGACTACAATATGCTCCATTCCTTTGGCTTGAATGGGTCTTAACTTTATATATATTGAGATATATATATTGAGATCGTGGAAACGTCCACTCTCACAAAGAATGCTAACAATGTCGTTTTACACTGTAGAACATTGACAACTTGCTATGGTGAGTTAAAGAAAGCTACACTGATTTTGTGCCTAACAGATCGGCCAGTGGGGAAGGGCGGGTTGGCATTGGTGGGATACTTTCAGGGTTTACTCTCATATTTTATTTTGTCTTGCTAGAATTACTGTAAAGTGACTTATAGTTGCTTGTAAGGATGTAAACTGTAATTAATATATTGTGTCTACTGAATAAGCAATACTTCTGGTCAAGCCACGACAATGCAATCACTGTGTATAATGATTAAGTGCATAAGAGTATTTACTGACAAAATAAATCATATGTTTTCTGTGAATCTTCAGTTAATAATGTCAGACCATGGAGTGTGTTAAAGAATGTCCAACAGTCATGTATAGTACTCCCCCTCAGTCTCTCCTGTTGTCTGACTGGCTTTATGTCCTCCTGCAGGAAGTCTTCAGGATGTGATCTCTGTTTCCCTCTCAAACCAGATTTAGGTTGCCCAACACTGATGAAACACATGCACGCACACAATGTAGCCATTACCACTATGCCTCCTCACTTCCCTCCCCCTTTCAACTGTTTTCACCTCTACCATGTCACCTCCTCACACCACCTCTATCTAATCTACCGTTCCTCTACCATGTCACCTCCTCAAACCACCTCTATCTAATCTACCGTTCCTCTACCATGTCACCTCCTCAAACCACCTCTATCTAATCTACCGTTCCTCTACCATGTCACCTCCTCACACCAGCTCTATCTAATCTACCGTTCCTCTACCATGTCACCTCCTCAAACCACCTCTATCTAATCTACCGTTCCTCTACCATGTCACCTCCTCACACCACCTCTATCTAATCTACCGTTCCTCTACCATGTCACCTCCTCACACCACCTCTATCTAATCTACCGTTCCTCTACCATGTCACCTCCTCAAACCACCTCTATCTAATCTACCGTTCCTCTACCATGTCACCTCCTCACACCACCTCTATCTAATCTACCGTTCCTCTACCATGTCACCTCCTCACACCACCTCTATCTAATCTACCGTTCCTCTACCATGTCACCTCCTCACACCACCTCTATCTAATCTACCGTTCCTCTACCATGTCACCTCCTCACACCACCTCCATTTAATCTACTCTATTTCCTGTATACACATCTTTCCTGCTCCTCCATCTCTAACATAAACCCAGTCCCTCTCCCACTCCAGCTCCTCCACCTCTATCTCTAACATAAACCCAGTCCCTCTCCCACTCCAGCTCCTCCACCTCTACCCTATCTCCAATATACACCCAGCCTCTCTCCTGCTCCTCCACCTGCACCCTATCTCTAACATACACTGAGGCTCTCCTCCACGTCTCCACCTCTACCTCATCTGGCCTGGAAGTGCTCTCTCCACAGGGAGCTGGGAAGCTGGGCTGCAACCTCTCATAAGAACGTCCTGTACCACACACATGCATGGGTTCACACAGACACAAACACGTCTATAAATACAGCAGCATCCAACTGTACTCAGGGTTGGAGGGTAATTGATTGCATAATCTGTATATTAACAGCTAAAGCTAAAATATTTTAGCAAATTACAGCTTGGATTTAAAAAAAAAACCACAATGGTTGTTTATGGGTTCACTTTCAAATGGATGATAAAGAAAGGATGAAAGGAAATGTGGGCAACATAATAATTACACCAAGCATGTTTGATCTGGTGTCTAACAGGACTAAGGTATTACAGTAAAGGATTTGCTCCATCTAATCTGTGCTCATTCAAAAAAGTACATCCACATGCTTAATGGACACAACCTATTCAAAACTGTGCACTTTTTAATAGACTGGAACATCTGACATGAGATGTCGAAGTTTCACCAAACAAAATAACACATAAATATATGTATGGCCATATTTTCAAAATGTTCAAATAGCCCTTTCAGTAGTACAATCAGAGGCAGACTGACAGAACGTGTGTAAATGCATTGTTGTATGGGGAAAATCATGTGGTGAATGCAATAGGGGAAATGTGTGAGGGGCTTGGTCACATGTTTGATATTGTAAACTCTCGAGCACTTTGGCAAACAGCTAATTCAAAGCCGCTACTCCTCTGTTAACGGCTCCATCTACAGACAGCTTGGTGACACAACACCTATAGTGAGCAGGCAGGGGGCATTGCGTTGCCAGATAGGCTTCTGCAGTGTCAGAGTTTCTGTGTGTCAGCGGTAGACATCTCTAAAAACTTTGGCATTTATATAGGTGAAGTAAAAGTGTTTTCTGAGAAATGGCGACATAGCAGACTGAGATGAAATTATGCTACAAAAGGGTTGTAAAATATCAGCCAGCGCTCACAAATCCAAATGGTTTCCAAACATCCAAACCTGCCGCTGCAGAAAAAGATGCTGGATACTATGCAAAAAAATCAGCTGTGCTAAACTCATTCAGAGTGGGCCTAATGTATCCTGTTTTTAGTTTTTTCCTTTCAATGTATTTCCAATGCTAAGACCTATGCTGAAGCAACAAACAGACCTCTATTCCCTCAACTCCAACCCCTGCCCTCTAGTTGCATGTTCACACATTCCTCAGTCAAATGTCCCAAAGCTGAGGGAGTGAAAATGATCAAGGTGTAGTTCAATTTGGAAATTCGATTTTTTCAAGTGGACCAAATATTGCATAATTCAAGAAACGAGTGTGTCCCAGATTTGATGCATTTCTAAACCTTTAGCCATTGTGGAAGTCAGCTTCAGACTTTTAAGGCTGTAATACGTGACCACTGAAGGCATTCCAAGCATAGAGGCAGGATGGGGATTTCCAGCAAGACAACAAAGTGCAGGAGTTGCTCTTAATTAATCAGTGACCTTAATCAGTACAAGGTACAAAGTACAAGGAAGTGAAAACCGACAGCTAGTCAGTCCTCCATTAATTGAGTTTGACACCTGTGTGCTAAATGTTTGCACATAAGTTTTTACATATATATTTTGTGGACAGTTCAATATATACACTTAGGTATAGTGTCTAACTATAAGCATGCTCCCTATGGATTTTCTCTTGTAGAAAAACAATCACTATCATTGTCAACTTTCTCTTCCTCTGCCCTCTTTCTCTGCGTTTACACAGGAAGCCTAAGTCTGAAGAGTATTCTGTTAGTTTGAACGTTTGCTAAGTTGCATAACACTTCTTACTGAATGACACGTTTCCCCAAAATGTTCTTGTACATTCCTTAACAGACTGAGTTATGCTTGCTGCTGTTTGGGTGACAAGATGTGACTAGAATTATTGAGTGATATATTTAAAAACAATTGTGATTGCTAAAGCAATTATGTCAAGCAGAATTAACGTGGATAACCCCAATGTGGTCCACTGATGCTCTACAAATGTTCTGCTGAATTTCAGTAACACTAACTATCCACTAACCCTAACCTTTAACCTAACCTTAAATATACCCTAAACCATTTTCTAAACCAAACAGTAACTTTAGCAAGCAGCAGCTTATCAATAGATTGTTTGTTGAACATTTGTTGACAGTATTACAATCTATTGAACATCTGAAATGAAATGTAACTTTCAACTTTTCAATATAGTTACGGTATGGTGAGGATCAGCGCCATCGTGCTGTGCACTCCCAGTTCCCATCACTCCATGAACTCACCATGGACTCATTCATGGTCTTGTCTCCCATCATCACTCACACCAGGTCCCAATTATGTCATCACTATGTGTTTAAATGTTTCTCCCCTCACTTCTCAATCAATGTTGTTGCTTGTATGTGGCACGTAACAGGTGGGTGTTTTGTTCTTGCTGCTGAAGTCAGCACTTTACTTTCAGTTTATGTTGTATTCGGTATTTGTTTTCAATTAAAAGTCTTACTCAAATGCAATCTGCCTGCACCTGGTTCCTCTCCACCACCATTGTTATGATAGTGGACACACAGGTCCAAAGAACATACTGTCAGCCAGAATGACAAATCTAATTTGCAAAATACTGCTAACTAACAAAACTCTGATATATTTTACTCACATATTGTACTCTAACGTGTGGTATAGCATTGTGCGATCTATTGTCATTTAATAATCTTACTTAAGATGCTACAGTTGATATGATGAAATTGGTCTGAATGAGATCATATTTGTCAATGCTTTATTGCAGGGTGCTTTTCAATATTTTTTTACTATCTCTGCTTTACATGTGCATTGATTCTTTGATTATGCTACACAAAGACAAACCAGAAACCAGAAACAACTGCAGTATGTAAACATGTTATCAGTGTTAGATTTATTACACCTGTTACTGAAATTATTGTTAGTGTAGATTATTGACATTGGCCCAGTTTACAATCTTCCTTACTGTGGCAGTGTATTACCTCACTCTCACTGGACTCCTACAGGAATTACATATTCTTTTGCAAACAGGCATAACCTGACTCACAGGCCTAACATGGCCAGTGATCCAGGAGTTTCTTGATGCCCCTATTTTTTTGGAACAACTAGACCCTGTGACAAATTATGATAATGTAATAGAATGTCATGTGATACAAAATCACATTTAAAGTGACTAGTGTCAATGGTGAAACCATTAACAGAGGGTTCTAAGAAAAACCTTTAGATAATACATACAGCTCTACAAAAAAGTTGGTAAGGAAGGTGTTGAGTGAGGAACAGAAGGGTTAAAATTAAGAGACCCCTGCAAATTGAACGCTTCTGTTCCTCACTTTTCCTACCTTTTTTGGTAAGGGAAAGGTACAGTGGTCTTAATTTTTTCCTGAGCTGTATATTTAAGGCAGGTTTCCTATGTGGAAAAACTGAACAAATGTTGCAATTTTATTTTTTAGACCGCATTTGAAACCATACTCGTTTCAGGCTGAATTACAAATTAGCCTAAATCTATTTTTGACGGACCGACAGCTTTAATTAAGGCTGTAAATAACGTCACTTTATATGGTGGGGTTGCACATCTTTTATTTTTTAATCAAAATCGAGTCAAGGGCCAGTCGAGTCATTTGGGAGCCCCAGATATAGTGTGCCAAAACAATCGAAGCCAACTTTCAATATGTGTATTAAAGTATATGATGGTATACAGTGCAGCTTGAATGTATGTGAACCCCTTGTGCAATTATAGATTTTTATTTTCCCCATAAAATCTTTATTTAATCAGGACCAGTCTTTTTTTTTTTTTATCTGACATAACAGGTTTATAGATGCCAACTCCATATGTTGGTTTAGAGGAAATTGTGTGTAGTAGAAAAACTAAATTAAAACTGAATTAGTGTAGGTGCAAAAAGTGAACCAAGTTGCGTTGGTTAAATCCAGTGGGTAAGTAGAACAAAAAAGGAGGGCTCTTTAGGAAAGTGTTTGGCCAGGACAAGAAACCTGGCCTGTCTGGTGTTACCGATATAGCTGAAGGCAAAACTCACCATGCTGCAAAAAGATTAGCACATAGGAAGAGGGTAGTGAGAGAACATCAGTCAGGTGAAGGCAATACAGCCATGTCGAAAAGATCTGAGCTCCATCTTTCCAATGTGAGGAACATAATTCACAAATGGAGAGTATTTAACATGATAGCAACTCGGCCTTGAAGTCAACGCCCTTCCAAAATATCCACAAGAGCCACAAGAAAAATAATAAATGCGGTAAATGCCAAGCCAAACATAACATCTGGAGATTTCTAGACCTCCCATGAATGCAGCAACAATAAAAACAACACTGACTCGGAATTACATTTTTTTAGGGTTGCTAGGAAGAAGCCTCTGCTGTCAAAAAAGAACTGAAGTACCCATGTTAACTTTGCCAGAGACCACATAGACAAACCTGAAAGTTTCTGGAATGATGAATGGGTCCAAACAGATGAGCCCAAAATGTATCTTTTTGGTCACAATCAAACCACTGATACATGAAAATCCAACACTGCCAGCCACTGAAATAACATCCCAACTGCCAAGCATGGTTGTGGGAATGACAAGATCTGGGGCTGTTTTTCCTCATCAAGACCTGGTCAACTGCACGTCATGAAAGGAACCACAAATTCTGAGTTTTCCCAGGATATTGGGGGGCAGGACATCAGTCAAGGAACTAAAGCTGGGCCAAAAATGGGTCATTCAACAAGACAATGACCAAAAGCCTTCCAGCAATTCTAATAAAGAATGGCTCAGGAAAAATATTTGTGTTTTGGATTGGCCAATTCAAAGTCCTGACTGTAATCCATTTGAGATATTGCAGCAGGACCTGAAGTAGGCAGTACATGCCAGAGACCCTTCAAATCGGAGTTCTGAATAGAGGACTGGGCAACAATCCCTCAAAAAGATGTCAAAGACAGATTAACTATAGGAGACGTTTACTCCAAGATATCAATGCTAATGGAGGTGCCCCAAGCCACTGAATGAAGGGGTTCACATATTTTTGCTAGCATGAAAGTTTTTGTTAAATGAACCACTTTTGTTAAATAAGCAATAAAAATGTATCACGTGTTTTTGTTTGTCATTAATTTGGAATGTCTTTATTATGAATTGGGGTTTAGTCTTAAAGCTCCTGAAGTTTGTGGATGACACCACCCTCATCTGACTTATTTCTGATGGAGACAAGTCTGCTTACAGGTGGGAGACCATCTGGTGTCCTGGTGCATTCAGAAAAACTTGGAGCTCAACGCCCTAAAGACAGTGGAGATGATTGTGGCCTTCAGGAGAAGCCTCCCATCACTGTGGGTGGCTCCCCAGTCGCTTTCTGGGCACCACAATCACCCAGGACATAGTGTCCTGAACATCACCTCTCTTACAAAGAAAGCACAGAAGAGGATGTACTTTCTGGGTCAGTTGAAAAAGTTCTACCTGCCAAAGACTATGATGGTGCATTTCAACACTGCCATCATAGAGTCCATCCTGACCTCCTCCATCACCGCCTGGTATGCTGCAACCACTGCCAAAGACAAGGGCAGGCTGCAAAGCATCATCCGCTCTGCAGAGAGGGTGATTGGCTACAATCTGCTGTCTCTACACAACCTACACACCTCCAGGACACTGAGGCGAGTGGCAAAGATTGGGGCTCATCCCAAACACCCTGGAAATGTACTATTCAGGGCATATTCCCCCCTGGCAGAAGACCAAAACCTCCCGCCACAAGAACAGCTTCTTTCCTACAGCAGTACGCCTCATGACCACGCCCCTGGAACCAAACTGACTGTAGCCCGCTCCCAACATACCCACACACCCTCAGTGGGACAAATCTATAACCCGCTCCCAACATACCCACACACCCTCAGTGGGACAAATCTATAACCCGCTCCCAACATACCCACACACCCTCAGTGGGACAAATCTATAACCCTCTCCCAACATACCCACACACCCTCAGTGGGACAAATCTATAACCCGCTCCCAACATACCCACACACCCTCAGTGGGACAAATCTATAACCCGCTCCCAACATACCCACACACCCTCAGTGGGACAAATCTATAACCCGCTCCCAACATACCCACACACCCTCAGTGGGACAAATCTATAACCCGCTCCCAACATACCCACACACCCTCAGTGGGACAAATCTATAACCCGCTCCCAACATACCCACACACCCTCAGTGGGACAAATCTATAACCCTCTCCCAACATACCCACACAACCCTCAACTGGACAAATCTATAACCCTCTCCCAACATACCCACACACCCTCAGTGGGACAAATCTATAACCCGCTCCCAACATACCCACACACCCTCAGTGGGACAAATCTATAACCCTCTCCCAACATACCCACACAACCCTCAACTGGACAAATCTATAACCCTCTCCCAACATACCCACACACCCTCAGTGGGACAAATCTATAACCCTCTCCCAACATACCCACACACCCTCAGTGGGACAAATCTATAACCCTCTCCCAACATACCCACACAACCCTCAACTGGACAAATCTATAACCCTCTCCCACATACACACACAACCCTCAACTGGACAAATCTATAACCCTCTCCCAACATACCCACACACCCTCAGTGGGACAAATCTATAACCCTCTCCCAACATACCCACACAACCCTCAACTGGACAAATCTATAACCCTCTCCCAACATACCCACACACCCTCAGTGGGACAAATCTATAACCCTCTCCCAACATACCCACACACCCTCAGTGGGACAAATCTATAACCCTCTCCCAACATACCCACACACCCTCAGTGGGACAAATCTATAACCCTCTCCCAACATACCCACACACCCTCAGTGGGACAAATCTATAACCCTCTCCCAACATACCCACACACCCTCAGTGGGACAAATCTATAACCCTCTCCCAACATACCCACACACCCTCAGTGGGACAAATCTATAACCCTCTCCCAACATACCCACACACCCTCAGTGGGACAAATCTATAACCCTCTCCCACATACACACACAACCCTCAACTGGACAAATCTATAACCCTCTCCCACATACACACACACCCCTCAACTGGATCTACCAGTTATTTAGAATATTTTATACAAACCCGATTCCAAAAAAGTTGGGGCACTGTACAATTGTGTAGACCGCATTTGAAAACAATAAAGACAGAATGCAATGATGTGGAAGTTTCAAGTTTCAATATTTTATTCAGAATACAACATAGATGACATATCAAATGTTTAAACTGAGAAAATGTATCGCTTTAAGGGAAAAATACGTTGATTTCAAATTTCATGGCATCAACACATCTCAAAAAAGTTGGGACAAGGCCATGTTTACCACTGTGTGCCATCCCCTCTTCTTTTTATAACAGACTGCAAACGTCTGGGGACTGAGGAAACAAGTTGCTCAAGTTTATGAATAGGAATGTTGTCCCATTCTTGTCTAATACAGGCTTCTAGTTGCTCAACTGTCTTAGGTCTTCTTTGTCGCACCTTCCTCTTCATGATGCGCCAAATTTTTTCTATGGGTGAAAGATCTGGACTGCAGGCTGGCCATTTCAGTACCCAGATCCTTCTTCTAGGCAGCCATGACATTGTAATTGATGCAGTATGTGGTCTGGCATTGTCATGTTGGAAAATGCAAGGTCTTCCCTGAAAGAGACAACGTCTGGATGGGAGCATATGTTGTTCCAGAACTTGGATATAACTGTCAGCATTGATGGTGCCTTTCCAGATGTGTAGGCTGCCCATGCCACATGCACTCATGCAACCCCATACCATCAGAGATGCAGGCTTCTGAACTGAGCGCTGATAACAACTTGGGTTGTCCTTGTCCTCTTTAGTCCGGATGACATGGCGTCCTAGTTTTCCAAAATGAACTTCAAATTTTGATTCGTCTGACCACAGAACCCTTTTCCACTTTGCCACAGGCCATTTTAAATTATCCTTGGCCCAGAGGAAACGCCTGCGCTTCTGGATCCTGTTTAGATACTGCTTCTATTTTGACCTATAGAGTTTTAGCCGGCAACGGCGAATGGCACGGTGGATTGTGTTCACCAACAATGTTTTCTGGAAGTATTCCTGAGCCCATGTTGTGATTTCCATTACAGTATCATTCCTGTATGTGATGCAGTGCCGTCTGAGGGCCCGAAGATCACGGGCATTCAGTATGGTTTTCCGGCCTTGACCCTTACACACAGAGATTGTTCCAGATTCTCTGAATCTTTGGATGATATTATGCACTGTAGATTATGATTACTTCAAACTCTTTGCAATTTTTCTCTGAGAAACTCCTTTCTGATATTGCTCCACAATTTTTTCGTGCGCACCTTTGGGGGAATTGGTGATCCTCTGCTCATCTTGACTTCTGAGAGACACTGCCACTCTTAGAGGCTCTTTTTATACCCAATCATGTTGCCAATTGACATAAGTTGCAAATTGGTCCTCCAGCTGTTCCTTATCTGTACATTTAACTTGTCCGGCCTCTTATTGCTACCTGTCCCAATTTTTTTGGAATGTGTAGCTCTCATGAAATCCAAAATGAGCCAATATTTGGCATGAAATTACAAAATGTCTCACTTTCAACATTCGATATGTTATCTATATTCTATTGTGAATTAAATATAAGTTTATGAGATTTGTAAACTATTCCATTCCTTTTTTACTCACAATTTGTACAGTGTCCCAACTTTTTTGGAATCGGGTTTGTACAAAAGTTATGAGATCTGGGGAACATTGTGTTCCTCAAACTATTCCTGAACCATTTTTGCTTTGTGGCAGGTCGCATTATCCTGCTGAAAGAGCCCAATGCCATCAGGGAATACCGTTGCCATGAAAGGGTGCACATGGTCTACACCAGTGTCTCCCAACCTTTTTCAGTTACTGTACCCCCAAAATGTTTTTGCATTGCTTTCAGTACCCCTGAAGTACCCCCTCATGTTAATTTCACTAGTAAGTCTATGGTGTCATGAGTGTTTTCAAGTACCCCCTGTGGAGAGGCCAAGTCCTAGTACCCCTGGTTGGGAACCACTGGTCTACACCAATGCTTAGGTAGGTGGTACGTGTCAAAGTAACATCCACATGAATGGCAGGACCCAAGTTTTCCCAGCAGAACATTGCCCAAAGCACCACACTGCCTCTGTCAACTTGCCTCCTTCCCATGTGTTCTCCAGGTAAGTGACGCACATACACCCAGCCATCCACGTGATGTAAAAGAAAATGTGATTCATCACTCCAGTCTACCTACTTCCAATGCTCTGTGGTCCCATTCTGACGCTTACGTGCCCATTGTAGGTGCTTCAGGAGTGGACAGGGGTCAGCATGGGCACCCTGACTGGTCTGCGGTTACACAGCCCCATACGCAACAAACTCTGATGCACTGTGTGTTCTGACACCTTTCTGTACCAGCATTAACTTTTTCAGCAATTTGAGCTACAGTAGCTCGTCTGTTGGATCGGACCACACGGGCCAGCCTTCGTTCCCCACGTGCATCAATGAGCCTTGGGCGCCCATGACCCTGTTGCCGGTTCACCACTTTTCCTTCCTTGGACCACTTTTGGGTACTGACAACTGCAAACCAGGAACACCCCACAAGGGCTGCAGTTTTAGACATGCTCTGACCCTGTCGTCTAGCCATCACAATTTGACCCTTGTCAAAGTCGCTCTGATCCTTACGCTTGCCCATTTTTCCTGCTTCTATCACATCAACTTTGAGGACAGAATGTTCACTTGCTGCCTAATATATTCCACCTGCTGACAGGTGCCATGATAACGAGATTATCAGTATTATTCACTTCCCCTGTCAGTGGTCATAATGTTATGGCTAATTGGTGTATTTTAAATCTCCCATTTGAGCTGGATAGTAAATTTAAGATATACAAAAAGAACATTTCATTTTATGTAGAGTATATTATCTCATTATTTGTAGTTTAGTAAGTATACTTATACTTCAATAAAATATGTTTCTTTACTTGGTTGGCTTCCCCATTATAGAGTAGCTCTGGTCAATTTTGGACAGGGTAATGTAACCTGACCCAGGACTGACCCTTGTTGATAGTGTAGCCACTCTTTCCTGAACTGGATTACTTGGCTTTTGGAGTTTTACTACCTTTATAGTAAAGATAGTAAATAGCAATGTAAAAAGGGCATTTATGATTCTTACTCATTGACATGTTACATATTTCTAAATGCTTAAGATCCTGTTCCAGACTCTAGTACATGTTTTTCTCTTGTTCCCTCATTTAATGAATGACTCACAGTGCATCTAGCTACATCAATTACACTACCTTTAGCAGCTAGTGGAGCTCAATATGGTTCTCCGTTGAACTTTGGCTGACGTAAACTACTGTAAACACTGCACGGTTTCAAACTAATGTTCAACTAAATTGCCAGGTACGTGGTTCCTCCTGTGGAACAGAACTTATAAATTCCAACAGCAGATAGCTGGCACCTACAGCGCCACCCTCACTGTTTGAGAGCGGCAGGCTGAACAGATCCCTGCCTGTGTGTTGGTGGTCTAGCTGTGGTAGCCTTGTGGGGAGGTAGGGTGGTCACGAGAGAGAGAGCAGGAAACCAGCATCCCTCTGCGTTCCAATGTACACTACGTACCCAACGGCCACAGACTTTTATGGAGATACCTACAGCTTGCCTAGTACAATCATCGTGAGGCCTTATAAGCACATTAATGATCTGTTGTAAACGCTACTAAAGATCCTAAGTGGTGTCACAAATTGTACATAAAAGATTTGTAGGTTGGATAATGGTTCATAATGAGTGCGAATCATTTTGGAACCGCCAACAGATTTAATGGCTAGGTATATCATGTCAGTCTGAATGGATTTTCCTACCTAATGTGGGAATTACTTGAGCAGCAATCTCAAGATGTGAAACATCTTAATAGATTTCTCTTGTGCAGATTCCTAGTTGTAAAATGCAGACTGAGCATGGTAAAGCACATACTTTGTTTTTTTAGGCATGAAAGGGGGACATTTGAGGATAACAAAACTGCACTATTCTTTAGGGGTGTTGCACAGACACTGGATTAGCATTCCACTGCTGTATCCAAGGGTTTGGGAGGGGGAAAACGAATGAGGATACTCTAGGAGTTGGTTAGGCTAGGAGGCTAACTGGCTTACTTGTGAATAGGTAAACCATGGTCGTTCATCGTTACTCTCACTCTTAGTCAGTTTAATTTATTACATTTTATTATTGAAATCAGAGAAAAAATTCACAATTACCAATAATATGCCTGTGGAAAGAAGGTGCTGTCTCTCATATCAGTACTGGGCCAATGTCCCGTAACCATCTTGGCCAGAGCTACGAAACTGCATTCTTATAGTGGTGGTCCAACCCTCAAAAGCTCTCTCAGCCCGTGATTTAGCTGGAGGGGACGAGAGAACAACTTTCTTCACTTACAGGTTTGATATTCCTAAACTGTAGTTTAGTGTCAATGTTTATCAAAATGTTTCTATTTTCAGAATGTATCTAAGTCATTGTAGCACTGGTGAATGGTAATGAGGAGTCTATAAAACACAGTAACCTCATAAACATATTTTCTGGAATTAAAGACATTGGGAATAAATAACCAAAGAATAACCTAGCTAGCCAGTTATGGGAAACTGTAGCCAACTAACAATAGCTACCTGAATAGTGCTTTGTTAGCTTGCTAAGGCTCTGTTGAACTTTTTGTACAGTCGCCTCGGAATTGTGAAAAATAACTAAACCGTGAAGGCTCAGCACGACGTTCCCTTTATCATCCATCTCTGGTACAGTCACCTGGCCTGATTAGCTGTACATGTACATCTTATTGTGACGGCTGCTCCGCGTGGCGCTGCGTGGCGCTGCGTGGCGCTGCGTGGCGCTGCGTGGCGCTGCGTGGCGCTGCGTGGCGCTGCGTGGCGCTGCGTGCTCCCACCCCCCCCTCCGGTGCTCCACCTCGCCGGTGTAGTAACCACTGGCTGGAGCGGATGGCAGCAGCGCATCCATCACAACCACACACCTGTTTTCAGTTAGCAATTATGATGTCTATTTTAGTTCCTGGTTTTCACCCGCACCTCACGGGTTGTTGTGTCCACATTGTTTGTGACCGTGTGGTGCCGACTTTTTGATAAAGAGAAGAACGTGATCCTTCGTGTCCATTACGCACTCGCTACCCTCACACCTCACATATATAAAAAGCCTACACACCCCTGTTAAAATGACAGGTTTTTGTAAAAGAATGAGACCGATAAATCTTGTCAGAACTTTTTCCACTTTTAATGTGACTTTTAATGTGAACAATTCAATTGAAAAAACAAACTGAAATCTTTGAGGGGGAAAAATTTGTTAAATAAAAACCTTAACTGGTAGGCACTGGGTAGTCTCTCTGGTGATCCCTCAGGACCTGGAACTTGTAGCGCTCTGTAGAGGAAAGAGGGACCTCTTTGTTAATGAAGTAGCTGGTTGGACTCCTGAACTTGGTTATGGAAAGGACCCTCGGGCCCCTGGTAATAGCTGTGGCCTGTCCGCAAATTAGTGGGAACCTTTTGGGCCCTTGGTAGTGACTGTGAACTGCCTGTGGTAGAAAGATAAAAGCTTGAATCCTTGGACCTGGATTGCTACTCTGCAAGCTTCTTGCGGAGGATGTAGCCTCTGGGAGGGTTTGTTTCCTTTTCTGGTGGTATGAGCAAGCCCCTGTGCCAGGTAGAGGTAAGGTGAAAAATGAGGTAACTTCAGTGTATTTGTCTGAAAGGAATCTGGCATAGATGATGGATGGGATGGTGTTCTGTCATTGTGAAAACTCGCAATGGCACATGCCATCTCTCACTCACACAGACTGCCCATGACTGCTCATCCAGTTGCTATAGGAGCTCATCAGCATTTTCTTCTCACTCCATAATTGATGACATATTGTCTCCAAATCCAGACACAATCATCTTCTCCTTTAAAGCAGCTGTCTGAGAGTCACTGTCCCCCTGAGAATGGGCAATCTGCCTGATTGTCTTTTACTGGAATATCCCCTAGGGAATGGGTATTGTTGTTATGCAGTTGGAATTGTGGGTCCTTTCCACCACCATCATATAGGACCACTGAAAAGGTATAATGGTACTCTGGCAATGGTTAGGTCTGAGAGGTTGACTGGTGGACAGGATAACCTTGGTTAGATGGTTTAGTGGAATGAAATGACATAAGAAACATAATCCTCTTTGGAGAGTTTAATTATTTCAGGATGTGCTGGAAGGGTAATCAGGAAAATCCCCCCAAATAATTAATAATATGCTGCATTGCATATGTACAATTATCATAAAGGTGGAGCTTTTTAAGGTCAGTGTCTCTCAGCAGCCATTTAACTCAGTGGAAATTGTCACTGGTCTTAAAGGACCAGTGACCCATTTTTGGAATTTTAAGAACAGGCTCTGCTGACATTTCTGTACAAAAAGAGAGGAGAAAAAGCCATATGACTTGAATTAATCATTGCGGCCAGACAGTTATATTAAAAATAACATTATAATGGGTCGTCTGTTGCTTGACAAAACACTGGCCTGAAGCTGACAGTATGACGGGCTGTGGGCACTCTCTATCATATGTTTTCAATTTGACAGGAGCCATCCAATCTCATAACGCAACATCATCCAAATGATATGACAGGATTGCATGTCTCAGGGCACTAGGAAGAGCACACACTCTGGGAACCCTGAACCCTGAAGTGAATATGGTTCAGACACAACACCTTGCTGTTCATATAGAATTTTTCTATACCAAATCGCACTTGTGCCACCTACGCAAATTTACAATGATATATTAAACCATGTCAATTTCAAAATAAGCACATATCAGGCTTTAGTATGTATAACCTGCACATTTTCAGTTGGGGAGTTGTGTTAGAGTAGGCATCATGTGTACAGTTGAGAGGTAATCACACCCATGATGTGGGTGAAACAGGAAGTGGTAAACCACATGGGCAGCCTGTGCACAGGCCAGGAGCAGAGGGAAGTGACAGCGGGAAAAACTCAACCCAACGTGTTCACTTTCTAGAAACACAAACTATTTCTTTTGATCGATAAGACTAAAGACAAAACCAACATGCCAGAAACATCTTAGAGAGGACATCCATATTATTTACACTGGGGATGATCATGGATGACCATGTACAGTTGAATCCCACAGTAAAAACTATAAAAACCACAAAAACATTTTACTGCAGCGTACTTAGAATTATGATAAATTGCATAACAAATTCCAATATTTGAATGGTTCCACCCCATCATTGCTGTCGGGCAGAAACCTTTTTTTGTTTTTTTTGATAAGTCAACGCTATTGGTCACCCTTCATGTCTGTCAGTGTGTTGCACAAATATTTAACCAATGAAAAGTATTAAAAAGAGCTTGTGACTAAACCTGGTAACTCCATTGGATCCTCAAACTGTCGGCAAAACCTTGTAACTCCACCCCACCTCCATCTTGAATTAAGACTTTCCTTGCACAGCGGAGCGGAAGCTAAACAGTAACGATGGCAATTTTGTCTGACTTCATCTGAGGCGCCATCTTCGTTATCAATTTGTTTGTATAGGGATTTTTGTATTCATTGAGTTTCTTTTTGTTTTCACTTGTTCTTTTGCAGTTGGTTATTTTTCCATGGTTTCTGACATTCTAAGTTTTGTATTCTATACTTGTTTTGGATTCATTTGTGTTATTCGATCCACCTGTTCCTTGTTTAGCGCAGCTATTTATTCAGTGGCCATTCTCAGTTTCCTGTGAGGTATTGTTTTTCATTCACCGACGTACTGAGCCTTCATTATTTTTCCTACGAAAACACCATAATACCTAGATATTCCTGTGTAAAATAGCCTGCTTAAGCCTTCTTGTTCTCGAAGTTTGCTTAGCCTTGGTTATTTTGTACCTTTTTTTTTTCTGGATTTCCTGTTACCGACTGTTTATGGATTTCTGACTACATCTCCGGCCTCGCCCTTTCTGGAACCTTGTTTTTGTTTTCTAAATAAATCCTCCAACACTCCGCATATGGAATCACAACCTTCTCCCCGACTCATCATATCAATATGGCAAAGCGTGTAATCAAAGTGTAGGCCCACAACACCTGTGAGCAGGCTATTGCATTTGAAAATATTTAGCAAGGCTGAATAAAGAACTGATTGTTTGAATAAGTAGACCTACAGCATTTACTTTACTCTACAAGAAACAGTACACCAAGAAACTGAGGGGCACTGAGGGAAGAGGCACAGCAAGATAACTAGAGTTTCTAAAACAAGAGAGTTCCCATCACTAGTCAACAAAGCATGCATACTACTTTGTTGCCCATATTTGAGGCCTAGCATCAGCTACAAGAATATTTGCACCGGAGCATCAGCCAGCACAGACTTTAAACCATAACTGGTTGCTCCTGTTCTTTTCTGCCCTGTAGTCACTAAACCTCTGGTAGGATTGCTCTAAATTATATCCAACCCTATTAATGTGTTCCAACGTGTGGATATTTTACCTAGCGTCCAACCTACAAATTATAGAGCAAACCCCTCCACTCAACTAATTAATGAATTTAACAATTAATTTTGATTACATAGCATGTTCAGTATAAAACCGTACATTTTCCCTGAGCAGCCTCTAAGCTACAGTCAAAGTCATAGTAACCCCTTTACTGTGTACCTGTAAGTTAACCTGCATTATCACAAGGGTAGAGACACAGGCCAACTGCCTGAAACTCTTTGACAGACTTCATTTGGCCAAACCCAGACCGCTGGCATACCAGCCTTTCGTGAGTCACGCTACAAGACTAGCTGGGTAAGCCTACGGAGCAGGAAATAACGTCCAGAAGAATGTCCATGGCCAGGAGGAAAGAAGTGAAGGATTCCTGCCTTCTCACGTCACTGTGCCAATTTATTCTGTATGCGCAGCCAGGACAAGTCAACAATAAACATTGGGTTTAGTCCTGTATTGCTTTGCAGCATTATGAGCAGCAGGTTATGAAGTTTGATATTAAAAATGGAGCATGATAATGAAAGCATCAGTGGTCCATTCTCAGGGATCTTTTACACTCGCATCTCCAGACATGGTTCTATATTTCATGGCAGCATAAGAATAAGCCAAATATACAAAAATGTCAGAAGTACAAAACAGTCAGTACATAATGACTGCATGTCCACATCCAAAGACTTCAACTATATTTATTCTTGTCAATGATTTTGATGAGAAGAACGTTTCTTTTTTTCTTTGGGACTGTTGCCTTGTTAAAATGCCTTATTAAAATTGTTGAAAAGGAGTGTTACCTTGTTATGGGTGAAAATAGAATCGCAGGCTCTCCATTTCCTCTGACAATCGGAAATTTTTTGTTTTTTTTTGTTTTTGGGGGATAGAGTGGAGGGTGAAAGGACAAATACACAAGCTCTTGACATTCCAGGCATGGCCTAACTTAGGTTCCTTCATAGTTGTGCTTTATTATGTAAAATATGATTTATGAAGCACAAAGATATTTATTACCTACTTACATGAACATCTTTATAACACACATTTTTATTCTGCCTGAACGGTTATTTTAACTAATACATTGATGGTATACATTTAAGCTGAAGATCACACTGTAAAAACTGTTGGGTAGTTTGGGAGCCCACAATCCATGGAAGAAAAACAGCAACACAGGGTATCTGCCACAACAAAAAGCCCTTATTCCCACCCCAACCAATCCCAACCAGTGGAATTTTCCAGAACATTCAGTCCATCCCTCTAGCTGTCTGCTTGGGTCACTCTACTAGACACTTAAATACAGTCATTTGGCGCATTGCAACAAGTGGTGCTTTTGAGTGCAACCTGCTGCAGGCTAGTTTTCAGACAGGCCCTTTGCCTTGGTCCTTCGCTCCATGCCAGGAACGGAGCGTTTAATGTTTTTAGCTGAGGGGGGCACCGAGGCCAGGGCCCTGAGACACTACACACAGTGTACTGAGCACTTGGAGTCCTCAATGGGACAGCATCAGTCATCCTGATGGTGGAAATAAACAGTCAATTCCTGACTGCTGCTGTTGCAGCCTCTGATCCTAAGACTGGCCCAGTCTGTGCCTGAGCCTGAGCCAGCACTCAGACCCTGCTAACCGAGCCTACAGGGAGACTCTGAGGTTTATTTATGCTCCTCACATCCATGAAACCAAAGGCTTGTGCTGCCAATTAGGGAGAAAGCGACTGGGAATTGCTATTGTATGGAGGATAGAATAGCTACACCCGGTTGTTTACATATAGGGTTGCAGTTTATGTTCGAGGTATTCAACTGTGATTGGATTACATTGGAATTACAATTGGACAAGGCTGTTGCAGAATAAAGGCTGAGACCTAAAGTAACTAGAAGCTTATGATCACAAAAAAGTGTTATTAAAAAATTCTATACATTTTCACGAAATGTTGGTAAATTAACTTTTATTGGTTAAAGGGGCAGAGCATTTAAAAAACATGATTTTTTTTTGTTTAATGATACTGCTGCATGAAATCAAAATAAAACAAAGTAATAAAGTAATTTGGAAATTATGATGAGGAGCTATACGTTTTAGCAGGATTTGCTAGCAAGAACACTGAGTCACTAACAGCCACTACTTCGATAAATGTCAATACTGTAACTTTGACCATGGTCAGTCCTGTACTTTTCTGCACTAACATTTCTGCACTACAATGCAAGGTGACACATTTGTACACATGGTCCCTTGTAGCTCACTATGTAAGAGCATGAAATGGTTAGTGGGTATAATTCAGAACAAAACAGTATGAAAATATAGGCATTAATTAACCCCACCAGCTAAGTGTCTCTGGATTGCTAAATTACATAAATGTGATTACTTTTCTATTCGTATTCTTTCTAATAAGTATGCAACTAACAGGTTGATATTTTAAATGGCAGGAATCTTGAGCAGCTACTGGGTATCATAATCACTTGGCACTTCAAGTGATCTGGTGATATATTCTTGTTGATTTAAAACAACTTGGATAACGGAATGGATTTCTAAAACATTATTAACAGAATGTACAAAATATCATGACTATTGCTCAAGCTGTATGGGATATGCTTCTTCAGTTTCCAATAAATTACTATAGCGCCCCCTTTAGGCCAATCAGTATAATTTGTAAATAATGTGTCCTTATTGAGGCAAGTTTTGTCAAAATCGGGACAGTGGTCTCTCAGCTATCACTTGTGACTAGTGTATAAATGGAAAGAGACTAAGTCCCATCCCCATTTCCATTGTTGGGGATCAATTAATGAACACAAAATAATGATAGCTGTTTAGTTATTTAGCAGATATTTTCATCCAGAGCAACTTACAGTTAACGCATTCATCAAGATATATATAGCAGAAGCAACCACATATCACACTCTGAATATAATGTACACATTTTCTTTGTCCAAAAATATATTTTAATAGAATCTTGGAAAGCTACCAAAAATCTATAATTCCTGATAAAAAAATAACTTAAGTGTGGAAACTCTTCACATATACACAGAACCCCTTACAATAGTACAGGAAACTACAGATCTTTCCTTCTCATGCAGAACATGTAAAACAACCTGTGGTCTTTAACCCAGAGCCTTACACAGGACACATAGACAGACAGTATGTTTAGAGCATTGAGCATTGTCTTACATGCGTACGTATGGACAGCTTGTGAGACAATGAAGGTCGGAGACCAGAGATAAGAGGAGATGGGGAGAGCAGAGTGGTCGAGAGACTACAAGGAGGATGTGTGAAAGAGGCCAACAGAGGATACAAAGGAGAACATTTATGACAGGAAAGAATGAGAGGGCACAACAAAGTAAATGGGGGGAGATTAGAGTTGAGACAGTAGAGAGTAGACGAGAGACAGAATCTAGAAGAGGAATTTGGGATGGGTTACCTCTATGCACTGCAAAGCCCTGTCTGTCTCTCTCTCTCTCTCTCTCTCCAGCTGCCACGCTGAGCAGCACATCTGGCTTGGCTGCCTTGCTGCCTGCAGCCTGGACTGTGCACACATGTGCGAGTGTCAGCGCCTCGGTCACCACTTGGCAACTGCTCTGGCCCAGCGCTGAGGTTGCCGGGAAACAAATGACTGAAATATCTACCCAGCTTTGGTCCACATGCCGGGCCTGCACAGAACTGAACAGTACGTGACCAGACCACAAGTTTCTCCCTCTTCGCCTCGAGCCCACACTCCCCCCTTCAGGGGATTCAAACACACACGCACGACTGAAAAATCCCAGGATTTTAAGAGAATAAGAGACAGAAAAATAAAAGTGCTTTGGTCTGATCCCTTAGCAAATAAAATTCCTGAATGCCAAATTTCTTGGAAGTCCAGGCGAAGAGTTCCACTCGCTCCTCTGTGTTGGACATCTTATGAGCTGGGAGGATGTCTTGGGATGGCGCGTACAGACGCTAGAGTCCCCTCAAAACACAGGAAAAACCTTCATACAGACCATTCAACTCAATGGGGACTGAAAAGTCTCGGTAAATATGGAGAGAAAAGTGGAACATAGGCTCACTCTCAAATTGCATACTTGCATACTATATAGTATGCCACATTAGTATACGAGAAGATTAGTATGTCCCAAACCGTATTATGCTGAAAATGGTATGCTGAGAAAATGTCAGGAAAATCCTACTAGAATAGCTGAACTTGAATGTTTGAATGTGATGGGTTAATTCTGAATTCTGAATTTACAGCCACATCCCCAGGTATAAGAGGGTGTGCACACTTATGCAACCAGTTTATTGTAAGGTTTTTATATTTCATTTTTCCCCCTTGAAGATTTCAGTTTGTTTTTCAATTGAATTATTCACATTATAGGTCACATTCAAATGGGAAAAAGTTCTGACATGATTTATCTTTGTCTGTTTTTTTTACATCACAAGAACCTGGCATTTTAACAGGGTTTGTAGACTTTTTATATCCACTGTATATAGATAATTATTGTATCAATGTCATTCATGAATTAAAGAAAAACTATTGTTTTTGTGCCATGAAATTAAATAGTTTTGGCAGTGAAAAGTTCATCTTCAGTCTCGCAAGCAATTGTTCAATTCTTATGACTATTCCAAGTAGTAAGCTAGTAGATACTCATAGGCCTATAACTGGCTTCTAAGCTAGTAAAACGGCCAGTGGCAAAAGCCATACAATTCATATATGCTATTTGTGGTGGAATAAAATTTAATAAGAAACGTTAGTCAGTTTAGCACAATGCTTAATTGTCTCTAGCTAAATATTCAAACTTGGTGTGATGTTAATGCGCAACAAAATGATCTAATGTCAATTTTATGACGTGGTAATATGCCCCAATCAGTCCCAATACTGGCATACTAGCTTACAACAGTATATATTAAACAGTACGTAACTCATCATCATCCGTGAAGTATGTACTTGTAGTACGTAGTAGTATGTAGTATGCGATTTGAGATTCAGCCCTAGATGTAAGCCACAAAGATCCTCTTGCCTCCGTAACCACAGTCTGTCCTTTCCACAGAACATGTGGTGATGAAACATCCAATGTCCAGTCACAAGCTACACATTAAATAAAGTACAGTGTCTTCAATCATTTTGAACCGGCCAAAGATTTCACTGACAGAACCTAACAATATGACAAATAAACTAGCCCAATTATGAGGCGCTGCCCTACAGACGATCAAATCATACTTCAAACCATTCTTCTTCATGTCTTACCCACACACAGAGGACATCAGAAGGACATCATGACACAACCTCCTGACGTTACGGGGACATCCCAACGACAAAATCTGGTTTGTAGGGTTATGACTGGCTTTTGTCAAATGACACAGTTGGCATTAAGCTGCCAATTGCTATGGCCAAGCACTAGTTGATGCCTAACGTGTGAGTGGTGTGTCAGTGAGACGCAGAGCGTGTGGACAGCGGCGTAGACTCGGCGGTCCTGGGCCAGCTGCCAAACCAAAATAAGAGTGATCACAGATGAGGTTCTGCTCTAGACCTTTATGACAATGAGTAAGTGCTCCGCCGCTGGGACCTCCCTCATAATGACACACTGGAGCAATCCACATTTGTTTCCCCCAAAGGCATATCTCCCTGTCATCCACCCTGACCAAAGAAGAAAAAGGACACAAAGCATTGCACTGACTCAACGCAACACGTTCACACGTATTACATAAAATGGTGAACGGAGGACTTACGTGAGTGCGTCCTAAGTGGAGGAGCTGAGTGAAGAAGCAGTCCAAACAACACTCCGACAGATCAACAATGTCGCCACGGCATTCCACACAGGGGCCAAGGTAATAAGGAGCCCAGACAAATCAACATGAGAAACGTTATCCTCAGGCTTCACTGTCCAATGCTGGACAATGAATAGATACAATCCTGGTCTATTTTCCTTTTCGAGAGGTATTCTCCAGGTTGATTTGAAACTCTATCCTGTGAATAAGATCCTTGGGGGACCTCCGTCTGGCCAACCTCTGGATTATTGAGGAGAGAAGGGGAATAATAAAAAAGGGGCTTTGCAGCCAATTACCACGTAGCCGTAAAATGAATGCCCAGCAGTCACACAGTACACTGTCATGGCTTTAGCAGACAAAACAATGATGGAGCAAGTTGGCCCACTCTACTCCACTGGTATGGAGAGTGAAAGGGATGGGAAAAGCAGTCCGGGTCTATCACTCCCAGAAGACGCCAATGAAATACTTACTTACACATATACAGCACATATACAGCACACACACACACACACACACATGCTCACATATCCCACACAGAGTGCATGTACACTACTTCTTCACCCAACTGCCCCTGTTTAGACACTTGTGTGTGTCTTCCGTTCACATTGTCCGAGCCTCTTACGTCGTCCGAATATCCAATAGGGTTCACAAAGTATCCGCTCGGACTAATAAGTGAAATAAGAAATCCATCGCCTTTAAATGATACAGGGCAAATGGACGTGGTAGAGTGTCTGGTCGGACTTACTTTGGCGGGGCCTGCAGGGTCCGTTCCAGTCTGAATCATGACCCCCGGCTGACATGTGAGACGAGCAGCACACACAGTCCTCTACCTGAGAGACAAAGAGGGAGACTGTGTGAGAAGGAGATGGTGAGCTATCCATTCAATGTCAATGAAATGCACCTTTTTTTTTTTTTATGAGTGTGTTTACTGTCTGTATTATAGGGACTTCCTGGTGCCGCACCCACTACGCTAAAGTTCAACGGGGGAGTTCCATCGGTTTAAAATGGTCATCCAGACCTTCTGGGACCCACGCGGTCGGCACACTGCATGAGAGAGCTCCCCTGGCTTTTAGGAAACGACCTCGTTCAGCACGGTTCCATAAGTGAACGGCGTGTTTGGTCATGGCTGACTGTCAATGTGAATCTCAGGTCTGTAAAAGCCCATTAAGGTTAACCAGCAGGGCAGCAGAGATAGGCACATCTCCCACCCTCCATGGGCTTTCCTTGCCTTCCCCCTACCACCGGACACATCTGGGAGCCATCAGGGTAAAGACAGCGGCCCTGTGGCCACAGAGAGTGTTCTGGCTGTAATTACTTATAAAAGCATGTTAATCATAGGCTGGGCCCAGAAGCCACCGACGCACTTGTTTATAATTTATATTACTTTAAGCAACGGGATGCTCTGATTATCCTGGGTCATTGCTTAATCACCACTGTCATAGTGAAATAAGCCTGGGACAACAACCAGTTAACCTTAGGAGTGACAATATCATTGTATGGGAGTCATCGCACTGAGTCAAGTATTTGTCATCTTTTCATTTTAATGAATAAAAAAACTGCAAGGCATGGCTTCAAATGGAAATGTATTTCTGACATTCAATTTTGTAACTTAACACTGGTCCATTACAACAAGATGTTAATCCGGCCACTTTATAACACCAAATGGGAGCTAACCAGCTGTAGCCTACAATACTAAATGCAATATTTCTTTAATAAGCTAAAAATGCATTGCATTCACCTCATCACAATTAACAAGAGAAGCAAGAACTGCCCTGTTCCTCAAAGAGTCGGATATCTAAGCCAAGAATTTCTTGCAACTTTCTCAAAACATTCTCTAACTATGGCCAAGTTTGACAAACTGTTCCACCATAATAAGAAGTGGAATGAGATAAGTGTGGCAGAGTTGGATGGGAGGGGTTTGTGGAGAGGTGGGATGGGAGGAGGCTGCGAAGGGGGGGTGAGGAGTTTGTGGAGGGGGGGGTGACAGGAGGCTGTGAAGGGGGGGGTGAGGAGTTTGTGGATGGGGGGTGAGAGGAGGCTGTGAAGGGGGATGAGGAGTTTATGGAGAGGTGTGATGGGAGGAGGCTGTGAAGGGGGGTGATGAGTTTGTGGAGGGGGGGGTGGGAGGAGGCTGTGAAGGGGGGGGTGAGGAGTTTGTGGAGGGGGGGTGAGAGGAGTCTGTGAAGGGGGATGAGGAGTTTATGGAGAGGTGTGATGGGAGGAGGCTATGAAGGAGGGGTGAGGAGTTTGTAGAGGGGGTGATGAGAGGAGGCTGTGAAGGGGGGTTAGGAGTTTGTGGGGGGGGGGCTGTGAAGGGGGGGTGAGGAGTTTGTGGAGGGGTGGGATGGGAGGAGGCTGTGAAGGGGGGGTGAGGAGTTTGTGAACGAGTGAGATGGGAAGAGGTTGTGAAGGGGGGTGAGGAGTTCATGGGGGGGGGTGGGAGGAGGCTGTGAAGGGGGGGGTGAGGAGTTCATGGAGGGGGGGGTGAGGATTCTGTAAAAGTTTTTTGTTAAAATGTTATCTATGTGGAAAATAAAACAAGATTAAGCAATTTAAAACAGCTATAATTGTAGAAATACATTCGCTTGATGGAGAACTGTTCTAAGTACAAAACATGCAGTGCATTTATCTACATGCCCCAATTCACTTTCACAGAACCTATAATGAACTATGGGTGACATTCCTGATTTTGAATGTGTTAGGTGTAACTGGTAAGCTGGGTGATAGCTACTGACATTCCTTGATGGGTCAATTCTGCTCATTTTGCTAATAAACCCCCTAAGTTGGGAGCCCCAGGTCTACAGACATGTTGCATTGACACTTCACCGCAACTATGTAAGAGCACAATATTGGTATCCTCAGATGTCCTAACCCTGAAAGTTCAAGAATGGGACAAGACGGCAGCCATTTCGGTCCGTCAGAGAGAAATAAATGTTTAACTGGAATTAACTGCAGTTCACCATTACAGCACACAAAGAGCAGAGAGCAATGGCACACAGAGAACAGAGAGAACACTGCAACACATTCTAGAACACCCACGGACGACAGCCACCACAGAAAATGCAGACCACATACAGACACGCATACACCCCCCCCCCCCCCCCCCCCCATTAAGGCCAAGTTGTAGTGTGAGTGACAGGCAGAACCAGGGAGGACTATGGGTAGATTTGTGCTGCTGCTGCTGCAGCCAGTGGCATGTAATTTCAGCCAGAGCACTTATAATTATCTCCTGTTTTCTTTGACCAAAATAAAACTTTCCAAAGACTAAAAACGCCCCAGTCGAAGAAAAGAGTGGTGAGTGACATCATGACCAAGTAATGGATTTTAAAGTGGCTCAGGTTTAGTTTGAGATTAACAACCACTCAATATCATACGGATGCAGTATGTGAAAAGGACAGATTTCTTGGTCAACAAATTGCCTTGGTTACTATGAATTATTTTCACTACAAATTTTATTTTAGGTCCAACTGTTATGATTATTTAACCATATACAGTGACTTAAGAATTATTGGACTGAAAAAGGTTATGGATTATTTTAATTTTTTTATCAGCTTGATCTGACACTACAGATTTGGACAACACATTTTGGCATGAGCTTCATTTAGTACCTTGTGCACCCTCTCCTTGCCAAGATAACATAACTGAGTCTTCTGATGTTAACGATGGGATGGGACACCATTCAACAACACCGATCCTTCAGAGTCCTTGGTCTTCATTTGTAGTCTCCGCCTCCGTTCCCCCCACAGGTTATCAATGGGGTTCAGGTCAGGGGACTGGGACCTGTGTTGGAAGGTCCAACAGCCAAGGCCACTGAATGGGGCAGCACAAAAGTCACTGTCCCACAGTTAGATGCCTTACTGTGGGACTCAAGTTCTAATCCTGTACTGGATTACAGCAACTCACAACTGGTATGGCTGCCAGAGTGTGCCATCAAACCCGGCCAATTAATCCAGAATGGCGTGGCCCACCTGGAGTTAAGCCTTGTCAAGTTCACTAGTGTCATCCTGCTCCTCTGCACGCTCAAATGTCTGAAAGCTTTCATCCACTACAAGACCATGGCACTTGCCCATGGAGCAGAAAGGGGAGTTTTCCCTCCTTACCTTCATGCAGTGCTAATACCCTACATCCCAACCCAGGCTCTTTGTTCAGCCACTTCTGGGCTCTTGGCGTTCCTGCCCCTACAGAAATGCAGCATCAAATCTGCCCAGTGTAAACACTTACCAAGATTGGAACCAGGATTTTCTGTGAACTAACGCTTGTTATTCCTGGTTGAGTAAGCAGAGTGATATGAACCACAACGACATTGGATGTGCTTCACAAAACAGATATCTCACCATTAACTGTCCTGAGTCTGATGGGAGCTGCTGCCATGAAGCAGGGCCTTAATAACACATCAAGACATCCAAATAGCTTATTGGCATGGAGGTGCCAATAATATTCTTGTAGAATCTTTTAAGTCACAACACATTCTCTTTCCTCTGCATGGGGTAAAATCCACTTCCAGGCAGGTTCATCACATATACAGTTGATTTTAACATCTTCACTAATTCTCTAATAGTGGTGATGAGACTTTTCATCTCTGTAACAATTTTCTAAAACAATGCCTTTATGAAGGTCAACAATCTTTAATACTGCAATGGAACAGGAAGTTACGAACGACCATTTAAGAGTTCCTAACAACTCAGTTAAATTTGAATAAATGTAATATATATACACTCCCTGTGGACCGCTAACACAATGACAAGTACATGTTCTATTTCTATATATATATATTTATTTATATTTATATACAGCTCCGGAAAAAATTAAGAACAGGAAATTTTTGAGTGTATATGAATGAAAGGATAATTGTCAACTTTTAGGAGAGCCAATAATCGTGAAAAAATGAACTTCTTGATTAAGCTCAATTAAAGGTTAGATTGCTCATATTGCGCATTTAAAGTTGATAAAAACTATTATTCTTTTATAGCCTTTTTACCTATCTTTACTATGAGGCAGTATTAACACTGCTATCCAAAATCTAAATCTAATTCCACCCTTAAGTATGATTAGACCCTCTTTAAGTCCTTGGCATTGAAAGATCGATAGATCCCTAAAACGAATCAAAATGGCTTGATTAGCTGTGGCGCTCCTGATTGCCATGAGTTATAAATGAACCACAGAACCAATCTATTATTATATTAACAACCAGCATTAGTCACACTGACACTAGTCTTCCGCCCTGTTCCATCACAGTGGTGCCACCATTAGGTTACAGACACCACAAACCTTTCCATTTAATGTTCCATTAGTTGGATAACAAAGGAATATTTGCAACTCCCACGCAAACTATCTTGTTTTAAAGCATTTTGCGGGTTTCAGTCAGAGGAACCCACCCATACTCACTTAAAATACTATTTTATACGTATGTCTTTTGGATGGGACAGACAGAAAGCACAGGTCCGGATCAGCAGTCTCAAGCCTTCTCAGTCGTTTGCATCTGATCAATTCTTTATCTATTTCTTGTTCAGTAGCTGTGCTGCACGGCTAACTGGTTAACAATTGGTTGACAGTGAAACGAAATGAATGTACATCAAAGACATCCTGTACTGCGTGTTGGGAGGCTGCGAACCACAGGTAACTGCCAAAGTATACAGCATAAAGTGCCCTAGAGTGTTGGGTAACCACAAGCCGCCAGAACAACTTCCCTATACCTAGCAAGGACACTACAAATGTCTGACAACTCCACTGAAGGGATGCAACACCATTCCTCGGCAAGAAATTCTATAATTTGGTGTTTTACTGATGGTGGGTGATCTGGCCATGGCATAACACGAGCCGTCAGCTATTTGACCATTCTTTGTAACTGAAGCTCATGCCAAATGTGCCAAAATAATCAACCCACCTTTCAAAATCATTGAGATTTATTCTTCTAGACATCGCAACCAAAATGAAAGGCATCTTGCCCTGCCCAGAATGTTAATTATGGCCCTAAGCTCATGAGATGTTAATTCCACACCTGCGTGAAAGCTCCTGCGTTCAATGTACTGTACATTGTATCCCTCGCTTACTCAAGTGTTTCATTTATTTTGGCAATCACCAGTATGTCTTTCTGGGATGAACTGTGTCTTTGCATTGAGTAGTGGAGTACAACAGTACTTATTAAAGGAATATTGCTTCAGCATATTCCAGCTCTGCAAAACAAGCCACCCAAAGCAATAGAACGGGTGGTCTTATCAGCCTTGCTGTAATAGTCCTTAAAGAATTACACTACTTAGCATATTTTCAGCAAATTAGGCACATGTGGTTACGGAGAAAGGTTGGCTCGCAAATATACTGACAAAGACAGACACAGACACGCACACAGGCACAACGTATTTAACTGTCAGAGAATGTTGGCACGTTGCTCATTGATGTGGGGCTGCATTGGTTTTGCCTAATGTGAATGTTAAAACGCTGTCTAGGAAAAGACACCATTCCGTCTGCTGCTACTTCGGTAGTCTTTGGGAAGATACTGTATATTACGCGTGAAGATGGAGATGACCATGGCGTCGATTGTGCCTAACCTCCCTCAGGCTGTGGTATGCCTCCACCACCAAGCCCAGCACATGCCTATCTGGAGAACGCAACATGTAAATAATTCTATAACGAGGGCCAATCACTTTTGGTTCCTTGGGCTTTTCGCAGTACATGGTGAGCGTCATCTCATCTGGCTGCCTGGAGTCATAAAGCGGAACATTCTAACCCCATACATGCCTGTGGCCCTCATGGTCTCTGTGGTGTTCTCCACATATAGGCTAAAAACAGACAGGGAATCCAACCTTCTCACTCCCTGTGGACCGCTAACACAATGACAAGTACATGTTTCTATTTCTCTCTCAGCTATAGAAGGACGACTGCCTGGTAGAATTTCTCATGATGGAATTGACTGATTGTGTACGAAATCGAATAGAGCTCACCTTGAATCCATCCACCCATCGACCCATCTGGCTGGCTGGCTGGCTGGCTCTATCACTCTCTCTCTCTTTCTGTGTGTGTGTGTGTGTTTGTGCGTGCGAGCGTGCACGCATGTATGTCTGTCCTTCCCTCTCAATCTGGTTGGCTGTTTGTCTATCTGCATGTCTTTTTGTCAGACTTGCCGGCTGTGTGTCTGTCTGACTGTCTGGCCATGTGTGTGTGTGTGTGTGTATCTGGATGTGTGCCTGTCTGGCTGGCTGTGTGTGTCTGCATGTGTGTGTGTGTATCTGGGTGTGTGCCTGTCTGGCTGTCTGTCTGTGTGTGTGTGCATGTGTGTGTGTATCTGGATATGTGCCTATCTGTCGGACTGTCTTGCTGGCGGTGTGTGTGTATCTGTTTGTCTGTCTGGATATCGGACTAGTAATCTGTCTGTCTGTGTGCATAACTTCACACAAACTTAACCAATACACAGACAATCAGATCATGTGCAGAGAAGCTATATCAGTTCCATGAGTTTAGCTGGAATGGTGGAATTTAAGCCTGGGGGAAAATAACTGCATTTAAGGCTTCATGGAAAGCTGTAATAATATCATTGCTTTGACTCCACCTATGTATGCATTGGGTTTTTCTAGAGCATTGTGCCAAATTATTCAGGCTCTTCAGCTAGCCACAAATGTCTTTCATTTGAAATGTAACAGCGTCAGTATGCTGAGAGGGTAAGCAAGAATACAGTGTAATTACTCACCACAAAAAGGGATTCATATCTCACCCAAAGAAAAGCATGTGACACTTAACATAGACGATTTGGCTGCACTGAAAAGCAAATTCAGTTTGAACGGATAAGTGAAATTGTATGCACCCACAAAAGGGATGTGTGTGCTACATTAAATCAGAAAGCTGCATGCTTTTGGTCATCAAGACATCAAATCTGTGTGTATGACTTATACAAATAAAAGGTAAAGCACAACTGTAGTTACAGCACCCATAACACCAGTGAGATATTCTCTGGCATATTCTGACATTGCTGTTATGATCTCCCCAAAAACATGTTTCTCAGGTAGTAACAGGTGGACTGCTGGCAGGACCAAAGTCTTGTAACTTCCCTACCAATCTAATAGAACATGTCCAGCTTTCACCGCCTCTGACTGGAGCCAAGATGTAAGAACAGTAAATACTGATGTTAGCCAACCAGGTGAATCAATCCACCGAAGAGGAGAGGGAGAGATGGGAAAGGGGGGGTGCCCTGCTGTGAAAAGAGGTGATTACTTACAGGTGGTTTGAGCTCTTCTCCTTTCCCTTTACTCACTCATTGAATTTCAGCAGATGACTAATATCTGACTGGACTTCCTCTCATTATTACAATAAATCAGCTCTTTTTATGCACTACATTCTCCACCCTGAGTTGTAGATCTCTATTTTGTGACAGTATAATGACTTCTTTGAATAGTCCCGAGTAGCCTGAATAGTGTAGGTCACTAAACATTTAATGTAATTTAAAAAATTCTGTGGTCAGTACATTTATTTTAGGGTTGTGTCTGCGAATCTGGCTTCTCTCCGACCTTTTGGAAAAGTAATCCCTGGTGCTAAAAAACAGAATATAGATTATGTGAAGTGTCTGGATTATGTTCTGTGCATTTAGTAATCTTCTATACTCTCTTTATGTAAGCTGTGTTTGTTTCCCCTCCATCATATAGATCACTTGCTGGGGACAATAAAAAGGCACTCTGTAACAAAATGCAATGCCACAGTTGACTCAGGTTTTGACAGAGCATGCAAATGGCATGCTGACCACAAGAATGTCCACTAGATCTCCAACTTAATTTAAGAAGAATCTGGGAGTTCTTGCAACCAGCCTCACAACCACAGCAGCTTCTTCACCTGCTGGATCATCTAATACCAACCATCCGGAAAAGCTGATTAACGGCCAAAGAATTTCCTCACAAACGTTTAGAAACCATGTCGGGGAAAGTCATCTGAGTGCTCGTTTTCCTCAGTATGATCAGTTCGCCATCCTAACTAACTAATTGGGCATTTGCTCACCTTCAGTGACCACTGACATGATGCTTCTCTCAAGGACCAGGTTTCATCTGTGAAGTGTGTTCTTTACAGAGGTGTGTTCTTTACAGAAGTGTGTTCTTTACAGATGTGTGTTCTTAACAGATGTGTGTTCTTTACAGATGCAACCCAGTTTCATTTGTAACGGGCACATGGCCAACAGCGTAATGCTTGTTGAGTTTATATGTCTGGTTAGTCTGAGACTCCTTTCATTGCAGTTATGCTTAAATGTTTTGGTGTTGCTTGCTCTTTAGGATTTTAGGCTGGATACCTTCATGAGCACCAAATGAGGGGTATTGTACAAAACAAAGTATTCAATGATTGGATCATCTTTAACCAACCATATTTTCAAAGCCAAAAATAAACATCTGTGGTAGTAGTGTAATGCTTGGCTGCAGCAAGGATTTTGGATAGCCAGGCAAGGTATTTTTTCACAAAGAAACACTTTAATGAAAGTAGCAGTTTTTAGATAGAAGTCTAAATAGAAATATTAAAAACAATTATTTGAGATGACCACCAGAAATAACCAGTAATAATGGGTAGTCTGCCTAGACAGGTAAAAATAGTTATAAATTGCTGAGATGTATTTTCTTTTGAGGACATAAGCTCAAGAGCATGGAAGAAATATTTTTAAAACAAAGCTTTAAATGTTTTGGAAGGTTATATACTGTAATAACATTTAGACTACAGCAGACTTTCATTTTAAATTAAATGTATTTGTATAACTGTAAAATATGATCATACTTAGTGACCGTACAAAATTGGCAACATTTTAAGTGATCACAAAAACTTCTGTTCTAAACAATCCCATTCACATGTTCACAGACTTGTTACTTCAGCTTTAGGATTCTCTCACTCTGTGACCTAGGGAAAGCTCTCATGCTACAGTACATATTAATTTAGTTAGAACTCCTGGCAGTACTTTGCCTATCAACAGGGATACTTAAGAAGGCTTCAGGAGACATAGACTTGCAGGTAAAATGCACATGAGGGGGTACTTCAGGGGTACTCCTCGCATAGCAAAGTTCCCTTGGTAGTACAGTAACCGAAAAAGTTTGGAAAACACTGATTTAGACCATTTGCAGCCCATACTAAGTTTCAAGTTCATTAGTCACAGTTCATACTCCTCAAGGCAAACCACACAACAACATCCTTAATTGAAAGTTCCTATACGACAATGCTAAGAGATTACAGTAGTAAGACAAATATACAACCATAGCAGCAATGACGATTTTTCAAACATATAAAGTTTGAGTAGTCAGTTGGACAAAAAAGTATAGATTATTTTTGCAGACTAAAGCCTTTTTGAATATAAGTTTTGTAAACTATTTGAATATCCAAACAATAGCCTAGTTCATGTAAAGCTATTGTTGCTATTTTGTCTATAGGTTTTAATTAACATGGTCCCAGCAAATCTGTGAAGTTAAGAACAAAAGTTAAGAATAATAATTAGTCTGGTCTTCATTAAAGTTATTTGAGATGTCAAATTGCCGCCTCACAGTGCAAAAGTATGACCTACTCTTTCCTTCTAAATGTTGAATAGACATTCAGACAAATGATTGCATACACATAAGGGAGCCTAATAACACGCTATTCTGGCATCATCAAACATTTTAATATATTATGTGTTATTTAGTGGTCCGGGATCAGCTGTCGGAAAAATCTATTAAGGCCAGTTTGGGTTGTATAGAAAAATGTGCGCTGATATGTTGGACATCAGGTTGGGTTTGGAACTGTTGTGTCCAAAAAGCAGACACAATCACGATTCTAAAATTGATTGCCTGTTTGTGCTGGGCCGTTGTTTCTAAAGTTTGGCAGTGGCAGAAGCAAAATCTACATAGAAAATCCTGTGCATGCAAGGAACCTCCTCCACACATGTGTAGAAGCTTTGGACTGTTAGCACCAGAGACATAGTATGAGGTCAGAGAAAAGGCTCATCCCAGCCAGTCTGTTTATTTTACCACCTTCTCTGCTAAATGTGATGGCTGAACACTCCTCATCAGGAACAGCAGCGGGACGATTCTTCCCGCAAAGTGTCTAAAATTACAAACTCCAATTTCAGCCAGAAGAGCAGGGCCAGAGTAACCATAGGTTCACAGCAACGGACTCTATCAGTCAGTGGGTTACCCTCGGTGGTGGAATCAAACCCTAGTTATTAAGACTAAATGGACCATCATCACTGACGTGATCTCCAGTGCTGCTCATGCTAGTCTGTTCACCCCGTGCTCTAGTGTCCTGTGGTGTGGTCCAGCAGAGTGCAGGTTCACCACGTGATAAAGGGCATTTAACGGGCGAGGAGCGGCCCATAAAGCATTAGCCTGGCCCCGGTGCAGGTCCCAGCCACAGGGCAGACGCTGGCCTCTCAGCAGATCAGCCACCCTCCTGCAAGCAATCAGCCGTGACGTTGCGCTGAGCAGGAAATCTAAAATTAGGTTTTACTACCTATAATGGGAGATTTACGCGATGGTTTAATTCGCAAAACTTGGGGCGAAGAAACTGCACTTTGCTGAACAAAAACAAAAGCACTGGCTCTGTTTATATGTTGGGGCTGAGGTAGGGGGGGCAGAGGGAACACAACTTCTGTGTGGTAAAGACACCGGTGGGCATATCACTGTAAGCGAATGTTAGTGCCAGGTCTCGCTCACATATTGTACACCGACAACACACTAACTAGCAGGTTCCCTCTGCTCTCACAATCTCAAACACCATACACACATGCACAAACACACAGGCATCACACAAATATCACACACACATGTACGTGTCGCGCACACATCGCACACGTATCACCCACACATGGACGCGTCGCGCACACACTAACTCACACACGTTTTCAATTAGTCAGACAGGCCTGTGCTGTGTCTGTACAGGGCCAAGTGTGGGGTTTACCACCTCATTCCTCCCCACTGGTTCAGCCAGGCCTTTACGGCCGTCTACAGCGCCATTCCTTCACTTTTATACGGTAGCAGCCTGCATTCTAATGTGTCACAGTGGTGTTTGTGACTCTGCTGCACTCCAATTCACACATAAACGTGTATGCGCACATGCACATGTGCACAGTCAGCTACATTACCTAGACCCAGGCACAGACACACAGTCAGCTACATTACCTAGACCCAGGCACAGACACACAGTCAGCTACATTACCTAGAACCAGGCACAGACACACAGTCAGCTACATTACCTAGAACCAGGCACAGACACACAGTCAGCTACATTACCTAGAACCAGGCACAGACACACAGTCAGCTACATTACCTAGAACCAGGCACAGACACACAGTCAGCTACATTACCTAGAACCAGGCACAGACACACAGTCAGCTACATTACCTAGACCCAGGCACAGACACACAGTCAGCTACATTACCTAGACCCAGGCACAGACACACAGTCAGCTACATTACCTAGAACCAGGCACAGACACACAGTCAGCTACATTACCTAGAACCAGGCACAGACACACAGTCAGCTACATTACCTAGAACCAGGCACAGACACACAGTCAGCTACATTACCTAGACCCAGGCACAGACACACAGTCAGCTACATTACCTAGAACCAGGCACAGACACACAGACAGATACGCACAAGGTGCTGATGTATGTACTATAAATTACTGCATCACCTCTTATACTCAAAACTTAACATATTGTACATAATGTAAGTCATCTTATGTAGATTTTGTGTATTCAGTCCATAAGTTGTCTTCCACTAGCAGCATCTTTACACTGATACTTTGTCCTGAATAATTCTAAACATTCTGAAGTAGCATACTTAACATTCTGATTTAAAATATGTCACATGAATGATTAAGGAACTGAGGTGTTTGACAGTTAGGAACATTTGTGCTTATCCTTCTTCCGTGTGCACATTGCTGTGTTTTTAATATAGATAAATACGTTTATTAACAATTCACAACAACCAAATAAGAAATTGTTAAAAACTGAATGAAAACATCTGAGAAAAATCAATACCATCCCTTGACTTCATGACCATTGTAGAAGAAAACATCTATATGAACATTAAATGCTGCATGTTATTGTTGACCACCAGATCTTGCTAATGTACATTATTTTAAAAACTCAGAGTCATGAAGTCACAGCAGAGGCTCTCTTCCTTTTCCCCTGAAAACTGGAGGCATGTGATGTTAGCCAACCCAGTTGAGGGCGACTGCCAGGATATGATATTGCAAACATAACACACCCACATCAATCCACACTCAAGAATCAAATCTTGTTTTCAATAATGAGCAGCAAAAAAAAAATAATCACACAGGGAATCATTGAGTTCAGACGCTCTTTAAGGCCCATTTTACCATTCAACCCACACAGGCGCATAGATTTGCTGTTGTTTTGTAAGCTTGTCTTTGTGATTTATGCAGTGAGGACAGTTTCTGCAACATCTGGTTTGCTCCTCTATCGTATCAAAATGTAGATCTCCATTCCAAAGGCAACATTTAACACTGGGTTGCCAGGTCTTTTCCGGCCCATGTGTCACATCTTCTGAATTAGGATTTGGCTGAACATTTACCAAGTATACTCTGTTTCTGGGTAAAATAACTGATCCCATGGTCCAAGTGACTTTCACTGCACTTAATTCGTTTCTCCCTATTCATAACATGTTACTTATGTTATGTTACTTATCTATCTTTCTTATCTCTATTGCAACGTAATAGAAATAGAGATGTGTTGATACCTCATGTAATTCACATTTTTCAGATTAGATCTTTGTGATTCCGAGAATATGCAGTGGATTTTACATGAATTTAGGTTGTGGCTCTGAAATGGCCATTCAAGGATATTTAGCTTTTCATTCCTTAGTCACTCCACTGAAACTTTGGCTGGGTGCTTCTCGTGGTTGTCTTGCTGAAAGGCAATTCTTCTGTCCCTGGTTCACTTTTCTTGCAGAGGGCAGCAGGTTTTATTCAAGAACTGTTCTGTACATTGCCCTATTCATTTTTCCTTCTATCCTGCAAATTGCCTCAGTCCCTAATGATAACAACAATCCCCATAACATGATGCTGCCACCAGCGTATATCACAGAACGGATGGTAATCTGTGGGCGATGAGCCATTATGGGTTTGCACCAAATGTAAGGCTTTGCATTTAGGCCAGATATTTACATATCTGAGCAATGGCTTCTTCTTGCTACTGTACCAAACAAGCCAGATATGTGGAGGGCTTGGCATATTGTTGGGACATCCACAAAAGCCTGTAGCTTTGTCATCTTGGTAATTACCTACCCATACCCTGACCTGTCTTTCCACAACTTAGTCCCTAAGTTCTTTCAAAAGCGTCTTGGTGCTAATGGTTTAGCATTTGATTTGCCATTCACTACCCAACAGAGGGAACCTACAGAAACGGTTGATTTTATCATAAAAGCATTTAAATCATTTAAATCACCAGTGAATCACAGGTGGAGGCCAGTTAACCTTTTTGAAGGTGATTGGTTACACCTGAGCAAATTCTGGAGCGCTATAACAAGGCGAATGCTGAGTTATCCAATATTTCTGTATTTTTTACATATATTTAAATACATTTATTTTCATTTTACAATAATAATAACAACATTGCCTTTTAAAGTGCGTGGGCACAGTGAGGAGATAGGTGGCATGCAACTTAACCAATGCAACGCTTCCTTACGCACCAGCTGCAATAGTCTGGACATTGAGTACTTTAACATTTAGTAAGTGGTTGGGCTGGTGATGGTGAGGAAAGTGTAATGGGAGTGCTGAGATATGAAATGTGGCAATGTGTATTCCAAGATGCTGGTGAAGCTGTACAGACTCTCTGCACACCCAACAGCAGGGGGAAAAAGACTTAACAGAACATGAGAAGTGCTCAGGAACATCTTCCTGGGCACAGAGGGACAGAGAGACCCATTTTCTGTCATTGCCCTAAGAACAGATCATTGAACTTGTTAGACTTAAGTATACTTTGGTAGCATAATGAACAGAGCTAGTCAGCCAACAAACAATCAAAACCAGAGATCAAATACTTAAATGGCTGGTTTTATTGTGCCGAACAAGAAGTCAAACTTGTCATGTTGGATAATTCTTACATAAATTACTTTGAAACATTTTTGGTCAATAAAGTAGAAACGGTAATTTCATGATGTGATAATTAAACGTTACCAACAACTAGGGGTGTGACTGATAAAAAGTTGTGACATTTCAACGACTGACATACCTAACATTTAGAAATATTTATGAAATGCAAAAACGATTGTGCAAATCTACCTAAGTCCCAGTGATCATTAAAAACTACCATACGGTTTTTGTTACGGGCATACTGTGGTATTTAGCAGAACCGGGGAGACAGGTAAACGTAGTGCTTGTTATTGATCATCTCTTCAAGTGTTGGTCATAACGTTAGAGTAGTCAGATTACTTTAACGGTAACGTGTTAATTATATAATTTAAGTAGTCCTTTACTAGTTAATTTTTTCAAATACCACGCTACTCAATTTCCCTTAATGCAACCAACGTAGCTTTACATAGCGTTTATTTTCTCCAGTAGCAATTGGCAATAAAATGATGCAAAGATGGCAGCACCAGCACTACCTGTTTAAGTTATACACCTACGCTAGGCTCGGCTATTTCAGCGACGATAAGTGCTGCTGTAAGTTGAGCTGCACGATTCTGGCTTGGGAAGCAGAATATTTTGTCTATGTCATTATTACCTTCGCCTATAACTAATCACGGGGTTGCCGTTGGACAACCAAAGTTTGATCCCAAAACATCCTTAGTTGGACAACCAAAGTTGATAGCAAATGAACATCTAAATACATGTTCTGTTTCTAAATGCGTTTATTCTGAATAATTTCAAAACAGATTTAGTAATTATTCACCTCAGAATAAAGCCATGCATCATTAATGGACTATGCACATTATTGCAAATAGATTCCCAATAGCAATGTGCCTACCGTTCTCTTTTTTGAGAAAGCATGTTGATCAATGTAGAAGGCAGCTGTGTTTTTTGTTCTTCATTGTTCATTGCAATTAATCTCTCTAGTATTGAAGTCTGTACATATAGGCGGCTGAATAAGCCTGGCCTGAAAATGTGGATCACACTTGCAATACAAAATAATTGATTGATTTAAGAGATTCTTGATCAAAGAACTAAACCCAAATATTGTTTCTCATTATGGTATATGATTACTTCAGATGGGATTGGTCATGCTTGCTGTATAATGATTGATAATGTTATATGCTGGAGAGTGACACTGACTACGCAATACCTGCTATGTAATTATACGATAACCCATTACATGTCTGCCATCTGGGCATAAGTGACCAACTTTTAAAAGTTTAACGTTCCCCAACATTAATGGTAAGTAGTATTCTTCACACTGAGGGAAGATTACGATAACTAGCTAATATAAATGTTGTCTGTGTGTTTCTAATCTCCATCTCTATTCCAATTATTAGCTAAACCGCAAGACTACCTATTTGGTGTTGTTTCATATCCTTCTCATTATATCTTTTAGTTCTGTAATTTTTATTCCATCTACACTCAATTGGCCAAATTCAGTTAAATCCTAATAATAAGGTATTAACATGAATTTAGTCTTCCATGATGTTGTGATTGGAGGACAAGCAACATGTGCCAGTTGACGTAATCTTTTTTAGGTTTCTAATGATTTTAACAGAAAACCAATAAACATTAAGGAAAATTGACCATGAGTCACATCTCTACAACAACCACTACACCTGTTTGACAATGGTGTTAGCAATAGTTTTGTCAAGGATTTTGTAGGACCAAACCTAGCTCAATTTCAAGCTGCAGATGAAAATGATGCTGCACCATCCCTAAAGTGACCACTGAACTTGAACTCTAACTCGTAAATTCTCTTTATAGGAAATCAACAATGAAAGCACTTTCTCCATTCTGGCCTGGAAAAACAGATTGGATCTACGTTTATATTATATTTATGAAAAAAACAGATCCTTTTTATAATTCACTCCTGTAAAACTGCCTTCAATACTAAGGGATTACAGCTGTTACATATTCTGGGGAATATTTGATGTTATTTGTGAGGAGGAAAAGGAGGCCTTCCCATTAGGCCCTGCACTTTAGTTAAAAAGTTTAAATTGTAAAACCTCTGCTGCACTCCAGAGATGTGACATGATATCAATGATAATATTAGCTGCTTAACATGACTGACATTCAACTGTTGTAAATGCAGGTATAAAACATACATTGTGATACAACATGCACTGCTGTTTATGACATCCTAACTACTGCCGCAACTGTGTGATGTAATTTGAAGTATTTCATGCTTCCATGAGCTTCAGATCTATTATTTGGAAAAATAGAAGTTTTATAATGTTGACATATGTCTGTGTGTAGACTTTTTATATCCACTGTACAGTACTGTGCAAACGACTTAGGCACCTAAGTCGAACTACAGACATTTATTTGGATAGTAGGTGTTTTAATTAAAATAAATATATAGATATGATATAAATATAAATACATTAATATAATATACAGCTGCGGAAAGAATTAAGAGTCCACTGCACCTTTTCCTTTCCAAACAAGTTTTGAGTGAGGAACAGAAGCATTCAATTTGCAGTGGTTTCTTAATTTTAACCCTTCTGTTCCTCACTCAAAACCTTCCTTTTCGACTTTTTTGGAAAGGAAAGAAAAAGGTGCAGTGGTCTCTTAATTTTTTCCAGAGCTGTATATATGTATTACAAATAAACACTTACTATCCAAATAAATGACTTTAGTTCGACTTACAGGTGCCTAAGTCTTTTGCACAGTACTGTATATATTGTTAGAACAACAATGTGAACGTTTCTCTTGGATAGTAGCTACTTGATAAACGATAGGTATTTTCAGCTTTGCAAAGTTGTATCTAACCAGATAGTCAACAAATGCTGAGTAGGCATTCTCACTGTGTGAACTGATAGTGAATGTTAATGTGACTGTTTAACACTTTAAGCATAGCATGATAACATGTTATAACATGGTCAAACAAGGTTAAATAACAAGTGGATAAATTCAATATCTGATCTAGACAGCAAGATGGACATGATGAAATACCTGGTGTGGCACACTGATCAGTTGGAACTGTTAGCTGGCATAAGTGTGTCATAACAGCTGACATGACTTGTCAAAACCTGCCATAACATATTCATAACACTGTCATTATACATATTGTCTGGAAGTATATTTTACCTTACATAATTACTACACCTTAGAGAAACAAACACAATATGTCAAGTCGTGTACTTTCATGGATAACATGCTTGTGTAGCAGTAAATAACATATGCTTGTTTAGCAGACCAGTGTGGTATCAGGTGAGTGGACAGCGATTTTATGTTTCAGAGGCCACTGATGACACTAAAAGCATACCAATACATAGCAAATACTGTACTTTTAAGAGATGCATCTTGGTCTGAGAAGATGCTGTATGAGGTGTTTGTAACTTTTGAGATTATGACCCGCAATGCATTCAATTTAAGATAATGCCTTTTGTGACATGATGATGTGTTAATTGAGTATATCTAAATCAAAAGCTACAATGGTATTCAATATAGTATACTTGACCATAGTCTGAAGACTTCAATTTACCAAAGTGCTCCTATGCAAGGCTGCCTTATTATTGTACCATTGTCCATTTTGTACATTAAGATTTATGTATATTCTTTTCTCAATACTACCTAGAAAGGTGAAAAAATATTCCTTAAAGGGCATGCTCCCAGACCCCCCACATCAAACTAGCTCCCATCTCTGATTGACGCCCTCACAAACTCAAAGCAAAAAAAAGTTATTTTGCTTCAAGGGGAATTAAGTCATATTATATAAAGATGGTCCCTGTCAACTGAGCTATTTACCTCCTGAAATTTGTGGAAAATTACTTTTGACTATACATAGTCAATTCTACACATTCTTTAATATTTAGTTCAAAACTGATTTACACTAATAGAGGATAAAAAGCCAGCACACTACCTATCCTATAAAGGGGATGTTCACCTGTTTTTATATGTGGCCTCGTGTTCACTACTTCTGCGGTTTTGGAGAGCGTTTCTGCACTGATCTTTTTCTAATGTGCATACAAAACACATTTTCATAATGCATTGTATTCATCCATTTTGTTGGCCATGTGAAAGGCAATGCAGGCTTAAATCTAAATGGATTCCTCAAATATAATGAACCAAACGCAATGGGAACTCATTGGGCATCCGGTAATGCTCTACGTTTGAGGGTGCATCAAAAATATTAACCAGTTTTCACAACCAGTCCAGACTTCAGTGCAGTGCTGACATTGGCACGAAAGGACTGAGTTTTGATGAAAAAATAAGTTGCATGTATGTCGAGGTTTGACCCATCGCTGATCTAAATGTTGCTCAAACTTGTTGCTCTGTTTTCATTCTTGGGTAATTCATCATTTTCAGAATTTTTTTTTAATTAGTATAAAGCAGCTTATATTGTCATAATGTGTAATGGTTAATGTTGAATGAACATTAAAAACATCAGGCAAAATTATTCATAAGGCATTCAATGCTGCTGAAAAAACCCACTCAAACATTTCCAACTTTTAATGGTAATGGTAAATATAGTTTTCTGCAATGTTTGAGGTAAAACCTAGATTTGGTGTTGTACTTTGTTATAACAGTAAATTAGATAAGATCTACAGCTGTAAACGCAGACAAAATAGGAAGAACAACATGAATACAGCTGTGAGATCAGTCAGTGATGAACTAATTATGGTTAATCCAGAACTATAAACTTAGGTCTTGGTTCATCAGATACTTGATTACGTCTGTCACAAGTTCACATCATGCCAGTAACTTGTAATTACAACATTCATATGGGAAAGATACACATGAAAACCCCTCCAGCTCTCAACTACTGTGACGTCCTGACGTGACAACTAGAAAACTTTGGTATGATATATGATTCCATCTTTCCAACATACATAATTGCAACAAACATAATTTAATTATCTAATTTTTCATAGAACAGCAACAAATATGAATATGAACAAATATGAGAATATGTTTGTGATCATGTCACCACATACTACTGATCATGTCCCGTGCAGAATAACAGAAGATGGCAAACATTAGCTAATGCAACATGTACGTATTTCCGTAGGACCAGCGAGCAAGTGAAGCTAGCTAGCTAAGATCTCCACCTTGACATTCTTGTGTTTCTTCTGATCTCATAGCACATGAATAATCCAAGTTGTTCCTCTGAAGTAAACAAGTCGTTTCCCCAATCCCTCTGAGCATTATGAATGTGGAATAAGAGAAAACTTTGAAACCAGTAAAAAGCACTTCACCCCTCTAAATCCCAAAATTAGATGCTAAGATTAGCAAAATTGTGATTTTTTTTTCAAAGCACCAAATGCAATTTTGCTCATTATCTCAGTGCATATCGGTTTTGCATGACAAATCAACAATATAGTTTATGTTGATGTAGAAGGTTCACAAGAGATTGGTGGTGAACAATCATTCACATTCTTAAACAAATGTAACACATTGGTTGGTTGGTCATTTCTGTTTTAGTTGCAGTCTGCTTGATCATTTGATGAGCTACTAATCATTGCATTAATAATCTGTTTAAGACAACGTCAATATAGAACGTGTTAATAATTCAAGATGTAACTGTCAGATTCTTTAAATTAGTTTTATATATCCTAGCGATGTAATCTTACACTCACACACCACTAACCCCCTCTTACTTTAAATTTATTCTTTTCAGTAAGTATTTAATCAATAATGACATCAACTAGGAGAATAGCAGGTTAAATCACATATACATATGATACTTTATGTTGGTGTTTAATGTGCTATGGATCTAGCCATCTTGGATAAACTCTAAAAACCAAAGCTTCAAAATGGATTCTTAGGGGGTCCTCGAAATTACCCCTTTTAATGGCTGGTTGAATAGCCTTTTGAATATTCATTTGGGGCTCATATTTTAACTTCCCACTTCTACTTGCAGGCTACACACTGGATACATGGATAACTTTTTTAGTGTGTTGTCTTTGTTCTTAAAAATGTTTCAGAAGTTTTTAACTTAACTTTCCCTAAAATGAAATGAAAATTTTAAAAACAAAATGTAAAAAGTATTACATACAATAATTGTAATTTTTTGCTTTCCCATCAGGGTACGACCTGACGATTCGACCTGTCAACTGTCAACAGTCTCACCGACCATAGGAGCATCAAGCATGTATCATCATCATTGAGCATGCTCAATTCCATCCATTCCTCAAGTTCACTAAAACTTTTTAATAAAGATAAGAGGTATGAGCAAACATTATTATGTACTTACTGAGATAAAATAGCTAGATTACAGCTCCAGGTAAAGAGCGGGACAACTCGATACATATTTTACTAAAGGTTAAGAGAAGTAAAGCAATGACTTACGTTTGGTCGTGAAACTTTGAATCGTTGTTTCTGACAAAAACAGAAGGTGCCACACTGAATAAAAAAAATTAAATGAGGGGATTATGTTTTCTTGTTGTTTCAATGAACTACTCTTCAATCTGGCTCAACGGCATACACTATATCGGAGAAGCGGAGGAGGCAGGCACAACACCACTGCGCACGAGAGGATGGGGCGGGGGGGTGGGGGCACGCAGAGCGGTAGCGCGCAAATCGTTTTCGATACAATTTCTATGATATCTGAATGTTATTTAGAAGTCTGATTATTATTCACCATTATTTAAAGTTAAGGATGCATTTGTTGTATGCATAAATATATACTTTATTTGTAGTACGCATAAAGCTTACATGGCATGTGAAGCTGTAGTATAATAGTATTTATTTAAACAACTTTGTCATTCAATAAAACCTCTATGGTTCAAGAGGTGGAAGAAGAATTGGGTGTATTGTCAGGTATAGGGTGTGACACCAAGGTTACAAAGAACCTCTTAAGAAACTTCAAGGATGCCAGTCGAGGCCGATGTTATTTACTGGTGCAAGAAGACAAAGATTGGTTTGTGCTTAACCAGTTTCTGGAAAGATCTAATTGAGTTTAATGATAACATAATTGTCTTAAATTGCCAACTTTCCAGGCTTAAAAAGTTTCCCACACTTTTTCCATTGCCAAATTCAGAATCAATAATACAAAAAATTATTTATCAAACATTGACAAACTTACAGTATGTAAATAATCAAAAATGCTATAAGAGTCAACTTTTAGTAATTATTATTTCAATCATATCTACTTCAGTGCTCTGTTCTCAAAGTTTAAGGTTTCAAAAGCAAAATAATTTGTGTTTGTGTTCCCAAAACAATGCCATTGTGCAGAACAAACTGGCCTTTGGTGACAGTTTTGGACAGGGTGCAGCACACAGAAGTCTGCTTGTGACGGAGGGGTGTTTTCAATGAAAGCGAAGTTATTTTAGCTCCAGACATGTTTACATTTCTGTGGTCTAGTCTCTAACTTTCCCTCTTTTTTTCCCCTCTCTCATTTCAGAATGCTGCACCATGAGTGAAGGCTCAATCCCTCAGCACCCAGACATTCCTTCAGTCGGCCAAAAAGTAGAGAGGAGGAGGAAGAAAAAAGTATAATATGAAAGAAGCACACACACACACACACACACACACACACATGAACCCCCAGGTCTGGATAAGGGGAGACGCATGGTCACGAAGGGTCCCCTCCTCCTGCTTCTCCATCCTCCCCCTCTTCCCCAAGCCCGACCTCTGTTTGAACACCCTCAATCATTCTGATCCCAGCCCTCTATAACACAGAGGGCGGTTATTGCTTGTGCCAAAAACCCCTATGGCAATTGTTCATTTTCTAAGATGCTCTATTTTACCAGAGTATTGTAATGGTGAGCTAAAGAACTCACATAACCACACCACTAATGTCCTGCTATGTTTGATAGTACATTTCGTAATATATTGTGATCTGATCTTAGAACATGAATTCATATTTGTTAAATGAAGTGTATAAGTGTTAATCACTTGTGGTGTACTTGGTTAAGCTTGTTTAGCTTGCAAGGTTTTCAGAGGAGCAGTTAGCACTTTTGAGACAATTCTATTGGTTCCATTGTGCTCTGCAAGGTAAATCAAGTACCACATATTAAAAGGCGTTTTACTTACATTTGCCGCAGGCTTGCAAAGCATCTATGTTAGGTGTCCTTAATGAAAAACGGCTGTGTAGAATTTCAGTGAAAAGCTGCTGGTACTGCTGTGTTATAAAAGTGTATTATAACATATTAACAAACATACATTCTGATATTAAAAAAAACACTTCTTCAACTTCATAAAAAAATATTTTTACATCTCAAATATTTTACTTTAGTATGGGCATTTTAGGTGCCAAATAAAGTAAAAGGGTGGATTGTAACAGGTTTACAATTTTATCAACTATAAATCCTGTTGTAAAAGTGGGGATGGAACCTTGTTGTGTGCAAAAGCAAGGGCCTGTTTTATGGAAGCTGCATTCTCCCACAACACTGGTTGATCCACCGGTAACAGGGTCAACATACAACCCCCCCCCCTCCCCAGTTTTGCACCACAAAACAACAGACAATTCACCTCCTTTCAAACTATAATTTCTCTATTAGATAGACAATATATTTTAAAAGAAACAGGCTTGACATTACAATGAAACATGGAACCATATAAATGAATCACTAATGAATGTTTGTGGAAGCCCCCCCCCCCCCGTGTTCCCTGTTCACTAACAACTGCATAGTCACGTGTGACACTAACTCAACCAAGTTCACGTGTTACACAACAGTCGTCGGCCAGATCACCAACAACAATGAGTCAACAAGAAGGGAGGAGGCCAGAATCCTGGTGAACGGGGTGCCAGGAAAATAACCTCTCCCTCAGTGTCAACAAAACAAAACAGCTGACCATGGACATTAAGACGAAGAGAGGGTGAGCAGAATTCCATCCGAATTGACTTGGTCACAGTGGAGGGAGCAAAAGACTTAGCCGAGGACCCAGACTGCTCCCTCCAGGCGAACAGTGTGAAGTATGTGGTTAGGATGGCACAACAGCATTGCCGGCTGGTACGCTAACTGCTCCATCCGTGACCGTAAGTCTGGTGAAGTTATTCCAACCCACCATCAAGGGAACTGCCCGTGCTTCAGGTTATAATGTGAAGTGACAGGAAGGTTTTCTCTGGGTCCAGAACTAACGTTTCCAAATGTCCATATTGCTCATATTAACAATATACACCGATCAGTCATAACATCATGACCACCTGCCTGATATTGTGCAGGTCCCTCTTTTGCCACCAAAACAGCCCTTACCCGTCAATGCATGGACTCCACTAGACCTCTGAGGGTGTGTTGTGGTATCTGGCACCAAGACGTTAGCAGCAGATCCTTTAAGTCCTGTAAGTTGCGAGGTGGGGCCTCCAGCAGATCCCACAAATGCTTGATTGGATTGAGACCTGGGGAATTTGGAGGCCAACTTTTTGTTGTGTTCCTCAAACCACTCCTGACCCATTTTTGCTTTGTGGCAGGGGGCATTATACTGTGGAAAGAGGCCAATGCCATCAGGGAATACCGTTGCCATGAATACCGTTGCACATGGTCTGCACCAATGCTTAGGTAGGTGGTACGTGTCAAAGCAACATGCCCATGAATGGAAGGACCCAAGTTTTCCCAGCTGAACATTGCCCAAAGCATCACCCTGCCTCTGCCAACTTGCCTCCTTCCCATAGTGCATCACGGTGCCATGTGTTCTCCAGGTAAGCAACGCGCACACACCCGGCCATCCACATGCTGTAAAAGGAAACCTGATTCCTCAAACCAGGCCACCTTCTTCCATTGCTCTGTGGTCTAGTTCTGATGGTTTGGTTCACAAATTTGTTATTTGGGAGTAATATTTTCAGTAGTTTATAAAATAAAACAAAACTGTTCATTTTACTTAAACACATGCCTATGAATAGTAAAAACAGAGAAACTGATAATTTCGCAGTGGTCTCTTAATTTTTTCCAGAACTGTATATATAGTGTGGTTATTTATCCAGTGAATGTATTTATTGCCACTTCCCACTGATTCTTCTACTACACTTTCTTCATACTGTGTATATTGTCTACACATATTGTATTCGTTGCATGGGTTAATTATGATAAAATCTTTCTAGATGTTGAAAAAACATGGAGAGAAACCTTGTCAAGGAAGGTACTTTCTGAAATCTGACAGGCTTTTAAAATATAGTACAATTTCTACTTAAAGTATCAAAGGGCAAACTAAAGGTACTCATTTCATGGAACAACCCTTCTACTGTCCTAGTAAGTCAGTACACAGAATATTGGCAGACTGAGCCAGATTTACTTTCCTGTGACAAACAGACAGCCAAGCAGAGGACGTACCACTTTAGTCATATCATGGAAACAAACATCAAACCATATGTACACAAAGAACACAGACATAAAGGAGATTCTTCCCTGAATAAACAAAATAAATATTGAAGGGAATTGAAATCCTTTAGGTAGCTTGAGGCACACAAAGTACATTTGTGCAGGATTGACAACTACCAGATGGTATGAATGAACATGGGTAGTCAAAAAAAAAAAACTGTTTCCTGTACCCGCATAGAAATGTTACTTAGGGTAGCGAGCTTACTATGATGTGTAACTTCTACGCTTCAGCCATGATGACCCGTTTCCAAAGGCGTCATGGATTTACCAGCAGGAGCCTGAATTAACCCTTTTTTGGGTTGAATGAAAACAATCAAATCATTTGTTGAATGAAGAAAAAGAACAGTTGATCTATTATCATTTATCACCAGATTTGCCTCATTCCCACATAGAACATCTGGAATAACAATGGAATGTTAACCCTTGTCTTATAATTAGGAAACGTTCAAATGTGCCAAGCCTAAGTGTTTATGAATTGTTTGCATTTCCTGTAGTTTTTCAGTAGCTTTGTCATCTGCATTTACTTTGAGATTCTAACCTAATGGTCCGGTGCTGAGTTTTGAGTGATGGGAACCTGGGATTGACTGTCCCTTGTAGAGGGGATGGAGACCTGTATGACCGAGCGTGACCCCAGGCTACATCACTGTTGCCTGTGCTAGTGTGGTGAGTGAAGAGGTACAAGAGAGTGACAGCACCGCCACATCTGGGCCGCCACAAACGTGTCTTAGATTGAGGAAGGTAGTAAGAGAAAGAAACGAGGTGGAGGGTGTAGAGTGCCGAATTTCCCAGCTTCGTGGTGTTTTGTGTTTTCTACAGAGATGGAGAGAGAGGGAGAGGAGGGGAGAAGAGGGGGAGGAGGGGAGAAGTGGGGGAGGGAGGAGAAAAAAAGAGCAACGTCGAGTCTAGACAGTGGAGGTTGGGATTGAAATCTGGAAGCCATTGACCCTAGTTTTGAGCTTGGGGTTGCCGCTCTCTCCCTCTGCAGCAAGGGATCACATTTCACTGCCTAATTACACATGAAAAATGGTCAGATAATTTTTTTGGGTTGCTTTTTTTCCCTTCTCAACACACAAAACTGGGTGGGGAAGACTGGCTCTCTGAATGAGCTGTTATTGTGCATAGAAAATGTTTTGGCATGTCTCTGAGCAGGGGTTTTAACATGCATCATTCATTTTGGGATGAATTGTGCGGCCATTGTCATTGACAATTTAAAAACAACAGCTTCTGCTGAGTGGATGTACTGCATTGTTTTCTAATGCTTATCCCTGGATACATTTGAAATGTGGAACGTAATCTCCCGTATGTCAAATTATACAAGCCTCTGGATAAGTATAGTTGTAAAACTTTATTTTGAGAGTCCCAAAAGTGTTTTTCTGTAGCTGCTTTACAGATTATCTACTGACTATCAGAAACATTTTAATTAACTATTTACTAAACCTACCCCTAACCGTAACCTTAACTTTTATCCTTACACTAGCCTTAACGCTTAACCTAAACCTACATAATCTAAACCTAAAACTAATCTTAGAAAGCAGTTGCTTATCAACAGTTTATTTAATGTTTTGGATAGTATTACTATCTAAACAAACTCAACAGAAGGAAATTGGGACTCTCAAAAGAAAGTTTAATTTCTTATACATGATGGTATTTTTCTTATTGAAGAATTCTGTAGTGTTTGTTCAGAAAATTATCAAGATATTATTGAAAAATATATTAGAGAATTAATATATGAACCAGTGTGTACATTTCATCCATAAAATGAGTTATTGGACTAAGAACCTGACTGCATTTCAGGTTTTTGGCTTTTGTTTGCAAACCCAGTGTATGCATTACATTTCGCCAGCAGGGGGAGGTACAACCAAGCAAATAAAATTCAGCCAAACAAAACAATGGCTCCTTGTATTTACAGAACTGTTCACCGAGTGGAAAGGTGGAAATGCCTCAATCACAGTGTGATGTCAATAACAACAAAAGATATGGACAAATGAGCAGGTTGATTCAGTGTAAAGTTCCCAATGTATTTTTTACTCTACCCATTAGACTTTATTCCACATATTGACCCAAATTGAGCTCTAGTGAGTCTCTGTGCTCCTTTGGACCAGTGGATCTAGAAAATAACACGCCTAATGCTCGACAGTGGAGATATTCAGTGTGAAGAAGAACATTTGATTCCCACCTGCTAAGTGACCAGATGTGAAACACAAATGGTTTCCAAGGGACCCAGCGGCATCATCCCTTCCAGGACCCATTATTGTAATTAGACGGCCTCTTAAGTGTGACATGGCACGGTAGAACTTCATGAAACGTGGATTCAATACTATACAATGTATATTGGCATCAACACCTGCAGCTCTGAATGGAAAAGCTATGATACACTCAAGACTTTAAAAGACTCCAGAGTGAAAAATGAAATGCAAACTCCTTGTTTTTCTGTAAACCAAACAGGTGTCTGTTGAGAAGCTCTTTGACAGTGAGCATGTTGTTCTGAGCGAAGCACCAGATCGTCTCTGGGAGATTATTTTATGAGGAACTTTCTCACGGTGGGTTCTCTCCTAGGGGGGTCTGACAGTTGGCCTGGGGTCTGTCCTTCCAGATGCCTGAGCTCATTTCACCACTGTGTGTACACCACAAAGTGTTGTTTTTTTTCTGTTGCACAGGCTGTTGTGAACACTCCAAGAAAGGAAAAGAAGAATTGTTGATGAGTCATGCAAAAGCAATTGGGGGAGGTGGTTGTGGGAAAATTAAGTTGTTAGAAACACATACACTGAAAAAACTCTGGGTGTGATGTGTTGGTTGCGTTTTTGTAGAATAGGCTCTGGGAAACTTATTTCTTGAATAGTCGTTTGAGAGGTGTTCTTTGTTGGGCTGTTGAAAATTTTGCACAATGGGGTTAATCATGATGGTGGTTTGTCTCGAGGAGCTTTTATCTACCATTATTTTCTGCTCTCATCAAACATCAAAACTGAGCAGGCCAATTTTTAGAAGGGAATTTGTTTTTTGTTTCTGGGATGACTAACTTATGTTTTGATACAGTCACTATCAGAGAGAGGCTCCAGATCTGGAGATTGTAGATTGGCAGCCAGGTATCTGAAGAAACTTTTTTCCCAGCGACCTGTGAAGTCAGCCAACACCCATCACTGGTTCTTTTACCCTTTTCCCCCATCTCTCTCTCTCTCCCTTTCCCAGCTCCCCATCTCTCTCTCTCTTTCCCAGCTCCCCATCTCTCTCTCTCTTTCCCAGCTCCCCATCTCTCTCTTTCACATCTCCACATCTCTCTATCTTTCTTATCTCTCTCCCCCCAATTTCAGTCTTTTCGATTCTATCTTATCCATGTCTCACTCTCTTTTTCTCTTATTTCTGCCTCATCACATTCTCTCTGTCTCTCATCCATCTTTCTGTCTGTTCACATTGATCACAAAAACAGACAGAGAAGAAAGGTTGTGAGTTGCTTAGCAACAGGAGATGCAATGAGTGCAATGAAAAAACGAAATCACATTTTGCAAACCCAAGCAACTTGCCATGCCACCTAACTGTGGTTTCAGCAGGCAAGATTGGTTAAACAATGTTAAAATAACGTAACATTACTAATTATTGTCACCAAACCACTCCATGCTGTTTCAATACAGGGCTGCTGACCAGAGAAATACAGTGAAATATTAGGGTCAACATCCTGAGCATGGCATTCTGGGCTATTTAAATAACATTGGGGGTCCACATCTTTAGTGGATCCACATTTATTTCCTAGCCTATGTGCCAGCAGTTTGAAACTTGATTTATGTAAGTATAGTTTTTTAAGGAGGCCACAACAACAACAAAGCTCCTTATGACAATAAGAAAAAAATGCTAATGACAACAGTTTTAATATGGCCTCTGTTATAAGTCCAGTTGCCAATTCACCATTCGGGCCACCAAATTCTGTCTCTTTACAATTGTCCGTGAAATGTTGGTGTAAAGTATCTACATCGCAAAGATGTACCCTATCCTCCATAGTAAGTGGGTCAAATAGGTCAACACACATAGAATGGTTGTATGCACCTCACTAAACACAAACTAATGTGCTTCATGCTAATGAAAATGGGCCGTGCCATGTCGGACTCGCAACATGATTAAAAAAGAATACAGAATATTACAAGGTCCATGATTACAGATCAAAACACAACTTTCTCAACCAAGCTTGAACATTGACACTGAATTTTTACCAGTTTGGCTGGCTTAGTCCATAAACCTCAACATGGCATCTGTTGCACTTCTTTCCCATGGGTTTCATTTTAATTGTTTGCAGCCAAACACAATTGGGTTTACATAATTGCACACCTCATGAAGAGTTCGACAAACAATTGACTGGAAGTCTTGGGAAGGGCACTTACAGATACATCTTATTCACTGATTCACTTGTGCTATCTGGCCTGATGGTTGAGGTGTGAATTGAAGGTGACACTTCATTTATCTCTCTCTTTTACAAGCATTGTACCCCGCTGTGGTGTATGTGAGTGGGAGGATGCGCCAACAGTCAATGTCATTTACACAGCATAATTTAGGAAGGGTTGGTAGTCACTCATTCAGACATGATGGGCAATGCGCTGACACACAACTGGTGAAATGTCCCTTAAACGAACACAAAATGATCCTTACAGAACTTTTGTTCTCCTGTATTTTGGGGTCTAGGCCAAAGCGCATCATATTCACTTTGGTAAAAATGTGAATATACACACGTCAACAAACAAATTGTTGTTGGTTAATTGATTTATATCCTGAAGGGAGCAACAGATTTGTAACAGATTTGACACCCTCAGTGGGCTATATTCACAGTTAAGTTAATAAGAACACTTTTGGGTAAGTGCGTCAGAGGTGCTAGCATTCGGCACGTTCACTCCAATATTTTACAATGTTTATATGTGGTTAAGCTTATCTAAAACGTTCCACTATGATCATTTTTCCACTGCGAGTGACGAAAACTAATATGGGCACGGGCTATTTCTTGCTCCTCCCACCGAATGAACTATGCTGCGCCTTATGAAAACAGCCGAAAGTGCTGCACTTCCTCTTTGACTGGATACATTCATCACATACATGAAGAACGACAGTGGAATGTTTTGATTTTACACTGGTCACCGTAGCATTTCTAGAAAGTTACAATTCTGAGTCTGTACACGCCTGCGGGCTGTGAACATTGAATAGGATATTTTTTAAATATCGGTTACGAATACAATTTACATTTTTGCTGCTGTGAGGAGCAGACCATCAATTCAACAGGTACGTCCCTGATCTCACTTCTCTCCCTATTTGATCGATTTACTTTCACTGTGGCGTTTGACTCGGTTTGAATCAGTTATGTTTTCTTTAATAGTTTGTTCTCAATGTCATTTGAGATATTTCGTTTGTGGAATAATTACAAAAAATCCATCCCGTGCCTTTGGGCTATGAATGAGATAATTTTTTTTTAAATGTTGAGTTATGTTGAATTAATCTTTATCAATGATTGAATATACATCGGTAGGCTATTTCAATGGTTGAATGTAAGTCTGCAATTCTAATACAAAGGACCACCCTCCCCATGACGAAGGACACTGAGTCATTTCGGGGAGACTTTCAACTTGTGACCAATGAGAGAATTATGCGCTTTTTTTTCCTCAGGAATTTGGATTGTCGTGAAACTGATGTTGTGTGTAAAATGTCTGCCTGTTTTAATACAACCTCATTGGCAGATATGAAAACGTGAGTGTGGAGTCATTATGGACGAGTTGCTCATTCGATTTTTCTCTGCACATGACCTGTAGATTCCTGATGTGTGAAATCATGGACCAAGTGGCACCCCAGTCTTCTGGCTACCGCTCCAGCCTTAAGGTAAGAGTTCACAAGGCTGCGGTAGCAATACAGTTGATAAGTAGGAAACTTGCATACAATACTGAGAATGCATAGTGGAATGTATAGGACACATGACAACTGTATCACAGCTAACAATGCAAGGCTGGAACAAATTGTCTGCAAACCTAATACATAGTAAATCAAGCTGAACTGGAATTGGAGCACACTTCAGCCAAGACTACATTTAAATGTAGGCTAGCAATGCAAGGTTGCTTGGGACGAAGCCATTAAACTCTTTATGGATTGAAAGGATTTTGTTGTGTTCTTCATCTCCAGTGTGACAAGCCTCTATTTAAGTAAGAGTCATTATGCTATACAGTATTAGCTAGATTTTACAGGCGCATGAAGGCTACTTTACCTAGAAGCCTGGTTGTATAACGTCATAATAATTTTTATCTGCATCTGTAAGGGGCTAATACTGCCATTGGTACAGTGCAGATTCAAACAGAGAGCTCATCTAAAAAGGGATCCATCTTCAATAATCGAATTGTGAAGAAGCGCCTGCTCTGCCTAACCTGATTTGTAAAGGGGGAGCGAGAAAAAGGAAAAAGGCAGAGAGCCAGAAAGAGGGGGGAGGAGGGAATTTTTTTTCTCACAAAGCAGCCGCCCACGCTCATGAACCCTCAGCGTTTAACTGCCGCCAGCTGCCTAAAGGGGAGTTCTGAGCACTGCTACGGAACAGGAAAGCCATATATGGACGTCCCCTCCCAGCAGTTCACGGCAAGGCCTGGCTCAGAGAATGAAAATGGCCTGATGTGCTTGACTAATTATGACAGATTAGTTCTACTGAAAAGGAGTGCCCGCATACAGTGTTGGTTTTATGTTTCTGCCTGCTCTGTTATCATTTGCCTTTATCTCGCATGTGATTCAAGTGAATGAGGTATTTTCATAATGAGGTATTTACATATACAGTTGTTACACACATACTATTATACTGTATGTACATATAGACACCATATATATGTATAAATGGCAGATTTTCAGTGGAATATCTACATAGGTGTACAGAGGCCCATAATCAGCAACTATCAATCCTGTGTTCCAATGGCATGTTGTGTTTGCTTATCCAAGTTTACCATTTTAAAAGGCTAACTGATCATTAGAAAACCCTTTTACAATTGTTAGCACTGCTTAAAGCTGTTTTGCTGATTAAAGATGCAATCAAACTCTCCTTCTTTAGACTAATTCAGGTTCTTCAGCATCAGTGTTTGTCTGGTTTGAGACAGTTTGTGCTGTTTTGTGAAGGGAGTACTACACATCGTTGTACGAGATCTTCAGTTTCTTGGCAATTTCTCGCATAGAATAGCCTTCATTTCTCAGAACAAGAATAGACTGACAAGTTTTAGAAGAAAGTTATTTGTTTCTGGACATTTTGAGCCTGTAATCAAACCCACAATTGCTGATGTTCCAGATACTAAACTAGTCTGAAGAAAGCCAGTTTTATTGCTTTGTTAATCAGCACAACCGTTTTCAGCTGTGCTAACATAACTGCAAAAGGCTTTTCTAATGATCAATTAGCCTTTTAAAATGATTAACTTGGATCAGAAAACACAACATGCCATTGGAACACAGGACTGATTATGGCAGATAATGATCCTCTGTAGATATTCCACCGAAAATCTGCTGTTTCCAGCTACTGTAGTCATTTACAACATAAAAAATATCTACACTGTTTCTGAACGATTTGTATACACACAGTAGGTGGTGTGTGTTTGTGTGTTTGTGTGTGCATGTAAACAAAAAAAACATTGCCGGTAAAAATACAAAATACGGTATGTTTTCTCTTTTCAGCGTCAGGCAGCGTTTGACCTATTTGAAGATCCAATGTCTCTGTTCTCGGGATACTTCTTCCCTTCAGACGATGAGCAGTCTCTTCAGGAGGTTCCCTCTGGTCTCAACTGTGTCTCATACGGTAAGGCATCACCACTCCCTACCAATGAGTGCCAAAATACTATGCCCTTTACTTTACACAGAGTTTCATAACACCTACACCAACTAGTGAGGCCAAGCCAAGGTCAGAACACTTCGCAAAATGTAATATATTTGCCATACATGATGTCACAAATGTAATTGTGAATATGAACTGATTGCTGGCTTACCAACAGTTTTAATGAATAATTGAACAAAAAATGTCATGTTTGTTTAATGTATTTTGTGGTTAACAAAACATCACCCAAATGTTATTTAATGTCATACAGGTGCATGGGAGTTGGGTATTTAGATTTATAAAAAATAAAAAATATATTATGCTATCAACACAGACTAAAATATTGATCCTTAGAGTGAACAAACTGTTCTTCTCCTATCCCTAGACATGGTCCCTTGCTCTGTTCCTCTGTTGACCCCATGCAGTAAGGCAGTGATGAGTCAGGCCCTGAAGGACAGCTTCAGTGGCTTTTCCAAGGTCCAACACAGCTGTGGCATCTCCAACAGTGAGTTGTCCTCTACACCTTTTCATGTCTTTTCATTAAAGTGTATTCTGTTTTCAGTATTCAGGGTTGGGTTTAATTTGAAATACCAATTTTAAGTCTACGATTTGCTAGTGAAGTGGAGGTATTACATTGTATAATTAATTGTACTCTACTTTCAACAACCTTTAAGTTATTGAAGTTGCAAAACTATTAAGACTTATAATGGCTTTTCCTTCTCTCCTATACAGATCCTCGTAAGTGGACAAAGCAACATGTTTTGCAGTGGCTCCACTGGGCAGCCACTGAGTTTAGCCTGGCCAATATCTACTTCTTTAAATTTGAGATGAATGGTCAGGAGCTTTGTGATCTGGGCAAGGAGAGCTTCCTTGACTTGGCCCCAGACTTTGTTGGTGATATCCTCTGGGAGCACCTGGACCAGATGATGAAAGGTACAAATGGCAGTGGAAATGTTAAGTCATATGGCATTTATTTGGAAGCAGGGAAATAATGGATTAATATTTTTCTGACACCTATCTGATATTTTTTTATAATAGGGTGGAAAGAGTTTCGTTTTACTGTAGAATTTCTGAACCATTTACCTTAAAGATGTACAATAAAATCAAATCCCATGTTTTCCTCCAGAGTGTCAAGAGAAAGAAGAATCCAAAAGCACGAGAAGTGTTGTGCCCTCAGTAACTAGCTGGTTGGATTCTGTCGGTGAGTGGCAATTTGATAAACCAAATAACCACTGGAGGCATTCGAATCCAAGTAACCTTCAGATAAACAAAACTGTTTCACTAAAGCTTAATTTCACCTCAGAAGCCTTAAGTTGTATGGAGATGTGGGACTAATTAGATAAGCTAAGTAGGCATTTTTTCTGTTTTCTGCAGGCTTCAGTCTGGAAGAGACCCAGGGTGCCGTGCAGGAACCTGACCACAGCGGAAGTCTGCTGAGGGAGCTGTTTGAGACCCCAGACAAGACCGCCCAGCTGACCCCAGATCAGGAGTTCTCCATGTTCTCAAAGCCCCAGCTGAGCACAGTCAATGTCAGCTACACCAGGAGCAACCCAGGCCCTGGGCAGTTTTCCAGTGCCTGTGAGTAGCCCAACCCACTGTTGTTTAAAAGCTATTAGTCACTGTTCATTAGGAGCATTTTGGATTAATGTAATATTTGAGAGAAAAACAAGGGAACACATGTAATGCAATTCCCAACAGATGTTAGAATTCAGTTCCAGTTTCAGTTTAACCAACCAGCTCTATTTTCTGCATCCACAGTTCCATCCCGGGACCATAGTCTGTGTTCGTTGGAGAGTGTGGACAGCTTTGAGGGGCCAGATTCCAGGCTTCGCTCCTGGGGCAGCCAGTCCTCCCTGGCAGAAAACCAGAGGGTACCGTCCCATGACAGCTTTGAAGATGAGTACAACAGTAGCCCGCTAAACTTGGGGAAACAGGGCCTATCATTTAAGGACTACATCCAAAAGAGGAACGAACCTGTGGAAATGGGAATGCCTGTCATACCTGCAGCTGTTCTGGCGGGCTTCACTGGTGAGTTCATGAACTTGGTGACAAGTCTCTGCCATTCCCAGTTTCCACACCAGTTCTAAAGTACACTGTTAAACCATTAAACATGTAAAAACATATATAATGTTAACCTAAACATTAAAACTTCAACATTAGGCATTTAAATCTTAAAGATCTTAATGGAAATACAAAATTACACATGAAAGTTTCTCAGTTTTACTTTCACATCCTATTAATAGTGAACAAGATGTACTCATCCTGGTTAGAGTGAACAACATGCATGAGTTGTTAGTTGGATTATAATTTTTTTTTGAATAATTTGACTTTAATATTAAAATTTGTTTTGTGCACATTGATTCATTTACCAAACTTATTGCACAGGTTACTGAAATGTTAATTCCACTTTAAAAGCATTATGTTGTATATATTTTTTATTATTCTCTATACACAGACTGCGTTTTGATCATGTCTCTGACTCTGCTGCCTCTTTTTTTCCTCCTAACAGGAAGTGGTCCTATCCAGCTGTGGCAGTTCCTTCTGGAGCTACTTACTGATAAAAGTTGTCAGGCCATCATCAGCTGGACAGGAGATGGCTGGGAGTTCAAACTCACCGACCCAGATGAGGTATAGTATTTTTCTATTTATTATTATCTGTAACCGGAAAACTACAATCATTACCAATCATTTACAGGATCAGAACATTCTATAAGCTTTTTAAGCTATTCTTTACACTATTACAGAACATCAAGATTTGGTAAATGGTTTTGTTCTCCATTGGTGTTTATCATCCTCTCTGTCCTCCTTAAGGTGGCTAGACGCTGGGGCCGCAGAAAGAACAAGCCCAAGATGAACTACGAGAAGCTGAGCCGTGGCCTGAGATACTACTATGACAAGAATATCATCCACAAGACATCAGGAAAACGCTATGTCTACCGCTTCGTTTGTGACCTGCAGAACCTTCTGGGCTACTCGGCCGAGGAGCTCCACATCATGCTGGGGGTCCAGCCAGACACAGAGGATTGAGACAACTCGCATTTTATACCAAAGGGAAAGGGTTGACGATATAGCCAGTGGGGCTTCAATACCCCAACCAAGCAAAGGTTGCTCATAGCACAGGCCATCTGAAGATCATTTCTGGTAATTAAAACAGGTGGCACTGATTGATGTGCACTGAGTCACTACACTGTTGGGCAAACCACATACGCATCTCTAATTTGGAGAGGTGTCTTCTGTCTTGGCTCTTGTGCCATCAGTGTGCATCGTTGTGCAAGCTTCGGGTGAGAGGGGTGCCAGCATTTAAATCAAAGCATTCCCTCTCAGTGAAAGTAGTCCGGTGCAAATTGCAATGGACCAGCTCTGTATACATCTGCAAAGTGTCGAGCTGTCGATTGCACGGGTGTTAATGGAGACCAGTGCAAAATACTCTTTATTCCAGCCTGATACTCAGCAAGTGTGTCGTTAACAGAGTCTAAACAATGGACATTTTGGCTTTCTGTGAATGATTTTGGTGTTACCAAACAAGACAGCTTTTGAGGTAGCAGCTCTTAAGTATGAGGTTTGATACACCATGTGATGGACAATGTATTGTTGATTTTACGAAATAGCTAACATTTCCTTTATTGTCGTACTTTCTAATGCATTGTTCTGCTGACCAGCATGCAGCTCAACTGGAATGCCAGTCACTGTGGCTACTGAATTTGTCCTCTACTGAAAAGCGGGGGAAAAATAACTGTTCTATAAATATGAATATATTTGTCATGCTTGACAAGTTTCCGAAATTCACTTGATCACGGCTTTCGAATTTGAATGTAATGGTGTAGCAGCTATCGTTATTTATTTTTTAAGAGGTTTGTGTATTCATTTTTGCTTGTTTCAATTTCTTGCAAAGCAACATGTGGGTGTATATGGTTTATTCTAAACTACATTTGGATTTTGTTGTATGTTTTAAAAAAGTATGTACCAAAGTCTGAGTATATTTCACATTACTACTGTAATTGTAAATGTAATGAATATTCACTGTGTATTCACTGAAAACTATAACCAAGCCTATTTCAAGTGGTGGTACTGATGACAGACAGACAAAGATGGCATTATTTTGGCATTGGCACAGTCTTATTCCTCAAACACAGCAGTGTGCCGTGCTGTTCTCTTTATTAACGGATATTTCAGGATTTGTATTTAGTGTTATCTACTTCCCAAGAAATTGATTACCTCTTGGATATAGTTTTTGTGTATCTGCATTCAGTATGAAGAAAGCTGTGAAGGAAGTTTTGTGATAAAATTCTAGCAAAAACTAGCTTAACAGAAAGACTGGATGTTGACTGGAACAGTTAGCATGTTAGCTTTTTCCATATACATGCAGTCATTGAGTTAGGATTTTCTCATTGAAACTACCTCCTAAAATACTTCAATCTGGAAAAACATAAATAATATCAGTAAAATTAGTTTGTGCTTTGGGAATTACAAAAAGGGCTTTATTGCCAAACTCCATTCCTTTAACAATTGTGGACCTCTTCTATGAATCGATATTGTATAAAATATATGCATAAGATCTTTTTAAGAATTATTTTGCGGAAAAGTTAATAATAATATAGAATATTTGAACTGAAATTGAAAAGGACATGGATATCATACAATATTTTACATTATTGGTCTATTTACATCTAAGCTCTAAATATGTAATTAACGGTGTGTCATGCTGTACTGTTTGCTGTAACTCAAGATGTGCATGGCATCGGCATGGCATAGGACTGTGGAACTCATCGTAGAGACGTCAAAGACATTGTCAGCATTTCTGTGGTTTTAAAATGAAAAGTGGCTAAATGACTTTCATAAAAGCTTTATTTTTGTAATATTGTGTCTGTTGTATTTTCATTTGGTAGCTCATTGTAGTGGGTGCTAGGTAATTATAGAGGCCAGGTTTTTAAAGAATGATTAGTTAGGTACCAAAATGTGGGAATCTACTCAAAAACACACTCAAAAACAATTGATCACACCAACACTCAATCTTAAAGTTAGTCAGAATGCCGAAGTACAAGCTTTTGTCTTTTTTCTTTATTTTAAATAAATAATTTTATTTTTATTTTTAAGTAGATCCACAGTCATTGTCAATTCATACTATCACATTGGTCACTGTATCTGAGAATATCCTACTTATATCTCTAGGTACTTTGATAAAGGAATAATGTAATATGGAATATATTTCTCATCAGTGGATAGTGTTATGACTATAACTATCTGATAGTTATAGGACTGGCGGTCTCAAATGCTGCTTGAGAAGATCTGGCCAAACAAATGTTCTTGGTGGCAAAGGTCCAAACAGCTTTTTGTTATTTGTCTGCAAAGATACAAACTCTCACAGCAACCCATACAAAAACTATTTCATCATTTTGTAGGGCAGGAAGTTTTAATGTTTATTTCTTGCAATTGCACACCCTTTGTCATGTATATAAGGGATACGGTTCATGTAAAAATGATATCATACTTTGGCTCAGAACTTATCATTGGCATCTGATAGCTAAGGTATGTTTTTTACAATAGGTGAGCAATATATAACCTTACAAAAGACGTTAAACACATCATATCTTCAATAATTGTGCACTATAGACAATTGCAGTAATTTGTATCACACCCATACATACTTCCTGGGTGATACATACACTGATAAGCAAAAACATTATTACCACAGGTGAAACAAATAACACTGATCATCTCCTAACAAGGGCACATATCAAGGTCTGTGTAGATTAGATGGTAAGTGGACAATCAGGTCTCGTAGTCAACATGTTTGATGCATAACCAATGGGCAGGACCTGAGCAACTTTGACAATGACCACGCCTGGGTTGGGGCATCTCTAAAATGGCAAGGCCTGTGGGATGCTCCCAGTCAGCAGAGGTGAGTACCTACTCACAGTGGGCTGAGGGACAAACCACAAACAGGCAACAGGGTGTTGGGCGCCCAAGGCTCAATGATGCATGTGAACGGACCTACCATTGGACGGACCCACAATGGGCATGCAAGCATCAAGAACCGTACCTGGGACAGTGGAAGAAGGTTGTCTGTTCTGTTGAGTCCCGTTTTCTTTTACGTCACGTGGAGAGCTGTGTACGCGTGGCACCAAGATACACCGTGGGAAGACAACAAGCCAGTGGTAGAAGTGTGATGCTCTGGGCAATGTTCTGCTAGGAAACCCCTGGGTCGATTTGACACGTGCCAACTATCTAAACATTGTTGCAGACCAGGTACACCCCTTCGTGACAATGGTATTCCTTGGTGGCAATGGCCCCTTTCAGCAGAATAAGGCACCCTGCCACACTGCACACATTGTTTGGGAATGTTTGAGGAACCTGAAGAGGATTTCAAGGTGTTACGCCGGTCTCTACATTCTCTGATCAAGCATCTGTGGGATGTGCTGGTCCAAACCACAGCGGCTCCACCTCACGACTTACAGGACTTAAAGGATCTGCCGCTAATGTCTTGGTGCCAGATACCACAGGACACCTTCAGGGATCCATGCCTTGGCGGGTCGGCGCTGTTTTGGCGGCACGCAGAGGACCAACAGCATATCAGGCTGGTCATAATGTTTTGGCTCATCAGTATAAGTTAAGAGACTGTCGGTACAGACCCTCAAAAAGTTAGATACAAAGATTTCCTGTGAAGGGAGCAGGAGGGGGCTAAGCTAACTGGTCAACGGGGCACTGCAATGCCCGGAAGGGGAGAAGCAAGGTAGTCAATAGAATGCTGGAGAAAAAGTGATTTTAGTGAAAGGGTAAAGGTTATCTGCAGGACGTTGAAGAGCGAGGGCTCGTTGTGTGGGGCTGAGCTGTTCAAAGGATGCTGAAGAACCGTTTTTCTTCTTGTAGTGGCAAAGTACAAGGACTGACTATCAAGTTGGGATAAGGTTCTACATAGGACCACTCAACCTTGACCACTGTCCTCACAGAGGCTCACCAAAATGTTCTTCTCCTCCTAGATCTATCAACACTGTGAACCTCTCCACCATCTCAGGACGCGTCTTCTCAGTCTTTGTACATTCTTGGATTGCATCGTTCTTGACAGGTCCCTCCTATCAAGTTACTGGGCAAATGCTCAAATAGTCCCTCAAATCATTGCTGTGAGGATGACATTATTACTTTTCTCCTCCCCCCCCATCTGACACCCAGCTGGAAACTTTAATTTCTGGGTGCCCTGCATATGTCTGCTTGGAAGTGCAATGAATCTTAGCATGACCCTGAGCAAAAACTCCTGGGACCACCTACATACATGTGCACAAGCTTTTTAAGATGTTGGCTAATTTGCTAGAGGCTCAAACCCTCATTGCTCTTATAAAATAAGGAGATTTCTTGTTGCGGGAGGGAGGTGATATAGATTGTTGGATAGCTTAGGATATGATCCTTCTTTTCAAAACTTTATCAGTTTAATTACTTGTCTGAAATATTAAAACCATGTACACACAAAGGCTAGTCGACTGAATTTTTTTAAATACTGAAAGAGGCATTTCTTCTTGCGCACCATCATGTTTGAGAGAATTTTAGGTCAGTGAGATTTTTTTCACACTTAACTGGCCAGAAGGAGCACAGAAAAGGGATTTACATACTAAGAAACACACTCTATTACATCAGAAAGTGCATTGAAATACTAACCAGAAAAACTTATGTACTCATGTTCTTTTTACATTTCCCAAAAAATCTGTTACAAAGTGTAACATAGAGGATTCAGACAACACCCAAACTCAATTTGGGTGTAGTCGCAGTTGTCTTTCATTGATAATTAAATGTCTTTCAGTGAGGTTTCTATCACCAAATATCTTGATGTTGTGTTTGCTTTTAATTAGTACAGCCAGGCACAGAACATTAGATGGGCATGATAAAAAAAGCTTTTAAAAGGGTATTTTGTGCCTTCTAAAAAGTATTACCATCATCATGGTACCTTCAATCACGATTTTGTTAGGAAGGTGGTATTATTTCATGAACAGACGAATACAAGGCAAATCGATTATACTGCAGAATTTATTTGTTCTAGATTGTGTTGATCATATGCTGTATGTTTATCACACAGCTTTGCTATGGTGAATTTGCTGTCCAATTAATTTGAATGAGATATTAACATTGAATTACTCAAAATATTAAGAAGCTTGTCGGTAGCAACCAACTGCACACTCCATTGTAATATGTCGTGGACAGGTTGTGTAAGAATAAATGGTACCATATATCAACAGTTTATGTAAGATAATGAGCAGTAGTTTTGGTGCCTTGGACCAGTCCAGAAATCTTAACATTATATAATTCACACATGGACCTGGATCGAGCATCCGACCAATTATAGAACACTTTACTTACGGGTTATCCAAAATTAACTCCTTCACATTTATATGCAGTTCCTGTGATCATTAATCAACATTTGAAATCGTCCGGTGGAGCTCTAGTTAAATTAATTAATGAATTAATAAAGCCAAAACTGTGTGAGAGACCACCTACACTGAAGTCTTCCCCATGTCACCTAAGAGACATCTATGTGAGAAGTCCCTATATGCTTTAGAGACATCTAAACATACAGTATGACATGTCTCCAGACAGCCCCCAGGTAACTGTACACAACCAGTTTTCCAGTACACATAGAGAACAGCAAGCATCCTGCAGCTCTGTTAGCACCGCCTAAAGGGTGCCCCCGTCCAAGTCCCTTCCAGTACACGACTCAAACATTGTCAACATCTGCCTCAGCAATAGTGTGTGTGATCATATGTGTGTCAACACTGACCATAGTAGAGCCTCTGAAATAAAGTGTGTGTGTGTGTGCAGAGCTGCGTGTGTGTTTGATCATATGCCTGCTTGCACATAAAATATATGGGCAGGGTTTACTGTCAACGCTTTAAGAACAAGGAGTTCTGTCTGTATTTATTAACCTCTATTGCTCAACCTTGGATTTCCCAAAACCACAATTAGGTGTGATCTAATGAACCCAACAAGCGCCTCTCTCATTGTAGACAAGAATGTACACTGCACAGCATTGATTAATACAGGGGATCTCAAGAAACGAAATAAAAATGGAATTGATAAGTTTTTTAGTGTTTAGTGACATTTAATGAGTTTTTGGCTCACAAAAATGTCGTTATTTCAAAAAGAAGAATCGCTCATTGGCAAATTGTTCTAAATTTATTACAAATATAAAACAGAACAAAATTGATTGCATAAGTACTCAAGCTCTGGTGTAACCATTTGTCTTCAGAAGTCACACAATTTGTTGAATGGAGTCCACCTCTGTGTGTCAATGTAATTGATGATTTCTGGTTGAATACGTCTGTCTTTGGGAGGTCCCACAATTGGTTTGTACAAGACAAACTACATCATCAAAACAATATAGTAAACAGCCCTCCAGAACAAAGGTCTTCAAAAGCACCAATCAAAGGTAGGATATAACAACATTTCCAATTAATTGAACATCCCCTAGAGCACAGTAAAGTCCATTATTACGAAATGCAGAGGATATAGCAAATGGAGAGAATGACAAAAGAAAGCCAATGTGGAAAATATTCTTACATTAAATCTTGGCTGCCGCATGTAAGAGACTTTGAGAAGTGGAAGAAGATTCTAGAGCATTTTGTCCTCAATGCTAAGCACTATGTTTGGCACAAGCCTACCAATGTACATCATCCAGAGAACACCCTCCCTACCATGAAGAATTATGTTGGCAGCATCATGGTATGGGGATGCTTCTCTGTGTCAGGATCTGCAAAGCTTGTGAAGACAGAGATAACCTGGAATAAAACCTTTTCAAGACTGCCTTTGACTAAAGTGTGTGAATACTTTTTTTTACAATTATTCAATCAATTATTTTCTGTTGTGTATTTTTTAATACATTTTTAATATTTTTTTATTTTATTGTTCACTTTGACATAGACTTTTTGGTGGTGATCATTGGAAAAAACTATAGCCACTGTACACAGCTGATCTAACTCCAAATGTATTGTACAACACTATTCTGTCTTATGGTCACTAACAACAATCTTGACACACTACATATACATACACAAACTCAGAAGTCACATTTAAAGGCCATTTCAGAATCCTTTTGAAACAAACAGGAAAGGAACGTTTGTTTGAACTGCAAGACCTCTTAAGTGGTACATTTTCAAAAACACATCTTGTCATGCAAAATATTCTGGCAAAAGATGTGTTATCTTGTACAAGGAAAAATATGTGGTTGTATTAGTAACCGTAACATAACATACGGGCACATAGCCAGTCTGGAGGCGTCTCCCATGGGACAGGCACCAACAAGACCCAACTCAAGTGCTGCTACTATACATTCACCCACACATAACCTTAACCAAACATACTGCAGCTATTGTGTTAATCCTGTAGTTCAAGACAAAAACATGACTGTCTCTCTGCATTGGGGGACCATAATTAATTAACACTGTGGTGTACAAAACTTGGTTTAATATTCCTTTCAAATAACTGGGTGCTTTGAATCCTGAATGCTAAGAGGCAGATAGCTGTGGTATTTGTAAGCAATAAGGCCTGATGGGGTTTGGTATATGACCAGTATGACACGACTGAGACCTGCTCTTAGGCATGACTCATCACGTGGTATTTGAGATACCACCGCTATCAGCCAGTTAGCATTTAGGATACAAACCACCTGTAAGCAATAAGGCCCAAGGCGGTGTGTCATAGCAAGCTTCCAAAAAATACGAATACATAAAGTTATTGTCATTGAGTAAATTGACATTTAGCCCTTTAATAATAGACGTCTGGTGTTTGCTATGCCGTACTTGTCAGATACCGACAAATGTTTTGATAGTTATGGCCCTGAACTAATTGGTTTTAACTATAATCTAGCTAGCTAATGTTTTTTTGAATTAGGTCTATTTTGCCAAATTTTAGTTCTGCTGCTGCACAATCTCTCCATACAGCTTATGCTATAGTTCATTTTAGAGTTTCTCCATCAAAGGAACATAAACAACCAAGACAGATGTGCATAATTTCTTGAAATGATTGATTCACATAAAAAAGCCTTGTGCCTCAGGACCTGTCACAGCACGTAAGAGTGTAGTGTGTGAAAATACCCCCTCAGAATTATGCTAACTTTCAAAAGAAACCTGAGGAACAATGTCACTGAAATCATGACTAGGTTAATTGACAAAAACAAATGTATTTGTTTGGATTATTTTGCATATATCCTGGAGTATAACGAAAGGGAAAATAAACCACAATGCAGGTGTCATTGTCTGCTTATATTTTAGGTAAACAAAAGGGGGGGGGGGTCTTTGAGAGTCCAGGTGGCTGTCAAAATTAGCAGAAAATGCCTCTTCCAAAACTGAAAAGACAAGATGACACTAACAAAATCTAGTCCACCACCTGGGTCTTTCTATATAAATAAGGATAATTCAGATGGCGCCTCTAGGCATTCTATGTAGCTCAGTTATCTAACCTCATAAATATATCTGTCATATGATGAACATAGTAGCTGCCCAACATAATTAAATAAATCTGTCATATAATGATAGAGAAGCTGCCTAACCTGAGGGAAGGGCCATGTTTGTTGCTTTATTATAATATGATTATAAATTAATATGACAGTACTATAAACCTATTGAAATAAACATTAATATACAAGAGTGTTAGTTGACCTGCCACAAGACTTTGACACATACACTTTTGAATATCTACATGTAACTTGTGTCTCAGATGGACTGCAAAGACTAATGAAGGAGCCAGTCTGCCCCTTTCTACCACATGTCAAATAAAAACCAGCCACTAAAATCGCCTGCTCCAAAAACACTGTCATAGCCTCGTCCATGAAACTCTAAATATGACATTCCTGCTAATATCTTGACTATTTCTGTCAAAGGGTAGCTCAACTGATTACAATGGCCCTCTTACAGTACACCCAAGATAACACAATCCTAATTTTCTGTTTATTACCCCCCGCTAGGTGTGACTGAGTTTTCTCAGGAAATGCTCAGACTCTGAGTTGTCCGACTTACAGTAATCATTAGTGTCAATTTACTGACTGACTGTTGCTGCCATGGGAAGATATGACAGACAGATAATAGTGTACACACATACAATATAATGACAGCTGCATTACTGTACTGACCTATTGTTTTGATCACACACACACACACACACCCTCTGATCAAACAGTGCTGCATACTATAACAAAGTGTGCGCTGTGCCGTTGTCGGGTTACCCAGCCGGCTACCCAGTTCCAGGAACAGTGCTGTGGGAGGGGAGTGCCAGCCAGCCAGTTCCAGCTCCAGCTCCATCTGCAAGTGGTTACCTGAGAAACTGCCTCTGGCGCTGCCATGTACGTCACACTCTAAATAAGAACAAGGTGATGGCCTCCAGCCTACAGACGTTGCAGCAGATCTCCAGTCATGCAAGCCCCTCTTGTGCATGTTCCCTCATGTACACTCAGAGAAACCACCACCACCTCACTGAACGCATGCATAGTCACATACACAGAATACTTGAATGATGGATAATTACCCTTTTGACACGGACAAAAAGTCCAGAATTTGCCATCCATGAATCTTTAGACAAAGACGGAAAAATAAAATCCACCTAAGCAATAGTCATAATTCATGCATTTTCACAGATCCTATAATCAAATTCAGGGTCTGTGTGAATACTACTTTTATTTCATATCTTGCTGTTTAATTAATTAACGCTTGTATTGTTTTACACCTTTTTTTTCAAACTTCAAACCACCCACATGGTTTAATAATACCACCAGACCTCAAATAAATTTACCAGTGATTGACTGATATGAGTAACATAAGTGTTGAGAAATCAGTGGAAAATAAGAGGCTATTTGAAATTCAGCCATATAAACATGTATTTCTTTTACCGGTAACATTACTGTATATTGTACCTGAAGAGGGTCATAAAGACAAAATCATGTCCCAACTTACACAAAGTAAAGCCCATATTTTATGTATGTTATGGAGGGGCTGGAATGTATGTTGGGTAGGTATGCTTTATCTGATATTATGGAATGCAAAGGACTTCTGAAAGAACATTACCATGATTCTGTACTTTAAGAGAGCTGCACTTTAAAAGAAAACAACACAGCAGCTGAGTCAGAAACGATCTTTCTCTTCTTTTTAGCTACTATGAAACCTCAACATGCAGAAATGTACAATATCCAGCAAGAAAAAGGACGAATTGCATAAATAGATTTCAACTGAAGGCCTCCCAGAGTCACAGTGTAGACCAGCGATATCAGCCTGGATGGAAAATACAAAACAATTTCCAATGTAGTGCCCAGCTATGTAAATGAGTTGTTTCAGTTAAAGTGATATGTTAAAAAGTCATAAGCATATATGTTGATATTTATCAAATGTAATTTCTTGGATCTTAAAATATATCTTTTATATTCAAGTTTAAATTGGTATTAGGAGAAAACCTTGCTTAGGTCTGGTATTTTTCCTGTTTACAGTTGAAGATTTTTACCAATAGTTCCAGACAGTGACACAGCTAGGGTATTCAGGGTTAACACAGTCTAGTAGCTTTCTTGTATACTAGGACATCATAACATTGTCATATGACATTATCATATGGACATCATGATACTTATGTATCATGATGTCCATATGCAGAACATGACCCGAGCACGAACCAGTAAAATCCCAGGTGCACTTAAATATCCTTTAGTTATAAAACCTCACACCTATTTAGCACATAGTAAAGAGTCATTATTTTGACGTTTTGTTTTCTTTCCTAAAAGCGTTGTGTAGTAGCCTACAAAGTAGCTTAACCAAAAAAGAGCAGACAGGTTGTTAGAAACCAATAAACTTTCCCTATCATCAGACTGTGCAGTGACGTCTGGCTTCTATGGTAACCATCCCCGGCAGAGGTTCATTAAAATGCTCAAGTGGATCATTACAACATGGTTTTAGTGCACAGACAAACCACAAGGTCACAAACCAGAGGCCATGGGCTTCTCTGGGAAACATACTTTTAATAGACATCATACATTCAGACATCATACTCATCATCATACTTTACAGTATCAGTCATTAGTATAACAGTATGACAGTAGGGCATTAGATGACATACCAGAAGAGACTAAATGCAGTGTTGCTTTATTCTAATGTCATGGTAACTACATGCTACCTGTCAAATGTACAATGCTTTCTGTTTTTATGTGTAATTACGTAAGAATGTGGTTATTAGAGAATAATAGACTGACCTTGTACCGGTCAGGGCCAACCTTTTGTTATTCTTACAATTCTGACACTGTATAGGCGTTGTGATGGCAACACAGCACATTTGGTAAATATGTCTGGTTTTGATATTGAACGACTACAAAGAAGTGTTACTCAGTGTTTAGCAAACATAATTCGATTTCGCTCAGTGTCTGAGGCAATTTCAAAATTCTCCAGGACATGGTATGTCAATCTGATAAGAGACCAAATATACACCGTAAAAGATTAGACACATGAGAGAGGCCCTGCATTCCACAGGTATTTGGAAACTTGGCCCAAGTATGCATGCCACACCCACTGTGACTATAGCCTGGTTGCCATTCTCTGCTCAAGTGGCAGGTTGCCAGCTGTCTTTAATAGTGGAGGCCAAGGCTAAACAAAAGAGAAGTGTCTTTTCTGGGCCAAGGCAGTTCTTTCCCTGGAAGTAGCAAGGGTTCAACAGACTGACAATCAGAGAGATATCCACTATGATAAATGTACCTAACTCTCTTGAACAATACTTTAGCAAACAAATGATTTTGAAACTTGCAAAAACCTTCTGAGTTAGAGAGCCCCTCCCCCAACAGATTACTGCATTAGATAACATATTAAGTGACCTGTTTCTTTTCTTCTAAGTATGCTTAAAGTAATTTCCGAGATGAAAAACTAGAGACATTTCCGAGATGAGATGTGCCATCACCTTAAAAAAAAGAACAAGTTGAACAAATATAATTCAAGGTAATAATTAGGACAAAATAAATCTAAAATTATTTTGGGGTGAGATTGATTTCATGTTAGGAGATGCTGTATTTGTAATAAAAAAAAAGTATTCAACCCCTGCATAAGTATTCAACCCCTACACACATATTTGGTGGAGTCACATTTTCCTGCAATAACAGGTTTAACTCTTTTGGTACTGTATGTACCAGCTTTGCAATGTCGGAATGGTTTTTCATCCACTGTTCTTCATAAATTCAAATCAGGCTGTTCAGGTTTTGCTATATGACACTTGCAGATCACAATTTTCAAATAGTGCCGCAGATTCTCTGATAGAAATGACAGCAGGACTTTGACTGGGATACATGTTTGTTCTTTAGCCACTCCAGTTTGCTTTGTCTGATGCTTGTGACCACTGTCCCAAGCTTTAGTTTGTTTGCAGACTTCAGCAGGTTCTCTTGCAGTTGTCGCTTGTATTTTTGCTCCAATCTTCCTTACATTTTCATAAGGCACTAAGTCCCTGCTGATAAGAAGCATCCCACGCTGCCAACATATTTCTCTGTAGGGAGGGTGTTTCTTGACACACGGTAAGTGTTAGATTTGCACCACACATAGCACTTACATTTTGGTCAGAAGCAAAATTTTTGGTCTCATCTGACCCCAAAACCTTTTTCCCACATTGCAGCTGGGAGACTCGCGCTTCTCAAGGTACTCGGAGTAATGGCTTCATTTCAGGCACCTTTCAGTACAGGCCCATATAATGCAGAACTGTTGTCATGGTTGACTGATGTTCCATTACTCCACTCCCCGTCACAGACCTCTCACAGCCCCTTCAGTGTGACTGATGGCTTCATACTTTTCAGTACTTATGCAAGGCACTTTATTTATATATGAAAATAATAAGAATGCTTATTGCCTGACTGTTGACAAGAGTGGTAGTGGCAGGGACATTCACACGTTCATCACTTGGTGAAAAAACTGTGTTATCCTACATTGTGACTGGGTTCTTGTAACTGGGACTCCTACCTGTGCTGTGGATGACTGGGAGTGACATGAGTGGGAAAGGGACCAGTGGATTTCAGTTGCTAGAGAATGTCACTTACAATATCAGGGTTATGGGTTCAATTTCGACGAGGGTCAGTGCAAAAACATATGAAACTATATGCACTCATATATTTCTGTAGATAACTCTTCGCTGAATGGCACGTGTAAATGAAAGGGACAGGCTTTTCAGTTTTCTATGACCTGGCTCTAAAGCATGGCCAGTAGACCTCTTGGAGATTCTCATCAAGGCGAAGGCCAGATATCAAGCACCAGGGTATAGCGTCTCCCTTCCTCAACACTTCCTGGCATCATCTGCTTGCGAAATGACTGTGTATCAATATGGGGTAGCCTATTTACTGCAGCTCAAACCACTCTCAGTGTAAACCACCGAAGAGCGGGGCCCTCATTCGGCAGTTCAGTCAGCTGACTGTGTCAGTGTTCATTGTGGTTGAAGAACATCACACATATACACCAGGCACGGCGCTAAACCAGGGCCAAGGGGGAATGGTAGAGGGATGGGGGGGGGCTATGGGAGGGTTTAGCCACGTCACAAATCTGCGTAGCCCCAGTTTAGCCTCCTCAAGCATTTTAGTACTTTAAAAATGAGAACTTTCTTATAACTCTGAAGTCATGAAAACTTATTTTCATAGCCCCCCACCCCATGTATTGGCCAAGCTCGCCCTGCGCCACAGGAGAGGAAACATCTTGGCGCTGTGCCTGTACGTCATCACAAGTTTACTATGGTTGCCATATAGTGCAGTTTTAATAACAGTAATGAAACAGGCATTGCACACAGTCCTTCTGTCAGCATGAAACCCAGGAAATGCACATGTCATCTACTCATTCCTTCATCATTTCAAAATATTCTCACTTGCACTTTTTGGCATTGCCCAATGTTCATGGCCTGCACTCATTTGCAACATTATCAACATCCCCATTCAGTCGCAACATGAACAAACTCACCATAAAGAGGAAATTGATACAGCTCATTCCAAAAACTATGATTGCATTATTACAAATTAGTCCTTGTCTTGCCAATAAATAATTATGTGTGTTCTTATGAGTTTCTGTAGCAAATAGACATAGCAGGATATTAAAAGATTAGCTCCATGAATATTGTGCTACAGGGACCCGTCGACTCACACAGCTGTGGAAATACAAATTACTTTGCAGTTGAACTGGAACAGAGAAATAAGAAATGTCAAGAAGACCGTCCCCTGAACACAACTCCAGCTGTGAGCCATGTTTTAATAGTGTTTGATATTATGCCTCTGAAAAAAAGTACAGAATTTTCACCACTTCTGTCTTTTTTTATAACTTTGCAAGTTGTGGTTTACATGGAAGCTCATATGACGCACGACAACAGTATCATATCAGTTGTACAAACTGAAACCACCGCATAAAATCAGCATCATAGACATTGTGTATGAGTCATCTATTAAGCAAGTCAATTGGTGATCTATAATGTGGTGGTCAAAGTGATGGGTCATAGATAGAGACTTTGAAGTCTGTACCAGTGTCAACACAGACACCGTCACACCTATATCTTTATAGGTTTATGGTGATCGAAATTGATAATCTATCAGTGTATAGCCTGTACAATCGGGAGGAACTTCAAAAAAATCAACAGTCCTCAAACAAAAAGTCAACTTTCAAAAATAAATTTAAGGATCATGAAATGTAGTAGCTTGGAAAGAAAAGGCATGTGAGACTCAAATTAAATAAACTTTTGACAACAGGTTGTGCTGGGGGTTGTTGTAACGAGGACAGTTAACTGCCATTGTGTAATAAGTAATAATGAACTCTAAATATATCTCTTACCCTTTCTTCTGTCTGTAATGCCTGATGTAGTGGAACATTTGGGGTCGGTATTCTGGACTGTCAGTTCCAGTGTCAGACCTCACCTTATTGCAATGTTTGATGATGATATTGGAGTGAGCATTGTCATAGTTTAACCTGATGCATCTTAATCTCATAAAGGGCTTGGTTTTTTACATATAAATCTACAAAGCTTGATGTCAAAAATGAACTATCTGGTTGTCTGGTTTAGTGAAACCTGCCCTGATGTCTTAGTTCTGTCTGAAACTTGGCTTGAAAGCAGAGTAACTGGCAGTGATTTTGACATTGATAACTATAATATCTTCTGCTGTGAGGTGCAGGAGTGGGTGGAGTGGGTGGAGTGGCTTTGTCCAACTTTTTATCATCCTGTCCAACTTTTTTTAAAGATCCAACACGCCTACTATTTCTGAAGAAGCAATGGCAGACACAAGCCCTGATAGCGGAGATTGCAAAATGAATAAGAAACGAAAATATACAGAAGCAAAGAGAGTGTCCGATAAAGTATGGAACAAGACGAGGGCAAATCTTGGTTTACCTCCTGGTTCAGGAGGCAGGACAGGTGCAAACATGTCTGGTGCAAACGATGATCCACAACTTAACGCAAAAAAGGCAACTTCCCCAATTATAAAAAAAAAGGTTCCCCAATTATAGGCAACGCAGTGCAGCTGCCTCCAATTTGGGACAACCAAAACCTTGAGGCACCTCTGTGGTCAGGTCCTGACTGTGGCCCCCAGGCACATAGAGATGCCTAGAGGCCCCCACCCAGGACCTGACATTTTACCAGTCTTATATATGCTACCAGTGATATGACGGATAATTATTTTGCTCATTTTGACCAGCTCGTTGAAATAAATCCTAAATCGATGTTCTTGTTTCTTTTATTTATATTAGCAGAAATATGTTTTATGTTTTTCCAAAGATTTTGTTTGAGGTGATAAGCAAACGTTACGTCCGAGCAGATATTCCTTGAATCCATGTGCTGCTGGAAAATTCTGTAACAACCTAACTTACATTTACAGTGTTCTCTGCAAAAGACAAAGAAAAATAACATGCACTGTGCTTTGTTAGAAAAAAACATAATGCATAAGCAACTATTGCACAGAAGAAACAATTCCATTGCCTTGTCTCTGAAATGAGGCAATGGATTGTCCAGATTGTGATCAGTTTAGCTGTTTATGTTTATTCCGTTTTCCGTAGTAATGAAAAGGGCCCCACTACTTCGACCCCATCAAGACGAATGTCGGTGTTCATCACACCAGCATCGACCAATTGGAGGGGACTAGTATAAAAGATTACCTCTGACGAATGCATGTTGCACCTCAATCCACCCAGCCGTCCCGGCTGTCTGACTCAGTCTGACTGTAGCCTGCAAGCAGAGTGTCTCCGCCACTTGCAATCAAAGCTGTCAGTCAAACTCCATTAGGAACAACAATGTACCTGTATTCATTTAATTGCTGGTAGGTGGCACAAACTTGCATAGGGCACCTTTAAGTAATAATGTTCACATATCTGTTGCTGTGTTTGTTCACATATCCCCGCATGCCATGGATGTGCTGACCTCTCTAAAGCTTTTGACACTGTAGATCATGATATTTTGTTGGGTATGCTTCCTTTTTATGGATTAGAATCTGTTGCCTGCAGGTGGTTTCACAATTGTATTACAGGTAGAATCCAAATTATCAGAGATGAATGGGCTTCAATCTAAGTTCCTAGAACTACACAAAGGTGTGCCACAAGGTTCAATATTAGGCCCTTTACTTTTCACATTGTATATAAACATTAAAGATGTGCATGAAAAATATTGTAAAACCCATTTACAGCATATGCTGATGATACAGTGCTGTGTTATATTGCCACAACAGCTGAGAAAACCTCCTCACATCTAAAAGCAGACGTTGTGCTACAACAGCCATTGGCAGACCTCAAAAGAAAATGCATGCTTTTTATAAGATCTAAGACCTCTTTTTTGAATGACCATATAATTACCACTATAATTGGTACACAAATTGAACAAGTATCCTTCTATAAATATCTGGGTATATGGCTAGATCAAAAGCAATCTTCATATGTCACGTTCTGGCACGGCCCTCACCTCACACACTTAATTGTTTTTATACATTTTTAAAGTATTTTTTATTTGTTCGATATATTTTGGTGAAACTTTTTGTATCTATATGTGTTTGCTTGTGTTCTATGCAGGGCTCAGTTGTGAATGAGACTTCAGTCTCAATTGACCTCCCTGTTGAAATAAATTATAAATGATTAAAAACAGGGATTTTCCTCTGACTTATTGTGAACTCTACCAACTTTATTTTTCAATAGATCTGTAATCCCCCTAAATTTCAAAAGTACAGACACAGAGTGCATGCTTGCATGCATGAGTTTGTGCATTGCTGGATGTGCTGTGGTTGCCAGTTTTGCATCACATCAGAGATTTCCTACGTACTTGCATCCTCATCAGATTTTCACTCCAGGCAGGGGCATAAAAGTAGATGTCATACATGGTGAAAAATATGAACACAACTAAACCCTATTCTGTGAGTTTGGTGGACTTTAGAAGGACAGGAAATTTGAGCTAATGAGAGAATGATTTTGTATAGGCCCAAATGTTGAGCAAACTCACAATCCTATTGGAGTTGGTTGAGTTATCTTTTTGTATTGATAACAAACTGCTTGAAGTAAATAGAATATTAAAAGTTTGTTGAGTATAATTACAAATTAAAGAATGGTTTTGGAAGGCAACACTATGTTGTGTTAGATCTATGGCCCAATGTTGAGAAAGCTTACCAAACTATTGCAGTTGGTTGCTGTACAATTGTATGTTTATGCAACATACTCTGCTGGAAGAGAACTGACTTGTTGAGTTATTACAAAACCACAAAGATCAATTTGATACATATTTCCCAACATGCTCTACACTTTTTTTTATTGATGATTTCAAAACCAGTATTTTTGCATTGTAGTTAATTATTTTTATGCGAAACAAATTAAACAAATAACAATATTACATATTTATTCAGTTTAAGCAACTGGAAAGTAATAAATAACAGGAAATTAGACTACAATCTTGGAATCATTTTAAATCATTGTTCACTCAGTAATTACATTAGAGAATACATATTTTAGAAAAGATGGGTAACACCTAACAGTGAGGGTTCCTTACTGCCTGTTTTTTCATTGTTGAAACACGATAGTTACAATGTAATAATATATATAACTGTGGTAATTGCAGACTGCAATTACAGAATTGGCACATTGAATGATTGTTAACATGCTTGTCAGAAATGTGTTAAGCGTTTCATTTTATCTAGTGTTCAGTGTGGGATTTTCCAAAACTGACTAAACATTTAGACATGCATAGATACACCAGACTAAACATGACCTGCCAGGTTTATTGCCCAACAGTCAAACAGAAAAGGGCTTTTATATATTCTTCCATTCTTTTAGAACATCATTTGACTTGAGTAACCTTTTTGTTTTTTAAATAGAAAACTGTTTTAGTTCTAGTAGCTTACTTTTTTTCTAACAGTTTGTCAGTCTGATACTTTTTATATATAAGATAGAGTAACAACTGTCACAACAAAGTAATCTCTCATGCACAGGCTCCTTAGGCTATAGTTACCTTTCTTTGAATGCATAATGACATCTCCACTCATGTATGTTGCTAACACATGGTCATCTAGGTTTACCTGGTTGATTTATAAATAGAAACATTTAGAAATAGGTCTACGGACAGCCATCACATAATGCGGTCATCCCAGGTATTACATGAAAGAATTAATGTTTATTGAATTTGTATGTTACCTATAATGAAAACCTGAAACTTCTTGCCAACCAAGTGGGAAGTTGAACCAAAATGCCAGTTACACCACTGAATGCATATAATATACTGTATACCTAATGCATGTAAAAAGGTATACAACACATTGCATTTACTATTTTAAACAAAATTAACCCTATTCTAATACATTTTGACCATATGTTGATTAACTTCTTGTTTAGGTATTGAATTAGTGATAGTAACATCTTTGAAGTTCCCACACTGAGGAGAAAAACAATAGTAAATAGCTGTTAGTTTAACTTCCTAGCATTCTCTGAAACTGAATGCAATAAAGATTGTGAAAGTAGGTTACATAACATGGCTTTATTACAAGCCCCTCACTTTAGATTGTTTAGTTCCTAATTTCAGTTACGGTATTAAACACTACAAATTAATTAAATTTTTCTTACTGCCGTTGGCCAGGCTTTCAACCTGACAAATTAAATGGTGCTACTTGGTGTCCATTTTGGTCCATGGTCTTACCGTCTGTAACAGTTCACTACTACTTCTGCCCTGCTTCCACGCATACAATTTGAGGCACACCTTGGATAAATCTGATGCATACTCAAGACCAAATGTTCTGCAACTGCTTATGCACTGCAATGCTGCAAGCCAATAGCAGCGTTCCATTTGAAATTAATTAACTTCTGGTGTATCACAGCGCATTGACGCTATAGGTGTGATTGAGGCTTAACACAAAAAATAAATACACACAACATTAACATATAAATAACATTACACATCAAACTCAAAATGGCCTCCCAGGTTGTTGTACAATGATTCACATTGATTGAGTGATTATGGTTGTCAAAGTATGATATATTTGGCCTTGAATGATGACCTAAAATTAAGTAAATCATTGTACATCATCCTGGATAATCTCTGGATGTGATTTTTCAGGTTGAAAAATGGCTTGCCATTCTATGCCTCTAATTAGCTATTTGTATGTTGGACATGTCCATCCATCCATCCATCATCTTCCGCTTATCCGGGGCCGGGTCGCGGGGGCAGCAGTCTAAGCAGAGATGCCCAGACTTCCCTCTCCCCAGACACTTCCTCCAGCTCTTCCGGGGGGACACCAAGGCGTTCCCAGGCCAGCCGGGAGACATAGCCCCTCCAGCGTGTCCTAGGTCTTTCCCGGGGTCTCCTCCCGGTGGGACGGGACTGGAACACCTTCCCGGGAAGGTGTTCCGGAGGCATCCGAAACAGATGCCCAAGCCACCTCAGCTGACCCCTCTCGATGTGGAGGAGCAGCGGCTCTACTCTGAGCTCCTCCCGGGTGACTGAGCTTCTCACCCTATCTCTAAGAGATCGCCCAGCCACCCTGCGGAGAAAGCTCATTTCGGCCGCCTGTATCCAGGATCTTGTCCTTTCGGTCATGACCCAAAGCTCATGACCATAGGTGAGCGTAGGAACGGAGATTGACCGGTAAATCGAGAGCTTCGCCTTTCGGCTCAGCTCTTTCTTCACCACGACAGACCGAAACATCGACCGCATTACTGCAGAATCTGCACCGATCCGTCTGTCAATCTCTGTTGGACATGTCATAGATCATTTAATAATTCGATTAAAAATTAGATTTTATTGGATATTAATCCATCAGAGAGATAGCGGGATCATTAGGAGTGGCCAAATCAACAGTTTGGTATATTCTGAGAGAAAAAGAACCTACTGGTGAGCTCTGCAAATCAAAAAGGCCTGGACATCCATGAAGACAACAATGGTGGATGATCGTAAGATCCTTTCCATGGTAAAGAAACCCCATTAACAACATCCAGCCAAGTAAAGAACACTCTCCAGGAGGTACATATCATTATACAAGTCTACCATAATCCAAGTGTACCATAATTCAAGTCTACCATAAAGAGAAGACTTCACAAGAGCAAATACAGAGGGTTCACCAAAAGGTGCAAACCATTCACAAGCCTCAAGAATAGAAAGGCCATATTAGACGTTTGCCAAAAAACATTAAAAAAAAAAGCCAGCCGGGTGTCTTTTCAAATCCAAATCCATTGTGGTGGGGTACAGAGCCAAAATAAAGAAAACTGTATCAGTGTCCAAATACAGCTCCGGAAAAAATTAAGAGATAACTGCACCTTTTTCTTTCCTTTCCAAAAAAGTCGAAAAGGAAGTTTTTAGTTGTTTTTTAGTTGAAGGGTTAAAATTAAGAGACCACTGCAAATTGAAAGCTTCTGTTCCTCACTCAAAACTTTCCTTTTCAACTTTTTTGGAAAGGACAGAAAAAGGTGCAGTTGCCCCTTAATTTTTTCCGGAGCTGTATATCCAAACCTAACTGTATGTTGCTCCATGGTGGTGCCTGGTGTTTTTTCACTCATTAACTTAATAAAACTACAAGCTACAATGAACCCCATTTACAACTTGGAAACCCATTAAAATATTTTTTCCACGGACAATCTAAAAAGAAAAGGTTCTTAGAGGGTCCTTTAGGAATTATGGAGAAACCCCTATAATTGGGATGAAGCTACTGATGCTGTGCTGGTTTCCATTCCAAAGCACTTGTTTTTGTTAGGTGAATTGCCAAGTTTATGATGTAGAAATAAGCAGAAATACCCACTGTTACATCTGTCCCTGCCATGCCATCTATTCTATCTCATCCAGTGTCTCCCTACACCTGCCACCTCTCTCTATGGTGATTGTGTGAGTGGAGACACGTGTGCTGGAGGCTGAGCAGATCCCCACCAGCTGCAACCTGTTCTATAATCAAGACCTCTACAAATACTCAGCCCTGCCACTTCCACACTGCCGGATAGTAGCCTCTGCGCAGTCAGTCTGCATTTCAAGGCATTTATGACTAAATGGAATCTTGATCTCCTGTTGTGCCAGTATCCCCTAGCCTGACGCTGTCTTGCTCTCTGCTACAGATCAGTCAGCTGTCTCCGGTCCGTCTCCAGTTCCTCATAACCATCGCTTCCCTGCCTTAGAACCTCGCACTACTGCTTCCTCGGATTCCACTCCCGACCTGCTTACCCAGCCCCTGCTCCCCTGCCTTCTAATAAACAGCCTAGCTCCCTTATCCCGGTCTCTGAGTCTGCATTTGGGTTCACTTGTTCCCGGCCCTCGTAACACCTACAAACAAAAGATGGGCTTTTACGTGAGCTAGGCGTAGCTTTTATCATGGATGTTATTGGGACTGTGAACATGTGTAACAAGCACGGTATGAAATGGAACTGAGGCTTGAATACATTGTGCCCTTGAATCAATTTAACAATCAATGGTGGAGGTTACGCTACAAGAAAATGTGTCTGCTTGTTTGTTTTTCTTTGTAAAATGTGTGCTGCTGCATTTACATTTTTATGCATGAGAGTGTTGTTTTATCTTGTGTATTTGTTTAGGGCATTATTGTAAAAAGATTACTTGTTTTCAATAATCTACAGTTTGAAAGAAAGCCAAATAATAATATTTATATTACAGTTGTGCTCATAAGCTGGCAGAAATTGTGAACATTTTTAAACATGACAAATCATGCAAAAGAACAGTCTTTTATTTAAGGATGATGATGATCGTATGAAGCCATTTATTATCACATAATTGTTTGGGTCCTTTTTAAAATCATAATGATAACAGAAATCACCCAAATGGTCCTGCTCAAACGTGTACATACCCTTGAATGTTTGGCCTTATTACAGCCACACAAGGTGACACACACAGGTGAAAATGGCAATTAAAAGTGAATTTCCCACACATGTTGCAATTTTAAGTGGAAAATTTGGGGATCTCTTGATATCAAGCCAAGGTCAGGTAGACCAAGAAAGATTTCAGCCAAAACTGCCAGAAGAATTGTTCGTGATACAAAGAAAAACCTACAGGTAACCTCAAGAGATATACAGGCTGCACAAATTAGCTGCATGATCGAGTTCCCAGAAAGAAGCCTTTACTGCGCCAAACCCACAAAAAAGCCTGGTTACAATATGCCCAATATGCGCTGTGTTTGGAGAGGGGTCATCAAGTCCTATAGTGAACAGAATAACATCCCCACTGTTAAGCATGGTGGTGGCTCACTGATGTTTTGGGGGTGTGTGAGCTCTAAAGGCACAGGGAATCTTGTGAAAATTGATGGCAAGATGAATGCAGCATGTTATCAGAAAATACTGGCAGACAATTTGCATTCTTCTGCACAAAAGCTGCGCATGGGACACTCTTGGAGGTTCTGGAATGGCCATCAGTCTCCTGACCTTAATATCTCCGAGACACTCTGAGGAGATCTTAAACGTGCGGTTCAGGCAAGAGAACTAAAGACTTAGCATGATCTGGAGGAATTTTGCCAAGACGAATGGGCAGCTATACCAACTGCAAGAATTCAGGGCCTCATAGACAACTATTACAAAAGACTGCATGCTGTCATTGATGCTAAAGGGGGCAATACACAGTATTAAGAACTAAGGGTATGTAGACTTTTAAACAGGGGTCCGTTCTTTTTTTCATTGTTGCCATGTTTTGTTTTATGATTGTGCCATTCTGTTATGACCTACAGCTGAATGTGAATCCCATAAGACATAAAATACTTTTGTTTTGTCTGTTCACTCATGTTTTCTTTACAAATTTTACATATATTACCAATTCTCCAAGGGTATGCAAACTTTGAGAGCAACTGTAAGTTCTATGTTGCTATATGTTCATTCAATACTATACAAATGTAATTACACCGCAATAATGACAGCCTTAAACCAAAATACTCTAGACTTGCCAACATTAGACCTACAGGGATTTGGTTTCTGGTGTAGGCCCAAATATTTTCACATTTTCCACAGTGCTCAACACCAAAAACTGAATCACTAGACACAATTCAGAGAGCAATACTTTTGAGCCCTAGAAGATGTCTGCAGTAGACAACAATAAATATTCTCAAGATGGTTGGATTAAAGCATTTTCTGAGTGCAAGTTCCAGAAAGAAACCCATCACTAGCTGTTGTAGTGTGCAGCTTACCGTGTTGTCAGTTCTTAAGAACTCCTAACCGAAGTGTGTACAAAAACACTGGAACCCTTTGTTCCATTCTATATAAGAATTCCTGCAGGCAGTAGAAGCAGAATCTTAACGGACATGGTCTTTAGAACCTAACACATCACCAATCCAAAAGGCATGACTGGCAACTGGCCAACGTTGGCTCACTGATGAGTAATGATCACATACAGTCTGTCAGCGAGAGAGAGATCATTAGCACCCCAAAATTCTGGCGGTGGAATGATGAAGTGAGTACAAAGAGTACTTTGAAAATTGTTGATTAGAAGCAGCACCAAGCTAAAGAAAGAGAAGAATCTGTAAAGTCAGAGTGTGAAGCAATCACTGGAGACTTATAAGGAAACTCTATTCATTCCAGCCAAATTTTTATTTATACAATGCCACCTTTAAGGACCATCTTACTTATACATGTCCATATAAACCAAATTACTTACATGTCCATTTGGCTGTTTGGCATATAATCATATTTAATATGAATATCACTTTGGTCCTTGTCAAATTACCAAATGTATGCAAAACCTTTCTCTGAAATATGTAGAACTCAGATTTAGGAATAATGTAACAAGATAAACTGACCTTGAAACAGGTCATCAAGATTCAATTTCAGGTGTCTTAATTGCATCTATAATAGCTAAGTTTAATAAAATTACAGTGTACTAAGGTTATGTATGTATCATGAACGTGTAAATGCAGTATATGTTCATTTAGCAGAACTGGACCTGTAGGTAATTGTGCAGAAACTATTGGAAAGGGAAAACATAATCATCACAGTACAATACCAAGTCAATTAAGTTTCAGATATATCATATATATCTGTCCAGTAAAGAAGCATAAGCGATTGTGAATCAATGTTACCTGTTTTGGTGCAAATGAAAGTGACAACAGGTGCACTGAAGAGGCAACAGCAAGACAACCCCCAAAAAGGTAACGGTTTTGCAGGTGGTGGCCACAGACAATTGCTCTCCCCTTATGCTTCCTGACTGATTCTCCTCTAGTTTATTGTTTTGTTAGTGTCCTTGACAGAACTGGTAGCATGAGGCAGTACCTGCAGCCCATTTAGGTTGCACAGATAGTCCAGCTCCTCCAGAATTGCACATCCATATGTGCCGTTGCAAGAAGGTTTGCTGTGTCTCCCAGTACAGTCTGAAGAGCATGGAGGAGATACCAGGAGATGGGCTGTAGAAGGGCATCAACCAAGCAGAAGGACCAGTATCAGCTCCTTTGTGTGAGGAGGAACAAGAGGAGCTCTGCCAGAGTCCTACAAAATGACCTCCAGCGGACTACTGGTGTGTATTTTTCTGACTCCATGAGGGTGGCATGAGGTCCCGACGTCCTCTAGTGGGACCTGTGCTTACAGCCCAGCACTGTGCAGTTCGATTGGCATTCGGCATAGAACACCAGAATTGGCAGGTCCACGGCTGGCGCCCCATTCTCTTCACAGATGAGAGCAGGTTCACACTGAGCACATGTGACAGACGTGAAAGTGTCTGGAGATGCCGTGGTGAATGTTATGCTGCCCGCAACATCATTTAGCATGACTGGTTTGGCGATGGGTCAGTGATGGTCTGGGGAGGTTTGCATAACCCCATAGACTGTCCTGGAGCTCACTGATGACCTGATCCTAATCAGGAGCATGCCCAGACATTGTTGGGAGTGCATACACGTGGGGGCCATACACACTACTGAGTCACATTATGAGTTGCCATGATGAAATTCAAGTTGTAACAGCCAGTGACTGCTCGCTTTGTTTACTCAGATTTTTGGTGTGAATTTGAATCCAGCCCTCAATCGGTTGGTGAGTTTGGTTTCCACTGACTATTGTTATAACATTTTGTTCTCAACGAATTACACAATGCACAGTAAAGATTTTGATCTTTAATATATTTTGTTCATCAAGACCCGATGGGTGATTTAAGTTCTCCCTTAATTTATTTGAGCAGTATATTAGCAGCATATTAGTGAAATCACATGGAGTACCTATTCCACCATGTGGACACATACAACACTGCAAGCTTGAAAGTGCAGAGAAACAGTCTCACTCAAACTCAAGACATTATTGAGGGATGTGCAACAAAAACTTGGAATGTGAATTACATGCAGGTTATTGCTGTATTACTTATCACCCAATCAAAATTCAGAATACAAAAAAATCGGTTACAATATTACCTTGGTAAGGCCACTACTTGCCCCTCCAAAATGCATACCGCTCCGTTTGGGGCCGTGGGTAGGGTACCTGGCAGGGGAGCTAAAAGTTGAAGATTTGAAAACTCTTGCATTAGTGTCAGAAGTGTGATTGGCATAGATGGTCATCAGAGAGGTGTGTCTCCGTGAGGGACTAGGTATAGTGAAGCTTGAGGACATGGTCCCCAGTTTGGTGGGGGTAGTGTAGCAACCTAGTTAAGGCCATTACTCTTTCACGTTCCCTATTTAGATTTCCCTTCATTTTTCTTTGTTTAAGATAAAGTCATTTAGCGTAAATTGTATTTCTTCACACTATAAGCACAGCACATGTCATCCACCTTTAAAAATGGCATTTAACATACCAGGTTTTTTTTTACGTTTCTGGTTAAGTTGTTTTCAAATGCTGGTCTTTCTGTCCAACTACTTCAAATGAACGAACCATCCATTAAGATATATTGTAAATATATATAAAATAAAAAACTGAAATTTGTTGGATGGTTCTATAATTGAACAGGTCCCTTCATACCTAACACTGCCCATGCCTCAAGAAACACCATCTTTGTATTGAAGTACAGTGGTGGCAGCATTATGCTCTGGGGATGCTTCTCAACAAGGATTGGTAATCTTGTTGATATTGAAGGGAGAGAAGCTGGAGGAAAATACTGGGAAATACTGCAAGAAATCACAGAAAAAAGGGTTTCTTGAGGCTGGGTCATAAGCAGAAAGCCAAAACAATGTGTATTTGTTGTAAGTAAAAATTAAGTGGGCCACAATGTTGATACATGAGCCCCCCAATCTCAATCCCATTGTGTTAGGTTTGCACCACAAAATAAAAAGCTCTATATTTGTCTTGTCTGACCACAAATCCTTTTTCCCATTGTGAATCTGTGGCATTACTTGAGAATCTCTGATGTTAAAAATCATTTCTAAACCACTTGGATCAAGTCTTGATCCAACAAAGTTTGCGAAGCTGGTACATACTTGCCAAAAGACCTAAAGTTGATATAGCATCAAAAGGTCATACCTTGGAATTTGTATTGACAGCGGCCTTTCATTTAACCAAACAAATGAGCTTGTTAAGAAGATGAAGTGTAAAGTCAGTTTCTTCCATCGAAATATATTTTGCTTTTCTCTGGAGAACAGGAAACATATTGTTCAGTCAACATTCATGCCTGTGCTTGACTATGGTGATACAATATACCAAAGTGCATCTGATTCTTCTCTGAAGTTTCTTGATTCAGTTTATCATAGTGCCCTTGGTTTTATTACATCAGTTATAATACTCATCATTGCATCCTTTACCAGAAAGTTGTCAGGACCTCCTTAAAAGTGTGTACATCCCATCATTACAATTTAAAAAATATATATAAAGCCCTACTTCATAGGCTTCTGGTATACTTAACATCTCTGTAGATACCTAGATCCCCTGGCTACAATACAAGATCTCAGAATTGGTTAGGGCTACAGATACCTTTTGTATCTACTGATCTCTTTCATAAAAAGCACCTCACGTGTGGAATAGTATCCAATTGGAGTTTCGTTTCAATGCATCCGTGTCCATGTGCCAATAATAAAAAAAAAGGTGTTAGATTTTTATAGTGAGAATTGTGTTTAATTGATTGAGATGTCTTAAGCCAGTTTGTATGTAAATTGCATGTATTTTGGATTTAATTATTTTGTTTTTGGATTAATGTACCCAGGGCACACCTAGGTCTCAATGTGTCTCCCAGTTTAAATAAAAGTGAAATAAATGTTTCTTGCAAGTATTTAACCCCAATTAGTATGGTAGAGCTACCTTTTGCTGCTATATCAAATTTAGGTCTTTTGGCAAGTATGTACCAGCTTCGCAAACGTTGTTGGATCAAGACTTGATCCAAGTGGTTTAGAAATGATTTTTAACATCAGAGATTCTCAAGTAATGCCACAGATTCACAATGGGATTGAGATTGGGGGGCTCATATATCAACATTGTGGCCCATTTAATTTTTACTTACAACAAATACACATTGCTTTGGATTTCTGCTTATGACCCAGCCTCAAGAAACCCTTTTTTCTGTGATTTCTTGCAGTATTTCCAAGTATTTTCCTCCAGCTTCTCTCCCTTCAATATCAACAAGATTACCAATCCTTGTTGAGAAGCATCCCCAGAGCATAATGCTGCCACCACTGTACTTCAATACAAAGATGGTGTTTCTTGAAGCATGGGCAGTGTTAGGCTTGCACCACAAAATAAAAAGCTCTATATTTGTCTTGTCTGACCACAAATCCTTTTTCCACATTGCAGCTGGGGCACTCTTTAGTAACAGCTTTTTTCTAAGCACCTTTCAATACAGGGAAGTTTTATTCAGAGCTGTTGAAACGGTGGACTTGTCCTAGCCAATTAACTCTGTAGCTCTCTCTGTGGCTTCTCTCACATGCCTAATTATTTAAGTGCTGGCTTTTTGGGGGACAGCATTTTCTTGGCAGAGTTGTCATTAATATTCCACTTTCAGATTATGTATCCAGGCTGATCCAGATAATGTGACAGCAGCTTTAATGGTTTACAGGTGCAGGCCATTGGTAATTGTTCCCTCTTTTGGGCAAATTCTTTAATCTCTGTTAACTGGGAGCTTCCACAGTAGAGACTGAAAATGTATGTAAGCCACATACTTATGTTCTTACACCTACAATACAAATATTACCCAACATTGAACAAATGCGACCTTACAATAATTTATTTTGATTGTCAGTGTTTCAATATACCAAACCAAACGTGATCTCAACATACCATAAGTAATTCTCTAAAATGAATCCTGAGTTCTACAGAACAACCGTTCCTTGGACCTTATACAAACAGAACTTTGTCTCAAAACAATTGAGATAGCCTAATTTCATGTTGTAACACAACATAATGTGAAAAAGCAAGAGGACTGAATCCTTTCTGAAAACTCTGTACAAACAGACTGACCAAAAGCGGAGCTACATTCTTTCTGGGGGATGAAACTTTCGTAATTTCCCCCCCCGTAATTGGCCGTCTGTAAACCAAAACCACAACCCTTGTACTGCACCATACTCTCCCAATCTAAGCTACACTATTACCATGTTATTTAATGACCAGATGAAGAGTAGCTGCTGTTTCAACAAGTATATGAAGATCCAAATTAATACAAAAGGCAGAGCGATGATCAGCCTCAACCAATTTAGGTCAACCTTTTTTAAGAGAACTACACCCAATTTAAAACTAAAGATTGGTTATGGTGTAGGGCTCAATGTCGACGCAGGTAATATTTGAAATAATTCTAAACACCTTTTGGATTGGTCATAGAACTAAGTGAAATGTCCCAAAAGAGCAAAACACACAACACTTAAGCAAACAAAGTATCGGAAATATTTCTGATAGAATTCAGGGTTTTTGCCCTTCATACACATCTTCTGAGTCAGACTTCCAGTCATCGCACGGGATGACATGGGAAACTAACTTCTTTCATACTGTACACAAATACATAAAAATGGTATCTACTAGTACAATAAACACAAGCAAGGAGAGGGAGGTTCTGATCTGCTTTAAAAAAGAAAATGGAGCCAGGTCTTGGCAAAATACAATTTCATAGAATGTCTGAAAACCTTAGCCACTCATTTAAATGTCAATACATTTTACAGCTCAAAAAAAAAGAAAAAAAGAAATCTTTGGGTGGGTGATGGTTTATTTCTTGAAAATATTACTTTACTTACATAATATTTTACCGTTGACAAAAAAAACAGTACAAAGCCTACTGAGCAATAGAAAACCATCCACATTTAGGTATACAAGTTACTCTGTGCTTCGCTGACTTTGGCAAACCTTCGTAGGGCATCTGCGCTCGGACAAGGCTCCAACTGATGGCACAAGGTGGGTGGTAGAACAGCAAAAGGAAGATAAACACACACCTGTTAAGAAAAATACTCCATAATTCCAGTGATACCAGGATACAGTACAGTACTCACTTTAACCAACTTGCTTAGACTCGTCAGAGCCGGTTTGTAGGTTTCCATGGTGACTGTGTCAGGGCCAATGACGTCTGTGTAACATTGGTAAAGAACAGCTGGAATCCGATGGACTTGGCAGTGGCTCAGAACTGAGAAAAGAAAAGAGATCAATATTAATATTTGGGTCATGTGTGAAAGGAAAAAAAACGATATTGACATCTCTCCTAAACCCACGGAAGGTACAGTCAGTACAGTTTGGTGGTACCTGCAGCTGGTAGGCCAGTTAGGATGTTGGGCTGCTCTAGTGCAGGGCAGAGTGCTTGGTCTTTGAATGCACTGCTCTTGAGAGAACGAAGGAAGGGCACAGCACTACCATAGAGGTTGTCAGGAGTTTTGTACTCAGCCACAGGGCTGTCCGACAGCACCATCACATTGAGTCCTCTATTCAGTAGGGAGCCAAACACCTAGAACAATTGGCAAACAAAGTACAGACAGGGTTAGTTTGATCACCACAGTCCCCCTAATTATATCCTTAAATAATGTGATGCAGGGCGTCAGCAGTATATTTGTTTTTCTTCATGTAGACCTTTCTAATATTATGTAGGACCGAGTTTTTGTAGCACACATTAAAATATTCAAATAACAATTACAGTGCAGCTCGTAAGTATGTGCAGTGACAAGTTGCTTTGGCTCTGTATTCCAGCACTTTGGAAAAAGGTTCAAGTGGAGAATGTCAGCTTTAATTTTAGGGTAAAGCGTGGAGGAATTACAGACATTTTACACATTTTGGGGGTACTTCCAGGCTGAGCAAGTAATGTGAAAAGAGGCAGAACAGCTGGGAGGAGGTCCTGAATGAACGCTCCCAAGCTCACTGTTATGCAATGCCATAATCACCAATTGGACATCACAAAATTGAGAGGATATTACAATAATCATCTACCAAGGTGTCGAATACTCCCCAAAAAAATATTTCCTCAGGTCAAACTGAGTAGCCAGTTCCTAGTGGAATCACAGTGATCATCAAACCCTACAACACAACCATGAAAACCCAAGAGCATTACCTTGTCGGCCCATTGAAACAGCTGGTCCTCAGCAACATAACAAGTGCTTTGGCACATCAGAACCTACAAAACATAAACACAATATCATGTTGAATAAGTAGGAGCGCCAATAACAGCCAGGAATGAACCAGTGCCAAGTAGCAGTTGGTTAAAGATTAGATTAAGAGTCATGTACGCAAAAAAAAAAAACAACAGACAAGGTATATTAGTTTCAGTGGCTTAGACTCCTACACCACTAAGAACACATTGTGTTTCACCAGGCCCTTACTGACGGGTTGTCTCTATGTCGGTAGAAGCGACAAGCTGGCTCTCCAGGTAGTGGGGGCTGTCTACTGGTGCATCTACTCTTCTCATTCCACAGTGACACATGGCCCACTGCATCCCAGCTCTCAGTGTTCAATACATATGCAGACAGAAATCCTGAAAAGAAACGGGAAAGGACGCTTGACATTTCTGGGCAAAGCATAAATAAGCACAGAAAGAGATACAGTCGTCTCAGTGGAATGTACCTGATGCATTAGGGCCGACTGCAATGATGAGGTCTGAACACTGCAACGTGCAGTTGCCTGAGCTTACCGATTGCGTGACATCTGGGTACCACTCAATATAGACCTCCCTGTTAAGTAAGAACAGTTCAGTCAAAATCATACGTTTACTTAATGCTTGCACACTGCCCATTTGAAAACGCACAAAGACAAAAAAGTATTGGATATTTCAATGGCACAAACTGGTATCTAGCAAGCTAACGAAACTGAAAGTCAGCTATTTCACGTTCCGTTTCAAATAAGTACTGATTCAGTTTGAAAATAACTACCTCTTTTCTTCTATTTCTCTGCGAATTTGCTCATCTTCCTCGTTTTCATCATCCAGCTCATCGTCGTCTTCTTCCACAGCACGTGAATAAACTGATAAAACTTCTCCGAAAAACGTGGCCATCTTTTTATGTGTAGCTATTTGGTAACAAGCTAATGAGTAGGGGAAAAATAAACTGAAAATATATGGATGGCTAGCTACTTCCTTGTTGTCGTCTTCTTCTTGTTCTTGTACAGACGTTGCGTTGTGTTTTGCTGCCTTTCTCTGGGCGGAGAGTGAATTGCATATTTGAAAGAGCCTTGATTATCTTAATCACACATAATTAATCAGAAGTCTAACCCCTACTTATGTTCCTGTAGTTTGCATGATCATTCCAAATCAGAAATTTGAACCAATGAAATTGTTAAAATTATGCTGTTTTAGCGCTGTTTGAAAAAACAGCCTAGAACGATAAGGGTGTTTTTTGGGATGGTCCAATCCACTGTCCTAAATGAGTCCTTTCCTCCTGGTTACACTATTGACCATATCCCCAGAGTATCCCACTAAGAATGAGTTGTGATGCTAACATTTACAACAGCAAATGTTAATTTATTCTGAAACAAATTACTGGGTTTTTGTCTTTGGAGATATTAGTCATGAAAGATGTCCAGCCTCCTCAATCACTTTTTGTAGGAACTATTTACAGGACCCCTGGGCCACACAGTGTGTTCCCAGAATTCTTATGGGACCTTGTTGTCATGGCAGACAATATTCAAATGTTGGTAATATACACATGTCCAAAAGGCCTTTGAAGCTATAACTGACTCTTTGGATTTGGTCTGGTGTTTTGGGACCTATAAATTGATACAGTTATACCTTGGATTTAGTTTTGTTCTGTGAAATAGGCATTGGGTATCTAAAAGTTTGTCCTTATAATCCTGGAATATCAGAACGCCATCTTATTAAGTTTACCGTCACAAGAACCAACTGACATACCCCAACAAAGAACTTTCATAAGCCACACTATAAATTCACAGATAAGTTTCAAGAATCCCTCCACCAATTCCAGAACATCAGAGTAAATACATCTGTTAACAATCTAACCAAGAATCTAGACTTAACCTGGCCTAATTTCTTAGATGCAGTCGTGCCACAATTTTTTTTACAAATGTGCAAAAATACAGCAACAGAAAATACCAGAGCAATACATGAAATCGCTAGAAAATTGGAAGGGAAATGGAGCTCCACAAAGAAATACTAGCCTGAATTCCAAAGTGCCCAGATCTGCTCGATCAGCTTCCTTTTCCTACCTAATTAAGGAGGACAAAATCTATCCAGTGACTTTTATACATTTGCAAAGTATATTAAAGACCTATATTCCTCAAGTGAACATCAAGTGAATTCATGATCATTACAAAACTAAGATCATGATCATTAAAAAACTAATAATGGACCCTCCTCCAGGGACGTTGCTATGCCTATTTTAGGGGGGATTTAGCCTAATAACATGAAAAGGATGGAGTTCGACTCTGGTTTAACAGGGTTTTTTTTACTCACATTATTACAGTATATACAAATTGTTTAGCTACGTATTTTAATAGCTAACTATCCGGTAGCTCCCAGTGCTGCTAAGCTAACGCTAGCTTGGCTAGTTCCCCAAGGAAAAAGGAAGTTGAACATGGATTTAGCGCTTTATTCTACAGGCAAAAATATTTCTGGCTAACGTTTCTTACTCGTGTTGTCGCCATTGCATTTAGCTAGTTCTATGAATTTTCAGGTCACTGTGTCTAAGAATTGCATCAGATCGCCTAAATGCGCATTCATTTGATTAGGAAAGACATAACCCGCTGTCTTATTTTTAGAATGTTAGGGGGGCTATGGTGATTTTTTTAATGTTACCCAGTGCAGCTTTAAATTGATAATGTATATTATTCATAATAGTTAGCGTGAAAGGAAATAACAAATGCATAGCCAGGCTGGCCTTAATGGTCTCATCTTCTGTCTGGCAATCTGTCCAGCCTGGCTATGGATATATTAAATTTCATATGAACTATTATGAAAAATATACAGTGGGGAGAACAAGTATTTGATACACTGCCAATTTGGCAGGTTTTCACAATTACAAAGCATGTAGAAGTCTGTTATTTTTATCATAGGTACTCTTCAACTGTGAGTGATGGAATCTAAAACAAAAATCCATAAAATCCCATTGTATGATTTTTAAGTAACATTTGCATTTTATTGAATGACATAAGTATTTCATACATCAGAAAAGCGAACTTAACATTTGGTACAGAAACCTTTGTTCATACGTTTCCTGTAGTTCTTGACCAGGTTTGCACACACTGCAGCAGGGATTTTGGCCTACTCCTCCATACAGACCTTCTCCAGATCCTTCAGGTTTCGGGGCTGTCGCTGAGCAATACAGACTTTCAGCTCCCTCGAAAGATTTTCTATTGGGTTCAGGTCTGGAGACTGGCTAGGCCACTCCAGGACCTTGAGATGCTTCTTACGGAGCCACTCCTTAGTTGCCCTGGCTGTGTGTTTCGGGTCGTTGTCATGCTGGAATACCCAGCCACGACCCATCTTCAATGCTCTTACTAAGGGAAGGAGGTTGTTGGCCAAGATCTCGCAATACATGGCCCCATCCATCCTCCCCACAATACGGTGCAATCGTTCTGTCCCCTTTGCAGAAAAGCATCCCCAAAGAATGATGTTTCCACCTCCATGCTTCACGGTTGGGATGGTGTTCTTGGGGTTGTACTCATCCTTCTTCTTCCTCCAAACACAGCGAGTGGTTTAGACCAAAAAGCTCTATTTTTGTCTCATCAGGCCACATGACCTTCTCGCCATTCCTCTTCTGGATCATCCAGATGGTCTTTGGCAAACTTCAGACGGGCCTGGACATGTGATGGCTTGAGCAGGGGGACCTTGCGTGCGCTGCATGATTTTAATCCATGATGGCTTAGTGTGTTACTAATGGTTTTCTTTGAGACTGTCGTCCCAGCTCTCTTCAGGTCATTGACCAGTTCCTGCCGTGTAGTTCTGGGCTGGTCCCTCACCTACCTCATGATCATTGATGCCCCACAAGGTGAGATCTTGCATGGAGCCCCAGACTGAGGGACATTGACCGTCATCTTGAACTTCTTCCATTTTCTAATAATTGCGCCAACAGTTGTTGCCTTCTCACCAAGCTGCTTGCCTATTGTCCTGTAGCCCATCCCAGCCTTGTGCAGGTCTACAATTTTATCCCTGATGTCCTTACACAGCTCTATGGTCTTGGCCATTGTGGAGAGGTTGGAGTCTGTTTGAGTGTGTGGACAGGTGTCTTTTATACAGGTAACGAGTTCAAATGATAAAAATGACAGACCTCTACATGCTTCGTAAGTAGGAAAACCTGCAAAATCGGCAGTGTATCAAATACTTTTTCTCCCCACTGTCAATTATTGATTATGATTATAAATTGACTAACGCATGTATATACAGATATATAACACATTGAAACAAATGCACATTGGATTGTTGTGGAACTCAAAATGTTAACTGTCCCATATTATTCTATGCACACCAGATAATTAGTAACTTTAACTGTAAAATAAGTAACTTTATAAAATAAGTAACTTTATTAGTATATCAGTATGCAATTCCTTAACTCTCATACTGTTATTGTTTTAAACTAGCCTATAATATGACAGTGTAATAGAATTTCTGAAATATAGTTACACTTTTGGTTTTGGTCTGCCACCCCAAGATTTTCACTGACCCAATCTGACCACACCTGTGGAAAATTTCTGGGGGGTGCCGCTGTCTTGAAGTACACATCCGTGCATGTTTTTTGGGTCAGGATAGACAAAAACTTTGCTGGCTACAACCTTCAGTAGCTACGTTATAGTAAGCCTAAAATAAAACTGTTTATATTGCCACTATTTCTGGTGGTTTTTCGAAGTACGCATCCGTGCATACATTTTTTATATAATATAGGCTAGATTAAAACCCCTTAGGCAGTAAAAGAGTAGGGGTCTCCACAATCTAGTCTTTCCACTTGACAAAAAAGTCAGTTATAATCACCTATATAGAGAGTTATTGTATCAATGTAATTCACAAATGAAAGAAAAACGATAAAATTGAAATAGCCATGAAATAGCTTTGTCTGTGTTAAGTTCATATTCAGTCTCGCTAGAAATTGCTCAAATCTTATGACTAAAGTAGTAAGCATATTACTGGCTAATAAGTTGTTAAGACAGCCAGTGGCAAATCCATACATTTCATAGATGCTATTTGTGGTGGAGGTAAACTTAAGAAGAAATGTAAGTCAGTGTTAACACAATGTTTAATGGTGTCTAGCGAAATGTTCAAACTTGGCATGATGTTAATGATGTTAAAGGACTCATAAAAAAAGTTAAACATTGATCTGGAAACAATTTATTATCAGCCAAAATTAAGGTTGCCTTGCCAGCGGCCCCCAAGCCCGGGAGACACAAAAGCCAGGGGGACTGGGGGTCCTCCCCAATGAGGTTTTGAGTGTCAGACACTTAATTTCCTGCATTCTGGTGAATTTTTATCCATCAATTTCAAAGTCCTCTGCTACTCTCAACATGAATGTAATGGAAATAGAGTAAACAAGAGTAAATAATAGTCGCATCAATTATATTAAAGATTAAAACATCAGATCATAGACATAGGCAAGAAGTTTGGTCTTTCAAATGTATTTGAAAGAAGCAAGATCCCACCCAGGAAGGATGGGGTATCCTTGCTTTTTCTGTTGCTGATCCCAAGCTCTGGAATAGTCTCCCATCCCACATTAAGTTTCATTCCACCATTGGCAACTTTAACTCAAATTTGAAGACCCACCTTTTTTCTCTTGCTTTTAGTTCAGGCTGAAGTTGTCCCTTGGTTGTCCACTCCACTTATTTCAAACGTCCTCATACTGTTTTAATCTGTTGCTGGTTTTATTAAATTTCACCTAACTTATTGTATTACTTTGATCTTGATTTTTATCATTTTTGTTGTCTTAAGTGTTTTCCATTTTAGTTTTTCCCTCTATTATACATACTATTGTATTATATTATGTATTGTTGCCTTTTATGTATTATTCCTTTAATCATGTATACAGAACTGGCAGCATGGTGGGCATTGCCCCTCAGCGAGAATGCATTCCCCCCCCAAAAAATGTTTTGGGTAATATGCTTCCCTTTACTTGAATTCACTAATTACTGTAGGCTAGCTCTCTTGCCTTCATCTGCAAATGAGATCGAAGATGTGCTTTACATCAAATAAGCTACAATGTGTAACTACCAAAGGCATCGCCAGGATCACAATATTCGGGGCTCAGCCCACCCTACCGCCCCGCCCGGGACAGAAAGTAAAGGGTTTTAAATGTACATGCGGAACATTTGTACACGTCTACATTGTCATAATGCGCGATCGGAATTATAGTTGAATAGATCAGGGTTTATTTTTTAATTATTATTATTATTAACGACGCCATGTTAACTACTGTAGTTACTAAAAGCTTTCGAATTTGACTGACCGCTTTGTATTTTGCTAGTATACGGCTTCAGCAGGCTGTGCATGCAAAAATTATTTGCTTTCCGTCACTCGTGCTGAAGTTACTACTCAATATTGATTTGTAGGATTAATGCCCACCCATGGAAATCAACAAGTTGATTAAATAAATAAACGTAAATAAATAAACGTGACTTGAACTTCCACGAAGTGCGATATTGGTTACATTTCTCTCACACATACACACAGCTCGCGCGCGGAGAGTGCGGGTCTTCTGCCCACAGGGCTGGCAACATTTGTATCTGGGTGAACCGCACTTGTAAACGTTACCACGCGTCTCCTCTGTGAGTCGCCGTAACCAGGGCAACGATGACGTTGAATGACAGTCCACACGCCTGTCATTCTGAGTTACTACTACTCACTGTCTCATGAAACTTTTGGTTTGATTATTTCTCATGTCAATCCAAGCTTGTGAAAATTTAGTGCTTGCATTAGTGTAGATGTGCACGAAAAATAGTAGGATGTGCACAAAAATACGGGAGAAATCGCGTCCCGTATTGATTCTGTAAGGGACAGTGCATTTTATTTTTCAGTACTGGACGATCCCGTATTATACAGGACCCAACCCCCAGTTCCCCAGTATATATATCCAACCCCCAGTTCCCCACAGACATTTTTGAAGTTTCACATGAAAATATTTACAAAAAGGTGCGGTGTGTACTCAGTTTTGTGAGATACCGTACATCCTATTGCTGATGTCTGTTGGAAATACATTGTCAATTTCCACTGCAATGCAGATGGCACAAAGCTGAACATTGCAATGAAACATGGTAACCCACAACTTGCCAACCCTGGAAACCTTTGTATCAAACATCCATATATATTTTTTTGAAGTAATTCACTATGATTTGCAGCCAGATCTCACAATGAACTAAGACAGCTGCACTGACAACTCCACAAAAAATACAGGATTACAGATATAGGCAGGTGCTGTTTACATTACACTGCTGCATCTCCAGTTCTGAAAGTTTAAAGTAGGGATATTCAAATCTTACCTTACGAGGGTTGGAGCCTGCTGGTATTCTATTATACCTCATCATTAATTGCACCAAGCTGGGGTCCCAGGTCAAAATAAGATCCTGATTAGGGTGTTGGAGCAGGCTTTGAGGTGCCGTTTCACAAATTGTTATAGTTTAGTTAGGTTGCAAATAAATTAGGTGCTGTACAATTGTTGAGCTATTCTTCAAAACCTCAAATAATGCAAAGAAAAATGTATATTCATTTTTCAACAACAAAGTTTGTTCTGTGTTGGAATGTAACAGACACTGGAATGGAAAGGCTGCCATACATGTAGAGATGCTGATTTAAGAAAAATTGAGTGGTCTGTATATCCAAATATCTATATTTCAACCAGGTTAGTGGTGCACAAATCCCATTATGTTCATGTGCTTCCCACTTGGAAGAAATGTCTTAACTAATTCCATTATCTTTCTCAAAATAAACGATGCATGAATACAATGAGTGGAGAAAAATCATTATCTTGAAGATTCTCTTTGCTATGATAAGCACTATCAAATGCTAAGTAAATTTGAAAAATTGCAAACAATCTTCCCAGTCGTTTATTAAAAAATATATATACACAGTAACAAACAAAAAAACACAAGCAACCATGTTACCAGACAACAGGTTAATTTTTCAAGGGAGTACCTTTACCCTTCACTTCAGAGAACACCCTATCGAACGTTTTACAAGAGAATACAAATGAGAATTTAAATGTTGGAGCATTTAAAAAGATATCCCTCCCAGTTCCAATCCAGTCTTCCGTTTGGTGACCCAGCTTTGTCAACCTCAATTCACAGAATTGGAAGGCGCTCCTCATAACTACAACCATGAGATTTAAAGAAAGTCAGCTCTCAATTCCCTTTGCGTTCTCTCAGATAATGTCTAAAATTGAACACCGCTGGGCTGTGTTGCTCAACTGTGTTCATTTGGCATCAGATGTTGGCATCTTGTCTTTCTGAAGCATCGCATGACATGGAGCCAGGCTTTCACCTCTTCCCCATAATGAAGCTGGGAGCCTCCGCATCATCCTCAGCCTCTCCGTCCTGATCATCTGCTTCACTGCTGGAGGATTTCTCCAAATCTAAGGACACAATGAATCCAAATAAGTCAGCCATCTCACTTTCCACATAGGGAATCTACTGGGCCAGGCTCAGCTCTATAGATCTTTGAGCTGTTTTACGAAACCGTTACATTGTTTCACTTAATTGCTCAGTCTGTGAGATCACAAATAATTATAATAGATTAAATTATAAATCGATAGATTAGAACACTGAATGCTGATTCGCTGAAAAACAATGATATATTTAAGCAATAAGGCATAAGGGCATGTGATTTTTGGGCCAAAACACATTGCAGTGCCTACATACAGAACTTAGGCATTGGTTTTTTGGAATTATACCACAACCCCCACCGCCCCCAAGCTGCCTTATTGTTTTAATATACTGGGAACCAACGCAAATAGGACAGTTATGTGATGTCAATCTTTGTATACATAAGCAATAGGGCAAGAGCCGGTGTGGAATTTGGCCGATATACCACAGCTAAGAGCAGTTCTTAGGTACAACACATTGCATTGAGTGCCTAGAAACAGCACCTAGTCATGGGATGCTGGCAATATACAGCAAACCCTTGATGTGCCTTATTGCTTTTATGAACAAGTTTATGACACCATATGCCAACTTGTTTTACTGCTCTAATAGCCTCTGGTTTTATAAAAGCAAGACATCTCACAGGTTTGTGATATATTGCATATCTATCTCTAGATAGTGTCAATAAGCAGACCAGTACAGTAGCCAGAGGCACGCAGCTTCATCTATAATTTATAGAATTACTTCAAAAAGACAGTGGCCAGCAGTCAATTGTCTTTCTACCTTGTGTATTGGTATAATCCTTTTTTGTGTTAATTTGAAACTCTGTTCATTTACCTTGACCTTTGGTAGCCTCTTCCTTGGCTTTCTTTGCCATGTTCTTCTTCTGCTTCAACTTTTCCCTGAAATACACATGACCATCAGAAAATACAACATTCAGAGCAGACTATTTTATATTTTTGTTTGGTACTTTAATTCACCAACCTTTTCTTCTTGCGTTTGGCTGTTCTTTCATCAGCCGCCTGCTGGTTTTGTGCCACCTTGTCAATATATTCCAAATCCATCTTTTGCTGCAAGAATAAAGGAAACAGCTTGTTATAGGTAAAGCTAACAACTGCTTTTCATGAGAAATTATTGTCACCTGCCCTTGGGAAAAGATGCCAACCTTCTCTGTCATCTTGTCCAGGAAGTCCTGTCTCTGATACTCTCGTCGGCGAAGGTGCCTGTACACATGGAACTCTCCACTGCCAGCACCTGCACTGGAGCCTGGATGATGAGATTCATAAGGTCACTTCACATTTATCCACTGTCATCAATATCCTTCATAACCCAGCACATCAACCTACTCCCTCATATTTGTTGCTACTCCCTCATATTTCTTATTCTATTTTCTTGGTTAACCCAGAAGTCTCAATTGTCCATCAGGTCCTTGGTTACCTCCCAGACCTCCGCAGTTACTTAGTTGGACCAGATGGCCAGCTCCACATCTTTCACAATGATAGGCTCTTTGAAACTTAAAATGCTTTAGCAATTTTTCTCTAACTCACTGACTTTTTTTCTGCATAGTTGTTGTATGTTAACAAGCAGCATGTAAAAAGTATTAAAGAAATCTATGGAGACAAGTCAAATACAAAACCCACCTCCAAAGCATTCCCTAGACAGGCAGGCTAGGTACATTTTAGTTTTAATATAAGTTTACAAAGTTCTGCATCCAATTACAATTTAGTAGATGCAGCAACACAAAATGTGTGCCTGCAAGCAGTGCAAGCTAAAATGTCAAATGCAATAACCACACAGAACCTGCCCAAAATCCAATTTTGCGTGAATATAACTGACATGGCAACATAGCAGAAGGTGTGAGGGAAATGAAAACAGCTTGGCTTCTAGGAATTTTGAGGAAGAATGTTAATCTGACAGCACAATGTACTTTGAGGAATTAAACAAAATATATATTTTGTTATGATGAAAAATATGTGTTCTAGACAAGTATGCCCATAACATCTACTGGCTGATTTGATCACATAGAACATTAGTAATTTGTTGGTTTGAGGGTTGAGCGTACAATCCCATTACCCAGCCCTAGTTCATATGTTGCTTTTGGTAATTCATCTAAAAACCCTGTGGCATGGAGAAGAGTTCCTGAGAGCTAATATTGCAAGATAACCACAGCAGGTTTTGAAAACCTTGCTTAGGCAGATTAATCACACTTATATACTCTGATTACAACTCGAGATGACACAAATTAATGCGGCATAGGTACACAAGGTAGCTAACACTAGTAGTTCTCAGGCTTACCCATCACATCCCGCACAAACTCTGGTGGAGCCCGTGGGTTCCATTCTTTTGGTCGTTCTGGAATAGGAGCAGGTTTATCCTGCAAACATACAACATCATTAGCTAACTAACATTAGCATAGTCTCCGTCTTTTGGCATTGCACCGGGACACAACAATTATTGGTTGATTTTCAGCTATGTTCTAGCTAACTAACCATTAGATAACATAACTAGCTCAACAATAGCCCTACAAAGCAGCTTTAAACAGCAAATATCCTGCCGCATACAGCAGGTTTTTTGGTTCAGTAGAAAAGGTTGTTTGGGTCGCCAAGATGAATCAACATGCGTTAACTATATTGTGAGTCAAGCAGCTCAAGAGAAACCATGTGCCATTATAGAACAGCGATACTTAGATATATCTAAATGCCCAAAAATACTACCCAAATTGCTGCTAGTTTACAGAATTTTTTTTTTAATTGCTGCTACAGTGTTATGTGTATTGTTGGTTTATTTTATTATTTGTCTGGCTATATTTTTGCTAATATATTCTTAACTCTCACTATGTAGTTGTTGGGTGCCACGTCACAAGAAATACATTTCCTTTCACACGATTCAAGACAGTTTTTTGTAACGTGCCAAATTCTTGTTTAGTCAATATATTATATTGCTTAAATCAGTAAAAGTAAAAGTCCTCAACTGGGTTTGGCTGTGTTCACCACTTTAGGGAAGTATATAATTAAGATCTAAGTAACCAGGTAAAGGGAGTTCAAAACTAACTGGTGATCAATTAAATAAAAAAGTGTAAATAATCAATTAAGGTCACTGGTTAGTTATGAACTCTGTTTACCTGGTCCACATACAGTTAATGTGAACGGGGCTCCAGTGTGACCACGCCCTCCTTTACCCCAATAAGTCCATACACACCCCCATACAGATAGACACACCCCATTTTCATTACAGGAAGGTCTAAAATTTGGGCTACCCTTGAACCAGCACCTGAGCAAGGAAGACTACGACAGCCCTCCTCTGCCCAGAAACCTGGTGTCCAACTTAGACTTGTAGACTAAGGGCAAACCCTACACAAGCCCTTTTTTTCTTCCACCACTGGTCTCTTGGCCATCCTAACCATCCAAGACGGCAGCTCCTGCTCAGTCGAAGCACTTCTGTCTCTCCTTTTGTGCCGACTTTGCAGACAGGTAATTGAGTACATTTTGATATTACTGGGTTGTGCGGTTGTCCCACCTAGCTTAAGGTGACCCCACGTCACGGTTTGCCCCGGGATTGCCCCTGTTTCAAGCTGGGTGTCCCGGGGTCCGACAAATATCGGTAAAACACTAAAACGTCCCGGTTTCAAGCTGGGTGTCCCGGGGTCCGACAAATATCTGTAAAACACTAAAACGTCCCGGTTTCAAGCTGGGTGTCCCGGGGTCCGACAAATATCTGTAAAACACTAAAACGTCCCGGTTTCAAGCTGGGTGTCCCGGGGTCCGACAAATATCTGTAAAACACTAAAACGTCCCAGTTTCAAGCTGGGTGTCCCGGGGTCCGACAAATATCGGTAAAACACTAAAACGTCCTGGTTTCCGACATTCACTACCAAATTGTTCTGTTTTTCACCACTATTAAAATAATAATAGTGTAATGTTTCCACATACGAGTCGGAGGCAAACAAACCACTGTGTAGCAAAGCAACAATTCTCATCAGCTCCACCAGCCACAAGCACGCATGATGACCAACATGAATGCATAAGCGCATACGTGTGCGCGTGCATTGATGTGCGGTTACACAAGGGTCCCGGTTTGGGGGTTTGACAATGTGGTCACCCTTACCTAGCTGTCTCAAGATTTAGGCACAGTCCAGGAGTGGATAATAACACTTAACATATAGCCTAGCTTGTATAGCCTTATAAGGACTTATCTAGTTAAACCTGTACTTGTACTTTTGCCCAAATAATTTTAAGAAAACTGATTTGCTAAACAAGACTGCAACCCAAAAATGTAAGTTAAATTCTAAAGGAGGGTCAATAAAAGGAACAATTTACTTAATGTTAAGGGGCACGTATACAGTATATCAGGTCAGGATAGATTTTTTTAAACTATTTAATATATCATTAGGGTAATTATTCTTATATAGGGGAGTTATAAAAGGGAATTACTATCTGAGGGAATTACAGACTTATTTCCATGATACTTGCTTTATTATACCACTATTTCAAATGGTCAGTGTATTATTAAACTGTATTAATTACATACATATTAATATTATGTGCGCTGATAACAGTTGTATTTAATTGGGTTAAAACATATACTTAAGCAATAAAACGTGTGGTATTTACCACGGCTACTGTAAGAGCTGTTAAAATACATATAGCTCCTTGTTGTGGTATATTGGCCTTATCATGAATATCATTACGTTTACAATAGTTATTGCTATTGTCAACTTTTTACCAATGCAGTAACACTTCACGTAGGCTTGTTATACGGTCTTAATGTGACCGAGTGCCTGCTAAATATGTACTGTACGCATGTACAGTAGATCGCGCCGCACACTGCTACACGAGAACACTTATTTAGCTTACTGTTGTTTGGCCGAAATTGTAGGCTGCTTCCAGAAGGGTCAATATTCAAATTTACACGCAGCAGAAGACATGTTTTGCCGGAACTCTAAGTCAGGTGGGACAGGCTAATGTTAACTACCCAAACCACAAATAAATAGGACTTATGCCTAGCTAGCTGTAGATTAACGTACAGAAATCATCAAACGCCAGAATCTACCCTGACACTTACAGGGTTTCTCATCAACCTCTCCAGCTTCAAGCGTTGCTCTTCAGCTGGGGTTTTGGCTATAATCAAAGGTTGAGATTCCTTTCCTGGAGGTTTCCCCGGTCGCTTTTCTTTCTCCTTGATCGCCGCCATGTTTCGAATGTTACGATACTCGACCAGCGTCATCCGCGTCTTGTGAACAACATTTAAAAAAAACTCTTCCGGGTCACGAAAATGTTGAACATTTCTAAATAAAATAGGTCAATGTATTACTTAAAAACGGACAAATTGAATGTATTCATTGTTTAAGAAAATGTACCTCTCAAAACTAACCCTAACAACAATTTATATTTGTTCATATTCAAGAGTAATTTCAATAAAAAGTGGATATTAAAACACATTCCATAGTCAAAATTCTGACAATGCGATTGAATGAATATGGAATACATATGGCCTCGTAGCTCAAAAACGATATGTGCCACAGTGAAAGCAATGTAGGAAATGTTCATGAGTGTATGCAGTAAGACAAACCTGTCTAATCATGGGGAATTGTGTGCTACATCTAGCAACACAAAATTTCCATACCCTCTATAGCCCCAAATGCAAAACACTGTAATAAACTATAGAGGGCATAAATACTGCCACATACAGAACAAATTGTCTATATGCTGCAGGGAAGGTATCATCAGTTGCAAATACATAGTGCCCCTTGATTTTCCAGCATATAATTAGTCTATACCGTCTCCTGAAAATATCCTACAATACATTCACTGCGGCATATATAATATTTCTTCAGTATAGGGCAATATTTAATATCCATTGAGTTACATTGTGGCCAATGGTATGGGCAGAGTAAAATACCAGCCACAATTGCAAATACATATTGCCCCTTGACTTTCCCGCATATTTTGAATCTATTGTCTCTCCTGAACATTTCCTATAAACATTCACTGCGGCGTATAGAATAGTTTTTTCTGTATGAGTCATTTGAGTTACACTGTGGCCAATGGTATGGGCAGTGTAAATGCCAGCAACAATTGCAAATACATAGTGCCCCTTGCTTTTTTAATATATAATCAATCTATACAGTCTCCTGAATATTTCCTACAATACATCCACTGCGGCATATATAATCGTTTTTGCTGTATGATGCAATATGTATCCAGTGTACAGTATATTATAATGTGTTGCAAAGGTGGTGGAGGTGGAAGGTGTAGTGTTGCTGGATTTAGTGCAAAGAGCCCATATATAACTAATGAGCACCAGCAAATTAACAAGAATTACATCAAAAAGGATTAATTAACTCATTTTTAAAATATGAAATGTTTACAACAATAGTTTACTCCATCTCCATTTCTCAATGTGCTTTACCTAGAATATTATTCATCCTCTGTGAAAGTACTATTTAAACAGCATTTTTCTTTAGTTTATATTTTTAGTATGTAGATATTTATTTTAAAATTTTACAATATACACTAAACAAAGCAGCAAAATAGATGAATTTACTATAATTAATATTGCGTTTTACCATCAACTTTTATTTTGATGGCAAAATCCGAAATCCGGAAGTCTTATTGTTGCTACTGAATCTCTAATGTTGCCAGCGTGACGCTAATACCAACGTCTTGTCAGCGCACCCAAAAAAGTAGTTCCGGGTCACAAAATTATCTGAATAAAAATGTACTTCTAAATGTAGAAAAGTGTAAATTACATAGCCCTGAATTTGTCCCGGATTACCAATGACAGTTGCATCCATACATGACATGTCTGCTAAATGACTTGTCTGCTAAAAATACTACATAATAAATAGATATTGAACTGTAGAGGGAAAATAAGTTTAAAACGTGTCTAACTCTAACGTGCAACCACTAACCAAACCAAACAGTTAGGGTAAGATGTGGTAACGGTCAGGTATCGTTCGTTCATTCGTTTGTTCGTTTATTTTGGACAACGAAATAATGAGCAAACGACTCCTTTTTTTTCGTTTCTTCAGAAAAACAAATAGTTAAATGTCTAATATATAATATTCAGAAGTAGCAGAAACGAACTAGAATATTTTCGTTGATTTCAGAGGATGTTGGGGGGCTGATTGACCTCAGAATGATCTATAAAATATATATCTATAAAATGATAGCAGCACAAATGAAACTTTGAACAGCACAAACGGAGCACCATCGATTGAGACTATTTTGCTGAAGTTTTGCGTTGGGTGTGGGGCCAACTTCACACAGATCCTCAGGTAGACACTAAATTTGAAAAACAATGAATGCCTACCCTGTGTATTTAGCCAATGACAGGCATTCCAGATTTAGCACCACCCGCAGGGGAAATTCAAAATATCAGATGGTTTCTTTTTTTGGGTTTTCTGAATAAACGAAAAAAGGAGTCGTTTACTCATTATTTCGTTGTCCAAAGTAAATGAACAAACGAATGAACGAATGATGCCTGGACTGGTAACTAGCCCCTCCCTGAGAACATTGTCTACTTGCAGACAACAAAAATTAAAATGTTGGAGGAAAAAAGGTATGTGGATGATGATCAGGCTTAGGTGAATTAACTATAGTGGAACCAACTGGATGCAATTCATACTTTTTTATATTTTTGATCAAATGTTGTTTTTTGAAGGAAAAAAAATTTACTGGGGTAACTGGCCCCCCAAGGGGTAACTGGCCCCCCAAGGGGTAACTGGCCCAGGGGGGCTAGTTATCCCAATAGGTTTTTACATATTTATTTAAATGCATTTAATCTGTTTCATGCATTCATTTTTGATAATTAATACTAATTACAATTGGCAAACACAAACTGAGCTTGTGAATGTACAAATGACATGCATAACCATAAATGGGGTAATTAGCCCCTGGGAACCAGTTACCCCCAACACTCACAAAAATGTGTTCACACCTTGTGGGATTTTTGTTAATTACATGGTCGGTGGCTCCTTACCCCTGGGGGCTTTTTACCCCATACTACCCTATCATTGTCGTATGGATAGCTGCTGACTTTTTAGTCATGTCACAATTTTTAAATCAGATTTAGGTCAGGGTGGTGATTTTTTATGTTCCACTACACTGTAGCCTTTGGGTCATTGCCATGATTTAACGAAAACTTCTGTCCCAGTTTCAGCTTTCTTGTAGAGGGCAGCACGTTTTTCTCAATTACTTTTACATATATTGTTCCATTCATTTACAGCTTTATCCTGACAATCGTGTCCGTCCCTATAAGAAACATCCCTTTAACATACCTGATGCCACCATCTTTCACAGCGGGGTGATAGGCTATGTTAGATTTATGAGCAATGCAATACCTTAAATTCAATCCACATGGCTATAGAATCTCTTGAGTTATATGTTTTTGCTTCAATTAGGATTCATGGTAGGTTTTGGTGAGTAATAGCTAATTTCTTCCCAAAGGAATAGTAGTTGGATTTTTTTATAGTTCCTTTCATAGACATGGTTGAGCATTTGCTTTGCCATTCACCATCCAAAATACAGAACCTACAGAACCTACGAAATTGATCTTAAAATAATGTGAATCACTATAATCTAACACAGACAGAGGCCAATTAACTTGGTATGTGATTTTGAAGGAGACTGATTACAAATTATTTAATTTATTATGGTGATCATAAAGGGGTTGAGACTTTTCACAAAATCAGTAAAATTGGTTTATTAATACTAATGACATTGTAATGGTAGGCTCAGAACCTCCTTGTTATAAGTGTTATTGGACCAGTAGGGGGCAGTCCCCCCTTGTTAAAAGGACCAGGATGATGCATTGTGGTTGCTTAGTTATGTTGGCTATGAATTGGCTTTAAAACTGCATTGTCAAATTACTGAAAAAATTGTTATATAACATTTATATTATCGTGTGTGTGCATGTTCTCCAAGTGAATTCATGTACCACATGCCAGTTTTCCATGTTTTAGATGGCCAAATAGAAGAGTGAAGTGGAAAAGTCCCCAAGTTTTCATAAAATCTTCACAATGTAAAGCATAACCTAAAAAACACAGTGATACAGTACATATCAAACACACTTTAACAAACTGTTTTTTAAACATTATTTCAGTCTTTGACTGTAGCAGACACACATTTTCAAGTTGCAGGAATTTTAGTTGAAACCTATGCATTTGGAGGAGAGCACATTCTCCGGCCAACATATACAATTGGGTGTTGTTTCGGGGCAGTGACTAAGAATAATGAGCAAGTAATCTCACTAGCAAAACATTTTCATTGCGGCCAGGTGGGAAGAGGGTTAACAGACACTGCCCAACACGATGCTTTAGTTACAAAAGGTTTTGTCAAACATAAAGTAGGGCTTTTCCTGTTTGGTTCTGTCCATCTGTATATGTACATTATTTTCTTACTAATGATAATATTGTTCTGAGAAAATATTGCAAACATAGGTGGTTCTGTAAACCCACAATACAGCAACAACTAGCTAGCAACTACAATAGCACAAGAAGATCAAAAGTTAGCACCACACAGGCAGACAAGGAAAATATTGCTGGAAATTAAATGCAATTATTTTAGGTTTAAGTTAGCCAGTAATGGTCATAAATGGAGTGGGTAATGTAAAACTTGCATTGATTAGATTGTAACTAGCCTCACACAGCCACCCGAATCCATGAGTTCACATTTAAACGCTACACAGATATTTCTCTGGTCAGGCTGTGATGCAAACCATTTGGGCACGAGGCATTTCCAATGGCCATTGAGAAAAGTTAATTTCAGTGCGACTGACTCCACCTTCAACTAATGAAACCAAACAGCGCACATGACATAGTAAGCGCAGTAATTCACAACCACAAACAGTACTGTACATCAAGCAACAGCAAGCACACTATCAGATAAGTATAGCTGATTAACATGGCAGGAAAGTAGGAAGAGGCTAGGGAGACAGGTCTGTAAAGGGAGAGAGAGAATTAATGTCATACCACACCGTATCACAAGTTTGAAAGCAAGAGGTTTGGATGACACTGGCCACATACATGTCATAGTGTAACATTTTCAGAGACCTGTTTTGTTTCAACAATTACACATTTACAACGGTGGCCTAAAATCCCAGTATGAATCTTCAAAAGGGACTTTACAAAATGAGTAAATCGTGAATCAAAATGTTGATACAATGAGTAGGCTTTCTCCTTCTGCCTTTGTCCGTTGTGTTGTGAGGAGTTCGGATATACATAACCATTCATAGTCTGCGTTACTTTTAAAATGGTCTCTCCGTGCAACACGTAGTGGAGGGGACACACAACGTGAACACATCATCAATCACGCCAAACAGATGTTAAGCCAGTCCACACAAACATTGACGGACAAGGGTAGCTGTCCAAGGCCAAGAAACACCAGGCATAACTTGTGGCCATTGGATAGTGATGTAGAAGCCACACAAGTGAGGGACGGCTTTGCAGGAACAAACCAACCTGGGTTAAACTAAAAGACTACCTCGCAGTAACTTCACACAGACACAACCCCTGGGGGGAATGTGATGCTCATGGTTGGTTGAATTGACGCTGTGGCGTTATTGCAAACAGATTTCAAATTCTGCTTGTGGATTTGTCTACCCTGCGGAGGGTGGTGCACTCGGCCAGCTATCTGAGTTTGGGGGGTTAGAAATGTAATATGGTTGACTTGCTTCTTTGCACTCTAGTGATTCCTTGAGGTGCCTAGGTAGAGAACCAGAGTGCATTCCTTCCATCACCTGCAATGATTCCAGTCTAGATTTCCTGTTTCAGCAAACAGCGTGATAAGAACTAGAATTACACCGAATGTGCATCGGAAGACTCATACTGAATCTTGACGTCAATAGTCTTCAGGGAGTTTCTTAGTCACGACATGGATATAATGAAATTGAGAGAACAAAACTGTAAAAGTAAAGAAAAGATTATAATGAATTGCCACTAGCCGGTAGCAGTAGAAGTGTTTTTTTTTAAAAGCACAAAATCATCCATTCAAATGTGCAGTTAAGAATGAAAAAAAACATGTAATCAGGTGTGAACTGTGTTCTTGGACCCTGGGAGGCGAGGCTCCCTGCTGACTCAACACCTATTTGGACTTAGAGTGGATAAAGTTCGCATTCATGGGAACGTGCTCCTCCATGAGTTTAACCTTGTTCCCTCCCTCAGGGAACCACGGTTAAGGTAATAATCAGATGCTTTTAACTGTCTGAAGCAAACGTGTGCACATGCACAGATATTGTGATTGCGAACAAAGGCTTGGATCTTGTTCATCTTAATATCCACTGCGCTTCTCATGCCAATGTAGTTTGGCCTTTTTACACGCATTTAGTCATAGCCTTATTAAAACAAGTTGTCTTCAAATTATCATTAGGAATGATTGGCTCTTTTAAACCTCAACAATAGCTGAATAGTCAATAGCTGTTCATGCTTATTAACACTTGACAGGCATGAGACAATCGTTCAAGCCTGTATCATAGTGAATGCTATGTTTTAATGTAATTCTAAGGCAACACATAAAAGACGTGGAATACACAACTTAAAGCAGCGCTGCCCAACCCCGTTTCTGTCAATCGACGGTCCTGTAGGTTCTCTCTCCGACGCTTATTTAGCACACCCAACTATAATAATTGGCTGAATGAAAAGCTTAATCAGGTTAGTCACAAATGGAGTTCAAGAGAAAAACCTACAGGACAGTAGATCTCCAGGAACAGGATTGGGCAGCCCTGACTTAAAACAAGCACATAATTTAGCCATTGAACATGCTGGTGGTGGCTACAAAAAACCTACAACTTATTTATCAAAACTCAGCCCTTTCTTGCCAACACCAGCCCTGCACCTGCCAGTGTTGTTTGGAAAAATGGCAAAAACATCTGAAACACCCTCAAACCTTCCAATGTATTTCATTTGTTTAAAGAGTGCACATTTGTTTATATGACAAAGTAATACTAAAATCCTATTCATGATTGTGTTGATTTGATATTACGTAAAACTACTAAATCCACAATAAATAGTAGATATTTTCCCCGTCTTCATTATGGATAGCATGTTTATGGCCAGTCTGCCAGGCAGATGTACATACATTTGAACTCCTCAAAGACACACATAAATACAGACGCTTGCGCATGTGCGCACACACGCACACACGCACACATGTTGGTTCATGCCAATGTTGGTTTATCCATGTGTGTTAAACAGGTTGAGAGAGGCCCGAAAACAACAGCAGTGTTTTCTCCCAGTAAAGCCTGCCTGAGCTGGTATGTGAATGCATTGGAAGACTCCCTTCATTACTGTCCACACCTTAATAGGCCATGGCAGCTCCCACAAACCTTCCCTGTTTGAAGCAGACTCTGTGTCCATCAACTGCTCTGCAGCCCCTTATAGCGCCCTGCCCCCCATAGTGTTTCTCTTCGGTGCTGTAGTCGTTCATGCCACTCCCTTCACGGCATCCTCTGGAGGTATTGCATGGGCCCCAGTCTATATGATTGAATTTTCCCCATTATGCTAACCGCATCTTAATGTGAGCAGGAATCTGCCAGTTACCTAACACATACAGTAGCAAACTCAAAATTATATTTTAAACATGCATATAGGCGCAAAATCAATTTGAATGGAGGGAAGCGTTAGGCATTAAAAAGAAAAAGAACATCAGCACAGAGAGGGAGACTAATTACTGTATATGCTGTGCTACAGCCTCCTGTTTTTGAGGCACAGAAGCTTATGACAATTTGATACGCCCCCATGGATTTGATATTGATCAGTCCTGCTCCATTTCTCTCCTCAAATTCAGTTCTAATCCAAACCACTTACAAGCTAGACCTTTCTATAAGATCAAAGGCGGATAAATGTCTAGACAGAACATCACAGCTTCTCCCTGTGTCACCGATCAAATGACCTTGTATTTCATTGCCTGCCAGATATGTTCATGCAAACTGCGCATATTAAGCAACGGTGCAGGGAAAGTTTTTGCTGAAAGTCGTAGGTGGGATTTGAACTCATGCTACAGCAGTACATGTGTACCAGAGGTAGTGTGTTGGATTGCTGGGCGACCCTAGGATACGCTATATACTTTTGTGTGTTTAGTCAAAGCTCAAAGAAGTCACAGTAACCATGTAGCGTTTCATTGTCTAATTTTAGCTGACTTCATCTCATAAAACAGCAAATCTGTCTTTTTCTCCTCATGCAATTAGGTCACTGGCAGTTCACTGTCCAGATACCCATTCAAATTGACATTTTCCTACTGATACTCCATGAGCCTTGCCCATAGGGCGCTTTCTCATAACACATTTAAGACACTGCGTGTTCCTAATGACACAATGCAGTGGAAACATACACCAGACAAATGAGAAATGTACTTAAAACCACCTACCAGTCCCTCCTTTAGTTTATTTAATTCATTCCTAAACTGGACATTTTCATTAGGATGCACATACTTAGACTGAAGCATGTTTCTAATATATACTGAACTGCCAAATTGTGGTGTGAAGGTTTTGTACCCATCTGGATGGGATTAATAAATCATGTTATCTGTGCCAAAAGCACTAATATTTGGACAATATTTGGACAGGGGAGCTGGGTTAAAAAAAATCAGTCTTATCATGCAATTTTTAAATGATTTTGATTTTTAATACATACTAGCTAGAAAAACCTATGACAGTTTGAGTATTTGGGGAACCTGGTTGGGAATGCTATATTTAGCAATAAAGCACAAGGGGGTGTGGTATATTGCCAATATATCACCACATAGAGCTGTTCTTTGGCACGATGCATTGTGGTTTGCCTGGACACAGCACTAAGCCACAGTATATTGTCAATATACCACAAACCCCAGAGATGCCTTACTGCCAAAAACATTATGTCATACCAGTGGTATACAGCCTCATATACCATTGCTATCACCCAATCAGTATTCAAACCCCAAGGCTATAATTATATATAGCACATTTTAAAGCCCTTATTCTATGGATTTATTCTTGTTGTCATTTCCATTTGCACAAACAAAAAGCACACATTTCCATATAATTTCCTGTCCATTGGTTTTTGTGTGGTTATTAATACTGTAGCATCACCGAGACTACTGGTGAGCTTCTTTGGATGGCTTGGTTGCTCCCATAAGCCGTAGTATTAGTAGTGCACAACAGATTCCATTGTCAGGCCATTTCTTTGTTGATTGTGTATAGCATGAAATGGCTGTAGAGTTTCTTGTGCAGATTTTCTTTTCAACACAATGTATTTGGTACCCATCGTTGTTGGGTGCACATTTTAATTTTGGCTTGGAAAAATGTGAGGGTAATATTAAACCACTAAATGTAAGTGGGAAAATAGGTTTACATGCAAAAACCAGAAATATCCCAATTTTTATTCTTCATGGCAGGGCTGGCCAATAGGAAATGGCCAAAAGCAGTTTGGCAGTGAGTTGCGGCTGGTGATGAAGAAGCAGATGTTTTTATTAATAAACTTTACCATACTGGTGGGTGAATCACCTAAATAAAACAGTCCTCATAAAAGCTAGGCTCATGGGTTAGTTTTCGCCATTGTCTATTTGGTAGACAACTATATGAGCCTTTAGGTGTGTTTTCAGTCCTCTTTAGAGTTAACAAAAAGCGTTTTAATACAAAAACATTTTGGTTATGTTTGGTTAAAGCAGTCTTTTGCTAAATACAAAAAGAGGTTGGTGAAAGTTTTGAGAGTAAATGTCCTCTGAAAAGAGAGGATGTGTCTGTAGAACCACACATCTTTCTCAACAATGCACAATGCGCAAACACCAGGATTGTTTCTTTAAATATCTTGACATATTTAACCAAAGGAAGCACATTGATCATCACCAGTGAGTCAATTTCATCATGTGACATGCACTGGAAAGCCTCTTACCTTTGTGTGGTGTCACACCATTATCTGACCTTTCAAGTTCGTGGGGACTGGTAGGTCCAAAAGAAAAAACCCAGGCATCTGATTGCTGGATATGCCTTGCTGTAGTAATATGACTGCATTTCAATAAAAGGTAACGCATGATCACTATAATCAAGAGATCTCATATAAATAGTCCTGGTTAAACCGTGGACTGTATAGGAATTCGCCCACTTATATTACATTATTACAGGCAAGGTGAAGGAATAATGGTTAGTGAATGTGGTGAGCGGTTTGGTCGCTGCCCTGCAGAAAGGAAACTCGACCATGGCTATCCAGCGAAACAAACTTGATGGGCCCAGTTTGGCTCACTTCAGGATCTCTTTTCAAGGGTCTGATTTCACACAGCACAACAATTTTAAGCCAACAAGTTCACAGAATGACATGGACAACAATTGTAAAAATACCTTTTAAATAGTTAGATCGAAGGCCTAGTGACTTAATCCTTCGCACTATGCACTGCAAGTCATACAAATATTATGCCATTTTTATCTCACTCAAGTTGTGGTCTAATTGAGTAGGTCCCTGGAAAATATTCCATCACATGAGTCTCCTGACCCAAAACATCGGAGAACCCCTGCCTTAGGTCATGCATTAACTATGTATAATCTTATTGCCATGATTAAATATTGAGGACATTGGAAAGACTTGCTTGTTTGCGGCTGCAGTACCCTCAGTCATGGGCATATTTTCTGACTATACCCTGGCAGGAATCTCTTATAAGGGGGCAAAAGATCTGAGCTATCAAGTTCATGTTTACCTTGGAGCTAGCTGCGCTACAGCAAAGTTTTTCCCCTTTGTCCTTAAATTGACCCGGAAAGCTAATTCTACTCTAGACGCTAAACCAGGTGTTTTGTTTGGTTGGAGGCCTTGTATCACATGCAGATTCCAGTGCTCACTGATGTAATGGACCATGTCAGGTTTCTGGATTTTGCCTTAGTTCCCTTGTAGTTTCCTCACAATATAATGCTAACCACATCACTGAAATACATTTTTATTATCGCTTCATATCTAACCTAATTTGAATGGCAAGTTCAAAACCAGGACTTTATAATGACCTGTTTTTAAACTTTCCCCAAAGTGCACTTTATGTTTTGCTTGACAGGTTATAAGGAAATAAGAAGGCAAGACATTGTTTCATATTAAATCACAACAGTATGTGCGGTCTAAGATCTGCCTGCAGAAAGCTGGCTTTCTCACAGAGATCACATTTACACACTCTCCTATTCAATTGGGAGGAGAAATATACACATCAGACACCCTAAAAGGAAAGTAGCCTTTCATTTATCAGAGTAAACAACAGCCTTTGAAGCTGGACAATTAAAATAGGATTTCTATTAATAAGGAAATTATTTGTTAATGTACAGAACCGTTCAAAAGTTTGGGGTCACACAGAAATGTCTTTTTTTTTTACAGTGTAGACATTATTAATGTTGTAAATGACTATTGTAGCTGGAAATAGATTGTAATGGAATATCTACATCATACAGAGGCCTGTTATCAGCAATCCATCAGTACTGTGTTCCAAATATCACATTGTGTTTGCATTCATTTTAAAAGGCCAATTGATTATTCTTGATCTGAGAAATGAAGGCTAATCCATGTGAGAAATTGCCAAGAAACTTTAGATCTTGTACAAAGCTGTGTACTACTCCCTCTCTCTAACCAGAATAGAGCGCAAACTGTCTCTAACAAGAATAGAGCGCAAGCTGGCTCTAACCAGAATAGAGCGCAAGCTGGCTCTAACCAGAATAGAGCACAAGCTGGCTCTAACCAGAATAGAAAGAGGAGTGAGGCCCCAGTGACCAAGCAACTGAGCAAGAGGACAAATACATACATGTCTAGTTCGAGAAACAGTTCGGCAGCTTCATTAAATACTACCTGTAAAACACCAGTCTCAACATCAACAGTGAGAGCCGACTCCGGGATGCTGGCCATCTAGATTAAGTTGCAAAGAAAAATACATATCTTAGACTGGCCAATAAAAAGAAAAGATTAAGATGGGCAAAAGAACAAAGACTGGACAGAGGAAGATTGGGGAAAAAAGTGTTATGGACAGACAAATGTCTTCAGATCACAAAGAACATTCATCAGACGCAGACCAAATGAAAAGATGCTGGAGGAGTGCTTGATGCCATCTATCAAGATGGTGGAGGTCTGGGGGTGCTTTGGTGGTGGTAAAGTGGGAGATTTGTACAGGGTAAAGGGATCTTGAAGAAGGAAGGCTATCACTCCATTTGCAATGCCATGCCATACACCATATCCTGTGGACGGCGCTTGTTTGGAGCCAATTTGCTCCTTCAACAGGACAGTGACTTAAAGCACAGCTCCAAACTATGCAAGAACTATTTAGGGAAGAAGCAGTCAGCTGGAATTCTGTCTGTATAGAAGTGGCCAGCACAGTCTCAGATCTCAACCCTATTGAGCTATTGTGGGAGCAGCTTGACCGTGGAGCAGAAGTGCCCATCAAGTCAATCCAACTTGTGGGAGGGGCTTCTGGAAGCATGGGGTGAAATCTCTTCAGATTACCTCAACAAATTGCTAACTAGAATGCCAAAGGTCTGCAAGGCTGTAATTGCTGCAAATGGAGGATTATTTGACGAAAGCAAAGCTTGAAGGACACAATTAAAAAAATATTTATTTCTAACCATGTCAATGACTGTATTTCCAATTCATTTTGCTATATTTCCTATTCAAACTCATTTCAGGTTTGTTTTCATGGAAAACAAGGATATCTCTAAGTGATCCCAAAGCGTTGAACAGTAATGTAAATGCTTTCATATTGTTTGTGTAGTTGGGTGTTGAGGTGGTTATCAATTTTGGTTTAGAAATCTGGTAGACCTTACAAATGTAGCCTTATTTGGGAGCCAGTCCAAAGACAAATGTTGTCATTTAGTCTCAAGTTAAGTGTTGCCTCATATCCACTCTCAGCAATATTATTAATAATAGAAAATCCTACACAATTTTAAAAAGCCTGAGCAAACAGCTAGACTGCCAGTGTATTTATCTATCCAGACCTCCTTCTGGTGGCATAAATAATAAATATTAGACATCTGCTCTAGATTTTAAAGAGGATGATGTCTTTACACTGTTCATTTCATGTTTTTGATAGATTTTTTGTCTTTGCAAATAAGCAAGATGGCTTGGAAATGGTTCCAAAGCCACATACAGTAAATATGACTGTTTGCTTAGACCTGACTATAAAACATGTAGCAACAGGGATTTAGGTTAATAATAAACATTATGATTTGAACTTTATTGATCATACGCAAAATGACACCAGGCCATTTTATAGAAGCCTTGTAGATTTCAGTCATGTGAACGTACAATATGGTACTTGAAAACTGAGACATTTCCCCATTGTAGATGTTCCTCACAGCCCTGACAGTCTAACATTCAAAGAAATAAGCATCAAACAATGAAAACTACTCCCTGTTCCTCTTTCATTGTCTCACTATATTAAAGTTTACATTTTGTGACATGGATGGCAAACCTATATTTCAGATCAATACCATGTAGGCTTCAAAAGCAATCTTTTTCAAGAAGTGGAGCCCCTGCTTGGTTACATGTCTAGAGACCTCTAGGGCATACACCTCAGTTATCGGTAAGGAGGCTCAGGCTGGTGAGGAGCGGGCCTATAAAGCTGCTGTAACCGCACCGGTCTGGTAGGCCAGCCCCCAGGTAACTGTCCAATGACTCGGAGGTTCACAGGCTGCCCATGTCCAGAGAGCGGGGCATGGGGGCTCAGGATGTGGGTTTGGCCCGGCTGGGAGTTCAGTGGAGGTAGAATAGCATGGGTCGGGGCAGATGGCGAGGTTGTGGCAGAGGAAAGCCGGGGAAAGTGGGGCACAAGGATGGCAGGGGTGAGGCCATAGCGGAGCTGAAAAAGCCGGGGCGGGCCTTGGGCCACAAAGGCGTTGGGTCTCTGTGGTTCCAACTCCTCATCCCTCTTCATTTCTTGTGCCTTTTCCTCTCGCTCCTCTGGTTTTTTGGATCTGTTAGAATTTAGTTTGGCCCGGTTGAGTTCCTGGACCTTCTCCGCCTGAGCACGGTGAATGTGGTAGCTCTTCCTGAAGCTTTGGAAGGAGTCCAGGAACCCCTCCAGGGGCACAGTCCCCTCCATGAACTTTTCCAGAAGGTCCTGTGAAGCAGAGATCCACAAATAAACCGACATCAGAAGAAAGGAGGTCAAACGAAATTTTCCCCAAACCCCTGTGAACAGCTACAACACATGTACATGGTGAGTGTAACTTGTAAGGTGACTTGTAATGTCTTCTCCATTTACTTTGACAGTTGTAAATGTTGAGCCGAAACAGTACAACCAGCAACACTTCCACTGGAATTGCCCTGGAATGATTGTTATCAGTCTGACTGGCAACCGTGCCCCCAGTCAGGGGTAGCAGTCTTTCCCAGTATGGGGGACTGAATAATTGAGAGTCTAATCCACAAAGCCCACCTACCCAAAGCTCTGCCTGAACATAGCCAATTGGAATGACTCCATTAACGTGCAGCTAATAGCTGCACATAAGAAAAAGGTTTGCGTCATTACCCTGACTCCAAAATATTGTGGCGAAACAATATACCCCCACAGAAACTCCATAATTGACATGATTTTCATCTTCGCAGTTGCCTGCTGTGGAGGGCTTGACACAATCAACCCTCTATGATATTACCTCCGGCTTCTGGGTGAAAATCTGGCAGCTTCAATAGGGTCACACAAATGGACACAAATCAAACTGCCATATGTTATAGACATTTATTATGCAAAATCTTTTTAATATACAAATGGGCAGAGACGCTGTGTATTTGTGCGAGCCCAGTGTCTTCTCAGCACTGGCTAAGAGCCATCCCTCACAGTTCTGTTATAATGGGGGTCACCCAATAAATCAGGCTGAATACTGCCGTAATGACTTTGAGTCATGGAGCCATCAATCGGAGCTGTGGGGGAAGCACCGTCTATTTACGGCCATGAGCTGGACAGCCTTGCGTGGATATATCAAAGCCTGTTAAAAGGATTGTGTGTGTAGATGGGGGATAGTCTGTGGAAATAAGAATTACTCATGATGGGAACGTGTTATACAGGACTGTGGAGTATTCACGGTTATACATTCATTAAAAGGTTTTTGAAATTCAGGCTTTCCAATGGATCAAGTATAGTAAATGCATAGCGTCATACATTTCTCTCCAAATATAGTCACCTAGGAAAATATGAGGTAAGACTACATATGATGAAAATCTACAAACTCTATTATAAAAAATAACATTTCACTCATGGGTAAAATCATACTGTCATGTAATGAAAAATATTACCCATTGGCCCAAAACCTAAAAACATAGTCATGCTCAAACCAAATTATTAAATGACTTAAAATGTAATTAAGAAGTACAATCCTGTTGGGACGATCCGCTGGGATGATTGCGTAAAATGCTAATAAAAACAGATTGCAATAATGTGCAAATAATGTAATCCCTATATTTAAATGAAAATAGTGCAAAGACAACATCAAATGTTGAAACTGAGAAACGTTATTGTTTTTGGAAAAATACATGGCCATTTTAAATTTGATGGCAGCAACATGTTTCAAAAAAGTTGGGACAGGGGCATGTTTACCACTTTGTTGTATCACCTCTTCTTTCAACAATACTCTGTAAGTGTTTGGGAACTGAGGAGACCAATTGTTGTAGTTTAGAAAGTGGAATGTTGTCCCATTCTTGCTTGATATAGGATTGCAGCTGCTCAAAGGTTCGGGGTCAACTTTGCTGTATTTGTCATTTCATAATCTGCCAAATGTTTTCAATAGGGGACAGGTCTGGACTGCAGGCAGGCCAGTTTAGCACCCAGACTCTTTAACTACAGAGTTGTACTGTTGTAATACGTGCAGAATGTGGTTTGGCATTGTCCTGCTGAAATAAGCAAGGCCTTCCCTGAAAAAGACGTTATGCATATGTTGCTCCAAAACATATACACACATACACACATACACACATACACAGTTCAGCATTTACAGTGCAAGTCACCCATGCCATGTGTACTAATGCAGCCCCATACCATCACAGATGCCGGCTTTAGCACTGTGCACAGCTAACAAGCCAGAGTGTCCCTTTCATTTTTTGCCCAGAGGATGTGGCATACATTATTCCCAAAAATAAACTCACATTTTTATTTGTTAGACCACACGGCAGTTTTCCACTTCACCTCAGTCTATCTAAAATGAGCTCTGGGCCAGAGAAGGCGTTTCTGGATGTTGTATATGTATGGTTTCTTCTTTGCAGGGTAGAGTTTTAACTTGCATTTGTGGATGCAGCAACGTACAATGTTCACACAGAATGTTTTTCAGAAGTGTTCCTGATCTCATGCAGTGATTTCCACTACAGAATCGAGTCGGTTTTTAAATGCAGTGCCACCTGAGGACCTGAAGATCACGGCCATCCAATATTGGTTTTTTCCCCTGTGTACAGAGATTACTCCAGATTTTCTGAACCTTTTAATGATATTGTGTACTGTAGATTATGAAAACCCCAAACTCTGCAATTTTACATTGTGATGTTATTCATGATTTGTAGCACTATTTGCCCGTACAGTCATTCACAGAGTGGTGAACCCCTCCCCATCATTATTATGAAAGGCCCATCCTCTCTGGAATGATCTTTTAACACCCAATCATGTTACTGACCTGTTGCCAATTAAACTAATTAGTTGTGGGACATTCCACCAGGTTTAGTTTTCTAGCATTACACGTTTGTCTTTTGGTGCCACTATCCCAGCTTTTTTGAAACGTGTTGCTGGCATCATATTCAAAGTGAGCATGTATTTTCCAAGAAACAATTTCTTAGTTTCAACATTTCATATGTTATCTTGGTACTATTTTCTATTGTATATAAGGCTTGAATTATTTGCATATCATTGCATTCTGTTTTTCCTTTTCTTTTTGCACAGCGTCACCATTTTCTGGAAACAGGGTGGTACAATTCAATTGTATAGCAGCATGTATAGTATGCTGGGTAGCGTCTTGGTACTGTAGGAGTCAGTGGTTAATTTGAGCCGGATCCTGCTGGAACAGATTTGGTCTGCTGCACATGACTTGTCTTTTTCCATCACTGTGTTTGCTTTGCACTTTAAACATTCCACTAGAAGTAATCAGTGTTCATAAAATTGCCTTTTCCTGAGGACTCAGCACTGCCTGACAAGATTGTGAAAGTTTTTTTGTTGTCTGCTATTAGCGCTACTTGTGCTTTATTTGTGTTGATTTGCCAACTGGATCCAAGTCTCTTGCGTGCCCCAATGTTTTCTGGGACCTCCTGATTTACAAATTAAGCACTGGTAAGCGTACAAATGAGCTGAATGGTAATTTTATAAATTAATTTCCTTTTAATTCTGAAATATGTCATAAATAATGATCACAGATCAACTAAAATGTAGAAATATTATTTATATTGGATTAGTATGCCAATTCAGAAGAAGAAAATGCATGTGATTGTTTTATTTGGGTGAATGGGAGACACCAAGACTATTATAGTTTTTGTGTCATATATTTTTAATATTAAGCTATTATTTGGAATCATGTTTAGTTTACCTTTAGTTCATTTTTAGATCCTAGTAGATTTGAAAACCTCAGAAAACCTTATTTTTTTATGTTTTAGTTTCAGTTTAAGGGACAGAAAGAGTCCTATGTCTGGTAGGCTCAGATCCCTGTGTTTTTGGAATTGCTGTAGTGCATAAATCTATGGGTCAGGTCGTAGGTTAGGTTCAAAGGTAGACTCTCCAAGATGACAGTGACGCATGAGAAAACAGTAGGAGTGGGTACCTTTCTTCAACAATCAGGATAAAATGGATGAAATTGTGGATAAAAAACTGTCAGTGCTGAATATGTGTGCATGGGTGTGTGCTGCCATTTTGAGTCTAATAAATTAGTGTTGAGTTTAAGCCGTCGCAGATGCACCTTCTGATTTCACTTTTCAGCAATTGTCTACAGCTGATTGCATTAGCCTACCTTTATATTATGACGAACATTTCAGTGTGACACGAAAGATTCAGAAGCTTGACATTATAAAAAAGCTTTATGCACCAAATTGCCAAAAATTTGCCAAAATTGTACTTGGTGAACCATTAACTCTAATCCAAAAACAGAAGTTTAAAAAATTATAATAAACTGGCCTGTTTTAAAAAATCCAAAACACATAAGGTAAATTGTGGGTAAAATGTGTCAGTGTCACACATTATAATTCTTCATAAATAGGCTTAAACCTATTCATAAATCTGCCTAAAAATGTGTTTAGGTTTTACATTTCCCAGAGCTGTTATTATCAAGATTCCCTGTCCTTTTGGATTCACTCCCATGTAATACAGTTGGAAAATGACACGTCCTCAGATGAGACACTGGGGCATTCTCTGCATATATCTCGTGTTAAAGACCCTTGCACAGGCTGTGTGGAATGCAGAACATTATTAATTACATGTGTGGCCATTGTGGACATATAGGCTAGGCCGTGGGGGATGGGGAAGGCCTTCCACTCTGTAGTGAGACAACTGAAAGCTGTCAGATGATTCCTGTTCCATTGCGGCTCACTGGTTCTTAAGGGAATGAGCGGGATATCGAGAGATTTGAATAGTGATAGCTCCGTTCCAGAGAATCATGGTGGAAACAGAGCAAGTCATTACTATGCATATGTCTGTAAGCAGCCTCCTCGACAATAACATGATTTAACATACGACATGGAACATTTGGAGAAACTTGTTCTTGTTAAATTAATGGGTCAAGGGAAATTTTCTTTTTCAAACTGTTGAATCTTTGTTCTTTTTGTGCCCTATGTTACATGTCACATTCTTTCTTTCACTTGAAAAAGGCAACCAGTACAGAGTCTCTTAACTACCGGAAGCTGGAATACTTAAAAAACAATCAGTTTCAGGCACCATTCCTAGAAAAAGTACTTTGTCTAATTTTACTGGAGAGCAGAATAAACAGAAGTGACTGCTGCGGAGGGGGCTTTTCACAGATTCTACGCTAGTACTGACAATGCCCAGAAAATGCTCAATGGTTTATGTTAACAACAATAAATGTTTCTGATCCAGACAGAAACAGAGTGCTTTTTTCTTTATTTTCTACGGATGGTCACCAAGGAATGTTTTGTGACTAAACAATAGACCACAGGCTTTGGATTTACCTCTGACTGTTCCTCAGCACGCGCCACGTCTTCCTGGAGAAGATTATGTGCCGTCTGGAGGCTGTGCTTCTGTATGTGGGCTTCTGCAAGGACAAAAAAACATAATTGATTCACAATGAATGACCGTGACGAAGAGATCAGTTAAATATAAGAGCCCAACAAAGGAGTGACTTATGACTAGCTCAAGACTCAGGGCTGTACAGTCACTGCGAAACCAGGAGAGATTAAATTATTTAACCTTTAGGGGTGTGAAAGGAAATATTTTGAGCTGTGTGAGAGGACCTGGGGATCTGTAAATGCTACCATTGAGCAAATACTTCAAAATATTGATTGTTAATCTAGAGAAAAAACCTCTGGCACTTTGGTTTCAGTCTATCATCCGGAAAGATGGACATCCACACAAAGCAAGGCTTTCATTGAAAGTCTTTCACAAAGCTCTCTTCCATTGAATAATACTTACAGTGTCATCGCTAGGCCCTGTAGGGGAAGAAGGCAATCACAATCTATTAGCTCTGCTCAGTTGATGGAAAATGGAGGCATGTCGCTTAAAGTTTAGCTTTCCTGTTACTATGGAAACAGGTCATACTAACGTCTCAACGTTAGTTTACGGCCACAGCGTAGTGAATGGCCAAGTCAGTTGGCCCGGCATAACTGTCAAGTAAAGAAAGGTCAGGTAATGACACCATCTTTCTACTCCACTGTGAGAAGTCCCAACCCTCGAATCTGGACAGATGGAGCAAACAATGCAAAGCAACAGCTGTGGCAAAAAGGCCTACAATTATTCAACAAATACATAATATCCAATTGTAAACAGACCTCCCTATTGCTTGCCCAGCCAAAGAACGGTGTTTTCCGCCACTGCTTTGATTAAACATGTCTACACAATATGCTCCTTCTAATGAACCAACATGTCAAAAATGGTTTTCTTAGAGCACAAGTGCATTCACACACACAAAAAAAAAAAAAAGTCCATCACTACACTGCCCAGCCCATTCAGGTCTCCCCATTGCCAACATAAATAATCCAAATCATCAGTCAGGCACCTCCCCGAAGAGCTAAGCGAACATGTTCCTTTCAAATACGTGAGAAAAATGCATGAAAGGAAGATAGTAAGGTGATGTGTAGCCTGTGAATGATAAGATAAAGGCCTATACAACAACAAATACCACTGAAGATAAGTACATTGTGAGATCAATGACACATCTGAAGCAAATTCAAACACTTTATACAGAGAATAGTGCAATAGTCCACACCCCCTACAATGTCACCTGTAACCCAGCCAGCAGACACTTTCAATGGAGTTATAAAACAGAGACAATAAAACCCGATCAACACTGGTAGTTCAGCTTCCTTAAAATGAAGAGCCTTTGTTGTCCACTCTCATAGATCTGTTTTCTGTGGTTTCTTCCCACAGTGGCTTAGGGTAAAGAAGAACACCCAAGTACTTATTAGATCAGTCCAAAGCTCCACAACCCTGGAGTTGATCAAACGTGATGAACACACACTAAAATAGTGGTAAAACAACCACGATCCAAATAGAAACCGCAGGTCATCACCATGTTTTACTACCTGACCTTGTGCTCCAGATGTTGGGGGTGTAATGGGATGAAACAGACTAAATCCCCCTGGAGCAGCCGCATATGACCTACATTGAAGGGAGAAATTATTCAGTAGGTCTGCAGGCTAACTGGCTAACACAATAGCCTTCGTGGGTGTGAGGAAAAGAAACACCACCTCCAATAGCACATAGGAGTATTGAGAATTTGGCTGCCCACTGTTTCCACAAAGACAGATTTGGTCAGTTAGCCGTCACCTGCACATATGCTGAGGAGGAGAGTACATTTCCTTGCCAACAGCCACGACTAAGGGTGCATGTGCCAATCTAGCACACTTGGACCTACCATCCATTAGACAGTAGGTCTATTAGATAGTATAACATCTATGCCTGCAGCTATATATATATTTAAGCAATTAAGCAAATATTTAAGCAATTATGTTTGTTTATGAAAGCACCAAGACCACTTAAATCAGAGAAACAGTAGCCCCCTCACACATCCGTTTTTAACAATGGGTGTTCTCTTTGATCTCAACTATCCATATATCCAACTGTAAGTTTACGCAACAAAAAAGTCTAGAGTCTTGTTCGATATGTCTCAGAAAATGTAGCGTTATGTCAACAACCCTAAAACCCACTCCAATATTTCCTAAACATGTCACCCTGTCTTAGGTATGTCAAGCTTTTTATGACAAAGACACATTGCTGACATCTGCTAGGAGTCCCCTGAAAGGTTTTGTTGAGAGTTCACAAAACTCTTTATAAATGTACATAAGGCAGAGAGCATGCACAACAGCATCTTGTGTAAAGGGATGTGTGTAGAATTGTTTCTCAGCTCTCTCACTGAGTCATAACAGGAGTATACAGTATAATGGTAGCTTTCCGTCCTGAAAGTAAAGCATGCGCAAGATGACGATGTTGAGCAAGATTAAACATAATTAAAATAACAAACACTGAGCTGAAAGTGCAAAGGATGGATCCCATGAGTGCACAGGCAAAGTAAATTCAACTTAAGATATGTGAAGTTTTACTTTGAGCAAGCAGAACATAATTGTCGCGCACAACAAACGCATTAACACATTCTGCTGATCAGAAAAGCCAGATTCCCGCAAATAAGCCATGTAAGGAGGAGATAAGACAACTTCAAGTGAATCACGCCAAATTAGCATAAGATGGAAGAAGCTGAAAATAATAGAAAAGAGATGTGAAGTAAATTAGATGGACGAAATTCCCAACAAACCAAGGCCAGATACATGTCCACCTGGGGACCACGGCAACCTTGACCAGATTCTGCACCTACTGGCAAAAATGTCCAAACAAGCTGCATTACACATTACACCGTAGCTATTAGCCTTGAGCCAGAACGGCCGGACTCTTCTGGGACTGCTTGCCTCAGGAACTATTCCCCCCACCTTTCTTGCCCCCTTGTCGGGCCAAATAAGAATCAGATGTTTTCTGGAGGAAGGAAGGACTCCCACCCATCCTGCTTTGCTGGAGCAGCTGGAGTGTTGGTACAGTACATGTGCCATGTGTGTGTGTGTGTGTGTGTGTGTGTGAGAATGTGAGAGAGACAGAGAGAAAAAGAGAGTTTGGTGAACATTCCCAACTCCTCGCGTCATCCGACAGCTGCTAAGGTTGTAGATAGGGATAGGAGGGGCGGAACGACTGGCTCCAAGACATGCCGGTTGAACACCAAGATCAGTATGTGCTTTTGAGATTCGTCAGCCTGTACACACGTGCACATAATATTCAGGAATAGGGGTTTAAGGCTTCCTCTACGGAGCGGCTACTCCTCTACTCAAGCAGTCTTATTAAACCCCTGGTGTAGCACTGCTATCGTCCGGTCAACAGCATGACACTGCTAAGCAAAGACAAGGCCCCTTTCCACCCCCTCAAAATCCCCTGACAACTGCACAGCTTCCTGCTCGCACTGATGCGCTCAATCTTTCCCATGACCATCAGTTGGTGAGCTTGCACAGAGCTACAGCAGTACAAACCAAGCCTTACGGGTGGGCCGCCTTCCTTTAGAGGCTTTTGAAAGCAACTCTCTACATTTGAAACTTGTCCTTGTCTTTGAACTAAGAGCTGGCGGAAGAGCAGTAGACAAAAGGCCTTTCAAATAAATTTGCAGACTTGGACTGCACAATATCTCCTTGTCTGTCATTCTCATTCTAGTGTGAACTCATGTGCATGCTAAAAAAAAACTAACATTGTGTGTTTTAGCCATAAAATATTTCACGCCATATAAATAGTGACTATTAATAAACTTCACAGAATAGCTACAGTTGTGCTCATAAGTTTGCATACCCTGGCAGAAATTGTGAAATGTAGGCATTGATTTTGAAAATATGACTGATCACGCAAAGAAAACTGTCTTTTATTTAAGGATACTGATCATATGAAGCCATTTATCATCACATAGTTGTTTGGCTCCTTTTTAAATCATAATGATAACAGAAATCACCCAAATGGCCCTGAGTTCTAACAGAAATCAACCCAAAAGTTTACATACCCTTGAAAATGGCAATTAAAGGTTAATTTCCCACACCTGTGGCTTTTTAAATTGCAATTAGTGTATAAATAGTCAATGAGTTTGTTAGCTCTTACGTGGATACACTGATCAGGCTAGATACTGATCCAAGGCGAGCAGAATAGAACTGTCAAAAGAACTGGGTAACAAGGGAATTGAACTTCATAAAGATGGAAAAGGATTAAAAAAGACATCCAAACCTTGCAAATGCCAGTCAGTACTGTTCAATCACTTATTAAGAAGTGGAAAATTCCAGGATCTCTTGATACCAAGTGAATTTCAGGAAAAAATAAAGACTTCAGCCAAAACTGCAGGAAAATTGTTACAAAGAAAAACCCATAGGTAACCTCAGGAAAAATACACACTGCTCTGGAAAAATACTTTTTTTTTTTTTTTTCAAGGAGCACAATACAACAATACTTGAAATTAGCTGCATGGGTGAGTTGTCAGAAAGAAGCCTTTACCGTACCAATGCCACAAAAAAGCCTGATTATAATATGCCTGACAACACCTTGACACGCCTCACTAAGGGTATGCAGACTTTTGAACAGGGATCAGTTCATTTTCTTATTTGTTGCCATGTTTTGTTTTATGATTGTGCCATTCTGTTGTGACCTACAGTTGAATGTGAATCCCATAAGAAATAAAAGACGTGTCTGCTCACTCATGTTTTCTTTACAAATGGTACATACAATACCAATTCTCCAATGGTATGCAAACCTTTGAGCACAACTGCATTTCCAAGCCAGAGCTTCCTAGCCCCAGCTTCCTAGCCCCAGCTTCCTAGCCCCAGCTGTATTTAGTTTAGCCAACTTGTTAGTCACATGAAATGTTAGCTATGAAGCCTATCTTTCAATTATTTTGTTAAATATTAGTTTAACAATTACTTTATTTAACCAAATGCATTGTTTAAGAGCAGATACACAAGTTATTCACTGCAAAATCATCAGTGAATGTGTTTGTGACCATTAAAACAGTAATTTATAATAACTTATTTAATAAATTTCCATCAAGCAAATCAACATAAAATCCACTTAGCAGAGGAGCAACCCTGTTTACTGTTAAGACAGTGAGTTTTTTTTGTCTTGTGTGGAATTTTGGATGAAACAGACAAGTGGATATAGTTTAAAACAAGTTAACAAATCAAATGTAATAATTCACACAAGGTTGTGACACCGGTCAGTGTGGCCTCATTAATTAAACACACAGCCCACATTAGGGTGTGTTGTTGTGGAAATATGCTGCTCTGTGATCTGTTTTCACCAGTACACATGGCCTGGGTTATTAATAAATCAGTGAATATTTTGCAGACATATCAAAACATTGTCTATTACAAGAGCTCATCAAAACCACATTCCTTGGTTTATGATCACACTGAACAAAGACAATATATTTCCATAAATTCCAATCCAAAAAAGTTTTTTTTAGGAAAATGTAATAATGTAAGGCAATAAGAAGCAACTAAATATTGAAGAGATCTAACTCTATATGTAAACAGTATTCCTTTCCCCTATGTCTCTCTTGGGCACTGGACTCACCAAGTCTGCTCTGTTTATCCCGGCAGGCGGTTTTCAAATTGGCCAGCTCCCTGTATTTTTCAGCCAGCTTGAGTTTTCCGTTGTTGAGGCGGGGTCGCCGGGCAAGGCTCTCCTCAGCTAAACTCCGGTTGGAGGTCAGTAGGAACTCTCGGTTGACCTGTAGCTCCTGAAACTGGAGACAAACATGGAGTCAGAAACCTAATAATATAGGTGAGAACTGGGATTGTTGTCAACATTTCTCAGCAATAGTACAGGATAACTCTTTACAAAGTAGAAGAAATCCCAAGGTATTGGATTGAAAAAGGGACAATTTACATCCTTTTATCTTATTTCAACATGGAAATATTAGCTGTCAACTGCACTCTGACCTCTTGTTACATCCAGCTTCATTATCAGGGGGTGAGTTTCACACATTATGGTGTTGGTTGTCACTCAGTATGGGATTGCATGAGAGTGAGGAGGGAGTTCTTAAGGTAGAAGCACATAGGTTGTCTTTCACAATGATTGATTGGATAGTTGCATAAACAGTGTGTTCCTCATACAGAAACACTGTCTCAAATGATTTGTTGACTGGGTATTTACTGTCACAGTTATAACAAGCAGTTCCAGACAGGACCAAATCTGAACCAATCATAAATGTAGTAATGTACTGTACAGTACAGACTTTCATCCAAGATGGTTAAGCATGAAAGAAAAAAAAAAACTACAGAAAATCCCATATCACACTTGTCGGTGATGTCATGGGAAGAATAGCTAGCAAAGCTTGTGCGCTGAACCAAGTCATTGGCTCTAATGGGTGTTTAATCTATGTATTTGTATTTCTCTCTAATTTATGTTGAATGCATTAGTCTTCAGTTTATTTTCACAAAGATTCACAGCCTGACCATGATCCTTTAACAGTGGAGTTCTTATCCAGAAAACGTGACAGCAACTTCCGTGGTTTACAGCTGTAGGCCATGAGAAGGTAAATGTTGTCCTTGTCTGGGAAATGTTCGTTATCTGCATGTACAATCCACCAAATCAAAGGCTCTCCTTTTTTATTTTTGCAAAAATGTTAATATATCAGTCACTTTAAAGTATAATTACAGATACTTAACATATTGGCTCAATTCTAGGATGTCCTTTTAGATTTTGGAGAAACTTCTCTGATTGAAATTCCTAACTCAGATCTGTGAATAGCTATTTCTTTTATGCCCTCTTCTGTCGGATATTTAGTTTGTATTCATGTGAAAAATTTAAAACACAAACCTGATGTGTAATTTACTGTCTTTTTGTATTAACCCAAAATGCAGTGAGTGTAAATGGTGTTTATCAGCTTGATCACACATCCCAGAAATCCTATTAAGCTAAGCTTTGCGTAAGAATTGTTCAAGAAATGATTTTACTCAAAAACATGTGTGCCACAGTTATTTCCCCCTTCCTGCATTTAGTACTTTGTGCACCCTCCCTTAGCAAAGATAACAGCTCAGAGTTATCTTCAGTGATGTTTAATGAGATGGGAGAACACACAGGAAGTGATTTGAAACCACTTCCTCTGCACAGGAACTCTCCAGATATGGATCCTTGCTTGTGGACTCTCAAAGTCAGGTCACTCCACAGATTTTCAATGGGATTTAGGTAAAGAGACTGTGATGGCCATAGTAAGAGCTTGATTCTATGATCGGGGAGACACTTTTGAGTGGATTTGGAGGTATGCTTAGAATCGTTGTTATAGATGCACAGCAGAATTTATAAGGAAGACTTTAAATTCTTGCCCAAGAGCTTTGCTCATGTTACACATGGACAGCATGTCTACAGTCCTAACATTGCGTTGGTGACTTGGGACTAGTGAAGTCACATTTTGTTTACCTGTCAGGCTACTACACTTTCAACAATCTTCATACCACACCAATAAAATGCATGTATGTACAGTATAATGGCCATTCTACAGAAGAGTGTGTAATCCGACAACAAGTTACCACTTAAGCCAAAAACATTTAAACTCAGTTGGTCACAAATTCTGACATTTACTCAGAGTAAAGATTCCCTGTCTTAGATCAGTTAGGATCACCACTTTATTTTAAGAATGTTAAATATCATAATATTAGTAAAGAGAACGATTGATTTCTGCTTTTCTTTCTTTCATCACATTCGGGTCCAAAGTTTACATACACCCAGTAAGTATGTGGTAGGATTGCCTTTAAATTGTTTAACTTGGGTCAAATGTTTCGGGTAGCCTTCCACAAGCTTCCCACAATAAGTTGGGTGAATTTTGGCCGATTCCTCCTGACAAAATTGATGTAACGGAGTCAGGTTTCTAGGCCTCCTTGTTCGCACACACTTTCATTTCTGCCCAAACATTTTCTATAGGATTGACGTCAGGGCTTTGTGATGGCCACTCCAGTACCTTGACTTTGTCCTTAAGCCATTTTGCCACTTCGGGAAGTATGCTTGGGATCATTGCTCATTTGGAAAACCCATTTGCTTTAACTTCCCGACTGACGTCTTAAGATGTTGCATCAAAATATCCACAAAAGTGCAACTGTCCCTCCTGCAGCAGAACACCCTCACAACATGATGCTGCTACACCCATGCTTCATGGTTGGGATGGTGTTATTCGGCTTGCAGGCCTCCCCCTTTTTCCTCCTATAACGATGGTCATTATGGCCAAACAGTTCAAGTTTTGTTAAATCAGAAAAGTACAATCTTTGGCTCTTTTATGGCGGTTTTGGAAGAGTGGCTTCTTCCTTGCTGAGCAGTGTTTTATGTCGATATAGGACACGTTTTGCTGTGGATATAGCCACTTTCGTACCCATTTCCTCCAGCATCTTCGCAAGTTGCTTTGCTGATGTTCTGGGATTGATTTGCACTTCTCGCACCAAAGAAAGCGAACGTGTCAGAACGTGTCTCCTTCCTGAGCGGTATGACGGTTGCTTCTGTCTGTAAACAATTGTAGGAAATTTACTTGTGTCATGGACAAAGAATATGTCTTAACCGACTTCCCAAAACTATGGTTTGTTAACATGAAATCTGTGGAATGGTTGAAAAATTATTTTTAATTACTTAAGTCTATGCAAACTTCTGACTTCAACTGTATCTAGCAACCTAACACACCTGGAGTTTGCAATTTTATCCCACCCTTCTTTGCAAAAACATTTGAGGTAGATCTGACCATGATACTTTAACAGTGGGGTTCTTATCCAGGTAATGTTGTCCTTGTCAGTGCAATTTATTTTATCTGTGTACACTGAGGTTCCACAGCACAGAGTTGAATTATTTTGCATGCAAAATATTTTTCTTAGAAATATTTCCCAATATGAAACCAATGTCACCTGTAAGTTTCAGTGTCTTGAAAAAAAATTTAACAGAACAAAATGTCAGTGTACCATTTCTATTCCAGTAATATAAGAGAAATGATCAGGGGTCTAAATACCTTTGCAAGCCATAGTATATATGGTGTATTTAGTGGCTTTTTTGCAGTGCATTGCTGTGGATCCAATGAGAAAAACAGTGGCACGATGAAGTGATTCTGTGGTCTGTCATCAGAGGCTCCTTCTATCTTGTTCCCAAAACAACAGTAAAGGCTTATTCAATACAACTCCAACAGCCACTAGAGTACTTTAGCTATGGGGCTCAGGAAGAACTCCACCTAATGGACTCATGGAAGACATTCCCATAGCAGAGACAGGACAGCAAACCACAAACTCTACGGTTAACTACAATTGTTTTAGGCCTGGAGGCTTTTATTGGTATTCAGTATTTTCCATGTGTCTCAAGAAAAATAATGAATTCGGAGAGGTTTTTTAGATGCCAAGTTTACTGAGTAAAACAGAGGACTATTGTTAACTGACCCTAACAGAGCATACAAGCATACAGAGGATTAATTATGGATTTGTTCAATGAATATTGTATTTTTGCCTCAATTGATATTCTGCTTTAACACCAAAACAGAGTTTGGCTGTCCCCATGGGGCACTCCTCCAGATTTAATTTGCTTACAGAAATGTAACAATGAATGTTAATTTTGTTCACAACAATTGTGTTCACAGTGTTGTGAGAGAAAGCTCAGAGGGAAGAGCTTCGCCGTGACATCAGAAAGTGGGGTTATGTGAGGCAAAATTCATGGGTGGCTGAAAAGAATTAAGAGGGAGGACTGAGCCACAGTTACTGATAGTGTTCTTCGTCACAGCTGGGGTGTGTAGTTTTCTTGTAGTTTGAATTGTGGTTTTGAAATGCTCAGCCTATTGCTTCTCAACTAAAACCACATGCGTTTGTTGCAACAGGAAGCCCAAGTCCACTCCTCAACTAGAGGAACTCAGAAACCACTGATTATAGTGGTCTCTGCGCAGAAGTGCCTTGTATGCCTCACACCTCCCAAAATGAATAGGGATACAAAGTCTTCTTCAGATTGCATGTTTCCATTCCAGAAAGCTGAAAACTCAAAGCAAGATTCTAGAGAAGCCCTCACTACCTGCCGGCTGTTCAATGTAGAATGGGACAAAATGTATAACTGACCACCTTATCTGAGAAGAGTCTAGACCATTTGGCTCAGGGTGATAATCAATTACTAATTAAAAGACCAGCTGTGGGTATGAAGAAAGCCTTTTTCTTACAACAAAACTTTGCCATCTCTCCAGAGAATCAGGTCCTGTGGACAGCATCTGGTTGGAGCTTTCATGCATTTTAGAAACCCTGCATGATAATCAACACAGAACCATGGCAGGTACTTATACAAATAATATACCAAAGAAATTATATTTCACTTAGCTATGATGGGGTGAAAATGGATGGAGTCATCTTATAACAACTTAAAGGGTAAGCATCATTTGTTTTTACTCAAGTTACAAAGTATTGTGGTGAAAAGTTAATTAATTGTAGTCACAAGTCTACACAGGACAGGTTGTCCCACCAAATTCAGCCCAAGAATGGACCCAAAGGTGCTTATAGAGGTCTCTGAGAACCCCAGGGTACATCAAGGGATCTATAGGACTCGCTTACCACAATCAGTGTCAAGGTGCATGAGTCAACTGTGTGAAAAAGACTGCACAAACTTGGCCTACATGGGAGGTCAGGAAGGAAGACGCCTCTACTCTCGTCACGACTGACATTCAAATGAGTCAAAGGTGGAGTTGTTTGACCAAAATGTAAAAAACGAAATGCTGCTTTTGAACAGAAGAAACTCACAGCAACCATGAAGCATGGAGGCAGTGGCATTAGTTTGCGGCTGCTTTGTTGCCTCAGAGAATTTGCCATCTTTAAGTCAACCATTAATTTAATATTTACCAGTGAGTTCTGAGGAGAGTGCGAGGAAACAGGAATAATACAAAAAACACAAGCAACGCAACAACAGAATGGCTAAAGATTAAGAAATAGAGGGTTATGGAATACCAAGTCAAAGCCCAGATCTCAATCCTATTTAATTTCTGTGGGGGGACTTTTAGTGGGCCGTGCATGCAAGAAAGCCCTCAAACATGACACAGTTGAAGTAATACAGTGAAGAAATTGGGCAAAAACTCCTCCCAGTTACTATAAGACTCTAATAGATAGTTACAAGAAATGGCAACATCAATTAATTTAAGCCAAAGGGGACAACATCAACTATGGAAGTTAGGTTTGTACCTATTTTCTGCAAATTGAAATGTATTTCAATATTTTTTTGATGTTTTAATAACTGTAGGGGTTGTACAATAATATATATATTCCAATTATCCAAGGCAGTGTTCATGGCTTGTGGTTAACACTAGCTAGCAAAAGCTGGATAGAGTTATAGTGTTCAGTTCACTGGGTATCAATAAGATGACAATGACACATAGTAGGTATTTCAGAAGATATGAAAATAAAGTCATGCATTCATTATAGCCAAAAAGCATAACTAATGTATGAGTTATAGGTGACTTTAACTAAGCTACTGTAGCTGATCACACTGCATTATTACTGTGGTGAGTAAAACCCTATGCTACCTACCCATAGTAGAAGCTGAAAACAACAGAAGCAGCTATATGAAAAGCTGCTTCTGTTGTTTTCATAGTGAGTTAAACTACTACCATGACATCCTACTTTGGCTCACACACAATTTAGAGAGCATATTTTAATCAGCCCATCTGAAAGTGCTCCAGATTATATCAGTGTCTAGCTGGGGATTTAACTAGTGTTATTCAGCTCCTCCCACACAGCACTGGGCTGCTTGAGTCCACAAAATGCTGCATTGATAATTTCTTAAATATTTGGGGTTTACATCACAAACATTTGGAAAGCAATAAGGCCCAGGTTCTCTGGAATTTGGAGTATTTGGCCCAAAGTCAAAAGAAGCATGGCTTATAAAAAGCCCCTGCAGCTCCACTGTTCTCCCCAACTTTCTTGCGACAAGGACCCTGTACGGATTTCTTCACTCCAAAATCTTAGTCATTGCTGGCTATTCATAAATCCCTAGTTTTTTGCCCTGAACAGGAATCACAAGAGACTTAATTTCCTGGCGGACGGCTCCTCCCTGTTTGCGAAGCGGAAGGAGCCCCTGGGACTGAGGGTTTGAGATGTTATGATACATTGGTTGTAAAGGCAGACACAGACCGGTTTGAATTTCTGTCTGTCTGACATTCTCCTACAGTTCAATTGCTTCCTGACAGAGCCATTTGATTTGGTGAACCCTTGCCAGTACAGATTACTTAGTTGACTACTTAGCGAAATTTATTGACGATTGAATGTGCGGAATAATTTGTCCTGCTCGGTGGAGATGGGACAATCACAAGAGTATGAGTGGAGAGTTAAAGGGATAAACAACAAAAATAAAAAGTAGTGTTTTCTCACAGCTCACCTGAGTTTATTGCTGAGAATTAGCACAGATTACCTGCTAGTTTTTTAGACAGATAAGGAAATTAGCGGGACACAACATAAATAAACTTTATCTCTTCCCTTAACCTGTGAGAACCATGCATCATGTATAGTGGCCTGATTGTGACTCTATGCGCCTATGATCTCACCAGATTGCTCGGGAATATAATGTGTAACAAAATGTTTGTATTAATGAAATTAAAAGCCTGATTAGTAAACGTTGAATGAAATACTTTATTTCTACCCTCTCTACACTTTGTGTTGGAGAGAAACAGCTAATGAAAAGCTGCGCTAGTATTAACACTACCGCAGCCAATTAGGACCAAAATGTATTGTTGGTTCTATGTAGTATTGTGGGGATTATTAGCCTGTTTTGTCTAATGTTTCAAAACAGTCAGAAACTGTGTATCTTGTCTTTCTTTATTGTCATTATAATTTATGTAAATATTATTATTGTCATTACTTAAGTCTATAAAAGTATGAGTCATTCAGATTTTAAATATAATAAATATTTATTTTTAAAATAAAATAGTCTTACATTAATAAATACTAAATATAGAAATTTTAGTTGTTACGCTAACACTGCTATGTTTACACTATTATAGTTTAAAATAATAAATATAAAACAAACCCTAACACAATGTAACAAAATATGTTTCTTTCAAGGCGGGTGCCGGTATCATTTCATCTCTTGTTTCACATGAAAAAAAGCATGGAAAATGTGTAAAGTAAACAATTTTATGACTGAATAATGTCACCTTCAACATCAAAGGGATATTGCTAGAAATGGTGGCTACAAAAACTGAATGCCTTCCTTGCAGCTAACAAGAGGTTCTGTTTTTTTATAATTTGTTGTATTTATTAAAATTAAATCACTTTCGCAAGCCTGGCCCAGCCCGACTGAATTCTGAGAATTTAAAGGCCAAGCCCTAACCCAACACAGGCTATTGAGCTGTGACGGGTTTGTCCTGAGAATAAGAACTCTAACTTGCACAGCTACTAAAAACATAACCACAAACAGACAGAATCATTCAAACAAGCAAACAAAAAGGGAGAAGACTATCATGACAAAAAAACAAACATAAAGGGAACAGGAAAGGAAGGCCTCCTACTGAAGACCACTTCGAAAAGATATACAATGTCGTTTACACTTCCTGAGTTGAAAATATTTTTGTGGCAATGTGAACCTATTGCGAAAGTATTTACTCAGTCTTTTTTTGTTGCCTTATAGAAACAGAATTGATTAAAAAGGGTATTTTGTGATACTAATTGTTTTAACCTTTTTGATGATATCAAGATGAGTTTGCAGGCGCCTAAGCCATCACAAGGGTTTGCTGAAGCATGACAAAGCAAGGAAACCATATTCAATTACTCAACCCCTATCCCGAACGTACTGTATAACTAACATGCCTGCCAAGTACACAATTACAGTTTTCTGCCAAGGCCTCAGTGATCAAGTAATATTGTCTGCGTCCATAACAGTACCTCAGTTAAACAGTTCCTTTCTTATTACTGTCAAAGATCTGTTAAAACACTTTCATGAGCAGACCTTCACACTTGACCTGGCACCTGCACACTGGCTGTATTCCCTCTGTTAAATAGTCCCTTCACTTCCTTTAAAGTCCTTAATAAAGATGCCACACTCAAAACAGTATATACCAGTTTCAGTCGCTGGTTTAGCACTGAATTGTTTGAGCTCATCCAGCAAAAAGCCTGGCATAGATAATACAGAAAAACCAGGAATAGTGAAAGCAGGATTTTACAAACAATAATTTGCAATTAAATGTTAAAAACAATTAACTCGAACCATCCAAGCTAGCGAAAGCACTCAAATGGGGGAATACAGTCACCAATGACAAAACTAGAATGACTGATACCAGCAAAAATGACTTTATAATGGCTGGCTATGAATTTAAACATGCCTTGCTCATTCCCGCCACCACTCCATACTGTCAACCCGAAATACATGACAATACCTGGATTAGGTTGCACATATAATCACAACATTAGATTAAATTATGTATTTCTAAAGCAAATTCCCAGTAGGCGATAACTTGCACCTAATGGGACAATTTACTGTCTATTTTAGGACTTCTGAATATTAACTTATTTACCAATCTTTGTTTAATTGATGCACCTCACCAGAACCCAAAATGTGCTTATTTCACTGTTTCAACAACATTGTATGTACAGTATATCACAAAAGTAAGTACACCCCTCACATTTTTGTAAATATTTGATTATAACTTTGTGTGACAACACTGAAGAAATGACACTTTGCTACAATGTAAAGTAGTGAGTGTACAGCTTGTATAACAGAGTTAATTTGCTGTCCCCTCAAAATAACACAACACAGCCATTAATGTCTAAACCGCTGGCAACAAAAGTGAGTACACCCCTAAGTGAAAATGTCCAAATTGGGCCCAAAGTGTCAATATTTTGTGTGGCCACCATTATTTTCCACCACTGCCTTAACCCTCTTGGGCATGGAGTTCACCAGAGCTTCACAGGTTGCCACTGGAGTCCTCTTCCACACCTCCATGATGACATCACAGAGCTGGTAGATGTTAGAGACCTTGTACTCCTCCACCATCCGTTTGAGGATGCCCCACAGATGCTCAATAGGGTTTAGGTCTGGAGTCATGCTTGGCCAGTCCATCACCTTCACCCTCAGCTTCTTTAGCAAGGCAGTGGTCGACATGTAGGTGTGTTTGGGGTCGTTATCATGTTGGAATACTGCCCTGTGGCCCAGTCTCCGAAGGGAGGGGATCATGCTCTGCTTCAGTATGTCTCAATACATGTTGGCATTCATGGTTCCCTCAATGAACTGTAGCTCCCCAGTGCTAGCAGCACTCATGCAGCCCCAGACCATGACACTCCCACCACCATGCTTGACTGTAGGCAAGACACACTTGTGTTTGTACTCCTCACTTGGTTGCCGCCCCACACACTCTTGACACCATCTGAACCAAAAAAGTTTATCTTGGTCTCATCAGACCACAGAACATGGTTCCAGTAATCCATGTCCTTAGTCTGCTTGTCTTCAGCAAACTGTCTGTGGGCATCTTTAGAAGAGGCTTCCTTCTGGGATGACAGCCATGCAGACCAATTTATTGCAGTGTGCGGCGTATGGTCTGAGCACTGACCCCCCACCCCTTCAACCTCTGCAGCAATGCTGGCAGCACTCATACGTCTATTTCCCAAAGACAACCTCTGGATATGACGCTGAGTACGTGCACACAACTTCTGTGGTCGACCATGGCGAGGCCTGTTCTGAGTGGAACCTGTCCTGTTAAACCGCTGTATGGTCGGTTTTTGGCCCCCATGCTGCAGCTCAGTTTCAGGGTCTTGGCCATCTTTATGTAGAACAACAATTATTTTTTTCAGATCCTAAGAGAGTTCTTTGCCAAGAGGTGCCATGTTGAACTTCCAGTGACCAGTATGAGAGAGTGTGAGAGCGATTATACCAGATTTAAAACACCTGCTCCCCATTCACACCTGAGACCTTGTAACACTAACGAGTCACATGACACCAGGGAGGGAAAATAGCTAATTGGGCCCAATTTGGACATTTTCACTTTGGGGTGTACTCGCTTTTGTTGCCAGCGGTTTAGACATTAATGGCTGTGTGTTGAGTTATTTTGAGGGGACAGCAAATTTACACTGTTATACAAGCTGTACACTCACTACTTTACATTGTAGCAAAGTGTCATCTCTTCAGTGTTGTCACATGAAAAGATATAATCAAATATTAGCAAATATGTGTACTCACTTTTGTGAGATACTGTATGTATATATTTGCTAAGTAAATGTGCTCATTTTAAGTAGCTTTTATGGAGATTGATCTATATTCACTTTACAATAGTCACGGTAGATGAGAAAACCAGAAGTAAATTTAAGCCAACTCTATATAGACTCAATCCAGTTCTGAGAGTTACACTCCAAAAATCCTCCCTCTAAGCTTTTTATTGAAATGGGTGGGATGGAGGTTAATGATTGTCACTGTAAAAAAGCACTATGATATAATAAGATTATTAAAAAGAATCTACTGCGTGACGCAAGCATAAATAATTGGTCTGGGTTAGTGCCACGAACTAAAAAACTTGCCACCAGGGTAAAATGTAAGTCTGAAGAATTGCCATATGGTCCCATCAGCAATCGTGCAAATATGAGCTTTATTAAATGTTAATGGCATCTGCAGAAAGGATAATAGGTGGGGAACACACCCAGTAACTTCAAAAGTTTATTGTATCAAAGTTGTACAGAGGTGCATCAAAACACACATCAAATTTCCAAACAAAACTGTCAAGTAACAAATTTATATTCATCATTGTTACATCAAATGTCTTGGTTAAGTTAAATATAGCTGCTACTACAATGACTTAAATCACCAGACAACGGATATCGCAAGGTAATTTGATCAAGTCTGTTGGTAGAATTTATGGCCTGTTAGCGAGATCAGTTGAAAAAAAAATTGAAACATCTCTCGAATTAATTCGGTGTAATGGTGAGTCAGGTTTCAAATGTCAGGGTTTGGTTTAGGGTTAGGAGTTTGTTTACATCTTTTGGAACTCAACTGCTTTCTGCAAGCAAATCTTACATACAAATTTGTCCATTGTAGAAGCACTCAGTGAGAACCAAGTCCAAATTTATGGACCCGAATGCACAAACATTCAAAACATAAAATCTATTGTGTGTGGAGTTTGTTTACAGTCAAGCAGCATATACTAGCCAAGTATTGAAGTAAAAAATCATTATTCTCTAATGCGTTGTTGAGTAGTGCGTGAGGGATTGGTTTTTGTAGAGAATATGCTAAGCATTCCCCTACAGTACAGATGTGATGGATCATGCCATGAGTGTCATAGAAACAGTAATTCAACATATAAAACACTTGCATTTCTTCTTATTTTATCAGATTAATTGCAATAATAATTGTTATATTAATCGATTATGAAAATAGTTGTTAGTTGCAGCCCTGAAGTATGCCAATGGTTATCAAATAATTATATAATTAGACCAAATGACATGTATGCGTAATACCTTGACAAATGTAACCATGAAAGGGAAGAGCATATTCGTCCATTTGTACCTATGCTCATAAAAAAAAAGATGTGTCTTCCATATTTGACCCAACCCCTCTGAATTGGAGACATGCTGTGAGCTGGCATAAGCATTTGAGGAGCATTGTGGTTTAATTGCTTAGCTTAAGGACAGAACTACAGATTTTTCACCTTGCCAGCTCTGGTAACCACTACACTACCTGCCTACAATTGTGGACATCTGCAACTGTGACTGGACAGTTTCTGCATATTTTCATACTATCCCATCTTTGCCAAAATCAACTTGCCCTACGCCATCTTTGCCCAATTACACAACCAACCAATCTATATATATATTTAAAGATTAAGATAAAATCATGGTCACTTACAAAATAGGTTAGTGAATTTAAACTGTTTTTCGGGGGGTTAAACTAACAATTATCATAAGACAGTATAGTATGCCTGTATGTGTGATCCAGGTCTGTGTGTACATGTAGGGACCCCCAAGCCCCATAAAGAGTGTAAAACCTGAGAAAAATTGTCACAAACAAGTTGTTCAGCGGGTCCAAAGTAAATTAAACCTTGCGTTAGAATTTGGTTTACTTTTAGGTGTAGAAATTAAAGGATACTCCTAAAAAAAAGTTTAAGCATAAAGGTTGGGTTATTGAGGTACTGGTTACAGGACATGGATTTCTGGGTTCAAGTTGGGTTTCTGGTCCCCACAAGGATAGAATAACAAACGGGTGTGTCTGTGTGTGTGTGAACGAGATGTGTTTACAAATTAACTGTTGAGATAGCTTTCACAGCATTTCGAATCTGTCGATCCTGTTGCTGAATGCACATGTCCGTCTGACAAGCAGGAATTCCTTTGTGTAATTATTTTTATTAAACGTGGACAAAGACACATTTAAGTAATACCTATCCCGGTTTGGTTTACATTCACATAAACTGTGTAACAGTATAGCATTGGATGGGGGTGGGGGTCTAAGGGGTTTGAAAATCATTAGAAGCCACGCAGACAATACAGAGCCATGGTAAACGAGTAAAGCTAAAAGCTCACGCATTCATTAATTTTGAGCTCTACTGTCATCCACAGAGAATATAGTTTAGCCTAGACCGTTTTCAATTGTCATAGGGTGCAACGTGAAATTGTTTTTTTTATTGGATAGTAAATTGTAGAATGAAATACCTTCTCATTGAGCCGAACGATATGGTCCATTTTTTCTTCATCTTGTAAAAGCTCTTGCAATTCTCTTGTGTTTAGAGCTCTATACCCGTCTGGGGTAGAGTTCGTGTCCTTAAAATTGGACATTGTATTCCTCCACAACCAGTTCAGACGACTTCGTTTTCAATCCAGTTTTGTTCCATGTCTTTCACAATGAACAGCACAGCTACAAGCGCGTGTTGTGTTGAAGCAGACCGCGTAGTGAGAATGGAACGCTTCTGTTGGCGGAGACAATACAAGATGCAGTGACACATACCACGTTTCCAACTAATGTAATGCCACTGACAACCACAGGAAGTCTGGTTGTGATATCAAACGTTTAAAACCAATGGTCATAAACAGTAATATAAACCTTTAATACGATTGTTGTGCAGTGTTTAATCATTTAATGATTACAACCAACATTTCCACATTACCACACATGCTATATCATCAGCATTGGAAAACGAATTGCAGTCCAGACTCTAAATGTTTAGCATGTAGGTAAGTCATGAGTTATGTCTGGAAAATGGGAATGTAACCATTTCACTCCGCAGATTGTAGATTACTTATGTTACTTTGTAGGAAATGTTCGTAAAAGGCACATCTACAATTTTGGTGCGCAAGATATTTAGCCTCTGGGTCTGATTGGATGATACAGATTTGTGTATCCTCAAGTTCGTTGTCATTGGTAGCATAGTGGCGGCAATACAACACATTGGAAGCAGTATTCCGCAGTAAAAGCCCATAGACGAAGAAAAAAATCGGAAGGACTGAGTAAACTGACTGATCTACAAATCATATTGAACCATAAAGAACATCTGAGCTCAGGCAGTCACAATTTACCCATCAACCTTCCGGTTTGGGTTGTAACGTCATTTAGGGCAGGAAAATGGCGGCGTTTACCGGGGAGCGATGGAGAAACGAGCTACCAAGTCATGATCTTTTCAACAAATTACGAGAGAAACTTGATTTGCAACCTAATTTGAATTGTAGGAGAACTGCAAAGAATCTTACATTTTGTCTTAATGGTGACATATTCGTGTGGAATGATGCAGACAGTGTTTTCTACACTACCAATCTAAGACAACTCGATTCAGAGGACAACTTGGAGACAGTGAAATATCAGGTGAGACAACGTTTTTATAAGTTTGTTGTCCATTTTATAAAGCTAAATATGACAAGTTTTTTAAGAATAAAAATGCCTAATTTGTCAGTGTGCTGCAGTTCGTCTGTTTGCACTCTTAAGTATAATTTTCTAACCCAGCTTCACTTATTACCGATTACAGTACTGTACAGAGCGATTAGCCTCGACCGCATTATTTATTTTCGGTCTCTGCCAGTAATTGGATATATTCCTGTCGCTCCGTGGTCCTGAAGTTTCAGTTATATCGAAATATGGTATTGGCATTAGATTAGGTTCAACTTTTTCATTGAACAGTAAAAGTACAGTACAACGAAAGGCAGTTAGCATCTAACCAGAAAATAGAAGAGGGCAGAAGATTTACAAGCATTTAGTATATGTATATTACAAGTGGAATGTATAGAAGGCAAATGGAGTACAAATGGCAATACTAAAAGTGCAATTAAGGCAAGCAGAGGAGGGCAGAAAAGTATTAAGTATAGTGTATGTTACAAGTGGGATAATAGTTGTGCGGGTACATATGGACATTCTAAATGCCATTTTACTTGTGCAGTCGAGGCAAATTGAATAAGGTAGCATGTGCAACTGTGATGCTGAGATGGCAGCAGTGAGGTTCCTGAGGTAGATGGGTTCCTGTATCATCTGAACTTTAATTATCAGACTTTGCAAGGCATTGTCAGGTGCAGTTGGAAAGTATTCACATACATTTTCCACAGTAACCAAGCAACCAATTTTATGAAAAAAACATAACTATTTAGACTCTTCTATGACAATTGAAATTCAGTTCAGGGGCATCTTGTTTCCATTGGTCATTTTTGAGATGTTTCTACAACTTGATTGGAGTCCATCTGCGGTAAATTCAATGACTGGACAAGATTTGTGAAGATATAAACCTGCCTATATAAGGTCCCACAGTTGACTGGGCATGTTAGAGCAAAAAGCAAGACACCAGGTTGAAGGAATTGTCCGTAGAGCTCTAAGACAGGAATGTGTTGAGGCATAAATATGAGGAAGAGTACCAAAAAATATGTTTGCAGCTTGAAGCTTCCCATGAACACAGTTGCCTCTATTACTCTTAGAAGTTTGGAACCACCAACACTTCCAATTGCTGGCCGCCCTGCCAAACTGAGAAATTGGGGGGAAAAAACTGCCTTGCTTGGGAATGTGACCAAGAACCCGATATCTGCCCCAGAGGTTCTGTGTGGAAATGTGAGGACCATCCAGAAGGACAACCATCTCTGCAGCACTCCACCTTTTATAGTAGAATCCACTCCCCAGTTAAATGCACATGACCGCTAGCTTGACCATGACCATGAGTAGCCAGTGCTTGACTTGGGCCGGAACGTTCCGGTTCCTTTTTTGGGTAAAAGAGCCATCTGAGATAGGCTACTTTAATGGAAAAAGCATTATTAACACATACATTTTGATGAACATTATCCTGTGTGCAATTTGTCAGTCCCTACACTAATTTGATCCCAAATCAAGCGCTGTGAATAATCAATATTCCTTGGTCTGATGAAACCAAGATTGAACTCTTTGGCCTGAATGCCAAGTTTAATTTCTAGAGGAAACCAGGTACCGCTTATCACAAGGCTAATACAATCCCTACGCTAAAGCGTGGTGGGAGCTGTGGGACGTTTTTCAGAGGCAGGAACTGGGAGACTAGTCGTTGTCATGGGAAAGTTGCATTGAAGAAATTACAGACACATCCTTGAATAAAACCTGTTCTAGAGCGCTCAGAACCTCAGACTGGGCCAAAGGTTTAGTTACCAAAAGAGCAACAACAATAAGCACACAGTCAAGACAACACAGAAGTGTCATTGGGACAAGTCTGTGAATGTACTTGACTTGCCCAGCCAGAGCCTGTGCTTGAACCCGATCCAACATCTCAGATGAGTCCAGGAAATGGGTGTGCAGCGACGTTCCCCATCCTACCTCAAACAGCTTGTGAGGATCCGCAGAGTAGAATGGGAGAAACCTCCCAAATACAGCTGGGCTCTACCATGCGTCAATTTTACTTGCACAGTTCCATACGCAAATTTGATAAAATGAAGTATTGGCCATACGCGGGCCGATTTTAACCCCACAAGACCAGGTAAGATACTGTTTTGTACTACACAGCACAATTGAAACTAATCAGTCACTGTGGAAACAAAGCTCTCTCCTGCTCTCTTTTTGGGTAGTTCATTGACTCCATACCAGCTAGTAATAGGTCGTGAAATGTAGCCTGCAAAACAATTCTGAAGAAAATGCTGTTTACTTGTTCCACGGTATATTCTCAAACCAATCTGACACATCCGACACTGCAGGCTCTTTACAATCTAATTAACACATTGAAATGATCCCTCACCCCCCTTTAGCCACTATTGGCTTAAAAGCTGAATATAATCCAATGTCTGCTTTGTGTTTGGTGAGCTTGTTTGATCATCACCTAATAGGAACGACCGGGCTTGCTTGTGGGCGCAATCCGTATATTTGACCTCAACACAGGAGTTTTACCTGCTACACCTCAAACGTAAACAGAGAGAGAACCTCATCTGGATATATTTATTATTTGTTTAAAATAGAAAACACATTTGGGCAAATGTATTTCATAGGGCCCTTTTAGAGTAATTTGTATACCTAGGTATATTGACAGAAAATGTAATGCAGTACTTTCTGTTGTACAATAAATACCTATATAAAAGTTGCAGAGGAGAGAATGTGCCTAATTAAAAGCTAATAAGTGGATTGTTACTTTTATTTTTATTTTTTTTAAGTAGTTAGTCTAGATTTTTCTTCTTAGGAGTACATGTGCTCCATGTAAAAGAAAATGCCAGTGTAGAACCCTGCACTGGTGAACCAAGCTTGGATTGTCATACCCAAGAAGCATTGAGGTTGTAATTGCTAGCAAAGGAGCTTCAACAAAAATACTGAGTAAAGTAGTCTGTATACTTAAAAAACATAGGTTTTTTAAAAATAAATTTGCAACCAAAAAACTGTTTACATTATGGGTTATTGTGTGTAGATTGGATTGATGAGAGAGATAAAATGATACATTTTAGAATAATGTAATGTAACAATGTGGAAAGCGAAGGGTCTGAAATGCACTCTATGTACATTGTGTTTATACATTGACCGGTAATATTCCGTAAGACAAATCTGTATTGAAACAAAAATAAAACAACATATGTGAAGGAATTCCACATGTTTAAGCAGTATGCCCATGGTTGTAAGCCAGGGCCGATTCTAGGATTACAAGACACTTTGGGCTTGGCCCAGACCAGTGCTGGAGGGGTGGTGGTAAAACAAAGCCTGTCTGAAAACGTTGGCTCTTGTTGCTCAATTTTCTAAACACCATTCCAGCTGTATTAATATCAGCTCGAAAAAAACCAAGCAGGCATCTTCATCTTAGCAATATGGACACTGGGCCAGACCAATTACAGCTTCTGATCAATGTTATCATCTATATTCAGTAACGAAAATTGTAAAGTTATGAACGTTGGATTAACAGTGGAGGTTCCTTTCTTTTCTCAGACTCTGCTGTGCATCAATCCACCACGGTTTGAAGTATGCCAGGTGTTGCTGAGCCCAACACAGTACCATGTCGCACTCATTGGACAACGGGGAGCAACCGTTCTAGAATTACCACAGCGGTGGGGGAAGAGGTCGGAGTTTGAAGGTGGGCGGAGCAAAGTTAACTGCAAGTGAGTATGAAACGTCAATAATAAATAACTCTCTGACAGGTTACCTTTGAAACATTTTCTTTAATATATTTGGTCCATAGGTTTTTGGAAACCTTTTATGGAAAGCAGATTGCAAAATAGTTTTCCATCTCCTTCATCCCTCAAATAACTCGTAGCCGCTTTTCTTGAAAGACGGTGCAGTATTTCACTACACACAGTTTAGGAGTTGTATGCAGTCCAAGAAGGATTGGATCTGTTCTGAATTCAAAGGGTGGTCCTACTCCTTATTAGGTCCTTGATATTATTGTTGTTATGCGTTTCCATTATTTTGTCCACCCTCTGTAAATGTAGCAATTGTAGTGTATTCTCTACCTGAAAATGGAGGAAACGCCTGGATCATAAAAAATGTTTTGTAACAAAAGCATGCTCTCAACTAGAACTAACTATTCCTTATTGCTTGGCTATAAGGAAGGATCTTTAACCCATACTCATTATACTGAGTTGCATAGTTTTACCTATGTCAAATAAACATTCTTACACACTCCAAATTCTGTGTTGACTCAAATCCAGATGAAATAAGGATGCTTTGCTGGGTGTTCTGTGTTTCGTCCTACCAGGACTGTTCCTGTGGCTGAGCGTTTCTTCACCAGCTCTGCCTCAGTGACCCTTCGACAGGCAGCCTGGTTTCCTAGTGAGACGGAAGAGCCACACTTAGTGCTGCTAACCTCTGATAACACTATCAGGTGAGTATCTCAAAACATGGTTATGGAAATATAGTGATCTAATCATGTTGGGATTTTTGTGCATCATTGTGGGGTTTTTTTTTGTCACAGTAACGCAATAGCGGGTATCACCAGCTACTACCAGTGATGTCTGTTCATGATACTAGTTTTGTACTTTTTTTCTCCTTAATTAACATTAAGTTGGTTTGTGTAGGTTCTACAGTTTGAACGAGCCTCAGAATCCATCTAAAGCCCTGTCAGTGTCGCAGTCAGAGGAGGACAGCAGTGTACACACACGAGGGTAATTCCCTGTCATCTTTTCAGTCTACCCAAATTTGAGTTCATTTGATATGCACCCTGTTACAAGGCTCACTAATGACGTCAGTCCCTAACACCACGCCATCTCAGGCGCTCCTATGCAGCCTCCCTGGGGGAGATCGCTGTGGCATTTGACTTCGGCCCGGTGTCCAGCGACCCTCGGCAGCACACGAGCCGGCGCTCCAAGGAGGACGTGCTAGTGTACCCCCTCTACGTTCTCTATGAAAACGGAGAGACCTATCTCAGCTACACTAGCCTTGCACACAGGTGAGGGCCAGTGCCTGGATGCACAATCACCAGAGTCCCAAACTGCCAAAGGGGGATGTTTGGGGTTACGCTTGTGATCTCTTACCAGGAATGAAACATGGTTCAGCTAATTCAGGGGGATGAAGAAATGACGCTACTGTTTCAGGAAAATTGAATAAAATGACGTCTTGTGTTTTTTTTTTTTTTTTTTTGGTGTTTTAGTTCGGGGAGCTTCAGTAAGCCCATTGGGCCCTTGCCCATGTACCCAGCGGCCGAGGACAACTACGGTTATGATGCCTGTGCCGTGCTCTGTCTGCCCTGTGTGCCCAACATCCTGGTCATCGCCACAGAAACGGGCACACTGTACCACTGTGTGGTGCTGGAAGCAGAGGAAGAGGAGGAGACTGGAGTAAGCACTCGTGTGTGTGTGTGTGTGTCTGTGTCTGTGTGTGTGTGTGGTCTTACTAAACTCATTGGGACCTTTTGCCGGTCCCTGTGAGGCAAAAGTCAATTTCCGGGTTTAGGGTCAAACTTAAAATTTATTTTATAGTTAGATTTGGGGTTTCTTTAAGGTGCATGCGCTGTTGGTTAAGGTTCGGCATTACATCTACGTAAAGTTTAGGCATAACTGTTACTTTATTGGGGTGAGGGTAAGGGTTAGAGTTAGGTTTAGGGTTAAGCAAAGGAGCATGCAAATTTTTTTTTCTGGTCCCCATGAGGGTAGCTGTACAAACGTGTGTGTTTGTTTGTCTGTCTGTCTGAGTCTGTACCGATATGGCTGGCGTTCCCCGGTAGCACAGGTGTGTTACATGTCGATCTGCTACGATCTACACCTTATCTCGCTGTGCTGTCCTCCCAAGCCTTCTGGTCTCTGTCGTTGCCAGGCGGTGGAGAGGTGGATGCGTAGCTCGGAGGCGGTGCCTTCTCTCTATGTGTTTGAGTGTGTGGAGCTGGAACTCACCCTCAAACTGCCTGCTGTGGAGGAGGAGGAGCCAGTGGACTCTGACTTCACCTGCCCAATCAGACTGCACAGAGGTGAGCTGATCATGCTTATTGGCTGCTGCTGGTGGTTGAACGCCAAAATGGGATTCATTGATGCTTCCTTCGAGGTCTCAAAAGTCCACACCCCAATAATCTGTATCACTTTCCATGTGTTTTGGTCTCTGTATTGTAGACCCCCTGTGCCAGTACAGATATCACTGTACCCACGAGGCAGGAGTACACAGTGTAGGCCTCACTTGGTTCAACAAACTGCATGCATTCCTGCAGTCGGGTGAGTATTTTGTGACCAGATAGTGTTTGGTAAATGACTTGCTTGGTTTGCAGAATATGTCAGGTTAGGACTTGTTCATGTATTTATTTGCCAGGTTTGTTGTTCTGTTCTTATTTTCACAGATGAGGAGGACAAGGACAGTCTCCAGGAACTGGCGGCCGAGCACCGCTGTATAATAGAACACATCCTTTGTACCAGGCCCCTCAGTAGCAGGTAATGTATCATAGAACACATCATCTGTACCAGGCCCATCAGTGGCAGGTAATGATCACTGTGTAAAATAAATTTGTCTGCTTTCTGCCTACTTGGGAAATATTTTATTTGTATTTAGCTATGTACAGTGGGGCAAAAAAGTATTTAGTCAGCCACCAATTGTGCAAGTTCTCCCACTGGGAGAGACCTGTAATTTTCATCATAGGTACACTTCAACTATGAGAGACAAAACGAGAAAAAGAAATCCAGAAAATCACATTGTAGGATTTGTAATTAATGTTTTGGTAAATTCCTCGGTAAAATAAGTATTTGGTCACCTACAAACAAGCAAGATTTCTGGCTCTCACAGACCTATAACAACTTCTTTAAGAGGCTCCTCTGTCCTCCACTCGTTACCTGTATTAATGGCACATGTTTGAACTTGTTATCAGTATAAAAGACACCTGTCCACAACCTCAAACAGTCACACTCCAAACTCCATTATGGCCAGGACCAAAGAGCTGTCAAAGGACACCAGAAACAAAATTGTAGACCTGCACCAGGCTGGGAAGACTGAATCTGCAATAGGTAAGAAGCTTGGTGTGAAATCAACTGTGGGAGCAATTATAAGAAAATGGAAGACATACAAGACCACTGATAATCTCCCTCGATCCGGGGCTCCACGCAAGATCTCAAAATGATCACAAGAAAAGGTGAGCAAAAATCCCGGAACCACATGGGGGGACGATCCAGAAGAGGATTGGGAGAATGTCATATGGTCAGATGAAACCAAAATAGAACTTTTTGGTAAAAACTCAACTCGTTGTGTTTGGAGGAGAAAGAATGCTGAGTTGCATCCAAAGAACACAATACCTACTGTGAAGCATGGGGGTGGAAACATCATGCTTTGGGGCTGTTTTTCTTCAAAGGGACCAGGACGACTCTGTGTAAAGGAAAGAATGAATGGGGCCATATATTGTGAGATTTTAAGTGAAAACCTCCTTCCATCAGCAAGGGCATTGAAGATGAAACGTGGCTGGGTCTTTCAGCATGACAATGATCCCAAACACACCGCCTGGGCAACGAAGGAGTGGAGTGGCCTAGCCAATCACCAGATCTCAACCCCATAGAAAATCTTTGGAGGGAGTTGAGTCTGTGTTGCCCAGCGTGTTGCCCAAAACATCACTGCTCTAGAGGAGATCTGCATGGAGGAATGGGCCAAAATACCAGCAACAGTGTGTGAATACCTTGTGAAGACTTACGTCATTGCCAACAAAGGGTATATAACAAAGTATTGAGATTAACTTTTGTTATTGCTCTAATACTTATTTTCCACCATCATTTACCAATAAATTCATAAACAATCCTACACTGTGATTTTCTGGATTTTTTCACGTTTTGTCTCTCATAATTGAATTGTACCTATGATGAAAATTACAGGCCTCTCTCATGTTTTTAAGTGAGAGAACTTGCACAATTGGTGGCTGACTAAATACTTTTTTGCCCTGCTGTATGTAATCTGGTTTTGAGGTGAAAAATAATATCCCAAATTCCAGCAAGGTAAAGAATTAAGTGGAACACTCAATGATGTGGAACCTCAAAATGTAAAGATTTGGTCATGGAATAGGTTACTAGCTAAAAAGATTTGAAATCTGACATGATGGATTATGATCACGTCTTGGCTAAATATATCATACTTTCACTAAAACAATGACCTATTGATGTAAATCATTATACAATGTAAAGGGAGACCTCTTAACATCTTTAATGTCAAGAAAGTGGATTTGTAATGTTGGGGGAAGTGTTCGTTTTACATTACATTGACTGAGATTCTGCTTTGAGTCAGAAATACTATCTGGGACTGTTTGGCAGTAAATGGTGTTGTACTTGTGTATTTATGTCTTTCTATTTTCTCTTTGGGCAGTTTGTCAGCTCCAGTACAGGGCTTCTGGATTGTTTCCGACCTGTCTTTGGGCGCCACCATGATCTGCATTACTAGCACATATGAGTGCCTACTACTGCCCCTCCTGTACGGTTCAGTATGGTTTCAAGCGAATGGCCTGAGTTCCCTTTTTGTTTATGTCCGTTACGAAGCAATAACAGCCCGTTATCTTTCAACTGATTATACGAGGGCCATTATCTGTCCTAATGTGATATTTAAGCGTGTGTGTGTGCGTGTGTGGTTAGGTCTTACTGAACTCATGGGGACCAAATGGCCTCACTGGGACCTTTTGCCGGTTCCTGTGGTGCAAAAGTCAATTTCCGGCTCAGGGTTTAGGGTCAAACTTAGAATAGATTCTATAGTTAGAATTGGGGTTTCTTTAAGGTCCAGGTGTTGTTGGTTTAGGGTTAGGTTTAGGGTTAAAATTAGGGCAAGGGAGCATGCAATTTCTATTTTCTGGTCCCCATGAGGGTATCTGTACAAACGTGTGTGTGTGTGTGTGTGTGTGTGTGTGTGTGTGTGTGTGTGTGTGTGTGTGTGTGTGTGTGTGTGTGTGTGTGTGTGTGTGTGTGTGTGTGTGTGTGTGTGTGTGTGTGTGTGTGTGTGTGTGTGTGTGTGTGTGTGTGTGTGTGTGTGTGTGTGTGTGTGTGTGTGTGTGTGTGTGTGTGTGTGTGTGTGTGTGTGTGTGTGTGTGTGTGTGTGTGTGTGTGTGTGTGTGTGTGTTCCAGGAGTTCCATCCGGCCCCTGTCTCCTCCTCTGCTGTGTTCCCACCCAGGACTGGGCTCAGCCAGCTCCCCTCTACGTGGATTACATGACGACTCCTTTGAGCACATCCGCAGCATCCTGGCCCGAAGCTCCACCAACCCCCTGATGCTGAGGTAGCGCCTCACTGCAGTGGACCCCCCCCCCCCCCCCCGGCATCACGCTGTGCCCCGTTGACATAGGATCCTCTTTTGGCAGTGGGGGGTTTGTATACGACGATTTGTTAAAAATGACATGGTCTGGTTTGCCGTGTGTTTAGGGCAGGGGACAAAGACACATCGTCCCCTCCTCCAGAGTGTCTCCAGCTGCTGAGCAGGGCCACCCAGGTGTTCAGAGAGGAGTACATCCTAAAACAGGACATGGCCCGTGAAGAGATGCAGAGGAGGTAAATGTCTGTGGTGTTAATTGCCACACAGACACATGGTCCTTTTGACCTGGCATGTTGTTGACTGGTTTCTTGTTCAGGGTGAAACTGCTGACAGGACAGAAGAACAAGCAGCTGGAGGACCTGGCCCTGTGCAGAGAGGAGAGGTAAAATACAGATCCCCGTTCATAGGAAAGCTAGTGCTTGATGCCCATTGCTACGGCATGTACACCCAGGCCTACCAGCAGCTCAGAATTGTGCTGTAACAGTGAAAGCGCTTCATAATAATGGATTGGATGTATGTAGTGCCTTCACGACGAATGCATTTCTTAGTATTGCGGAGGTTTAAAGTTAAAGACAGGGACATGTATTGCATGAGTCAGATTAGGTGGCAGCACAGTATTGTATTATCTGAAGACTTTCTCAATGGTTATAACACCATTATTGCTTGAAGTGTGATTTATTTAAAAAAATTTCTTCAAACTCTGGATTGGTGTGAAGACCACACTAAACAGCTCTGTAGTTTGCTATAGGAATATCTCTTCAGTACTATAAATGGCTACCGTATGTGCCCACCAACAGCTTGTTGGGTTTTATTTAGAATCGCCTTTTTACAATCGTCTGCTTCATTTTGGCTTACCCTGGCTCAGCTCAACCATGTAAATCCTGTCAGGAAGCTTCAATTTCCTATACAAAACATATCTTTGCTTATGTTTAGGCTATATTGTTAAAAGTATATGGCTTTCAGGATTCAAACCTCCTGTTTTAAAAGTAAGCAATAAGGGAAAAGGGATTGTGGTATAAGACACTGCTGTGTGCCTAGACACAACACTTAGTCGTGGTACATTGGCAATTTGTCACAAACCCCAGTGCCTTATTGCTTACTTATAAACCAGGCGATATGAATCCTATATGTTAATTGCCTTATTGCTCTGATAAACTGGTGACCGATACAATTAGACCAGTAAAGTGATGTTATACCCATGGTGTACGGTCGCATACCATGGCTATCAGCCAGTCAGTATTCAATCCAACCGGTTCATGAGCATCAATATATCATTTTATTTAGTAAAGATCACACAACATATACATTTCATTATGTAGTGTTGAATAGATTTGATCCATGCTTTTTCTTGTTTGCTATTGTTTCTTCAGTAATTGCGTTAAACCGCACCCAGGTAAGCTGTCAGGTTCCTTGCCCAAGAACTCCCCTCCGATGTGTTCAGTGAACACCGTTCATAGTGTTCATGTGCAGAAATTAACAATGAACATTAAAGCAGTTGATTACATGTTTTGAGTTGCAGTGTATTTTTACTATGGTTGTCTGTGTGTATGATTATCATTGAGAAAAATCAATTACAAATGACTGAAGAATGAATTGCAGTACTGAGTATATTGCAAGACATAAATCATCACAATATTATTATATCATAACCCAAGTATCATGATGTTATTGTGAGGCCCAAGGCAAGTTACACCCATAATAATCATAATGTATTTCATGTGAGCATGGACCTGTGGACACTGTAGCTCAATGCTTGTGTGGAAAAGAGTTGAGTGCATCAGGGACTTTTCGCACTAGCAGAAATGTACTCCAAGTAGTCTTGTAACAAATGTAGTCTTCCAACACTTTGACTCAGGATAGTGGGTGTTTCAGCTTCTAGTATGCATATAATGTGATTATTCAATGAAGTGACTAATCTGGTTGATTTGGTGTTCCCATTGTCCTGGGGTTGATGTCATTAAACGAAACCATGTGAATTACAGTGATAGAAGTACGGATGGTTCATTTGAGCTTTACTGTGCATTTCATACTGTACACTCCAAGATAATCAACATCGTTTTATACTTTTGGAAATAGAAAAGGCCTGCGAGAGTCTGCAGAACGTCTAGCTGATAAGTATGAGGATGCCAAATATCGCCATGAGATCACCATGAACAGGTTTGTTAGCCGTCACTAATGCACCTCTTTCAAATTTGCACTATTTCCAGAGCTTCCAGTTTCTAGTCTCTCCGTTTGTTCCAAAAGTTTGTTTATATATTAAAACCCGTCTTTGAAACATATAACCAAGACACATTAAGTGACCACCTCAACAACAGCAGCTGATATCAGATTTGTGAACAATTCCTCAGACTGACTTCTGTATTATTCCAGGGTGAAGCAGGTTCTGGGAAGTCTGCGCAGTCAGCTGCCTATTCTGTCTGACAGTGAGAAGGACATGAAAAAAGAGCTGCAGACCATCAATGACCAGCTGCGTCACCTGGACAACGGCATCAAACAGGTGAGCCACCCTCCTGAAGTCTGTAGTCGTCATGATCTTCACGGAGAATCTTACTGGTTCACAATAAGAACTGCGCTGGGGTCTCCTATTGTCCAGGTGAATATGAAGAAGGAGTACCAGAAGAAACAGATGAATAAAGGGGTGTCTCCAGCCAAGGCTACTGTGACCCTCAACGCCCATCAAAGGAAGTGTGTCCAGGGAGTGATAAAGGAACAGTGAGTATAAGCAGCTTTTCCCTCAACCCCTGTTTGATTTAAAGACACCCCAGAATGGACTGTCGTTTTTGCCTTTTAATGTTCATCCTGAGTCTTGTCTATGTGGCAGTGTTCTTTTCATTAAGTTATCGCTTGACTTTTCTTACAGGGGAGAGCAGATAGGAGACATGATGAAACAGATCAAGGACATCAAGAACCATTTCAGTTTCTGAGATCACTGCTTTGCAGAACAAACAATAACTAAGAACTATTGTAAATAAACTGCGTAAACGCTTGCTATATTAGTCCGTCTCAAGGAATGTCCACTCTGTGATTAATAAGGTCAGTCAGTGTGTCAGTCATCAAATGTCACATTTCGGCACCTAGTAGTTAAAATGGGAAAATTTTACGTATGGGAGTCTAACAAAGGTTTTGTACATTTTTTCTATTTGGAGAATAAAAGCAATGCATATACAGTACTGCTGTGACTTAAGACTACCTATATTTCCAGTATGTGGCTATTACAGTTTGCTTACAAGCATCGGTCAATACTGAAACCACAATAACAAAACTCTTCACACAATGTGCATTACCAATATGTAAAACCATCAATCTCACCCCCAAAACTCACTAAAATCACCAAAACACTTCATACAGTGTCACTCATAACACAGACCTAAACAACACTAACAAAAGGGATCTTTACATGAATGAGGACGTTTTATCTTGTAGGTTAATATTATTTTTCACATTAATCAGTATTTGGTCATAGAATAAGAAAGCACTCACTTTAATTACTTTACTAAAATATATGGAACAAGAATGAATCACAAATGCAGCAATTTGAAGGAAAACTTTTTTCTTCTACATCTTTGCATTTAGTAAATTTTACTTTGAAAAATAAGTTCAAACAAATGTACCCAAATTCCAGGGCTGCAACAAAAACAAACCTCAACAAGTATAGTATAATCACTAGCCTATCTATATTGTAGGGGCCAATTAATGGTTTGTGTAACAGCAAACCATCATTGGACAGTGCTGCACACATTGTGATGTTAGCTCCTCTCTGGCCTGCGACATCCACATTTCTTCCCCTGTGATGTGTTTTTGCCAGGTTGAATCCAGCTTCATCCACTAAGATTAATTTGTGCAGTTTGACTGGCTTCCATCTCCTTTACTCTCTAAAAACAAAACAGTACATCCATAGTTTTACAGTACTTTACATTGTGTAAATACCATTTGCTTATTGAACAGACATCTTACCTGGATATATTGATACCGGAGTTCTTTCACACATTCACCGTTTCTCAAAGGGCACAGTGTACAACACTTGGGTTGGTTTTCAGTTGAAACTGCAATGAACTGTTTGGATTGACAAAATATTCTAACCTAATTAACATTTTCTAACAAATATCAAACATTTGCTTTAAATTTCAGTCTGGTTACTCCAGAAATGCACACCAGTTGCCGTCATTCTGTTTTGAATGTGTTTTTAACCGTTTTGAGAACAGTGTGTAAGCATTTGAGAAAACGTGCTGTGAATATTGTTTTGTAGGTTGTTGAGTTTGGGGAATGTGTTCATTGAATGCATTTTGTGTGAAAGCAATGAAATTATTCACAGTTTGGTTGGCATACACTTCCTGACTTGCTGACTACACTTTTGCTGACTGTAAGAGTTTTGTTACTGTAACTTCTGTATTGTTCGATGCTTGTAAGCAATCGGGAAAAACAACTGCATGTGAAGTTAGCCTCATTTACTAACTTGGGGGGTGATATACTGAGTCTATTTTTCAGCTACACCATTAAATGGATCCTTCTCATATCATGTGACTGGTTCCTTCCTGTCAGTGTAACTAACAATGTTGTCACCCTGTAAGAAGGGGTAGGTGGGAAATGCAGTTGCATGTGTGATAGCAGTTCAGGTCATTGGTGTTTAAAATGCATTCAAGTACTAATTGTTACTATATAACATATACTTTGGAAAAGCTTTCTGAACAGAATGCATTTCCTACTTTATTTTGCCATTTCTACATCTGGAATCCCATAAATCATTGGCTGCTGTCCAGCCACAGTTCTATGGGTTCCACAGAGCCATTTACAGAATTGCCCTCCAAAGCAGCAAAGTGTTTGAGACAATCACAAACATTCCATAAAGTACAATTTGGTTTATTATATACAGAATTATGTACACTGTACTGTATAAATGTGCAAGGGGCCCCAGCAAAAGCGTCAAAGCATGCAAACATAGAACTTTTTTTGCAAAGATCCTCCCACTATTGTTGGAATGACTTGTCCAGGAAAAATTACAAGACAATGAAATCTTAAATACTACCCAAAGAAAGCGAATGCATTATTTTTGGTGGAATTCCAATTCCTTGGAAGAGCTCAAATAATCTGGTTTTACAGCCCAAATAAATGTGAGGGCAACTAAACACAGCAGAAGTAAGCCAATGGTTATTATGGGCAAGTTATTTTGTTCAAATAGAACCACAGAGCCTTTTTAATTTATTTTACATATGGCTTTATTTGCATACTTTTGTTTTCTTTGCTGACTCATTTACCATTGACCATACAGCATTATGCAAAAGTGTCTAAGCATGTCATAGAAATACAACCTCTAAACCAACTGTTAAATAAAATCTGGTTCTGAATGTATCAGTATACAAGTTGTTTTCTGTTTACAGCAAAAAAAAAAAAGTGTACAAGGTCTCATGGTAGAGTGAGCAGAGATTATCCATAATCGATTTAAGTATTTTTGAAGCTGTTTAGATATTTTCTTAGTGTGTTGCGGTTGATGGTAAATGACGAGTCAGAATTTAAGTCAATTTCTCTACCAAAATATACCAGTTTTGGGTAATTATATTAACCATAAAGCACAGAGAAAATATAGCCATATGTAAAAAGGAGTGAACTTCCCCTTAATGCAGACTTATGAATTACATAAGATTTACTGCCATTCACTGTTTTACAAATAAAAGGGGAACTGTGAGCTTGTTGCAGTAAAGTGTATTACTCTCATAATGGCTGAGTGAAGATTTCAGCAGAAATGTCTATTAAAGTCTATTTAAACCTTTTTCTGGGTAACCCTGAGGAACCTGGTCAGATGTTTCCCGAAATTATTAAATGGGGAAGGTTTGAACACCCAAACCCAATTTAAGATGTAATGATTCATTGTTCAAGACAACTACATTATGCGAGTCACAGTATTAGTCTGTCAGATGACAGATGTTCATACCCTAAAGTGAATTCCAAATATTATACATAGAATAATTTTATACTGACAGTAATACAACCCATCAACATTCATTTATCTTTCAGTGCAAGTTAATCTGGCTTCCTTACTCATATCCCCAAACTGTGAGAGACAAAAACATAGCAAGATTATATGACACGTATAAACTCAAGACATTTAAAGATGTAGTACATGCAGGTCAAGAATCAGTTCTCAATGTATCCATAAAATCACATTTTCGTATTACAATGTTCAACCAAAATTAAGCAGCAAAGTGTTAAGGAAAAGTGTATATTATTGTTTTACAACAGCTGAAGCATGTCATGTTTTAACATTTTTCATAGAGCCCCCCCTAAGTAATACCCACACACACACACAATGAAATCCACACAACTGTTTTTTTAACCACGATTAAAAACCAATGTCAAGAGAAGTTTGTTAATTCTCTAAAGCAGGGGTAGGCAAACCTTAACCTGGTGATCCACGGGGTCTGGTTTGATTTAACCAACCGACTGGACAACCCAGTGAACTGACCGACGGAGTTAATTCATCGCTAAATTCAACACACCTGGTCTTTTCAGTTCAACTTGCAAGACCCAGTAGCTTCAAGGAACAGGTAACAAATCCACTTTAGAGAGGCTCAAAATGTTTTAATGTAAATACTTCACGGTACATAACATGTTTGGAAAAGACTGTTTTAGGTATATAATTAAAATGTAGTTTCCCAAAGCCAAGCTTTCACGTTTCAATGGCCTGATGCAATTCCTTGAGTGACAACCCATAACAACAAATGTTACAGTTTCTGATACCATGGACTGGACTTCTGTACTGTTCTTTCTCTTGGTAATACCTACAGCCCTGGTTGCCATTTGTTTTCTGATCCAATCATTCCATCTCCTAGTGCCCATTTAGTGTGTTTTGACCAGTCATGATGATTTGACAGTTCCGTCCAAGAAAAGGAACATGAAACCAACAGAAAAGTTAAAAATAAAATTTAAAAGAAATGTTACATTTCATTATTTCCGCTCAGACATGACATCTGCATTTAAGCCACCAGTCCAGAAAGACTGATTAGATCATATCCGCGTCTCTACAAATGACTTTGCAAGAGTATTGGTGGTGGAAATAAAAATATGAAATACAAAATAAATATCTAAAATAAATATCAAAGGCTGAAAGGCATGAGCATTTTCACAGCAAAAGGGCGAAAGCAGAGGATTTTTCTAGGTTTTACCCTGAACATGTAGGCCTTTCACACAAAATGTTAAAGTAATATTGTCAACAGTGAGTTTGTATCTTCTATGGATTTTCCATTCCATTATGACAACTTCGTAATCCCAGTCACTACATCTAAATTGTCCTAAACACTTTTCAGCCATCAGAGGTCCTAAAGAAAAGGAAAACAGGCAAAGAAATCCATTTTAGACTATTGGGACAGCCCACTAATCAAAGTCAGAGTTGACAACCCTCAGTAGAGCTGGCAACAACAAGATGCATCCGGTATTCAGGGCAAATGGAAGACAAGCCAGGGACGCCACTACCAGTTCACAATGTTACCAAGGCGACACTCAGTCTCTTGCACCTTAACTGGACTGGTTAAACAGTGCAGATGCGAACCTCTGATGTAGTTCTTGTCAGCACCACTATCAAAGGAGACTAGTTTCAGGGGTTTGGACAGTGCAAACCAGGACCACCACTGGAATCAGGCTTGGGGTCTGAACAACGGCGTGGACATTATTATGGCCCCCCCACCCCTCCTCTACACCCCTGGGTCTGAGAGGACAGCTCATAATAATGTCTGGAGTGAGTGGAATGGGATCAAACACATGGAAACCACCTGTGAGTTTTAATACCGTTCCATTCCAGCCTGCCTGCCCTAAGAAAGGTGCCAGCTTGGCTGAGAGAGCATAGTAATGGAGCTGTAAGACTTCACAGTGAAATGGGTTGATGGACCACAAGAAAAAAGACAGGGTTGTTTTGGCATTCCAAGAATGGAATGAGGGAAAGGTAATACATACCTTCATGATTAATTACTATCAAGGCTATATACTGAATACATACACGTACTGTGTGCACACAAACACACACACACACACAATTATTTTCATTGTCTTCATTTAGGGGAAATTTGAACTACAACCAAAATCAGAAAGTGAGATAGGTGATGCGCAGAAAACTCAAGGGGATAAGGACTTTTCACTTAGTGACATGGCAGAAATTCAATGGATCCATGTTTCCAATACTTGAAGGAGACGTTCTAAATGAAAGAGCATTAGAAGACCACAAACTCTCCCAACTGGGCTAATATGACTAGTCCAACGTCTACAGTAGAACCACAGGACAGATAAACACGCAGGAACCTTTACTCCGCAGAAAAACAGTTGCAGTTATTTACAACCTTTTAGTAGTAATGTTCACCATCACGTGCCTTAGTTTCCTCCAAATCCTTCGAGACAGGAATGGCCTTTACTCCTTCTGTGACCCTCTTAAACCTCCATCTTGGATTGTCTTTATTTAAAAAACACCCATACCCCAGCCTTGTATCCCTCAATGGGCAGGTGGGGGAGTGGCCTTGGTGGGGTGAAAATGTTATTGGGCACAAAGGGGGGGGGGGGGGGGGTCAGAAGATGGGGTGCAGTTTCAGCCAAGGGGATCATGTCTCTGGGAGCTGGCTGATGTCAGTCAAGTTAGTGTCGTTGAGGATGGCTCGGATTCGGTCTAGAGAGTCAGCCTGTCTGATTCGCTCCAACTGGACCTGTGTGGAGAGTGGGGGGGGGGGTGGGTTACTGACAGAATTTACTAGATCTACATATACAGGAAAATATAGGTAACTGCAAAATCAAAGAAACACATATGCTACAAAGTGCAGTGTATTCAAAGCAGGTGTTTCCACCCAGTATCCATTTAGGATCAAGCATAAAATCTCAGTAAAAAGCTCTCTTTATGGAATTTCTCTTTGAAAAATAGTCTTGCCTCCCTCCAGAGTTCCAAATCCTTGTAGAATCAATGCCAGGGCTGCCCAAACATGTTCCTGGAGACCTACTGTCTTGTAGGTTCTCTCCAACTCTAATTTAGCACAACTGATTCTTATAGTTCGATGGATGAAAAGCTTAACTAGGTTAGTCACATATGGGGTTGAAGAGAAAAACCTACAGGACAGTAGATCTCCAGGAACAGGGTTGGGCAGCCCTGATCTATACCATGCCTCATTGAAGCAGTTCTATTATTCCCAATTCCTATTAACCCATTTTGTTTTGGGGTTCCTTTCATTTTTTACCAGTAACTTAAATATCAGATTTCAGGTGAGGCAAATCCAAGACTATCAAATATTGTTCCTCAATTTCTAAAGGCAAGTCTCACCAATCAAAAGACAGAGGCGTTGCTGACAGTGACTGGACTATATTTCTGAACATCATGGGCAGGCAGTATTGTCGGACTGCCTTCCCTCATCACACTCAAACTATTATTGGTAAATCTTTGCACATGCCAGCTCCTTGTGAAGTCTTGATTTTCGTGTCTGACAAACTTGCTGAGGAGTTGTGATGAGACATGGCCTTTAGTGTCAGTTATAGTTCAGTTAACCCCATCTCAGAGAGTGTGGTCTCCCCGTGGCAGCAGTGCTGACCGTACCTGGAGGGTCTGGGAGAGCTTGACAAAGTCTCTCTGCACCTGCTCACTGACGTCCAGCTCAGTCTGCAACCGCTGGGCTTTGTCCTTCTCATCCAACGCTTGAGCCTCCAGGGCACCCTGCTGCCACACAGACAGCGCACACACCCCCACACACAGACAGCGCACACACCCCCACACACAGACAGCGCACACACCCCCACACACAGACAGCGCACACACCCCCACACACAGACAGCGCACACACCCCCACACACAGACAGCGCACACACCCCCACACACAGACAGCGCACACACCCCCACACACAGACAGCGCACACACCCCCACACACAGACAGCGCACACACCCCCACACACAGACAGCGCACACACCCCCACACACAGACAGCGCACACCCCCACACACAGACAGCGCACACACCCCCACACACAGACAGCGCACACACCCCCACACAGACAGCGCACACAGAGTCTAAGCACTCCAACAGTATGTTGATGTTTTTCACCAATAGGTGAGAACGTTCCAGTGTAACTCGTCCAGTGACAGCATGGTGCTGTCAATGTTAGGGCATTGAGTGTGATTCCTATGAAAATGGAGGCACTCTCTATTGTAGGGTGCTCTGGATGTGTGTTTTCCTAATGTTTTCTGAAAAAATAACTACGGTAGTGGCCAGTTTTACAATACTTGTTTGTTTCCATGTATATATGAGCATTGTGTGGGAGTGACCTCTGACCTTGGTGGTGGTGAGCTCTCTGAGCTGCTCCTCCAGACTGTCCTTCAGACACTGGACAGACTCTAACGTCTTACTCTTCTCGGCGAGGCTGCTCTCCAGCTGGGGAATTAGCACATTAAACACGGTTATGATCAACTACCTTCTCAAATACTCTAGATTCAAAGTCTGTCTGATGTTTAAAGCACAATGTGTTCATAATGAATGGGGCTGTGCATTACTAGTTGGTTATGATCAACTCATTTGATGTAGTGGCATTGTGGCAAAACGCTCGTGTATTGACCTCCTAACAATGTAGTGAAAAAGATTCACTAACAGACAACACTAAGCCAAGAAAGAGAATTGAAATCAACAGAAGAGGATGAGTGGTGATTTGTACAGTAGTGTCAGAAGATAAATATATAGAAGATAATACAGAACATAAGTGTGGATCTGGTGAATGTAAAGGAGATGTATAGATACACTGCACAGCTGTAAAACATTAGATGAGGTAAGCAATTAATAAAACATGTACAAAACACCTCCAAAATGAAATGTTTAACTGTGAGACTGAGTCGGATTCTAACAGCCTTCAGATTGCTGAACATCTGACCATGTACACAGACTTTGCTCAACTGGGCACATAATACACTACCTCACTCACCCATACAGACACATGCACACAACACACTAAATATTTGCCTTCTACTGGTAAAAGTTCAACATCATAAACGTTGCCCATTACCAACCAAAACCTTCTGCCAAAAACGGAAAATCAAAACAGTATTTTATAACATTATATCTTAATATAATGTTGTTTAAGCAGCCACTCAAAACAATCTGACTTTGCATTGAGCAGTGATGCAGACTTGCTACAATGCAATTACCTGTTCTCTCTCGGTTTTCACTCGCTCCATCTCGGTTTTCAGACTGGAAAATGATGCTGGGGATAGAAAGAAAATCTATTTATTACAGCGTCATTATGATGGTAAATCAGAACATAAACCCTGGACATACGTTCAAGCATTCTAATGCGAGTCCTGGAAAATGAGTGAATTCATGAATAATGCATTAGTGCTATGTAGCTAATCTTAGCGGGGAAGACCTGCAAAGAAAAGTAAACCGTGGGTGGGCACGCTCATGCGCTCACTCTCCCCATTAGCCTAACAGACAAAGCAATCAAGGAAAAGTTCCTGAATATTTTTCCTCAATGTCTAACAACGCATTTGATTAACATTTCTGGAAGCAATAGACAAAAACAAAAGCTACGATGTTACTCAACATTAACGGTTGCATTACAGAGTTAGAGTTATTTCGTCATAACCATGCTGACGTAAATGAGTGCAGTGAAAGGTTATGACAGCCCATCACAGGTGCTATGTCACATCCATAATCCTCTCAAGCCCATATCAGAATGGCATTGACAAATGTTCAAGAGATTACTGCAGTGAGGGTGTTTTAGTGCCATGAGTCCATAATGTGAAGCATTAGCGCACACATTACAAGACGCAGTCCATGTTCGTCGGTGTGTTCCGTACCTTCCAAGATGTCTGAATAACAGTCGTCAACGTAGAGAAAAGAAAAGGGAAAAAAACCATTTGAGAGGGTACAAAGGAAATGGGTACGGGGGGGTATTCAGAGAACGTGAAAAACAGGTTTGTGAATATTGATCAAAAGAAAATTTTTCGATGGAGGAGCTTTGTTGGGTTGCAGGGTTCAGAATGCGGCTGTGAAGTTAAACAACTGCTTAGCATGTTTAATCCTTTTACTCCACTCTAATGTCTTGATTAAAATCAAGTTTGAGATTATATTTAGTCACAGTTTGGTAGAACTCATTGGATGCATTTACTCTTCTGCACCTGCATCTCAATTAGCCTAAAAGAAATGTACACACCCTGCTACAACTAGCTACACCAGCTAAATTATTGTAGTTGTCATTTAAACATGGGGAGCTATTGCCTTCTGGTAAAGCTAGCAATGTTGGACGCTCAACTCCAGACACAATTATCAGGAAGGTTTATCTTATTGTTGAAAAGGAAAAACCAGACCGTCAACCGGTTTTCCCTATTGAAACTGGAATCAAGGCCCGAGCAGCCCAAAGTTTGAGGGGTAGACAGTTTCTATCTGTAGCCCCAAAAACCCCTTAACCCCAGTCATCAGTGGTGACTACACCCCGCAATATTAGACAAAAGAATCAGCTGGCTGTCATACATTGTTTACCATGGGGCAGGGCCACCAACATAATGGCTTATATATTTTTGGGACCCTGACATGCTTGCTCATGTTCCCCTTTTCCGTCCTCGTGCAATGGTAGTGAACTCCGTGGGCTATACTCATACACTATTCAGGGTGGTTGCGGTTTGTTGTTTTCCCTTTGTTTGATGCTTGGCAAAGTGGGCGGAGTTGCGACCAGCCCGTTTGGCCCTATACCTTTGGGTTAGGCTAGTGTGTCTGGACCCCTGCATTTCCGCCCCTGGTTTTACGCTGCTATATTATTGTGACAGGGGACAAGGGTCAGTCTGAAACATCTGCTCAGGTATCCTTTGAATCTAAAGAATGCTTTCTTCAAATTTCCTGATGTCCTGTTCAACCTTAGGAGGATGTGGGCCCTTGGACCGTGCCTTGGGACTGCCTGGCCCAAATGACTTGTAGCTGTCCCCGTCCAAAGGACTCCAGGCTGCATTGCAGATGAAGTTGCTACCAGATTCCGGCTACCACAGATTTTGTCTACCCCTTTAATAAACATATAATGGCCTTTCTCTGATCTGTCCTCACATGACAAGCCTGAAGAATGGGGAAGGCAATCCTTACCTATCTCCTCTTTACAGCCCTCTATTTCCAGCTGTAGTGTGTCCTCCAGGTTGTCTTTTAGGCACTGCTCTGCCTGGAGCTGCTCTTTCAGGAACAGTATCTCCGCCTTCAGCTTCTCCTCCAAATGGTCCGCAGCAGTGCGGGCCGCGACTATGTCCTCCCTCAACTGCAACACCAACGGTTGTAGTTCCTAGAGAGGAACAACCAAAGCGTGACTAAGGAAAGCATTTAACTGATGACTACAATTTGTATAGCCAAGTAAGGTGGACATTTTCATATACATCAAAACTACTAGCTTCCATCCCTTTCATACTTGTTATGATTCTTGCAAGATAAATTTTTTTCCACGTTTAATGTACTCCAGAAGACAAATCAAATTAAGTGGATTATGGGGTTTAGCTACCACTTTGTGGGACTCTAATAACGGTCAGAATACACTATAGAATCCCAAACACCTCCAAAAGCCCAGACGTTCCATCCTGAGAGAACATCAAAGTCAGTACCAATGGGTCTGGTCGGTGATGGGTATTCGTTCTAATACTACCTTTGACATTTATGTCCCTTAGCAGATGCTAAATTAAATGAATAAACAGGGATCTATTTCATATTAATAGGATACACCTGAGAGCAAATCACATGCTGGCCGTGAACGACTGTCTCGTACTTGCACCGTGGTGGGTAGGTTAAAGTCCTCCTGCTGCTGAACAGAGAGGTGGAGTCTGTGTTTGCCAGTTAGACTGTCATTGTCCTTCTGCAGTCTGTTCAGCTCGTCCGCCACCTGCTCCCTGGACCGCATCAGCACCGTCTGGATGTGGCAACAACACAACTCCATCAAATCACATGTCATCATTCGGTTACCTTCTGATGATTCAACATACTAGAAAATGGAAATGCTGGCAAGAGAGACTCAGGCCTGAACATTTGAATCCGAATGAGCTGAAGTCCAAAGCCAGGCTGCCCTGTACCACATTGCTATTTTACAGTTAACTATTGATTTATATTGGTGTTGACAACTACATTGAGGCAGAGAAGAGACAAAACAGACCTACTGAAAAGACTGTCTGGCAGTCAGATGCAAACTTGTAATGTGTTTTTACAACACTACAAGGAATTACATGCTTTTTTTTTTAACTGTGTTATAATCACATAAGTGTGGTTGTAATCAATGAAGGAATTTATAACACCAAATATACACTCACCTAAAGGATTATTAGGAACACCATACTAATACTGTGTTTGACCCCCTTTCACCTTCAGAACTGCCTTAATTCTACGTGGCATTGATTCAACAAGGTGCTGAAAGCATTCTTTAGAAATGTTGGCCCATATTTATAGGATAGCATCTTGCAGTTGATGGAGATTTGTGGGATGCACATCCAGGGCACGAAGCTCCCGTTCCACCACATCCCAAAGATGCTCTATTGGGTTGAGATCTGGTGACTGTGGGGGCCATTTCAGTACAGTGAACTCATTGTCATGTTCAAGAAACCAATTTGAAATGATTTGAGCTTTGTGACATGGTGCATTATCCTGCTGGAAGTAGCCATCAGAGGATGGGTACATGTTGGTCATAAAGGGATGGACATGGTCAGAAACAATGCTCAGGTTGGCCGTGGTGTGCCAAGAAAACGTCCCCCACACCATTACACCACCAGCCTGCACAGTGGTCACAAGGCATGATGGATCCATGTTCTCATTCTGTTTACGCCAAATTCTGACTCTACCATCTGAATGTCTCAACAGAAATCGAGACTCATCAGACCAGGCAACATTCTTCCAGTCTTCAACTGTCCAATTTTGGTGAGCTCGTGCAAATTGTAGCCTCTTTTTCCTATTTGTAGTGGAGATGAGTGGTACCCGGTGGGGTCTTATACTGTTGTAGCCCATCCACCTCAAGGTTGTGCGTGTTGTGGCTTCACAAATGCTTTGCTGCATACCTTGGTTGTAACGAGTGGTTATTTCAGTCAAAGTTGCTCTTCCATCAGCTTGAATCAGTCGGCCCATTCTCCTCTGACCTCTAGCATAAACAAGGCATTTTCGCCCACAGGACTGCTGCATACTGGATGTTTTTCCCTTTTCACACCATTCTTTGTAAACCCCTAGAAATGGTTGTGCGTGAAAATCCCAGTAACTGAGCAGATTGTGAAATACTCAGACCGGGCCATCTGGCACCAACAACCATGCCACACTCAAAATTGCTTAAATCACCTTTCTTTCCCATTGGGACATTCAGTTTGGAGTTCAGGAGATTGTCTTGACCAGGACCACACCCCTAAATGCATTGAAGCAACTGGCATGTGATTGGTTGATTAGATAATTGCATTAATGAGAAATTGAACAGGTGTTCCTAATAATCCTTTAGGTGAGTGTATATGTTGGGCAGTAGATTGAGAAACTAGGAGCACTACTTTCAAGACCCTACCCTATAACGGTCAATCACAAGTGCATGTGTCACATGAAGTGAACATAACAGCAAAGGCACAGGGAGGAGGTTAAGCCTACAGGTAGGAGTTAAAGAGCCTAGCGGCACGGTGCTCTAAATGCAAAGAACACCAAGGAGCTTGTTGTGGATTACAGGAAGTCAAAAGGCTGCAGTCACACCCCAGTTCTCATCGATGGCACAAAGGTGGAGTGTGTGTCCAGCTTCAAATTCCTGGGTGTCCACATCTCAGAGGACATGTCTACCTCTGGAACCTCATTGCTGCTATCCTTGCATTTCAGTTGCATGTTACCTTAGACCTCTTTTTTGCCTCGATTGCACAGTTAAAATTGCCATTTGTATTTGCCTTATCACACAACTATTCATTTCCCACTTATAATATACTTAATACTTGTACATTTCCTGCCCTCTTCTATTTGCGCTTCTGGTCTGATGCGAACTGCATTTTGTTGTACTGTACTTGTATTAGGGCTGCACGATATATCGTTTCAGCATCGACATTGTGATGTACACATCCGCAATAGTCACATCGCAGAACGTGTGATTTAGTAGGTTAAACTTACATTATCAGACTACAATATATATTTTTCTCAAATGGAAAACCAGCATTATATCTGTCTGATATAACGTAATTTACTCAGATGTATGAGTTATTGGATACACAGTTTTTATTATTATTATTATTATTATTATTATTATTATTATTATTATTATTATTATTATTATTATTATTATTATTATTATTATTATTATTATTATTATTATTATTATTATTATTACTAATAATAATAATAATAATAATAACAAAATGAGCAAGGAACAGGCAAAAAAGACAGAAATTTAGAATTTGGTTGCAAAAAGAAATGCATCATAAATTATATGGAAATATTTTGGCTAAAGACAGGATGATGCTGACCAAAAACAGGTACATTGTCTAGAGTGCCTTGCAATTGTTGCCACAAGACGAGGCAACACGAGCAATTTGTTTGATCATTTAAGGCGGCACCACAAATCTCGGTATGACAAGTGCAAAGTATCTCAATGCCATCCAAAGCAAAAATCTATTTTGGATGCATTTGTCAGTATTACACCATACGAGTAAGGTTCCAAACGGCAGAGAGAAATCACAGATTTAATAACATTTCACGTCGCCAAAGTATGGTACCAATTAACACTTAACAAAGAGGGTTTTAAAACCTGATCCGTTTGCTTGACAAGTGGTATGTAATGCCATCACGCAACTATTTTTCTCAAGATGCCATCCCAGAGTTGTACGAGAAACGCAAGGCACAAGTTGAAACGGAACTGTCACAAGTGGAATATTATACAGCAACAACAGACTTGTGGTCCAGCCGGACAACGGAGCCCAACATAAGTCTGACCGTACACTGTATTAATGACTTCCACCTGAAAAGTCACTGTTTCATATCTATATATCTCTGCTATCTTTAAGTTTAAATGTTGCATTTGTTTACAATAAAAAAACAATGGAATTAAATGCCCCTATATTTTGGGTTATCAAAAAGTAAAATAGTTAGTGGTAAACTCATGAGAAATAAGTTATAGGAGAATGAATGTGTTTTATTATAGGTATTTAAAACAAAGAAAGCATGCTGAAACAAAATGTTATCTGTAAATTAATAATTGTGTAATCATTTGCAAAATGTATTGTATTAAATGTGTATTATACTTTATTTTGTCTTTGTTTTTTCCCTGCAGTGAAAAGGATGGACGCATTGACCATGCTGCAGGCGTCTGCAAGAAGCTGGTGGGTCACTTCTCTCACAGACGGAAGGCCAGAAGTGCTCTTGAAAGAGTCCAGAAGGAACTCAATCTACCTTCACATTCCCTCATCAGAATGCCAAACAAGATGGGGTTCCAGACAGAAGATAATCAGCAGGATACTAGAGCAGCAGAAGGCTATAACTCAGGTCCTGTCTGAGGACAGGAAGACACGGCATCTAATTCTAACCTGGCAAGATATGGATGTCCTGGAAGCACAGAGTAAGCTTTCCACATCTCGCCAAACTTGCCCCCAAGTATCTATCCTTTTCAATGTGGCAACATTGTCATTTGACAACAGCCATGTCTCAAGCCTGTAATGGTGAACAGACTGGTATTCTTGGCAAAAACTTCAAGTTTGAGTGAGAAAGTTATTATATTTGAACAGAATTTAGATTTACTATATTATTCTACATTTTATTTAAATTTCTGTTAAGAAAGAAATCAGATTTTATACAGTTGAAAAGTTTAAATTAAAATCAGCATTTGTCTAGCCACGATGATCAACACTGTTTTCCTTTGGCAGTGTTGCTCAGAAAAGTTCATTTTAAAAACAAAATTTTGTGAAATACAATGGTTCTGTGTTGATTTTTGTTATTTGTTGGTATTGGTATTTATTAGTTGGTATTTATTAATTAGGTTTTGCTTTTATTATTACAAATTATTTGTTTTAAAACACTTTTGTAAACTACTCAGGATTGGTATATAGCTGCTCTTTTTCATTTTTCAAATGGTTTAAATTAAAAGATATGTATATATTTTCAAAAAAGAGGTTTGTAATTTAATAAAATGTTAAATAACTTTTTGATTTGATTTTGTCATTCACATTAATTCCCTATTGTGATAATGAAACTTCCTCTGTAGAGAATGCTCGGTTTAAACCTTTAACCTGTTGGAGTACTGAGATAAAGCCTCCTGTAATCTCCTGGATCCCTTATAGACACCACACCTCTTCATTCACAAATGAGCCACTTTATTTTAGGGTAAGCAACATGCATTATTAATAAGTCATATGGTAAAAAGTCCTTTTCACTTTCATTAAAAATAAATAAATAATAATCATATAGATGCAGTTCCCTACAAAATCACCCCAATCATTCTAGAATAATGAATTATTCTCAAATAGAGCTTTTCAAGTCATCTGGTGAAGACATCCTGTATTTTTCATATCGCAATATATATAGCAGAAAAACAAAATATCGCAATTTCAGTTATTTCTAATATCATGCTACCCAAACTCATATTCATCTAATCTAATTAAGAATGTTTAAGCAATTTAAACAGATCAGGGATATCAGCATCATAATAATTCAGTCTGAGAAACTAGTCTTTAACTGTAAACTCATTATTAACGGTTAACTAACTTAAACAGCAGCTCCAGCACCCTGGACAGCACAATACACACTGCAGTGATGAGTCTTCCTGCATAGCGAGACCAGGAGTGCCAGTCCCGAACACATTACAGTACTATGGGTTTTTAACATGGGTGGCGGGTCTGAGTTGAGCCTGGTCCAAATCCAGAACTCTAAAATGTGTGACTGACAAATTATTCCACCACATTCCACTAGCTCACTTTTTGGCAGGAAAATCATCCTGCTGAAGTCCAGCAAGAAGCCAGTTGCATAACTAAATGAAAAGCACATGCAGCAATGGAATGTCTAAATGTTTTGGCTGCTTCCTTAATTTACACAGGCCGTCTGGCACAGACAAGCAGTATACAGACACTGGAGGCCCAAACAAATGCTCTATTGAGAGAATGTAGAGGTAATGTTCTGCTCACCATCTGTTCCTGTGTATTCCTCTTGGCCTGGCTGAAGGCCTCTTGTAGTGTGGTGAGCAGCAACTCCGATTCCTGTACTCTCTGCATGAGCGCAGCGACCTAAACACAAAGAAATCAGCATGCTCCATGTGGATGGGTTTGAGTCAGAAGAGAAAGAAAAGCTGAATACCGGTATAAGGCAGTAAGACATCTTAAGCACAGAAATACCGTAACTGGGAAGTTCTGTCTTTCTGACATTCAATTTGCTTTAACACAAAGAACATCAGCAGGCAGTGTTTACCGGATGTAACTTACTTTTATTACCACAAAGTTCCTTATCTGAAAAGTGTTTCCCTACTTATAGCACACAGACAGTTTCAAACTGATAGTCACTGACAAAACTAGTAACATTAAATCTGAATGCAAACAGTGAATGAGACTGAGCAAGTTTTAGAACTGCTATGTTTAGCATCAGCCATCAGCTTCCGATCAATTATTAGAAATACTACAGTGTAGCTAACTAGCAAGGCAACAATACTGAACAAGCGATTGTTAGATAAATATTTTAATAACCTACATTTGGTTACACCCAGTCTGTCAAGAAATGTCCCAGCACCAAAAACATGAGAATCAGTAGATGGCTAGTTATTTACATTATTTTACTCTGTACAGTATAGCAAGCAGAGTTGTAGCTTTGCGATCAATATTTCATTATTAACGTCCATGTCACGAGCTAAACCCATGCTTGCCACTTGCCTGTTTTATTTCTTCTTATCTTGCATGTTAAGAGCTAAAATTGAGTGTACATTTTAATGATTTGAGCAAAAATTTATGGGGTCACAATTATTGTCTGTTGATATCAAAATTCCGTCACCATTTGGAACAGCCCCTACTAGACAACTAATCAGAAACCGCTACTGGTCTCTTAGTGTAGCTAGTAGGCATAATGGTTTTCCATTAACAGGCCATCTGGCTTATGAATCCAAGCTGAACATAATAGGCTACATCAACAAAACAACAAGTTTTCTAGGTTTGCTAGCTACACAGTCAACTCAACAAATGTTACCACAGTTAGATGACCAATGTATGTTAAGATAACTCTCCAATACTTATACACAGCTTGGCGCACATCAAAACAGTTTCCGGCATGGCTAAGTGGGCTTAGCAGGAGAAATGACTGAACCAAATCTGCTTGTCCCAACTCAACTTCCAAACATAAATTCTAATTTGTTTACTAGGCATGATCAATAACCCTTTCCAATTGCTTTTTAATAACTAACATCTGTCCTGTCAGTACATAAACAAAACAGATTATAATGGAAAGACAATTTTTATCTAAGTGTTGTCAATATCGTGTGTCTGAGATACTGGATGTGATGTCTATACATATGCATGCAGAGAGTCATATTCCTGCCCCAGACTTAATTAAGCTTACTTTATGCTTTTAAGAAGAAGACTGAAGTGTTTGTGTTTGTAATCAGTACAGACCAGGGCAGTAGTTTCCTCGTTGCCCTGTTTCACAGAGTTCTCCAGCTCTGTTTTCTCACTCATGGTTCTCTCCAGCTGGTCATTGGCCTGCCGCAGCATCACCTGAAGCTTCTTAACCTGACAGACAAGAGGCAGAGCCACATGAAGAGGAGAATGGCTCTGGCTCATTCCTGCTAATGCACCTCTTTTTCCATATCACCTAGTATAAATATTTAGGACCGTTGCCAACAAAAAAAAAAAAGTATGCACATGGCGTAGTTGGAGAAAGATAACATATCCTTTGGAATATTTAAAGACATTCATGATTCCACTTTTGTATGACAAAACACAGCCTACTAACAGAAGCTCTTTCTCTTTAAGTCCAATTCATTAAACATCTCAGAGTCCAACTTTAACAGAGTGTCTGAGACAGGGCTCTTTTAAAACTCAAAAGTGTACGACTCACAATCTCATCTCTAACATATACTGCCACTTTGAATGTACAGGTTCCATCAAGTCAGAAAGCCAAACACACCCTCATATGAAGATATCTGACCTGTAGCACACTAATTTCGTCTCCCTTTGTCAAGGATAGTTAGAGACAAAACATACAAAGGGGAGCGTTAGGCCATAAAGGACCCTAGTCTGTGAGTCACATTCAGGCTTGGAGGAAGACTGAGGGCTTCACCTGATCACGTGTGTCTGCCTCCTGGCCCTGGATGACCTGCAGCTGTTTCTCGTAGTTGGAGCACATGTCACACCGCCGGCCTAACTTCCTTCCCGCATTCTTCACCTTGTGACAGAAATTCAAGAATGCACTTAAATAACACACGGTTAACAGATCTATGATAAATATTTCTATGTAAAACCCGGGCGGTCCACATCTGCAGACTTAATTGTAAACAATTCATAGAACTGTAAAACATGTTTACTTTAGTTTACAGTACAGTTTCAACACTTAAGACAGATTGTAAATATCTAACAGAAACAAATACACAACTTGATACTAAATTGGTGCTCTAAAACCAAAGTGGATATGGGGTTATAAGTCACTTTAAAGTTTGAATGAGGTAGGTAGTATGAATAGGTAAAACATATATGGATATTTCATCTTAATTTTAAATGTGGACTAAAACAATAATAATACTATAAAAATACTACTTAAAATGATGCAGTAAGTATAGTACATTCGGTCAATTTTATATAATTATATAATTTTATATACTAATCTCATAAGAATTTTGATAGGTCAAGATCTCAGAAAAGACACAGATCCCACAGATCTGGTCATCTAACCCTTCCAGTATGACATTACTCATCTCACATAAAAAGGTTCAAATATGGGCCATGAGATAAAAAAATAAAACACATCAAACTGCAGCAAAACATACAAATCGCAGTATATTTTAAAGATTGTACATGGTCACCATGTGTGCTGACTGACATAAACATGGTTCCTTTTTCAGGAGTTTTTTTTATTTCGACACGGAGGGGATTTTGGCAGTTCAGGCACATGCTTCATTTTCAAACCCAGTCCAAAATCTACCTTTCCAGCACAAAGACCATTTCCCCTATAGGTATGCAGACCAGGGTTCAAACACTCATCCATAGTGACACAGTGGTATTATGAGGCAGCAACTTAGACCACGACACCACACAGCCGTCCCAAAACCAACTCTGATGTTTAAGTGGCTAACTAATGATTTTCAAATAATTCATACCTCTTTCGGAGTAACTGATTCAAATTATACAGCCATTTGATGGAACGATAAGGATATACTAACACTGCTGGACAAGAAAATGGTACTTTGTTTATTTAATATTAATTATTAAAGTTTCATCATGGTGTTTTTTTTAATTTTTTATTAGGTTTCCTTAAACCGTCAGTAGTGTTGAATGAAAGATCAAATGACCATATGTTAGCAAAAAAATACATTTGTACTTCCCTAAAGCACTGTACATCATACAGCATTGTGCTGTAAAACAAAGCACAATTGAAAAGGCAAAACAATTCAAATGAATCAAAACGCTGGGTGAAACTGACCTCTTGTTGTAGCAGGTTCCACTCCTGGTCGCTAACCAGCCGGTAGCCTGACGGGGTCAGGAAGGCAGTGTCTGGGGCGTGAGAGATGCTGGACATCAGTGAGGCGGTCTCCTCCTGCTCTGGCGTCATGGCCTTGATGGCCTTCTCCTGGTCCTGAATCAAAGCAAACTAACTCTGTACATCACACTACATTTAGAAAACCCAATAGATTCACAGAAACAAAACACTACAGTACCACGTAATTAACAATGTAAAACCTTGGTGAGCAGGAAGTGGCCAGAGGTCAGCTGGATGGAGTTAACCGACATTGTGTCTCCGAACCCTGCTAGACCCTCGGGGACCGCGCAGTCAGCCCCCACCAGGGGTCCGAAGTCGGACTCGTCCAGGTGGCTAGCCGACTTGGCCTTATGATTGTGCCCACCCAGACCCTGGAGACTAGGAGAGGAACCCAGACTGTCCGTGGACTGGACCCTGCGCAGACCGTCTTTGTAGGGGTCCTGGGGGCCCCCCATCACCAGGTCTGTGTCCAACGAGTGCAAGGAGCCGTGGGCGCTGTGGTTAGTGTGGGGCTGTAGGACACAGAAGGCAGGGATAAACACGTTGGACTAATGACCGTTATATGAGCAGGTCCTTAAAGAGAGAGAGAAAGCTAAAGAAGGTGGGAATGTGCAAGTGAGTTGACGCCAATGGAGTATAGTCAAAACTGGACCGTAGTTTTCAGATTCAAATATCTGAATTTCAAGGCTAAACCAGAACATTTACCAGGCAAGCCTAGTTCAGCCGGCCCGCGATTACAAGGGATGGATGTTGTTGTCCCTGGCTGGTTTCGATCTGCAGTTTTCTATGTGGCAGACTGTCTTTAACCATTATGCTATTTAAACAGCGGAAATACAACTTTTACCTCAGCCATTACATTTCTGCTGAAATAACATGGACAACAGAACGCTAATTAAATCAATCTAAAGCAATACTGGAAGATTTGCTTAAAGTAAAAATGAGCCTGCTTATGATGTATGGCTGAGCAGGGTCCAATGCTAACTTTTTTGTCCTCACTGGCCGTATCAGGCCAGTTGGTTTGAAATCTACTGTCCCAGACGCTCTTTACTAGCCCGAACTGAATAAAAAAAACATAATATAATTGTATTTAACAGAAAGGTGAGTACACCCCTCTCATTTTTGTAAATATTTGATTATATTCTTCACTGAAGAAATGACACTTAGCTACAATGTAAAGTAGTGAGTGTACAGCGTGTATAACAGTGTAAATTTGCTGTCCTCTCCAAATAACTCAACACACAGCCATTATGTCAAAACCACTGGCAACAAAAGCGAGTACACCCCTAAATTAAAATGTCCAAATTGGGCCCAATTAGCCCCCCCCCCCCAGTGTCATGTGACTTGTTAGTGTTACAAGGTCTCAGGTGTGTTAAATCTGGTGTTATTGCTCTCACACTCTGGCACCTCATGGCAAAGAACTCCCTGAGGATCTGAAATATTGAATTGTTGCTCTACATAAAGATGGCCTAGGCTATAAGAAGATTGCCAAGACCCTGAAAATGAGCTGCAGCATAGTGGCCAAGACCATACAGCAGTTTAACAAGACAGGTTCCACTCAGAACAGGCCTCGCCATGGTCGACCAAAGAAGCTGAGTACATGTGCTCAGCGTCATATCCAGAGGTTGTCTTTGAGGTAATAGACGAATGAGTGCTGCCAGCATTGCTGCAGAGGTTGAAGGGGTGGGGGGTCAGCCTGTCAGTGCTCAGACCATACGTCGCACACTGCATCAAACTGGTCTGCATGGCTGTCGTCTCAGAAGGAAGCCTCTTCTAAAGATGATGCACAAGAAAGTCCACAAACAGTTTGCTGAAGACAAGCAGACTAAGGAAATGGATTACTGGAACCATGTCCTGTGGTCTGATGAGCCCAAGATAAACTTATTTGGTTCAGATGGTGTCAAGATTGTGTGACAGCAACCAAGTGAGGAGTACAAACACAAGTGTGTCTTGCCTACATTCAAGCATGGTGGAGGTTTAAGGCAGTGCTGGAAAATTATAGTGGCAACACAAAATATTGACACTTTTGGCCCAATTTGGACATTTTCACTTAGGGGTGTACTCAATTTTGTTGCCAGTGGTTTAGATATTAATGGCTGTGTGTTTAGTTATTTTGAGGGGACAGCAAATTTACACTGTTATACAAGCTGTACACTCACTACTTTACATTGTAGCAAAGTGTCATTTCTGCAGGGTTGTCACATATATTTACAAAAATGTGAGGGGTGTACTCACTTTTGTGAGATACTGTATATAGCATGTAAATATCATATCAGAATATTGATTTATACCACAGATTTGCATGTGATAATGAGACATGAGAGCTGATACAAGCAATTGCTGTTTACATAAATATGATGCAACGCACATCATTAATTTTTAATAAATGTTTATCAAAATATTAGCTACTATAAATATAATTATCATCTTTTCATGAAGATGCTTGCTTATTTGATGTGACATAAAAGCATGAAAATAAAATTAGTTAATATATTTATGGTAATATAAATATGGCGCAATACAGTACTTGCTCTGGTTGGTTGACTGGCTTCTTGTGTGTCACTGTTAGGCAGCGCTTAGGCAAGTGTAGTTAACGTGACACTTACTGTCGACAAGCCATGTCTGTATGGTTTCTCTATCCATACTCAACAGACTATGTCATGGACATAGCCCATGAATAGTTTCTCCCTCGTCACAACATTGGTCGTAATACGTTTTTCAATTTGGCTACGTGCCACCTCATTCATTCGCAGTCAAAAAGACGACACTGGTACAGTACCACACCGAGGGGGAGAAGAGGCGCCAGACATTTCATTGAAGCAGGAAGAGGAAAAAAAAATGTGTTTACTAGCAAATGTTTTATATACGATACTGTGAATTAAAAGGGGGAAATTGAGCATTGGCCGTTTGGGAAAGTGACAGTCTTTGCCTGCAGACTTGACGTTAGGTCTTACTGGCCATGGGCCAGCGTTAACGTTGAACCTCGCTGTGAGCTTGCACGTTGAACATTAACGTGGTAAATAAAAAAATACTTTACAGCTTAAAATCATACATTTTCAATGCAGTATATTACGAGTTCAAGAGTTTTAAAGAGTCGTTGAGCCCAGAAGACAGTGTCTATGCGCTTAGTAAGGTTTCGGCAACATTTTCTCCATACCTCTTCCATACTGATTCCAAGGAACGAGTCTTCTAAAGGTTCCGTTTCTGTCCCGTCCTCCTCATTCGACTCCTTAACCTGGTTGATTCTCTCTTTCTCATCCTCCTCCTGGTAAAAAAATAAATAACATTGTCAATAAATAGTCTGAGACTGTAAAACACCATCTGAACAATATAAATAAACTTTCACGTGGGAATTTCTACCTCATCAACACGAACGGAACAGGAATTCCATGAGCGCAGAAACACGCAAAATAAATTGTCTGACAGTACACACAGGCTGACAATTTTCTCCACTCCTTATGCATTGTCAGATTAGCACTCGCCCCGGGCACTGACCCCACCCCTCTGACTCTACCTGGTCCCTCTTCTTAATCTCCTCGACCTGGCGGAGCTGCTCGGAGGAGAGCACATTTTCAATCCTCTGCATGTCCCTCATTAGCAATCTCTGGGACTCCAGAAACTGGTCGTTGGCCCGCTGCCACGTGTGCTTCAGCTGACTGTGCTGCTGCCGCTCCATCTCCAACAGGTGGCACACTGACCGAGGAAAAGACATGGCATCATTCAGAGAGGCAGGGTGGACGAGGGAGCAGAAGGGATGAGAGGCAGGGTGGACGAGGGAGCAGAAGGGATGAGAGGCAGGGTGGACGAGGGAGCAGAAGGGATGAGAGGCAGGGTGGACGAGGGAGCAGAAGGGAAGAGAGGCAGGGTGGACGAGGGAGCAGAAGGGAAGAGAGGCAGGGTGGACGAGGGAGCAGAAGGGAAGAGAGGCAGGGTGGACGAGGGAGCAGAAGGGAAGAGAGGCAGGGTGGACGAGGGAGCAGAAGGGAAGAGAGGCAGGGTGGACGAGGGAGCAGAAGGGAAGAGAGGCAGGGTGGACGAGGGAGCAGAAGGGAAGAGAGGCAGGGTGGACGAGGGAGCAGAAGGGAAGAGAGGCAGGGTGGACGAGGGAGCAGAAGGGAAGAGAGGCAGGGTGGACGAGGGAGCAGAAGGGAAGAGAGGCAGGGTGGACGAGGGAGCAGAAGGGAAGAGAGGCAGGGTGGACGAGGGAGCAGAAGGGAAGAGAGGCAGGGTGGACGAGGGAGCAGAAGGGAAGAGAGGCAGGGTGGACGAGGGAGCAGAAGGGAAGAGAGGCAGGGTGGACGAGGGAGCAAAAGGGAAGAGAGGCAGGGTGGACGAGGGAGCAGAAGGGAAGAGAGGCAGGGTGGACGAGGGAGCAGAAGGGAAGAGAGGCAGGGCCCGTACTATGGACAAGAAAAATAACAAAAAATGTCAAACTAAGTTTGACAGCATGCTTGAAAATAAATCTTAACACATGAATCACCTTCATGGAGCTCTTTACGTAGTTTCTCTGCGTCCTCCTGAAGGACAGACTTCTGAGTGTTGAGCACCGCCACGTACATCTCCAAATCTGTCCGACAGGATTTCTCTGCCTCCAACACATGATTGAGCTCCTTCACCTACAGAATGACAGTTATTCATCAGTAACTCAAACGACAAATTCGAACTGAAACAGATTTTTTGAAAATATTTTCTCCACTGTATAAAGGAAAATGTCAGACTAGAAAATATCCCTTCAATCTCCTGTGCAGTTCAGATTCAGTCCATGGTTCAATTCACATTTTGGATGGATGAGATTGGTTTGTTTGTGAAAAAGCCTAATAAGATGTGTAAGTAACAAAGCTTCCATTCTCCTTTCCAGTGCCTGCAGACCAACCTTGGAGGCCTCCAGCTCCTTCACCCTGTCCTCTGTCACAGCCAGTTTGTCTTTGAGAGCTGCTATCTCCTGCTCCATGGGCATCACCACCGAACGCAGCTTCTCTGCATCTTCCTGGGCCTGAGGTAAAACACGTTCAAATTAAGTACATCCAACTAAATTGAATGAAAACAGACACAGGATCCAAATCAGTGAACTTAAAACAAAACAATGTCACTATATTTCAGTTCAGTGATTTTAGCAAACAATTTAAAAAAAGGGGAGAAACCAGCCCACCTTCTTCATGTCGTTCTCCAGGTTCTCCTCCTCCTGCCCACCTTCAGAGAGACGGCGCCTCAGCTCGCCCATCTCCCTTTCCACCGCCTCCCGGTATTGGTTCCACTGGGCACGCTCCTGCTCCAGGCGCTGGTGGAACTGCACCTCATACTCACGCACCGTGTCTGAGGGCAGAGGGGCAGGCGAGAGACCTAACCGTGTTACAACTGATCCTCAGCGGAAAAGGTAGCGGTGGATTTCCAAATCAGGTGAATCACTGATTACACTACACAAAAAAAAATACACTTGAACTGCCCCAAGGGAAAAAATAAACCATTAATATTCTTCAAGGCTGTAAGAGAGGCACGGCCATGACACGGAATTAAAAACGCCTGCCATTCACAGCCCAGAGTAAATGTTACATTAGTAAAAGCTTATTGGGAAACCCTCCAACCGGGTCACCAATTAGATACTGAAAGGTAAACTGAGGGCTGGAGAAAGCCCCGTAGAGTAAGCTAGCAACCTTTCATGATGGCCTGTAGGGAGGCCACCTCCTCCTGCCACTGCCCCTTGACCTGGTCAATGGCCTCCTGCTTGGTGCTTTCTGACACAGTGGCCACCGCCTTGATGTTCTCCATGTCAGCCTGGGCTTGTTCAAGCTGGGCCTTGACACGGTTTAGCTCCAACTGCGCGCCCTCTAAAGACGCTGCCTGGCGCTTCAGCTCCTCTGGGTGAAGAAAAAGACAAAGGAAGTTTGAGGGGAGAACCCAGTGGGTAACCCAGGATGAGGCCACATGCGTAACAGGAGAACAGGGTCTATAGATATGGACCTAACTACACCTGCAGCCTAACAACAGCCAACCACAAACTGAACAGTCACCTTCTTTGGATAGGTAGAGCTCCTTGAACTTGGCCCGTTTCTGATTGAACTCAGACTCCAGTTGTTGTTTAAGCTTGATGAACTCCGCTCTCTCCTGCTCCAGGGCCGCCACTCGCTGCTGGAGCACCACTGAGGTCAAAATAAAACCACATTAACGTGGAGAAATCAATTACTCTCCACACAGCAATACAACCAGCTCAAGGGCAATCATTTCATTCACAACCACATACCCCACCCCAAAATAATTGGGACACTAAAATGGAAGTAAAAATAGAACGCAAAGATGTGCAAATCATTTAGATCCCAAATTCAACAGAAAATAGCACTAAGACAACATATCAAATGTGGAAACTAAGAAATCTGCCTTTTCGGATAGCGGTCACTTTCATTAAGCACGCACCCGTCGAGAGTCAAGGCAGAGAGCAATTCAACGTGCTTATTGAATAGTTTTACAGTACATGTGGCCTCTTACATGTTCATGATGTTACAAACTCAATCTCAAAGAAACTTCCGGTCGTACCTCTACTTTATAGACATCGCAATCCAGAATACACAACACAGCACTGTAAGCCCATTGGCTAATAATTAGGGGTTCAAGCACGAAGTGCTGAAACCCTATTGTTATTGTACAGATTTTTATTATTATTCTTCTGCCGTAAAACGCATCGTGCAGCCCAAACCGTAAGAGCTGGAGCTTTGAAACATTGGCATATGGTAGTACAAAAATCGAGGAGAGGTTATCAAAATGAGCCCGATTGGCCCATAGGTGGCGCTATAGCGACCTAAAGCGCGAAAGTGGTCATAACTCCTAGACCGTATGTCGTAGACTCAAGTGTCTTATATCCCTGTAATCCTTGGCTCAAGACGAACAAAACGTATATCTCCGATTTCATTTCCGCCATGATAGATTTTCCGCCATTTAGAATTTTGTCATAAACCTACTTTTGCGAACTAGTCCCTGGATTTTCGCCCGATCGGAACCAAACCAGTGTAGAAATGTCTGAAAATCAATAATTATCTGAAAATCAATAATTATCAAAAAAAAGTTTAAATTTCGATTCATGGTCGCTAGGGGGCGCAAAATTTAAGTTGTGGGAGGAGCCTATTTTACTAAAAAGGCTATAACTCAAGAAGTAGTTAAGTAAACTTCACCAACCTTGGTATACATGCGTTAGAAGTCAGTCTGAGGTCACAGTAAAAAAAACTGCGTCGATTGGCCACATGGTGGCGCTATAATACGAAAAATAATACGAAAAACGTATAGACACCTGACCGTTTGTCCAAATTACTTGAAATTTGGTATGCAGTGTCTTTGCCCAAGGGGCCATGTATGCCTAAGAGGATATTGGCGTATCTCTAAAAACATGGCCGCCATTGGCCAATGAGATTTGAGCACCTATTAAACCAGGTTGACATACTCTGATCAGAACGAAACTTGGTGGGCATGTTTGGCACAAGGTCCTAGAGGTCTGTAAGAATTTTGAAAGAAATCGGCTACTAGTTGGCGCTAACGAGTTTTAAGGCTCTCTAATCACGTGTTGTTACAAATTTCGTCAAAAAATGCATATCACTTGATAGATCTCCTCATGCTGAAAAACTTTGCCTCAAGAACCACTACTGTCAATCAAACTGTTCATTTAATATTCGCGAATATGTTAAAAACCTACTTTCGCGAACTAGTACCTGGACTTTCGGCCTTTCGGAACCAATTCAGTCTACGATGATTCTCTGGACTCTCTAGATCAATAATTATCAAAAAAGTCGATTTTTTCCATTTGCCTGGCTGTAACAGGATAATTTATTCAAGTGGCAGGACAAAATACACTCAAAAGCCAATAAATCCCATAGAAAAACCCCAAACTTCACAAAAATAGATGAGCATATGTGTCATAACATAGTGAAGAAGCATGCAGAGTTTTGTGGAGATCAGACAATAGGTGCAACTATAACTGTCAAAAAGCTTTGAAAAACGTACATTTCCAATGCTACAATGCCTGTATTGGCTGTGAATGGACTTTTCCATTTATTATTTCAGTGGTTAAATGCTTGCTAAATAAAACGTAATGTCTTTTGATGTTTGGGTGCTTAAAGGCCTTAACAGCTTGAACCCCGATAAATGCTGCTTGCAGCTTTAATTAATGTTGCGCTTTGACAGAACGTGACTTCCTGTGTATGAATAAACAGATGCTCTGTTGTAATCTAAACATAACAAACATACATTAATACAACTCCAACTGAAAAACTTTATTGCTCCTTGAAAAATATATGCCCACTTTGAAATTTATGCCAGCAACACGCTTCAAAAAAGCAACAAGACTGGAAAAGTGTAATACAAAAAAGAACCTGGTGGAACATCTCACAAATATAAAAGGTTCATTGGCAACAGGCCAGTAACTTGATTGGGTTTAGAAAGAGCATCCCAGAAAGGATCTTTCAGAAGATGGGGAGGGGTTCACCACTCTGTGAAAGACTGCGCAGGCAATTTGTAAAGAGTTTGAATTTAAGAATAAAATTTCTCAACAATAAATTGAGTTTGGGGATCTCATCATCTACGGTACATAATATCATTAAAAGATTCAGGAAATCTCTATATGCAAGGGACAAGTCTGAAAACCAATACTGGATGGCCATGATCTTTGGGCCCTCAGGTGGCACTCCATTAAAAACAGACATGAATCTTTAGTGGAAATCACTGCTTGGGCTCAGGAACTCTTCTGAAAACCATTGTCTGTGAACATAGTACATCGCTGCATCCACAAAAGTTAAAATTCTACCATGAAAAGAAGAAACCAAATATAAACAAGAACCAGAACCGCCACCGCCTTCTCTGGGTCCAAGGTCATTTAAGACAGACTGAGGCGAAGTGGAAAACTGTCCTGTGGTCTGAAAAACTAAATGTGAGATTATTTTTGGGATGCTGTGTCCTCCGGGCTAAAAAGGAAAGGGACCATCTGGCTTGTTATCAGTGCACAGTACAAAATCCAACATCCATGATAGTATGGGAGTGCATTAGTGCACAAGGCATGGGTGACTTTCACATCTGTGAAGGCACCATTAACGCTGAACAATATACAGCCCTGGAAAAAATTAAGACAGCACTGCACCACTCCACCTCCAAAAAAGTTGAAAAGGAAACTTTTGAGTGAGGAACAGAAGTGTTCAATATGCAGTCGTCTCTTAATTTTAACCCAGACCTGTAACCCATTGAAAATATTTGGCCCATTATGAAATGAAAAATACGACAAAGGAGATCCTGAACTGTTGAGCAGCTGAAATTCTATATCAAGCAAGAATGGGAAAACAATTTCACTTTCAAAACTACGAAATCCATTATATTATAAAAGGTATTGCTAAGGCAGTATTGAGTGGGAGAGTCACTTTCTGTACTTCACAACAAAGAAACTCCTAGTGACGCTTTGAGCACCTGTACGCTCAATCAGGGAAGAAGGCCAGACAATGAGTTCCCTCCAGCATCTAGGGATTCCAATTAGAACTTCCTGGTTGAGCTCTCAGTGTATTAAGAATCAGAACAGCATCAGATATGCTTTAAGAGGCCCATTTCTCAACATGTTGGGCCTTAACCATGAATTGGATATTTTGAATTAGGGGGAGAAAAACAAAATAAAAAGAGGAAAATAAAGACAAATAAGTCCACACACAAACTAAACTAAGCCCTCTGACATAGTCATAGCCAATCAGCATTCTGAATTCAAACCACCAAGTTGATAACGCAAAACGAAAACAGATCACAGTCCTATACATAAGAAACATGCATCTACAATTAGGTCAATGGTAGCTTTGAAACACAAAATAATACATACACTCAGAACCCACTATATTGGGTAAATCTGGTCATTACTATACGTAAAGCTTGCAGACGTGGTCTAGAGGTTTAGTGGTTCCTTGACCACATATTAAAATAGGGAAGAAGCAGAATCTACGAGACTTTGAACATTTTGATTGTTGGGGCCCAGACTTGTTCAAGCCGTGTGTGCAGTCACACACTACTGGGTTTGCTTTTGCATGTTACAGGAATTATGTAGAACGTCTGCATTGTAATATAAGAAAACATTCATAATATATCAGCAGTAATGCTGGAATAATAGTGTTTCAATGCTTTAAGTAAAGCTTTAATTCCTTTTTCACAACACAGTCTAACAATGCATGCAGCAAGGTCCACAAGCCGTTGCAGATTATAATGTAGGCCTAAATTAACCGGCATGGTGCCAACTGTTGCCTCCCTTCCCAAAGAGTACAACTCATTCTTTGCTTGCAACCTGGTGAACAACACTGAGTGAACCTGGTAAGAGCTTGCTGCTCTGGAATTCTTTCCTCCAAGCTCATCATCAGGCTCAGAGTACTGGGTCTGGACACCAGCCTGTGCAGCTGGATAATGGACAGTCCAGGCAGACCTTCAGCTTTGTTAACGGACAATAACACCTCCTCCTCACGGACTTAAGACTGGTGCCCCGCAGGGTTGTGTCCTTAACCCTCTGCTTTACTCCCTGTTCACCCACAACTATGCGGTTCTGCACGATAGCAACACCAAGTTTGCTGAAGAAAACACTAGGCCTGATAACTAAAAGCAAGGAGTTAGCCTAAAAGGAGGAGGTAGGCAAACTGGTACTGTGGTGCCAGGACAACAACCTCTCCCTCAATATCAGCAAAGGAAAGTAGATAATTGTTGACTTTAGAAAGCAGAAGAGGGAACACACCCTATTCCACATCAACAAGGCAGCGGTAGAGAAAGTCAGCAGGTGGAAGTATCTGTGTCTACATAGCTGAGGACTTGTCAACGCATTAATGTTGTCAAGAGGCCACACCATCAACTCTACTCCCAAAGGCAAGTTAAGAAATTTACCATTCCTCCCTGGGTCCTCTCAAAATCCTACAACGGCACCAAAGGGCAGCCCAAAAGGCCGCATCAAGGACCTCCAGTGGGTGGTGAAAACAGATTGATGCATCAACGTGCCTGTGCTTCAGACTATCCAGGACAAACGATGCTTGACGAAAGCCTGCAGCATTATCAAAGACCCTTAGTCACCCCAGCCATGTTTATTCCCCTGCATACAGGGACTCTACCAGACTGCAGGATCTCATAATAAGACGCTCAGAGTCTGCAACCAGTGTTGAACAGATAACCCATCTGACCACCTACACTGACTTGGCTTAACTAGTTTAAAGTTTAAACGACCTTTTTGTAAAAATAAAATAACCAACACAAATTAGTAAAAAAAAGAATTTATAACAATGCGGTAATGTTAATGGGGGGGACAATGTTACAGCGAGTACAGGAGATACAATGCGGATGAATACAGCAGCAGCCAGACAGGTGCAGGCATACTGTGTGCTTGGTGTTGAAGGGAACTCAGCATGAATGGTAAACAAGCTTCCTGCTTGTCATTTCTCTTCTGAAGTAAAAGAAACAGTAGTCGACATCACTGCATCAAACCAAGAAGCTATAAGCAAGCTAGCACAAGCGTAGGCTAATTGAGAATATAAAACTAAATAGCATGCCTCTGTACCACCACAGTACGTTGTTGTTTCCATTTCAATAGACAATGAAAGGATGCCTTTCTAATTATTTCACTGTGGGTTAGCTGTTGGAGTTTGTAGCCTGTCCTCATTTTAACATTTCCATTGATAAGTCCTATATTTCCTTATAACTTCCCACACAAAGCCTACAGCATGACTTAATTGCTCTGTTGATTAGACAGCAAAATCAACCTACACACCCAGACTTAAGAACAATGTTAAAAAAAAATTTAATAAAGTCTGCTTAAACATTAAACAAATTCTATATATTCAACTTTACACTGACACACATCAACACTCATAGAAGGTCTTACAATCTGTATAACATTAATGTAAATACTCCTTTAACAAGTGCTGATACTGTGTTTCATTATCTGCTGAGCCCCATGCATTTACATTACAGTTAGCAGACACATACCCAGAGCGACTTACAGTAGCGAGTACATACTATCATACAATATAAAGACTTCAGCTGCATAAGATACATAGTCAGGAAGATTTAATTCAGCTGCACTGTGTTGCATAGCCTAATAGTAAAGATATATTTTACTTGTAAAATGAATCCATAGCCTAGAGTGGTCTAGCTTTAAGACACAGAATTAAGCAATAGTTTCAATAAGCTAACTGCCCTTTGACCCCCCCCATTTTCCCTGTCTTTCCAAGACTATTCTCTTTCTCCACAATAAAAGTGCACTCTCACCAACTGAACACCCAAAATGCAGGAAAAATGTTACTCAGATTGCAAAAGAATCATTCACTTCACAACTTAATTTGTTGTTTTTCCAGAGTGACTTTTTAGTGGTTTGTTTTTTCATTTCTATAGCAAGATTAACACACCTTCCTTGCATTCAGTAGCACTGGATGTTTGGTCAAAGCATACTATGAATTTCAACTTTCCCTACAACTAAACACAGGCTAAGGACCCCTAAGACATGATTGGGTCTAGTTCTGAGTGACGCTGGCCAATGCACATTGGAGGCAGGGTGAACACACTCCAAAAGCGCCACCACTGGAACCTCTGAGGGTGAAACCTTTATGTAAATCGGTAAAGAGGAGAGACACCGGTAAGACAAAGAGAGAAGGGGTGGGTAGTGTAATGAAGGGAGTAAGAACTAGAAATGGGAGCACTTCAGCCAGTACCCAATATCTGCCCTAGTCACTAGAGCCAGGTAGATAACTAGAGGGCAGACCCCCACCCCATTATTCCACAATTGTAAAAAAAAAAAATTTCATATATAAATTTCATTTTAAAAAAAATACAGTCCCATCAAACAACTTAACCAAACCCTTTAATGGTAAGGGAGTGCAATATGTTCATAACAATTTCTGATAAAGTTTACAATCTGTTTTGAACATGTATTCCAGCACAGTCATCAACAATTCCTTACAGCAAGATCACCCATCCCAGGGACAAGATGTTTTAGTGTTGTAAAAATGTGAACTATTAGAAAATCGAATTAATAGACTTGGGGACTAATGTTTCCTGAAATAAAGGTATGTGAAAAGACTAACAATAATGTTCATGAATTTACTTAGCTAGCCATGCTCAAAGTTCTACAATCTGGCCAGGACTGGAGCTGTCACAAAGTGACCAGAACTGTAACATTCGGTTGAACATATTGCCTAAACATAATTATAAGATGTAAAACAATAATAACTAAGATTTTAGTAACATATCAACGTGTTAGCCAATTTAAGTAAAAGTATATTTGAGTTGGCATATTATTGTATATGAACAAGGGGTGTCAAGGTAAATACGCCGCTATATTGTGCAAACAAGGAGAAGGGGGTAGTCAAATACAGTAAACAGTACATACTTTACATAATCATGCATAAAAATACGGTTTTGGAAAACGTTTTGCCACAACACATTTGATTTAACCATCGACAACACCATTACACAGTACGTAGCTAGCTATCATTTTCCACTTTCCATTGCGTCGAATGTCTCGCAGGCTCTCAAGGCAAGATCCAAAAACGATAGGTACAGTACAGTAGCTGAGAATATATAGTAAAGAGGAATTGAGTATACTCAGCTAAATGTCAGTTTACTCAGAGCATATCTACTAGCTAGGTAGCGACGTTACTTTAGTTAGCAAACTAGTTAACGGCGTTAGCATCCCAGTTCGATAAACTGTTCGAGAATGCATCAACAATCATACGCCGTTCAAATGGCTCAAAATAAAATACATTAATTTTACAACACAATGTTCGCAAATCTAATTTGGGGCCGTTAACCCCCACTACGTTACATCTACAGACAACATTTACAGAATGGTCAGAGATTGTGTGACACGTCGGGGTGATGGTGCTAGCTTAGACCGAGGTTGAGGATTCACAGGCCGCTTATCTGGATTAGCTCGAGAACTAATCATACAAAAAATACTTCCAAAAAGAGCAACGTTTACCGTCATGTTGATGCTGGCGGGCGGATCCCGAGGCCTGGTCGGCCATGGTTTCCAGTGGGAGGAATTGCAATAACCGGCTTGGTGTGGATGAAAGCTGGCTAGGAGTGTCCAAGAAAGCAGGTTCAGTGTTGCCAACTATTTTCCAGTGAGAGTCGCTAGATGACGTTTTGCCGTTGCCGCGCCGCGACGACGTCACATGCAACGTATGCTTTGCTGCGGCACTGCTGCGGTCCCGATGTAGCGTTCGCTACCTCTCCGGCCACACGTGTGGTCATCTGCCTGTGTTTGCGTCCTTGTTTTGACTTTTGATTGCGTCAGAAGTGAGTGGGTAAGACTTTAAATGCTGTCCAACCATAAAACCTGTCGATGGCACAACTCACCAAAATGGGCACCAAAGTATTTTTTTGCTAGATAATTTTAGCAATAAAAGTTTGGTTTGGTTTTACTGCTTGATTGTAACATTGCTAATATTAAAAATTGCGCTGTGTAATATTGTTAAGGTTAAAATGTGTGAATTATTTGAAGGAACCCATTCATAAGGGCCAGGTTTCCCAAATCACATTATTACTTTTAACCCACACAAGTAGGCAGTCTCTAAGCACTGCCCTCAAAACTTACTACACAAGCCAACAAACCGTTTTTGGATTATATGGAGGAGTATTAATTATTTCCAAAGGCACTGTATGTGTGTATATCACAAACATAAATGTATAGTTGATGAACAAAGCTCTATGCGTCTATCTAGAGTTGTATGGGCAGTATAATGCCACTGTTTAATTACCAGTAAACATCACAGGGGAAACACTGTTCGGGGGTATTCCATTAACGCCGCTAATGAAATCCGCTCTTAATTGAAAAAGCCATGCTTGAATGAACGCCAACTTCCAATTAAGGCTCAAGCCGTTCCATTAACACAATCTAGCCGTGTCTTGTCAACGTTAACTCAAACCAGGCTTGAACAAGCTTGCATTGTGCACGCACACGGTCTACATTAGCATCCCAGAACGAGCGATCATCGAAATGAAGATACTACGTCGTAAAAAGAAGCGAAAACTAGAGCGGTGATCTTCTCAACAGCGGAACAAACCCTGCTGATGGGGCCTCATGAAGAATTTTAAGGTGTCATCACCAAAAAGGGCAATACTGTCACAGTTGACAAGGCAGGGAGATGGCTTGGCAAAAAATTGCTGGCAGATTAAATGCGTATGTCATAGCCTACTTATTGTTTATTTTTTAATAAATGAACATTTAGAGCTAGATAAGACTGGCTATATTATCAGGCTAAATTATATCAGATTTATGATCAAAATTAATTAGGCTAACCTATGTGAACTGACAAAACTACAATACATTTACTGTTAATTAGCCTTATTCAGTGAGGCTTGAAGCCTTTCTGACCTAGTGACCCTTGGCCTGTATTAATTCTCAGAGGTTACATTTTAACAGGAGCCATCTAAACAGCCAAAAAAAAAAATGGCAACAGCTTTGATATTAGATACCAGTCAAATTACATCACAGATTATCTGACAGCATAAAGCAGAGTTCTCAAACCGGTTCCACGGAGGGCAATGTGTCTGCAGGTTTTTGGGTTTTCCTTTAAATTGGTTCCCAGTTCAGACCTAAACAACCAGGTGGAGGTAGAAATGAACCAATTAGTGACCTAATTAGTAAATTAAGTACAAGGTAAGAGCGAAAACCTGCAGACACTCTGCCCTCCGTGGAACCGGTTTGAGACCTCTGGCATAGAGGGTGACCAATGATGTGGCACACTTTCCTTGGCAGAGCATTCATTTTAAATTGCTCACCATCACTAAGAAGAGTTGATGTAGTGGTGTCTTTCAAAATGTAAATTCCAGTTCTGAATTCTCAACATTGTTCACATTTCAGAATAATATTTTTACATTTGGGTCTGGCATTGTGTGAGGTTTCAAATCTGGTTTTGCATAGGCCTTCTGCAGCTACATGTTAGTGCTATGACATAGCACTTGGTTAGGAAAGGAAATACCAGACCCCCCCCCCGATTGATCTGTGCTGATAAGGTGAAGTAAAACATTCTCTGTGCAGTACAGTGAATACTTTGTGTGAGGCATACATTGAAATTAACATGTATGTGAACAACTGCCAGGGTTATAGGATTTAAATCCAAAGAAGTGTTGACATCCAAACTTATTTGATCTATTTTCACAGATGTGCACATTTTATCCAAATCCAGTTATTACTATTCTGCCTGACAGTGTGTGGACAGATGCCCCCAGTAGATACAGTACCTGCACGTTTAGGCTATGGAAAGATCCATCCATCCATCATCTTCCGCTTATCCGGGGCCGGGTCGCGGGGGCAGCAGTCTAAGCAGGGATGCCCAGACTTCCCTCTCCCCAGACACTTCCTCCAGCTCTTCCGGGGGGACACCGAGGCGTTCCCAGGCCAGCCGGGAGACATAGTCCCTCCAGCGTGTCCTAGGTCTTCCCCGGGGTCTCCTCCAGGAGGGAGGAGCACTCCCGAAGCACTCTCCACAGGATGTCGCAAGGGACACAGTCGAATGCCTTCTCCAAATCCACAAAACACATGTGGATTGGTTGGTCAAACTCCCATGAACCCTCCAACACCCCGTAGAGGGTATAGAGCTGGTCCAGTGTTCCATGGCCCGGACAAAAACCACACTGTTCCTCCTGAATCCGAGGTTCTACTATCGGCCGTATTCTCCTCTCCAGAACCCTTGCATAGACTTTCCCGGGGAGGCTGAGAAGTGTGATCCCCCTATAGTTGGAACACACCCTCCGGTCCCCCTTCTTAAAAAGAGGGACCACCACCCCGGTCTGCTATGGAAAGATTTTCCCGATTAACAGTCTGCATCCACTAGTCCAGATGGGGACTGGCATGCACATGGGTACAGTTTATTATGCCTATACTATTGGGGAAGCATAAAAAAGATGATGTTAATACAGAGGCTTGTCAATATGTATGCTACTTTAAATTTATTTAAACTGTCACATACCTGCAAATGAATAAAATGCCTCCTTGATTATTTTTGTTTCAGTATGACCAGGGAAAGTGATGAAAATCTTCAGGTACTGGTTTTATTTCCTGGCATTCACTTGCCTTCGCAAGACCTTCTGCATCACCAACACTGTACAAGAATGTCCCACATGCAAATAAACGCAGAGCTATGCAGACAGGCTGAACAGTGGTCAAGGCATGGCTATGTTGAGTGTGCTTCCTTATGTGTGGTTCCAGCAGACTACATAAGTAAACAATGCTGGGCCTACTGAAACATGTACCTCTTCCACAGACACTAATCAGGGATACCCAGTAGAGAACTTCTGTCTCTCAAGACCCTTGGGGCTGGTGGTGTAAACGCTCTGTGTAGAATCTGAGCTTGTTCATCCACAGGGTTTTTGAGGAATGACTCCCTAAGAATGCCAAAATTTAGGAAGAAACCTAGAGAGGACCCAGACTCTGAGGGGTGACCAGTCCACTTCTGGCTGTGCCGGGTGAACATATTTAGATTACAATTGTAATAATTAATAAATGCAATGCAAGTCTAGAGTCTATTTAAACTTAGTCCAGGTTGGAAACATGACCAGATGGACAAGGAAAGGGACAATGAGGGGGAGGTGTCAGCACAGTAGCAGCTGAAATCGTCAGGTATCGTCTTGATCTGCAACACAACCAGGAGGGCTTTGGAAAGGGACAGAAACGGGTCATTCAAGCCAGGTACTCCACAGGTGTGGGCCAGGACCTCATGTCCTTCTAAGTTCAAAACTGGGAAAATTCAGAAAGTGCATTCGTCATATCAACAAGGATTTTTTGTAGAGCAGGAGAACTGACCCTACTCCCCGATCAAAATAATAAAGAGAGGCATTGGAGGGAGGGCATCCCAGTGGCGATGAGAGCCCACCTGGCAAGACAGCATAGGTGGACAGTATCAAGCCTTTCTGGTCACCTTCACGCCCCTGGGCCAGGCTACACCTATTCATAGACCGTGCTGTAGAGATGAGTCTTTAGTAGACACCTGAATGTTTGCACTGAGTTTGCGTTTCTAACCTTAATTGGCAAATCATTCCACAGTAGTGGAGCTCTATGAGAAAAGGCCCTGCCTCCGGCTGTTTGTTTAGAAATTCAAGATAAAAATGTTAGGGTAATATACACCACAACTACTTGCGTAGTGAAAGAGGAGAGGTTTCCACTATGGTTGCCATCTTCAATGTGGAGTAATAAGGGACACCTTGCCAGCGGACCCAAGCCCATGAGACACAAAAGCCAGGGCATCCTCCCCAATGAGGTTTTGAGTGTCAGACACTTCATTTCCTGCATTCTGGTGAATTTATATGAATGTAATGGAAATTGAGTAAATAATAGTAAGTAACAGTTGCATCAATTATATTAAAGATTAAAACATCAGATCATAGACATAGGCAAGACGTTTGGTCTTTCAAAACTATTTGGAAGAAGCAAGAACCCACCCTCCAGGAAGGATGGGGTAGCCTAGTTTTTCTGTTGCTGCTCCCATGCTCCGGAATAGTATCCCATCCCTCATTAAGTCTCATTCCACCATTGGCAACTTTAAATCAAATTTAATGACCCACCTTTTTTCTCTTGCTTTTAGTTCAGTCCGAGGTTGGCCCTTGGTTTTGGTCAAGTCCACTCTACTTATTTTTAATGTCCTCATACTGTATTTTAATCTGTGGTTGGCTTTATTCAATTTCACTTCACTTAATGTATTACTTTGATCTTGATTTTATCATTGTAGTTGTCTTCAGTGTTTTCTATTTTAGTCTTGCCCTCTGTGTATTATACATACTATTGTATTATATTATTGCCTTTTATGTATTATTCCTTTAATCATGTATACAGACCTGGCAGCACAGGGGGCATTTCCCCCAGCGAGAATGCTTTCCCCCCAAAAAAATGTTTTGGGTAATATGCTTCCTAATACTGTAGGCTAGCTCTCTTGCCTTCATCAGCAAATGCGATCGAAGATGTGCTTTACATCACTAAGCTACAAAGAATGTGTAACTACTGTAATTACTAAAAGCTTTCAAATTCGACTGCCCGCCATGTATTTTGCTAGTATACAGCTTCAGCAGGCTATGCATGCAAAAATTATTTGCCTTCTGTCCCTCCTGCTGAAGTTACTATTCTATTTTGATTGTTGAGTCTCCGTAACTAGGGCAACGATGATGTTGAATGACAGCCCGACCACAAGTCCCAATTACATTTTTTCAGGGACTAAATAAACAATTACAAATGTAGAAAACAATGTGCAATATTTATCATATAACAAAACAAACAAGAAGACAGCAGTAAAACCCCTCACACTGGATGTCTACCATGCACATATGACCCAGTGGAGGGAGTGACAGCTGTGGGTGACTGCGGTCAAGTGACACTCGGAGTTCCTTAAAAATGATTGAGAGGAAATGAGCTGGCTGGAGGGTGTTGAACTCAGTGCATAGTGCGTAACAAAGTTAATTTCATACTGGATTTTCATTTCTGTTGTTTAGAGCTATTATGTCAATATTCTGAATTAGGGGAAGATGGACAGAAATCCACACGTTCATATTTTTGCATTTGGTTGCAAATGTTAATCTTCAATAGCTTATACAAACATTTGCACTATGAAAATGTAATCTATTTAGCTGAGAGAAGATGTACAGCTCTGGGAAAAATTAAGAGACCACTGCAAATTGAACGCTTCTGTTCCTCACTCAGAACCTTCCTTTTCAACTTTTGTGGAAAGGAAAGAAAAAGGTGCAGTGGTCTTTGAATTTTTTCCAGAGCTGTATGTCATGACTAAGAAAATGTAATATTCTTAATGAGGGAAGAATGGACTACAATCCACACATTTTTCTCTTAAAATAATTAAATGATTGAAACGTGAGTATTCAATAGCTCTTACAAAAAATGTTATTACTTTGGAAATCGGATATCCTGAATCTGAGGATATTAAATCTATAATGAACGCAAAGTAGGATTAAAATATAAATCTTCAATATTTCTCAGAAAAAGCATGCCATAGTGCAAACATTTTATCATTTAAATTATAGGAGGATAGATTACAATCCACACCTTATATATTTTTCCAAAAAATTTTCAACAATTGTTTTGATAAAAATGTAAATCTTCCCATAAATCTTAAAATTGATTTTCCATATACATTGTAATTTTTTTTTTAAGATTTAAGAAATAAAATAGGCCTACTTCTTATTTTGAAAAAAACTGATTGTAGTCCATCCACCCCTAAATCGGAAAATACTAGGGCAAGTGGAAAAGATGCACACCAGATTTGGAATCCATCGAAGGGTAAGCTAAGTATGGTTGCTGTAAAAATGCCCTTTATCAGCCATATGGAAAAGGGTAAGCTAAGTATGGTTGCTGTAAAAATGCCCTTTATCAGCCATATGGAAGACCACTCATGCCTGGCAAAAGTGCAAAAAAATTTTTTTAATTTTTTTTTAAAAAACATCTATAACATTTTACTGTAATAGCACATCATGTCCCCACTTTATAAATACATTATATATACAGACAGGTGACAAATTAACATAAAGTATCTCAGTAAGGTGTTGGGCCACCACAAGCTACCAGAATAGCTTCAATACGCTTTGGCATAGATTCTAGAAATGTCTGGAACTCAACTCGAGAGAGATAAAACACTGTTCATCTAAAACCTATTCCCTCATTTGGTGATTTGAGGATGGTGGCGGAAAGCAAATCGATCCAAAATCTCTCATAGGTTTTTAATTGGGTTAAGATCTGGTGGCTGCAAAGACCCCTTGAGCCCAGTGGATGGGGGCCATGTCATCCTGGAAGAGACCCAATATTGAACCCACTTTCAAAGTAACTTAGATCCTTTTCTCTTACCTTCTTGATTCAAAATTGAGGTCAACTGGGCCTGGTCTGCATATTTATACATGCCACAGAGCATGATAGGATTTTAATTGCTTATGCATTTATGTTCCTCCACTCATTTATTCAGGTTTTTCCTTTAATTTGTCAGCCATCTTTATATACAGTCAACTCAAGATCTATTGCTACTCTTCATGAAATTGAGCAAAAAATGAACAACACAAACAATGAATCATATTGTTAGTGATGGCCATTCGAGGCTTCATTAACGTTTTTCTAATATCCTGCTGCTAAAATAACGCTAATGAAGCCTCGAATGGCCATCACTCCATATTGTGGGCTCAACCATACCATAAAATATATAAATACCAAGGGGTATCTATATATTTTTACTGTAACACAATCACTAGACATACAAAAAAACTCTAATTTAAGGATAGTGATCATATGAAGCCATTTATTATCACAGAGTTGTTTGGCTCCTTTTTAAATCAAAATTATAACAGAAATCACCCAAATTACCCTGATCAAAAGTGTACATACCCCTTGAATGTATGGCCTTGTTACAGACACACAAGTTGACACAGACAGGTGAAAATACCAATTAAAGGTGAATTTCCCACACCTGTGGCTTTTTGAATTGCAATTACTTGCTAATTCTGTCTATAAATAGTCAATGAGTTTGTTAGCTCTCATGTGGATGCACTGAGCAGGCTAGATACTGAGCCAGGGGAGCACAAAATAACTGTCAGAAGATCTGCGTAACAGGGTAATACAACTTTATAAAGATCGAAAAGGATATAAAAAGACATCCAAAGCCTTGCAAATGCCAGTCAATGCTTTTCAATCATTTATTAAGAAGTGGAAAATTAGGGGATCTCTTGATACCAAGCCAAGGTCAGGTAGACCAAGAAAGATTTCAACTAAAACTGCCAGAAAATAATTATTCAGGATATAAAGAAAAACACAGGTAACCTCAGGAGAAATACAGGCTGCTCTGGAAAAAGACTGTGTGGTTGTTTCAAGGAGCACAATACAACGAAACTTGAACAAAATGAGCTGCATGGTCGAGGTCCCAGAAAGAAGCCTGTACTGTGCCAATGCCACAAAAAAGCCCAGTTACAATATGCCCGACAACACCTTGACACACCTCACAGCTTCTGGCACACTCATTTGCTTTGACGAGACCCAAATAGAGCTTAAAGGTCACAATCATAAGCGCTAACTTTGGAGAGGGGCCAACAAGGCTTGTAGTGAACAGAATACCATCCCCACTGTGAAGCATGGTGGTGGCTCACTGATGTTTTGGAGGTGTGTGAGCTCTAAAGTCATGGGGAATCTTGTGAAAATTGATGGCAAGATGAATGCAGCATGATATCAGAAAATACTGGCAGACAATTTGCATTCTTCTGCACGAATGCTGCGCATGGAATGCTCTTGGACTTTCCAACATGACAATGACCCTAAGTACAAGGCCACGTTGTCCCTCTAGGGGTTACAGTAGACTCTAGAGTGGCCATCACAGTCTCCTAACCAGTCTCCTAACCTTAATATCATCGAGCCACTCTGGGGAAATCTCAATTGTGCGGTTTATGCAAGATGACCAAATATTTTGCATGACCTTGAGGCATTTTGCCAGGACGAATGGGCAGCTATACCAACTGCAACAATTCGGGGCCTCATAGACAACTGCACGCTGTCATTGATTCTAAAGGGGGCAATACACAGTATTAAGAAATAAGGGTATGCAGATTTTTTAACAGGGGTCAGTTCATTTTTTTCTTTGTTGCCATGATTTGTTTTATGATCGTACCATTCTGTTATGATTTACAGTTGAATGTCAATCCCATAAGAAATGTAAGACGTGTTTTGCCTGCTCATTCATGTTTTCTTTACAAACGGTACATATATTACCAATTCTCCAAGGGTATGCAAACCTTTGAGCACAACTGTAGTTCCAATAATGCCTGGCAAAGTTCAGGCACTGCTATTTGTGAGTGTTGTGCTCTGAAAGGGCTTCTTTTGTGCAGCCATTCCAAACAGCTTCTTGAGGTGGAGGTGGTGTCTAGGAGCTGTGGCACACTGCTGCAGTTGTGGCCTTACGACCACTTGTGGCTTATTTTACTTCCAGTCACTAACTCACTCACATATATCATTTTGTCTTGTTGTGCCATTACTGGTATTTTCAACTGTTTATGTATTTCTTTATATGCTTTACCAATACATTTTAAACCTATGTTTTGCAAAACAATTTGTGTATATAAACACACACACATACACACACACACACGGGTAAATTTTTCTGTGTTTACACACATATATACACTGAATACACACACACACATACACAGGTCATAAAATGTTTTATCAAATTGCTAAACAATCCACAGTATGACAAATGTTAGGTTAGGCGAAGTCATAAATTAGGCACAAAGACTTCTATTACGCTCACATGCTCCACAACCTTGGAAAGTCAAATATTAGGTAATTTCTTTCACTCACTCTGTCAATGTTAAAAATAAATGTATTATTAAGAACATGAAGGGACATTTGACTTTAACTAGAATGTCAAAGAGAGGATTGAACATACAACCCTTATTGACAGGGGAAACCTGAATATCCAGTATAAATCTAACTTTACCTATACTGCACCATGAACCCATAGTTGCCATATCCTTCAAAGCATAAACTGCTTACAACTCTGAATATCACTGTACCACAAAACCTTGGTTTTCTGATATTTTCTTTCCCTGTGAGGTAAGTTACATGCTATTATTTTAGGTAACACATTTTAGTGTTAAATACAATGTGATACTGTAATGGTTGATTGATTATGGTGTTCGAGAAATAGCAATACATAAGATTAATAAACTTGAGTTATGCTGAATATTTGTAAATAAAAACAACTAAAAATAGCATACTCTGCAACAGTGTTTGATTGTATGTACATCATCTCTCTCTAGAACATAAAACAAACGATGTTGCCGGATGTTAAGAAAACAATGTTCTATAAAAAGACAAGCTGCTGTGAAAGGATGTCTTGCATGTTGTCTGATAAACGACTTCAAGTAGTGGTCACAGAAATAAGCGTGGATTAGTGCCATTCATCAGCTGTATCTTTGGATAACACATTTTATGAGAAATATATCAAATTTCTTTCAACTTTCACTTCAGCTAAAAGTTTGTATAAGGCGTAAGGGTGTTCAGAATTTAGCTTGACTTTTACAATAATAAAAATTCAGATATGTTTTTGTCTTATTTACAGGTGTACAATATCTGCACAATTGTGTAACTCAATTATAGCTAATAAAACATAGGTTATTTAAATTCTAAGCTATTAGCCCAAACAGTTTCTGACAGTAATGAGTGACATGGCAAGATGGCTCACATAGTGTAGTCCAAAATAGGTTTTGGTCCGATAAAGGGAAAACAGACAGTTTAGAAAAAGCAGAAGTGCGAAACTGTTCGGATGAGTTCCCATAACTTATTAGATTTTCTCTCGCTGTCTTTCAAGTAGTCATTCTAGGGGTTCTTGAAGTCCTAATGTTAATAATCAGTTACATGTATATTTTGACTCTTTAGTTCAGAGTGGATTAAGGTCAACGATGGACATATTGAGAGCCTATTTCTGGCTGTGGGTTATTCTTGGAATCTTATTTTGTTCCTTGGTAATAAGCCTAATATTTCTCCTTATCAACAAGTGTATCTCCAAAAAAGGTATGTTTTTTTGTTTTTTTTTAGTTCTGCTATTACATCACTACAAGCACAATCACTTATGATACATTTTGATGTAAGTGTGCCTTGTATGAACAACTGCCTTGTATTTTTGCAGCTGCTGAACAATACAATACAAACCCACCAAATCACACAACACCTGAGTTTTATGCCCAGTAAGTCTCTTGACTATTCAGTTTTAAGTCATCGCAGATGTTACTGAAATGTACAGAGAATTTTCTGATTGATTCATAGTTCACTAACATAATTCAACCACAGGTTTGATCCTCCGCTCACATTTGTTTAAGTAGAGGCCCGGAGGACACAGAAGGGCTTATTAATATGTCTTTCCAGGTGGACATTTAATGTCTCTATTTTCTCCCAATATCAAGAAGTAGTAAATATCACCCCAAAGACCTGGAGGAAGATTTACCTCCTTTACCATCCAGGATTCAGTTTCTTACATCCTCTCCCGGTAAGCAACAGTTTTCTTGAGATGAGAACAGAATGGGAATAAATATTTTACAAACATAAAGCAGTTGTGTTATAACATTAATAATAGGAACCTTTTAAGCATGTGCAATGTCAGCCTCAAGTGTTTTAATTTTGTTTAGAACGTTATTTAACCAAGCAAGTTGATTAATAACCAATGAAAGGACCAATTAGGTTTAACGGTCTTGCTCGGGGGAATGTCTATAATGTTTTGTTATTGTATTTCAGAGAAAAGCTATGAAAACCTTGCTGAGTTACCTGACTACATTAAAGTAGATGAAAAGGCCCCTTCGCCACTATACCATCAGACAGAGACACTGGCATGTCAAGAAGTGCACCATGACAACATCTCTGAAGACTACGATGACATCGGAGAAGAGGAGGACTACGATGATGTGGGATGAGTCAACGGCAAAAGAGAATATTCTAGAGACAATGGTGGTTATACATTTAACATATGCTCTGTCTACTACAACAAGCCATCAGCTTTTATGGTAATTTATTAGGTAACGTTTTTATCTTCTAGTAATATAATAATATATTGTGTACTTATTGGTCCCTGAAATTGGTTAGATATCACCAAATAGTTCAGAAATGTTAAATGTTTCCAGGGAGAACATCAACATTCTTGACTGTTCATATCAGAATACCGGTGCCTTAGAGCCTGTTGTGTTCTTGATCTCTATTAATAGAAAACCAGCAATAAAAGAGTTTTACTAACAGACATTACAAACTTAACATGATTTGTCTTTTGACGCTACACTCCCAAATTTGAGTTGAAATCAATCAATTACTATCAATTACTTACCATTTTAGGTTGTATGTGAGTTATACGGTCCAGAAAGATTTAAAAACCTTACATTTAGCTTGTAGAATTTTCTTCCAATTGATGGCTCCCAAAGAGCAGTAGAGATTTGAAGAAACCTGGGAAAGATGAATGTGAAGGACCTCCAGCCAATCTTGATTGTTGAAGACAGCGGTTTTAAGACAGGGCGGCCTAACCCTGTTCCTGGAGGTCTACTGTCCTGTAGGTTTTCTCTTCAAACCCATTTTGTGACTAACCCAGTTTAGTTTTTCAACCAGCTAATTATTAGATTCAGGTGTGCTAAATTAGTTGGAGAGAAAACCTACAGGACAGTAGATCTCCAGGAACAGGGTTGGGCAGCCCTGTTTTAAGGTATTTTTTTCAAGTCCCTTGATTGGTACTATAAAATCCCAAGCCGCAAAACGCTTGGTACAATTGCAAACCTGTATAAAGACTGAAGACATAGTAAAGGTAACTTTACAACGTTCAGACAGTGTTGTTCTCACAACATAAATGTGGATTTCCAGGCATATTTGACTGTCCTTTCCATTAATTACAACCGGCAAATACATACACAATACTTTTAAAAGTATCGGTATCGGGATACTAGCCTTGGTATTCTTTGATATCAGATCGAAAAGGAAATCAGTTTGGAGGACGTGCCTCGAGCTCCGACCTTGCGGGGACCGCTGTAAAGATGGTTTCAGATTCACACATTCGCCCACAACTAAGTCCGGATGAAACTGCCTTTGGGCTACCGAGTGCCTAGTGCGGAACGAGGTCATCTACATGCCGACGCCCTGACAATTTACAGGGACCGGGGTAAAAGTCCAGTCCTCAGAACGATGGCTTTTTTATAAAACAGTTGCTGGCGTATTAGCTATTTGAAAGAAATATTTCAAAAGGAGAGATATTCATCAGGAATCACTACAACATTCTACATGACATTATCTAAATGCATCAAAATTGATTGTTCACAAATTATGAAGCATAGATCTTTTACAAATATTTTTAAGTTTATTTTTTAATTGCTTTTTCAAATATTGAGATATTAATCCCAAATCGCGTCAGTATATTCTACATTACATTATCTAAAATGCTCAATTTTTTTTTACTAATATTTGTTTTAAATATAAGGTTTGTTTTAAAGTAGCTTTTTCCAACTCGCATCAGTATATTCTACATCATCTAATTGGATAAATGTTGTCTTTTCACAAATTATCGACTGCATATATTTTTTAATAATATTTTAATGTTTGTATTTCAAATAGCTTTTCAAGTTTTGATATATTCATTCCAAGTAGCATCAGTGTGTTTGACATGACATTATCTAAGAGCCGTAAGGTAGACTTATTCAGTGGTCCGTACGCCGGCACGTTGACTATTTTGTCCGGGACTCGGCACTCCGTGGTAGTTAGAGTAACGTTAGAAGACAGTTGCAGTCAGCGTTCTGTGCACTGCATCATGTGTCATACGATACATTATAAACCATTCAACTGGTAAGTTATGCATTCATGACCACCTACTTTCGCGCCTTCCCTGAATCCCCCCAGTGCATCACACCTATAAACCAACTGTAACAGGAAGTGATGCTGTTCTATATCTATCTATGGTTAAGTAAATTTTAAAATAAATGGTATACCAATTCAAAATTGCATATCAAAACAAAAGTTATAAAATATATAAAATCTTCATAAAGGAGTGTACAAAATGGTTAATAGAAAATGGTTGAACACTATTTTCCAAAATTAGATATTAGATCCTGTTTTGTTTCATAATCAATAACCTGTGAAACTGCATGAAATGTCAAAATCATCTGTATTGATTAAAATATGACACTTTAAACGCTTCCATGATGATCAAGAACCTGAAAAGTTAAATGCTGCTTACTCTATATACACTGAACAAAATTATAAACGCAACACTTGTTTTTGCCCCCATTTATCATGAGCTGAACTCAAAAATCTAAGACTTTCTATGTACACAAAAGGCCTATTTCTAACAAATCTGTCTAAATCTGTGTTAGTGAGCACTTCTCCTTTGCAGAGATAATCCATCCACCTCACAGGTGTGGCATATCAATATGGCATATCAATATGCTGATGTGGCATATCAATATGCATGATTATTGCACAGGTGTGATATTTGAACTCAGTATTTAGTCAGCCACCAATTGTGCAAGTTCTCCCACTTAAATTTTTTTTCATAAATAGGTACACTTCAACTATGAGAGACAAAATGACAATAAGAAATCCAGAAAATCACATTGTAGGATTTTATATGAATTCATTGATAAAAATAAGTATTTGGTCAATAGCAAAAGTTCCTCTCAATACTTTGTTATATACCCTTTGTTGGCGATGACGTTTCTGTAAGTCTTCACAAGGTTTTCACACACTGTTGCTGGTATTTTTGTTTGGTGTGTTTGGGATCATTGTCATGCTGAAAGACCCAGCCATGTTTCATCTTCAATGCCCTTGCTGATGGAAGGAGGTTTTCACTCAAAATCTTACACGGATCAGTCCCTTTGAAGAAAAACAGCCCCAAAGCATGATGTTTCCACCCCCATGCGTCACAGTAGGTATGGTGTTCTTTAGGTGCATCTCAGCATTCTTTCTCCTCCAAACACGACGAGTTGAGCTTTTACCAAAAAGTTCTATTTTGGTTTCATCTGACCATATGACATTCTCCCAATCTTCTTCTGGACCATCCAAATACTCTCTAGCAAACCTTAGACAGGCCTGGACATGTACTGGCTTCAGCAGGGGGACGCATCTGGCACTGCAGGATTTGAGTCCCTGGTGGTGTAGTGTATTACTGATGGTAGCCTTTGTTACTTTGGTCCCAGCTCTCTGCAGGTCATTCATTAGGTCCCCCCGTGTGGTTCTGGGATTTTTTCTCACCGTTCTTGTGATCATTTTGACCCCACAGGGTGAGATTGTGCGTGGAGCCCCGGATCGAGGGAGATTATCAGTGGTCTAGTATGTCTTCCATTTTCTTATAATTGCTCCCACAGTTGATTTCTACACACCAAGCTGCTTACCTATTGCAGATTCAGTCTTCCCAGCCTGGTGCAGATCAACAATTTTGTTTCTGGTGTTCTTTGACAGCTCTTTGGTCTTGGCCATAGTGGAGTTTGGAGTGTGACTGTTTGAGGTTGTGGACAGGTGTCTTTTATACTGATAACAACTTCAAACAGGTTCCATTAATAGAGGTAACGAGTGGAGGACAGAGGAGCCTCTTAAAGAAGTTGTTATAGGTCTGTGAGAGCCAGAAATCTTGCTTGTTTGTAGGTGACCAAATACTTATTTTACAGAGGAATTTACTAATGAATTCATATAAAATCCTACAATGTGATTTTCTGGATTTTTTATTCTCAAGTGTACCTATGATGTAAATTACAGGCCTCTCTCATCTTTTTAAGTGGGAGAACCTGCCCAATTGGTGGCTGACTAAATACTTTTTTGCCCCACTGCAAAAACATTCCAGTTAAGCATGTATTTTAAATTAAAAAGAGCATTTAAACTCTGCAAAATTGTCTATTAATTATAATAATTACATTTTCAGGTTACTGCATGACTGTTTTCCCACTACAGCAAATAATAAACTAACTAAGCTCAAAACAATCTGTATTTGAGGTTAACAAATATATTTTTAGTTTACTAAATTCTAACACCCCTACAAAACATGAATGAATTAAAATACAAATAACTCAACTTTCTTGTTGATGCATGATTATTTTAATAAACCCTCAAATAAAGAACCTACATCTGTGAGTATAGAAACGCAAGCTGTCTAGAGACAGTATTGCCACATTTTGTAAGGTTTTGTTGCAGGTGTTATAAAATTGCTGGTTCTCTTATTACCTGTGTGTATAACCTAGAATCCATGCACACAACACTAGACTGCTATATTTTCAACCAGGTGAAGGCAGTATCAAAATTAGTAACATACTGTATGCTTTTTTGCAGTTACAGTAATTAATTTTCTCCACTGTTGCAATAAACAAATGTGTTTTTATTCAATATGTAAATTATGAAGGAGTTTTCACATTTTTTATGAATCCAAGCACTCTTAAGACTGAAATCCAATTATTGAAATAAATACACATTAATTATGGAACTCTTTAAAGAAAACCTTGCTCTGGTACAACACTGCAGAAAAGATAAAATATCTACAGCAATACCTACATTTGCCACACATTTATTCATTTTTTTATTCATAAATATGTTTTCCTTGGCGGTTGTGTCCTGTCATTGGACTTTGATGCCATTTTTTCTCTCCAGAGATAGCCATATGTCAACACAGCCAAAGGTTTGACACATCCCTTCCTGTTGTTACGTCATCTCGTGTAGTCCTGAAGTGTCAGTCTGGCTTATAGAACAGTTTGAGAGGGACGTAAGCCACACACACAAACAGATCAATCTCTGAAAATCTGCATTTTTCCATTCAGGACAAGAGAAAAGTCCAAAAAAAGTCCACTTTGTCCCTCCCTCTCGCTCTCTGAGGGAATGTCCATTTAAGTGTTCCTGTGGTAAGGAGGCTCAGTTAACCCCCGAGGCGCTGCCCCTCTCCCCAGGCAAACCCCCCTGGACGCTCCTCTGGAAGGGGGTTGTAGTTGGCATCCTCTTCTGGAGTGTCAAACAGCATCTTACTGTGAGAGAGACAGAATAACAGAAACAAGTGAACCATCTTACTACACAGACCACACCACGACTCAAGACGTGTCAGGAAGTTTCAGTAGTAGATGTTACTCATCTATTAAACGGATGAACATTTGTGTTTCATACACAGGAGATTAAAAGCATATATTTGTCCATAGTGGCAATAAAAATAAAGAACAGGTGAGGACACATCTAAATCTAAACATTTCAATGTAGGTTTCATGTGCATTTTACAATTACTTTAAGTGTGAACATTTGTTTCAATGCACTCATGACTCAGTGTCTTCAACTAGACAGGGTCTTTTTTTGGTCTCCCAGCTGTGCAGAAGAGGAACTAGGGCAGGGACACTTGCCCAAACTCCACTGTTGTTGTTCAGTCACCATCGGCATCAGTTGGGTTGGTTAATTATGTTGAGTAAGGCATGTGTGTTCATTTCTACAAATCTGTCACAATTTTATTTGATTATATGTAGTTTCTGGAGAAAACAATCTCACTGTTGGTAAACACTTCTCAAAGAAGCACGTGAAAATGAACATTGCTAGAGTGTTAAATGAGTGGGAGATTAGAGAAAAAGAACCAAACACCGTGACGGTCAATGCTGCTAGTATGATGTGTGTTGTAGCATTGATGGAGCTGCTTCACATTGGCTGCTCACACACACTGAACTTAGCTTTGCAGGCTGCTCTCAAACTTCGAGCAATTGCACGCTTGCTTGGTCAGGTGAGGTGAATTGCAACCTTTTTTCACCATAACACACCAGCCAGATATGTGCATAGACAAGCAGAAGTTACAAGATCTGCCTTGACACAAGCTACTGATTGACGTGTTTACCCAGTGGAAGTGTGCTGGAGATCCTAGAAAGGTTCCTGGAGCAGCAGCTGGCAATCTCAGCAGTTCTGCTGTCACTGGAGATGGGCTGTTCGCTAACAATTCTTTTTACTGACTCGAGAGTAACGAGTTGTTTTTGTGACTCGTAAGAACTGTAAAGTTCAGTCAAATGGTTGGTGGCGGATTTCTCCAACATGACCACTATTATATCCAGCCCTCCAGCTAAGTGCTCAGACCAACAGCTGTTCGCATTCATAGAGAAAAATAGATCAATCCAGATTGAATTATAAATACATTTTTATAACTGATAATTGGATGCAGGTTGTAATAATGAATGCAGATAATTGATGATTGGTTGTGATGATAGACACAATTGTTTGAAAACAGAGGTTTAGTTGAAAAAGACTCATGAACGAATACCTTGTTCAATGTCATCTTTGATTTGAACAAATATTTTGTTTATTGGAACAGCTGGCAACGGAGTCCTAAACATTTATCACTAGCAGGATTCATATGCTGTCCTCCAGCTCAGTGCTTTCAAGGTCGCAAAGAAAAATAGATCAATCCAGCATAACTATGAAGTCATTTTCATAACTGATAATTGGATGCAGGGTACAATAATGAATGCAGTTAACTGATTATTGATACACACATACGCTGAGGTTTGGGTTATTAAGACTCGTGGACGACTGATTCAATTAGATTTTATCGTTCATTTCACTTAAGGTTTTGTTCATTTGAATGGTTGGCAGCAGATTTCTATGCAATAGGAATTCTATTTATTGTTATTAAAGGGCACTTTCCTGAACGACTTGCACTATTTATTAAGACAGGCAGAGCCTTAGCTTATTTGCCATTATTTTATGGTAGCTTATAAATGGTTGATTAACCGTTATTTTAAATTACTGAAAAGCTATTTATTTTGGTTATTTACATAAAAAAAAGCATTTCAGTGCGCGGACCTGGATGTCCGCATTTGACATTAATCTATAGTAATCTACCATGTCATACAAACTAGAAGGTTCCTGTGCATTTGCTAGTAGAGGTCTTCATGGGTCCACCAGACCCGGAATTCCGAGATCCGACCCGAGTGGATGTGGGTCCAACATTTGTATTTTTTTCTTGGATCTGTGTTGGGTCTGACGTAATTGCGACAGGTCTGGGGTATCTGCAGTAATGTTGTATTTATTGACTGGACCGACCGATTGGAAATAGAAATAACACATTTCTGATGTAAAGGCAGCTGTTACCTTAACATAACAGCAAGTAAATCTTGAATCTTTCAGTCAATTTAAACGTAAATGTGATCATCACCTGCTACTGGCTGCTGCAGGAGTGAGAAAAAGGAAGAGGCTATACATTTGTATAATCTATTTTTGATTGATGGAATATGGAGAGCAATCTGTGAAGAAACCCTGATGTTAAAACAAAGCGAAAAATGCCGGCAGTATATCTGTCTCTCTAGGCAAACGCTTCTCTTTGTCAGTCAATATTATTTCAAAAATATATTTATGGACTTGCATGCAGTGAGTGAATGTTTAGGCTATATATTACGCTATATTATGCAATGCATTCAGTCAAGACCGCAAAGCGTTTAACGCCAAATATACACAACTGACCAGAGTTGGACACATTGGTTTAGGCAATTGAATACATTTCTTAATAAATTAAGAAAAGTTTTGTAATTGTAGGTTATGTAAATTGTTGTAATATGTTTAACACAATGAGTTAATTTTGCCAATAATACTTTTGATTGATGGTGCCGGCTGGATGCTGCACTATTTTAAGGCTTCTTTCTTTTTCTACAGTCGGTACTGAATGGATCTATCAGATCCAGACGGGCAAGGGTCTGTTTTTTGTTTTATTCTATGGCCCTTTTCGGAAGGGATCTGTTTTTCTTCGGGTCCATGTAGAATGGGTCTAACATTTTTATTATTTTCATTTATGCAAATCAGGGCGGCTGGGAAAGATGTTGGATAATTTTGGAACGGATCCAACTTTTTGGAGCCACAAAGACCTCTAGCTGTTAGTCTTTGTTCTCAGAGAATCTATCCCATAAGCATTATTTGTAATCAAATCAGGACCTAGTGAATTGAAATCAAATCGGGAGAGCAGGGCCAATAGCCAGCCCTAGTTATACAATTTTAGATTTTGGCATTTTCCCTATTTTTGCAACTGAATTTATTACTCCATTGTTTTCACTAGTATTTTGTGTCACTCAGCTGTAATACTGGAGGAACACTTCAGTTTTTTTTACATAAAATAAATTAATTCCTCAACTCATATGAATGGAAGAAACTTACAGAAAGAATGGGGTCTTTAGCCATCTGCCACCACCTGGCTGGTTAGGGAACACATCCTCCAGAAAGAAGTACACATGGCCCACAGCTATACCTGGGGAAGGGAATATGGAACTGACCTTACTAGTCACTACTTCTAAATGGTTGGTGAAGGAATTAACATTTTATCTCTTAAAGCCATTAATAACACTGATACATGCAGAAATGAGTCATGATTGTTAGCATAATCGGTACCTAGTAAATCCACAATGATGGAGTTGCCCAGCAGCAGAGAGAATCCCATGAGCACCCAAGGCAGAAAGGGCGCCTGAAAGTTCAGCAGACCAAAGAAGTTCATGCGAACGTTGGGGTTGCGTCTGCTCCAAACATATACCAGCATGATGGTAAAAGCTTGGCCCAAGAACACCAAACTCACAAAGGTGCCAAATATCTAACATTTTACTGAGAAAAACTGTTACTGTTGGATTGAATGGGAGCATACAATGGGTGATTTGTAGTCTGAATTGAGTTCCCCTTACTTACCAATCAGACCATCTAGTTGAATCTGACTATGACAACTAGATCTTAACACAACTGAAAGACAATCAATCAGGTGACAGAGCGTGACTGTTTCACAAGAGATTCCCATAAGGGAATTTGTGGATAATAGAGGTCTACATATATTCCCAAATGCACATACAGCATTACATTAACAGTAGGCCTTAGTAAGAGCTCAATCAGAAGCTTTCTACTAAAGCTAAATACAGTCTTGTTTGTGCTGAGAATGTCTTGACTGTGGGAGTATGAACCAAGACCATGAGGGTAACAAGGATACAGTCATCAGAAGGCCCCCAAAGAGAAACATGAAGACAAAATCAGCTGTGCGGCCCCTGAATGAGCCCTCCTCCAGCATACGACAGTATCGGTACCTGAAAGCTAAAGGTTAAGGAAATCTGGCATGTGCAATGCAGAATACGTTACCTAGCTGTGATTAGGCAATTGCATAAGAGTAAGAAATAAATTAAACATGGCTATTGTTTTTATTCAAGATAAGTATTTATTGAAGATAAGTACCATAATGCTTCCAATCAATGGGGAAGAAAGTAAACTAAGAGCAATGTAATTTGAATGAAAAAAGGATACAAAAAAATCATATTGAAAAGGAAGTTGAAGCCAACTGGACCAAAAAATAGAAAGTTGGTTATGAGTCTCCATACCTTCAAGACAGATAAAAAAAATTAATCAACTTTTTATTTTGTCTGCTACATTTCCAAAGGAGGCCTCAGATATTTCAAATATCTGTCACAGAAGCTTAATGATCTCACCTGATAATTCCTTAGTATCAAATCAGGATTGAAGTAGAGTTGGAAAGGTGTGATGAGTTCTAATTGCTGAGGGTCAGAGCAAATTAAAATAAATGATCATCATTAGTTAATAATGTTTGGTCTAAATTGATTTTGTTGTTAAAAGGTGCAAGAGGTCTCAGGACCAATCCATTTGGTGATGGAAAAAATAAGTAAACAATACATTCTGAAAACCCATTCTTATTAGACCATGACATTTCAAGTTCCACATTTTTTTAATTTGCATAGACTAGATGCCATCATCCATCCTCCACATATACATCTTCCACCATCTCCCTCCCCAACCCCCCCCCCCCCACGCTCTTCTCCCCCTCACTCTTTCTCCTTCTCCCCCCTCTCTCCCAGATGATCTGTATAAGTTGTGCTGCAGAACATTTTAATTTAATAGGGCCACAGACATTTTAGTAAAGTAAGAAAGACGGTTTCAGAGCCACTGTACCTCTAAATAGCCTTGCTATCTATTCTGCAAAACTATTCAAACAGCTTTTATTGGTTTGTGGTACACATTCTGGTAGGCCCGTCACCGTTTCTATCCGTTTGACTATAGTCTATGCAACTTAAACAATCAGCTTCCTGGTATGAATACACCTCTGTCCTAACACTAACATTCATTTGGAAAACACATCTGTCTCGTTTATTGATGTGTTGCTGTTTTGCCATCAACACCTGCTAGCTAGCGTTAGCAAACTGACATCCACGGCTAAATGCCAGGTCTTTAACTCGTCTACATTGCAGACAAGAGGGTGTTTCATATTAAATTAAAATATCTTACCACGGCAGCGGTGGTGAGGACACATGCAGTTGTGTATGCCCGAGTTACAACAGGAATCTGTAAATACTCCTGCTGAAAAGTCTGGTAAGCCATTTTGGACCAGAACTGTAGGCTTCCGGCACTTGCTTGACACGTCATCACAGGATAAATTAAGGGGCGGTGCTGTGCCTTTAAGGACTTTTCATTGGTTTGTCAGTCCATTCTATTTTATTGTAAGCGAACCACAAACCTGTCAATCATATAAATAATGAAAAAGATGTCACTTTTTGATTGGTCCGCGTACGTATCAACAGCAAATAGGGGATCGGGTTGGTTATGCGACAGCCTTAACTTTTTCATCCTGATTCTCTAAGTGTCCAGCTGCAACCAACTCTACGTCCGTCACTAAAGTCTGAAACCACCACACTGCCCACTACTATTTCGGTTTCGTTTCCAAAAGGAAGAGGAGTCAAGTTGTGTTATTGTTTAAATTCGTTATTGTAAACGTTTAAAACAGAAACTCTTGAATTGTTGAAACTAGTGGAACGAAACCAACATTCACATGATGAAAATATCCTAACTTAAATGTACTTGTTTAGGAATTTGATAAACTGCTGTGTTAACATTGAGTCAGTCTGCAGATGGCAACAAGAGCAGTGGAAATACTTCAGTTTGCTTAACTCCAGACACTGGGAGAGGAATTCATCTTTCAGCAAGACAATAAGCTACAACACAAGGCCAAAGCTACACTAGGTTGTAATTGTGTCTTTGCTTCCATCTACTGGATCTATCCCTATCCTTTGTGTCTGACCGACTCAGGATTTAGTAGAACAGTATTCAAATCTGGCCCTCAAAGACAGCGCCACTCGATTTTTTCATTGCAACCCCCTAATTCAGGGACTTATTTAGACCCAGGAAACCTGGTGGGTGTAATTAATGATGTGGTAGAACAGAAGGCTAAGTCCATGATTAGGAGGGTGCAATGGATATATTGAGTGGAACTGGCTTCAAGGGCAAGATGTGAATACCACCACTGATCTAGTACCTTGTGTGCTGTACCTGTCTTACTAAAGTAGATAGTAGATAGCCTGTCATCAACAAAGAATGTGTGTGGTGTTATGACCTATCAAGATGGAGACGTGAAAGGCATATTCATTTAAATATTTTCAATGGCGCCTGACACAGAATTAAACAGTGGTAACAACGACCACCGGCCCAACAGAATGAGTAGAGATACATTACTCAATCCATTACATAAAAAGTGTAGTTTTGGTTGCATACTCAAGGGACAAACCCTCAAAACGGTTCTACCCGGAACTAAAGGGGTTTTACCTGAAACCAAACATTTTTCATGTAACCAAAGTATCAAGAAACAGTGAGACTAAACATATTAGAAGGAGAAGGGGATACAGTAATTAAGGAGTAAACTGAGTAGATCCTTAATATTAAAAGTCTCTGAGATAGGATCTTGAGAAGCAGAGTTGGTACTTGGAAGAGCCTCTGTCTCTGACCGACACTCCAGTACAATAGGTGGCGGTAATGCACCATTAAAGTTAGATACCATACCCCAGCCAGATTGCAGTTTTTCCAATAGGACACATATCCAACTCATGTCCATAGCTGTAAACAATATTAAATGTTTGGTTTTTCCTTTTCACTAGTATCCCCATGTGGCCAAATGGAAACATCTTTCATATGAACTAAACTCACAACCCTGATCATGTGTACCAAATGTAATCACACTTAACATCTGTCATTTGATGCTATAGAACAGGGGTGTCCAAACAGTTTCACAGAGGCTGAGTGCCTGTAGGTTTTAGTTTTTTCCAAAAAATTGGTTCCCAGTTCACGCCTAAACTTTAGAAAGTAAAAAATTAGTGAACTAATTAGTTAATGAAGTACAAGGAGAGAGCGAAAACCTGCAGACAGTAGCGTTTGAAGCTTGTGGTTCATAAGTGAGCTGAGCAGCCGAAATAAAGTTAATCACGTTTGGGCGCGGACTCTTCTGGGACTAACAATATTTGGAAGTGTCAACTTCCATCACGGTCATGCTGCGGCTGCAGCTGTATATACTTGAAAAATCCAAAGGATAAACCTCATCAAAGGCCAAAAAAACTCCAGCAAAGAAGAACCTCATTGAAGAAGTTAAAACAATTTAGTGACAGAGAGATATTTGGGAATATAATGAAGGAGGTATAGAGTGGTAGAGTTAGATGTAAGATTATTGCTGGCTAGAAATTCAGGTCATGGACTGTTTAATTGTGTCTTCAGTTTCATAACGGAAAAGAGGTTGTTCGCTACGATATAGGCCTTCGTAATATCTGGTCCACACTCCAGTCCAGTTGGTGGCGGTAATGCACGGGAAACGTTGGTTGCCAACCGCCATTTAAATTGACTGAAATAAATCCAGTAGCGTCATGCTGGGAACATTAGAGGTTCCGTAGCAACAATAAGACTTCCGGTTTTCGGATTTTGCTTTCAAAATAAAAGTCCGCGTAAAACGCTATATTAATAATATTGAATGTATATACTTTCCTTAATGTATATTGTAAAGGAATAAATAATGAAATGAACATCTACATATACATAAAAAAAATTACTAAATAAAAATGCTGTTTAAATAGTACTTCACAAATGATTAATAATATTCTAAGGTGGAGCACACTGAGAAATGGAGATGGAGTAAACTATTGTAAAAATGTCATATTTAAAAAAAGAGTTGATGAATTCTTGATGGTGAAATTCTTGTTAATTTGCTGGTGATCATTAGTTATATATGGGCTTGTGCTAAATCCAGCAACACTGTACTTTCCACCTTCTCCCCCATTGCAACACATTATAATGTACTGAACACAGGATACATATTGCATCATAGAGAAAAAACTATTATATATGTTGTAGTGAATGTATGGTAGGAAATGTTCAGAAGAGTGTCTACTAACCAAATAAAATTAGTTTTGGATGGGAACTGTGTGCTACATCCAGCAACACAATATTTTCCATACCCTCTTCAGCCACCAAGGCAAAACCCTATAATATACTGTACATGGGATACATATGGCCTCATAAAGAAATAACTATTCTATATGCTGCAGTAAATGTATTGTAGGAATTGTTCAGGAGACTGTATAGAGTGACTATATGCAAAAGAAATCAAGGGTCACTGTGTATTTGCAATTGTTGCTGGCATTTTACTCTGTCCATAACATTGGCCACAATGTAACTCAATGGATATGCAATACATATTGACTCACACATAAAAAAAGTATTCTATACACCGCAGTGAATGTATTGTAAATGTTTACTCTCCTGATTGCTTTCTCTGTGGAACATTAAATCATTTTTGATCTTTGAGGCAATATGTATTCCATATTCAGTTATTAGCATTGTCTGAATTTTGCCCTTGGAACATGTTTTAATACCCAAGTTTTATTGAAATAACTCTTAAATATGATAAAATATGAATTGTTGTTAATGTCGTGAGACATACATTTTCTTAAACAATGAATAAACTCAAATTATGTCAGTTCTGAAGTTATACATTGGTGTCTTTTATTTTGAAAGTTTCCTAATTTTCGTAACTCGGATGTTTTTCTTTAATGTTGCTTACAAGACGCTGATCAATATAGCGCAATATTTGAAAAAGTAACGCATATGTCCTACATTATTTCTTCCATAGGGATTTAAAAAATATATTATCCACTTCAAATAAGGTCTGTGTTTCGTCTAGATTTACACCACCTCCGTGTTTTTATAATTGTGTAAATATCTACAGGACAAGTGACTTATCAGTATAATCTTCTACATTTAGTATATTGTTCGTTGTGTGTGAATTGATGCAGAAATGTTGAGAGAAGTCACCTTGTACTGACGAAACACCTCATTTGAAGTGAACTTACTCTTCCTATCATCGTGTTGCATTTGGGATAAATCAGTTTCTCGACTAATTCCATGTGTTTTCTTTAGGGAATTTCGTTGACGTTTAGCTCAGTTTCCTTGTGACGCATTATTTTCATATCCATCTCGTTCCTAAACCATCTCTAGTACGGAAACAATAGAGCGCGGGAAATCTTGAAATGGCTTTGAACAGCGCGGGTGAGGGTAAGGAGGAATATTATTCATTGTTTACGAAAAGACATTCCATTATTTGTAAATAGCCGACTTGTTTAACATATTAGTATGAATAGCGTCATATCTATAAACGGAATTCTTAAATACGTCCTCTATAATACTTTGAAGTCGATGTAGCTAACTTGGCTAGCTAGTTTAATGCGTTTGGCTCGATTTTAACGTTACCGAATAATGAATACATATACGTTTATTTCGTAATAACAAAATTACCATTAAATGTGTGTAGTACTATGGGGTTTAATTACGTGTGCTCTACCGTGTTAAGTTCTGTAGAGCTCATTTATAGGTCGAAACTGTTAATCAGGATATTATGGCAATGCTTCTGGGGTTTTTCGAATCTGCAGGTATTTAGCCAATGAAAGATAACTGCTTTGGGTCATACTGTTTGATGTAAATATATATTGAGCTGTGTACTTTTGAAATTTGACAATAATACATAGTTTGTCTTGATGATATAGACCGATGGATCCACACATGACAAGTATGCCCAAACTAGGTGTGTCCCAAACGAACTGCTCTTCTGACCAATCAATAACATTATTCCCTAAACTCAGTCCTTTGTTTTAGCCTTGGACAAACAATCCGAACGAGTAATATAATAACAAGCCCTAAATTAGTTTAAGCATGCCAAATCCCCAGCACCCAAAATGTCTTGACAAATTGTACAACCCTGTATCCAAAAAAGTTGGGATGCTGCGTAAAATGTTAATTAAAACAGAAAATGATATGCCTACTTTGAATTTGATGCCATTTGAAAAAAGTTGTGACAGAGGCAACAAAAGACTGGAAAAGTTGTGTAATGCTAAAAAACAACCTGGTGGAACATCACACAGCTAATTAGGTCAGTTGGCAACAGGTCAGTAACATTTAAGATGGACTGGGGCAAAGTGCAAGCCTGTGGTCTGATTAATCAAAATGTGAAATTATTTTTGGGAATCATGGACGCCGCATCTTCTGGACTAAAGAGGAGGGTGACGTCTTTCAGGGAAGGCCTTGCTTATTTCAACAAGACAAAGAGAGATTATGTACACCAATACAGCAGGGAACCAATACAGCTGAGTTCAACAATTCTATCAAATATTTTGCCTAATATACCTCCATGTTATTCCTGTTATATTCCATGTTATATCATAAGAGGATATAAAGCGCTCCGTCTCTGTTATTGGTTTTATATCACTGATACAAGTCCTCCATCAGATGGAATAACCTGGTAATAAATGAATACTCTTTGATTGTCATAGAAAAACTTCTAAGTATACCCTAATACATTTCTCTACAGTTCTCTTGATTATCTGAAACTTTATCTGCATTCTCTATTGCACCTCAATCAATTATTTATACCTAAAGCAAACTTGTGTATAATGCTCATCCATAAACACTTAACAATGGTTAACTTGTGAATAGTTAAGATGTTGATTGATTGATTAAACTTTAATTAGTTTAATAAACCACATAGGGGAAATACATTTGCCTCTGGGTTTACATTTCCACAGTTGGTAGCTTGAGGGTTAACTGTAGGAACATTTGTTCATTTTAATAGTTAATTACTGGACTTTTCATGAAGTACTGAAAATAGTTCAACTGCCATCATCTCTAAATGTTCATTATTTGTTCAGACTTATTTCCAGAACTGACCGATAACTAATTGATCGGAATGCACTTGTTACTCAACTGTGGTTGTTTCACATAGCACTTAAAATGTACGTACTTACTATATGTCTCTCTGGATAAGAGCGTCTGCTAAATGACTAAAATGTTAAATGTAATTTCCATTAAACTGAGGTTAACTAGAAAACATTATTATTGTTGATGTTATCCAACTAGATCTTAAATTCTGAAAACACATCCCTGTTTAGTAACCAAGGGAGAGGAGAGAATGAGACTTTATAAAGGTTTTCATTGATTCATTTATTTCTTGATTGCTGTTTTTTCATTTCTAATGTGGCCTATAAATAGATTTACAACAAGATCTTAACAACAACTATTTGCTTTCCCTAAGTAATCACAATCATCTTTTTTCTTACTTCCCAGAGGCACAGTCCCTATCTTCCCTCGGGCTGTACGAGGCACAATTCTTTGGTTTCACTCCTAAGACTTGCATGTGGAGGGTACACAGCGCCTTCCAGGACTGCCTGAATGAACTATTGCTTATTATAGAAGAAGTGTTTGTAAGAAAGCTAAGCACCACTGAGCCCAGTGGAGAGCAACTACGTTCAACTGCAAGACAATGCACCCAAAAGTTACAGATTTTTCTTCAGGAACGCTTTAAAAGTCTTTCCGGTCGCATGGAAACGTTTCTGGTCAACAAAGTCTTCTCAGTCCCCTCTAATGTGTTATTGCCTGAAGACCAGCCACACGAAAAGTACCCTCAAGGTTTAGAGGAGGTTCTTAAGCTGGAGTCTTCCTTGACAGACCTACAGCAGGCATACCAGACAGAGCTGTGTGCCAGGCAGGCCTTGCTGGCTGAACTAGATGAGCAGAGAGATGTCCGAGAGCAACTAGATGGAATCCTGAAGTGGATCGAAGAACTACAGGCTATGTGGATGCAAGAGGGAATGGGAAGCTTTAACAGCAGCTTCCATGGGATGATTCAGTCAGTCAGGAAACTGCAGACTGTTATCGGGGAGATCAGTAAGTAAAGCAAAGGACTGGATGAGGACTGTTCAGTCGGATGAGCCTGAATGCAGATGAAGACAGTGGTTTATGTTGTTGCGTTACTAAGTGGGATTGAAATGGATTTAATTGTGATTGATCTTTACTCTGGATGAAAATATGTATATCGATAAATGCATTGTCTTCCTTAGTTAACTTTATTTCCATAGTTGCCACAAGAGGGAAGCATTTCTTTGTTGCCATCTCCACAATTGACCAAGCATTGCATGTGTACAGTGAATTATTTGTCCTTTGTTCTGTAATATAATTTCAGCTGAATCAATATAAACATTTAACTGTTGACTAATTTTGAATTAATAAAAGTTCGATTTTGTGATAATGTTCTAAACTGGGTATTATTTTAATAATTTAAACCTTTTTCCCAGCCCCTCATTGTCTGGCAGATGTCTGGGAGTCCATGCCTCTCTGATGTCGAATGCTGTGTGATGTTGAGTGAATGACGCGTAGCTCGTTTGACAGTAGGCTGCAGTGATAGTGTGGTCTCAGTGGGAGATCCTGCAGTGATCAGACAGTTGTGTGATGTCCATGGCAGAAACCCCAGGGTCCTTCACATGGATCTTTCCTGTTAATTAATATTGGTGATGTATTATTTGTGTGGCTTATGTTTTAAATAAGAACATTTTATTTACTTGTGGCCTACATTTTAGACAGCAGAGAGAATTCAATTAAGGCTACATGTTTTTCTCCCCGAAAAAAAGGCTATATGCTTCGTAACATCCGACATGTGTTCTGGCACTGGAGACATACTGTAAGAACAAAGTGTGTCTGATGCAAAGTTCAAACCGTTTCATGCTCATAAGTAATCATGGGTTTCTTTTTCTTCTGGAGCCTGGGGGTACAATTCCACTTCATAGTCTACTCTGCCATTCTTTTTAACTAGTAGAAGCATACCATTTTTGTGTGGTTTGTGATTTATTCAAGTGTCACAGCCATCTCACAATTCCAAATTATGGAAATGCACAACAACCGTTCCAATGCTATAGACTGGCTACACAATGGAAATTCTTGCCATTACAGTTAAGAATAAATTGGTATTGTCTACCCATTTTAATTTTGGCAGTAATCCACAAACTGCTGTTAATGTAACTGCACATACAGCTAGCCGTACTGTAGTGTTTCTCCCACAGAAAGGGATGTGTCTCGGGTATGGCGCTGCCACTGAGCCTGAGCAGAAGGGATGAGGAGCACAGTGAGGGGTCGGAGAGGGGAGGGGGGCAGGGTTAGCAGCCTCACCCCCTCTTTCATCTCTATCTCTCCTCTCCCTCTCGATCTCCCTCTCTCTCATTAAAGCCTAAAACAGCGGGGGCGCCCCAAACGAGCCCAGGGATAGAGCCTCTCATCGGGGGAGTGGAATAAGACAAGAACAGGCTCCCTACTGCCCCCCCCCCCCCCCTTCCTCTCTTCCATCTCCTGTTCCATTCCCACTGTGCCCCTCCCCAATCCCACTCTTTACCTATCCTGGCCCTGTGGGATCACACTGGGGCTCAACTCTGATAGATAACTCTTATCTCCCTCTCCACCTTCTCGCTCAGCCAGGACAGCCTGACGGCTACAGAGCAGCAGCTATTCCTTCTGAGTGTGCCTGGAATGTGGTGTTTCTGTCAGACAGGGAGGCAGTGAATGAGGCGTGGGGGACAGCCTTGCCGTTCACTCTGGCATGGAGTGATTAAGGATGTAGGGGGATGAGACAGACCCAATTAGTTTAGTGGCTGAGTGAGAGATCTATTTCTGCAGTGGGGGGGGGTGTAGGGAGAATGCTAATGTATCTGCAGGTAAGGTCTTCTCGTGCTCTGGTTACCCTTGACCTGAGCACAGGTCAGTGAATAAAGACTGACTATTCAGGGGTGATATTTTAATATCCAAATTGTATCCAAATAATATCCTATAGTGCCACTCAGCTACGATTAGTCTTGGATATCATGATCATGCAAGAAAGGCAGTAAGATCAATACTTTGTGTCTAGTCAGATGTTTTTCTAAGACTAGGTTGGTCTTCTGCTGAAGTAGCTAGATTAGAGATTTATTTGCAGTTGTAATTGTAATTGAATGCAGACGTTTTGATTTATGTAGAAGTGTTGCTTCATTGCAGAGCACGTTGAACAAGATAACTGATATTTTTGTAAATGTAAAATGTAAGTGTAAATGTACAATGTAAAGATCAGTGGGTGGGGAATGGTCAAAAGGAGGGGTCACCATATTCTGAAGGTTTTCAGGCTTAACATACATTGACAGACTATGCAGTCAATACAATGCAAGTATATGATGCATTTATACATTCACATTTAAATAATTTAGCAGGCACTATTATTTAGAGCAACTTGCTGTAGTGAAGCCATACATTTTCATACTTCCCACCATGGCAAACAAACCCACAATCAAGCTCTTACCAAGGGAGCGTCCACTTGAAAACACAATGAATCAGTACACTTCTGGTGTACAATAGAACATTACTGTCTGACATTTTTCTTTGGGCTCAGTGGACATGAAAAGATTCACTTACCATCGGTCCATCGTATAGCACAATGAATAACATTCAGTTAAAACATAGAGAACATTAGTATATTCATTCACAGGCCCCACTTCCCTAACTGCGTTTTTAAAATAAATAGACAAGTAAGAATGCTTATAGGTATGTAGAACAGCATGCATGTTCTTACAGCCACCAGAAAATGCAGGTAGCCGAAACCTTGCTTGTTATTTAATTTAGGTGCTTTTAAAACAAAATCTGCTAATTTTCAAAAGACCAAATGTATAAAATTCGATTTACTAATTCATGTCATGATATTTCCACACTATAACACAACACCATGCATTGATGATTGAAATGTTAATTTAAAAAAAATCCTTGTTGACTTAAAGGTCTCTGAAAGGAACTAAAAGTCTAGCCTAATTGACAGTCATTTTTCTTCTATCACAACAATGCCTGCAACTATAGAACTGTGTTGGGGTTTTCTGTTGGCCGCAAAACAAATTTCATCAATCCAGTGCTCATTATGTTCCTTGACATTTGCCTTCCTGTGATTCCTTCCCAACAGCCCCCCAGCCTTTGTTTCTCCACGAGTGCCCTTCGAGGACAGGCCGTGTCATTGGATTGGCTTGGGCCCCGGGCTGCTCTCCGGGGTGCTGAAAGGTCATTGTTCTCTAGCTACCGTTCCCCTTCTCTAGCCTCCTAATGGAAATAGCCTCCTGGTTAACCTTCACCCTCACACACCCCAGACACAACTGTTCGTACAGCTTTATTACTTGTTTTTGCCGGCCAGATATTGAGCCTGAACTTGTGCACTGGCGTCTGCTCTGATCCGTGTTTTCTGTTCTGACGAAATAAAGACCACAGGGACAACAGAGACAAAGTGAGAGAATCGATCCTACCGTCGTGTTGCAGGGCTCTCAAGGGGCATGACATGAAATAAATGCTTTTTTATTTTATTTTACAAGCTCCTGATCCTGGACAACACGGCCGACTGTGCCAAATATGTCTAATCTGATACCTGCACCAGAACACTTATATATTGCCAGCTAGAGAAGCTCATCCCAAGGACTGGGCTGTGACTGGACACAGCCAGGAAGTGGACAGTGAGGGAGAGGGACTTGCCCTGGAACAGCCTGGCAGACAGCTGGTGACAGGCTGAGTGTTCCTGGCTAGCAGCCCACTAGTCAGGGACGGGAGAGGACAGGCCCTCATCCTTCCCACCCACCCACTCTGCCCAGCCAGCAATCTGGGAGTGGAGGACCCCTCCCCAAACCTCTATGTGTCTGCGGAGCTCCATGGTTACCACACAACCAACATTATTGACAGTCAGTGGGCCGCTCAATGTCGACATAGAATACAGCCTCTGATCAGTTCTAATCTCATTATATATCATACACTGAAGCTAATAAAAGCTACGATGAGTCGGACTGCAATTTTAAGTATGAACTGATGGGAATTTTAACAGCACCAAAATCTTTCAAGTAGAGTGTACAGTTTGCACCTCGGAAAATTATAAAAAATGAGCCTCATTCTGAAAAGACTTTTGTGTTTTCTTTTTGGTAACTCTACACAGGTCACTCTTAGGACACCTCAGACAATGGGCAATCCTGAGGGGCTGAGTGAGGCAGCTGTCACAGTGTATATGCAGGGTTTCACGTCTCTCTTTCTCCTGTGTGCCAGTCATCCTGGAGGGTCCAAAGACGGCTCCTGCTGGCCAATTATCCCCCCAGAACTAACAAAGGTCCTGTAATGGCAGCCCTGCTGTCCTAGTGCCTAGTTGGGAGGGAAACAGCTAGCCTAGAGAGAGGCAGGGCAGGGCCACTTGCTAATAGGACATCCCACTAAGGAGGGGGCCATTACCCACCCACGTCTTTAACAAACAAGGCAAGATTTAAATTCCCAAATTATGTTTGAATGATAATACAGGGGTGTAGCACGGGAGTCACCGAGAAAAACTCAGACAAATCCTAAATTCATTTCAAAGTCAGGCTTGTAATTCAATCAGTTATTAATGTTTTACTGCTTCATACTTGCTGAGGTATTAAGTATAAAGCCAATACAGGCTTTTCTCAGAATGGATGCTGTGTGACCAGAATTTATTCATTCTTACCCAGGGAACTGCTCTATTTCATTACTGAGCTTCATACACTGAAAAATAGACAGAGGAGCAAGTAAAAGATCAAACCCACTGCAGCCCAAACCGGTTTTACAGTACCATTAAAATAGCACACTGACAAAGCAGATCAAACAACTTAAAGTTTAAAAATCTTTCTGAATGTTTATACTTTGTTTACCCAAATAATCAGTCTTCCTATACTTGTATTTGTGGACAAATTACAAACAAATTTTTTATTTCTCTATTTGGCACTGTACACAGTAATATTAATTATAATGACTTTCGACATTACAGTTTAGACAGCTTCAATTTTAGTTTTTTTCCCCTAACCATATGTAATAAACGATTCTCATCCATATCTGGTCCCATCAACAAGGTGCAGTGCTACTAGCTAATGAAGTCCCAATATTAGACAAACTGTACTGACGCCTCAAGAAAAAGCTTGTTTTGATGGAGAAATTACACAAGAATATGGAACTGTGACATACATCAAGGCATACAGTAATAGCATGTTTATTTGATATTATATAAAACACTGACATGGGTAACGAAAAGTGACAAAACATCAATAGGTAAAAAACTTAGAAAATGAATGACCTTGTGCATCAAATCATAACACTTTAAATTGAACATTTTCCCTGTACACACAGGATATATATATATATATATATATATATATATATAAAAATTGGTTGTAGTATGGTCTACTTTGCTCTATTCAACGTCTTCATTTTCGTTATATGTTTAGTAGCCATGAGTTATCTAATTAAATTATAAACCTTGTGCCTGAAATATGGAAGTATGCAAGTTACAAAGGTCACATTTTGTTCATTGTACAAGTCAGCACAGAAGCTTTGTAGCCAGTGCAATACAGTTGGTGCAGCTGTGGGAAACCATAAAGGAAACGTCCACATTTTGTAATCTAGAGCTAAACGACCAAACACCTAAAATGCAAGCTGCAATATTCGTTTGTGGAGCTGGTGAAAGCAAAGTGTAAGCATCAGAAACCCTGTGGCCTTAATTGGGATCGACCAGTGTTCTCCAACTCCAGCTCTCCCAATAGCACACATTTTGGTTGCAACCCCAGACAAACTCACAGGATTCAACTAGTTGAAATCTTGATAAATAGTTGGCAAGTTGAGTCAGTTAGCTTGTTTACGGCTACAACAAATGTGACTCAACTTGTGCTTGAGAACTGGAGGTGGAAAACAGCATTTAAAATTATAGATAGAGATGTACTGCACTGGGCCAACACAACTGTACAGTCTATCTGCATCATGTCTACAGTATCAATTCCCACATGACAGTAGACCAGTTTTATTTGCTCAACACAATCTCTACATTGTGGATGCCTATCATTATCTTCCATTATCCTGAGAGTAAAGTCTTCTCCATCCAGTGTTTGCAGTCCTAATGCCCATCAGAAAATGAGCGGGAGCCATTCCCATGACAGGGGTTTTCAGACCGGCTGAATTTATTTTTCCCTCAGTGCCCCTCTTTTTAACTCTGGAATGGCAACCCAAAGTGCACTAGCTGGTCCCTGGGGCTGCCACAGGAGGACAGTGGTTTCAGAGGAACACATCCATGGTCTGTGTGATGGCCTGCCGGCAGAGGGGACAACTGTGCTGCTGGGAGGGCTGCTGCAACAAAATGGCAGAGCAGTGGCGACACAGGCACAGATGGCGACAGGGCAGCAGCAACACATTCTTGACCCGGTCCTGACAGATCACACACTTCTTCCTCTCCTCATGCTCTTTCAACAGGCTGAGAAGGCCAGTGTCTGCAGTGGTGGCCTGAGTGCCTTGCTCACCGCCAGGCTGCTGCTTCACTGTAGTCTTAGCAGTTGTAGATGGATGGTGGTAGTGGTCTGGGTCAAGGTCAATGCTATCCCACCTAGTGTTAAGGTGTTGAAGTGTTGAGTTTAATTCCACTAGTGGTCTTCCAGGCTGCTCTGTGGGAAGAAGGGTACCTGTGTGGTCAGTAGGACTACCTGGGGTCCTTAGATCAAGAACTGGGCGCCCCACTCCCTCTCCAGGGGGCTGTGGTGTAACACGCCTTGACTGTCTGGCTTGGGCCACCTGGCCCATGGCCTGTGGGCCAGCAGCATTGTCCTGAAAAGCTTGAGCTTGTTCCATGGCCACTAGGTAAAGTCTAGAAATAGTCCTCTGTAGTGTTAGCATTCCTGGGATTGCATTGACAAATTGAACACCTTGCTGGGCCACACGTTGCGGCATCTCCGGATTAAGATAGAGCAAAGTTAAAGAAACAACGATCACTGTTACGAGCAAGCCATAAATGTTGAACATGAACACTGTGATAAAGACATGACCAAGGGAGCCCAGAAACTCCAGGGCTAGCTGGCAGGGTGTCCAAAGCAGTACAGAGGTGCCCACCAGGCAGCTGTATAAGAAGGTAAGAAGTGTGACAGCTAATTCCAAGGCTTTGTGCAGGGGGCCTGACACTGCCTCCCACGCCCCAACTATCGCAGAGAAGCAGTTTTGAGTACTAATGAGGAGAATGTTGATGATTGTGTTGACAAAGTAGAGAACGAGGCTGAATGCAATGCTGAAGCCTTCACAAGTCTGTTTCAGTAAAGTATGTCCAGATAGAAGTCCGCGGTGTAGCAACTCTTTGGTGCGCCAGGCAACATGAGTAGAGAGGTGGCCCACCATTTTAAAACTCTCAAAAATGCCCCCTAAGGTTTCCAGCCATCCTTCCAGTACATTAAAAGCTCCATGTGCTGTGCTGGTGACAACCTCTGTAACAGTGAGGAAAGAAAAAAGGGCACAGTTCCAGTATTCTAGTAAGGTGAAGCCACTCAGCACCACTGGTAGATCATGCAGAGAGGAACCCATATCTGAGAAAAGTCGGCACAGCCAATTCACAAACCAGACGACCAAATCCAGAAAAAGGCTACAAGTTTCCAGGCATTTCCCAATGGCGCAGAAAGCAATATTCACTACATCCATATTAATGTTCCCTGTAGAAACCACAAGAAAATGTGTTACTTTGCCATTTAACTAAAATTACATTTCAAAACTCTTAAAAGTCATACATTGTGCAAGGTACTAGCAAGCAGATTCCACTTGCATGGGTTGTATGGAGCACCTAACAAAATTAGCACTTAGCTACATAGCTTAAATAGCTAGCTAACTTTGAAGCTGTGTTAGATCAAGAGGCTAACTACATAAACATAAGCAATTATTGCCAATGGCATAACGTGAATTGAGAAGAAACTGAATTGACAAGACATTAGAAAAAGGACACGCTGAAGAAAATAAAAATATTTGTAGCAGATACCTATATAACTAGCTAGTCATCTTGCCCCACCCACTATCAGTTTGCTAGTTAGCAAGTTGTGCTACATATCTAGATAAGCTTTATAAACAATAACAGTTAAAGTCGAAATCGTATCTCACCTTAACATATGCCTACATAGCGTGTAACGAGCTAACACATTATTACAAATGGAATAATTGGGTTACATCCTGGTTTACAAAATGCATACAATTATTTGCAGGCTCTCATCTCAGACGCTGTCATTTCACCAGCCATGTAAACACGACCAACCCAGCTCAACCAGACAGGAAAAGTCACATTTGAGAAAAGGATCTAGAGAAAATAATCAAACTCAGATTTAACGGTCATAACAGAAATCCTTTCGCGTTCATCTGCTTTTGGAATATTGGGAATCTCCTTTTCCAGTTTCCAGTAAGGACATTCACTTGAACCGCAGTGGGAAACGCAGAAAGATTTTTAGTGACATTTCACTAAACTTTTACAACAATCAATCTGACAATTACAATCTAATGTTTGTTTAAAATTGATTGAAGTGTAGCTTTGTCAATACTATCGACAAAAATATTTCGTAATAAGTAAAAAGTAGGCTATAAAAGAAAATAAACCCAAATATACCACAATTTTATATTCACTCCCTACCTACATCTTTGAGTAGCCTATTCTATTGTTAGGATAATGGCTAGACCACAAGTCGTAGCTTTTAAAACTAAATTATTTACATAAGAGTAACTTGTCAGAAAATATTTTCAACAAATTGCATGTATTATTATTAAATCCAGTGTAGATATACATAACCTACACGCCTTTTCAATATTACCTGGCCTGAACATTTCTCTTAGGTAAAACTGAGATGTTCAGACACGTCATCCTCCTCACATGACCTCCTTGGCCATTATGCGATTTAGAGACATTAAATGCAAAGTAGTTTGATCTTGCCAATGTCCCACGATTAAGCGCTGTGTCCAGGCACGCCGCGAAGCAAATGCGTAAGCCTGCAGCTCTTAGCTCTGGTATATTGAAAATACAACACAACCTCTCATGCCTTATTGCTTAATTATATTACATTATTCAAACACATATTTTTCATTGGCAACTGGGAAATTAATTAAGAAAAACATTGCACGGCTACACATCTTTATTAAGGCTAGTACAAATATAAGAAATACTATTACTATGCTGTTGCAAATGGATGTATCTCATTATGAGTCAATGAGTCCCTCAGCACCAACATTAGTAATTTGTGATTCATCCTACCAGTAATCTTGCCCTGAGGATGGCCATAACGGATGTGTAACAAAGAAATCCCCGTTCAACTCCCTTCTCCACCCCCATGCTAACTGTTACAGAACGCTAGTCAACTGGGGCAATTATCCAATCAAGCAACCTGAACATATGGCATCTTGGGATGGGAAAAAACATAATCATGCTGCTTCATCCACGCCCTGTGTATATCTATGTCATGGTGTCCTGGAAAGTGTCCTATTGTATATCTAGTACTTTTTCCCTCACTATTTGCATGAGCTTTCAAAATATGCGATATGATTCAGACTGAAATTGATTTGTAAGACATACTGGTTAGTAGAGCAGAAATGTACGATACATGCACAATAATAAAAAAAAATTAAGAAAACAATACAAAAACCTTTCAATAAAACTAAATCTATTTTCTCAACATCCACAATAAAATGTGTAGACCTAACTTTCAATAGGTTTTTGCTAAATATACATTCAAGTTCTTCATCCATTATGCAGAATAGGCACCTTCTTGAATTGCTGTATCCCAGTTCTCAACTTAACACCCATGGACCTTTGGTTTCTTGTTAGATGACAAGTAACCTAATGTGAAGAATGCATGAAACAACACCTCTCACATTGTGCTTTTGACAAAAATAAACTATACTGATAGCATCTCTTGTGTATCAATCAATCTAGTAAATGTGGAGGAGTGGTTAAGATGGCGTGTCACTTAAGTGGGTTAAGTTCATGTTTGCTAAGTTCGGTTTTATGGAATGACATGTTCCATAAAACCATTTTAATTGTTCTTGAACAAACACTCCTCAAAGGTCATGTATTCCTCAAAAAAGTAAAACAATGTATTTAATGTATATTAAAAGTGTAGTTTAGGGCCCTTGCTCCAACAGTAAAGGCATCTAAAAGTATGGTTCTACCTATCCCCTTTTTCTGATTTACATCATCTGGGTTTTGTCTTTCTTAATAATTTGCCTCAATTTTTATACACCAGAGACTGCCCATGTTTGTACATTGTAAATCAAACACTACATAAGGAGGACATTATCATCTGTGTTTCATCTAATTGGATCCCTTTTTGGCATGCTTGATTTGATTGGCCAAGTCATTTACAATAAGGAGAAGCAAAGTCAGGGAAAGAACATTGTCTTCTGGAACTCCAAAGGGACCCTAGTATATACATAAGTATTGTATGTGTACACAGCCAACTGGATATATATAAAGAGCTGTAACTGTGTATAGAGCTGTAAATGGTGTGTCCCACACACCCCAGAAGTTAAGAACAATTTTACCCAATCAGAAGCCTTATAGAAATCAACAAAACATAGATGTTTATTTTCCACTGACCGTGGATCCATTGTTGTGATCTGAACAAGCTCTATAAAATCCGTTAAAAGAGATGAGTATAATTTGTAGAATTTGGAAATAAATTTGATGCTTCTATAATTTAATGGGACCCGTGGTTCATGACTAGGTTTAATGATAGATCTGTGCTAGGCTGAAAGACTGATATTGACCAAATAGAGCCTCCACAGGTAATGTTACAGTAAGAATGAGATGGAGGTGTTTCTCACCCTATTCATCTCAATTTCCAATCCAATGGTATGGTGTTACCCTGTTCAGACAACTTTAACCATACATCAAGGGCTCTTTCTCTAAGTGACATCATGGTATTTCAAGGACGAGCCTTCAGGTTAAGAGATAGGTAGCCTAATACACACAGTTACACAATCCATAGCCTCATATATCTGCACTGAGTTTCTGTTGTGCTTCTTATGTGACCATCATTATTCTGTAACAATTATTTTATTCATATTTGGTCTTTTAGACTTGCCAATTTTTAATAGTTAAAGAATTTCAATCAAATTAACATCAGCAAGTAATAGGCTTCTGACATTTAACCAAAATGAACCCATGAAACCCAAGCAAGTTTATATTTAAACCTTGGAATATTAGACATTATAGATGGTTCTGATGTCCAACAGTAACCTTCCTGTTAATAACAGACAGCTGCACTTACTCTCATTCTCTCTTACTTTCTCACTCCTCTTTTATTTAGCTTGCCCATCTTATCACAGCTGCTGCTCTCTTTTAAAAGACCACTGTGGAAAAAAGGCTTTAGACATCCACCAAAAAAGCCCCCTTCTCCTGCCAACTAGGACCCCGACCCGTTTTCATCACTGAAACTTCAATAGAGCCACATTCATCCACCAACATAAGGCCTTTAGATTATTCAACACTTATCCATTCTAAAAGCACAATTAGATGCCTCTCCCTTCTCACCCAAAAACACTGTTCATTTTTAATTTTTAACGTGTGCTGAGGACAGGAGAGCTCTGCTTATGGAAGAGCAATGTCAGTCACTTAGGTTGATGCTCCATATACCAACCCTTTTAATGTACCAAAGAGGACAGATAGTTTACATTCTTTGATTGGTTAACAAATGAATGCCCACATTTCCATGGACATGATAGAACAGGGAAATTATGTAGCAAAATCGAATTAATGTTGACATGACGAGTGTTTCTTTTTTTATCCAAAAACAATGAAAAAATTGCCTACAGCCTATTCAGGCTATGTGATATCCCGATTACCTAAATAAAGTAAGCCTCTTTAACTGAGCTAATGAAAGAGAAACATTCCTCCATTCTGGCACTCATTCAAGTTTTAGGGTTGGGGTTCTCGGGCCTGTGAAAGTCCCCTTTACATGAACAGCTGAGCTATAATTGCTTTTCTCAGTTGATGCTCATAAACCATGCTTGGGGGTGAAACCTGTTCAACTGGTTGCCTGTGTTCTGAGTTTAACGTTAGAGACCTTGTCACTGGTCTATCAATGAAGTCTAACCAGAAACAGAGGATTCAGCCATTAGTTTCACCTCGTTGTTCTCAACATATCCCAACATATTAGAAGAACAATTAAACCCGGAACATTTACGCAATCTATTGTGTAGGATCCCTATCCTTGAGTAAAAGTTAAATCAAGGGGAGGGCATATGTAATTAATATCAAAAACAACATTAGGAAAACCTTTTATAGGAACCTATTATCTTAGTATAACCATTCAGGGAAGCTTTTAATAGGGAACCTGCTTGTGTGATTGCGGTCAATTTACAATCAAAGCACAACATAATCACATTCAATTCCATTTACCAATTCACCAGGAGCTGAATATCTCTTACCCTCAGTATAATGGGGAGGGGGAAAAAGACAAGACAGTTTGGATTACAGCCAAGTTAATGTTAAGTGTCTCTTCTAACAATGATAAAGGGTTGACCTGATCCCATTTTAATGTACTGTATTTGCCTTCAAGTGGCCACCTGGGTCCCTCTTTGGCTCCACCCCAGACCCCTACCCTGCCCTTCCCCTATGTCCAGCCCCCTCTGTTCACCCGATCAGTACAGGTTTGATGTGATTTGAGGTACTCCATGACTATTTATTAGTTAATTAATGCATCTTGTAAGATGCAGAATGTAAGGATTTAACATAGATGTTTGAGTCCTTTTAAACACAAGTAATTTCGTTGTAATACAGAGACTTCCCAGAGACCACCTTTCTGCCAACACACATCAAGTGCACATCAGACAATGGCTCAGTAGTGCAAAAGGCCCCCTCAGCTGCCCCAGCTCTGAGCACAAACCAAATCAAGGAGGGTTGATGGTAATGATCATTACAAATGTGTCATAGAGTTTGACTTAAACTCAATTGCAATAATCAAACATCTAGATTACAGCTGTTATGCCTGTCGCTCCTGGCAAAATCCTGCACCTGTGTCTGAACTCACCTCCATTAACGTTAAGCAGTATTGTCAGTGCTTACATCTGGAGAGAATACTCCTCTAGCTGAAAAACATCTGACAATGTAGATCGACACAGATTTTTTCATGTGCACTGTGCCTCTTGCTCAGGAATAATGGAGGAAATTAACATAATACTTTTAATGATGAGTCATGTGAATAAAATATGACCTAATAAATGATTATGGGAATGAAAGTACTCAAGCCTACCAGTCGTAATGTACATTAATAATCCCATAATCACAATCCTGTCCTATGTGAAAAGGGAATAGACTTATTGAGTGTAACTCACTCAGACGGTTAACATGATTTTAGCTTTTTGGTGATTAATAAGCTACAGAAAAACAAATAAAGAACAATATAACCCCAGCACCCAGATGGAGTTCCTCCTCTGCTTTTGCACTTCATAAGTTAATGAGATTTCTATTACATAAGAGAAATGTCTGACACACGTGAGGATAAAGGACCTTGACATTGTCCTCAGCTCTTGCATGTCGATTTTGCTTTTGGTTTTGGCGGGTCTGACACCCCTGTGGAGAAACACTCTGTCCCCATCTGTGTAACCAGACCGGCCAGTGCATGCTCTCGCTCCCGGCATCAAGGACGACAATTATCAGGCTAATCATGTTAGCGCTATAACACTAGCTTACAACAGCCTCCATACATAAAATGTCATGGAACAACAACATGCGCCTTGTTGGGTTTGGGGATCCACCCTATCTTGTGTTGTGGTCAATTTGTGGGCAGTTGATATGGAACTGGAATAGTAAGCCAATTATGTGATTTATTGTTGTGTTGTCTTGACATGGTGTTGTGTTGTCTTGAAATTGCTGCTTTGTGCTTGTTTTACAGAAGGGCCAAATGTACTACCATGGCAATGTGGGGAGCAAAGAGTAAAAGTGAAAGTTCTGTTTGGCTCAGTTGGTTGAGCATAGCATTCAGCATGCTCTCCCGACAACACCAAAGGTTGTGGGTTTGATTCATATATATATATGTACAGTATGTCACAAAAGTGAGTACACCCCTCACATATTTGATTATATATTTTCATGTGACAACACTGAAGAAATAACTATTTTCTACAATGTAATGTAGTGGGTGAACAGCTTGTATAACAGTGTACATTTGCTGTCCCCTCAAAATAACTCAACACACAGCCATTAATGTCTAAACCGCTGGCAAGAAAAGTGCGTACACCACTAAGCGAAAATGTCCACATTGGGCCCAAAGTGTTAATATTTTGTGTGGCCACCATCATTTTCCAGCTCTGCCTTAACCCTCTAGAGCATGGAGTTCACCAGAGCTTCACAGCTTGCCACTGGAGTCCTCTTCCACTCCTCCATGACGACATCACGGGGCTGGTGGATGTTAGAGACTTTGCGCTCCTCCACCTTCCATTTGAGGATGCCCCACAGATGCTAAATAGGGTTTAGGTCTGGATACATGCTTGGCCAGTCCATCACCTTCACCCTCAGCTTCTTTAGCAAGGCAGTGGTCGACATGGAGGTGTGTTTGGGGTCGATATCATGTTGGAATACTGCCCTGCGGCCCAGTCTCTGAAGGGAGGGGATCATGCTCTTCTTCAGTATGTCACAGTACATGTTGGCATTCATGGTTCCCTCAATGAACTGTAGCTCTCCAGTGCCAGCAGCACTCATACAGCCCCAGACCATGACACTCCCACCACCATGCTTGACTGTAGGCAAGACACACTTGTCTTTGTACTCCTCACTTGGTTGCCGCCACACACTCTTGACACCATCTGAACCAAATACGTTTATCTTGGTCTCTTCAGACCACAGGACATGGTTCCAGTAATCCATGTCCTTAGTCTGCTTGTCTTCAGCAAACAGTTTGCAGGCTTTCTTGTGCATCATCTTTAGAAGAGGCTTCATTCTGGAACGACAGCCATGCAGACCAATTTGATGCAGTGTGCGGCGTATGGTCTGAGCACTGACAGGTTAACCACCCACCCCTTCAACCTCTTCAGCAACACCGTGCTGAAGCTCAGTGTCAGGATCTTGGCAATCTTCTTATAGCCTAGGCCATCTTTATGTAGAGCAACAATTCTTTGTTTCAGATCCTCAGAGAGTTATTTGCCATGAGGTGCCATGTTGAACTTCCAGTGACCTGTATGAGGGAGTGTGAGAGCAATAACACCAAAATTAACCCCATTCACACCTGAGACCTTGTAACACTAATGAGTCACATGACACCGGGGAGGGAAAATGGCTAATTGTGCCTAATTTTTATATTTTTACTTAGGGGTGTACTCACTTTTGTTGCCAGCGGTTTAGACATTAATGGTTGTGTGTTGAGTTATTTTGAGGGGCAGCAAATTCACACTGTTATACAAGCTGTTCACTCACTACTTTACATTGTGGAAGTGTTTTTTCTTCAGTGTTGTCACATGAAAAGATCAAATCAAATATTTACAAAAATGTGAGGGGTGTGTTCACTTTTGTGAGATACTGTATAAATGTAAGTGTGATTGTAAATACATTTGGGTGAAACCAATTGCTAAATAGCATATATTATTATGTTTAAATGTACACCAGCATGGTCAAACTCCACAGTGTTTGAAAATATCCATGTAGCCCCCATCTCACAAAACAATGAATTTACTATGTAAAAATAATAATAAATAAATCAACCCTGCAAAAAATGTATAAATCAACCCAAAAAAAAAAATGAAGAACAGACCTATTACCGGTACGGTTCTCTTACACAGTCATAGATATCATCACACCAGCTTTTCCTGGACCCAGAACGCCTCCAGTTATGGTATACAGTGACTATTCAGGTGGGGCCTGCAGTTGCCTGTGGTCATGGAGGTGGTCTTTGTCAGGAGAAGAATACACATTCCTGATGCTGAGGCGTTACGATTAGTAAACCCATACAATTGGGGGTTCAAGCTGGCAGACACCAACTCCCAGAACTAAACATTGTAGAATAGAAGATCCCTGTACCGATTGCAGGTTTTGGCAGAACTCTTCTATTACATTTTTGTCATGGCTGTTTTGGGTGCATGAAACAGATAGCTTAACTTGGGATTTCCATGCAAATTGTGACTGCAAACCGAAATCAAAGCAAGGAGATGGAAAAAAACCCACGGTGTTCTGTGTGATCTTGATTATAGGGAACGGCAGCCATGGAAACCAGTCACACCTCAGGGCTCTTCCTGATCCTCATCTGTCTCACTGTCATGTCCTCCAAATCCTCTGGAGCTGACCTCACCCCAGAAATCTCAAAGAACATGAAGAATCGTATGACACTTTGGTGAGGAATAGAGATATTGTGCGCTTTGTGAATGTGATGATTAACCATACTGCCGATTATTTTGGTATTTGCAAAAATATGTCCAAGGGACATAAAAGCCTAAAAACTGCGGTGAGATATTTTAAAACTCTACCTGTGACAACTTGCTTTGTTGCAGTGATACTGACAGGTTCACGAGACACTTGTTGTTAAGCCTAAGAAAAATCCTACTTGTCTTTCAAGCCAACGGTCGTTCTAGAAAAGTTAACTTGAGAACCTAACGAGACTGTGTTCATCTGAACTGGCACTTGCATCCTGGTGAAGTCATCTATGTGTGTGTTAATGGTGTTTGACCATTAAATCCTGGCTGTCGCCCCCTATATGTACCCGAGCCCTCTGTTTGCTCTTAGCCGACACAACAGTGTGAGAGACAGATGGGAAACTCAGATACAAGAGAGAGGAAGAGAGAGAGGGGATGGAAACAGAGGGGTTAGAGGTACAATCGATTTGAGATGGAGAAAATGAACTGTCAGTATGTGATAGAGTGAAGACTGCTTCTTCTCTCTATCACGGTGCAAAGAAGGGATTTTAGAGGTGGGTCCAGTATCTGGGTGCACTTCAAAGGGTTTTTTTTCTCATTCGCTTCCAATTTGCCTTTTCTGCTCTACAGAACAGACTTTTCTGCACCTCAACCTCCGGGGACAGTGTAACTTGCTGCTCTTAGGCCCTCTTTCCAAATCCACTGGACCAGATTAGGTCCACTTGGCAGGGGTGGAAGGGGTGTTGCTCCTGTGTACATAGATGTGTGTCAGCGGAACCCTAACCCACAGGTGAACAAACACAGTCATGCCGTGTGATACATATAGAATGTGTTAACCTCCACCACATCAACCGTATGGTACCTCTAGGACCATATCTAGAGCCATAACATATCACCATACACCACATTAAATGCTTTAATACACCAAAAAGAAAACGTCTGGATGAACCAAATTCCCCGCATAGCATAGAAGGAAAAAACATGAAGGTAGTGTCTTTATAAATCTATTGTTCATTATTATATTATACAACCACCACTGAATAAAGGATGTTCTTCATTTCTGCACTATAGGTGTTTTTCCCCCCTTATTTGTAACCCTATACATGCCTGCACTGAGTCCCAGGCTCAGCTACTAGTGATGTATGGAGAGGGACCTGACCCTTTCGGACAGCTGGAGTGACAGCCTCACTCTGTATCCCCTCTCTGCTGCAGCTGTCAGTGGAGGTGACTGTTGGGTGGTGAAAAACAACAGAAGTTGTAAACGACCTGCAAGCTGATACGCCCTGGAGAAGCCTCTTACCTAGGGTTGAAAGTTGGGGCCACCACTGTGTTTACAAAGATCAATTGGTTGACATTGCATCGCTTCCAACATTCTTCACATTCACAATAGGCCTATGGCTTTACCTATAGAAAAAACAACGTTAACAGATTACTATTTCAATGGAACAGAATTCACCCAAAGTGCTATTTCCGTATAAAAATGGGTTAGCTTTAAAGTGCAACCTTAATTAAATCGTTTTTTCATCAAATGTTTTCAAAGCCCATTGTTAGGTTATATAATGAAGGGGGAAGGAATTTGGAAATCCAAAATGTTCTCCAGACAATAGAGTAGACGACAGACCTTTTTCCCTTTTTCTGCAACTCGACTCCCTCTCTCCTCCCGCCCCCTTCCTCGCGGTGAAGACAACCAGTGCCTCGCTCTCTTCTTGTGCGCGCGGATCATTCCTACGTTTCATTCTGAGGACGGTGTTAAGACTGACAAATCGGCATGGCTTTCCCAAAGAACTTGTTCGTCTTGGTGTTTCTTATTATTGATTCTCTCAGTTTTAATGGTAAGTAAAACAAACGTAGTGATTTTGTAGTGTTTTAGATGTTTGTAAACTTTTTCTCGTGGACTAGAGTTTGAATGGGATGCACTTGGACACGAAGGCTACTTCGATTTTAATGAAGGATGCTGCAGTCTAAAATTCGCATACTATGTTTGTCATTTGATTTTTCCTGAATGCAGGTACATTTATAGCACGTATATTTGACTATGTTTGCGAATCATTGGCAGTTGAATTTGAAAATGCGTCTCTATTACCAAACTAGTAAAAACCTTGACATACGCAATACACTGAGTTATCTTAACATTTAAATGAATTGAAGTCGCCCGGCTGTTCTTTTTTTAAATTGCAGTTGCTAATTTAGCACCTTATTGTGACTTTGAAATCACATAGGCGTTAACAAAAAAATATCCATACTCGCGTTCAATCTCGAATTCTGTGTATAAACCATGTGGTTTTTGCATGATCTACGCCTTAGTTTACCTGTACTATCACGTGTGGGGCGGCTGAAGACACCCTCTCCAACGAAATTGTTTAAGATCCGTTTTGCCAAAGCTTTCAATTACGTGTATTCATCTACCGCACCGCGCACCTCCATATAAATAAATAAATATACAGTGTGCACTGTCTGCTTTGATAAAAGCAAAACAGAAACTCAAGGACAAGAACTTATGCTAATAAAATCACACATAAACAAACAAGTTAGTATTAGTGAGATTTTTGCTCTATTCTTTTTATCCCAGAGTTGTTACTAACAATGTGTAGGTTGGGTCACTAGACAGCTGAAACTTTGTAAAAATATTTTACATGTGTAAGTCTAGGACATTCTGTGTACCTGCGCATGATTATGTTTGTATGCGTGCCTCCGTGCAAGTGTGTGCACGCTATGAGCGAAGATAGGTGGTGCTTGAGTGCCTTTTTGTGATCAGACTGTGCCCCAATACAACCTGTCCTCCCCACTGAATAAATCCTCCTCTTATAGGCCTACAGACACTCCTTGTTCATTTATCTGGGTCTGATACGGTGTGGCCTCCCCCGCCTCCTCACTCCACAACAGGACAACACTCACTCTGCCATGGCCTTATCCCTCGTTTTGTCTACAATCCCTGTTTTTTACTCTTTTAACCTTGTCTTAATTGGGTCACCTCAACTTAATAGTCAGCTCCACCTCACCCCCCTGGGAGACGGCGTAAAGCTGTCTGTTTTGGGATTATTGACTAGAGATAGAGACCTCTGCCCCTCTAGCCTCTACACAATGAATGTGGTCAGTAATATGGCGCTCCTCATTTAGGGATTATGAAGGTGCTAGTATCTTACATTTTTAATAGTAGATAACATCACTTCCGTATTTAACAGTATGGGCCTACTGAGAGTGTTAATTCAGTGTAAGCAGATTTCCTGTTGAATTGATAGTGAGTGTGCATAGTGTGTTTGTGCCTTTTACTATGGCTAAAAAGCATTAGGGCACCTCTGGAATAGGCTAACAGTTTACAGGCACCTCTGGACTAGACTAACAGTTACAGGCACCTCTGGACTAGACTAACATTTACAGGCACCTCTGGACTAGACTAACAGTTACAGGCACCTCTGGACTAGACTAACATTTACAGGCACCTCTGGACTAGACTAACAGTTACAGGCACCTCTGGACTAGACTAACAGTTACAGTGCTCTTCTGGACTAGACTAACAGTTACAGGCACCTCTGGACTAGACTAACAGTTACAGTGCTCTTCTGGACTAGACTAACAGTTACAGTGCTCTTCTGGACTAGACTAACAGTTACAGTGCTCTTCTGGACTAGACTAACAGTTACAGTGCTCTTCTGGACTAGACTAACAGTTACAGTGCTCTTCTGGACTAGACTAACAGTTACAGTGCTCTTCTGGACTAGACTAACAGTTACAGTGCTCTTCTGGACTATCAGCTATATAATCTTAAACTCCTGTTATTTGTAGTGTTGTTTTCTGTCTGTACCAAGGCCCAATTCCTCCAAAAAAATCCAGTACTTATTTACATTATGTAAATAATCGACTTCAATCTAAGCCACAATTGGAGTATGGAAATATATTACGGGACCCCTCGTACAGTACGAGCCTCTGGAGGCCTATGAACCTCTGAGGCCTAATCTGTTAACAGCCCACATTCTGCTTGATGGAGCAGACCCTGACCTCTGCTGATCGAAGCACAATGGGATGCTTTTCCCTCTCAGAGACTAACCTTTTCATACTGCTAGGTTAATCAACAATGGAGCTCTGCTTCTCCTGAAAGTTCAGATTTATGACAGTTCAAGTATGTTTTCGTGTACTCTGATGACCTAAAATATTAAATTAAAGTAGATATTTGGAAGGAAGCTTTTAAAACGACAGAAGGATATTCAATGGACATAATTTTAATGGATCTTTAGTAGTTGAAGATGTTTTGGTTTTCTTCATATCATCAATTATTTCCTGTTCTATAAAGGGGAGACGAGGGAGCATTTTTCTCTCTCATGTTTTGGCAGTCATTCTTTTTGCTGAAGAAGCCTTCTGCCCTTCCTGAAATTAATGTAAACTTCTCCTCAGATAACACACTATTCTTTACAAATGTAAACATTAATGGCATGACATTACACAGATGCTAGTGGTTCTTTGACATGTACATCTAGATAAGATATGATACCATTATCCAGAGCCCCTGGCTGAGATATTGACCTGTCACTTTCTGGAGTAGATCTCATCATCCTCATTAGAGGATAGTGCAAGTGAATGTTAATCATTATTTCAAACACCAATTATGTAATTTCATTGACATCCAACAGGGGGCAGTAAGTGGGTAATTCATTCTGTAAGGTGTAGTAGATAAACATGCTTAATCCTAAAGTAAACTCTCTGGCTCCCAGCAAAGCTTAACATAATCATTGTATCAAAGCTATTGCTCACTGTGAAAAACAAAAATTTTCTGAAATGGGAACACAAAGTACCCATACCTATCTTAACTTCCGTTGGCTTTTCATCTCCGCCGTTACAGAAGTGGACAGCTGTGGAAATGTGGTGGATTTGCCGGTTGACAGTCCAGAGGCAGCTGGGAGGTGTGTAGCTGTGGGCCTCGTCCACACTATGTTATGGAATTAGCCTGAGTGACCGCTAGCCTTGGTAGACACATATTGAAACAGACTCTTTGTGTTCAACAGGACCGAGATTGCGATGCAAATAATAATTAAAAGGATGTAAATGACTGGGGGGGGGGGAACGGTTGAATTGATATTCTATTTACAAACCCTTTATTCGGTGAATGATAAACAATCAGCCTCAGCGGAGGTTTCCATCCAAGTACTGGAGTTTCCAATTACTTTTTTGCTTGGTGCTGGGGTTCCGGCTTCACTGAACCATTCATTCATTGGGATCCTTTTGGATCTTTTATTCTGATTGACCTGTGAATGTACAGCCATGACATCTGCATTCAGGAGCTGAGAGAGCTGTGGCACATCATTCTGGAGGCTCATTGAACAAGGCCAAGGAGCCATGGAGTTAGGCCCTGTACCTTGCTGTGCTAAGCCCCCTGAGCAATGATGAGGTGAGACAAGACCGTGGGGACTGAGGGAAGTGCCGAAGCGGTCCACCCCCCTGTACCATTTGAAGTTGCCTGCTGAAGGGTGGACCAAAACAATGAGTTGGGGCTGCTAAGGGCCCCGGGTTTGTCCACCCAGGCTTTTGATTAGGGAAGGGATTTGTCCTAATTCCAGATGCACGAATCGAGACCTGTAGACAGGGGGTTTAGAGGCCTTGGGCTGATCTGAAGACTAGAGTGTCTTGGTTTGTTTGTGTATGTTAACCTTCTTTAATCAAGCACTTGCACTTCAGGAGCATGCTACTTTCCTGGTAAGCCCATCAATTTGAATGGTGGTAGTTACATACACGTAACTTTAGATTTGGTTTGGATGTTTTTGCCACGCTATAAAGACATAAACCAGGGACAGACAGTCTCAAAGAGGCATTCAGCAGGCAGGGCAGGAGGAGGCATCCGCCCATACATACTGTACAGTATCTCCAGACTGTGGATTATTGATCTTAGTGTAGGATTTCATATTGAACAGCTGCTCTGTATGAAGTGGTTAGATTTATCCCTGCCGTCTTGGAGGGAATTTCCTTAGCACTGACGTATTGCATTTGTGCCGGATAGCAAGAAAAAAAAGCTCCTTTTGAGTGTTATCTGTTTTATTCAGGGCACCTCTTTCATTAGAATGGAATGTGTTAGGCTGGGAGTTTTAGCCTTGGAGAAGCTAGTGACTTCTGTAAAATACTGGTTGTTTATCAAAGTCAGCCGGAGAAACCCACTATGGTAATTGGCTGTGAGAGTGAATTACAATCATCCAAGCACATCCAGGGGGTGAAGTATTTATCATGGCCAGATGCCAGTGCACTCAGTCTTTCAGGGCAAATCATGCACCATGTTAATAACCACATAATTCATACAGTTCTTGCAAAGACACTGATTTTCTTATTTAGATGAAATGCAGCAGGGTGAAATTGCTTTGAACTTTCACACCTTGTTGGACATGTTAGTTGGCCATATTGTGACCGTTCTTGCTTGTGGTTTTATTATGCCTCATGCCGCTTGTGTGTAAAATACATTGGTATTAATGGTTTATTAACACATTTAAATGTGCACCGTATAATTATAATATACATCGTGAGTTGCACCGTTGATTTTAAAGCTTGTGCCTGGGCTCTCTTTGGGCAATATTAGCCATCTTGTCTGTAGAGTGTCCCCTCATATTGTGAGCCCATCTGTGGGACACATGGCACTGTCTTCAGCCAGGATCCGGGCCCTGGCAGAGATCCCAATGATTCCAAAGAGACTCAGATCCTCTCAGATGTTGTCTTTGCTAAAACAGCCCCCATTCTTCTTTCTTTGCCCCAAACGTATCGCTCCCTCCACAAACACAGTTCAACCACCGGCAGCTGCAAACACCTGGCACCCAGTTGACAAGCAGGCATATTTTGGAGGAGTGGGGATAGGGAGTGGGATTGGGTAGTGGGGTGGTGGTGGGGGGGTGCTACGCTGCTCAGGTTACACAGACATCATACACCGCAATGGTTCCCCCCCTACAATCCTACCTACCCCCATAGCCTCCTTGGCCAAAAGTATCCTCCCAAACCTCTTTCATACCCCCATCCAACACCCCTCCTTCCCCTTGTGCCTGCTCTCTACCCCCCTTCTCTGTTTGGCTAGTTTCCCTGGTGGATGATTGAGCTTGAGGCTGCTATGAATTTCTGTTGCTGTAGTAAATAGTATTGACTAAGATATAAATACCAATAGCAGTGGATTATAGGGAAAGATAAGGTGGTAGTGTGGGTAATGTAGACATGAGTTGTTGATATGATTTTCTTTACATGATTTGATTCGCACAGAATGCATATTTCAGACAAAGATAATAAACAGGTTCTGTCTTACAATAAATGACAGTTGAAAATCACATTTGATTATTACGAAGTCTGTATATTTGTCCTTGCATTAATGCTAGACAGTTTGTTCTGGTTGTGAAGGAACTGTTTGTGGTGGAACTGTCCCAAGTACTCTCTCCCAATCTATTTGGTAGGAGACAATGGCACTTACTGGTTGTCTTGGCCTGGGTATAGAGCATCTTTCCAAACACCTTGGATAGATTTTCAGTTAAAATTTCAGCCCCTTCATATTTTTTTATATTAACAACATGCTCACTGGTGACTAAAGATAGGGCTTGCTTTCAGGCCAATTTCAGGCCAGAACTGACTCCCCTGGGCTTATGTTATACATAGTGTTATATGGGAGTGACCAGGAACAAACACATGTAGGTGTTCACGGTCCTGTAGGGAGTCGTATTAAAGCAAATAGAAGTGATAGGTAAGCAGGGGACGGTGAAATCAAAACCAAAGGACCAACCGCTTTTCTGGGGAGCCGGTGTCATCTCTGGGACGGCCCCTTCGCGGCGGTTTGGGGAGGGATGAGTGCTGGCGTTCGTAGCTTCGGTGGCCTTTCCACCGATTTTCTGAAGGCTGTTCTTATTCTTTGGCTCCTGAGTTGCTGGAGCCAGGCAGTGGTGAAGGCAGCATGGCTTGGGGTTATTCTCTTCCTTCCCTCTGTAAATGCTGCTTCCTCCTCCAGGTGCTTGAGCTTCTTCCTCTGCACGTTCTACTTCTTTCCAGTCAACTTCTCTTTCATTTCTGCTCCGAGCTGTTCCTTGGGAGCGCTTAAATACCTCTGTTGATAAGGTGCTAATGGGAGGCTGCTGTGCAGGGGCGTGGCTGGCCCTGCTGGTTGCCTCCAGAAGGTTCTGGAAGCTGCTGGCCTTCTTTGGGGCATTGGTGTGATGCTGATGCACCAGGCAGGGGCACATTTGCGCCATTTATTTTTCTGCTGGTTTCTAGTTTGTCCCTCCTCGCACCACTGTCGGTAAGTACTCATCACTGCTGACTAGGATCCCCCCACAAGCCTTGTCGTTTCAGAGATGCTCTGACCAAGTCGTCTGGCCATAACTATTTGGCCTTTGTCAAAGTTGCTCAGGTCTTCACCCCTGCCCATTTCTCCTGCATCCAACACGTTGACTATTATAACTGATCGCTTACCATCTTATCTAACCAGACCTTGACATGCCCTTGTTAGGAGATTATCAACGTTATTTCGGTGTTTCTGTAAAAGCACTTTGTGACAACTGCTATTGTAAAAAGGGCTTTATAAATAAATTTGATTGATATTTCGCTTCCCCTGTGAGTAGTCATAATATTCTGGGTCATCAGTGTATATGCAATCACTACGGTAAGTAAATGTAAATGAAGAAGTTCATCTGCCCATTTAAATTAGGACAATTCAATTGACATACAAATTTAACCTTTCAAAATACATAAGGTATTCTCCCTTTACAGCATTTCCCTCATTCGGACAACCAAACATAATTTCCCAGTAGTTGGAGGGATCAGGGCAAAGGGTTGTTATGCGTTTCAAGTTCAGCGTGACTTTCTATAAAAACCCTTAAGCGCAGAACTTAAGGTTTGTATTCATCACTAATTGTTTTAAATCTGTGGCGGTAGTGTAAGTACTATATATCAGTCGATCATTGAATCAAATGTGTTTTATAAAGCCCTTTTCACATCAGCAGTTGTAACAAAATGCTTTTACAGATACCCAGCCGAAAACCCCAAAGAGCAAGCAACAATAAGAATTGATGCACAGTGGCTTGGAAAAAACTGCCTAGTAGCTATATGCAATTTACTTAATTTTCCGTTTCCCAACCACTTTCAGATTTGACTGCGTAACTTTCCATAGTGTTTTTTGGCCAAATAGTTTTCATCTGTAACTTGAATCCTATAAATGTGTTCTATCTTCCCTTGACTTAGTGAACTGTCAATCATTTTCTAACAGTTCATATTGTGCTGACAGGTCCACATTCCACTAGTGCTGCTTTATTTGACAAGCAACAAACACTAATGCATGTCATATAAAAACATACAAAAATAATACCATACCATTTCTTTAGTTTAAGGCCGTGCTTAAAATGCTAATCCAATCCTTAGTGTATTGAATTTGTGTACAGTGAATTAACATTCCATTAAAGTACTTGGTGGGGAATACCAGAACCCCCCTGTCCTTTAGCCACACTGGGATTACATCCTTGTTCAAATGATAGCTTGGCTTGTCTTTTACACGCACATTTAGCTTCACCCATTGTCCTTGATGCTCAAGGGACACATTTCAGGATTCGTGGCATTCGACCAAGGCAGTGTGTCAAGAGATAGATGTTCTACTTTCATCTGGACTCTATTGTAATAGATACTATATGATTATGTTACAACATAGAACAATGCAACTGCCGACCTCCTTTGAATGCTCTTACTGAACATACCCTAAGACCATGTCATTGTCTCGAGGAATGTGTCTTTGCCAACTCCTTCGTTCTTGGGGTTATTTTTATATAAGTAAAAAAAATATATTCCAATTTATCAACCAAATCAGGGGTGTTGAAGATTATGGCAAGCTTCTAGGTGTCCGTATGAAGCCATTCTGTTTTTTTCCACACTTCTCGTCAACCCCGAAGTCACGTGGTTCAAGGCATATCAGGGCACACTCACTCACCTGACGACCTCCACAAGCGTTGCTTTGTCCAAGCTGCTTGTATAGGTCACTAGGGTACGATAAGGCCAGGAAGTCCCTGTTGGCAATGCCTCCCTGCTCCTATGTTGGCAAACTTCCATCATCCATGGGCTTTCCAGCCACTTGTCAGCTATAGGGCCACCGTCATGCTTTGAACCTAATCTGTGTTGGGAGGGATTTTAGGATGCAGCTCAACCAATGATTCACTTTCAACATGAACTGCATATTTATTTCAGACTTTCTCAGAAATTCTACATAACACAAAGGTTAGAGCAGTATTTGGCTTTTGAGTCTTTACCAGACCTTACTTGGCTCAAAGTGCAAAATTCTCTCTACCTGAAAGAATGAGTTTCTGTGTGGAAATTCAAATGCTTTTTGGCGCAGAGCTTGTTGCAGGACTGAACGTCAGCACAGAGACATGCATATTTTATATCTGAATATAGCCTGGACTGTGGTTTTCCTCAGTTCTGCTCTCCGGAGGCAGTTTTTCAAATAAACATGAGGAAACCAGCAGTTTTTGCGCAATGTTAAGCCTTACTCAGAAAGGGTAGGCTACTTTAGGATGGTCAAGATCATGAACCCAGAGCGAAGAGTTCTTCAAAACCTGGAATGAAGCTAACCACGCAATTCTGATTCTTCAACATTAGCTGTCTCTCTGTGAATCCCTTGACAGACTGACTTTCGGTACAGGGCCTATGTAGACAGGTGAAGGGGAAAGCCAATTGGTGGAACACATGATGCTTTTTTGGCACCATGCCAACCTCCTGCCACCAGCAGCTCTCATCCCATACATTCACATGTGCCCTTCCTAATTAAATGGAGTCCCAGATGAGTATGTAATGGCAACCCTGGCACAATGACAGATAGGCATAAAGGATGTCCATATGCATATACATATTCATGTTTCAAAATGTCTATGATGAAAAGAGTCTCTGGCTGTTTTTGTCCTCCTTCACTCGCGCTCTTCTTACTACTGACAAGATGATTTGTGTTATGGTGTTTACTAGGCATCCCCTTAGGAATGATGGTGTGAAAGGACCTTCATTGGAATGTCATTGCAGGACAGCATTTGACAAACATTTATTAGCGACGGAATGTTTGGGCATAGGGTCTCAATTTATGAGATGTTCAATCGGTTCCTTTAGTATCAGAGGTGGGATTTTGTCTGCTGTGAAACGGGTTGTTTCCAAGTGACCACTTTGTGTCAGCAGAGGGTTTACATACTGATACTTACAACTGTCAAACTGTATGGTAGTAGCGTTGCCCATTCAACATCATGTGTATCTTGGTAATATTGTCTCTTCCAAATTATGCTAAAACACTGGAACAAATGGTATTACGTGAGACTAACCAGACTAAGGGTTAAGTGAGCGGACGTTCTTAGAGGAACCACCCACCCAGATTCTAGGGTAATTGCAGCCTGGATGGCACATGCCCTGCAACTATGAGCAGAAATGAAACAGCAGCAGCTTAGCTTAATTCTTTTGATTGCCATTATATCTGGTAAGATTTGGCTTCTGGCAGAAGAGATACACTACACTTTCATGCATAATTTATTTTATAATAGACACAATTTTGCTCAACTGAATAGTTGAATATCTTGCTATTGTTTTTACTAACTTTCTCATTATTAAGCCAATCATGTTTTTAGGTTCTTTAAAACCAATGTAACTTTTCTTTAAACTTTTATAAATCTATTTTTTTGTTGATAATTTAATAAAGAAAAGCATAAAACATGAGGTCCTAAATTATGTCAATTGGAGAAAAAAATCCTAAATGCTTCTAAAATAATGAGGAATGGAAGATGTCTTCCTAATGAGGAATGGAAGATGTCATCCTAATGAGGAATGGAAGATGTCATCCTAATGAGGAATGGAAGATGTCATCCTAATGAGGAATGGAAGATGTCATCCTAATGCCTATTTTTAATATAATGCCAATATGGCGTAGATCCTCCTATCAATAAGAAAAGTACACAGTGCTTATGGAAAGTTTACACCCCTTAAATGTATCAATTTGCGCCTTCATTTAAATGTATAAAACAAATTCCCACTTAGTATCTACACAGCATACTGGATCTGTGCACAGTTTATTATTATTATTTGTGTGGACACTTATGCAACCAACATTGACAGTTAATTTTTTCTTATTATTTTTCTGAGATGTTTTTTTTTTCTTATTAAATATTGAAACAATTATTAATAAGTGGAAGCTGCCTTGATCAGGCTGTCCATCCAAACTGGGAGAGTAATCTGAGGTCCTACGAAGAGGCCAATGTAATTTAGACACCTTGACAAAAAAAACAGACTGGACATTCTGTGGCCATATTGCAAAACCTTTACTCTGGCAAATCTTTTGGCTTAAATACAAGTTAATACCAATAAATATATCACAAACACAAGAAAGCACATCACCCAAATAACACCATCCCCTTTGTCAAGCATGGTGGTGGCAGCATAATGTAATGTTATGCTTAATGGAGCAATCTAGAGGAAGATCCTTGTGGAAAACCTGATGCCCTCTGCAAGGAAGCTACAACTGGGACTGAAGTTCACCTTTCTGCGTGTCAGTGACTTGAAGCGATCTGCCAAAGCAACATACAATCAAAGATTTTGTGGCCGAGGGTCATTCAGTGGTCCAGGCCACTGCCTCCTGTGCATGTACAGCTGAAACATGGGTTGGAATCTGACCTGCAGCTCTTTCAGAAAAATGCCCCCTATCTTTCACCACTTTCCTGTCCGAAGCATAAAATGTCAAAAAAAGATACCTTAAAAAAGAGTGGCATGACATCATAATTGACGCATTCAATGGATATTGAACAGTTTTGTAAAGTGGTCAAATATTGCCAATGTGGGTATGTAAATTTAGCAGGGACTTTGCTTCCACGAAATATTAACTAAGGGATTGGATACTTGCAGGACAAAGGCGCAGAGTGAACAAAGGACTTTTAATACAAATAACTAAGATGTAACAACACTAAAACAAGGCAGAATGGAACAACATTACAAAGGAATCCAAAAACAATGACCGACAAGACACACTAGGAAAGAAGGAGCTTAAATAGGGACATGGATCAGGAGCACAGGTGAGGGAAATAAACAGGTGTGTGTCAGGAGCACAGGTGAGGGAAATAAACAGGTGTGTGTCAGGAGCACAGGTGAGGGAAATAAACAGGTGTGTGTCAGGAGCACAGGTGAGGGAAATAAACAGGTGTGTGTCAGGAGCACAGGTGAGGGAAATAAACAGGTGTGTGTCAGGAGCACAGGTGAGGGAAATAAACAGGTGTGTGTCAGGAGCACAGGTGAGGGAAATAAACAGGTGTGTGTCAGGAGCACAGGTGAGGGAAATAAACAGGTGTGTGTCAGGAGCACAGGTGAGGGAAATAAACAGGTGTGTGTCAGGAGCACAGGTGAGGGAAATAAACAGGTGTGTGTCAGGAGCACAGGTGAGGGAAATAAACAGGTGTGTGTCAGGAGCACAGGTGAGGGAAATAAACAGGTGTGTGTCAGGAGCACAGGTGAGGGAAATAAACAGGTGTGTGTCAGGAGCACAGGTGAGGGAAATAAACAGGTGTGTGTCAGGAGCACAGGTGAGGGAAATAAACAGGTGTGTATCAGGAGCACAGGTGAGGGAAATAAACAGGTGTGTGTCAGGAGCACAGGTGAGGGAAATAAACAGGTGTGTGCTCTAACTGAGGGAGAAAGGGCGTTGGATCACACTGGCACGGCAGGCCTGCCACTCAAGGACGTGATATTAGGCACCTAAAATTTAATTAAAACCATTTATTTGGTAGTTAGTGTTTATTTGTAAAGAAAATTATATATATATAATAAAAATAAACACTTTTTCCGAATGACTTTAGTTCAACTTCCAGGTGGCTAAGGCTTTTGCACTGCACTGTATAAATCATTTAAATAAAATAATTAAAAAACCCATTAAAAGTGTGGAGTGTGTTGCTTAGATAAGCAGAAAAGTATCCTAATTTAAATGTAAATGCGTGAAACTCAGGCACTGCACTGACTAACAGAATAAGGGTTGTGGTATGTCTTGAGGCGCTGTATGTACTTCACTGTATATATATTTCTGAGCAAACATTTGCACTGCTTTGATTAAAACATATTCAACATATTTTTGAAACAGGTTGTGCAGGCTAAAGCAAAGGAATGCTTGGCAGCTCATCGCATGGTTACTTGACTAGCATACATGCAGTGACAGGGCAATGATTGTGGTGATGACAGAGGATAGAATTAGACTAAACCACTCAGTTTTGTGTGTGTCTTTACTCTTCGTGAGGCTCATAGGGTCATATTCCAAGGACTGGCGGGGTGGACGTTCTGTGTGTTTCAGGGAATTCATTATTTTACCATGTCATTGATCCAGGAACCCGTGGAACCTAACTCTATGTTCAAGTACGTCTGAAGGGGTTGATGAGAGAGGGAGAAAGAGAGGAAAGAGAGAGAGGACAGGGTTCATGATATAAATAATGACATTTATCCAGAATACTGTATTGTTTTTAGATATACAGTGGGGAGAACAAGTATTTGATACACTGCCGATTTTGCAGGTTTTCCTACTTACAAAGCATGTAGAGGTCTGTAATTTTTATCATAGATTAAAATCCTGCAGTGCACCCAATGTCCCCCTGCTCAAGCCAGCGCATGTTCAGGCCCATCTGAAGTTTGCCAATGACCATCTGAGGAGGAATGGGAGAAGGTCATGTGGTCTGATGAGACAAAAATAGAGCTTTTTGGTCTAAACTCCACTCGCCGTGTTTGGAGGAAGAAGAAGAATGAGTACAACCCCAAGAACACCATCCCAACCGTGAAGCATGGAGGTGGAAACATCATTCTTTGGGGATGCTTTTCTGCAAAGGGGACGGGACGACTGCACCGTATTGTGGGGAGGATGGATGGGGCCATGTATCGCGAGATCTTGGCCAACAACCTCCTTCCCTCAGTAAGAGCATTGAAGATGGGTCGAGGCTGGGTCTTCCAGCATGATAACGACCCGAAACACACAGCCAGGGCAACTAAGGAGTGGCTCCGTAAGAAGCATCTCAAGGTCCTGGAGTGGCCTAGCCAGTCTCCAGACCTGAACCCAATAGAAAATCTTTGGAGGGAGCTGAAAGTCCGTATTGCCCAGCCACAGCCCCGAAACCTGAAGGATCTGGAGAAGGTCTGTATGGAGGAGTGGGCCAAAAACCCTGTTGCAGTGTGTGCAAACCTGGTCAAGAACTACAGGAAACATATGATCTCTGTAATTGCAAACAAAGGTTTCTGTACCAAATATTAAGTTTTGCTTTTCTGATGTATCAAATACTTATGTCATGCAATAAAATGCTAATTAATTCCTTAAATATCATACAATGTGATTTTCTGGATTTTTGTTTTAGATTCCGTCACTCACAGTTGAAGAGTAACTATGATAAAAATTACAGACTTCTACATGCTTTGTAAGTGGGAAACCCTGCAAAATCGGCAGTGTATCAAATACTTGTTCTCCCTGCTGTATATACAGCTCCGGAAAAAATTGTGAGACGACTGCACCAATTTCTTTCCTTTCCAAAAAAGTCGAAAAGGGAGGTTTTGAGTGAGGAACAGAAGGTTAAAATTAAGAGAGCTCTGCAAATTGAACGCTTCTGTTCCTCACTCAGAAGTTTCCTTTTCAACTTTTTTGGAAATGGTAGAAAAAGGTGCAGTGTTCTTTTTTGTATATACACCGATCAGCCATAACATTGTGACCACCTGCCTAATATTATGTAGGTCCCCCTTTTGCTGCCAACATCCCTGACCCGTCGAGGCATGGACTCCACTAGACATCTGGTGTGCTATGTTGTCGGCACCAAGCAGATCCTTTAAGTCCTGTAAGTTGCAAGCTTTGGGCTCCATGGATCGGACCTGTTAGTCCAGCACATCCCACAGATGCTCAATTGGATTGAAATCTGGGGAATTTGGAGGCCAAGTCAACACCTTGAACTCGTTTTGTTCCTCAAACCATTCCTGAGCAATTTATGCTTTGTGGTAGGGCGCATTATCCTGCTGAAAGAGGCCAGTGTCATCAGGGAATACCGTTGCCATGAAAGGGTGCACATGGTCTGCAACAGTGCTAGGTAGGTGGTACGTGTCAAAGTAACATCCACATAATGGCAGGATCCAAGGTTTCCCTGCAGAACATTGCCCAAAGCATCTCACTGCCTCCGCCAGCTTGCCTCCTTCCCACAGTGCATCCTGTTGCCATGTGTTCTCCAGGTAAGCGACACACCCAGCCATCCACGTGATGTAAAAGAAAACGTCATTCATCAGACCAGGCCACCTTCTTCCATTGCTCCGTGGTCTAGTTCTGATGCTCACATGCCTATTGTAGTCGCTTTTGGCAGTGGACAGGGGTCAGTATGGGCACCCTGACTGGTCTGCAGCTATGCAGCCCCAAACGCAACAAACTTCTATGAGTACCAGCATTACATTTTTCAGCAGTTTCACCTACAGTAGCTTGTCTGTTGGATCGGACCACATGGGCCAGCCTTCATTCCCCACGTGCATCAATGAGCCTTGGCTGCACATGATTCTGTCACCGGTTCATTGCTTTTCCTTTGTTGGACCACTTTTGGTAGGTACTGACTACTGTAGACCAGGAACACCACACAAGGGCTGCAGTTGGAGATGCTCTGACCCAGTCGTCTAGCCATCACAATTTGGCCCTGGTCAAAGTCGCACAGATCCTTATGCTTGCCCATTTTTCCTGCTTCTAACACATCAACTTTGAGGACAGAATGTTCACTTGCTGCCTAATATATCCCACCCACTGACAGATGCCATGATAACGAGATTATCAGTGTTATTTACTTCACCTGTCAGTGGTCATAATGTTATGGCTGATCGGTGTATACTGCACAATTTACTGAACAATTTGTTAACATCTATTAAAATATGTTCCTGTCATGGTAGATTTTTTGTTGGTTTCTTTTTAGACCTTTCCTGTGTGGTTTCCGTTTAGCATTTTGTGACATTTTTCATGTGATGCATTTTTAACATGGGACAATGCACCCTCTTATTCACCCTGAGCAGCTGATTTTCCGAGATATACTGGAATCTTATATCGTCTAATCAAAATGTGCATTTGTTCATCCTACTCATCCTCAGAACGTAATTTAAATAAGACCAGCAGAAAAGCCAAGCTATTTGGAGTAGATGCATGATTACTAAAAGGAAGGAAAGAATGAAACAGGCTGAGGAAAAAAATACTTCCTCTATTCAAAATAGATAAAATGCACATGATTTAGTGAGTCAGATCACAGTTATAGCTGCCAACTGCCTTTACAACGTTTTTTCTGGGTTAGTAAGTTAGAAACTTGTCCTCAACTCTTCATTTATTACATTTCCCATTGTATAACCAGTTCCATTATGGACTCTATGTCAGTTTGGAGATGGAGTCACTAAATGTTAGCTTTTAGGCATTCAGGGAAGACTTTATGTAACCAAATTAGTAACTCCTTAGGTTATGACAGGCTCTGTCATAATGGCGGAACTAACAAAATGTATTTAGAGAATCGGGCCGAATCAGCCTGTGCACAATATGTAAACTTGAGGGAAGATTTGCTCTCCAAGTATGTCTGTTCTTCTTAAGATTTAAATTGAAGTTTAAAGTTGTTTGAAGTGTCCAGGAAATGTGATAATAAAGAGGTGCCGGCTGTGTTACAAGATCCGCCCCAGACACAGAGGAGCAGCCTAGAAGGGACAGTGTGGTGTTGTTATGGTACTTATGTACTTGGCAAATTACCACTGAAAGTGTCTTAAGGATCTGAGGAGCCAATGAGGTTGAACATGGCATGTGAGCTATTACTCTGTTTTACATATCTACTCTGCAGGAGATATGTACACTAACATTTTCTCAGTGGGTTATGTTGCAACACTGAGACCAATAATATGTGGTCATGAAAATACTTTGTATCTATTTATTGCAATGCTCGTATGTTCAGTGTTAGGGTTTGTATGAAGTATTTAATCAGGATTCCTAATAGCTGTTGCCAAGGCAGCTGCTAGTCTTTCTGGGGTCCACATAGCACTGCCAACTTCATTTGGTTTTTATTGTTGTAGCTGGTTGATATATTTTGCCTCATTGTCTTTTTTTCATTTGGAATGGAAATAGAATGCATGATGCTATAATATTATAAATAAGAAAACTGTTTACTTTTTTATTTAGAAGACAGAGCCGCTACTTGAGTTTCCTCCCAGCTGTCCCCAAGCTTTCAAATCATCCTTCTTGACAACAGAAGTCCTGTTTTGCTGCAACAGGGGCAGACCAGGGCACTTAAAGGCCAAATACAGACATTTCTATATTAAGAAAACTTTTGGGTAAAAATGAAGAATTTGACTGTAAAATGTTCCCTTTTAAAAGCCGTTATTGGCAGATTTTTGTAACTCTCTTTGGTATTGGTTTATTATTGGTGATGTCATCTGATCATCCAATGCAAAGGTGTTGATAAAAGTCCTGTTTAAAATGTGTTTCTAACCTAAAACAGGTTATAAAACTATACAATGTGTGTGCACATTTACAGTAGTTTTATCGGCTGTTTATAATACAAAACACAGGGAAAACAATATTTTTACTACACTTGGCCCTTTACTGGGCCTGCCTTGTCATACTCAAACAGCTTTGCTCAACTTTTTCCAATTGAGTACACAACAGAATATGCTTACAAATCCCGGCCATGTCCAAGCAAATGCATTTTGGAGGCAAAAGAAAGCAATGCAGCCAGTCTGTAAATAAAGATCAGAAACAAATACTGTTGTACAGGGGCCACTCCGTCAAGAAATTATTTACCGGATAAATAATTAAGTGACATTAAGTAATATTCAAGTGCTGAGATCAATTAACGCACCTGTATTAACACAGTAAGGCATAGACAAGGTTTCATGACTTTATTGCGTAGTACATTAATTCAAAGGGTGCCAGTTTGCATAGCAGCCTGTCAAGCTTGATCCCATAACTTAATATACATTCATTGAATTAGCAGTCTGGATCTTTATCACTGATAATGACTGGTAATATTCAGAAAACTTTCTTTCACTGTCTCGCTCAGAGTTAGCTTTACAAGTTATGTCAGTAACTATTGGTTATTGTGCTAGCCAGGTGCAACCATGACGTGCATTTCTCTGTTGAAGCAATGTTTTTAAATACAAAAAATGTCTATATAATACAGTACACTCAGTAAGATGTTGGCATGTCTACCTACGAGTATAACTGTCTGTAAAGTTATTACTATAGTGTTGCTGTTACAGTTGTATGTCCTTAATGTATTTTTTATGATTTGTCTCACAAGTCTCTTCCAGTCCTCTTTGTTAGTATAGGAGAGGTTATCAGATCTAGCATTTTGTAACAATGTTTACATAGATAATAAATTATAATGTGGACCACTATTTATTAGGACATGGAACATAAAACAATGTGTTGATATATTGCCCACTCAGCAGCAGCAGCAGTTTCAAGTGGAGCCACTCCAGCTGCTCATGATATTTATTGTTGACGCGTATGCAATCCTTCACCCTTCAGTTTCTACTCCCATCTCAGTGAACACACCACTTGCGGACCTTTCTGTTCTTTGTAAGACATAAATTAGGGATCTGCCCAAGAGAAAATGCAATCAATTAAAACAATTCCTCAGATCGTGCCTCTCAAATTTCCGGTGTCTCCTCTGATTGAGCAGTCAATAGCTTTGGCCGACAGAACACTGTCCTGTTGTGCCCCATGCAGTTGGTGTTGTCCAGTTAACGTACCAAGGTCTCTTTGTAAATGGACAATGTCCTGTTTGAATGTTACTGCATTTAACCACTTCTATAATCACTGTTATAATGATGCCAAATGTAAAGCCAAATCGCAGAATATGTTTTGTTGTTATTTGTAGGTCCAACACAAATATGTTCTATTTAAAGCAGCTGACATATCCCTGGACTAGCCTACACAAGACAGGCTCTGGTGTGTCTGTGTGTTTGTGCCTAGTGTATGAGACAGTGTATGAGACAGTATATCTCATACATACATTAGTTCATACAGTGTCATCAATTTAGTGTGTTGTTATGAACTGCATTATGGAAACAAGGGTAGTAGACAAGGAGGAGGGCGTAATAAGCCTGTAATGAATATTCAATTGCAATGAGGAAATGTGTTTTGGAAGGAACGAAGAAAGGAAGGAAGGAATGAAAAAAAAGAGGGAAAGGAAAGAAAGATGGTAAGAAATTATAAAAGAAAGTCAGATAATGACATCACAACACCTGACAATGTTAAAGGCCATGAGGCGGGTGAAGTTGCAGTTGCTATGCCAGCATTATTGTTTTGATTGACAACATACCCCGCTCTCCCCTACAGTTTAGTTCTGTTAATTAACATTCTGTTGCCCATGTTATTTCAGCCAAAACTGAATGGCTGGGCTAAAAGTTGCATTTGGAGACTATGTGGAGGTGGGCTGACTACCAGCAAGCCCTGTGGTCTTGTGGTACGCAACAATAAATAAATATTGTCACACAACAATATTTATCCACTCTGTTATATGATGAATCTCATATATTTAAAAGAATAATTGTATTACGTAACCCTTTTATATTTCTAAATAAGTGATGGAGTTATTGGAGTCATTGTTTTTATTATAGGTACTGTATAGCTATTAGCTAGCCATCTACAGTAATCTTTGTACAAGACTACACTTTAGTTTCATTAATAAACGTTCTGTTGTCCACATTATTTCAGAGAAATGTAATGGCTGAGATAAAAGTTGCATTCCTGCTGTTTAAATAGCGTAATGGTTAAAGACATGGTCTGCCACATTGAAAACTGTGAATCAAAACCAGCCAGAGACAACAAGATTTTTCCCTTCTAGTCATGGGCCAGCTGAACTGGGCTTTTCTGGTTACCCAAGACCTGCCCATTGGCAGATTGTGCTATGTTTGTTCTTTTTTCAGACCAATTAATTGAGTTGTTTGGTCCTAATTTGGAAGATTGCTGAAAACCTTTAGGAAAAAAAAAGTTTTAATTAATAATTTCCTCACTTGCTGTCGCACCTGCTACAAAAATGGAGTTAGCATTGTTGGAGACCCACCAAAGAAAGATTTGATTGGTTTGATTGGTTTGATATGTTGAGTTGATTCACTGATTTAAAGCTGGATTACAGACCTGTTTATCTATTTCTAACCATGGAAATCCCCAGGCTCCATGTTTAGGACCTGAAGCTTGGTTTTGACATGTTTTCTTCAGATAAGAGTCCCAATAAGTGCCCGATAAAGGAACAGGGTTGACATGACAGGTTTGGAAATGTACACAAGTAGTAGAAGCTCATGTGGTTTAGCCACAAATAAAATGAGAGTTCAGTTGTCAAGACAGGGTTAGAGGGACTGGCATAAAGTAGTAAATGAGTCACCAAAGGTTGAAGGACCCAGATCAGTCTTTAGTTGGAGGATTAGAGTTAACACATATGGCCATGCTTATCTAATATTTAGCAATATTGATGTAAAGAAACCCCTACTATGATTATTAGCCACTTAATTATTGATATCTCCTGAAGTGCTGCTCTGTCAGCCGCTGCTAATCCTAGCCACAAAAAGACCCTTAAGCATAGCCTATGTAGCCCACCAAGCCCAACTTTAATCTGAGGTACGAGCTATGTATCGTGTAGCTCAGTTGGTCGAGCATTGTGCTTCCAATGCCAGTTTTAGGGGTTCCCTTACCACAGTGGCCAGGGTGAGAAAATATGAAAACATTTGCACTCATTACTGTAAATTGCTCTGGGAAAAAATGCTTACTAAAATGTACAGCTATTTGTTGAGACTGTTTGGAAAGCAAGACATCTCACTTGCAAACATTGTTGGGATGGCTAGTGGGGATTGATACTAGGTAGACCAGAACTAGTAGAAGTAGCCGGGAGCAGTATGTTGCTTAGAATTGTTATGTAATTGCTCTTGTTTGTGTGTGTACTTTTCAACCTAATAGCTACTGCATCCAAATAGGAATGAGATCACAAACAAATTTAATGTTACCAATAATAAGCCTGTGACAACGCTCAAAATGTTTTGTGATTAATTTAACGTTGAATTAGCGCAGATGCCAGTGGCTTTCTTTGTATGTAACAACATTATATTGTGGATTTATATCCAATAAAGAGAACCAGCAGGTCTGTTAGAAAGCTGCTGACTCATCAGTTCCCCCTTCAGAGCTGGAGGAGTCATAGCACAGTAGGCTCTCCACTCCTACTGACTGGCATCTGCTCTCCCAGTGGATACCGGGAACTGTGATGTTGACAAGCACATTCAAACACGAAATTACAGTGAAGAGGAACAAGACAGGTCAATGAATCCACACTGTTAAGTAGCATGGTTTGTTCTCTGAAAAGAAGTGTGATTTTTTTGTTATCTTCAGGTAGCTTAATCACCCAATCAGACAACTTCATTACACTCCTTGCTAGAATCAAGGTTAGTGGCACTGTCTCTTTTAAATGTCAATTAATTATTTTCAGTGTCATTTCATTGGCTGCTAAGCTCCCCAAAGCTAAATTCTTATTTTTGGTATTTTCCCAGCTTGGAATGTATTATAAATTTTTCTTTTTTTGTCAGAGTGATTGGATTACATATCAGCTGTCCTTGAAGGTTGAAGCTGTTTGATGCCTTCAATTGTCTTTTTGCAGGTTTATAATTCAAATTTTTCTTCTATATCTTTATTTCACCACCCAAGTGTAATATCATTTTGGCAACATAGGTGATAATTGAGCTTGGGAGTAGCGTGTTAGGTACAAATTCCTTAGTGTAATACTATCACATAACAAAATTCAATAAGCATGACAGAAGACTTTACCAAAAGCTCACCTGCAGAGAAAATATTTTCCCCTATCACTAGATATGCAGCTTGTTCTCTGGCTTACGTCCAGTCTAGGAGGGCATTGACTGGGGTTGACACTGACAGTGGAATTTATGGCACCTTAATGAACTGGCAAAACATCACAGAAACCCTTCCTTGACATAGTGCCCACCTTGTCTTCCTTTCAAAAGCTCAAATACAGTTCAAACTGTAAGTATTTGGACGATGGCATATGTTTTGTTGAACTGGCTGTGATACAGCACATTAGATTTGAAATGAAATAATGACTAAGAGGCATATGGTTGGATATGAGCATATAAGATGTTTTTGTACACTTCAGAATTCATCCTAATGCTGCCTTCAGCGGTTACATTGTCAATGAAGACAAGTGAGCCAGTTCCAGTGGCAGCTGTACATACCCAAAACCAACACAGTCTTCTCAATATGGACGTGTACCGATACACGATAGTATGGACTTCCAATTAAATCTTCTGGTCCACTTATTTCAGTTATGTACGGAGCGGGAAGCGCTGTTAATACTCCAGTGTGGTTAAGGTTGACCTTCTCCCATTCCTCCTCTGGATCATCCAGATGTTCATTGGCAAAGTTCAGACGGGCCTGGCTGGCTTGAGCAGGGGGACCTTGCGTGCGCTGCAGGATTTTAATCTATGACGGCATAGTGTGTTAGTAATGTTTTTTTTTTTAGACTGTGGTCCCAGCTCTCTTCAGGTCATTGACCAGGCCATTGCCGTGTAGTTCTGGGCTGATCCCTCACCATCCTCATGCATTGAGCCCCAGACCAAGCGAGATTGACCGTCATCTTGAACTTCTTCCATTTTCTAATAATTGCGCCAACAGTTTTTTGCCTTCTCACCAAGCTGCTTGCCTATTGTCCTGTAGCCCATCCCAGCCTTGTGCAGGTCTACAATTTTATCCCTGATGTCCTTACGTAGCTCTCGGGTCTTGGCCATTGTGGAGAGGTTGGTGTCTGTTTGATTGAGTGTGTGGACAGGTGTCTTTTATACAGGTAACGAGTTCAAACAGGTGCAGTTAACACAGGTAATGAGTAGAGAACAGGAGGGCTTCTTAAAGAAACAGTAACAGGTCTGTGAGAGCTGTAATTCATACTGGTTGGTAGGTGATCAAATACTTGTCATGTCATGCAATAAAATGCTAATTAATTATTTTAAAATCATACAATGTGATTTTCTGGATTTTAGAAATTTTCTGAAATTAAAGACCTCTACATGCTTTGTAAGTATGAAAATCGGCAGTTCTCCCCACTGTATGTGCACATATGAGCGTAACACAGGGAACTGTACTATTGTTGTACCACACATGTCCAATATCCATTTGCCCCTCCCAAATCCCAACACCCCCCAAAATAAATTCACGGATGAGTTGGTATTCCAGTTGCTTTTCTCACTCTAATTTTTCTTCTTGTGAACACACTCTGGTACATGTTTATACTTGTCTCATTTGTCCACAGTACCTAATTTCAGAACTCTTCAGATTCAGTTTGGTAATTTTTACCAAAACCATCCTGTTTGTTAAGCTAACTTGTGTTTTTGCGCCTTGCAGTCCAGTGTCTGTAGTTTTGTTGGTAAAGTCCTCTGTGAAAGTTAGTGGCTGACATATCCACGCCTGCCTCCTGGAGAGTGTTCTTGATCTATTGCACTAGTTCTATTTTTCAGTAGATTTTTTCATAATGGAGAGCATTTTTTGGTCATCCACTATAGAGGTCATCCTTAGTCTGCCAGGTCATTTGCCATTGCTACGCTCACTAGTGCTTTCTTTCTTCTTCCTAAAGTACCAAATAGTTGATTTTGGCATTGGCTATGTCGCTACTACTTCTATTCTCATTCATCTGCATCATGATGGTCAGCTTGTCTTGCAGTGACACATTTTTTGGTTCTCGTGCTGACAGACACCAGCAACCCAATGCAAATGCAAAGCTTAGAATCTAGACTAGACATCGAAAGCCCTCAGTGCACTAATGATGTAAACATATACCTGTGTACCTAATAAGAGACAGCTGTAAAGCCAATTGTCCAAATACTTTTAGTCCCCTTAAATGGGAGGGACTCTGTACAAACATTTCTATATGATTAATCTGATATGGAGGAAAATTCCCCTTAAATTATATCTGACAGTGTGTTTAATCCCATCATCATTGTGTGATTTCCAAGCCAAAGTACAGAGACAAAATAAAAAAAACTGGTCCCTGTCCAGATACACATGGACTGTACTGTATGTAGTCTATTCTTTCCACATTCATTCCAGTAGTCTACTCAAGACTATGTGTACTACATGTTCTTGATATTTCGAGATATTCTTCCAATGAATCATTTAAACTGTGGATGAAAGGCTTCTACTGGTCTAGACTTGAGCTAAGAGTTAGCATATCACAGGGACTGCCTTGAATTGCTTACTAATAGAATAACTTAATTTGGTGATGAAAGGCTCATACATCTAAGAGCATTTCATTATATAGAAATTATTTTAATTTGGTAAACCTGAAAGTAGTATTGGAAAAAAACATAAAAGAATGGGAGTTCATCGCGCTTTATGAATAATGCTTGTCATAGTTTCCAGGTTCCCCAACAAAGACATAGCTGTTACTCTATGCTGACAAAAAAAAAGAAGTCTTCGTTATTCTTAAGGTCGTCTTGGCCCACAGATCAAGGTGATAGTTGTATCTTTGAACTTGACGTTTTCAAAGAGAAAGGATGAGGAAGATACTTAAATATCAAATCCACCCCCTCCTCTCCACTGATATTAGAAGCTGTTAAAAGATCACCCATGAATCAAAGTGGTGTGTTGGGGTGCGTACTAATTATTTGGTGCGTATGCTTACTCTGAAGTGATTCAAACCGCAGCTTCAGTGCACACAGAAAAATGGGCCCATTTCCTCTTCTTAAAATGTTGGGGATAATGGCCCATGTCCAAAAATACCACTTCACTCTTATCTTTAGAGCAGGGCTCTATGATTAAGTTCTTGGAATTATCTCACTTACCCATTCTCACTGACTTTCCCTGGTGTCTCTTTCACCTAGATTTTACTGAACATTGATAAAGTTCAATTCAGTCAGAAGTTCAACATTGTTCAGCTTTTGCCTGTTGGAGTCCGCAAGGGACTGTGGGCAGATTTCAGAGACTGTGAGCGATGTTCAGAGACAGTGAGCGATGTTCAGAGACAGTGAGCGATGTTCAGAGACAATGGGCAGGGTTCAGAGACAATGGGCAGGGTTCAGAGACAATGGGCAGGGTTCAGAGACAATGGGCAGGGTTCAGAGACAGTGAGCGATTATAATAGACAGTGAGCAGGGTTCAGAGACAATGGGCAGGGTTCAGAGACAATGGGCAGGGTTCAGAGACAATGGGCAGGGTTCAGAGACAGTGGGCAGGGTTCAGAGACAGTGGGCAGGGTTTAGAGACAGTAGGTGATGTTCAGAGAGGTACAGATTATACACTGTATTTCTGCACTTGTGTGGTCTCTTCGTAATAATGTTCTCTGATGCACATCTCACCAAGCCATTCTGCTTCTTATTTACATTCTTGTCATTTAGCAAGGTTCTTATCTCAAGTGACTTACATTTACTCCATTCATCTTAAGCTAGTTAGGTAGAACAATCACACTACTCGGTACAAGTATCTTGACCTTACTCAATGAAGCACCTAACAGCAAAGTCAGTGCTGGATGAAAAAAACATATTATAATAAAAACTTGTTTACTTGTTAACCTTTCATCTATTATGTCTTTCAGAGAAAACTAGATATATTACTTTTTAGCAGTTTACACATTTATGTGCATGCTTTTGTTGTATGAGCAAGTAAAAACAGTTTATTTGAAGGGAAGTGTGGGGGATTGTAAAACACTTTCATGTGAGACAATGCAATTATCCTCTTTCTGCCTCAGTATGTACTTTATATCCTTTGTTTTCCTAATAACAAATTACCACTCTCTGTGACCACTCAACTACTTATCATCTGCCTCAGAAAAGAGAGAAGAATGAAGGAGTTGAGGAGAGGACAGACTTTTTTCCAGTAGAGTTTCTCCCATAGACTTTATGGGTTCAACTTTTAAACTGACAAGAGTGAATGAATAAAATAATAAATTCAGACACTTCGTAAGTTCAGTAATATTGATCCGTGTTCATAATGACCAGCCCTTTTCCATTACAGCGAAAGGACAACATTCAAACTGATCAGCTGGTAATCATTATGTGCGCTAAGTCAACAAAAAAGCAGGCTTAGTAAATTTCTTAAATCCAATTTATGATCCAGTATCCAGTAAAAAAAAACAAAAAACACAGAGGACCTGCTTTTGCCATTCGAGTGGAGACATGTCCTGGAGCCACTTTCCGTGACCAAAACTGTGAAAAGGGGTCTTCGTAACAGAGCCCTCCGAATGAGGGGATGGGGGCGGGAATAAGAGCAGTGGATATTTTTATGGGCACAGGTGTGGCATGCGTGCGAGAGATAAATCCTGAATGAAGAAAGAAAAGTGTCACTCATTGTGTGTGGTCGCCTGCCTCCTCCGCATTCTCACCGTTGTTCCCCGTCTGCCCGCCCCATCCTCTTCCACTTCCCACTAAATCTCTTGACAAATGGCCAGGCGACAGGTGTCAATTGGAGAGTTCCTTGTCCCCAGCTGTGCTTGTCTTTAGCCTGGGAATCTGAGAGATGTTCCCTTTTTTGCAGCTGCCCGTGTCAGTGTGTGAACCCCACCTTCTCACCAAACTGTCTGCCAGCACAGCGTGACACGGGTCACCCAGTGGACTGGGATGGCACCCATAACAGTAGCGTCTCAAGGTCTTGGCACCCCACCCAGTCAATTAAATAGAGCCGTTGATAAATTCTCTTCACAGAGCATTTGGTCCCAGTCACAAGACTAGATGTACAGTTGATTAGAAAAGTAAAGCACTCAATGCTCTGAAATGAAAGTCTGAGGGTTATAAAACCAGTAGATATGACATTGTAGTTTATATTTTCAGACTGGTAGTGGATTTAGGTGCTTTTAGCTTTGTTTTATTTCTGTTCTTAGAGTTGAAACAGAGTTGAGTCTGTTTCAGTGGGAAACAAGGGCAGTTTGTTGTGGAAACAGACGTGGCTGCAGGACGTCTGATCCGTTTGTTTAGTACTAGGCTGTTTGTTGTGGAAACAGACGTGGCTGTAGGACGTCTGGTCCTGTTGTTTAGTACTAGGCTGTTTAAGGATGCGGTAAAAAGGGCTTTAGGGAGTGAGGGGCAAAAAGTGCAGTACACTGAGGGTTACAAGGAGAAAACCAACAGTGGGTTTTTTCCACTTTCACTTTTGCAACTTGCTGGTGGGGAGGGAGGCTTGGGATTGGTAGGTAGCTAAAACAGCCCCAGGCAGTAGAATTCACAGGCAACCGTTTCAAGTGCCAAATCTCAGAACATGTACCACACGGAATTCTCCTCTTGAGCTTCAGCTGCGATTTCAGTCGAAATCGAGCCTTTTGGAAGCCCACACAAGGCCATATCTCCTAAAGTAGTTTGGTCTGGTTCTGTGTGCCAGTAAATCTTCATTCAAACTCCAATTCATAATCCGCAAGGCCAGGCTTATCCCGAGTCCCATTAAACAATCCCTGGAAAATAAAAGATTAGAATTCAGGCTAGCCCAGGCTCTCATTAGCTGACAGCCGGGAGTTGGCAAACGGGGGGTTGCAGGGTGCTATCCTCCCCTAATTAATGCTGTAGTGCACCTGTGATCACTCTGTTATTCTCTTTGAGGGAATTAAGACCTGGTGGAGTGGGGGTTGGGGGTGCGGGTTCGGAGAACTGCTGAAATGCTGCAGGTTGATCCTGGTCGCGGGTGTGTCTCTGCCCAACTGACAGTGTCCTGACATCTGATCGATGAGATAAAAGGACAGGCGTATGTAGATTGGCCTTTGTTGTGTGACTGCTGGAAGCGGGCTGAGAGTTCTGCCGGCACAAAAGGGTTTGGCTGGTTGATGTAGCAGCTCCCACCGACCCTGAAATACACACAGACAAGACAGCGGCCCACATCCAGGGGGTGGGAGTGTTGGAGAGGAGCCAGCGAGGCTGAGTTAGGTTGTTGAAGAGGTCGTACTGGAAACCATAGCACTCTTTATATCTGGTGCGTTATAATGGTTTTCGCTGTATATGAAAACCATATATTTTTCCAAAGTGAAGGTTAAGACACTTAAGTATAGCCTGGGTTCCACGGGCCTGAGTGCAGAGACAAGGGGGGCTTTTGTCAGGATCCTGTGAGCCTGCTGTCATAACTCAGAAGAGCTGACAAAGTAGTGATTCTATAGGGTTGTAATAACATCCCAAGGCCACGTCTGATATATGTTTTATCTTTGTGACTGGTCATCTGACCTTTCTGTTTTAATGTCAAGCTTGTCTCTCACTCCTAGTAATTTTAATTCTAGAAAAAACTAAGAATCACCTTAATAAAGCCAGGGTTGCTTACGTGGAAACGTGGTGAATGTCACTCAAGTACATCTTTTTATGCATTTTTCAGCCCCATATTTATGAACGCTAGTGTGTATTTTGCCTTTCAACATTTTAAAGAACAGCCAAAGACCAGAAATTGTAAGCTGCAGAAGATGAATGGTTTATGATGAATGAAAAAAAAATTATTTATTAAAAAATGTCCGCCCACTGATAGTTAACAAACAGGCACGTTGGATCATTGAAAAACTGGGGCTATGCTGTATAGAGGTGTAAATAAAACATGATCTACTCCTTCAAAGATGGGGCTTCACCATAGGGAAAATAATCTAAAATGTCTGGCTAGGCTGAAGCTACTAACCCAACAGGAGTAATTACAAATGCTTAAGTATGTGGGATCCTCAAGATTTCCTGACAGCAACAACATATCTGAATTCTCACAAGCTGTTTCAGCAAAACACACGGGCAGAAAATCAATTAATTTGGTATTCAAAGGTTCAAACATAATAGCAAAACTCCCTTTTCCAGTATGTACGTGTTGAGGTGGATGTTTCCATGGGAGGGTTGGGTGAGGGTGTCCAGTATGTACGTGTTGAGGTGGATGTTTCCATGGGAGGGTTGGGTGAGGGTGTCCAGTATGTACGTGTTGAGGTGGATGTTTCCATGGGAGGGTTGGGTGAGGGTGTCCAGTATATACGTGTTGAGGTGGATGTTTCCATGGGAGGGTTGGGTGAGGGTGTCCAGTATGTACGTGTTGAGGTGGATGTTTCCATGGGGACGGAGGAGGATGCTCCGCGTGTTTTTGTGTATGTAGGCTTGACTCTGGCATGTGGCCTGTGATGTCACTAGCTATCTGTGTGAGGTGATCCTGTGTGTGTGTCGCGTCCATGAGCAACACACAGCGGCATGGCCTCTTTGATGGATTTACATGTTTGATGAGGACCACTGCTTCTCTCCTCCAGGCCTTTTTCTGGGAGACAGTTGACGTTGACACTCCCTTTGCTGCCCTCTGAGTGAATGGCACAGACCCGGACGCAGGCCCCTCCCCCTGGGAGCTTTGTGTCAGGGTGTAGTGCACAAAGCCAGGGGATCAGTAGTTCAAGAGGGTTTCATTTCTTTAGTCCAGGTTGTAGAATACTTGTGAGGACCACATGGATTGTAAAACAGGGAAAAGGGGAATAATCTGTACAAGGATGACAAAACCTAGAATGTTTGTGGGTGTGTGTGTGTGTGTGCCTGTGTCAGCGTTCCTTTGATGTCAAGTGTGTGCTTTGTGGACTAACCCAGGTGTTCCAAAGGTACTAGGGGGTACTGTTATTAAGTTTGGAGAGGGCCAATAGCGCCCTCTCCAAATGTCATCCCAGGTTACACGCCAACCCCACAGACAGACCCTATTGACTCCCTGAAGTAGCTTAAAACCACCAGGGCTGCCGTTTCTCACCCACATTTCATAGATCACCTGGTGTTTGAAAGACAGAGGGATCACCCCTGCCTGGATATGGTTTGGTGAATCTAAAGAAGGCAAGGGTTAGATCAGGGTGATCAAATGAAGAGGATCCCACATCAATAGGAACCAGTAGAAATCTACTGACTGCATTAGGAATTATAGCCTTGCCACAAATAAGTGTTGTTTTAGGCCTCCTTTGGAGGCCTGGAGAATATTGTATGAAACAAACTGGTTTGAATGGACCACTGGTTTCCACAGGCAAGATTCCTGTTAGATGTTTCATAATTTCACGAACCGTTGCACGTGTGTTTCAGCGAGGCCACTATCAGCATAGTAACTCTATGGTAATCAGAATCCTTTTTGGAAAGTGTGCCCCTGGTCTACCTACAGGGACATTTGGTGGGGGTCCTAAGCAGGTTTGGGGAGTCACCAGGCACATAAACTGACCCCAACTCACATCTCCCCATTCTTATCAAGCTCTCCATATAATAAGGCACTGTTTATCAGCCATAGCACATGGCGTTATTTCATGCCTGGCTGGACATGGGCCGATTACTCTGTAGCTCCCATTTAAATAGCTTACATTTCTCTTGTCACAGGTGATTGCGTATTTTGTCGTCAGTGGTTGGCAGAAGCAGGGTGGGTCTGTTGCTGTGGATAAGGAGGATGACGAGGAACAGCTGGAGCGTTAATGGAGCTCAGCTGGGCCCGCAACCCAAACTGATCCGCTTTGTCAGCAAGGGAGAGGAGGGGAGGTGGACAGAAGCTAACGTTGGGACTACCGTGATTAGCGTCTGATGCTATTGTCTGGGCATTTGGCGCATAATGACCGACTGTATGCAAGACCCCCCTCAAACACTACAGAAGGCATGTCCCATTGTGTCAGTGCCATTGTTCTGCAAGGCCTCTGGCTGCCAACAATGCAGGTTGGACTCAGTGAGCGATGTTCCCTAAGAACGGGACAAACTGTAATTCTGCTCGGTGAACACACACACGTACAGTATATCTCCCCCTCCCCCGTTGTCCCTGACAGCCCAACAGTTTCGGGCCTCACTGTCTCATTATGGGCCCTGTCAACACATCCAAATATCCAGTGGCGCTACAGACTGGTGGAGTGTGTCAGCTAGCAGACTGTGTTAACCAGGGACCGCTCTGACCATACAGACTGGTGGAGTGTGTCAGTCTGCAGACGGTGTTAACCAGGGACCACTCTGACCATACAGACTGGTGGAGTGTGTCAGTCTGCAGACTGTGTTAACCAGGGACCACTCTGACCGTACAGACTGGTGGAGTGTGTCTGTCTGCAGACGGTGTTAACCAGGGACCACTCTGACTGTACAGACTGGTGGAGTGTGTCAGCCAGCAGACTGTGTTAACCAGGGACCACTCTGACCGTACAGACTGGTGGAGTGTGTCCGTCTGCAGACTGTGTTAACCAGGGACCACTCTGACTGTACAGACTGGTGGAGTGTGTCCGTCTGCAGACTGTGTTAACCAGGGACCACTCTGACCGTACAGACTGGTGGAGTGTGTCCGTCTGCAGACTGTGTTAACCAGGGACCACTCTGACTGTACAGACTGGTGGAGTGTGTCCGTCTGCAGACTGTGTTAACCAGGGACCACTCTGACTGTACAGACTGGTGGAGTGTGTCCGTCTGCAGACTGTGTTAACCAGGGACCACTCTGACTGTACAGACTGGTGGAGTGTGTCCGTCTGCAGACTGTGTTAACCAGGGATCACTCTGACCGGTGGAGTTGTGATGACCCACGTCCACAGGTCAGCCAGGCTGATGGTATATCTGTAAGTCTTCGCTGATATAGCAGCCCCTGTTGTGTTTGGAGTTAAATCCCCCGATGAGTAGATTTTCTGTCTCTGTGCTAATCGGATTAGCCCAAAAGTTACGAGGCCCCAAGAGACACCATCTTTCACATCCACCTTGGCCCCTCCTCGTCCTGTTCCCTCGGGAGCAACACACCAAAGGAAATAAACAGCAAACAACCCAAGTGGTGCGTGACGTACTCCCTTTAACCTCGGGAGTCTGAGCTGGTGAAAATACCCTGACTGAAGGAAAGGCTAAGGTCTTCCCAGGTGTGGGAACAATGGCGTGTGCGTCTTTTAGGGCCATGGCTGACTGAACACAGCCTGGGAGGGAGAGACAGATAGACCAGAGGAGAGACACAGTGCCAATAAGCCCCGACAAGCAGCTCCACAAAACGCAGGCTGGTTGCTTGGCACTTTGGATGGGATAATGGAGGGGCAGTCGGGGAAAAGCCAGCTAACAATGAGCGTGAAGGAGCTCAATGGAACCAGCGGGATGTGACTTTAATAAGGGCTCTGTGTGTGTATGTGTATGTGCATGTGTGCGTTTGTATGTGATCTGTGATGACAGATCTGAATATTAAAAACAGGAACTGAAAATACTTCCCAAAAGTTAAAATCTGTAACAGTCAGTGATGTGTGGGTCTGGTGCAGACAGACTCGGATACATACACCCTCACAACACCCAGTCAGCAACACACACACACACACTGACAGACACACACAAATACACACACCACAAACAATGAAAAGGCCGATTCCATTCCGTCTGGTTCATCCAGGACCCCCCTCCCCCCGACTGTGGCTGCTTTGGCCTACCTGCTGTTACGCGCTGAGCCAACGTTGCCCTGTAACACTGGCCAGTGCTATTCTTTCTTTTTGCCAACATGAGGGGAAATCTGAATGGCACCGGCCCCCGCCCTCCAACATGTTGCCACATGTTTCCAATTAAGAAGGAAGCCTCTCTCCAGTCTTCTCTACTGTTCTCCATGCTGCAGTGAAGATGGAGGGGAGAAGGGCTGCTGGAAGATGGAAGAGGGGGGATGGGGTTGAGATGGAGACCGGGGAGAAAGAGGAAGAAGGGGGGTGTAGGGGGGAGGTGGACTACGACAAGGCTGGATAGATGAGGGGAGGAAAACAGAAAGAGGGGGATTAGTGGAGTGGAGAGGGAGAGGGGAATAGAGTGGGAGTTACATCTGACAAGTCAGTGTTGTGGATTGCTGTGGCATTACACCACAGAAATCCATTTTGGGCATGTCTCCTTCTGTCTGGCTCAGACAGGGTTTTACAGATAGAGATCTGGATGGAGGCTTCTTACTGGAGGACAGAAACAACACACAGCCTAAGAGCGTCTTGGAGACTGACTGTGTAGTGGGAAGGAACTGGAGAAAAACATTCCCAAAGGATTTTGAGAAAGTGACCTTCCAACCAAACATGAGCGTGGAGCCTGATTAAAGCAGTTCAATTACTGCTTCATATTTGACCGTTACCTAAAGAAAACCTAGAACATCAACCACAATCCTGCATTTATGTGATTATGCGTAGTCCGAATGACCATAGATGAATGACAAACAGATGCAGAGAAAACTGCTAGATTTGACATCCTATGAATAGAAATGTCTTTATAACACTTTTATACATCAAACAGGCTCTGTCTTCTCTCTGGTGGTTCACATGGCAGTAAGAGAACAGTTTAAGCATAGTTTCTTGGCTCGGCCTTTCAGTAACGGGGTAATTCTTCAGTCTGTGTGTAAAACAACCCTTTTCCCTGTGCTGCCGGGGTGACATGCTGGAGTGCAGGAGATTTCCCAGTGCTCCTGGAGAAATCGGGGGGGGGGGGGTTCCTTCACACATTCCACACGTTGTGTCTTTCTCCTATGCCAGCCACAGTGTCTAGTTCTCACACTGTTACATTGGTCAAAACACGGGTGTCACTGTCAACAGTGACGGATTTGGCTCAGGCTGTGACCTGGGTGTGACTGTAATCCCGGTACAGGAAGTTCATGAATTACAGATACTTTTTTTTATTTTTTATAAATCATTATTTTGTAGAGAATTTGTAAAACAAAATTCTAAAATATTCCAGATGGTCTTTGCCTGCCTGCCAGGCCTGTGGCTGTGTCCTTGGTTAGACAAGACTCTGACAGTGGTGCTGTTTGTTGTGTTCAGCCTGGGCCAAGGTGGACATGACCATGGCGGACAGCGTGGAGGTGTACCTGGACGACTCTGCAGACATCCCCTGCCAGTACGTCTTCAGTGAACAGCCCCGAGCCGTCATGATCCAGTGGTTTGTGGTGAGTACTTCTGAGCCCTTCACACCCTCCACTCAGCATTTAGTTCATATTCTGAATTGAGCCAGTTTGATACACACAGGTCCGAGTCTTGAAGTCTTTGCCTACTTTGTATCCCAGAGGTGGAGAAAAAAGTAATTTATTTTATTTTATTGTTTAGGATTTTTTATTTTATTTGACCCTCATTGTCGATTTCCCCCCAGTTTTCTGTGCTTATCCGTACCATTGTAGATCAGCCTGTGGGAGCCCTAGAGCAAAACCAATATGACATCCTTGTTCCAGGGACGCAATTGAATATTGAACATATTTTTATTATTTTTCATCTCCAAAGGAATTTGTAAGTATACCGGTTGCAGGTGATTTTCCACTGACTCCTTAGGTTGACAGGCTGGCTTGTGGGCGTTTTACAACACAACTAAACTCATCCACGTGTTCCAGAGACTCTCCTGATTTGAATAATGTTACTTATGAGTTTGTAGATCCAACAATTTGTTCATGGTGATTGACGATGACAGGACAACCTGCCACTAAGGACTTTGGCTAAACTCTTAGGCTCTGTGTGTCTGAGTGGAAAATGACAATGACCAGTATGTTCCCCTAACTCTCCCCATTCAGTTGATGTATACAACGCGTTCAAGTCACAAAAGGTTTGATATTTACTAATGTCTTGGTCAGTTCTGTCTCATTTGGGCATCCCACCTCTGGTAAATGATGCATTCTGGTAATCCTTTATGGTAATTACCTGGATCTCAGGATTCCACTGAACTCAGTAAAAGTTAAATGGTGCGGCTAACACAAAACCAACGAGAAGCAGACAACACTTGACGACGTGACCAGATTCAGTCACGCCCGCGTGATGATGGATTACCTCAGACTGGTGGCCCTTTCCTTCACAACAGAGGAATCCTGGCAGCAGTAACCGGGAGCGGATCTACTACGGCGACGACACCCAGCAGATAGTGGACAACGGGACGGACTTCATGGGCCGTATCACGGTGTCTGACATTGGGGACAAGATGGGCGTTCTGCTGACCATCCAGGACGTCCAGCTCTCTGACGAGAGGGAGTTCTTCTGCCAGGTGAACGGCATGGCCGCAGGCAACGGAGAAGGAAAGACCCACCTCAGGGTGTTCGGTAAGACAATGGGCTCTCTTCTTGGCGATCCAGGTCAGCATGGGCGGACACATACTCTACCTAGTGATGGCCATTCGAGGCTTCATTACCTTCATTAAGCAATATAGTTAACAATCTAGTCGGTACATTTTATGTTTAATGTCCGTTCCAATGTTGTTTTTGTCTGTTCTTTTTTACAGACTAGATTGTTCACCATATTGCCTTGTAAATTTCAATGATGGCTTTTATTTTGAAAAAGAAAATCTGAATGCTGCCAGCATAATATTCTGCTGCAAAAATAATGCTAATGAAGCCTCGTTTGGCCATCGCTAACTTTACCCATTACCTAGTCTTGCGAGGCTACACCTCCAATCTCATCTGGCCTCTTTGGAGGTCTGGAAACTTGCCTATTAAAAAAAGTTGCAGCTGACTCTCAGTGTCAAGATCTCTATTGGATGTTTTTTTTTTTTTTTTAACTCCACTCACAGGCTTGTTGAGGGCGGGATTAGCGTGGTTTATTTCCTCAAACTGTATAGAACACATTTCCTGAAAGTTTTTAGTTCCTACCTAGATTGCAACATATCAGAATAGAAGGAAAGTAGAAACATAATTCTGTTTTGGCAGAACTGTGCTCTTTTCATAAGATTGAGTCAATAAAGCCATTACTTTTCTGCTTAAATGCCGTTCTGAAAAAAATAGATGTTTTGGCGTGCCTTCCTTCAGGCTATGGTAAAAGTTTAATTCATCAAGTGTGGCCGACGGTCTGATTTATTGAAATTGAAAATAGACAAGTCAAATATATTAGTGTTTTCTCCTTTGATTTCAATAATCGAGGATCATTTTTGTGTTACGAACGCAAAAGGAATCACAGCAGCATACGGAGGAAATGTATTGGGCGAAGATCCTTTGTTACATCTGGGGGTTGAGACTGCCACGCCACCTCTTTTTGTTCAGTTTAGAATTGGACTTTTCCCTCACAAAAGCACTACTTTTTTCTACCTCATCCACACTTCTTTTATATTATAGCAGAAGATTGAGACAGGAGCCACATACTGCTTTAGAAAACTCATATTCAGCGTTTCCGTTCCTATTACAGTATATCTTCTAATGCGAGTGTGATGTCCTGTCGCAATAACGACTATATACCTAGGAAAAGGTAATGTTTGTTTCTCAAAGACTGATATGGTTCACCACAAACACAACACACATCCACAGATTTCGAATGAGTTTTATTTGGCTATTCCGCTGCCATCTTCACTTAGCTAGCTACTGTTGCACTGAAGGCATTATTCTCGGGAGCACTTGTATAAGCCCCCCCCAAGCAATGAATCTGATTTGGTTGACGTGTTTTGAGACGTTACTGGAAAAACATTTCTCCCAACCCTTCCCAACAAATTCATATAGGTATTCCTCAGGTCTAGCGACAAGCCAGGCCTGGTTTAAGAGGCACATTACCATGTGCTTCACCCGTTATTTATAAAATGTATCTATGCGTTGATTGACAATATCATTTTATATTTCATTACAGATCCACCAGAGGCCCCAATAATTGAAGGTGTTCTTGCTGGAATCTCTGTGACCAATGAGCTGCCATCAAAGGTAAGACCTAGGCAGTCCACTTGAGTTCATCTCACTTTCGCTCTCCGTCTATGAAAACAATGTTGAACCATACAAACATTTTAAGCAGTCTTATACTGACTGTGTGTACAGATTGCATCTTGTGAGGCCAGGAATGGCTTTCCCAAACCCAACATCACCTGGTACCGTGACAGCAACCCACTCAACCCCACACATGGCAGTGAGTAGCTGGAATAGCAATACAGAAGAACAGATCTTAGATCGTGTTTAACTGTACAGCCAAATAAAACAGCTCAAACCATTCTTTATGGCGGAGTTGAATGTTGTCATTACATTAAGTGTTTCCGGGCGTCACATTTCCTCTCCTCTCCCAGAGATCAACGTGGTAACTCTGGTGACCTGGGAGTCCAGCGGCTTCTACTCTGTCCAGAGTGACCTCCAGTATAAAGTGTCCAAGGAAGACAAGGACGCGCTGTTCTCCTGTGAGGTCAGCTACTACGTCCCAGGGGCTGCAAGGACGGCCGAGTCCAAGGGCATCAATATCACTGTGCACTGTAAGGACCCAGCCAACTCCCCGTCCTGATATTTCCTGACCACAGATCTTATGCTGACCGCCATATTAGTCAGTTTAGCATGATGGAATACAAGGAAACATCCTCTGGGTTTTAAGTGTAGTAAGCCAGATAAATCCTTCCAACTTCCACATTTGGTAGCCTTAAATTGGTTGCCCACAATGTTTTTTCAGTACATCTAGTGCTGTTTGCCCATTTTAGCACACCGTGACAGCAAGGACAACACACACACACTCTGCTGTTGACAGTCCTGAGTAAATGACTAGCTTGTGAAGAGGCATAGCTTGGTGACTTTACCAGGCATTGAACGGCCCCGTTGATTTATGGGTTTTGTCTTACAGACCCCACGGCCGTCGTCAAGCTATGGATGGAATCCCCCCAGGCCCTCGTCAAAGAGGGGGACACAGTGGAGCTCCGTTGCCAAGGGGATGGCAACCCCCCACCGCCCTATACTTTCAACCGAGAACAAGTAAGAATGGCCCCCTTTTTCTGTATCTGTCCATTGACTACAGAGAACTATAAAACGGGGGAGGGAAAAGGCGACATGCAGGAGACATCTGGAGAATGTTTTTGATATGCAGAGGCAGGCCATAGAGTAGAAGTGTAGGAATGTGGATGTGAGCAGGTCACGTCTGACCCTGTGGCAAGATGTTTTGACTCCGGAAAGGTCCTTGGGATGGGTTAGTTCCCATGTTTCACACAATGGTTATGTTATGTGTTCATGTAGCTCATGGTTTGGTGTGCGTCTAAAACTGATATTTCAGCCCAAAATAATAAGTCCCTCCCCTGAAAGAAGCCTAAACATAGATGGAGAAATATGACAGTTCAAACCTAATGTTGTCTCCTGCCAGGAGCCAGAGACGACATTAGAAGCCAGAGACGGCAAATTGGTGCTAAAGGAGGTGACGCGTGGGGACAGCGGAGTCTACCAGTGCCGCTCCCTGGACCTGGACACCTACGAGGAGGTCATGGGAGACATGCAGCTCAACGTCCACTGTAGGTCATCGGACAGCACAGCGGCCTGACGGCCTTGTTTCAGTCACTCAGTCATTGCATCACGGCACTCTGATCATTTATGTCAACATTCTCACATTTGATGAACATTGGGATTTGCGGTGATGTGCGGTTCCCCGGCCAGGTCTGGTTCTCACATCATGTCTCCCTCTAGATTTGGACCCGGCTGTGGTGGTGCCCAAAGATTCAGAGGTCATGTTCAAAGGAGAGAGTCTGACTGCTACCTGCAATGCTCTGTCTTCTCTGGAAACGGCCACGGTCTGGTTCAAGGTACCATACAGCCTGTAATAAACACAGACTAGTGCTTAGAATGGAAACGTGCTTATGTCACTTGGTCATGGCCGACATAACAGATGACACAACCGTGTCCCTATTTTATGGCCGACATAACAGATGACACAACCATGTCCCTATTTTATGGCCGACATAACAGATGACACAACCATGTCCCTATTTTATGGCCGACATAACAGATGACACAACCATGTCCCTATTTTATGGCCGACATAACAGATGACACAACCATGTCCCTATTTTATGGCCGACATAACAGATGACACAACCAAGTCCCTATTTTATGGCCGACATAACAGATGACACAACCATGTCCCTATTTTATGGCCGACATAACAGATGACACAACCGTGTCCCTATTTTATGGCCGACATAACAGATGACACAACCATGTCCCTATTTTATGGCCGACATAACAGATGACACAACCATGTCCCTATTTTATGGCCGACATAACAGATGACACAACCATGTCCCTATTTTATGGCCGACATAACAGATGACACAACCATGTCCCTATTTTATGGCCGACATAACAGATGACACAACCATGTCCCTATTTTATGACCGACATAACAAATGACACAACCATGTCCCTATTTTATGACCGACATAACAGATGACACAACCAAGTCCCTATTTTATGGCCGACATAACAGATGACACAACCATGTCCCTATTTTATGGCCGACATAACAGATGACACAACCGTGTCCCTATTTTATGGCCGACATAACAGATGACACAACCGTGTCCCTATTTTATGGCCGACATAACAGATGACACAACCGTGTCCCTATTTTATGGCCGACATAACAGATGACACAACCGTGTCCCTATTTTATGGCCGACATAACAGATGACACAACCGTGTCCCTATTTTATGACCGACATAACAGATGACACAACCATGTCCCTATTTTATGGCCGACATAACAGACGACACAACCATGTCCCTATGTTATGACCGACATAACAGATGACACAACCATGTCCCTATTTTATGGCCGACAGAACAGATGACACAACCAAGTCCCTATTTTATGGCCGACATAACAGATGACACAACCATGTCCCTATTTTATGACCGACATAACAGATGACACAACCATGTCCCTATTTTATGACCGACATAACAGATGACACAACCATGTCCCTATTTTATGACCGACATAACAGATGACACAACCGTGTCCCTATTTTATGGCCAACATAACAGATGACACAACCGTGTCCCTATTTTATGGCCGACATAACAGATGACACAACCGTGTCCCTATTTTATGGCCGACATAACAGATGACACAACCATGTCCCTATTTTATGGCCGACATAACAGATGACACAACCATGTCCCTATTTTATGGCCGACATAACAGACGACACAACCATGTCGTCATGCCGTTTCAGTCGGTGTTGAGGACTTAGTAATGTCTCATGATGTTTGTCTGTTTTTGTCTGTGTGAAGGACAGGCAGAGAGTTGGCACAGGCCACGTACTGCTTCTGCAGGATGCCACTTACTCCACTGCCGGAGAATACGTGTGTGAGGTGACTGTTCCTTCCCTGCCTGGACTGCATACCTCCGGCTCTGTCCACATCATTGTCCAGGGTGAGTCACCTCGCCTTTGGGGATGCCACAGATTATCACTCCTGGTGACTGATGGCATCAGGTCGGATAGCCTTGGGATTGATCAAATAAGATGTTTTCATTACCTAAAAGTGGTCTTTATACAAGCCTGTCGTTCGTGTGTGTGTGTCTGTGTGTGTGTGTGTGTGTGTCTGTAACCCGTCTCCCAGGGGCTCCCCAAATGAAAGACTCTGACAGGGAGGTGGAGATGGAGCAGGGACTGGGGAAGTGGGTGAACCTGAGCTGTGAGGCGCATGCACACCCTCTGCCCTCCATCTCCTGGAGCTTCAGCGGGAGCCAGGTAAAACTGGGCAGAGCAGAACCCAGGGTACTTAACATACGTGCTCCTATTTGCTTCAGCCGCGCGATGTTGCATATTACCCTCTCACTGCACCATTGGTGTGACTGACGTGACATCAGAGCTTTGCGCTTGTGTGTTGACAGAGTTGGCGTGAGGTGCTGACCAGAGCCAATGAGCACAACATTATCAGCCTGGTGTCCGTCAAAGTGACCTCTGACGTCACGGCCCTCTGCAACGCCACCAATGAGATGGGCACAGAGACAAAGTCCTTCAGCATCAGAGCCAGTAAGCCACACTGCCATCATCCATCCCTACAATGGAACATGTGGAATTCATGGGCATATTGTGTGATGAATATTTGGTGATGGAAACCTCTTACAGTAGAAGTGTTGTTTCGTCTACAGTTCCCATGGTCACTTCAACTGCACCCTACTTGCCCGGTAAGACTTCCTGTTATTTTTGTGTTTTTTCTACAGGAGCTTCATCCTGCATATTCATGCATATATCACTTTTATTGAGACAGACATAATTCATATGGAGGATGGAGTACAGCTGTGAAGGTCTGGGGAAGGGTTAGATGGAGGATGGAGTACAGCTGTGAAGGTCTGGGGAAGGGTTAGATGGAGGATGGAGTACAGCTGTGAAGGTCTGGGGAAGGGTTAGATGGAGGATGGAGTACAGCTGTGAAGGTCTGGGGAAGGGTTAGATGGAGGATGGAGTACAGCTGTGAAGGTCTGGGGAAGGGTTAGATGGAGGATGGAGTACAGCTGTGAAGGTCTGGTGAAGGGTTAGATGGAGGATGGAGTACCGCTGTGAAGGTCTGGGGAAGGGTTAGATGGAGGATGGAGTACAGCTGTGAAGGTCTGGGGAAGGGTTAGATGGAGGATAGAGTACCGCTGTGAAGGTCTGGGGAAGGGTTAGATGGAGGATGGAGTACTGCTGTGAAGGTCTGGGGAAGGGTTAGATGGAGGATGGAGTACAGCTGTGAAGGTCTGGGGAAGGGTTAGATGGAGGATGGAGTACAGCTGTGAAGGTCTGGGGAAGGGTTAGTTGGAGGATGGAGTACAGCTGTGAAGGTCTGGGAGGGCTTGTACCAGAACATACATTGCCATTTAACTTTCTTTTCTTAGTGATATTTAAAACAGTCAGCAAAGATGCACTTTTAGATATTTCCTTTGCTTAAATTTTTCTTTGATTCACTCTGAATACACACCAACTCGGTCTATTAAGGATTAACCAAAAAGGCAAGTAAATAATTCATGATTATTTTCATTGGGGCAAAGTATTCGCTGGAATGGGTGGGTGGATTGACTTAGCATATCGCCTGTGGGTACATTTACAATTCTGTCTGATGGAGAAAAATCTTCAAGGAAAAAAAGAGCAAGACAACACTTAGGAAAAAATACATCCAACACCAGATTTTTTTCCCTGATAAATGCTTAATTACAGTTTATCTAGCATTTTGCAAAATGTTTTGAAATGGTTGAATGCCAAAAACATACGTTTACTTATTACTGGGTAGTTAACAAGCTGCCTCACTGTTTTATTGAGCTGTCGCTGTTTAAATTCTCATAAACCCCATACCCAGACTATTGTTTTATATTAACGAGGGCGTGGTGAATTATAGGAGTTAATGGTAGTGAGTAGCATTCTCATTTCCTCCTGGGAGGATTACACCAGAGCAGGTCAGGGTGGTTTCCTGTCTCTCTCTACCCAGGGTTTGGAACCCTTGAAAGCATGACAGCTGAAGCTGGGGTGTTTACATCTGTGCATTAAAGGCCACTATTATATGAAAAACCACATCAGCCTTTAGGGAACATACATTTCTCTGTATGTTCCCTGAAGGCATTTCAATTTGTTTCTGTTTATTCTCTGCTTGGAGTAACCCTGAAGTACCCCCTCATGTTAATTTCACTGGTAAGCCTATGGTGTCATGTGTGTTTTCAAGTACCCCCTGTGGAGAGGCCAAGTACCCCCAGGGGTCCTAGTACCCCTGGTTGGGAACCACTGATTTAGGGTATATGTCTGTCTGGGAATGTTGTCACTAGGGGTCCTCAGACAAGGGATTACGGTTCAATGGTCACCAAGTAGCACAGCTGACCAGGAAGTGTTTAGACTGGTCATATCTGGAAGATTCTCCATTCTCCGTGGGCTTTGGTAAAACAGTTAACAAGCGCCTGCCCATCTCTGTCCCCATGTGTGTAGCTGAGGGCAACGGTGTGATCATCGTGGTCATCATCCTTTGTATTCTCCTGCTGGCCATCCTTGGCAGTGTGCTCTACTTCCTCCACAAGAAGGGCAAGATACCATGTGGCCGCTCTGGCAAGCAGGAGATGTGAGTGTTGAACTTCAACAACTAGGGCCATGTTTTGTATCCACTTCTTTTAGACGGGTGTTAAACAATGGTGGTGGAAAAGGGTATATTACAATGTAAAGCATTCTTCAGAGAAATGTACAGTATCTCACAAAAGTGAGTACACCACTCACATGTTTGCAAATATTTGATTATATCTTTTCGTGACAACACTGAAGAAATGACACTTTGCTACAATGTAAAGTACAGAGTGTACATTTACTGTCCCCTCAAAATAACTAAACACACAGCCATTAATGTCTAAACCGCTGGCAACAAAAGTGAGTACACCCCTAGGTGAAAATGTCCAAATTGGGCCCAATTAGCCATTTCCCTCCCCGGTGTCATGTGACTCGTTAGTGTTACAAGGTCTCTGGTGTGAATGGGGAGCAGGTGTGTTAAATCTGGTGTAATCGCTCTCACACTTCCTCATACTGGTCATACTGGTCGCCATGGTCGACCAAAGATGTTGAGTGCACGTTCTCAGCGTCATATCCAGAGGTTGTCTTGGGGAAATAGACGTATGAGTGCTGCCAGCTTTGCTGCAGAGGTTGAAGGGGTGGGGGTCAGCCTGTCAGTGCTCAGACCATACGCCGCACACTGCATCAAATTGGTCTGCATGGGTGTCGTCCCAGAAGGAAGCCTCTTCTAAAGATGATGCACAAGAAATCCCGCAAACAATTTGCTGAAGACAAGCAGACTAAGGACATGGATTACTGGAACCATGTCCTGTGGTCTGAAGAGACCAAGATAAACTTACTTGGTTCAGATGGTGTCAAGCGTGTGTGGCGGCAACCAAGTGAGGAATACAAACACAAGTGTGTCTTGCCTACAGTCAAGCATGGTGGTGGGAGTGTCATGGTCTGGGTCTGCATGAGTGCTGCTAGCACTGGGGAGCTACAGTTCATTGAGGGAACCATGAATGCCAACATGTACTGTGACATACTGAAGCAGAGCATGATCCCTTCCCTTCAGAGACTGGGCCACAGGGCAGTATTCCAACATGATATCGACCCCAAACACACCTCCAAGACGACCACTGCCTTGCTAAAGAAGCTGAGGGAAAAGGTGATGGACTGGCCAAGCATGTCTCCAGACCTAAACCCTATTGAGCATCTGTGGGGCATCCTCAAATATAAGGTGGAGGAGTGCAAGGTCTCTAACATCCACCAGCCCCGTGATGTCGTCATGGAGGAGTGGAAGAGGACTCCAGTGGAAACCTGTGAAGCTCTGGGGAACTCCATGCTCTAGAGGGTTAAGGCAGTGCTGGAAAATAATGGTGGCCACACAAAATATTGATACTTTGGGCCCAATTTTCTCGTAGGGGTGTACTCACTTTTGTCGCCGCCGGTTTAGACATTAATGGCTGTGTGTTGAGTTATTTTGAGGGGACAGCAAATGTACACTTATACAAGCTGTACACTCACTACTTCACATTGCAGCAAAGTGTAATTTCTTCAGTGTTGTCACATGAAAAGATATAATCAAATATTTACAAAAATGTGAGGGGTATACTCACTTCTGTGAGATACTGCAATGTAGATTTATTTCATATATATACATTGAGGAAAAAAAACATTTGGTCCCCTGCTCTGGTACGTTTGCCCACTGACAAAGAAATTATCAGTCTATAATTTTTATGGTTTGACATGCCTTTTTAAATCCTGAAAAATGCTTTTGAAAAATGTTATAAATTGATTTGCATTTTAATGAGTGAAATAAGTATTTACAAAATCCCTCCTGAGATATGTGCAAACCTGGTGGCCAACTACAAGAAACGTCTGACCTCTGTGATTGCCAACAAGAGTTTTGCCACCATGTACTAAGTAAAGTTTGGCTGAGGGGTCGAATACATATTTCACTCATTAAAATGCAAATCAATTCATAATATTTTTGACTTCAGTTTTTCTGGATTTTTTTTTGTTATTCTTTCTCTCACTGTTCAAATAAACCTACCATTAAAATTATAGACTGATCATTTCTTTGTCAGTGGGCAAACATACAAAATCATCAGGGGCCTAAATAAATCTTTCCCTGATAATATTTAATATTATATTATTCCATGTTATATTATTCCATATGTTCATCTATAAGTTAGGCTTTCCCTCTTCAGAAATGTAATCATGTTAATTGGAGTAGAGTATTTAGAGTGTAACTCGGTTTGTACTCTGTATCCACAGCACCAAGGAGAACGCTAACAAAGATGAAATTGTGGTGGAGATGAAGACTGACACCAAGACCGAGGACACTGTCCTTCTGAAGGGCGTGAACGGAGACAAGAATGGCCCCAGCAACCAGGTAACTGTTGAACACCTAAGCGGTGCAAAAACAGAACAAGCCTAACTATCCACAGTTTTTCTAGAATCCTGTATTGCCTAAAATGTATTGACATTTGTTGGTGTTTTTTTGTCCCTCTCCCCAACCTTTTGCCTTGTGTGCTTTTCCCTGGAGTAAAGTACATGGACCTGAGGAAGTGACATATGCAGAGGGCTGAGCTCTGACACGGCCAACCAAAGCTCATCACCACACCTCCACATCAACCCAAAACCCAGGGCTAGACTTCTGGAAGGCTTAGGAAAAACATCCCTGTCAAGACCCAATCACCTCTAATTCTTTTAGTTAAGCAGTATTCAGCATTGTGGCCAAGTTAAACGACATAGAAACACACACTATTAATGTCAAGTTGTTGGATAGAGGTTTGGAGGATGTTCTGATTGCTCTATTTTACTGTTTATGTTTTACTGTTTCCCCAAAGCCTTTCTACTCTTTTTCTTGTCCATTTCTGATGATTACGTTCATTAACTGTGCGTTACAAACTTTATAAAGTGTATATATTATATATATGTAGGTATTTAAGGTATTTTGACAGACCTTTCGAGTTCAAACTTCTTAATAGCAAACACTTATTACTTTAACTATTCATCTACGTTTTTTGTTCAGGCAAACCCCTACATTTATTTCATGTCACCCAGCCAGGGCAGGGCTTCTAAATACTGCGCCCTCCCCCCCAGTTCCTTTTCTGGTGACTTAAGTTGCCAACCCTAAAGTCACTAGCATGAGAATGAGGTAGATGTAAATCAATTGCAAACTAGGGTGGGATGTACTACCAGCCGTCACACTTCACTGGATTAGTCCACTACAGTAAACAAGTAGTGAATATACTGCCATTCATCAGGTCGTCTACAACGCGCCATTTTAACAAAGCTCTGCTACAACACTGTATATTCCCTTCAATCTCAGACACTGTGAGATAGAATGTCAATACGTTCCCCATGGGCCAATATCTTTAAGTGAGATGATTGTGAATACTGGTTCATGACGCCAATATGTTCCCAATGGACCAATATCTTTAAGTGAGATGATTGTGAATACAGGTTCATGACGCCAATATGTTCCCAATGGACCAATATCTTTAAGTGACGTGTTCAGAGAGACGTACTAAATGTGTTGTGGGTCTGTTTGTGTGTGCAGCACTATATTGGCTCCCTCAGGCTTTGGCACCTCAACACCATCATGGAGACGTCAATAAGACAACTAGCGATCTTCAAATGAGCAGTTGTGAACCAAAGCTTTGCCACTTATCTAGAGTGTTATGGTTAGTCAGCAAGTTATCAATCCAGGTGTGTCATTTTATGTTGTGAACTACTGTCAAGCTCTTGTACTGTTTGTAAATAATCGTAGGATAAGAACTGTTTGTAGCCATGGCCATCGATTGTCTGTTTTGAAACGGCCTACTGTTTTATAATCTACAGTGCCTGTGGAAATTTGTCTTATTCTGAAAATGTAAGATACACTGAAATGGTTAATTTTTTTTCTGGTTTGATGTATTTCTGTGTTTGGGTGAGGGCCAAGGAGACCTCTCAAGTTCATTTTTGTGTGATCCATTTTGGATGCTTACTGTATGTGTGCAGGGAAGAAGTAGCTGTGCTTGCTCCAAGACTGCCCAATGACTTGTATAATGCACAGAATGATGTTACGAAAGCTATTATAATTTGGGTATTGTATTAAACAGGTTCAAATTGTACACAATGTATTTTGTGATCCAAACATTGCCATTAAAGTAATATTTTAGTGGTCATTGTAAGTTGTCAGTTGACAATACTTCCATTCTGTTCAGCCTGCTTATGTCCGGCCACAAGAATGATGATTAGCTTTAGGTAAACACAAGAAAAAACTACCCCTCAACTGTGTGCCTTTTTTTGTTCAGTCTAGTGTAGTTGTGTTATAGTGTAGTTTCCTGAATCTTTCGGAAAGAGGTCTGGAATTAGGAGTGTTTGAGTCATGGATTCATTTCACTCAGATCACAACAGAAGCAAGGCTTGTGGACGCCAGTGGGTGGAAGGTCGGTTTTCATGACATAGGTTTGCTATTGGCTCAGAAAGCAGGTTCAAAAAGAAATGTTTTGTTGTTTGGAACAGCTAAGTGGACAGGAGTGTTTGGACCCACACAGTTCATTGTTTTGTAATGTTATAATTTTGCAAATGTGTATAAATTATGAACTGTTCTTGTGATCTAATGCTTGCATTTTTTTTTATAATTGTTGTTTTGCAAGAAAAGAACGCCAAATAAACAGTTACATTTGACATAACCTTTTCAAGAAAAGTTCATAGCATGAAGACAGAAGTAAAAACGTACCACTTCTGCATTTCAGTGACTAAGGAACAACTGAAACGATACATTTCCACATTGACAGCTTTAGCGTTCCAGTCTTCTAATGGTCTTTATCAGAGATCCAGAATGTGATCACCAGGAGGAAAGATAATTTTTCCTTCTAACCACTTTCCTGGAGGGAGCAGTACAGTCACTCCAGATTTCCATGGGAAGAGGGGGAGGTTCAGCACAACAGACAAAACATTGTTACATTTGAACTCTGACTGTTACTGTATTGGGAACAGTTATTTGCAAGAATTGCATTGCTAAACCATATTTTTAAGTACTACAGTATTATGAGCAGTGACAATAATATAGAAATCATCAAATGTTAAAGAAAATATTGTTTATTATTTTAATGGCTGAGGCATGAACACATGGCAACATAATGAATGCTGATTATATTAAAATCAATAAATAAAATCTTATCTACACATGCAATAAAAAGGCAATGAAAAGCTTTTTTTTGTTAGTTTTCTCTCCATATATAAAGGTTAGGTGAACAATGAGTAATACCATACATTTTCCAATTGAATTTCAGATGGAACAACAAAGTACCAACTGTGCCATCTTAATTCTGCTACTATTGAACACTGGAGTACGAGACCACAGCAAAATCTTATGAAATAGTGCCCTCTTGTGGTGAGTTCACATTTGAGCAACAGTGGAAAGCAGAGGTTTTACAAAGCACTATCTTGAACCATAGACATTTCAAGTCATTTTCCACACATTATTATACAAGGAGTGGCACTTAAGTTCATGATCAAGGAATTGCAGTAAACATACATCACAATTTCAAAGTTAAAACAGTGAAAATCAAGCTAAACAAAAAAGTAGGTATTACTAATATGTGATTTAAACCTGTATTTAAATGCTTTTGGCTTTGAATCCAACACATTTACACTCACATTTTGGGAGTGTGTTTTCCCCATACAACCTTGGCATTTCACCGCACATTGGTCAGTCTCTTGGGTACCTGAGTCCAGAGGACAATGACAAACTCCCTCTATTTAACTTGGTGTCAAATTAAAAGAAAACAGATTTCGTTATACACATTAAAAGATTCCCAATAATGTGTTGAAGCTCCATCCTTGAAAAAACCCCCAAAAACAAGGTTGGTACAAGACAAAAATAGTTACAAATTCATATATAGAGCCACTTTATGAAAGTGTCATGGTCTTTTGTGTGCCGTAACGTGAATTGTAAGTTCTCTTTCCAGAGGCAGCTAAGCAAATCTATGAGGTAGTGCCAATTAAGTACTTAATTTAACTAAATATCAAGGAGTGTATATATGACTTGAATTACTGTCTTCTCTGCCCAATAAATATACTGTCACCTGGGAAATGAATAGTAGGAATAAAAAAGAAATACCAAAAAATTACTTCCAAGAAACAGTCCAACTGCACCTGGATCAGCAGGGAGTGAGATTCATATAGGGCACATGTACTCCCTTCACTTTTAGGGATGACATAAAAAAAAAAAAGGACAATTTCATTAAAATATAAAAGCTATTCAAATAATTAAATAAGGCATAACTGTGAAACCACTACCACTGGTGGCATTAAAACAATTATTAAAAATAATGAGAAATATTAGAATTGTTACATGTTAGGGCATCTGCCAATGTTAGCACTACATTGAACACGCTTACTGTACATTCCAAGATTAAATCATCATACGGTAATATACTGTAAGACTGTCACTAAACCAGGTACTAAAGCCATTTGGAGTTATGCTTTATAAAGACCTTTACTTCACCTACAACTACAGTAAAACGCATTACATGGAGCCCTGTAATACTGCAATGCAACTTCAAGATTCACATTCATTAGCTTTAGCACAAACCACAGGATCCAATGCTTTAGTCTTCACTTGACATATGGAGCTACAAACTGTCTATGACCAAACCAAAAAAAAAAAAACACGGGCACCATCGCAGTGATGAGGGACTGAGAATCATGTCAAGTACGCCCCAGCAAAAGACACTGCTGCACAATACGTCCCAAACAACTATTTGCAAGACACAGTAGCCCCGGCACACAGTGTGAAGCTGAGCTCACTCCACCCCGCGCTCTGTAACAACGTCATTCTTAGAGCCACACAATAAAAACAGAGACAAGCACAAAAACCAGCGTCACAGACTTGGCCCGTAGAGGCCACAGCAAGCATTCGCCCTCTCCCGTCAGACCACCTCACCAGTTAACCTGTGCGTGGGAGCACGAGGAGTCCCCTCCTGACAACATCCAGCCCTTCCAGGCCGGTCACAAGTAGCACCGCAGAGATGCTCTCCGTTATGGCACAGTGGGTGAAGGATACAAGGCGTGGAGTCACGCCCGCTACGTGAGGATGTGGGCTGTCGAGGGGACGGAAACAAACTCGCGCAGGATGTTCTTAGCCGTCTCCAGGTTGTTCTGTGCGATCATCAGTGCTTTCTGGATGTCCTGGAAGGAGTAGCCCTGGCTCATCAGACACTCTATCTCGCCGTTGATGGGTAGAGCTGAACCAGGAACCGGAGGAGCAGCTGGTCCTGCGGGCCCCCTGGAGCCCATGGACACATGAGAGGCAGGTGGCAGATTCTCTGGTATGAGCGACTGATGTCGCCGGTCTGAGTTAACCCTTCGAGGGAGGGGCTTAGGGGGACGCTCCAGGTCCTGGGCTGACGCAAACATGGCTGAGAGAAAGGGAAGAGGAGGGGGGAGATGCTTTTGATGGGGTTGGCACCTATAACTTTTGGCAAAGAGGCCCTTGTTCGCCAGAGACCAATGATGTCTGCATGTTTTTAGCACGCTGTAGACCGGCATACATCCCTAACGATATTTTGTAATAGCTATAATAAAAGTTAACAATTTAATTCAAACTTAACACGGACACAAAAATGGTCTCCACAAGCTCTCAGGACTCTGGGGAAGTAGATGAAGGGCCTCATTGACAAAACGTTGAAGTTCTCCTTTTCATTTCTTGCTAAATCCAACTTTCGCCAAAGATAGATATGGGCGAAACCCTCAAATACTGAGTTACATACAGGCATCCACGGCAGAAGTGCTGTCAGTAGAGAGGAAGCTGAAGCCTGCTGAGGTGCCAGTGACATCAGAGAGGGTGCGTCTGGCAGGGGTCAGAGGTCGGGGGTAGTCATAGTCATACACATCCTCAGTGTCCATCTCCTCTATCACACGGTGAAGAGGAACCGCAGGCGGCGGAATCAGGTAATCTGGATGATTAAAAGGGAAGAAAAATACATATCAATACCTTGGACAGAATATACACTGCAGATAACGGCCTTTAAGGGGAATATCAGTCAGACTTCAGATGGATGTGACCGGATTGCCTCTTTAAAAGTTAGGAAATCTCAGTATCAACCTGGTGCTATTTTTTATTGTCTCTCGTTATATAAAACAAACAAACATGTAATTATGTACAACAATCTACATAGAATATGTATGAAGTGTTATTGACAAGAGAAAAATGTAAATGATCAAAAGGGTGTGACTCCAGAACAAGCTCGCGGACGAGGTCGTGACTGTATGACGTGCGTTACATAACTGAGGTCTTACCAGACTCCAGGGGCTGTTGGGGAAGGGCCAGGGGGGGCTCCGCCGTCTGGGCCTGGATGTTACACATGGACTCATACACCTGCGGATCGTCACAGTCCACGTCACACATCACAGACCTGGACGACAAACAAAGGGAGGGATGAGGGGGGAGACTGACAGCAAAGTGGGGAAACCAGAAACTCATCCGTCGGGACCCCGTTACGATATTTCACACATCCAGGATGGTACCGCTCTTTACATACGACCCACTGGGCACCAGAATTAGTCTTGAGGTCTCACCGCGCGTCCTGGTTAGTGGCTTGGGGAGGGGGGGGTACAACAGCACCGGTCATGGTCCAGGAGGGTCCAGCTGCAGGGAGGGAGGTGGGGCTCATGTACTCATTCTCCTCCTCACTCCCAGATGATTTTTCACCAGGGATCGCCCGTTGAGGCCTAACAGAAACCAGAGAATCACATGGACTGAGCACACACACACACACACACAAAAAAATTCCACTTCCTGAGATCTTCAACCAGAACCTGGTATTAAATAAACCAAAGTCAAACAAACAACACAGGCGCTTTTAACACCAGTCTTGTGGGTTACATTCCCATGGTGGAGCGGGACAACACTAATCCCATAACCCACACACTCACTAGTACGACACTCTGGATCAGGGCTTCTGCTAAACTACACAGAAGGGTCTGTTTTAAAGCTATACCTGGCTGCCAGGGAGTAGATTGCATTGCTGACGGCTTGTGGCTTTGCTCTGGGGCTGCAGTCACCATCACTGGGCCCGGCGGTCTGTGGAGCTGCCTTGGTAACAGGCCGTGGGACCATGTAGTTGGAGGCCCAGTTGGGCTCCGGAGGGGTAGAGGGCAAGGGTCTTCTCTGGAGCCGGCCCTCTGGGGGACCAAGGGGAGAGGGACGCTCGGGAGGGGGAGGGGGCGGCAACTCTCGCAGGGCAGGTGGGAGGGGCAAGGGTTTATCTCTGTGGAGGGCTGTAATCTGGGTGAGAAAACATCAGTATGACCGGATGCAATCTGTTAACAGGAAATGTAAGTGTAACAGAGAGACATGCGAGGCACAGCCCATTCCACAGACAAAGAAGAGTGACGGGTGAGGTCTTCCACTCGCCTTGGGTGTGGCTCCTTGGCCCAGGGCCCCCGGGGAGATGGGGGGCCTCTGCTGAAGCAGGTCCAGTCGGGGTGGTACGGGGGGCAGCGGCATCACAGGGGAGGGCGGGCGCTCCACCTGAAAACACACCAGAGAATTCAAGGAGCCTGAAACGGGTTTGAGAAGAACAGCCAGGGAACTCCAGGCAAGTGAAGCGGTTTAGACGCCGAATCGACTTAGTTTCAACTACGTCATGTAAAACGCACCAGCCTGTCAGCTAAATGGCAAATGAAAAACATTGGAACCCTAGTTCACTTCCTGAAATGACCAAGTGAAATGGAACGGAGCCCAACCCAGGCAGTGTGTTTAAGACGTGTAGCTGGGGGCCGATGCGGGGCCTTGCCTGGTTGCAGGCCAGCCTGCTCATGATGAGATGAGGGTCCTCCAGACGATCATCATCATCCTCATCGTTGCTGGGGGAGACCGACTGGGAGCCCCCTCCCTCGGCCCCGTAGGGCATCTGGAAGCTGCCGAAGGAGGCCCCGGCGCTGCTGTTCTTGGGGTGGAAGGGGTCCACCACGATGGGCTCTGTGCCTTTGATCTCACATCGACAGAACGGACAGCCCTGTCCCTCGGACTCCTGAACAGAGAGAAAATGATTGGTCCGAATATGCATGAAATCCCTATTATATTCTATGTTTAAAGAATTAACTATCCTTTAAAAGGACACTGAATAATGAAATACTCATTATCATACATTAGGAGCAATCAGGATAACTAAGCATGGTTTAAACTTTTTTTTCTCCTCATGTTAGGCAGACAGTTATCTAGGTTATTCATAGCACTTCCACTGCGTCCAAAACTAACAGAATTTTTGGCCCACATACCTGCAGCAGATTGCAGAACTACGATGGAAGATAATTACAGCACTTTGCACCAAATACTATAACTTTAGAGGGCAGTGCTTGTGGCCAACTAAGTAGGCCTTTTTTCCCTCACCAATACTTTACCAAAATACATAACATCTTTCTTCATTCCTTTATATTGAAGGCAGTGTGACTTCCCAAAGACACGGAGCACAAAATAAATTAAAACATATTACATTTTTCGGGGGTTTTAAATCTATAATATAAACGTGGGTATAATTTCTTCCAGGTCAAACTGGAGAAAAGTAAACAAGTGGTTTCTGGAAACCACTCAATGATACAGTACTACTTAAAACGGTCTCATTGCCCTGACATTTTTTCAACCATTAACCTAGAATGATAGACGGTAAAATAGTCCAAGTGGCCACAATGAGTAAGTCCACATGGCAGGCACGAATCAGACCGACGTCTTGGAAGGAAGGATATCATTTCGACGTCTCGGATGACTGACAAAGGGGTCGGCCCTAGAAAGGCAGAGTGTACCCGGTCCCACTCTGGGACGTACCTGCCAGGCCGTCAGACAGGAGGTGCACATGAGGTGGCTGCAAGGCTCGATCTTCACGTCCTTGTCGTTCTCGGCACAGATCTTACACAGCTGGAAGGTGGAGCCCATCTCACAGTACAGTTCATACTGCTCCTGCAGACAGAACGGACAGAGATAAAATGAGTATAATACAAGTAGACGTTAAGCGGATGTGTTTTGGTTTTTTTTTGCACGTTAGGCCTCATTTTCAACGATATGTTGGTGTCGTAGCATTACCCAGACAATTTCATTTTTGACTTAAGCTTAATCATTCTCTTCCCCGCTGGGACTGATCGGACCTCTGTTGTACTGCATTGATTTCGTTAAGTTTTTTTTTTTTTTTTTTAATGCACATCACATTATTTTCTAAGAGGATATAAACATTTGCTTAGCCTAGATGTACACCCCTTTGTCTGAATGTTCTACAGCAGAGGTGTCAAACCGGTTCCACGGAGGGCCGAGTGTCTACAGGTTTTTGCTCTCTCCTGGTACTTGATTGGTTAATTAGGTCACTGATTGGTTAGTTTCTACTCTCACCTGGTTGTGTAGGTATGAACTAGGAACCAATTTATAGGAAAAACCAAAAACCTGCAGACACTCGGCCCTTTGTGGAACCGGTTCGACACCTGTGTTCTACAGGATGGTTGACACAAGTTTCTTCCACCTCTGAAAACAAAATGGGAACAAAACGTCAAAAGAAGTTCCGCTTGTACAAAGACTATCACGGCACTTTTAAAAAGAAGTTCCCCTTGGGTTAAATAGTTTGCAAATACAGGCAAAATCTGCGTTAGTTAGAAATAATTGTAAAGCCAGCATTTTAGAAATCAATGCAGTCACAATAATCTAATGCATTCAAAAAACATTGTGAAACCATGACTTTTCATTATGAAACCACGCCTGTCACGCGTGTGAAAATTAGTAACACAAAAGGTACAGTCAGTCTGACATATACACATTATGCTCCTGAAACAGGAAATCGACCATTGTTTGGATATGGACATACATGGATTGGCTGTAGACCTAGTGGCCAAGTTTTTAAGCACATCGCTGTACGTTTTGTTTAGTGAGTCCACACAACACTTATGACCCCTGCAAACAACTAGGCCAGTCAAAAGATCTCAGGGGAAGACATGTCTGGGTCGTGCTACAACATAAAAAGTGAAAAATGTGGAACAACAAAAGAAGCATCCCTTCAAATAACATCCACCTATGTGACAGTATCCTGACTTATCCTAACTTCAAACATATGTACATCAATCCCAAATGCAGTGTACTCAATGTTCAGCAGAGTGGCCAATCACCATATTTTGTTAAGTGTACCAGTTGGCTAAACAGTGGTATTGTAAACAATAGAAAATGACGGAACGGAAAAGGGTGGAGTCACAGAAGTGAGTCTGGATTAGCACAGTGGGTGGACTGGCACATCTGTCGGACCTGGGTGACTTTGATGTGATCCTGTGGTGAGGGTTCACACAGCCCGGTAAGGTCTGGGTTCTGGGTCCGGCCGTCAGGGAACAGGTAGCTAAACAGAGACACACACCAAAAAACGTCAGGGCCGGTTGAATTCAGAGCCTGTGCAAACATTAAACGTTTGTCCATCACCAAAATCTTGAGGTATTCTTTTCAACGCCGGATCACACTTGGTCTGACAAAACGTCAGCAGACGATTAAGCTTATGAAACTTTATGCACAGAAGGTTTGGCAAAAGCCCTGACCGAAGCGGAGTAGGTTATAAATGGCAATTGGTTCATTTGAACAGTGTAATGATACTCACAATCCTTCCCTATATCCGTCGATGAGAGCCTGAAAGAGGGGCTTGTTGTGGGGGATGGTCTGCAGGATGTTCCCATCTGCCGTGACGTAACCAATGGCCCACTGTCCCAGACGAGTGCAGCTCAGTCTGAAGATGTAACTGGCAACCAGGAAGACCACAAGGGTGTGAGAAGTGTGTCAACGCAGACATATTTTCAGGGTCACTGCATTCTGTGACGGTTTCAGTGTGACAAAATACTTCATATATCATTTTGTAGGGTTATGGGTCACGGTCATATGGGTCAGGAGCAAGGGAACCTGAAAATATGTACATCACTCAAACTATTTTGACTCGTTGTATATATTCCAAAATCATTGTGATTAAAAAAAAAAATACATATTTTGTTGACCCTAATAGCTTAGCGAGGTTATTTCTCTGCATTCATGCCAAAACCATCCAGCCACATGCACAGCAGCCACTCACAGATGTTGCCTAAATAATGGGCAACCACTGGATGAACCGTACCAAACACAACCATAAGACAACCATAAAACAATATCCGTGCAATAAAAGACATTAGTGGCATTGGACAGGTGAGCCCATCTAAGCCCGGGCCAGGTGATTTGGGTTATTCCACCTGGAACATGGCCACCTTCTCACCAGACAGTCAAGACAAAGGGAATGAAGACAACAGTCCTTCCTCAACAGCTATTTTAGAAACACTAGCCGGTTGGTTATTTCCAATACCTCATTTGGTCATGCCTAACTTTATTACACTACACTATTGGTCTATAATATGAAAGTTTGTTATATAGCCAATAGTCCTATAAAGTAATTAGTCTCTACTCCCAGGAGATACCGGCCTCTCAAGTCTACACTGTCGCCATGAGTAGCACACACAGAACAGAAAAGTCATGAAAACTATAGTTCTCGGAGTCCTGTTTCAAAGGGGTGAGAAAAAAAATTAAGCAAGCTACTGAATTAATGGTGAACAAGTTAAGTCCAAATGGAACCCATAATGCAGGGTTTTCAAAGGCAAAACGGGGGTGCAGTCGCCTGAATAGGCTCCATGACGAAAAGATACAGAGGAAGGCTCTGTTAACAGAACCAAAGAGCCAGATGGAGAGTCCCTTCCTATCAGAGCACACTGACGCCTCACCAGAGAGAACGTTTCACAGCCTCCTCAAACTCCCAGCCTCCCAACGCAAACCCCATGATGCAGCAGCCTTCAGTTCAGATTTTAAATCTGGTCAAAAGATTACTTAATGTACCTGCCACAAACGTAATCTTGACACATTGTGGCAATGATTTATCTTTGAAATGGGTATGTAATTCTGCCAAGTGCAGTGGAGGTTTTCTTGCAGGTAAGATATACAACATTCTTTTGATTCCAAATGGTAAAGAATTCTCTTTCCCCTAGATTTGTGAGAATTATTCACCATTTGGAATCAAAAGAATTTCAGATTCACAAACATACTTCCAAATCAGACATTGGTCTGCTGTTTTAATGTTGCTACATCCCGCCCAGTTTAGGGACAGACTAAAGTGGGAATTAAATACATTAATGTACATGCTGTCCAAAGACAGACTATTCAGCTGTGGTCAACCTACTTCACCCAAATCTTTTATCCGATCTCCTTGATTCCGTACATAACAAGACCAACCATATGCTTGAATATGCCAAAGCTCACAGTGAGGTGGCAGGACAACGCACATTTTTTTTGATAATGTGAAACCTGGATCCCAGCTGGCACCTGCCTAGATAATGTTAGTGTTTTATCTTTAAATACAAATATGTTCCATCCACAGCTGTGCTGGCAGACTATTCAGGAAAGAAAAATGGTTGTCATGGCAGAACGGGAGTAATTTGGTTAAATGTAATTAGAGTAAAAACTTCCTTAAATTATATATGAGTAAAACAAAAAACAAAAGCACTGCCCACAGAGAGTAACAAAAGTACTACCCTGTTTCCTTAAACAAAACGCAATGATGTGCAAATAATTTATCCCTATATTTAATTGAAAATACAAAGAAACAAAGAAAACATTTCAAATGTTGACACTTAGAAATGTGTCAACATTTTGAACAGGATGCCAGCAACACATTTACAATATATTTGTGACGGGCATGTTTAACACTGTTTCACCACCTCTTTTAATAATACTCTGTAAGCATTTGGGAACTGAAGAGGCCAATTACTGTAGTCCTGAAAGTGAAATGTTTTCCCATTCTTTCTTGATGTAGGATTTCAGCTGCTCAACAGTTCGGGGTCTCCTTTGTCATATTTTCCATTTCATAATGGGCCAAATGTTTTCAATGGGTGACCGGTCCGGACTGCAGGCAGGCCAATTTAGCACCTGGACTCTTATTAGGGAGTCATACTGTTGTAATATGTGCAGAATGTGGTTTGGCATTGTCTTGCTGAAATAAAAAAGGCCTTCCCTGAAAAAGACAATCTGGAAGGCAGCATATGTTGCTCCAAAACCTGTATACATTGTTCACTATTAATGGTGTCTTCATAGATGTGCAAGTCACCCATGCCATGTGAACTAATGCACCCCCATACCATCATGGATGTTGGCTTTTGAACTGTGCACTGATAACAAGCCAGATGGTCCTTTTTCTTTTTAGCCCAGAGGACGCGCCATCCATGATTCCCCAAAATAATTTAAAATATTGATTTGTCAGACCCTTTGTCGCCGGTTCTGTTCATAATTTTTATAGACAGAATTTCTAGGCGCAGCCTAGGTTTGGGGACCACACAATTTCATCTCTGCTCTTTGCGGATGATGTTGTCGTGTTGGCCCCTTCAAACCAGGACCTTCAGCATGCGGTGGGGATGAGAAGCGGTGGGGATGAGAATCAGTACCTCCAAATCCGAGGCCATGGTCCTCAGTCGGAGAAGGGTGGCTTGCCCACTTCAGGTTGGTGGAGAGTGCCTGCCTCAAGTGGAGGAGTTTAAGTATCTAGGGGACTTGTTCACGAGTGAGGGAAGGATGGAACGGGAGATTTTGAGCTTTGGGTCATGACCGAAAGGACAAGATCCCGGATACAGGCGGCCGAAATGAGCTTTCTCCGCAGGGTGGCTGGGCGATCCCTTAGAGATAGGGTGAGAAGCTCAGTCACCCGGGAGGAGCTCAGAGTAGAGCCGCTGCTCCTCCACATCGAGAGGGGTCAGCTGAGGTGGCTTGGGCATCTGTTTCGGATGCCTCCAGAACACCTTCCTTCCGGTCCCGTCCCATCGGGAGGAGACCCCGGGGAAGACCTAGGACACGCTGGAGGGACTATGTATCCCGGCTGGCCTGGGAACGCCACGTGTCCCCCCGGAAGAGCTGGAGGAAGTGTCTAGGGAGAGGGAAGTCTGGGTATCTAGGGAGAGGGAAGTCAGGACAGTTTTCCACCTCTACTCAGTACATCTTAAATAAGCTCAGGCCCAGAGAATGATATTTTAATACCCAATCACGTTACTGACATGTGGCCAATAAACTTTATTAGTTGTGCGATATTCAACCAGGTTCAGTTTTCTTAGCATTACACAACCTTTCCGGTCTTTTGTTGCCTCAGTCCCAACTTATCTGAAACGTGTTGCTGGCATCAAATTCAAAGTGGGCATATACAGTTGTGCTCAAATGTTTGCATACCCTTTGAGAATTGTTAATATATGTCCCATTTGTAAAGAAAACATGAGTGAACAGGCAAAATAGATTTAATTTCTTATGGGATTCACATTCAACTGCAGGTCATAACAGAATGGCACAATCATAATTCCTAAAAAAGAAATTAACTGACCCTTGTTCAAAAGTCTGCATACCCCTTAGTTCTTAATACTGCGTATTGCCAATTTTTGCATCAATGACAGCATGCAGTCTTTTGTAATAGTTGTCTATGAGGCCCTGATTTCTTGCAGGTGCTAACATGCCCATTCGTCTTGACAAAAACCCTCACGGTCATGCCAAATCTTTGGTCATCTTGCATGAACTGCACATTTGAGATCTCCCCAGAGGGGCTCGAGGATATTAAGGTCAGGAGACTGCGATGGCCACTCCAGAACCTTCACCTTTTTCTGCTGTAACCACTGGAGGGTCAACTTGGCCTTGTGATAAGGGTCACGGCCGTGCTGGAAAGTCCAAGAGTGTCCCATGCGAAGCTTTCTTGCAGAAGAATGCAAATTGTCTGCCAGTATTTTCCAATAACATGCTGCATTCATCTTGCCATCGATTTTCACAAGATTCCCCATGACTTTATAGCTCACACACCCCAAAAAACAGTGAGCCACCACCATGCTTCACAGTGGGGATGGTATTCTGTTCACTATAGGCCTTGTTGACCACTCTCCAAACATAGCGCTAAGGGTTCTCACCATAAAGGTCTCATCACTCCAAATTAGTGTGCCAGAAGCGGAGGCGTGTCAAGGTGTTGTCGGGCTTACTGTAATCAGGCTATTTTGTGGCATTGGCACAATAAATTATTCTTTCTGGCAACTCAACCATTGCAGCTCATTTTGTTCAAGTATCATCGTATTGTGCTGCTTGAAACAACCACACTGTCTTTTTCCAGAGCAGCCTGTATTTCTCCTGAGGTTACCTGTGGGGTTTTTCCTTTGTATCCCTAACAATTCTTCTGTCAGTTTTTGCTGAAATCATTCTTGGTCTACGTGACCTTGGCTTGGCATCAAAAGATCCCCAAATTTTCCATTTCTAATAACTGATTGAACAGTACTGACTGGCATTTGCAAGGCTTTGGCTCTTTCTAAAGTTCCATTACATTGTTACACAGGTCTTTTGACAGTGCTTTTCTGCTCCACATGGCTCAGTATCTAGCCGGCTCAGTGCATCCACATGAGGGCTAACAAACTCACTGACGTATTTACAGGTATACTGAATATAGGGTTTAAATGATTAGCACACCATTGCATTATGTTTTTATTTACAATTTACGCAGTGTCACCACCTTTTTGGAAATGCGCTTGGATTTTCTCCATCAAAAATGAACGAATAGTGTATAGTGACACGTGCGTGCGTCTCCCACCTGCCAGGCTTGTGGATGAACCTCTGTAGACGGGCCTTGACCTCATCGTAGGTGAGAAAGGCCATGTACCCTGGGTGTGTGACGGCCAGACTGTTCCAGTTCCTCAGGAGAGATGACCATGGCTGCACAACACGACACACACAATACAAATTGACGGCATTGATTAGGAGCCAAGGATTTCACTACACCCGCAACAACAACCTGCCATAATGTGTATGTGACTAACAACTGTGACTGACCACACCCCCACAACCACTAAATCAGGGGGTAAATTCAAATTTGAGGCACCAACGTTCCAGAGGGATGCAGCCCCGTGCTTAAGCAGGGTGTACTGCTCCACCACAAAGGCAACAAACAAGTCGTACGGTGTGGAATCTACTGTATAGCGACACATACATTTTCAGTGGCTCAGAAACAAGCGGTGAAATGTAAACGGGAGATGCCAATTTGTTGCACATGGAAATATTTTTGTCTCGATGACATTCAGAAGCAGAGTAACAACCTTCGAAGTCCTTTAAAGAAATTGGACTGCTAACGCGTGACGGGTGGAGATTGAGAAAATCTATTAATTACGGTTTCACATAGTGATCATAATATGGTATCTTCACCATACAGACTCAAATATAATTACACTGTTGGTTTATTTAATTTAGGCTAACGACAAATAACAGCTGTGTCTCTATAAAAAGGTTATAAAGACAAATGAAGTGTAACAGTTTGTTCCGTTCAATTCCAGTGCTACATCGCATCAATGTCGTGATCTAAATCTGGCGTATTAGTGTTGGCCCGGGAGAAAAGCCAGCACACCCAGTAGCTCCCCAGGGACATCGGCTGGACTGCTGAATGCATTTGCCCTGGGAACTCCTTTAGAGACCCTGCCCAGTGTGGAGACCTCCATAAACGACTGCTCTTTGACCACCACACCCTAAATAATGACAGAGCAGTGGTCTCTACCTCTGTACTAACAACATGTTCTTATAACCTCCCATAGAATGAAAGTCACCAGCGGTTTAAATTAACTACTCACACAGCAGCGTTGCAGGCTTTTTCTTAGCCATCCCACCCTATACAGTTGTGTTGGCTTCTCCACTTAAACTTCTACACAGAAGTGGAGCTCTGCATCAAAATCTCAACAACTTATTTTACCGTTTAAAAAGTTACTAAAATGTCTGTTTAGTTATTTACGAAAGTTACTTGCGTAGACGATATTAAGTCACTTGGAATTCATGTAGCCAATGCTTTTATTCCAACTTATATTATGGAGAGTGGGTCAGAAATGAGTATTTTCAGGAGTGCAATATACATTTTGTATATGACACTTCGTAGTGGAAGTGTTTCCCCTCATTCAATCTAAGTGATTTAGGCACCCTATCAATCCTAATTAAAACTCATCCAATGATGGTTGTTGTTAATAATAATAATGAAAACAATATTTGAGTTAAGAGAATACATAGAATGAAATACCTGAAAAAGCCTGGTGAAGATGTCAAACTCAAAGACAGAAATGTAGTCATTACAAGTGAGGTCGATGGTAGACTTGAGAGCCATAGCCTCCAGACCAGAGCTGATGGGGTGAAATTCATGAAGGGCCTGGCGGAAAGTCCTCCATGGAACAATGGTCCTACAGAAGGAGAGGGTTTAGTGAAACAGGAGGAATTATCACAAGACCGTGTTTTTGTTAATTTTAAATACTTCTATAAATTTTGCACCCCAACTAAGGTCATTTGATTTAAAAAAGGAGCCAAAAAAAACTCACTTGTCACCAAATGACCTCCTCCAGAACTCTGCAGCATCAGCTTTAGTTATGCGGAAGTTGTCTCCTTGGAACAGGCCGTTAGGAAAGACGGCTTTTAGCTCAGCCAGCATGTGGCTGAATATCAGCGACAGCTTAGTCAGGTTACGCCTATGGAGAAAAGTTATATCTTGTTAGAAATGGCAGCCCTTAGAAATATCCTTGATGTTTAGTATTGGTTATGTATTTTCTTCACTTTGACACACGTTGGTCAAACACTTAAGAATAGTCAGTATAATCTTAGTGTCTTTGGCGGGGTACTTTTGAGTGGGAATTTGTATACACTACTAAGAGAAGCACTTACTACAAACTTTTGCCTACAGTACTTACAAATGAAGAGTTGTTTTGATACTCATTCTGACTAGTCTATATGTCCAAAAGATCTGTAGTATGGACGAACTCCATTCAATCAGCAAGTGACGCAAAATGATAACCCTGAAAAACATGTGCACATACCACTTTTACAGTAAGTTAGCCTACTTCTTCTCAAAATGAAATGAAAACTAAATTTTCATTACAGAGGCCTGATAACAGCACTCGTATTACAGAAATAGAAACCGTTCAGAATTATTTGGGGAAGAGTTGCTGAAGAAAACAAAAAGGCCAAGGCATACACACGCTTGCCAGGTAAACAACAATGCCCAAAACCAGTGTTTGGCACAGATACTGACAAAGAAGAATGGGGAGACAAAGGAGTCAGACTTGCTGGAAATGAATTTTGCATTCTTCTTTCAAGTTGCCCAGGCCAGCCTATATTCTTATTTTACCATTATTTAACCTGGCAAGTTGATTACGAACAAACTCATATTCAGCAACAACCTCAGGGAACATTACGGGGTCAGGAGGAACAACTACACCCAGGGCTGTCACTTTGGTGGTAGGCGAATTAAAACCAGAGACTTAGGAACACCAATCAGACGCCCAAACCATGAGGACACCTTGCCGCCCTAATTGACCTTTCTGTGTTCAAGTAACTGAAGAGTTACTTCTTATAGTTCAATATTGGGTGAATAGGCTACACCTAATCTGGAAGAATAGGCAATGTAACATCTGCTGCTCGATTTACTATTTAAATTATTATTGTTTATTGCACAGTTTGTTTTATGTTCCTAATGATTCCAGACATAAATGTTAATCATTTAATTTCATAGCCTATTCAAGTACAAACCTTATGCTTCAGCGGAGCTAGACTATTTAAAGGTTTCGTGTCAAAATAATTGAATGAAAAGCCAACAACAACACATAAGGTGGAACTTTGTATGAGAGATTTATTTTTTAAATTGACTAGTTGAGGCTCCAAAAAAATTTATATAGTCCAAGAACGCCCAACTTGTAGGGTGTAACACATCCCTTTCTGGTAACATTCAACCAGCCTTAACTGGTATTTGATCTGTGTTCTGAGGGATGTCTGATGCACGCAAAACCAATAGACCCAGTCTGTGTTTGAGCATCCATAAGAACCAACATAGCAGCAAACATGAAAGGCGGAGTATTTAGGCCAGTGTTTCACAATTCTTTTCCTGGGGACCACAAGGGGTGCTCATTTTTGTTTTTGCCCTAGCACTCACACCTGATTTAAAGACTTGGGTAGGTGGATTACGTCAAACAAGCGTGAGAATCAGAGGATATGCTTGTCCGTAGGTGCCAATGGATTGTTTTATGTTTCTATTCACTACAGTGTCCATTCCTACACTCTACATGGTTATACAATTCTCAGAAAAGGCTTACTCTAACTATAGAAATGTGAAAATGACCACATCCAGTCGCTCAAAGAACATACTTATCTATAGGTGGACCAGGTAAGCAAAGCCGACCTAGAAGAGAGAATGTCTCTTATGGAGTCCATCCCTGACTGACTACCCCTTGTTAAATAGTGTAGTGGTTAGAGACAGGGGCTACGGAACAACAGGTCCCGTGTTCGACCCCCGTAACAGCCTAAACACATGATGCCTGAGGTTCAGGACAGACAAAAACTTTAAGTAGCTACGCAGTAGGAAGTCTAAAATAAAGCAGTTCTGGTGGATATTAGGATCAGTTCAGGACAGACAAACACTTCACTGGCTACATGATTCTCTTGTCTTCTCACCTGACAAAAAAACTCATTGAAATATATAAGTGAATAAAGTTAACAATAATGTCTGTACATTATGTTTAAAGTCCGTTCCAATGTTATTCTTGTCTGTTCTTTTTCCACAGACATGATTGTTAACTATATGGCCTTATACATTGCAATTATGGCTTTTAGCGTGATAAAGAAAATCTGAGTGCTGCCAGCATAATATTCTGCAGCTGAAATGCCATCAATAGTTATTGTCACCTATATTGATAGATACTGTATCTATGTCATTCACAAATAGCTAATTAGCAGTTAAAACACCCAGTGGCAAAAGAGGATTTGTTCAGGATAGACAAAAACCTCGCTGGCTACAACCTTCAATAGATACGTTATGGGAAGCCTAAAATGAAACTACTACATTGCGACTATTTCTGGTGGATTTTCTAATTATGTCTGAGGATTTGTTCAGGATAGACAAAGACTCGTCTTTTCACTTGACGAAAAGGTCTGTTATTGTCACCCATATTGATACAATAACTGCTGTATCAATGCCATTCACGAATGGCTAATAAGCTGTTAAAAACGGCCAGTGGCAAAAGTCACAGTATATAGATACTATTTGTGGTGGAGGTAAACTTAAGAAATGTTACTCCATTTAACACCAGTTAATGGTGTCTAACAAAATATTCAAACTTGGCGTGATGTTAATGAGTGAAAATAATATAATGCGAAGAGGCTATACCAATGCCTGGCATGTGTGCAGTTAGGCAGGGTAGTGGTTAACGACAATGCCTTTCACGTGGGCAACCCGGGTTAGATTCTCAAGAGGGTATCCACGATTAACACATTTTATTGTGGGCCGGCTGAACTAGGCTTGCCTGGTTTCTTGTTATTCACTAGTGTCCATTCCTAGAATCTACATGGCTATACAATACTCAGAAAAGCCTTACTCTAACTATAGAAACGTAAAAATGACCACATTGACGCGATTGCTTATCAGAAGCGAAGAAAGCCATCATGTTGTTTGTGTGTGCGTGCGTGCATTTTAACATTTCGTTATATTTCATGTTGTTAAAATGGTGTCAGCTCCACTTTAAGGTTTCAACGGACTGTGATATGAAATCCCTAATGACTAATCTGTATAATCTTAGTATTTGGTCCTACTATATTTTTACAAGTACTTGCACATATTTCCTGTAATGGCATGTATGCAACTGAGGAGTCAATGATCTGGAATCTTTACTGGAATAAGAGTATTTCAACGATTGCTTACTGAAAAACAAGGTAAACAGGATGGGTTTCAGATTAGTATTTGCTCTGAGTGAGAGGATATGCACCCTAAAAAGATATGTTAATTATTTAGTCAAATGTTTTTTGAATCCGTTATCAGTTTCACTTTGCGTCACCACACCTAAATTGTAACTAAACACTGACAATGTCCGTGCTATTTTCAGTGTCAACGGCACACACAAAAAAGTGCTTTGAATAAAACAATATGCATAATACATTGGCTTGAAATGTTGGGTAGGAAATATCTTCTCAACATGCAACACTTAGTCACAAACCACCAGAGATGTCAAACACTGATAATAAGTCAGGGTTATGGGGGATTACAATTCGGATATCAAAACCCGCTTCCAGCTATAGGTTATTTGAGGCAGAGAATATTATTCAGTCTTATTCAGAACCAATACCACTACAATAGCCACATCTCCAAACATTGGCTATTTCTGCTGGCGTTCAGAAAGCGTAACAAAGCCTTTTCAAAACAAACATTTGGCCAAGGAGGCAAAGGCCACGCAATCCTTGTCAGTAGGATATAAACAAGCTCACACATTACATTGTCGTTAGAAAGTTGTAACTATTTGTATAAAAAAATAAAGGTAACAGCACAGCAGCCACACAAGCAGCAGGTTAATAAGCCGTCTTAGGTATATCTTCTGTAGCTGGTTGTTCTGACTGCCAGGTTTAACTTTAATAATCATCACCATTAATGGTTCAGGCAAATTCCCCACACATCCATCGGCCACCCGCTGAACCTTATTAAATGGCTGTGAGGATTCCCAATTAAACTTTGTTGTGTGAGAGAAACAATGTCATGCTTTGCTGACTGGTGTTTGCAGCCGAATCTTTGGTTAAGTTCAAGCTTCAGAGAGTTACCTGTTCTCAGTTAAAATTGCATTTTATATGGTCAGTCACAAATACATAAAAACATTTCCACATGGCAGATTTTCTCCAATCATTTTCAAAACTCTCCATTGAAGAGTTTTAATTTGCCTGCCGTCTTTCTGTCCTATGCGACTTCATAGTTAGCACTACAACTCACAGTAGGCCTGTGCGCGGATGCGCGTGTACGTGCCCCCCTGCCCACCTAGATATTAAAAATATGAATCTCACCCCTGGACTAAAAAATAAAATAAGCATGTGAACCCCTAATTTCCACACTGCAGAGAATGTGGATGGAATCCAGACATGAACACAGAATACAACAAAATGGTACCTGTCAAGTATGTTCATATGAAAACAATTTGAACAAAGACCCTTAATAATAATTACCACCTCTAAAAGTGCTGCAGATCAGGAAGGAACTGCATGCATGTGTTGTCCATTACTGTTCAATGGTTGTGTGGCAGTATCACATGGATCATGATGTCACTCCATAACAAAAAATGTTGAAGCACAAATGTTTGGTGCAGTCTCTTTCTGACAGTTCACCCATGCACCTCGACAATGTTTTTTTGCTAGAGAGGGTTCTCTCTGGGGTTCTTGGAGACTTTGGACAATCTTACAGTTAGCTGTTGGGCTAAATTTAGTACGTCAACCTGTCTTTACGTAGATTGCCAGTGGTCTGGAGTTTCCTCAATGTGAAGATGTCCTGTCAAACTATGGGATCACGTTATTTGAATGCTAGGAAACAGCTTCATAACCAACCCTAGGCCATCAAAAATCTATCTTCGAAGGGCCTGGGATAGGTGTTTTAAACTTGGCTTGTCGTGTTACCACACACCCATAAGGTTAAGATCAAACCAGACCAGGTTTCTAATCTTTATAGAAGGCGGGATCCTCCCAAGTTATTCTAATACGTTTCTCATCATTTGCACCATTTGTGGTGTACCTTTGTATTTCAGCCATTTTATGTGATGGTAATTCTGTATATTTATACTGAATAAATGGTTTCACGGTTTCTTTTTGTGAGACTTGTCCTAGCGGATTACCTTAACCTGAATGTGGTAGGCATTTAGCTAAAATACATAGGCTAAATAAGAAAAGACAACATTCTAGGGGGTGTCCATATTATTGTTTTTACATTTGTAAGTTACAGTTAAGGGCAAGTCTATGGGCCATATGTGTCCTACTATTCCAAAATGAAACGATAACGCATGCATACGCGAACTGTTCAGTCCACCAGAACCAATGCTGCTTACTTGTTAACTAACTGAAAAAGTTATTTTGACAGATATATATTGCAATTTGTTTTTATACTCTGCCCAAAAACATCCAAACCATGCATGCAACCATAACAATTAATATCATTGCCTAGAAGAAAAAAGGTTGTCTAAAACAGAAACAGACCCCCACAGTTGCTAGACAAATTTCAAGTTAGTTTGCGAACTAGTTAGATTGCTTGCAAAGTAATGTGAATTGTGCATCAATAACCTAGAGAAAAATGAAGCTTACTTCACCAGCTTTTGGTTTAATCTGCCCTTGTTGTGAAGTGTTGGTTTGAGTGGATGCAGAGGTCAGAAAGAAAACAGCCTGGCCCATAAAGAGACTGTCCCAGACCTTTTGTGTAAGGGTCTTTCTAGTGTTTAGCATACAGCTGTAGAAGCATCAAGGCAAAAACCAAACCATATCACTAACATTCTATTTGTTTTTGTGGATCTCTACTGATATTGACTGTTTTTGTACTGAAAACTATATAAAAGAAATATTTTACCTGGGCTGAGAATTTTCTTCATACATGCGCTCCTTGGCCTCCTTGAACAAGCTCATGGTCTGCTTGATCTTATTTGTCAGATTCTCCATCACCACCCGGAAGTACTCATTCTCCCCAAGCGTCTCCATCTTGCCCTCGTACCGAGACAGGATGGTGCGGAGGTGCTGGTAGGTGTCTGGCAGTAGGTCCAGGATGTAGGGGGGGCTGTTCTTCAGGGCTACCTTGGGGTTCTGGCATAACCGCACCACCTGCGTGGGGAATATAGGGTGAGGTCAGAAAAATGTTTGAGAGAACAATCCACCAGAATGTACAATGATGGTTAATTTTTACAAAAAACCATCCTAGCTTGTTTATCTACAAAATATGTAATACAGACGGGAGATAAATAAGGAAAAACAACAGTAAGGTGCTGGGTGACTATGAGATGCCAGAACAGCTTCAATCCACCATTGGCAGAGATTCCCTGGAAATCTCCTGGAGGAATGGAACACCATTCTACCAAAAAAATATTACATCATTTGGTGTTTTGATGGTGGTGGAGAGCGCTGTCTAATGTGCCTGTCCAAAATCTCCCATAGGTGTTCCAATGGGCTGAGATCTGGTGACAGTGAAGGTCAGCTGTCTTATAACAACAGCCAAGAAATTGTTTGGTCCTATACTTGTGTCTAATAATCTTGTTTAAGTCAACACTTATTGTTCAGTAATAACTATTAGTTATTCACCCATTATTTGCCACAAAAGAGGCGTTTTACAAATATTTTCCTCACAAGTTCTGATGCCGAAATCAAGACACAGTCAATGCCCGCAATAGGACATATGGCCAATATCCCACAGCTAGGAGCTGTTCACAAAAAAAAACAACGCATCACAGTGTATCCGGACACAACACTTAGCAGCGGCATACAGGCAACACACAATTCCCAGAGATACCTTATCGCTATACACCAGTCACCTATGCAATTAAAGCATTCAGGATACAAGGCACACAGTTTATAGACACACCAATACATACATTTATTTTACATTTACACCATGTTAACACTGTGGGCAAGACCAAAACCTCCTCGGTGATAACTGCCAGTGGGGAAAGACTGGCTGTAGAAATACCAGAACTGAAATTGTCACTAGAAACATCAGGCTTATACTGGGATGGAATGAAAACCACAACACAGGATACAGATGCATGTCTACTAGCGTTTGTTCTCCTTTTAAGTGATTACAGCATATGTTTTGTAAAAAATATAATTTCTTCAACTTAAAAAAAAAAAAAAAAAAGTCTTCACCCAAGCTCATAAAAACATCAAAATATATGTAAATGTAAAAATCTATGTCATATACCTACAAAATCTGAATTGTAGACTAGTAGATTAATCAACATTATATACCCATATAGCCATCGCCTATAAGTTCACTTCCTTCCACTTCCTTATATACAACATCGTTCAACAATAGGCTCAATGTTGTTAGTCGGAGCTGATGCTGCTTGCTGATGTATATGGGCGGGCAATAGGAGGATGTTGTCATCCATCAACAATGTTGTACATCCAGCAAAAATCGCAACAACATTGGGTGACTGTATGTGAACCTCACTCTTTCCGCTCAGGCACAATGAGCAAAAACCAGGGGCAACATACCAAACAGTCTATTCCCTGATCTCCCAACGTGCCACAGACCACATCCTGCATGTTCAAGAGCTTTACCTGTTGCAATAGAACAACTAAAATGGTGGAAAGCAGCAAGTAGCGGAAATGTCAAATTGGTTATACAGTTGTTATCCCACTCTTTCATGGTCAACCATCAAATCCATGAATCCATTGACGCAATAAAATTATATTTTAGAATGGCATTTATTCGCTACGTTTTATAACACGAGAGCAAAAATTGAAAAGGAAGAGAAGTTAAACTTCTGTCAGGTCATTTTGTAATATCACTGAAGGGTTTACTGATGTCCTTGAATTGTGCCAGTTGCAAACAATTGTTTTTGCATTTAAATGAGTCTGTGGCGCCTCCTCCCCCCTCGGTGTGGTACTGTACCGCTGTCGTCTTTTTGACCAATAATATCCAATGGCTCGTCTGTTTTGACCAACCACAATTTACAGTGCATTCTAGACCATGACCCAAACATGGCATTGTACGAGGCAAAGCAAACGCAATCATTTTTGTGGAAAGAACAGGTTCCATGGGTCGAAAACAATAACGGCGTACGCCGTGCGTTCCCGTCGAAAGCCGATAAGGCAGGGTCGTTTATCAAAGGAACAACGACCAAAAACCATATCTTAAGTCCCTGCAGCCTGTCGCATTCAAACGGCTGCCGACAACCCTGCGGGGGCCTATCATGGTGAGAAGAGGGAGAAACCATTCAGACACTATGTACATGACACAGCGAATAGGGACACGGCTTGTCCACCATAATCATACATGCACACTGTCCGCTGGCTCAACTCGCTCAATCTCTAGCAAGCACGGTTGCCAGATTTCATTGACGGTAAACCGCACAATCACCTGCAGACTCCACAAACAAATAACACCCAAATTATATTTTTTCCAATACAACCCAATCTGAAAATCAACCTGCCCAAGCCCATTTTTGCCTGAGTACTGTCATAAAAAATAGCCCAAATTTGCGGGGAAAATACCCATCTGGCAACACTGACGAGCTTATTCTTATTCTGACATCCGATGGCAGAAAAACACTATTTTTCCTTTTGTCAGAGGATCTTGCCCATTTCCATACACTTGTTCCTGTAGTTTTCCGCCACCACCAAACTTCAGTGACATAACTGTGACGTCCACACCAAATGGGTCTATAACACAATAGGATGAAACAAAAACCCTACAGCATTAGGACAAAGCTGAATACACAGTCCATAGAAACATTTAGTCAGTGTTGGAATGTAATTGTTTGAATATTTGACAGAGTGATAAAATGTTTGTCTAAAAAGATGTTGATCTGACCTCAACATGGTGCAAAATCAAACATGCCAGCTTTTTGCAACTGGCTTTAGAAAATTCAACACTTCCAGTTACCAATTTAACTTTCTAGAACATTGCTGTTAAACTGAACAGTGAAAGTCAAAGGCAGAAAATATCACAACAAAATGCATGAAAACTGATCAGATCAATACAGGAGAACCCAAAGGTATTTGTGATCACAGGTCCATCACACAATGTCCCTTACACAGCATGTTCATGTTGAATCGATGGAAATTGCATAAATGGTAATTCTGAATAAATGTGTGAGAAAGGGTGTCTGTCCTGTTTCACTTTGTACCATGATCAACTATATGGTAACTGCACTAAGCAGCATTCTCAACCTCCTAATGATGGCCTGATATTCCATAACCAAGCAATGGTTACTCAAACAAAAATGACAGGCATTGTATGACTGCATGTGTATGTAGGCATTTGTATTATAACTGCATACTTAGCAGTTTTCTAAACCATCAGTGTCTCATTCTTGACCATAACCAAAACATTTTATAACTTTTTAGAGGCACTTCAGTCTTCAAATTAATATATCAGTCGTATGTCCAAACAATTTCAATCCTGAAACAAAATAAATGGTATGTAAATTAACTTTTACATAACTGGTACAAGCATAACCAGACTAGAGCACTTTTTCAACATGCAGTCAAAGCAAATAAACTTTTGTTTTCTATATCCATGCTTGAATCGCATGAACACAGTGTTACATCTTGACAAAAGACAGCAAATGAAATGTGTCATTAAACCGTTCTGTAAATCCTAGACAATCGTGAGAGAAGTGCCCCGGGAGGCCACCCGTTTCTGAGACACTGGAACTGGGATGCCCAGCACCAATGACCGTGCCACGCTCAAAGTCACTTGTGGCTCCAATTTCGCAAATTCTAACTTTAAACTATCTTCCGGTGTGCCAGAGATTGCTGCTGTAAAAATACTACCCAGATTGCTACTAGTTTACAGTAATTTTTTCTAAATAGCCGCTAGTATAGTGTTAGATATATTGTTGTAAATTATGTGTATTTTATTTTCTGTCTAGCTATATCTTTGCTTATATGCTCCCCTTCTTAACTCAACTACGTAGTTAATCGGGTGCCATGTCATTAGAATCTCATTGCGCAGGATGATGCTGCGTTGTTCGGTGCATTTGACAAATAAACCTTGAAACTAAACTGAGCATTACTCAACGCGTCAAAGTCTGTCCTGTTTCATATAGCTAGCCAAGGGAATGTGACTCACACGGAGCGATCCAACACTGTGGTGAATGTGGTGGTGCCCCCAATAAGCTGGCCAGTGAGTACATTTAAATGGAGTGGACATTAGAATAAAGCATGGCTTATTATGACACGTGTACATTTGGGGATTAGTGCCATGTATATATTAGTATGTCACAATAAGGTATCAGTTATGCAGTACAGTTCTTAAAGTAACCCTTATGAAATGTTTTATTTACCACAGCAGAAGTAGACAAAGGTACATATGGTATGCACATATTGTAGGGCTATAATGTACATGATAAAAGGATACTGTTAGTATTGTAACTGTTGAATATCCCATTTGACACAGGGATCAGGAGTGAGGGAGCAAAAGAGGAATAATGCACTGCAATAACCACCAGATAGTTAATCACACTTTGAAAAAAATAGGTGGTTGCGAATCTAAATAGGAAACGGTCTTCCGGCTTCCACTCAGTTCAAGTGAAACTATATTGCTCAACCAGCATTTATTTATTTATATTCCATTTACAGAAAAAGGTAAATGCATTAATACCAATTTATAAAGGATAAAAAAATACAAAAATGGGTTGACATTTGGTGACTATTTATCTAATCGAAATGACACCATCTCCGACATTTTCTATGTAAATTGCTTACTATATCACCACACCACAGACATCACAGCAATAACTTAAATTATGTAGGCATTCCGGCTGGCCATTTTAAACGGACAGGCTCAATACGCCTTTCACTTAACGTAGATAGCTACTACAATAGCATAACCCTAAATAAATATACTAGTTAGATGGCTTGTTACTTACCTTATCCATAAGTTTCCAGCATTTCTCCACCATTTTCTTGTCAACCACCGCAGGTTGGTGAGGCTGGAGAGGTTGGTGATGGGGCTGAAATGCGTCCTTCATCAAGCCGATGAGACCCGCGCCCCTCCTCGGATTTCCGGCCATGCTTGTGACTGTCGCCGGCCGGGGGAGAGCCCCGGGGGCTTAACTAGAGGCCGTCAATGAATGATAATTCTGGGCACGTACTTACAAACAACTGCCGTGGTTACTATTTCTATGGTTATATAATAAACGATAACCCACAAACCTCAACAGACGAAGAAAATGATGGTGAGGTTGTTAGCGAAGGTTAGCTAATTTAAAGAGTCCTCACCCGTCCTCTCCATTCGTCGGAAAAGACAGGCGTTTGCTGAACCTTCTGCCGGATTGTTGAATTTGTGACCCGTCCGTTGTGTTATCTTTGCGAACAGGTTTGGAAGGACAAACACAGGGCACACGCAAATACTAAAGCGATTTGATAAGAAAAAATATCGCGCGAAGTAGCCAGGTCAGTACGCCGCCTAATTTCTGTAGACATTTAGCTAATTAGCTAGGAACGTAGCTACTGTTTCGCTGTTTTCTTCTTTCAGAATTTTTTTTCTCCCTGCAGAGCTAATTGGGCAACTTCCGGTTTGGAATCTGTCTTCAAATGTCAAAATAAAAGTTCTTTTGGAACCCATTACATTTTGCAATTGTGCTTTTATGACAATTGCGTACGTTTTTATTTCATAAATGTAAAAATATGTAATTTATTTAGAACGTGGAAGTCATAATTGTTGGATGGGATATGCCGTACAAATTTCGAAAAAATAATTATAACACACAATGACACATTGTATGTGCTGCCAATTGTTTGGTCACCTAACCCATTTGGGAGGACTCCAATTGCTAATGTCCAACTGTCTATGTATTATTAATGACTAAATTATTAAATTACTAAATTACTCATTTTTAAAGCCTCCAGTGACTCCCATAGGCTTATACAAGATGTGCCTGTGGTAACACATTCATAGGATCTCTAGAGGAACTTTGCAGGATTAAGCATTTAAGGGGAAAAGGCATCAAAGACTGTCAATCTCTGACAGTCGAGTTGAATTCAACAGTGTCTGTTGGCTCTAGTCCACATCTAATCTAATGGAGAAGTGGTCCTAGTCTCAACCTGGCAGAAAAAACGGATCTCCCTCACCAGTAAAGTTCATAGCACACAGAAGAGGATGTACAGCAAATGTAATGTTCTTTATAAACAGCAGTTTTAACTTGCCTATCATCACAATAACTTAGAATCCAATTAGTTGAAAATCAACACATGGGTAAATCTTTACTGCAATTTCCCTTCCTCGTCTGGATCAGTATATCCTCACCTAACCTCACTTTGTCTTCCCTATCCTTTTACTGAGAGTGTCAGTTCACAAGGCTAGAACACGAGGAGCTGGTGAGAGGATGGTAGATCATGGGGTCCTATAGCCACTGGACATCTCCTCCTGTATCATGTATCCCTCACAAATAATTCCTCAGAAGCTTTGGGCAGACATTTAAAATAGTAGCCAGTCAGTTGGTTCCCTCATCATTGATTGCCTTATTTCTCCCTCAGTACAGATCTCCCTTCCATAAAGATTCATGAGCTAAAAGTCTAACCTGTAATATTAACAATGAGCCTTCTGACCTCTCAAGCTTTAGGCAACTCCTTAAATTATGTTCTTCAAATATCAAGAACTGTACTTTCTGTGAGCGTACTGACTGCAGTCAAGTTCTAGGCACATCCAGTATTTATTTCCAAATATGTCTTATTTTATTCCTCAGAGGACAGAATTGCCCAACAAACTTGGTCAATGAAAAACATAGATGGACTGTAAAATAAACAGTATGTTTTTCCATATGGTAAAGATAATTACTTGTTTTTTACAGTTTATCTATGTTTTTCATCTGACAGTACTGGACATTTTCTGGCACCCCTGCTGCCAGATAATTACTGGTTTTTACATTTTTATTTACAGTGTATTCATACATCTGTTATTACTGTTTTGATGATGTATCAAAGTCTACCAGGCACAAGGTATTTTACAAATATTCAAGAGTCAGAGCTCTGCTTCATGAAGACTTTTCCATTTATTTTACGGGACAAATATTAAATGAAGGTTTTATGTCTAATTTAAAAAAATGTTTTACTGTCATTGTAAAATACATGTACATTTTTAGTAAATTACTGAAAAATATCCATCCATCCTTCATCTTCCACTTATCCAGGGCCGGGTCGCGGGGGCAGCAGTCTAAGCAGAGATGCCCAGACTTCCCTCTCCCCAGACACTTCCTCCAGCTCTTCCAGGGGGGACATCGAGGCGTTCCCAGGCCAGCCGGGAGACATAGTCCCTCAAGCGTGTCCTAGGTCTTCCCCGGGGTCTCCTCCCGGTGGGACGGGACCGGAACACCTTTCCATGAAGGCGTTCCGGAGGCATCCGAAACAGATGCCCAAGGCACCTCAGCTGACCCCTCTCGATGTGGAGGAGCAGCGGCTCTACTCTGAGCTCCTCCCGGGTGACCGAGATTCTCACCCTATCTCTAAGGGATCGCCCAGCCACCCTGCGGAGAAAGCTCATTTCGGCCGCCTGTATCCGGGATCTTGTCCTTTCGGTCATGACCCAAAGCTCATGACCATAGGTGAGAGTAGGAACGTAGATTGACCGGTAAATCGAGAGCTTCGCCACGACAGCTCTTTCTTCACCACCAGACCGATACATCGACCGCATTACTGCAGAAGCTGCACCGATCCGTCTGTCAATCTCCCGTTCCATCCTTCCCTCACTCGTGAACAAGACCCCTAGATACTTATGCAGGCACTCTCCACCAACCTGAAGTGGGCAAGCCACCCTTTTCCGATTGAGGACCATGGCCTCGGATTTGGAGGTACTGATTTTCATCCCCACCGCTTCACACTCGGCTGCAAACCGTCCCAGTGCATGCTGAAGGTCCTGGCTTGAAGGTGCCAACACGACAACATCATCCGCAAAGAGCAGAGACAAAATCGGGTAGTCCCCAAACCTGAGACCCTCCGGCCCCTGGCTGCGCCTAGAAATTCTGTCCATAAAAATTACGAACAGAACCGGCGACAAAGGGCAGCCCTGCCGGAGTCCAACATGCAGTGGGAACAAGTCTGACTTACTGCCGGCAATGCGGACCAAGCTCCTGCTTCGGTCATACAGGGACCTGACAGCCCTTAGCAAAGGACCCAGGACCCCATATTCCCGAAGCACTCTCCACAGGATGCCGCGAGGGACACAGTCGAATGCCTTCTCCAAATCCACAAAACACATTTGGATTGGTTGGGCAAACTCCCATGAACCCTCCAACACCCCGAAGAGGGTATAGAGCTGGTCCAGTGTTCCACGGCCCGGACGAAAACCACACTGTTCCTCCTGAATCTGAGGTTCTACTATTGGCCGTATTCTCCTCTCCAGAACCCTGGCATAGACTTTCCCGGGGAGGCTGAGAAGTGTAATCCCCCTATAGTTGGAACACACCCTCCGGTCCTCTTTCTTAAAAAGAGGGACCACCACCCCGGCCTGCCATCCCAGAAGCACTGTCCCCAACCGCCACGCGATGTTGCACAGGTATGTCAACCAAGACAGCCCCACAACATCCAGAGACTTGAGGTACTCAGGGCGGATCTCATCCACCCCCGGTGCCTTGCCACCGAGGAGTTTCTTGACCACCTCTGTGACTTCAGCCCGGGTGATGGACGAGTCCACCTCTGAGCCCTCATCCTCTGCTTCCTCAATGGAAGACGTGACAGCGGGATTAAGGAGATCCTCGAAGTACTCCTTCCACCGCCCGACCACATCCCCAGTTGAGGCCAACAGCTGCCCACCTCTACTGTAAACAGCGTTGGTAGGGCACTGTTTCCCTCTCCTGAGGCGCCGGATGGTTTGCCAGAATCTCTTCGAGGCCAGCCGTTAGTCCTTCTCCATGGACTCACCGAACTCCTTCTTCAGCTTGACGGCATCCCTTACTTCCGGTGTCCACCACCGGGTTCGGGGATTGCCGCCTCGACAGGCACCGGAGACCTTACGGCCACAGCTCCGAGCGGCCGCTTCGACAATGGCGGTGGAGAACATGGTCCACTCGGACTCAATATCTCCAGCCTCCCTCGGGATCCAGTCGAAGCTCTGCCGGAGGTGGGAGTTAATGATCTCTCTGACAGGAGACTCGGCCAGACGTTCCCAGCCGACCTTTACAGTACGCTTGGGCCTGCCGAGTCTGTCCAGCTTCCACCCCCGCCATCGGATCCAACTCACCACCAGGTGGTGATCAGTTGACAACTCCGCCCCTCTCTTCACCCGAGTGTCCAAGACATACGGCCGCGGGTCAGATGAGACGACAACAAAGTCGATCATCGACCTGCGGCCTAGGGTGTCCTGGTGCCACGTGCACTGATGGACACCCTTATGCTTGAACATGGTGTTTGTTATGGACAAACTGTGACTAACACAGATGTCCAATAACTGAACACCACTCAGGTTCAGATCAGGGGGGCCGTTCCTCCCAATCACGCCCCTCCAGGTGTCACAGTCATTGCCCACGTGGGCGTTGAAGTCCCCCAGTAGAACGAAAAATATGTATTTTATTTTTTTTGTTACAGTGGAACTGCTCCCTCTGAAGTGCACAAAATCTGCAAAGATACAACTAAAGGCATTCAATGGTGCATTGTCATGATTATGACCCTACACTGCCATATCTATTTAGGGTTTTTAGGGGCAAAACATTCTCCCTCAAGTCTTTGCATCACACTTCAGAACCAGTGAACACTACACTTTGCAGTTGGGTTTGCCCACAATGTTAAAGTGAGGCCCAAAGTACAACCTACCCAGCTGAAGCTATGCTTTTTAACATTTGCAATGGGTGCTGATGTGTTACAGGAGATATGACACCTGTAACACAACAGCACCATAAATCGTAAATTTAGTACAGGCCTGGATGTGGCATTTACCTCAGATGTGGCCTTTGCAGCAGTCATTCTGTTTTTCTCAACTTACCATAAAGCCCTTTGTGCTAGTGACCAAGAAAAAAATCCTCTTTTGTCTCAGTTTAGTTTAAGGCTTTTCTGGCTGACAAAGACATTCTTTCAATTACCCGCAAACAGAGAAGTGGAAAGTAGGAATAGTGTTTTCTCTGACTGATGGTCAGCCCTGGAAAACATTTGTCACGGACTTTCTACTTACATATTTGCAACTCCTCATGTGATAACACAGATTTGGCCTGCCATGTTTGTCAGAAGATCAGAGGTCACCCTCATACTGCATCACACATTAGAAAATTTTTCTTAAAAACAAAAACAAAATATTGTAAAAGAAAAATTGTGAATAGACTATTAGTTAGACTGCTGCAAACTGATGATGTTATTTGAATATGTGAATGATCTGTTGGCTACTAAGGGACAGGTTAATTTTTGTTAGAGTTGGCCAAAACTGGGCGAGAGCATTAAAAGTGTTATTTTATTTTCGGACAGGTTTTTATTTTAGATTTTTCAGGGGGGTTATAGGCGGTTTTGCAGGTTTTCTTCATTTAATTAATTCCATTCTTCCTCTGCCTTGTTTTAGGGTACTTCCGCTAGAATCATGTTAACTACAAACTTGCTTTTCCAACATGTAGAACGGTCTTCTTATCTGTAACATTAAAAGATTTCTATCTCCAGCATTAGATGACTTTGTGCAACTGAACTGTCCTCCATTCCTCACTCATCAAAAGCGTTCGTCATCACACTTATGGTTTCCTCAGTCTTTTAACCAGCTACAACTTTTACACCGTATTGTTGTGCACATTCTGTTATTTAAATGTGTTAATTGCACCCCTGCAATACGAGCATGCTATATGCAAATCATTACACAGTTTCCGTATGACTGTATTACATTGATACATTTGATAACATGAAGTTTAGAATTGCTGGCTAGTAAAGTGATTCACATGTCTCAGCTCTTCAATTAAACAGCTAGACAGCTAGATGATTTATAACAAAAAATTGTTTTGTATTTTTATAGGCTTCTTTATTTTCAACATACAGTAAAGAGTCTAATATTGTGGGTGACCCAGCAAATACAGCATTTCAGCTTATTTATGTGAATGGCTTTCGAGGTTTCTTTCTCTTCACTTTTGTTCTCATTATTTTTAGTTTAATGCGTATCTGGTTGGTGGTGCGTGGGTTTGTTTCAGAATGTGTTTTACTTTTTGGGCCTGTAAAGGACTATATTCCACATAGCTTAGAATGTTTTCAAGGAAGGAAATTGCGTATGTTCAGGAGTAGAGGATCACTGATTCATGTCATGTGTGGGCAGGCAGCTTGTCATTCTCTTAGCAATAGCTTGTTGATGTGTGTTACGTGATGTCGATCTACTTCTTCATTTTTACTGTGGCTGTGACATTTAGAGGATGAGGATTTTGTAACCGTTTCAAAATACAGGGGGACGGTTGTGCATTTTTGTTTACGATGTCAAGAGTTTGATCAGCCCCGAAGAAGTAAAGAACAGTGCAATATAACATTCTCTTTACATTGACCTAAATAATGTTAAGGATATGGCAAGAATTGGCTGTTATATTTCAGTTTATATTATGTGACATTCCCCATTTACAAAAGAGTCAGTTGTAATTGGGATGATGTGCTGATATTCTTCTTGATACATTTTGCATTTACATCTTTTACAAAAAATGTAGTGATATTTGGTACATTGCAATGAATACTGCCATACCATTGGGAAGCAGTAAGTAAGTGTGGTGTTAGGTGGAAGACGAAGATTCAAGATTAGGAGAGAGTGGAGAAAAACATGTTTTGGACTACAATACAGAGGCTTTGCTAGGATCACAGTACATTCAGGGCCACTTCTGCCCCTTGGGACAGAAAGTACAGGGTTCTGAATGTTTACAGGCATTTACAGGCACATGGTAGCGACCTATACGCAAACATTATCGATTTCGATATTTCAAAGAGATTTAGATGCCATATTAATTCCCAATTTGCACTATATAGTTATTGTGTTATCATCTGAAAATAACTTTAGTGAACTGTGTAACATTTTTGCAACCAGGAAATTAAAGTTGCCCCATTGCAAATTTGTCTCAATGTTAGAAGTTACATTATATGTAATCTGGGACACTCCAATACATTACAATTAACAAAATGTATGATATGTGAATTTTCCTGTCTGACATTGTTTGGATGGGATAAAGAGATGATTACATCTGGATGCAGTATGGCTTCTGTTGACCAATAGAAACCATACAATGAAGATTCAATACAGGCATGGCAGAGAGTCACCAGAGAAAATGGTGGTACCATGTTGCTCATTTGGTTGAGCCTCAGTGTCTGCTAAATTACTAAAATATGAAATCAGACAGACTTTGGATAGTTACTGAACGCAAAGTATATGCAACCAAATACTAAACATTTGTAAAATAGCAATATAATTTAGCATTTTTGAAAACAACTTGTACTTAAACATTAAATAAAAGCTGAGAATCTATACTTCAACCTATGAATAGTTTGATTTCAAATTCAAGCTTTTGGAGTATAAACCCAAAAGAAAAAACCCAATTAGTACTTATGGAGGGGACAGTATTTCGTTGGTGGAGTGTTGGCTATGTAATGCTCAAAGGTCATTTTAGGTCTATGTAATGTAATAAAGGGACAGAGGCAGGTCATAGTGATTTGAAATATCAATATACATACAGCAATAAACCACAATGGTTTGTCATATTCAATATATATGAATGCACCTCTGTGTAAATGTTTGATCCATCATGCATTACAGTCCAATGTTTTACTCTGACCTAGTAATGTAAACATAAATTGATAGTGACCTGACCACTATCATTAGATTACATTAGATTCAACTGCTATCATAACATGTAAGGTCATTCTGCAGGTGATTCTGAAATTAATAACATGTTTGTTTGAAACCGTTGAGACTTATTGAGGAATTTGAAATAAGGGCCTATCAACAACTTAAGAACACAAGCTAACCAAATATCTCTCTTAATATTAAAAGAGATTAACAAGGAGCTACAGTAGGGTTTGAGAAATTATGGAAATAATGTACCACTACAGTCCTCCAAAACAGGTCGTTACGAGTCACAAAACAAAGGAATAGTGTATACCTTTATTTTGAAATCCCGACATACTATGCGCTACCGGAAATTGGTCCTACCAATTATTTAGTCCCTCATTACAATTCAAGAACTGTGTTGCGTGTTCGGTGTTTGTTCACTATCGTTAGCTAGGCACTTAATGTTAGCTGTTTAAATATGAACGCACCCCCGGCATTCGAGTCATTTCTTTTGTTTGAAGGAGAAAAGAAGTACGTTGTAATATTTTTCAAGAGTTAGCTAGCTAGCCACTAACTAACATATTGACTACATTGCTTGTTAACTTTTCCCTCCATTGCATGACAGCGTAGCTATACAGTAGTAGCTAGCATTAGCTAGCGTAATTGTTTAAGTGACGGGTCAAGTTATAACTATATACGTGACAGCAACATTTGTAGTACAGTACTAGTGATAATTCTGGCTATGTTTCTTGTTTTAAAATAACTAAGTTGTATGTGATTACATTTGCATCTAAGTCCAATTCTTGCAAGCCACTGTGATGGTTTACGTGCGTATGATTCTTTATCTGGTGTGTTTGTTTTTAGAATAACCATCATCAAGGACACCAAAGTCCCTAATGCCTGCCTTTTCACATTAAACAAAGAGGATCACACGCTTGGTAACATAATCAGACAGTGGGTGTAAATCTTTGTTTTCATTTGGGTTTTTGGTGCAATCTAGAGTCACTGTGAAGTTCTTCATAAGTAATTATGTTTTTGTAGACAACTTCTGAAAGACCCCCAGGTGCTCTTTGCTGGCTACAAGGTCCCTCATCCTTTGGAGCACAAGATTGTGATCCGTGTTCAGACCACACCAGACTACAGTCCTCAGGAGGCTTTCACAAATGCCATCACTGACCTCATTAGTGAGCTGTCCTTGTTGGAAGAAAGATTCCGGGTGAGTATCACAAAATCTCTCAACATTGGGGTACCAAGGGTCTAGACACCAATAGGCTTATGTGGTCAACAGAATCTAACAATCTTTTTTTTTTTTTTTATCCTTCCAGGTTGCAATTAAGGACAAACAAGAAGGAATTGAATGAGGATTTTTTACTAACTCTTCCCGGATCCAAGGAATTACACCTGTCTCTAATGTGTAGGCAAATGTGTTGTGTGAAGTTCTATGACAATTTTCCAGATTTGAGAATTTGAACATACTTGAGCTGTTGTCTGCTTTCCCCCCTTCTTATGTAGTAGGTCACATGGGACTTAATAGCCACAGAGATGTGAATCACTTATTTTATATTGTACTTACCTGCTAAACGCTGAATGTTTTACATAGAAATCAATACTGTGGTTTTTGCTAATTACTGTAATGTAATGACATATTTTGCGGGAAATACATTCTTTTAAAGTTACCGTTTGTTAATGGTCATGGCTTGTTTGCCCTACATTTACAATATTAGAATGTATACAGGTTTTGGACTTTCAATAAATAATTCTTGAAACATTTAACTATTTTAAATTCTAGAATCGCTTTAGCAAGCAAGTTACTGCAAAATAAGAAGACCGTGAAGACCAAGTTAAATAAAACAATTTTTTTATTATGCTATTGTCCGTGGTCGATTCGGAACCTTCTGCATTTGATTTGAGTTTGCTACGCTCGGTTTAGGTGGCACACGTTTCTAATGGCTACGGAAATTCCACGTTCCAAATGCGGTTGTAAAGGTATTCGAACTTGTTTAATATGTGAGTGTGTACATGGAAAATTGGTGTCAGAGAGCGGTCAACCGGTGAGTATTGTACAAAAGAAATGTCAGTTTCTTATAGATTTCTTAGACAGCTCTAATGCCAATTACGTTGTTAATCAACTAATGTGTTAGCCCCCAAAACAGATTCCAACCGGGTTTTGTGGATGGCGATAAGAGAAATCCGAATTACCCACATTAAAATAGCCAACTTAACAACAATGGATCCAGCCCGGACCATTTAGGGGGATGAGATAACGTGTAATTATCGTTATTAGTGTATACCTTTCAGTGTATTTGAAAGATTGACTTCTGACAGCTCGGTACTGTCCTATATAATTTAACGCATGTAAACAGGTAGTGTCAGGTAGCTAAATTAAGTTACATTGGATTGTTTTATAGTTAATTACCTATCATTGTTGATTTTTGTAAGCATCGATGAATGTGTAGCGGGTTTTGATTAATCCGTTAATTGTTTGAAGTAATATGGGACATTTATTGACAATGAATGTAGCTAGTCACTTTGTTTGGCCGTATACTCTATACTATGGCTCCTCTAGCTAGGCTGGACAATATTATGCGTAAATCTGCCTCAGGAGTGATATTTGTTAATAGCAACATGGTACAAACACCACCACCAGTGGACTGAAACCCACTTAGCGTTTTAACAATAAAAAATTACCAAATTGTGAAATATCCACTATTGTTAAATGTTAAGAATATGTCGTTGTATAATTTCTTTTTTTCTCCATTGTCCAGAGGGGAGGTATCTTGGTAGGCAGATCTGCAGCCCATTAGCATTAGTTCAAATTAGTCGTCCATACCAAGTTTAGCAATATGCTAATATATAGTTATACAACACTACTTTGACCTGCCTTTTAACAAATGTATTGTCTTCCTTTAGCCCAGGCACAATTTTATTTATGACCGATTTCTGAGACAAGCTGTACATAGTGATGGTGGGCCGCTGTCTTTTCCCTTTCCTGGAATCTTTTTATGGGACAACTTCGTATCAGAGGAGGAGGAGAGGGAGTTGATAACCAATATGGACCTGGATGCCTGGAAAGTATCACAGTCTGGCAGACAGAAACAGGTTTGTTATCTTGTTTTGTTTGTTGCAAGTTAAGTTACAGCAAAATGACATGATTGTTCAAGTGAACAGTGGCTGGCAGCATGACTTGCACAAGCAGCTTTGACATTTGCCTGTGTTTTACTTATCTGTTAGGGAAATACCCATAGTAACAACCATTTACTCCTAAGAAAGAATAACATTATATTCACCTTTACAGGACTTTGGCCCTAAAGTGAATTTCAAAAAACGTAAAGTACGTCTTGGTGACTTCTGCGGCCTGCCTGCAATCAGTCGTAATTTGGTGTTGCGGATGTCCCAGGAGCCGGTTCTAGCTGGGTTTCAACCAGTGGAGCAGTGCAACCTGGATTACCGCCCACAGCGTGGGTCTTCCATAGACCCACACCTGGATGACACCTGGCTGTGGGGGGAGCGTCTGGTTACTATCAACCTGCTTTCAGACACCACCCTCACTATGTCCCTGGAGCAGGGCTTGACAGAACTGGGGCAGGGGGAGGTCAGGGTTTCAGTGCACCTTCCCCGCAGGTCCCTTGTGGTGGTGTATGGCGAAGCACGGCACAGATGGAAGCATGCCATACATAGACAAGATATCCATGAGCGCAGGGTGTGCAGTACCTTCAGGGAGCTGTCTGCTGAATTCCAGTCTGGCGGATCGCAGCACCACTTAGGCTCCCAACTGCTGGACATTGCTCTGGGGTTCAAGGGTACACCTGTTTAAAGACAATGCAATGATTACGATTTCACAGTTTTGTTAACAGTCATGATTTGGCCCATTGGTGTGTGATTCGCCTGGTTTATTGAAAGTTGGATTCCTTGATTAATTGAATCTGTGAAATTCAGTTCTGGTGACTTTGTGCCAATGACAACGATGAATGTTGAAGTTATACTGCATTTCAATTACAATATTGAGAAATAAAACCTTTTATTACAGACCTTTGATGTAGTAAAAAGCTGTTGTAGCCAGCGACATAAACTTCGCTGGCTACACAATTCTCTCGTCTTTTCACTTGACCAAAAAGTATGTTATAGTCACCTATATTGATAGATATTGTATCAGTGTCATTCACGAATGGCTAATTAGCTGTTTAAACGGCCAGTGGCAAAAGAGGATTTGTACAGGATAAACAAAACCTTCGCTGGCTACAACCTTCAGTAACTATGTTAAAGCCTAAAATAAAACTGTTTACTGTTATATTTCTGGTGGATTTTTCGAGTTATGTATTAGGATTGGTTCAGGATGGACAAAAACTTCGCTGGCTACACGATTCCTCTTTTCACTTGACGAAAAGGTCAGTTATTGAATGGCTAACCGGTTAAAACGGCCAGTGGCAAAAGTCATACAGTTCAGACATGCTCTTTGTGGTTGAGGTAAACCTATTAAGAAATGTTACTCAGTTTAGCTTAATGGTGTCTAGCGACATTTCTAAATTGTATAGCTCTGGGGCGTAGTGGTTAAAGACACAGCTTTTTACGTTGGAAACCGGGTTCGAATCTAGGAAGGACAACAACGATTATTGCTTTTTATTGCGGAACCGGCTGAGCTTTCCTGGTTTCTTGTTTGTGTGTGGGTTATTTTCCATTTAATGTTATTTTGATGTTTAAAAAGTAAATGGCAAGGAAATGAGTTGCATATGGAAACAATGATCTTAAAATAGACCAAGGTGTGGTAGAGAAATTGTTTTGATGAAATGATTCATCAGTATATTCCAGGAAAGTTACTGCTGTAATCGCATTGCGGCGGGTTGAGGTACAACCAAGCTGCAATAATTTGTTCCGACCCAGCATTAGTAATAACTAGTTTCAATCTAGAATGCCCTGAAGAAAGGATTTTTTGGTGGAAATAATGATTGGGTTGAAATTACTGGTGGAAGAAACGGTAGAACATGTATTATTTTGTCAATTGTAGCGAGTTATATTTCATCAGAAAAAAGGGTCAGAAATATATATACACATATATTTCTAACCCTCTACCCTTTACTTATATATATACAACTCTGGAAAAAATTAAGAGACCACTGCAACATTTTCTTTCCTTTCCAAAATTTTGAAAAGGAAGGTTTTGTGTCAGGAACAGAAGGGTTAAAATTTTAGACCAATGCAAATTTAACCCTTCTGTTCCTCACTCAAAAGGAAAAGGAAAGAAAAAGGTGCAGTGGTCTACCCATTTTTTCCGGAGCTGTATATATACACGAGTATTGACTAAAATAGTTGACCCATCATTATCCTATATAAAACCTAGAGAGGAAATTAGATACTTGTCTTTTCGCATTTCACCAGATCCAGTAAAGTACTTTATGTCCACTTCAAATAAAGTATTTGTTTCGTTTCGACTTACCCCGGCTCTGTTTCAATAACGTGTAAATGTAGTTTACTACACAAAAAATATTGGTTAAATGTAGGCGAATACTGGAATGATTTCATGCCTGTTGGGCCCTGTCCGGGGCCTCCCCCAGATAGGGCCACAGTGTTGCTGGACCCCATTGTCTCAGTCCCAAGGTCTTGCGCTGCTATATTATTGTGCTGGGGGAGTAGGGTCAGTTCTCCTCCACTATCAATCCTTGTTGATATGAGGAATGCATTTTCTGAATGTTCCCAGTCTCCTCCACTTTTGAGCTTAGGAGGGCATGAGGTCCTGGCCCACATCTCCGGAGTACCTGGCTTGGGGGACCCGTTGCTGTCCCTGTCCAGAGACCTGGTTGTGTTGCAGATCGAGACGATTCCTGACGATTTCAGCTGCCACTGTGCTGACACCTCCCCCTTGTTGTCCCTTTCCTTGTCCATCTGGTCATGCTTCCGACCTGGACTAAGTTTAAATAGACTCTGGACTCAGCCCGCATGCATTTATTAATTATTACAATTGTTATCTTAATATGTTCACCTGGCACAGCCAGAAGAGGACTTGTCACCCCTCTGAGCCTGGGTCCTCTCTAAGTTTCTTCCTAAATTGGCATTCTTAGTGAGTTTTTCCTAGCCACTGAAATTCAACACTGCTGTTGTTTCCTTGGGGTTTAAGGCCAGGTGTTTTGTAAAAGCACTTTGTGACATCTGCTGATGTAAAAAGGGTTTTATAAATACATTTGATTGATTGACAGAAGTCTTTGTCTTATAGGTATTTACAACATAATTAAAACGCTGAGGTGGTGTAAACCTGAACGAAACACGGACATTATTTGAAGTGCATCTGGAAATCCACGATGGAAGAAATTATATGTGTAATTATATGCTACAAAAAATACATCGGAAGGTTTTAAAATCTTATTGGGATTACGACTTAAATTCAGGTTATGACGGTCTCCCGAAAAATGAAGCTTTTGGCCTGAGGTCGTACTGATAGTTCACATTGGTGTTTACATTATTCAAGTGCAGTGTTCATTGATAGTGAATCCTGCTTAATTACAGAAATCAATGCTTAATTACACTAACTAGGATTTCAATATTACAGTATAACGGAAACGCAGTTTCATGTACTGTGTGACTTTACATGACGCACACAAGTTAATAGAGGAAAAAAGCGCCTCCCCTGAGTTCCGTCATGTCCGGTCATGCTTCGTCAAGTTTTTACCGGGAAAGTTACTGAGCTTCCTTTGTGCACTGGTACGTACAGTAGTTCATCTTAATGCAATATCTAACACAGTTGAACAGTCTTACTTCACAATACAAATACGTGTTGTCGTTATACCTCCAAGCACTGGCAATGAATATTAAATTGCTTTGTCAATTACATATGCACAGGATATGTTATATCGCGTCGGGCCGAAACAACGTGATTACCTGTGACTGCTGTGTTTGATCGTATAACCGTCATATTAACTGTTTTAAGTATCTGTTGAAACAACATGTATTTAAATGTTTATTTTTGTTTTGGCGCATTACGTTGTAATTTGATAGTGCAGACAACACAATTATTATGCCAGTTGTTTTCAACACCCCGTGTTTTCGCCCATTCACGGTATCATTCTGCCTTGACTGAGGTCTCAATTGCGGTAGTTTTTCCGCGTTTACCCTTGACTGCAGATGATTGTCACGCCCCTAGTTTTCTGCATGTTTAACTAAAGTAGAGCTGACCACTTCACTTTCACTCTTTGCTTGTATAGTGCACACTAAATATGGAGAAAATAACAGAAAAACTACTGCTGGAGAAATGCACTCCAAAAACAACAAAACTGGAAGAAATCAAGACACTAAAGTAAGTAACGCCTGGTTTCTGTACACCGGCCATATAATAGCAGATTTCTGTCTTGTCTTAATCCTAGGATGACCATTTTTGTAGTAGTAATGCTTTTCTATGGTTATATTTTATAATTTGTCTGGAAGTGGTCATACTTATCCTGTCCCCCCCCCCCATAAAGCCTAGCCAACCTGTGTCTCCGGAGACATGACCTGCCTGTTCCCCTGCTTTCTCGTCTCTGCTGCCTTGAACAACTGGATCTGTCTGGGAACAGACTTCAGGAGATGCCCCCGGGGCTCAGCCTGCCTTCCCTACGCACTCTGGACCTGAGCAACAATGACATGGAGGACGTCACCACTCTAAACTCCCTGACTACCCTGGAGGAGTTGAGGATAGAGGACAACCTCTATGTCACTGTAAGGATCCACGGCTCACTCGCTGCTTTCATTTAAGGATTCAAGCTTTTTATTTTTTTTCTTCTTATGGTTTTGTTTTGGAGTTCTGCTTTTCCAATTTACGTTGGTCGCTATTTGAGTACAATTGCTCTGTCATTTTCTTATCTGAATTGTATGTACCATTACTTCCCATTGGAGTTCATTGCCGTGCGTGTGTTTCAGATTACTGACAATTACAAGCTGATGATCCTTCTGCCCAAGTTGAGGATTTACAATGGGAAGGACATCAGCACTACAGCCAACCATATGCGCTTTGTCAACAGTGAGAATCTCAGGAAGAGGGTATGAGCGGTTGTGCTGTGGTTCATTCCACAGTTCAGCTTCATTTTAAATTTAGCTGTTTACACAGATTCTCTTAAATTATGTGGTAAAAGGCAATTTCTGGTTCCCAAAAATAACATTATATATTTCTATTAAACAAGCTGTGTCATTTGGTACAGGTGTTGGCGGTGTGGGAGACAAGCTTCTCTCTCCATTATGTCCCAACAGCAGAGAAACTAGCCACCTTGGAGAGGGACTTTGTTAACACGGTTTGTCATACAGTCAAATATGGCCCCAGCTCCCTGGCTGACTATACAAAATGGAGGGTATGTATTAAGTGCTTGTTCCTGATATTATGCCATATTTCAACCATGTTTGTTCCCTCGCTGGTTTCTGGAATTGTCTCTTTGGCTCCGTCCATTGTCTCCTTGATTTTAGAAATTTTTTCATGGGCTTCTAGGTGGAGATGATCGCTAAAGAGCACATTCGTTCTCTGACCGAGCCAAATGAAGAAGACATGGATACAGAAGAGCTTGCTGATACAAATAACTATTGTGTAAGTATTCACTCTATTAATACTTATTTTATTAGAGGTTTGCTTCTGTACTTTGAGGTACATGTCTTATTCCAACAGAACTAGTTGATCCAACAAAACTGGTTCACAGATACCTCCTTTTCAAAACGCAACCGTCGGAGTTGTTCAGGAGCGGGGAGAGAGACGGGCTCAGAGAGGCTAAATACAGCTTTTGTAAGGCAGTGGAAGAAGACAAGAGCATGTATGGAGAAAAATTTAAACAAATGTTGTCAACCAACGACTCTTCTTCTGTTTGGAGAGGCCTTTAACAGATTACCAACTACCAGTCAAAATCCCCCCACTCCAGTAATGACCCTGCTAACGACCAGAATGAGTTCTACTGCAGATTTGAAAAACAAAAGGACCGTCCTGACAACATACCTTCTCTCTTGTGTATCCAGCCATCAACACCAACCCCCCACCATCGGGGCTCATTCACAATCACCCATCCCAATCATCCCCACCTCTGGGGGGTGGGGGGGGGGTGGGTCTTGTCTCCCCATTCACCCTAAATCACTGTGCGGATCAGCTTTCTGCTGAGTTTACTGATAACTTCAACACCTCACTGGAGACATGCTGCATCCCTGACTGTTTCAAATAGTCCATCATCATCCCAGTCCCCAAGAAGTCAAGGATCACAGGACTTAATGACGACAGACCCATCACCCTGACCTCTGTGGTGACGTCATTGGAGCCGCTAGTGCTGTCCCACCATCATCGACCCATTACTAGACCCACAGCAGTTTGCCTGCAGATCCAACAGGTCTGTAGATGACGTGGCCAACATGGCTCATCACTTCATCCTCCAGCGTCTGGACTCTGAAGGATGTCCCCAAAACCTATTTCCTCCTCAAACTCCCTCAGACCGGCTCCTTATCCACCTCCACTCGCGACACTGCAACTGTAAACCAGTGTATTCATTATTTAGTTTAAGCAGTTTGTCAAAAGGATCTAGCTTTTTATACAATGACTTTGGAGAATTCTGAGCTCATTTTGTGTTGTTTTAGGTTCTGCCGTCTACGTCTCTGTCTCAGCGCTCCGGTTTTCCATTGAACTCGACAATTCTTGCACCGTCCATATATTTTAGTATCTTTTTAGTAATGTATTAATGCTCAGTCTACTGTTTTTATGCTCAATCCACTTTTCTTATTTGTTTTTATTCTGTATAAATTGCTGCACCAACAGAAAAGTACTTGGCAATAAAACTCTTTCTGATTTGAATCTTTCAGAGTGTCCCTTCTCCAGCCAAGAGACCGCTCTCCAACTCAGCTGCTGCATGTGATGTCCTCCTCACCCCACAGAAAAAAACCAGAGCAAGTGTCCAAGTGCAAGACATCAGCCCGCGTAAGTCCAGCCGTCAGAAAGACGTCCCTCAGAAGGCAGAGCCGCTCACAAGCACAACAGGCAGCTCAGCAATCCGGACACCGTCAACCCATACCAGGATCCAGTCCAAAGCCCCGTTGACACCTAGGAAAGCCTTGAGAGAGAGGTCCCAGCCCCAACAGGATCTGGCCAAGAAAATGCTCACTCCTATAGAGTCTGCCCTGCAACCGGGAGCAGTCAGTGAGACGACTGGGAAGGTAATATTCATTTGTTTTTGTTTTTTATATAAGGGACTGTTTCTAACTCAAGCTACATCCCACTTGTAGAAATAGTTATTTTGAGCAAGATGGTCTTTATTTTGACACCAGCAAAACCTTCATGAAGTCATCCAAGGAGTCGGATAGGGCCCTTTGATGTCAGAAGGAGTCGGATAAGGCCCTATGATGTCAGAAGAACAGTAGAGGCGAAAGAGGGCACTTTGTGCCTCACGTTTAATCGGGTTGCACATTATGCAGACATTAGCTCCTTATTGATTAACAGAGGAACTGTCATCTATTCATCCCCCACTCAACCAATTCCCCCTCCATCTCCATTGTCATTCAACACAGGCGCCGGTTAGTCTGGAGCCAGTACATGTCCTGCAGTGTCACAGTAAACAGGACAGCCCTGATGACTTCAGTACCCAGCTGTGGGCCTGTGCCTTTCAGCCTCTGCTAGACAACTGTGGGGGTGAGTACTGTCCTGTCTTTCAGTTGGGGTTGGGGGGGGGGGGGGGGGGGCTTAATACACAGTGCCTTGGAAAAGTAGTCAGACCCTTAATCAATCACTTAACATTACTGAATTAAAATTTGATAGCTTATTTTATAAATGCTGATTTATTATTGTGAGATTGACATTGATTTTATGTTTGGAAGTATTTGGAAGAAAAAGACGATACGTTGCTTGCTTGCCTCAGTATTCAACCTGTGTGCTGGGGAAGCTCCTAGTTAACACAAATAAAAAAAAAATGCCCTGATGAGGACTTACTTTACCATGGACCTCTCTACCTGGGAACCATTAATGCTGTTGGGGATCATTGGTCAGGCTGTGAATCTGGACCATGGGGGCGTGTCCAAGCTAATAGCGACCATGGTGGAAAAATAAACAAATAAGAAGCTGTTCTTCTCCCTGTTGTTTTACAGATGTGAAAGGTGAGACCCGTATAGTTGCAACCTGTGGAGGAGAGTCTATATGCCTGATCGACTGCGACACAGGACTGGTTATGAAGAAGTACAAAGTCCCTGGGGAGGTCAGTTGTGCTTTAGTGCGTTGCCTGTCGCAGCCAGGAAAACCTCCAATGTAATCAAATCCTGAGGAAAAAGGAAAACCCAACCGATTTGACTGTACCCCTCAGGAGTTCTTCTCTCTGGCGTGGTCGACTGTGCTGATGTCCCGGGAGGGCAACGGTGGCCTGAGGCCCTGCAGAATCCTGGCGGCGGGGGGGAAGAGGGGCCTGGTGAAACTGCTTCATCCCAGAGCCAATATGGCGTATGGAGAGTTCCGAGCCAGCCGCAAACCCCTGTCCGTCCTCCGTTTTAGCTCTCACCAGGGCAACTTCCTCTTCAGTGAGTGGCTACTTCCTGTTTTCTTTAGTGGTCTTATAAGCTTAGTTGTTTCTTACAAGCTTTCTGTAAGTTCTATACTTGGAAAGGGTCAAGGTGCGTTACTGAAATAGTACACTGTGATGTACTGGAGCTTTTGTCCTTTTACTAAATGGTTGCGATTTGCAGTGTATTTTCACATCACTTAACTGACTTGTTAGTAACAAAGTAATAACAATGTTTTATCACTTTGCTGACCTGTTAGTAACACAGTAATATCAGGGCTTGACAATAGCGATGGCCCCGGGCCAGTAAAAAGTCGGGACTAATCAAATTAGCAAGTCACTGTCCCGATCGGGCCCCCACAAGAACAATAATCATCTCGTTATAAACTCGACCTCCTCCAGTTGTTTCATAATCTGGCACACGCACAAAACTACCTTGCAGCTTCTTTCGTGTGCTGTTGATCAGTCCAGAGTTGAGCAGTGATGTGTTGCGTAGTTGTCTGGTATTGTTTTTCAATAAAACATTTAAAAACTGTTTCGGAAACTGTTTACATTTTAATACCCACTGGGCCAGTGGCAATTAAAAAAAATATATATTTTTTTGAACCCCTGTATATCATCTCACAATAATGTTGGGGACCCAAACAAATTACTTTATATTATAGGATATTAAGATTGTGACAAATGTGTTATTAGACTTATTTAGGAAACCATGGCTGTTATTGAAAACACGTACCATTTTTGATGGGCTTGGTCGTTCTAATGTTAAAAGAAACGCTACAAGGAGGGTTCAGAAATGGAGAAAGAAGCTTAGCCCCTCTCTTTGCTAGTTACAGTGGACCAAACACCCTGACATTTGAAAAAATTTGATTGTGTTTTCTCCAAAGCACCATTCTGCAGATTCTCTTGCACCTGTATTATGGCAGCGCTAAGGCTCCATTTTCTCTTTACTTCATCTTTCCATGAGCGGTTATGTGGCATTCGTTTCAATTCCTTGTCTTCCTTTTTTTTTTCTCCCTCAGCTGGTTCAAATGATAATAAGATTGTGATGTGGGACATTGGTGGAGTGGACAGCGAGTACAATTTCAAAGTCATGTGAGTGTCAAAGTGTCAAGGATTCACACCTCGATGTAATGCTTCAGTATTTACAGAAGTTTATCTCTGCCGTGGTTTAAAAAAGTTTTCTGATCCAACAGTCAGCTGCTGGTATTGGAGACCAACTCGGCTCCCCTGCACGTCTGCCTGCCCCCCGCCACTCCAGATTCGCAACTCATTGCTGCCTGTGATAAGGGGCTGCTCGTCTACAACATCCAGCTCAACAAAAACACCATGAAGAGGTGACAATCCCTAGTCTCTGTCTGTCTGGCCTATGGAGGTATATACTTCTCAATCTTCCAGGAACAAGCCGGGTCTGGAAGATGTGGTATTCACTAAGCAAGCAGTGTGACCTCCCTGACATTTGCTGCCTGAGCACGGTCTTCTGAGCCCCAGCTAACTGTCTTTTCCCCCCTTCAGGTCAGTGGAGAAGGAGATCACATTCCCAGTGTATGAAATGGAGGACAAAGACTGTAACTACCATACAATCGATGGCATGGGATTCATCACAGATGAAATTGTTGGTGAGTAAACTGTTTGTGTTTGTACCTGGCATAATATTTTATCTACTAGAACGTTAATAGGTATTCATTTTTTACGTGACTGCAATTCATTACAGTCAATTGACTGTGAAATGTAACTTTAGTAAATCCAGTGTGGTACTGACCTCGGAAATCTTCCCTTCTATTCCCTCTCCTCCTTTTCTGTGCCTCTCCTCCTTTTCTGTGCCTCTCCTCCTTTTCTGTGCCTCTCCTCCTTTTCTGTGCCTCTCCTCCTTTTCTGTGCCTCTCCTCCTTTCAGCCTCTAAGAGCCACATGCAGGGCTCAATCTACCTGTGGAGTTGGAAGCTCACAAAAGCAAAGAGAGCCAATAAGAAGAAGGTGGTGTGCGCTGTGATTCTGGCAGAGCTGCAGTGGTCCAGGACGGACATCCCCTACCTGTCCCTCAGCACCTGCCCCTGTGAGTCACATCACCCCATGCCCTAGTACTTTCTAACGTAACGTTCAACCCTTCATTATGTTAATGGCATAGATTGAACCAATTGTCTTAGCATCTCAGAATTTGGCGTGACTGCTCACTCAATACCCATATCACCCACCTGACACACTTCTCTATTGGCTGCTGCTAATGACCGGAATGAGTTGCAAAATATCCTCAATTTATGGCCCCTTTAAACGTAAAAAAGATATACATATCCCTCATATATATTCATTTTGCCCCATTTCTGTGGCTGAAATTTGTCAGTCTTTAGCTTATTTCACTGACTGGGCTAAAAGACGAAGAGTGATAGCGAGCCCCTGCAATCAAATTATACTTGTGACTAAATGGTCATATGAGACCTAGGACCCCACCAGAATCCCCTGGGTCAACAAGTGGCCAAAGCCCGGTCTTCTCTGTAGGTCACAAAAACCTGTGACCTCCAGAGGATGTGTGCTGAGGGCAAGTCATGAAGGTGTTTGTAAGGGAGCATGGTAGGGCCCATGTATGCTGTCTGGCAATATCAGTTACTGTTTACTAGGTGACGTTTCTACATTGGAGTGATGTCACCTGGTTTTGTAGTAACTTTTGTGGAGGTACCACCCAGCACACCTTGAAGGGAGTGTATTTCATACAGGACCCACCCTTGTGTGACAGGAATGCCTATTTTGGGTGTTTCAATGTCAAAATTGCAATGGCTGTTTGGAAACACAGGGGCAGCCATGAGCTCAATTTTGTACTAAAATCCCACAGAATATGACATTTGCAACAAACTGTCAAAATGAGGACCTGAATGGACGTTTCACTGTAACTACCGCCAAAACGTCTGGTTTCCTGAATGCTTCTTTCAGCTTGACACATCTTGTATCACCTTACTCTTTCATTGATAATGTGTGAGCTGCTCCCTGACGACTGCACCTGTTGATTCCCTGTGTTTCCAAACAGTCGTGTGTACATTTGTCCATTTGTATTCATGTTTTTTTAAGATTGAGGTGTCTGTCTTGGCTTGCTTTGAGTGTCTTTTGGTCAGGCTGTTTTTAAGTGTTTCTCAAGTGACCTGGTTAAATAAGATTTTTTTCCCCCACCCAGGTAAAGGCTATATTGTTTGTGGTGACGAAAGAGGGAGATTGTGGACTTACCATGTAACAGATGCCCTTGAGGTCAAAAAGAGCGGCAAAACAATTCCTGCAACAGAGGTACTTTGTCCCAGCCCTCTGCTTTTCTGCGCTCTCCACTGGCTTCCAGTTTAAGCTTGCATACAGTGTATGGCTGAAACTAATGGCTGTATTGGTAAACAATTACTACTTAGTCAATTTGATATGTGTACATTCGAACATTACTTAACAAACGAAGTTTCAAGTTTCTGTTGTTGGGAAATATCTGATTTGGGAACTCTGACACTCAACATGGCATGATCCTTCTGTAACATAGGCAAGTCTTCTAGGCATCAAGAGCTTTTTGTCTATATCAAATTCCATATGCAACAGTAGCCCACAATTTGGAGGTTAACTAATGTTAAAGTGCAACTAAACCATGCGTTCAAGATGGAACACTTTATTATTAGTTTTATCTTTATAAATTTTTTACTTAAAAAAGCCTAATTAAATACAAACTCACAGACCACAGACATTGTCAAACTAATTAAGACGTATGTATTGTGCCATTGTTAATCATGGTTCACGGTTGTGCTCCCAACCCACATAAGTTTAAGTTTGCACATTTTGCACCAGTGATTTGTTTTTTAGTGCAGAAGATTTGGGTAGTACACGACTTTCCACTAATTTTATCGATATTGGAAATTGCTACTGATTAACTTTTTTTTAATTATTGATGTTATTTGTTTTTGTAGCCCTAATCCAGTAAAAGACCATGGGGCTAGCTTACAGAGTAGCTAAGGGAAACCATCCCTGCCTACCTTCAGGCAATGCTGAAACGACCAAATCCATACCGAAGCTCTTTGCTTGGCCACCTCTTCCCTCTGTGGAATGCAGCTCCTTCTCAGCCTTGTCAAAGTTATTTAATGTCCTGCCACTTGCTTCCCCTTGAAGCTAGAACATCAGCATCCCTACCATGTCCAGAAAACGTATTTTTTTCCCCCCGGGTATCTGATAACTCTACAGCCTGTTTTGCGATTTCCTTATTCCTTACTCGAGATTGCGTGCTATTGCTGGATTGTGTGGTTGTCCCATCTATGTTTAGATGAATGCACTGTTCTCTCTGCATAATGGAATTAACATTTGCCAGAACTGAATAACTTTTTTTACTAAGATTGTTACTCACCCTAAAATTAGACTATGTAAATCAGGTTTTCCGTTTTACAGCTAGTAAACCTAACATGTGAGCATGTTATTTTTATGAAAATGGATATTGCAGGGCTGTTCAGCTCTGCTCATATAAGGGCAAAATGTTTCCTGTTTTCATCCTCTTCTAATTAGCCTTATTCAGACATGGGACACCAGATGAGTGTAATTAACTGCCAGAGAGAAGAGAAAACAAGTGTTTGAAATTGTAACACTGATATAGCTGGTTTCAGCTCATTTGTTCAGTTGATATTAAGTTGGCTGAAGTTGGTTTAAAGAATAGAATGGTTTTGTTTCTGTTGGCCCATAGACTCCTTTCAGAGTGGAGCCATCTAATATCAAGTTTTAAAATTGTGAAATTCTCCTTTTGAATTTCACAATTGAAAAGGAGAATTTTGAATTGTGAACAGTTTTGTAAAATATTTTTGAATGTGGTGTTTACAGTTTGGGACTCGCAATCGGGTTCCAGTTATGTGCTTGAATCCTAAATTAGTTGTAAATGTCCTCACAATCTAACTCTGTGGTAATCTAAGTTTTGGTCCCATCTAATGCGATTGCAGGTGAAATGTAGTGGTGTCACAAACAAAGTATTTTTTTAAGAACCCAAATATTTAGTGCATATTTTCTAATTATATTTATTTTTACAGTTTTGGTTTTTCAAGAGTGATTTTAAAATACAATGAATGAAATATCAATAATTGATGTAAAATATTGACTGTTTTATTTGATATGGTTTGGGTCGGGGGTGGGTGTGAGAAATTCCAGTCACCAGTAACTGGAAAATAACTTGTTCCCTGTTGAAGGTGTCTATATATGGCCAATCTAATTTCACAGATATTTACCCCACTCATGATGAGGAAATTACAGGCGCTCCTAGGGTGCAAACTGGCCAGTAGATGGTGCCTTTCATATTTCCCACCAGCCTAAAACCAGTCATTCAGTCACAATTCACTTTCTTTAATGTAATTTGATTGCCAACTAATGAGACATTTTGGGTATTGCAGATCCTGGACTGGCCGTCACCTGTGAGGAAAGGAAAGGGCCCAGTAGAAGGTCCCTGTATTAACAGTGTTGCTATGGACCCTGACCTCAAATACCTTGTGGCCCTCAGTGACAAGAACATGGCAGTTGTATGGAGAAGAATTGAGTCCTGAGGAACAAAACTTTTCCAAGCTCTTCCCCGTGTTCACCAATGGGTACAAATATTGCATAGGTTGGCCAGAATTGCTTCAACCCATCAACTGCTTTTATGTCTGTGATGGTCAATATAGAAAGGTAGCTATTTATTGCTATTGGCTTGGACTTGGCCTATTTCTTGTGTTTGTTTGACCACACTCTTTACACTTTAGAGGTAAGTTATACCTCTTACCTTATAATTTGTTTGAAATGTACTACACATAATTTAAACCTCCCTTCTTGCCATGCAGAATCTTTAGTTTTTTATCATGAACTTTCTTAATGCTTGAATTAAAACCACAAAGCATTGGTAAATTGTTTATACTAGTTGTACTAACATAACATAAGAATATGCATATCTGTAATAATGAAAAGCATGTGTGGTGCCTTACAGATTGTCTGTGTATATTTCCTATTCAATTTGAATATTTTATGATACAAAGTTAATTCAGTGTTATGTAAATTTTATCAAAATGCTAAAAGTGACAAAATGTATCATTTAAAATACCCACCAAAGTAATTTCACATGTAAGATTGATATACAGAAATGTTTTACATCATGAACATTCCCCAAATTAAATGGGCTTGTCTTAGCCGTTTTGTGTAAGTGACTTTATGTAGCCCTTTGTATGACGACCTCTCTATGTGGATCTTTCGACTCCTCTTCCCCACTGCTCAGACAAACTAATAACATGTTTATTAGTTAACTAATATGGTGCTGTCCATCGATGCCATTGCTTATTCAACTTGAGTATACTTTGAGCAAGGCATTGTCTTTAGGCCTTTACCATAGGGAGTCATCTGGAGTGTCCCACCACAACCCTCAGGGTGATGTGCAATTATTGACATTTTTGACCTGGTTACACTATTGAAAAAGTATGTTTCTCTGATGCAAGTCTGTCAAGTATTGTTCATCTAAATAAAACCGCTGTAAACACACTTGTGTCTAATGTCGTAAATGGGAGGGGCTGCCAGATTTGAACAAATTTGGATGGTCACTCCATTTAAATGTTCTGTACATTTATTTGGATATATACTGTCAAACTAGTCAGACACCTACACTTTCTATAAAATGTTTTACTTTGCAGCCTTATTCTGAAATAGATGGAATACACTTTTCCATTTGTAGGTGGGCATCTCTGACCATTTCAACTGTGGTATGGTATAGACGGGTGAATGCCTTTCCAAATCGTGTCCAATCAATTTAATTTACTACAGGTGGATACAAGTTGTAGAAACATCTCAACGAATACAGTTTTTAGATGTATTTTTGTCTTAGTTTTGTTGTTGATCAGTGGTGAAACTACCAATTATATCCATCATAACAGAATGTTGTCACAAAGCGAGGTGATTCAACCCCACAGTTAAGCAGGATACAAACTTCAACTGGAAACTGTTGGTGTATGTTATCTAGTGGGGTTTTTTATGAGAAAATATCTGACCCCGGAAAATGTTTCCAAGCTGTCAAAAGAAATTACTGCAAGGCACAACCTGTAATCGAAATATCAATGAATTTGTTTACATATTTTCTAACTCAGATAAGGTACACGTGAGTGGGACTAACAGACCAGCAAAATGAACCATAACTAATGTTCATATTTAGCATCGAACTATTGTAATTCTAATGAAAGATCACTCTTCTGAAATGTGATGTCATTGTGGGAAAGTGGGATTCTGACCGAGACGGTGGAAAGGGAAATCAGAGACAGAGAGGAACAATAAGTAACACAATCATGAGAGAACATTTTAATGAGTTCACTAGGCTACTTGAACATGGCAAAATGCCGAAAATCCACTAAAACTAAGATGCATTAAATTCCCTTTATTGGGGATAGAAAAAAGGCACTGCAAAAGAAGAATGAACCAGCTACCTATTTAGAGTATAAATGTTCAAAGTAAATTAACAAGGCAAGCACTTTTTGCTCCGTCTGTTGTCTAATATCGTTGGTTCAGAGACAGTGCAGTAACGGAGACCGCCCAGTTGAAGACATGCCACAGCTCAGACCTCGCTCTGTGGCAATCTCGGATCAAGAAAACAATAGGATTTTGTCTCTCTGGGAACTGGAGACTATCCGATATGATGCCTGTCGTATAATTAGTTTGTTCGTGTCACTGTCCTGCACTGTATGTTCTAAGCACGAAATCATAAACACTACTGCACCGTTATGGTTTATTCTGTGACAAGGAGGAGAGTACTCCGTCCGAAGGAGTGAATGGGAGTCAATAGGTCGACAGCTCAAAACAAAGAAAATGTGCATTAATTACGTAAACCAGAACAGTCGTATGGATATTTTGCATGATCAAAGATATGTGACTTGTATTATGTATTTTTAATTGCGTAATTATGTATTTAAGTAAATCTGGCAATTTCTCAAGTAGTTGTCTGGCTTTTTTTTAGGGGATTTCATGACGGTTATTGTTTTGACGATTAGCTTAGCAATCATGACAACCTGGACGCGTATCTGGATTGTAAGCATTGCTCTCTTTTCTAAAATGTCTCTGACCCTTTCTCTGGTTGACGCGTTCATGTCGCTTCATATGTAAACTCATTGGACAGAGGGTGGGTTGTGGGCGAGGCAATGCCCCAATCCACGCCTCTCCCCTTATGCGATTGGTTAAATCGACGTTTAGACGGGTAGCTAGCACGATCGCGTTATAAAAAGGAGTTTCTTTTTTTTTTAATGTACTCTTCATAAAACTATATCAGATACGTGCCTTTGTGCATGACAACAAGGGTGACGTTAACCTAATGGCCTTTTGAGACGGCAGCGGAACCCCGAAACAGAACAAGACTCTTGTTCCTGTAAATTTATCTCCAAAATGCGTCGTAGAGTGACAGGTACAGCGTTGGAGATGCTGGGCTGTGGTGGTAATATCACGAGCCAGCGGGGAAACAGGCTTTTACTTGGCCCTATAACGAGAACAATCACCCCCATCTCGACAGACAGCGAAAGATTTCGTTCTACATCTTCAATACAAGGACATACAGAACTTGCACGAGAGAGGTCTAAAACCGTGACTTCGTTTTACAACCAGTCCGCTATCGATGCTTCGGCAGAAAAGGTGAGGACAATATGTTCCACAGACTTGCCCCTTCTCAACCCGTACTGTAAGTTAACTACACAACTGGTCTTCGCAGCTAGCCAAACGTAGAAAACGTAAGCCCGGAGCATCAGTTGAACCAATAGTTTCTAATGGGATTGTAATGTATCTCTAGCTAGCTACTAGGTTTTTAGTAAGAATTAACACATTCGTGCATTGAATTGCCGGTGTAACTATGTAAAAAATAACAGTGCCATGCTTGCTCGATGGCATAGAGTATACAGAGACCTTTATTCTAATATATGTGTTTAAAGTAATGTTTGTTAACGTGTTTTGTTATCGTTAGCTAGATGGTAACCTATTTAAAGATTAGTTCACTCCGGACGAAATGGGATGTCAATCCAACCAAGGTCATAAAACTGACCTAACCCGAAATTAGTCGTGGTTGAAGACCGCAAGATGGCCAACATTAACTGTAAGACGGCAGACACACTGATATATATTTTTAATGTAGAAAGCTATCTATAAGTCTATTGCTAGTATACTAAAGCGCTTAATTCGCGTTATAGAATCACGTTATAGAAATACGTTACTGTTTAATATCTCAGAACGATATCTGATATAACGTCACCAATACAATAACGCCTGATAACCTTTGAACATTTAGAACCTGAAAGATAATTTTATTTCTATTGTTTATTGTTCATTTTAAGTAACCGACTGGAGGGCTGCTGAACACCAACCGACCTTTTAAATTCTCACGCACTTACATCAATTTAGCTTTTATTTTTCTGTTGTGATTTGTCTTGTTTTCATTATGAATCTACCTCTCGTAGGCAGGCCTCGCTTAAAAATGTGATGAAAGTCTGTGTGGCCTCAGGTAAAAATAAATAAAAAATTCCCTCATGGTGCCACCATTGTGCTAGCAAGTACCAATACTTATGTAACTCAAGTCCCAGACATTACTTGGCACCGGCTGCGACCAACTCATTAAACCAGTTACTGAACTGCACTCCTATATTCTTCACTATTTCAGAATTGTCCTTAAAGGTGGGTGTTCATGCTATCAGCAACAGCTAGTGGCACTCTTCCATTGTGAAAAAAAACCCATACCCCCTTAATGCTACATGAGTTTTTGTTGTAATTACATGGCAGTGAAGGTGACCTCCCTGTCACCTTGCTTGATAGTAACATACCGTGCATGCCAAAAAGTAAATCAGATGTTAGTTGCGACAAGCATTGTTCTTGGCTGGTTGGGTTGTTGTGTTCATAGTCCATTACTTGAATGATCTGCTTGCTGCCACTCTTATATATTATTCCCTGGTTTAGTGGACTTCCTCCAACAGTTTCTCTCTTTTCCTAGGCCTCTGTCCGATTGACACCAGCAACCCTGCTGTACGCTGGGAAGTCTCCGGATGGACACCACATACTGGTAACTAACCACTCATCTGTTTATTTGGGACATTTTTTAACTGTTTTTTGTTATCATCATTGTAGGCAAAAGTTACAAACGACCCGATACCGGATAAGCGGATGAAGATGAGAGATGAGATCATTGTAGGCCTTAGACAAATGCATCTAGCAATTTAAAGAAGTAGATATTCCATGGATTACGTATATCTGGGATATTGAATTCTTGTCCTGAATGGCTGAATCTTTTCTTCTTATTATTTTTTTGTACCCAGTCTAAATCACACCATATGGAAGAAGATTACAGCAAGAAGCATTTCAGCTAGGGAGTTAAGTGTTCACAACAGGTGAACATTTAAGTGACCTGTATAATCCTTAGTGCTCTAAAACGTTTTTTTCCCCCTCACAAAATTATAACAAAAGTACAGTTCACTGTCTAATATGTCCCAATTAGCATGAAAAAAAATCAATTACAAACATAACAATGCTATAACATTTGTAGAAAGTTGCTTTCTAATTGAGAATACAGAATTATTAACTGTGCCACCCTTTTCCACCATTCCAACTCATTATTAGCTAAATAACCAGCATACCTGTTTGGTGCTGTATCCTGACCTCATTAACCTGTCATTATTAATTCTGCCTTCCATTGATTAACCATTGTGTATAATAACACATAGAGGCTACAACATGGATTTGATAACGTTGTGACAACCTACAAACACAACCTACATGCGCCAGTTCACATGGATTTTTAAAACCAGTTTTAAGCTAAGCACTTATTAAAATGTTACCTAGTTTTGCCACTCCAGGGGGTATTCCATCAACGCTGCTAATGATATCCGCTCTTAATTGAAAAAGCCTTGCTTGAATGAACGTGAATTTCCACTTAAGGCTCAAGCCGTTCCATTAACACAATCTAGCCGTGTTTTGTCAAACCAGGCTGGAACAAGCTTGCATTGTGCATGCACACCGAGTACATATGCAGCCCAGAACAAGCGATCATCGTAATGAAGACACTATGTCGCAAAAAATAAGCGAAAACTAGACCGGTGACCTTCTCAACAGCGGAACAAACCTGCTGAAGGGTAGAATTTAAAGGAGTCATCACCACAAAAGGGCAATACTGCCGCAATTTACAAGGCGAGGGGGATTTACAAAAAAAATTGCTGACAGATTAAGTGCGTAAATCATACTAGCCTACTTACTGTTACATTTTTAATAAATTAACATTCAGATCATTAGAAAAGTAAGACTGGCTATATTATCAGGCTAGATGATATCAGAATTATGATCAATCACAATTAATTAGGCTAACTTATGTTAATTGACACAACTACAATGCATTTACTGTTAATTAGCCTAATTCAATGAGGCTTGAAGCCTTTCTGTCCTAGTAACCCTTGGCCTGTATTAATTCTCGGTGGTTACATCTTAACAGGAGCCAACTGAACAGCCAAAAAAGAATGTGGCAACAGCTTTGATATTAGATACCAGCCAACGTAAATCACACGTCATCTGACGGCATAGAGGGTGACCAATGATGCGGCACACTTTGCTTGGCAGAGTGTTCATTTTACATTGCTCAGCATAACTAAGAAGAGTTTCAAAATGTAAATTCCAGTTCTGAATTCTCTCAACATGACTCACTTTCCAGAATAATATTTGTACATTTGGGTCTGACATTGCATGTGTTTTCAAATCTGATTTTGCATAGGCCTTCTGCAGCTACATGTGACATACTTGGTTAGGACAGGAAAAAACTGGTTTTCTGATTGACCTGTGCTGAAAACATTATCTCTGTGTAGTACAGTGAATACTTGGTGGGAGGCCGACATTGAAATTTAAATTTCTTTGAACAACTGCCAGGGTTACAGGATTTAAATCCAAAGAAGTGTAGACCACCAAACTTATTTGATCTATTTTCACAGATGTGCACATTTCATCCAACTCCAATGATTACTATTCTGCCTGACAGTGTGTGGACAGATGCCCCTAGTAGATGCCTGTACATTTAGGCTATGGAAAGATTTCCGATTTACATAGTCTGCCTCCATAGGTCTAGGTGGGGACTGGCATGCACATGGGTACAGTCTATTGTGCCTATAACATTGGGGAAGGCTGAAAAAGAGGATTACGTTAATACAGAGGCTTGTCAACCTGTAGGCTACTTATTTATTTTAACTGTCATATACCTCCAATTGAATAAAACGCCACCTTGATTCTTTGTTTCAAGATGACCAGGGAAAGCGATGAAAATATTCAGGTACTGCTTTAGAGCAAGACATACCCTTATTTCCCGGCATGCATTTCTGGTGGACTTTCGAAGTATGCACCCCATGCTTTTTAGGGTAATGTAGACCACAACTATTTGCAATGTGAAAGAGGAGGGGGAGAATTTCTACAATTCTCTCGTCTTTTCTCTTGATGGAAAAAGTCAGTTATCGTTACCTATATTGATAGTTACTGCATCAATGTCGAACATTGTTGTGTCCTGAAATGAAATAGGTTTGGCAGTGTAAAGTTCATCTTTAGTTTCGCTAGCAATTGCTCAATTCTTATGACTATTCCAAGTACTAAGATACTAGTATTACTGGCTTATAAGCTTTTAAAATGGCCTGTGGCAGAAGCCTTACAGTTCATAGATGCTATTTGTGGTGGAAGTCAACTTCTTAAGGAATGTTAGTCAATTTAACACAATGATTAATGGTGTCTGGCTAAATATTCACACTTGGCGTGATGTTAATGCATGACAAAATGTAATGTTGAGAGACAATATTATGACAAGGTAGGTCTCATTCAGTCCCAATGCTGGCGTACCAGCTTATATACTAAACAGTACGTACTTTACCATAATCCGCGAAGTACGTACTGTACTTGAAGTATGTAGTATGCGATTTGAGATTCAGCCATAGTCTAGACCTATGTCAATTGAATTCTATTTAATGTTATTTGGAACTAAATTAACACATGTCAATTCATGCTTTGTTCCAAAGACAGAAAATAGTCTGAAATTATGTTTCTGAAAGCAGACAGGACAAAAAGGTGATGCGAATGACAAAATACACGGGACTGTCTGTTGGGATTCTGTTTCCACCTGTTGGACATTGTTTGAAATACAGCTAAATGAAGCTTGACAGTTAGCCTGCGAGGGAGCATGCTAGTTCAGAGGTATAAGTTACCTTGGTTACTGAGCAGGGACTCCAATAAGCCTCATTAATGTAATGGAACTCTCACTTAAATTAGCCAGATTTATTGAAATATGCCTGGATTTTCCTTTATCAGCCTTGATGGAATACCCTCCAGGACAGAAAGTTAATGCTAGTGAGAAGCACGCGTGGCAGCCATTACAACTGTGAATAATTATGATTCAGCCAATTTGAACTATTGTTTCCTGAAGGATACTGCACAACTGCATACAGGTTTTTGCTTAAACAGTGGAAAGAGTTTAAACATTTAAAGGGGCATTTCACTATAGCACACCTGCTTAATTACCCTAGTTACTAATGCCCTAATTACTAATGTTAGCAATGATGCATTTGTATCATAAAAACAGAATACTTCCTCAACCCAATCTAGAACAAGCATATTTGAATCTCTCTGTAGATTTTACTTCCTCTGTTTTGGCCTCTTTATTAAATTCCGCCAGTTTCAGAATTCATTGTGAATTTAGATACCGCCTTTAAAACAAAAACATTTGTTCTGAGAATAGAAAAACACCAAACTGATGATTTTTCAATAAATGTGACCAAATTCATAAGCTATTTTACTTAATAGGCAAATGCATAATGTAAGCCAGGTAGCTAGAAATGCTTACTTACACATTAATCAGGTAATGTCTGAAATATATGCCCAGAATGGAAGTTGTTTGTTAATTCCCTTATTACGATATGTTGTTTTGCTGGAAAAACAGTTGGTAGCAAAAAAAGTCTATGGTCCCACCTAATGTTGTTTTGCTCTCCTTTGCTATGTAAAAAAAAAAGAAAAAGTTGGTGCGTGTTCACTTTTTCTGGTTTCTAATATATATTCTGTTTAACTAAGTATCTGTTTAACTAAGTAACTGATGAAAAACAAAACATTGCTGGTGTCATAATGGCTCAGGCTCAGTTACTTTGAGAAGTATTGAGAAGATGGCAATATTCAAACCTTTTCTCTGATTTTCAAGCAGATTTTAGTCAGGTCTGAGACTGGCTCAATGTGGAACACAACATCTTTTGGAAAACCATTGTGGAATGTTCTGGAATTAAAAATGTATGCACTAATTGTTTTCAGAAGACTGCTTGTTACATTTTTTTAAATCTTCACATTCCCTGTGTTTGAAAAAAAAAAACTTACAGAATAATCCATTCTGGTTGCGATAATAATAGTAATAATAATGGTCAATAGTTGTGGTCAAATTCTACTTGAGGTATTTAAATGCTAATCAGCAAGAACTCAAGAATTCTTCAGAATTTTAAAGAAAATATTAAAGGACCAAGTCCAGTTGATCTGCTGGATCGTTACATCCTGAGTTGACTAGTCTCAGTACTGCCAATTTGCTTGAAAATCTGGGACACGGTTTGCATGTTGCTCCCCAGGATGGTTCTTAACCAAGTTTATTTAGTGTGAGCAATGCAAACAGTTTTTAGAATTTTCAAAGTAATTTACAGCTGTAATTTACTGCTTAGAAGTGCTTTCACTAAGCATCACTGAAATTATGTAGTTCTGGCTTAGATTCCAGGTCAGATCACCTTGTGAAATACCCACTGCCTCTGAAATTATTCTTGATGAATTTCTGAGAGTTATGTAGTAATATCCTCTAAAAATCATATTCGCTGCGATTGGCATGATTGGGGTGCTTTTTGTCTAGCTTGATCTTGTTCTAGGTAACTTGAATTGTAACATGGTTAACTTGGCCCTCAGTGTTTCCATGCCTCATTGTTATCAAATTTAGTTTATTTTTAACATAGTGTCAAATATTGTACCTACCTACAATGTTTTACTTGTACCACTTGTTTGTAATGATCTTATAATTTCTTCGCTGTGAAACAAGTTTGGCTGGAACTGAACTTAGCTAGCTTAGTTATTAAGGTCATTTCTATATTCGCAACAGTATGTATGACTCCTTTCCGCCCTGTCTGTCTGTCTCTTTGCAGAGCAGTGCCAAGTATCTGCACAAGGAGCTGCCCGTGCGCATTGCCCATCGCATCAAGGGGTTCCGTAGCCTGCCCTTCATCATTGGATGTAACCCCACAATCCTGCAAGTGGTGTGTAACTTTGTTTTTTCCTCTCTCCCTTACTCTCTGCCTTGGTGCTTGGTGGTGATTTCACACTTTTTGATGCTTCTCTCTTTGCCAGCATGCCTGTTTGATATTTCTGGTGCCGCAGCGTTTTGCAACAACTTCTGTAACTAAACTCTTATTCCAGTTGTTGCGCATGTCTGGGAGAGGAGGGCATAAGCTCGGCAAGTGGCCGTAACTTTAAGTCATTAGGCCACTGTCCCTATGAAAATAGGCTGAATTTGAGCAGTTATTGAATTGAGAATGCACTTGTTTATAATCTTTAGCTGTGTTTCACATCCCTTTCTACTCATCCTTTTGTTTTGCCTCCTCCTTCCTTTCCATGTCCTATTTATTTAATATTATCATCTTGGCAATGGGTGAACCTTCACCTAGATTTTTCTCCCAGAGCACGAGGCTCTCTTTTGTTAATGAAATATATGACGTCTACTGAATCAGTGCCTAAAATACATGATCAGTTGTGCTAGTGTTATATACATCTACACATACAGGTTTGTCTATTAGCCTAACAACAAATAATAACAACAAATAAGAATTTACAAAAAACTTGTTTAGGAATTATTGTAATGTAGAGAGAGCCAACTCAACATTGATGCAAATGTTTTGTTTTTCCTCCACTGAAACGATTTGAGCAGGTGTACGAATCAAATATTTTAGTATACACGTTTAATGTATTGTTATTAATATCATTAGCAAACATGAATCACAAACAATACAAAAACAATTAAATTAACTACATGGCTATTCAGTACAGATGGTTGCTCGTATCGGTCTCAATCTATCGCCACTATATCTTCTTTTTAATAAAAGGGGTACAAGATGGCTTACTACTATGGATATGTGTGTTTTTTCCACCTAGCTTATTAAGATGTATGCACTTACTCTAAGACTCTACAAAGCCCATTGGCTAAATTGCTAAAATATAAAACAATCCAGTCTCATTGTGACGAAAACAGTGTAATAATTTACCAAACACTTTTGTCCAGAGCGACTTACAGGAGCAAGTTGGAGGACTAGGCTGAATGTCTGATCCGTTTTTGGAATGTCGGCAAGGACACGTGTCTACTCATGGGATGTGTTTTGACCCACTTATAGGGTCATGGGGGTGGGGGGGGGGGGTACTACTCTTACCTAACCTTGTGCTTAGAAGGAATTCTAACACCCGTTATTGGTTTTCCTTTCCTACAGCATGAACTCTACATCCGTGCCTACCACATGTTGATTGATTTCCCAGCGGTGAGTAATTACAAACGGCTATGCTGAGAGAGTTGTGTTGGACAAGCTGAAAAGATAAAGGTAGCCTAATTTAAGAAATTACCCTGACAGATTGTACTTTGCAAGCATCAACAGGAATGCAATTTCAAAGTGCAGAAAAAAGTAGTATACCCCATGCTTTAATAGCTGGTTTTGCCCCCTTTATCGGAAGTAACTTATAGCTGTTCATTGTAACTGTCTGTCAGTCTCTTACATTGACTGGGAGGAATTCCTGCCCACTCTTAACAGTACTGCATCAACTGTCTTTTTCCCCCCTTGAATGGATCTGACTTGGACTTTTCATAACCCTCCATTCGTTCAACACATTAGGGTTAACATAACAGTCAATGTTTGTTTCAACAATTTCCCCTTCCAATAACTTATGGGCATAATGAGAATAAATAATTCTCTGTCTAATGTATGTTTTTGGGGGTTTTACGGTTGTATGTATTGTAACATTTTGACTGGACTTGTATGTCCAATTGATTGGAGTCCCCAAAAAGTTCCAGTCAACTTGTTAATACTATACATCTGAATGTAGCCACTATAACCTTGTCTATTGTTCAGATTAAGGACCAGGAGATGGAGGCTCGTTATAGTAAGCTGGTTCAGCAGCTCCTCGATGACCACAAGGATGTGGTCACTATGCTTGCCGAAGGCTTCAGGGAGTGTCGGAGGCACATCCAGGTAAAAGCCATATGCGTTGTGTACATAATGCAAGCTTATTTAACGTATTTTCTTTTCTCACCAACAGCTGTTTCATCATCATTGTCCTCCATGATGAAATCCAGAAAGTTACTGTAGAACAAGCGGCCCCCATCAGTTTTCACCAGCGTGTATATTGTTGTCTTGAACACCGCCGTTAGAGACATTTTAAGTTGCTTTGATTAGCCAGTTGGTAGTGCTAAAACAAGCAATTAATGTTAACCTTGCCATGTATTGTCCCTCACCTAGTTTGAAATTCTGTGCATTAGAATCTAGTTTACCTCAAACCTATAAGGTGTGCCATGATGTTGTTCAGCTGCATGAGGAGACCAATGGTTCAGCTAGCTAGAGTCTTATTCTGTCTGTAACCGTCCTCCAATGCCATCAACACAGTGTTTGCAGGCTACTGAGTGTGGATGTTGGTATTACTGTCAACTCCGCCATAGTGTTGATAAAGAAATCTATGGGCTTGCGACATATTGGAATTGTGGCATAGATTCCATCAGATTTCAAATGTACACATGCTTAGAGAGAGGTTAGATTGTTCAACTCTGTCGTGTCCAGCATTTTCTGCAGTTCATGGGTGAGTCACTTCAATTTCTGTGTAAGCATTGTGTGTTCAGAGGAATCGTCTTGACTCCTGTTTTGGTTCTATGACTCATTACGTTTCTTTTTCTGACAGTCTGGCTGCCAGTTCCCGTTCATATAACGTGACTGTTTCCCATTTGAGGCTGGCTGATTGCATACGTTGGAAAATTGGTGGATCCATTGATATTTCCCTCAGTGACTTCACCCATGCCACTATATTCAATGAATAAAACATTCTTTGTAGTCCAGGAAGGATTCTCTGGATTTTTGGAGGCATTTGGTGATCTCAGTCAAACTAGTTGTAATGGTACACATCCTAAATAAATGTTGCTTACTCTTGTGTAAGGTTCTACATGTCATGGCCCAAACCTTCCCCTGATTCACCTAAGGCCAGATTCACTGACAAAGATTAAACCTTGTCTAAAATTAAGCTCAGTTGAGGTCTCCATTGACCAAGATTGAAGGCTTGGGTTAATCTGTGTATGCAAAACTGGAATCTAAAAGTGTCCCGCCTTGAAACAACTTGCCTTGCAGCTTTACGCCTAGACTTTCTCTTTATAAGAAACAGACTTTCATTTGTACACAAATGTGCTGTAAACTGTTTCCAAAATGTGCTTACTTTGGCCACGAAGAGCAAGATCAATCATATGGGACATTCGGACTCATGCATTTTAACCTCAAAGGCCTTTATCTTGGGCGTTAATGCCATTGGCCAACTCACTGCAGCGATTTATATTCTCAAATCATCTGCATTCCCTGTCAGATCCTGCAAGTATCGGAGATGGTGTAGTTAATGTTAATCCTATACTGTATTCTTCCAAATTCTAAGTTTCAAGTCCAACTCCAGCATGTATTTTAGAGATTCCAGATATTATTTAATGGCTTATTTTTCAGACCCTGGTCTGTTCAATAGAACTTGGTTGTAATTTGACCATAGGATTAACCAATATTATTTTTCCTGTCCTGAAAAGTGTTGTCTGTATTTGTTTCAGGACGAGACCCTGGTCCGTAACTTCCTGGACACCACCCTCACCTCCCGCCTGGGTATCCGGATGTTGGCCACACACCACCTTGCTCTGCATGAAGAAAATGTATGTCTTTCACTCACCTTTTAAAAATGGATTGCTAACAGAAAACTAACTTATTACCCCAGAAACGGAATATATAGTATTGTTACTTTTTGTTAGGGCTGTCAAAGTTAACGTGTATTAAATAATTAAACGGAAAAGGGAAAAAAAAAAATGTATCCCCATTTTTGGGACAAGCAGGCACGGTAGAGTGGTTCACATTTGGTTTTCAATATATCAATGGAGTATAGGCATTCATGTCAGGAATCCTGTTCAATCGCCACTTTTCTGTGTACATACAGTATCTCACAAAAGTGAGTACACCCCTCTCGTTTTTGTAAGAATGTAAGAAATGACACTTTGCTACACTGTAAACTAGTGAGTGTACAGGTTGTATAACAGTGTGAATTTGCTGTCCCCTCAAAATAACACAACACACAGACATTAATGTCTAAACCGCTGGCAACAAAGGTGAGTACACGCCTAAGTGAAAATGTCTATATTTTGTGTGGCCAGTATTATTTTCCAGCACTGCCTTAACCCTCTTGGGCATGGAGTTCACCAGAGCTCCACAGGTTGCCACTGGAGTCCTCTTCCACTCCTCCATGATGACATCACAGGGCTGGTGGATGTTAGAGACCTTGCGCTCCTCCACCTTCCGCTTGAGGATGTCCCACAGATGCTCAATAGGGTTTAGGTCTGGAGACATGCTTGGCCAGTCCATCACCTTTACCCTCAGCTTCGACCTTTAGCAATGCAGTGGTCTTCTTGGAGGTGTGTTTGGGGTCGTTATCATGATGGAATACTGCCCTGTGGCCCAGTCTTCGAAGGGAGGGGATCATGCTCTGCTTCAGTATGTCACAGTACATGTTGGCATTCATGGTTCCCTCAATGAACTGTAGCTCCCCAGTGTCTGCAGCACTCATGCAGCCCCAGACCATGACACTCCCACCACCATGCTTGACTGTAGGCAAGAAATACTTGTCTTTGTACTCCTCACCTGTTTGCCGCCACACGCGCTTGACACCATCTGCACCAAATTAGTTTATCTTGGTCTCATCAGACCACAGAACATGGTTCTAGTAATCCATGTCCTTAGTCTGCTTGTCTTCAGCAAACTGTTTGTGGGCTTTCTTGTGCATCATCTTTAGAAGAGGCTTCCTTCTGGGACGACAACCATGCAGACCAATTTGATACAGTGTGCGGCATATGGTCTGAGCACTGACAGACTGACCCCCACCTCTTCAACTTCTGCAGCAATGCTGGCAGCACTCATACTTCTATTTCCCAAAAACTGAGCTGAGGACGTGCACTCAACTTCTTTGGTGGACCATGGCGGGGCCTGTTCTGAGTGGAGCCTGTCCTGTTAAACTGCTGTATGGTCTTGGCCACCGTGCTGCAACTCAGTTTCAGGGTCTTCGCAATCTTCTTATAGCCTAGGCTATCTTTATGTAGAGCAACAATTCTTTTTTTTCAGATCCTCAGAGAGTTCTTTGCCATGAGGTGCCATGTTGAACTTCCAGTGACCAGTATGAGGGAGTGTGAGAGCGATAACACCAAATTTAACACACCTGCTCCTGCCCATTCACACCAGAGACCTTGTAACACTAACGAGTCACATGACACCGGGGAGGGAAATGGCTAATTGGGCCCAATTTGGACATTTTCACTTAGGGGTGTACTCACTTTTGTTGCCAGCGGTTTTGACATTAATGGCTGTGTTTAGTTATTTTGTGGGGGCAGCAAATTTACACTGTTATACAAGCTGTACACTCACAACTTTACAAAGTGTCATTTCTTCAGTGTTGTCACATGAAAAGATTGTGTGAGATACTGTATCCTAGCAACATTTGAGTACATATCTGTGTACATTGAGAACATGCATTATAAGTAACAGATCTCCCCTGATGTTGTAGATAAACATCTTTAGCCACTTTGCTTACTTTATGCCTGTGTTTGTTATTGAAGTTGAAGTAGAAATATGGAATCAGAGACCAGAAACCTTCCATTTAGATTTTCATGGGCTACAAATACACTTGTCAGTTTTTGTGGTTATTTGAGGTTCAAAACTTAAAGGGCCATGAAAGGCAGTCATTAAACCTTTATTACCCTTGTGTGGCCTGCAACTGCAGACCTATATCGAATTTAGCCTTTATAGGTAAAATCATTAAAAAAAACTTTTCAAACAAATAAGCCATTCTTTATTGGTTGTGTACAAGACATGGAATTCTTTGTCTCCAAAGGCAACTATATATCAGAGAGAACTTGACCTGTGGAGTTCCGCAAGTCTCTAACCTGGGGCCTCTTTCATTCAATATTTATATGCTACCTTTAGCCCAAATCATACAAAGCAACAATATTGCTTATCACAATTATACAGATGACACCCAAATGTATATAACACTCATCTAATGACCATGGTCCAATAGACTGTCTGCCAGTGCCTTGAATGAATGGATGTGCCAGAACCTTCTGCAACTAAATAATGATTCAACTCAAAATTGTCTTTTGTGTCCAAGAAAAAGACTCAATCAGTAATTATTGCAATCTACTGGCCTTTTCTTATACCTTAGACCAGTGTGTATTCTTATTTTATCCAGTGATGCCACCAAACAACTTATGGTTCTGCCCCCAGGGGGCATATGATCCAGTCATAAGGCTTTTATATAGAATGTTGGTGGTTAGGATGATCAAGCAGGTTCAACAGTCTGGAGAAGTGATGTGCAGTTATTTTTCTTTTGTCAACCCCCCGCCCCCACCCCATATGAACAAGTGACTTCAACCAAAAAACATAGAATCAAAAAACAACCAAAAAACATAGAATCAAAATACAACCAAAAAACATAGAATCCACTATAATGGAAATTAATTTAGTAGGAAATTAACTAAATGTTGAATCTTAAGTCATGAAGAAAATACACAAGGGAGTTTTACTTTGTTTTCCTGCTAGGGGATGGAGCTTTACACATTTGTATTGTTACTGTTAGGCCCTCATTGTGGCCTGAATGAATACATTTCAAAAAGGTAATTTCATGATTAAAAACACTAGACTACTATGCTGCATTTTAGGCATTTTGTCTTAAGTAAATATACATTGCCTTTGGAATGTATTCAGACCTTTTGTTGTAGATACGCTCAAGCTCTCTCAGCGTTTGTCAACTGCTATATCTTCAATGGTGATCAAATCTGGGCTTTGGCTGGGTCATTCAAGAACATTCACAGACTTGTCCCAAACATTGTCTTGACTGTGTACTTAGGGTAATTGTTTTTCTGAAAGATTAATCTTCCCCATGTGTGCTCTCAAGAGCAGAGGCAGCATAATTTTAGTCTAAAATCCCCTGGTACTTCACATTACCATGATGCCATGTATCCTAACAAGGTTCCCAGGGCCTTTGAAAGCAAAACAGCCCCACAACATTACATAACCATGTTTCTGCATGACCATCCCCCTTTTATGCTAAACTTACCTCTGGTATCTGTGTCCTAAATGCTCAGTTTTTGACTATCTGCCCATAGAACCCAAAGTTAGAATGATGGTTTTTGGTAACTTCCTGAGGTTTAAGTTACCTTGATTGTTAAATGGTTTCTTTTCCTAATATTTGTCAAACTATCCCTGTCATCTTTCATTACAGCCTGATTTTGTAGGCATAATCTGCAGAAGACTTTCCCCCAAAAAGATAATTGAGAAATGGGTTGATTTTGCAAGGTAAGTGGTGTGTTTTCTTAACTTTTCTATAATAAGAATAATCTCACTACCTTTTGTATTATACCACAGGTGACCTGAGAACCAAACACTAGATTAAGATCCTTATACCAACAGTCAAGAATGGTGGTGGCAGTGTCATAGTTTCACCTGGAGGACTTGCCATCATTAAAGGAAACATAAATTCTGTTATGTATCAGAATTGTGCAGGAGGATGTCAGGCCATCTGTCTGTAAGCTGACGCTAAAGCTCAGCTGGATCATGCAGCAAAGCAATCACCCGAAAACAAACCAGCAAGACTTTAGGTTGGAGCACACTGCAGCAATTGGAGACCTTTCAATCATTTGGCATTTGTTACCTCCAAATGCTAAATTCACCTCATACTGTGTTTTTGTTTACCACCCAAGGCTAGCACTTAGTCTTTGCTGAGTGTGACTTTTGAAACAATTAGAAAACAAAAACCACTATTACAAGTCTACAAGGGAGGGGGATTTTGTGTTAAATTATTTGAACATTTTAAAATGTATATTGTGCATGTGCTAAGTTTGACTTTGTCATACGGTTTGTTGCTTAGAATGACAGTGTGAATGTGATGATCGCTGATCGGACTAATCTAGAGCGGTGCTAATTTCTCTACTGTCAAACCAAGTGCCTACTGTATATAATAGCGTTCGAAGGTTGTAGGGTCAGAAATGTCCCCGTTTTCCATGAAACATACTCATGCTACTCCCACAACAGCTCAATAGGGTAGAGATCCAGGGACAGTGCTGGTCACTCCATTATAGACAGAGTACAAGCTGACTGCTTCTTCCCAAAATTGCTCTTGCATAGTTTGGAGCTTTGGGTCATTGTCCTGTTGTAGAAGGAAATTGGCTCCAATTAAGTGCCATCCACAGGGTATGGCATGGTGTTGCCAAATGGAGTGATAGCCTTCCTTCTTCAAGGTCCCTTTTACCGTGTACAAACCTCCCACTTTACCACCACCAAAACACCCCCAGACCATCACATTGCCTCCATCATGATCCTCCAGCATATTTTCATTGAGCTTGGGTCTCACAAGTGTTTGTGATCTGAACTCCTCAAACCTAGATTTGTCCGTCCATAACACTTTTCTTCCAGACTTACACTGCCTGTGTCCTTTTCCCCATCTTAATATTTTCTTTTTATTGACCAGTCTGTGATATGGCTTTTTCTTTGCAACTCATTTTAGAAGGCCTGCATCCCAGAATTGGCTCTTCACTGTTGATGTTGAGAACCTGTGAGGTGTCTGTTTCTCAAACTATACACTAATGTATTTGTCTTCTTGCTCATTTGGGCATCGGGGCCTCCTGCTCCTTTCTATTCTGGTTAGAGCCAGTTTGCGCTGTTCTGTGAAGGGAGTAGTACACAACGTTGTACAAGATCTTCAGTTTCTTGGCAATTTCTCACATGCAATACCCTTCATTTCTTAGAATTAGTATAGAATGACGATTTTCATAAGAAAGTTATTTGTTTCTGGCTGTAATCCAACCCACAATTGCTGATGCTCCAGATACTTGACTAGTCTAAAGGAGGACATTTGTATTGCTTCTTTAATCTGCACAACAGTTTTCAGCTGTGCTAACATAACTGCAAAATGTTTTCTTATGATAAATTAGCCTTTTAAAATTATTAACTTAGCAAACACAACATGCCATTGGAACACAGGACCGATGGTTGCTGATAATGGGCCTCTGTAGACCTATGTAGATATTCCATTGAAAATCTGCCATTTATGGCTACAATAGTCATTTACAACATTAACAATGTCTACACTGTATATCTGATCAATATTTCTCAATATTATTTCCTGTTGAGACTGGGTTTTTTTCGAAGAAAAATGCAGAACAAGGGATGGTACTGCTAAACAAATAAATGTGGTATTATTTCAGTAATATAAACTACACCATTACCATGAAGATTCCCGATTCCATGACTAAAACCTGTGTTTTCCACTGAGTCTGTGTCAGGGTTTTCCTAAATTCAAAGCCATGACCACAGTTCTTTGTGGGACAACCAAATGTACACTGTGTCCTACTCACTCTCCCTAGGAATGTGCAGCTGCTTTCGCTCTGTCTCTCTCTCTGCTCTCGCTCTCTTTTTTTCCCTGGACCTCTTGTCCCCAACCTCTTTCCAGCCTCTGGGTTCTGGCTGCATAAGAACAAAGGCACTAATACTGATTTATCAAGCCAAAGGTCTCAGGTCCTGAATCAGCAAGTTACCCGTTTCCTCAAAACTTAGCCCATGTGACCAGATCCTCCCCTGATTGAAGAGCAGACCAGTTATGAGTCCAGTGTCTCCTTTTAGTAGTGATCAGAACTTTAGAGCAGACATTTTAAATGTTGGGCCATTAACTAAGATCATACTACACATGTTTAGGCATAGTATGGACTGTCAGTTGATGGTGGATGAGACCACGTATGAGAATTGTGAAATAATTCAGTAGATCAAATTACCCATGTCCAGGCCAATTCAAACTACATATACTTTAGTCCCTGTGTTGTCAAGGTATAAATAAGTAATAGGCAGTACTACTGGTATTGGCCATTTCTTCAATTCTTCAATGGAAGAAAATTCCTGGAGATTGTCCGTTTGGAATAATTTGAATGCTTGTTCTGTTGCTAACATGAGTAGCTATGTTTTGTAATGCAGTCAATGTTATTATAATAATATTTGACCTATGTGATACTACAGTAAATATTGTGTAGAAGATGTCAGTAACTGAAACCAACAGGAATGCGTGCGTGCGTGCTAACACATGCATGGCTCTTATGTGTTCTGCAGGCGTCTGTGTGAACATCAGTATGGTAACTCCCCACGGGTGCGTATCAACGGCCACGTGGCGGCCCGCTTTCCCTTCATCCCCCTGCCCCTGGATTACATCCTGCCAGAGCTGCTGAAGAATGCCATGAGGTACTAAAACACTTCCCCTTATAACCAACAAAAGTAGACAATTTCAGTCACACGAAATGCTGTTCTTGTTCATCACCTGTTGGGTTCCAGGTCTTCCTAGGAATAGTTCTACTTTGATTTGACCAGACAGAAATCGGTGTTGGAAGACCACGGAGGCAACTATAATGCGCTCACTCAGCTTTCCGCTGATCTCCCCTCTATCTCTGTTCTCAAAGGGCGACCATGGAAAGCCACCTAGACACGCCCTATAACGTGCCTGATGTTGTTGTCACCATCGCCAACAACGACGTGGACTTCGTCATCAGGTGAGTGCATGACCTTGATCTTCGGACAACATCTACCTATTCAAATGAGTCCCTGATATTTGGGCCTAGTCGCTATGCCTAAATGAGGAAACTGGCCTCCTCATCTCGGGGAGTGTTTCTAAACTACTGGCCCCAGTGTCGTTGCTATTGACTAAATGCCCTGTTAAGGATCCTAAATGGATGTTTACACTGAACAGATGTACTGACCCTGACATATTTGGCAAACGCAGATTTTCAGATATCCTATGAATCGTTTTTGTTCTCTTGTCATTCCCAAATGTATTTACATAAGGTGGGCATGTAGGGAATATGAGACCAAAGGAGGATACAGGCTTTGACTGAGTAGACTTTGTGCTAGCGCTGCGTTTAAGTGATTCCAAACAGTTTGCCATTGACCGACCGGTGAGTTCACAGGGAGGAAAAAAAAGTAGCTTCACCAGAACATGACAGACCTGTAATCCTGTAAATGTCTGCTCTCTCTTTGGTCTCAGTTGTCCTACTTTGAAGAGATCTTCAGCATCTGATACTGAAGATATCGTTAATATTCACAGTTAACGTTGTCTTGATCTGTAACCGCGGGGACTCCTCCATGTTTGTCAGGATCTCGGACCGCGGTGGAGGCATCCCTCACAGGATCCTGGAAAAGGTGACGGACTACCATTACAGCACAGCTGAAGAGAGCAACCAGGACCCTCGCATGAACAACCTATTCAACACAATGACCAACAGCGGCCCTCAATCCGGCCCCATGCATGGGTGAGTACGGCCAGGACGCCCACGGCTCCCCAGCTGCTTGCAACCGGCAAAACTTTGCCTCTGCGTTTGTTTTAAATGCTGTGACTGGGTAACCAAAATGAATGATTAAACTATTACTACTTGGAACACTAAACATAATGTAATACTTCAACGTTACAAGATGACTGCAGATAACATTCATGAAAAGGTAGGTTTAATTGGACGCAACATTATAGGCCACCCATTAAACTAAGTGTTTTAACGTAGGCCTGCTAATTTGCCGACCATTTCGTTTGATTAACTTCAGTTCCAGTTAAGAGAGAATCAGTGTGAATGATTGATTTCATAAATGTGATGATCCAGAAACATTTTATTTTCCTGTCTGTATATTCCCTGTTGGTGTTCTTACTCCCATAATCCAAGGTTGAATTGACTGCCCATGTACCATTACATGAGAAAACAGACAATGACATGCTTGCCTGTACATCATTTCCATGGTTTTCTTCGTGCTATGAATATTGAGACTAGGTAAATCTGTCACTAGTGCAAACATTAGAGACAGTTCGAAGATAATGGTTTTGTTGGCATTTAGCAGCCCCATGTGTTTTTTGCCACCTTTGGTTTTTGGAGGGTATTTTCTTATTGCAATTCCTATTTTGGGGGATTAATTTGACTGTTTTAATATTTTTTTAATTTTTTTAATGCAAAAACATAGTTTGAAACTACCCCTTTAAGTTGGTTCCAGTTTATTAACGTATAAGAAACTCTGCCCATCAGGTTTGGCTTCGGACTGCCTACTTCACGGGCGTACGCTGAGTACCTGGGCGGCTCACTTTCCATCCAGTCCATGCAGGGAATCGGCACTGACGTCTACCTGCGCCTGCGCCACATCGATGGCAAAGGAGAGAGCTTCCGAGTCTAAAATCACTAGCAGCTTAGCGCTCAAGACTGTGGAGGGGGAGCACATCCCCACCAAGGGGCTCGGCTATTTTACAGTGAGCCTGGGCAAGGCTACAGGGAATTAAGAAGTCAGTTAGCTCCTCACAACTCACTTCTACATTTAAAAAAGAAAGTCACTTTAGGACATTAAATGGGCTAATATGGCTGCAGAGTTGGCGCTCATCTCTTTTTGTTTTGCATTTCCCATTTCTTCAGTATCACAAGGGTTTCTGAACTCTGTAGCGTACAGGTTAACAGAGCATGAATGGTGGTTAGTGTTGATGTTTTTACTGTGGTGGAAAGGAAATGGGGGGGGGGGGTGGGGGGGGGGGGGGGGACACACAAATCACAAATCACAAATCACAAAGTTGATCTGTTCTGCGTCGAAGTTCTTTGTATTGCATAGAGAGACTAAGGAAGGGAAGAAGGGGTCTCACCCCAGTGACGACCACCTGAGTTTGGATTTAGCGTCCCTCAAAACGACCTTTTCTTGAGTTGCCTGTGGAAGACCGCATGGAGAAAACTGCCAAACTGTGTTTTTGGATTGATATAAGAAAAAACTGAGTGAACTTGTTTCAACGCCATTATGTGAAGCGATCTAGAAAGCTCACGAGATGTTCAGTTGCCTTATTGTGTCTGGTGCTCATCCTCACGGCAACATACTCATTTAACTTAACCATTGCCACTGCTTACTTTCATCTTCATATTTAAAGCTATTTTACACTCCTACCATGTTAGTCAATCAGATATAGAACATTTAACAAAGAATAGATTTTTTTCCCGGGGGAAACGCTCATGTGCTGTGTCATTATAAAACCATATTATTTTTGCTTTTGATACACAGGAACTATTGTTTGTATTCATGTTTAGCTTTTTTTAGAAATTGTTACAATGTATATTTCAGAGGTGACTCAATTCATTTGTTTGAAGTAGGCTTGATGTAAAGGCATTTGTTACTGAACACATTCCGAGAGTTTTATCAATTGACTACAATGGGCTTGTAATGTGCATGAGGAAAAATCTGGATATGTAACTGCAGGTATGTGATCTGGCCTAAGCAAGGAATTGGCATGGAAGTCCTTAAACATACACACATCAGTGAAGTACATTAACGGTATACCTTGCTGAATATACATCTGGTTATTGCCATATGGATTTCAAAGTTTGGTGTAGGGCTAGTTAAAGAGGAATTGGGATATGTTTTACATGTGAAGACATAGAACTACTGTCTTCTCATGATGGTTTAAACGTGACCTGTCCAAATCTGCCCTCTGCTGGAAAGAAAGTCTGACTAAATGAAGACACAAAAAGTAAAGTATAATAAAATGGTAACATTTTGATATCAATATTTTTGGATGTATGGTTTTAACATACTGAAGGGGATTGTCATATGTACCCTTTGTCCAAATTGTTTTGGGGGGGGGGGGGGGGGGAAGTACTCTGGCCACATTAAATGAACACAACCATATTAATGTTCAGCTTATCTCCTAATACATGTCCACATTATGGAGTGTGGTTGTTAGCAGTATGCCATGGAATGGATTACTTTGTCTGATTTGTTTGTGTCAGTTTTGAACATTGTCATTAATAGTTTATTGGGCATTATTAAAATGTAAAATGAAAGGGTGGAAATTGACCTTTCATTTTTTGTTTTTACAATAACTCAAAATTGTGTTTGAGAAAAAGAGATGAATTGAAAGAGTTTTATTTTGTCTCATGTTGAAAGTATGCACATACCTTACACAATCTTTTAATGTTGCTGCTTTCAGATTGTGCTATAAATGTTTTTTTTCCTCTTGTTGAATATGGGTTAAAACCAATAATTCTAAACTAATGTAGCATTTCCTGCTCCATGTAGACTTGCGCTTTAGTTTTTATTTTGTCCAGCAATTTTAAACAGCTGTTAAAAACATTTTTGTGATTGAAAATATTTCAGTGGTTTTGATGTTAAAGGCAATATTCAGTAAATGTTTTGTGACATTGGTCAGTGTAAATGAGAGTAAAGACCAAAGAGCATTCTTTAGAAGAGAAACTAATACAAATGCATAGATTAGGAAAAAGTTAAAAAATAATATCCAAGTGCTTGGATAGCCACAGTTGAATCAATCATGAAGTTGAAGCTGCATCACACCACTCATGCACTTCAAAGAAAAGAATGTCCCTCAAATTTAAGCACTTGAAAGGACACTTGTGAGAGGGGCCACAGAAAAGCTAATAATCACTTTGGAGGAGCTACAGAGGTGAGTGGCTGGGAGTAGAGAAATTGTGCCCTGATCAATCATATCAAGACCTCTACATAAAATGTGCCCAATTTAGAGTGCCAGGAAATCATATAAAAAAACAGTGACAAGTCTTCAATTTGGGAAAATGTTGGTTAGATGAAACCTAGATTGAGCTTTTTGGTCAAAATGTCCTGTGTGATATGAACCTAACATTGCCCATGCTTCAACTCACTATATGTACAAGTAAGGTATGGTGGTGGAAGCATTAGGCTGGGATGCTTCTAAGCAGGGACTGAGCATTTTTTTTATTTAAGAGGGAATGGACTGAATGAAATACAGGTAAATGCCGATGTGTGGGAGGAAATGTCCCCTTTCAGCAGAACTATGATTCCAATCAGAAAGCCAAAGAAACATTAAAGTGGCTCAACAAGAAAAAGATGAATGTCCTACAGTGGCCCACAGTTAGTATGCACGCATATTAACAAAATGTAAGCCTTACATATAGATTGCGGACCCAGTGGATATGTGTTACTATTATTTATGTCACTCATAACAGTTGTGTTCTGTAAGTTACATTGATTAGACTGATACTCCATTTCATGTATCCACGATCCATAGGTAAGTAGGCCTGTAAATTACATTGAATGCAATTCAGAGTGCGATTTCAACTGCTTTTTTGTTGTTGGATTTAAAACACCAAATTGCTTTATTAAGCTCTTTTTAAATCAGCAGTTTTCACAAAGTGCTTATTTAGATAACTAGCCTAAAACCTCAAATGATGTTACAGTGGCACGGAAAAATTCCTTAGCATTGTCAGAACCTAGGAAGAAACCTCGAGAGGAGTCGGATTATGTGACCGTTCTTCTACAGGCTATGCCGGATTACAATGTTCCCACTTTGCATTATCTGCACCCATGGATGTAGCACAAAATTCTGGGCCCTGTACATAGGCGGTCTCTGAGGGCCCCTCCCCACTTTATTCAAGATTCAAAATTTTTTGAGGGCCCCTCTACACATTAGGGCCCTATATACTTAGTACCCCTTTTCCCCCCAGTCCAACGCCCCTGTCTGCACCAAATATGGCATGATTTCTCAGTATCTGTTTGCATCTGTTCTGACTTGGGACCTTTATTTTGACATCGAAACCTGGCTCTAGTTTGAATATGCCGCGTTCACAACACCTCGGAATTGTCAACAGAACGAGGACACATCATGACGTCGTTGATCTTCAGGTTAGAAAGTCGAAAGTCTAGAATGTTGTCCTAGTATCCGATTTATATTGCAGCCTTGGTTGCCTGTTCAGAAACGATTTTGCCATGTCGGAGCTTGTTTTCCCCTCTAGATGCACCGTTGAATTGAAAGCGCTGACGTCACAGGTAAACAATTTCCGAGTTCCGAGTGGTTTTGAACACCGCATTGTAGCCTGTATCTGTGATTACAGTGAGTGAAGTCCGTTCATGCGGAACCTCGTTGGTGAAGTCTCTCAGTTAGTGTTATCGTACTACAAGGGTTTCCGTCAGCACCCTCCCATATTTTACGAAGTTCCCCAAGGTTTGTGGATGCATTAATACGTCGAAGGACGTCTTGGCAAAAAAGGTAAATGTAAATAATTGTGTAGTTGCTTACAGAGCTTCTGCATAACAGCCAACGCGATGTTAGCCTGTGCCAGGAAGCCACATCGTATTTATTTTCTAGTACAAGTAGGCGTAGTCTAGTGACCATTCTAATTGATGGACGCTGGACTGTTTAAAGAAATAAAAAATATTTCGATGTGATGGCTACTTAGATTGCACTTGTTTTCTTCTGCTTCTTTTGTAATGGACAGTCCCTGTGCGTTGGATTCTTGCTTGCTATCTTAGACACAGCACAGTACTAGCTAACGACTTAAACACAAGGTATTTACCTAGCCGGTTGGATTTTGTTGTCGCTGCTCCTTTAAACAAAAACGCGGTCTATTGTGATATATGCATATGTAGTGATTTAACGAGAAATGTAACAATTTAGTAATGTTAGCTTTGCAAATTAGCTTTTGGTGGTGGAATGTAGCTAACGAAATACTGTTGATAACGTTTATTGTCGCTCGTGCTATTCATAAAGTAGCTAGCCTCATCGTAACGAGAGCTGAACGCTAGACGATAACGTCAATTTTGTTCCAGGAATAAATTGCAAACTAAGTTAAGGGGCTTGCTTTAACTCTTAAGTATTTGTGTTCAATAATTGTTAAGACTCTACACTGGAATAGCAGATAGTTTCTAACTTGTAAAAGTGGTTAAAACATTTTTTAAATCAGTTTATGTTGCTCCCTAACTGTTCCTTACCTGTTGTTAGAGTTTATTTTTTAAATATAATTTCACTTGAGGTCTTTTTTCAGTCAGAGGCAACCATGTTTTTCTTGGTGGTAATGGGTGAAATTCAGGATAGTTCACCTAGGAGCAGTGAAAGCTAAAATAAACCCCACCATAGCAGGCATATTTAGCAAAGCTTGACCAGATGTTTCCATGTAAACCGCCTATGTATCCTAAGGTTACGATTGTCCAGGTTCACCACCAGCAATAGTTTTTGGACTTTTGCTTTTAACAATATGCTTATGTTTAAATGGGTTATGATGGTGTGTCCATAAGAGGACCAGTGGCAGCCCACTTATTGGGGCAGGGCTATTCAATTCTGGTCCTGGGGGGCCGAAACATTTCAGGCTTTGTCCTCATGAGATGTCAGGTGAAGGTAATGAACTAGCAGGTAGAACCAAAAACCAGAAGTGTTTTGGCCCTCCAGGACCGGATTGGAATAGTCCTGCATTAGGGCATTAGTGGCAGAGCCCTACCTGTGATTAGAGGTCTCCCAGTACAGATTATTGGGAGACCTAAAAAGCTGATGAGGATTGATGGTTAGATTTTTTAAGGATTTTTGTATATATATAAATAATTGCAAACATACTGAATGAACAATCAACACTTAGTAGAACTTCTTAAAGCTGAAGGAGGTAACATTCAAAACAGGAAGTATTTCCGCCTCATTCTCCCAGAAATCTCGGCTGTTGCTGGAGTGACGTCCGTTCACTCTTAAAGCCCCACATATTATCTGTGCACTTTATTCAGTTCATCTAAAAAATATTATTAATCTGACCAGGTGAGTGGACATACAATTATTTTAATTTAATTATAAAAAAATTCAACCAAATGTATCTGAAGTAGCATAAATATGGAAATGTGAGAATTGCTAGCTACTAGTCTAAACTTGCCCTGGTAATGTTGTCAAATTACAGTACTACCAGCTGGGCTAGTAAACAAAGCAAACCGCATGAACAGACGGCTACAGGCGGCGAGCTGCCGGAAGGTATCTGATGTAGCGTACATACGAAAACGTGAGAAAAGCCAGCTACTAGTCTAAACCATAGACTGTAAAAATAATGGACCAAGCCCTTTCGCTCTTTTCCATTGGTGAAAAATGAAGCCACCAGTGTCCTGATACGGCGCTGACATCTTGGACTTGCGTCTGCGCAGATAGCAATCTTGGGACCAGTTCTGCGCAGTAGTTCTGCGCAGTAGCGAGAAGGAAGTAAAGCCGTAAAGCCGCGAAATCAACGGCCCCACCCCTGTGCCCCGCCCTCACTCTCCCTCGCAGAATGCGCATACCGTAATCAATCGCAAGTCCAAGTACAGTACAACCTTTGCTTGTTAAACCTAGACGATATGTTATAGCCTAACTTACATCATGTTTAACCTTAATTTAGAATAGGCCTAATACAAAAATAATTGGTAACTTCTAGCTAACGATCACCTGCTAGCTATTAACATGGCTATTAACGAGGCTTGTTGTCTTTTAGCTAACGTTAGCTAGCCCATTACATTTATTTACTAATTAAATAGCTTATAAATTTAACTTACCGAAAAAAATTCAAAGATCGATTGGAAATGCCAGGTCGGTTAGCAAAATGTACTGCAGAACAACCCATTATGTCCCTGTGAAATTATATCAATTATAGAAATTTAGAGATTAAATGTAAAGTTCCAATCTCCTCAGTCCTCCGAAGATTCAGTGGCTCCTCGGCTCAGATAGCTGTCAATCACAGCTGTGAATCACGACGTCACACCACCGTATTTAGAGCATTAAATAACTAACTAAAAACAAACTTATTTTAAAAACAAACTCTTGAATTTACATTAGCGTGATACAAACTACAGTAAATGACAGAAACCAGCTTCGGAAAAAATATATTTGAAGGGTAATTTAATTGTTTAGTTGGTCTCGCGTCCCATTGAATAACATGGGGAGGGCAGGGTTTATGACCTATACTGGGACCACTCACCAGGGGGCGATCGAGACGTTTTGGCTTCACTTTTCAGGGCTTGTGCGGCACGCTTGGTCTAAACTCACCCTGGTAATGAATTCTAACTACACTTCTACCAGCTGGGCTAGTAAACAAAGCAAACAGCGTGTACAGATGGCTACAGGCGGCGAGCTGCCGAAATGTATCTGATGTAGCATACATACGGAAAGTGTGAATTGCCAGCTACTAGTCTAAACTTGTCCTGGTAAAGTGTTTTGATTACAGTTCACCTAGCTGGGCTAGTAAACAAAGCAAACAGCATATACAGGCGGCAGCTCGCCTCTTCATCCACAGAAAGTTAGCTAGTTAACCAAATTGGCCAATCGTTTTGCCAGGTATTTAGTTATAGCCAATTACTAACAACAGTATAAGTGTACAGTCAGTAACTATAGCCATGTCCGCTGTCTGTATAGCTAGCCACATTAACACCAATAGTGCAATTACTAACAACAGTTTGAGGTTAGTTAGGTAGCTAGAGTTGTAGCTAACTTTACTTACATATTTAATAGAAGAATTGCCACATCAAGTTTAATGCATTTTGTTCCTTGAGTTCCATCCATCGTGGATAGGCAGCTACACCAGTGTTCACTCCGAACAGTATCAATTTGCCTCTCTTTTACCAGATTTGCTTTCTTTTGATCTAAACCATATTTTCTTAGGGACCTTTACATTCTGAACTTCGTCCATTTAAAAAAAATTAAGTTGGCTAGTGTCTCTCGCTGCTTGATCCACACAATGAGAGTATCCACTTCCTTATTTTGTCCAGCCTCAACTTTTTTTGTTGATATATCAAACACATTACTTCCTGTGCGCAGGATAAAATTTCCCGCCACTATGAGAGCCGACCACCTTTTTCCTTAGGAGCAGTACACTGTATACAGAGGTTTTTCAGATGTGGGCCTGGGACCATCTGATATGGTAGGAATTCATCTACGATCCAGATTAATAGAATAGCAATGTGTTAATGCAAAAAATTTACGTACTTCAGCTTTAACATAATGGATAAATACAATTGATTTATTCTCGGATTGATAATGAGAAGTTCATTTTGGTTTAAATAATGCTAAACAAAATTCAGTTAATGTTAATTGTTGGAACCAAAGGTGCCAGCCTAATTTCGGCCTTGGGCTTGAAGTCAGAAACAGCGCTGCGTAATATAATAATTGTAATGTGCACTGCTGCCATGGCATTAAAGCGATGCTTGAATGAATGAAGTCCTGAGGAACCTGCTAGCTAGTTGTCCACTACCGATCAGTTCATACCTTCTGTATTTAAAATGAATTCACAGAAAAATTTGCTACTGTGCACATTTTCCGAATCAGCCTCCGATTGTTTTACTTGCTATTACATCTCATTGTTGCCATGACTATGGTGGTGCTGATAGCCGCTCAGCTGATACTTTGAGACACGGATGCATGCACTATCACAGAAGCACACACACACAACATGACTAAGTAGAGGTGTGAAGGGTCTCAAGCTCAGGGCCGGCTCCAGGCATAAGCAATGTAAGTGATCGTGTAGGGCCTCCGACTTCTAGGGTGCCCCTGACCGATGGGGGGATGGGACCCCAAATGTTCAAGCTGATCAATAACAAGATACATTTAAGATTGTTTTTTATGAATCAATAAATCAATTTATTTATGAATCAATCAATTTCTGACTCCTTGAAAATAACCTTGGTTATTAAAATGGTGAAGTACAGAAACCTTGGTGCAGTGGAATTATTTAGCTTTCAATCCAATCCTGCCATCTTCTGCATAGTAAGATTGCAGGATTGTAGTAAGCTTTTCAGTTACTACTGTGTCACAAGCTCTGGGGGCAGAACACCCAGTGGAATTGGAATTGCATATCAATTACTTGCCTATAATGGACAGCTGCACCAATGAGATACCAGGGTTTTCATCACATGGTGTTTGCAACAAAGTGCTTAGGGAACACATTGAGTTGAAATGAGCAACCATGACTCTATGCATTCATGAAGGTAGTTCACTATATCAGGTACAGCCTTTTATCATGGCTATGATTAAATAACTTGGGAAAATACTTGTTACTGGAATGGAAGAAAGCATGGCTTTAGGAATGCTTCTCAAAGCTAAGCTAACTATTAGCAAACCATTTAGCTAAAACTTACATAGCATACAGCTTGACTGGGCTGGAAAATTCAAACAAAATGATTATCAAGTTCAACTTTTGAGCTGGCAGTTAGGAGACAAGTGACCAGGTAATTAAAGAAACAGGACTATTTGTTCTTTGGAATATTGACAGTACATTGAAAGACCACTTAATTCAAGATTAGGTTTGTGTTAATATTTTCACTGAAAGAGCAAGAGGATTAACAATACCTTTTTTCACAGCCCCTTTTGCTGATATTAACCAGATGTAGGCTATAGAATATAATGCTTAAAAATTCACCCACACCTGTAAAACTGAGCTGGAACGCTAGCGTGAGGCCATAGCTAATGAATTCAATCGAACCTTCACTGAGCCTCTTGTGGCATGATTAATGCTAATAATTCAATTTCCTGAAAAAAACTTCTGATGTAGAAAGTCAACATTCAACCCTCTTGTATCAATTGTGATTACATCTGGGCAGGGTTGGGTAGGTTACTTTTTAAATCTAATCCGTTGCAGTTCCAAGTTACCTGTCCACATTGGTAATCAGTAACGCAACTTTTTTTATTACTCAAATTCAGTAACGTAATCTGATTACTTTGAATTACTTTTAGATTACTTTCAGATTAAGAGGCATTGGTAAACAAATAATAGCCTATAACCAACTGAACACCTTTTGCCGGATCAATCAATGTTAGAGTTTACAGAACTGGCCAAAAACGGACTTCGCATTTTACCTTATGGCTTGTGTAGGCGACAGTTCCTTTGCTTTTTAATTCAGTATGATTGGGCTACAATAAACCTCTATCTTCCAGAATCTGACTTTTTATCTGAAAAAACCCCAAAATGTAATGATGCTTATGCCTGTTCTGTAATTTGTTTTATTCATGTTTTTAAATGCTTCAAAACAATGTTGAAAAATTTAATTACAATGACTCAAAGGGTTTTGACATTGTTGTATATAAAAATTAAGATATCCGTAGCTTTTCACACATAAACTAAATCTGCAGTAGTCTGATGATTTGCTCCACAACCAACATTGTCAAAATGTTATAGATACCCCCGGCAGGCGAATGCACGTTTGCAATCGTGAACACCAGCATAGAAATAAGATTTACCTGCACAAACGTAACCTGCGATTATGATGGACACCAGTGATGGATTTTCAAAATGCAAATGAAAGAAACTGTGATTATAAACCTACACTCTTAGTTTAAACTAAATGATGTCAGCAGCAAGGATAACCAATGATAACCCAATGTCTTTTTTTCTTCAAATATGTTTCATATTAGAAGTAGCCTATATACTTCAGATTCACAGATATTTATACTGTTTGTGGCTTCTGCAGCAAGTTGTTCACCAACGTATCTATCTGTAGGCCTTTAATTGCATTTATTTCCGCTGGTTTACACATGCTAACAGTGAACACCGCCCTTCAGTAATTAACAATTCCAGACATGGCTGAAATCTAGAGTCTGGTCTTATTTTCACATAGGAATTGCGAGGTACTACTCCCCCCACCCCCCCCCACCCCCCCATTCAGATAAATCGTTTTTTGTCTGGCCCGCCGAGGATACAAACATCTTAACAGAAGTGTAAAATGCACGTTTTCTTTTCTTTATTGACGTGGTCACCCTCCTCCTAGTTGCCATGAGTAGTGAGCTGAACGTTCCCATGGGCTCCCCGGCCCCGGGGGGATCGGACCGCATGCCGGAGGGGGCAGGAATGGACTACAGGGACTGGGTGCGCCGCAGCTACCTGGAGCTGGTCACCTCCAACCACCACTCTGTGCAGGCCCTGTCTTGGAGGAAGCTGTACCTGAGCCGGGCCAAGCTGAAAGCCTCTAGCCGTACCTCGGCCCTGCTCTCAGGCTTTGCTATGGTGAGTCCTACAAGTGTTTTTCAGACATGAATGATAAACCGGGGATCTGTTTTTTTTTTTTCACCCTCCAGAATTTCTGTGAACCCTGTTGTTTCTTGGTGGATGCTTGCCCTTTTATTTGCTTCTGCTAATGTTAGCCACTGTTTAAATAAGTAAATTAGCTGTTGACAATATTACTTTTTACCTGAAGACTTGTTGCAAAGTTACCTTGTCACTCAGTAGCCCTCCTAGCAAAAATTGCTAATATTGCTTTTGGAGTAAATGTATGTATTATTTTTCACAGTTCAGTTTTTTGAACGGTTCTAATTAAATGGTTTCACAGCTGGGCAGAAACTGCCTGTGTAAAGTTTGTATTAAAGCAGCATGACTATTCAAGTCAATCTATTGTAGCCTTCTACGACCATGTGAACGTGAAATAAAAAAGTTCATACAATGATCTTTATCAACTTCAACTTTGTATATATCTGCTTTAAGCCTCATCGCATATCACTGGAGACAGATTGTTCTGATATACCTTGAAGGGAAAAGCGCAAACTCATTCCCAGGCCACTATTAATAGCATGTGAGCCAGTCTGAAAAGCAGGCCGCTTGGAGATTCAAGCTCTCTCTGTGGGCTGTGGGGTGGATAGCGAAAATGATTCTGGTGCTGTTGTTGTGGTTGTGCTGTGCTAGGTGGCCATGGTGGAAGTCCAGCTGGAGATGCAGTACAACTACCCACGCATGCTCCTCATCGCCTTTAGTGTGTGCACAACGGTGCTGGTGGCTGTGCATCTGTTCGCCCTTCTCATCAGTACCTGCATACTGCCCAACGTGGAGGCGGTTAGCAACATCCACAACCTCAACTCAGTCAGCGAGTCCCCCCACGAGCGCATGCACCACTACATTGAGCTGGCCTGGGGCTTCTCCACTGCCCTGGGCATTCTGCTCTTCCTGGCCGAGGTAGTGCTCCTCTGTTGGATCAAATTCCTGCCTGTGGACTCCGGTGCTGCCAACCAAGTGGCGCTGTCGGCGGCCGAGTTGGCGTTATCTAAGGTGAACTGTAGTGGCCCTGTACTGCCCCCCAAGCCCACCCCTGCGCCTGGTTACAGCGGCTGGCAGGCGGCCCTGGCCTCCACCATAATCATGGTCCCGGTGGGGGTGATCTTTGTGGTATTCACCATACACTTCTATCGTTCGCTGGTGAGCCACAAGACAGAGAGACACAACCAGGAGATTGAAGAATTGCACAAGATTAAGGTGCAGTTGGACGGGTGTGAGAGAGGTCTACAGGCAGTGTAATGCCTTTAGCTGTTCTGTCTCTTCTCTGTCCCCTCTCAGTGCCTTCCCACATTGGCATTGAGAAGCTTCATAATGTCACTGAATTAGTTCTGTTCATTATTATTATTAATGCCTTCCCTGAACTTATTAACAGATCCCAAAACTCCAGCTAATGTGTGAGAGGTTGTCAAATGTTGAAGTATGTTTGCATTGGTAGATAGTATTTTGTCTTTGTGGAAGTTATAGGATCTGATTTGATATATTGATCCTGTTATGGTGTATTCAAAAATTGCTTTTACAGAATAACTTAAGGGCTATTTGGTTACGGTTGGTCATTTGTGCCGTCTCCATATTTCATAAAGAATTATATGTGGTGAAATCAGAACTCTGTAAACCTCACATGATGCGCTTAACTGCTTCTCACAAGGCTGTAGTATTGTTTCCCTGCCAGGCGCTTATCAACACTGAGGTCATAGCTGTAAGCAGATAAAGAAGCTGGCAGTCAAAACAGTCAATTTACCTATGAAGTGTTTCATGCTGCAGTAGTCAGTGTGTATTTGGACAGTGCCATTTTTTTTTTATATGGATCGATTTATTTCTGGACCATGTTTCCAATATAACAGAAATACAGAATTACACTTTAATTTGATGGTATTTACATGCATCTGTTTTGCTGTTTTAAAAATCAAAGCACAATTTATCAGTCACCCCATTTGGAGATATCCTGTTGTGCGAAATAATTAATTTATATGAAAGCAGTCAAAGGTAGTATTTACTTACACATCCCTAGCATATAATGATTACATCAAGCTTGCTGGGTGCATTTGTATTTTGCATTTGTTGTGTTTTGGATTACTTTTTAACCAACAGAATGTTAATGGTGAATAGTGTATTGTCACTTATTGAAATAACTATAACAGATGACTTGTTAATTAGTGTCTTTGATGATTATGGAAAAGGAAATTATTCAATCGCCATTCAGTTCCTATTTGGCAAAACATTCATAAAACAGAAAACAATGTAAAAATTAAATAGTTTCACTGTCCAAATACAAACACATGGAATTGTCTCAGTCGGTGGAAAGAATAGGAGCACACATTCTATGTGTATAGACATGCTTTGGGGAGCATGTAAACTTATGTAGAAATATAAACCATGTCTTAAAGAAATCCAACCAGGCCTTTAAAACAGCATGTCAGTCCTGAGGCTACTGTATGGTGTCAAATATGAAGAGCCATTGTGCCTCGATGATAAAAATTATTTTTCTCAATATTAGTGAACAAATGCTTATACATGTATTTGTTTTCTTTTCATTTGTATTATAAAATACTACCTGCCCATGTAGCCAAATACATTTTGTAATTACATTTCATATGTTCAGTATAGTATAGTAAACTCACATTGGTTTATATCAAGGTTTCCCAACTCCAGCCTTTGTATTGCCTACAGCAAAATCAATTTCCTTTGTTCTTCTAGCCCAAGTCAAGTTCAACTGAAACTCTTTACTAATCATCAAGCCTGAAATGTGTTAAATAAGTTTAATTGCTTGAGGATAGTAGTTTACAGTACATTAGGAAAGTATTCTGACCCTTTTACTTTATACCCCTTTTCCTGTGTTTACAACCTTACTAAAATAGATTGTGAATATTTTTTCCCCTCATCAATGTACACACAATTTCCCCCTAATAACCAAGCAAAAACTGTTTTTTAGATTTATTTTGCAAATCTATTATAAGAAAGAAACAAAACTATCCAATTTTCATAGCTATTCAGTCCCTTTGCTATGACACTCAAAATTGAGCTTCCGGTGCATCCTGTTTCCAATTATTCTTAAGTTTCTACAACTTGATTTGAGTCCACCTGTCGTTAATACAATTGATTGAATTTATTCTGATTTAATCAAACCAGAGAATCTTATTTCTCATGGTCTGAGAGTACTTTAGGTGCCGTTTGCTAAATTCCAAAAGGGCTGTTGTGCCTTTTACTGAGTAGTGGCTTCTGTCTGACCAATATCACAAGTCCTGATTGGTGGAGAGTTCTCCTTCTAGAAGGTTCTCCCATTTTTATACAGGAACTCTGGAGCTCTTTCATAAATGTAATTATGTTTACAATAAGACTGTAATATAGCAAGTGTAGAAAAAAGTAAGGGGTGTGAATACTTTCCAAATTTATTTTTAAAGCAAGACTGATTGACAACTACCGTAAGTTGATATCTGCTGTTAAATGCACCATATTTTATTTAATGACATTGATTAAATAAAAACATATGAAATGACCTGTTTTACATAGGCATTTCCATGTGAGTAAGGATTCAAAATATTACTATAATTAATTTAACAGATTATGCTTATTTTTACATGTTTGGATTTATACATAAAAATAGTCTTCAAACACCTAATTTCCAAATAGTTCTCTGGTATTTTTGGAGAAAAGTAGCAGCTATATATTTAGAAACATTAGAGATCAGAAACATACGTTTCCTTTTGAATCCACATTCCCATTCACTGTGTTGGTGGTGCTCATACAATGTATCTTAATTTTGGAAAATTTCATACAGCATATTGTTTTAAACTGTCTAAAAATAAGCAACATCTAAAAAATTTGTTTTGAGAGTAGTAGTGGTAGTATTATTTATTTAAATGATAAAACAAAATTATTTCAGAATGTAGACATATTCCTTATTTTGGAACTCTCTAAGGAGTATAAAGACAGAATGTTTTCTCTATGATTCAAGTTCACAGGGTTCCTACAGGAGCCATGTACAGAATATGGGTCTTAAATGCATAAAATGTCAACGTCAATATATTTTACTCTTTGGTTGTGATACAGTTGTAGAAAGATCCTCCAGATTAACTTCAGAGATCCAGAAAAATATTTGTCATCCTCATTTGCATGGCATGTGTTTTATGTGCCAAGACTGCTAGGGTGATCGCTCCTGTTCCATTCAAAATAGTGACATTTTAATACTTTGGTTTCTGAACATGTTTACAATAGGATTATTGCAGCAGAGAGGATGCTTACTGTTTAGTAGGAAAGGTCAAATGTTATTTGCACCATTACTTTTTATGGAAAGGGTCAAGGAAGATTAAAATGAGGGTTACTAAATATACCACTGATGCAATAAACCAGGCATCATGAGTATAGCACAATGTTTATTGAATATTTTATATTAGTTGGAGGGTTTGATTTGTGAGCTATGTGTGTGGAATTCAAATCAACGGCCGACAGGCTGTGCCAGTTTTTTTTTTTTATATGTATTATTTATCTGTAAAGAAGAAATGTTAAATATGTTGTTATAACATTCCAAAAAAAGTTTTCTGACCAAGAATCTTCACTTTCTTTCACTGTGGAGGGATGACAAATGTGCACATGTAGTTTAGTCCTGAAATTAGTTTTGAATGTCCCTGGGTCTATACTGTAAAATGTTAACCTGTTTTTAAGGTGTATGTACAGTCTTCAAACTATCCGTTCTTTACTTCTTCAGTCCTGGTCATACTACATTTATAGTAGTAATTGACTTACATTGGCAGGTTGCATACATTTTCATACACATCTTTATCTTTTTTTGTACTGGCCCCCCATACGGATTGAAGTCAATCCTGGTGTTGCAAACACAAGTGAGCTACATGCAACCTATACATTATTGTAGATGTCCCCTCTGAGAAAACCGTTTATTTGACCTGACAAAAGCTTTGTTCATTGATGGAAAACAATTCTGTCAATTCATGTTGGTTGGGTTTAGATAACTTTGAATATTAACACAGAAATGTGGCCTGGTGTTGTGGCAAATTTATAGCTTTCTCTGCACTGTGTTGTTTAATGTTCTGTAGAATAGCATGTATTTTCATATCTTGTCTGAAATGTTGTCTAACTAATGTTAAATAAAAGCAGCCCATACTTTGTTGATATTATCATGCTCTACTCTGTATACTTGTCTATTTTAAAGTAATTCATAAAGATGGTTACATCAATAAAATGTTCCAGCATTGTTATCACCATTGATGGCATCTGCCATTTTAATTCCAGAAGTGGGTGGAACTCTCAGCTTCATTGGATGATAGGGTCACGACTCAAATCGGACCATCGGGAGGAGTCAACCAATTTGTTATAGTGAATTTGACTACTTCAGCATGGAGATGGTGTCAATGAAGCTGCCCATACTGTCACAGGCACAATAAGTCATAAGGGGGAGTGGTGTGTAGCCAGTAAATCACAGCTGAGAGCTGTTTGTAGACAACACATCATGGAGGGATGTGGGCTTCAAACAAGGGACATATGCAAGCAAACCTGACCAGTGTTCAGTGTCCGTACAAAGGATAGCCTATGTAAAATATATGATTTACATGAAGTAAAATAATTTGGTGCTGTGCCACCTATCAGTCCATTCTTGACACAGGTCTGTCGATAATCCTTCATAGATTTTCTTTGACAAACAACTAGAATTACCGACTTGAGCCATGTTCATTTTGGGGACCAGATTTGGTGACTCATTTTCCATTGCCTTATCCTGTTTATAGCAGTCCTGGGCTAGCCCTAAGAAGGAGGGGGTGGGCTCTCTGCCTTGGGAGGTAGTGCATAGAGCAGTAGTATTCAAAGCTAGACCTCGAAATTAGCTCTACTACATATATTCATTGCAGCCCCCTTATCATGGACTTATTTACACCTGACACACTAGGTGGGTGCAATTAATGATGAGGTAGCTAATGATGAGCTAAGTGTGAGTTGCAATGACCAAATGGAGTGGAACTGGCTTTGAGGGCCACATTTGAATACCACTGGGCTTGAGTGTGGTCTTCTATACATGTTGGTTAAAATATGTTGATGAACCAGCCCTACTACATTGCAGATCAGCCAACCTGGAAGAAGTGCTTGACTTTTTTGTTTTAGATGTTATTTGCATTCATCCGTTAGATCAAATAATAAGGTACCACAACATTTGGTTTGATAACACTATATATTACATTTTTTATTGTCATTTTCTTTGGGGGTGTTTCAAAATGGTCAAATATGTATCTATCTATACTACAATAATCACTTATTCTTAAACTTTCCACTGAATGTCAGAATAACAGATTTATGCGTACCTAGACTGTGTATTTACCATATTGGTTTGCTGTTCATCCATATATCAGTAGCCTTCTTCAAGAGCTGTCAGACGTTACAGAACTATAGCAATGTCTTCAAGACTAACCACTTACCTTAATGATTACAACAAAGTCTGGCCAAGAATCAATACATTTTGTAACCAGATCCAAAGGAGTTGGTTAAAATGTTATCTTTAAGGACACTGATGGCCCTAATGTCCTAGAAGGTTATTGTGAATAAGGAACATGGACCACAGTAACCAGAGCAATATAAATTAGTGACAAGGGGTGGATTCTTAACAAGGCTGACACCAGGATAGTGTTGCATGTGAGGCAGTTCACTGTCCCTGAACGTCTGATGTGCATACATTAAAACAGATGTCATGCTCCTGTAATGAAGTTAAGAAGGTACCGTAAGCTCACTAATGTGGCTATCCAAAAGGTACCTCAGGTTCGCACCCAGTGTGGGACCAGGTGAATGTTAGCAGAGGAAGCTAAACGGTTTGCAACGGCACGCTGACTTTGGCATCACTACTTCTGTTGAAGTAGCGAAACCAATGTTAAAGACTGCTACGTTTATGTTAAAGATTGCTACAGAGGTCTGGAACTGTAAAACATGTATGTCACCCATATCAGACACCTGAACAATCAACTGTCATTGAAGGAACAATGAAGGGGTTCTGCAGTCCCCCTTTTGCCACCAAACATACTGATGCTGTGCCTTGTCAAAAATATAATTGTTTAGTCTCATTTGACTACAACACATAATTCTAAGTGTAGTTCCTATAACACTTGGCAAAGTTTTGGTGCAGCCCTTTCTCAGAGCTGTCAATTGATTTTGAGACTTGATAGGGTTCCAGTAGACAGTGTATTTCTGAAACTGTGATTCTTGGATTTTTCTTTGCCTCCCTCACCATCTTTCTCATTGTGTGTCGAGGCAATATGTTCCATGTGTCCCCACAGTTTGCTACGATTCCAGACCTCTTCAGCTTTTTGATTATTGCATTAGTTATGCTTAGTGCTATTGTCAACAATTTCATGAAATACTACAATACTCCTTAAGTTGACTGTAAATGCATGTCCAACAAAGCTGTTCAGATAATGTATTTTTAGAGCATTGTGTAAAAGAATTTTTTTTGGATCACCTTTGTTGAAAATTTCTGATGGATCTAATAGCCACTGAGGCTATCTGATCTGAGGTGCATTATATTCTCAAAGCCATGCCAGGTCCAAAGGAAGTGGCCTTAAACTCAACTCTATACATAGAGTGGGCTGGACTCCAACAAGATGGGTGAACTTTTTAGCTGATGTCACCTTAATGAGTGAGCTGGATGGGAGGCCACACTCCCTCTCATATCATATTTGCAGGACTCTTCAGCCAGACTGCAATAGATCACATTCACCTAAATCGGCATGTAGGTTTAGCCCTAAAATAGGAGTCTTAAATTAGGACTAACGAAGGTTATGATCTTTTTGTAAATGTAATCTACTGCAAAAATGTATTTACGAAAAATGTATATTCATAGACAAAGTATTGTTCTATGGATTGTCTCTGATTGATACCTTAAACAAATTGTTCATGTCAATTGGTTAAGTGCTTTAGGTCTGAGTTGACTACATGTTTTAAACCTACCAACGGCCTCCCAATTAATGCTTAAGTACATTTTTCTAAACAGCACTAAATCACAGGAATGTAAAATGTAAAAATAAAGCCTGTAAATGGTAAGCACATGAACTATTTGCAGTTGACGGCTCTCTTGGGATCCCGGACACTCTAATGGCACTTGGAGCATCCAGATTTTTTCTTTGCCTCAAATCTGCCAATATCACCAAGTGTGAGCAGTGCTCAGAGCAGCATGTTCCACAGTAAGCCAATCAGTTGCACAGAAGATTTTCCTCACCTACTCCACCAGTTCCTCCTAATCACCTTAATTCATTAAGTATATTTACACATACTCTGTATTTCACTTGGTGTAATGGTGCTGCTAGTGGCAGACAATAGACAGAATACACAAAAAATAACTAATGGGTGGTGGACATGTAATATACATGGATATAACTGTACACATAGTAGTATTACATATTGACAGAGAGATGCACAACGTTTGAGTGCAGTATGGCGCTGCTGTTTAGTTCACATTTGAGTTGTTTTGATCTATGCTATGAGCCTCATTAGCTTCTGTTGGAGAGATGGCTGAATGCTGAGGGCCACACTGCTGGGAAGGTTTTCTTGACTGACCTGTTTTTAAAGTGGGGTCAACTGGCTCGGATAGGGTAAGATAATCTTTGCTGCACGTTGTCCTCAAGTCACGTAGGACCTTGCTGGAGAAGCGGTGGTATCCAATCACCCCTTTTGCACATCGTTCTGTGTTGCAGTTCATCCCTGCAGCTAATAGATGCAGACCCAAACCAGACGGCGATGAGCTGACTCAGAGTGATTAACGTGTAAAGGTGGATCATGATTAACTGTTGAGGTTTTGTTTCTTTGGTGCCTGCAAGTCTGATGGACGACGTTTTCTTGACGTCAGTCCCAGGTTAATTTGATGGCACCATGACACCAGCTGTTCTGCCTTTACATGGTACACTCACGTTCATCACGGTCAGTGACAAGATCAACCAGAATGGTGTCATTTGTAAAACTGAGTAGTTTTACAGATACATTATTGGAGTAAGTCGTTGGTGTACCCCCAAGGCAAGACTGAAGCAGGGCCGCCGTCAGCTTATTATTGCATATAATCTGATGGTACTAGCTGGTTAAGGCTAGCCAACAGGCTACAAATAACAAAAACGTCCCCACACCCATGAACAATGTGGAATGCTGACTGGGGACGGTGTGCTAGATCTTTGAAACTGATTACATGAACATACACTTTTGCTAAAGTATTCAGATGCCTAACCTGGTTTGACTGAATTACAAATGGTACACTGAAAAGTAATTCTGTTTGATATTTAAAAAATTACTAAAATATAGTTTGTTGCAATCCCTGTACTCTGGAAGCTCCCACTTAACACAGACAAAATAAACTGTCCATATTTAACTTTCCACTGTAGATTAAGAAAAAGGTGCAAAATAATATCTAAGTGTTTGGATATCCCACTGAGCACAGCTGAAAATTGTTAAGTGAACGTTTTATCACATCACCCAGGCACTGCCAAGAAAAAGCTGTCCCTCAAACCTCTGCCTTCAAACAGGAAGGATACTTGTGTTAGAAGCCAAAGACTTGCCAACAATCACTTTGAAGGCGGTAGAGGCTGGGAATGAAATCATGGTTTACCAGGTAATCATATCAAATGGTCTGCATAAAACTGGCTTCTATAGGAATCAGAAAAGAAAGCATTACTAAAAAAAAAGTACCATCTGAAAGCATTTGGCCTACCTGAGTTGTGTGAAAATGTTTTGTATTCAGACGAGACCTAAATATTTTTTTTAGGTCTCGTCTCGTCAACATTCCATCCCTACAGTGAAGGCTGGTGGTGGCAACATCATGCTGTTGGGATGGTTCCCATCAGCAGGGATCTTGTTAAAATAGAAGGAAAAATGGATGGAGCAAAATACTAGGAAACACTGAAAGAGAACATGCAGGTAACTGAAGCTTGGGAGGAAATTGTAAAAATATCAAACAGAACAACATTTCAATGTACCATTTATAATTCAGCAAAATTTGAGAACTGGTCAAGGTCTGATAACTTTTGCAAGGCACTGTAATTGTTTTGTAGATTTTCTTTGGGGCCTTTCCTGCTTTATTGATAGAGAAGACATAAGAATACATTTGGGATTATTGCAAATGGGCCACCCAGGTGGTGCAGCAGTCCAAGGCCCTCTTTTTCCTTGCGCTAAGCAGCCAACACAAACTAGGTTCTAGCCTAGACTCTGCCACTTGCTGAAAGCCCCATCAGTAAGGTAAACAAACTCCAACATCCTAGTTATATTTGGAAATGTTCAGATGTCTTTGCAGTTTACAAAAATGAATCCAGTGGGAAATGCAGGCTCGGTATAATGTCTTTTTTTTTTTTTTTTGGCAAAGATCATGTTCAAATTCATTGGGGAGGGATTACAGTTGTGCTCGTTTGCATACCCTTGGAGAAATGGTAATATATGTAAAGAAAACACGAGCGAGCAGGCAAAACGTCTTTCATTTATTATAGATTCACATTCAACTGTAGGCCATAACAGAATGGCACAATCATAAAACAAATCATGGCAACAAAGAAAAACATTAACTGGCCACTGATCAAAAGTCTGCATATCCTTATTTTTTATAACTGCGTATTGGCCCCTTTAGCATTAATGACAGCGGGCAGTCTTTTGTAATAGTTGTCTATGAGGCCCTGAATTATTGCAGATGGTATAGCTGCCCATTCGTCTTGGCAAACTGCCTCCAGGTCACGCAAAGTCTTTGGTCGTCTTGCATGAACCACATATTTCAGATCTCCCCAGAGTGGCTCAATGATATTATGGTCAGGAGACAGTGGTGGCCACTCCAGAACCTTTTCTGCTGTAACCACTGGAGGGTCAAAATTGCCTTATGCTTAGGGTCATTTTCGTGCTGGAAAATGTTCTGATAACATGCTGCATTTATCTTGCCATCCATTTTCACAAGATTCCCTGTGCCTTTAGAACTCACACCCCCCCAAAACATCAGTGAGCCACCACCATGCTTCACATTGGGGATGGTATTCTGTTCACTATAGGCCTTGTTGACCCCTCTCCAAACATAGCGCTTATGGTTACGAACATAAAGCTCTATTTTGGTCTCGTCTCTCCAAACTACGGTGTGCCATAAGCTGAGGCGTGTCAAGGTGTTGTCGGGCATATTGTATGCAGGCTTTTGTGTGGCATTTGCACAGTAAAGGCTTCATTCTGCCAGCTTGACCATGCAGCTCATTTTTGTTCAAGTATGGTCATACTGTGCTCGTTGAAACAAACACACTGTACTGACTGGCATTTGCAAGGCTTTGGATATCTTTTTATATCCTTTTGCATCTTTATAAAGTTTCATTACCTTGTTACGCAGATCTTTTGACAGTTCTTTTCTGCTCCCCATGGCTCAGTATCTAGTCTGCTCAGTGCATCCACATGAGAGCTAACAAACTCATTTAATATTTATACACAGACACTAATTGCAATTTATAAACCCACAGGTGTGGGAAATTTACCTTTCATTCATTTCATGTGTCACCTTGTGTGTCTGTAACAAGGCCAAACATTCAAGGTTGTGTTAACCTATGATCAGGTCAATTTGGGTGATTTCTGTTATCATTATGATTTAAAAAGGAGCCAAACAACTATGTGACAATAAATGGCTTCATATGATCATTATCCTTAAATAAAATCCAGTTTTATTTGCATGTTAAGTCATATTTTCTAAATAAATGCCAAACAATTTCATGGAGTTTATTCCATTAGAAGCATCATTTGAAAAATGCTCCAAATGTAATGTCATAATATTTATTAAATTGCAGTTCAAAACAGATACAACTGAATTAAACACTTGAATGCTATCCTAGTGACAAGCACTGGATATATACATATGCACATAGTAAAAGAACAAAAATATCTGCAGCCACTGACTAGTAATGTTATATTACTTCTCACACAATGCTATACCTTTTAATATTTTGCAATTGCACTAAGCAATTCTTGTATATCGGTTATTTCAAACCAGTTTGTTTTGGTCCTGGGTGTTGAAAGCTTGATACATCCACATTACCCTGAAAAAATACTTTTTTTTACTGTTGCATTTATTTTGGTAACCAGTTCCCATCAATGCACCTCTGGGGCTTGTGCTGTTCAGTCAAATGCCACAGCTAAGGGCTGTATCCAGGCACTGTGTGTTGCATCCTGCATAACAGTAGTTCTATAGTTGCCATGGCTCGGTAAGGCAGCCTGCACAAGGATGAAAAAGCTATTTTTGGTTTTTAATAGCTAAAGTGGTATATATTATGTTGAAGTTAGTATTTGTTTTTTGCCTGCCAATTTGATGGAAAATCTGCTTTTCTAAAATGGCTAACAATACTAGCAAGCCTAAGATAACTGTTGGTTTGTTTGGATCGTGCTGCCAGTAATACATTCATTTTTCATTCTGTGGATTCCACCAAATCTTTTCACACCTTAAATGCATGCCAGCCTGCCACCGAACAACCTGCTCTTCTCCCCCGGTTTACAAACCCCTCCTTCCGCTACACTACTGTATGTGAATCTTTCTGGATTGTGTTTCAGTCTATTTGCGATAAAAAAACAACAGTCTAGCTCAGTGTTTCTCAACCCTGCTCCTGGGAGCCCCCCTGCCCTGCATGTTTTAGATCTCTCATTGTTGTACAGTACAATCGTCCAGACATCCTCTGTAATGTACAGCACTAGCAAATGTTTTTATGCTCTTTTTTTAAATGCAAAGCAATTTAAGATTATTTTTGCAATGGAAAACTGCTAAAGAAGCTGAATAAATTAGCATTCTTTTTTAAGAGCCCTTAGCTGTGGTATACTGGCCATATACCCTAACTGCTTTAGCGTCAAATGGTCACAGATGCAAGGGATATAATAGAACCATAAAGTGATTTACAAATGATTGGAATGAACAGTCAACAACCAACAAATCAATTCCATTATAAACTGTCATTGTGACATAACTGTGGACGTCCCTCAAGGGAACAGAAATGACATTCTATCTAGCTTTCTGGTGAGTAAATCTTGATGAGGTGCTGAAGTTCAGTTGGGTACCCTGTCATCGGACACCTCTGGTTGGCTTTAATGTAGACATAAATACAGCGGTAACAGAAGACAAAACCAGAGGTGGCGAGGACCGTGTCATTGATGCGGACCTTGCGACAGAGTGGACATACTTTGCAGTATCTGGTCAGTGGCTGTTGGTCCTGGAGGTGAATGGGAGGGGGTGGTGTGGGGAGAGAGGTCAGTGTCTTGATGGTGCTCTGGTTCTCTGAGGAGTACCACCACTCGAGAAATTGCAGGAAAAACACGCCCACGGAGAGACTTGTGGACAGGGACAGAGCCGCACCCCCCACCAATGTTGACGTCAACCTCTTCAGCCTCTCATTAACACTAAGGAAGAATGAACATCTCATTAGAGGAAGTATAATTATTGGCTAAATGCTTTCCAAAGTGTATTATAGGGATAGTTCACCCATTCTTACACGTTGACCAACAGTGCCGTCCAGAATTATTGGCACCCTAGGTAGATATAAACAAAAAAGGCTGTGGAAAATGTTTAATGGTGTTTCTCAGCATGATCTTGAAACCCCATAAATCAAGCTTTTGAGTTAAAAAAATTATAAGAAGTTAAATGTAATCAAGAAATTATTATTTTATTCCAAAATGTGTGCAACCATTATTGGGACCCCTTGAATATGTCATTGACAAAATATAATTAATGTATATTCCGATTAAGATTTTACATTTTAAACCGGAGTCTTTGGGAACACAAGTGAGGACCAAGGACTCTAAATGATCTGTTAAGTTCCTGTATGGAAGGAATTCCTCTTTGTAAGCGCTGAAGAGCTGTTATCTTGGCCAAGAGAGGGTGCACAATGTACTAAATGCAGGGGTGCCAATAATTGTGGCATGTTTTTAAATAAAATATTTATTCGTGAAAAGCAATCACTCAAATAAAGGTAGGATTCATAAGATATTTTGAGCTAGGGTGAAAATAATACTGGAAGGCACTGTAATTTCCCTCTTTATGTGCTTGTAGTTGATTCCCAATAACAAAAGTTTTGTTTCCAGAGTACATTTGCTGTGTCAACGCTTTCCATTGACTACAATGCAATTATGTGTTTAACTGTGTTATAAAAATAACTGCATACTAGCATTTATTTGTTGCTATAAACATCCTCATTCAAACATGGATTTATACCAGTGAATGATAGTATCATGCAATGCAGTCCTTCATTGCAGAAACCATACTGATCTCTTCAATGTTCTAAAATGTCCTATGTAACAATCAAAATATACACAAACGCTTTGAATGAGTGAAAATAACACTACATGTAAAAAAGAAGTAAACTACCTATAAGCTTTCTGGAGGATGCCCCAATGACCTTCTTACCTTGAGCCTATGGCCACGGAAGGGGTGGCTGGTTTCAGGTCCATATTTGAGATGTCATGTCCTGTAAGGTGAGCCAGCCTGACCCCTGCCAGCCACAGAAATGGTGAGTGGGTCTTGGCTCGGCCAAACACATACAGCAGCTGCTGACAGAAGGCCCAGCTATCCCAGCCCATGCTGACATAGGGGTAGGCTGCCAGGAAAGCCCTGTACATCCTTTGCAAGGGTGACTGTGGTAGGCGGATGGAGAAATCATCCTCGTCCCTCTGCTTGGCCAGTACCTGTTCCAGCTTGTCCCTCAGGTAAGGAACTAGAACAAGAAGGATAAGCGAATACCAGTGGTGTTTCCCACGTAGACCTAGGTGAGCTGGCCTTTCTCCCCCTGTAGCAGCAACACGCTTGAGGCTGTAAAAGTTCTCAGAGAATGAGGCACTAGTCCGCGAGAGAAAATGGTGCTGCAGCAATACATCAAGAATGGCGTAAATCTCATCAAATCGCCGCCAGAGGAATCCATAGCGGGACGGGTTGGACTCTGCTAGAACCTGAGGTAATATTTTGAGAAAAGGAAATTGCATCATATCAAACTTGAACCATACAGTAATGTCACCAAAGCAGCATTGGGTCATATTTTAATGTACAGTTGACAATGATCTCTCAGGACTTACAGGAAAAATAAGGCCACATGTAGGCTAATATGTTTAATTTATATAACATTGTTGAACATAAAAATAACATCATATAAATTGCCCTTGTATGTATTCAGTACAAAAAATAACGGGTGGCTAGCAAATTGGCTTGTCCTTGTAGAGATGTGTAGAGTTGTAATAATATGTTTGGGGATTCAAAGATATTAAGGAATTGTGAGAATTTATTTTAAACTATAATAAAATGTAAATAAAAATCACAGATTACAACAACATAGACTACATACAGCACAAAGATCTTGAGTCTTCTCTCCGGTGGCAAAAAGATTGTAAAGTAAATTATTAGAAAATTTCACCCGTTTAGTATGTTCTTCATTTGGTTATCCCATTGACATTTTGTTTTTTTAAATCCAGTGTCACATGTTGTTCGTCAATTTAAATTAAATGACATTGTGAGAAACACGGTTATTCATATAACTGGGCAGCAGATAGCCTAAAGGTCAGAGTGTTGACCAGTTACCAAAAGGTTGTTAGTTCAAATCCCTTAGCCCACAAGGTGAAACACCTGCTGATTTGCCCTTGGCCAGTGACACTTGACCATAACTGGTTATGTAAGTTCGAATAAGAGGGTCTGATGAATACAAAATATTGTCAAATGCAGCACAATTTACAATAGTAAAACATGATCCAAGTCATTAAGCTGACATATAATTTAATGATTGGGACATCAAGGGCTCAACAACAACATGTTTTGATGCATAGGCTCAGTGATTAGAACCAGCAAACTATCGATTACTGCCCAAACGTACTAGGCCATTTGCAGCCCGTCTATTCCCAGTATGGCATGGAGTACAGGGAGTGGAATGTAAGACGAAGAGACTGGTACCCTGCCTACCAAAATGCCACCGTAATTCAATAACGACCCAGGCTATATGTGGGCAACCAAGAACTAAGAAGACATGTGGCTAATACGAAAGATTTAGCCACATCAGGAGAACCAACAGTATAATGCTATTGCTGTAGTTTATGAGGATATCTTAATTAATCAGAGAATCTATAGACCAGGGCCTCCAACACACTTGCACAAATATAATAGCATGTGTGCAAACTTTAAATCCAGCTGTTTCCAAACTGAACTATTATGGCATTCTGACACGTTTACGTTCGGCTGTTAACAGCCGGAATACCGGGCCACTATTATGACTCTATAGACACGCTGTTTGACAACTATTGTATATAGTTTCTCATGAAGTCAGCAGATATTGCAGCAAAAACTATAGGGGTTGGAAAATATCATCGAACCTTCACAGCGTGTCGCAAGGCGGGTCTGACAGCACCCATCAAGGAGTCCTGCGCTAGGACCTCAAATATCGACGCTCTATCATCCGTAGCTGTAGTGGTCAAATGTGCACCAAGTTCAGCCATGGCAGGTGAGTTCAAAAACGGTTGGCAACAGGTTTAACTAGAATGTTACAGTGACCGCAAGTATGGGTGAGTAACATGAGTTAGACTATAACTCTAGTTCTAACTAGGCCTACACAAAGTTCAACGCTGCACAACTCATCATCTTGTGAGCAATAATAAATAAAAAAAGCACATCCGGGTCAGGAAATATTGGAACATTTCAAATTAAAAGTCACCGGCGTAGAAAAGTGTCATAAAACTATTAATGATTTATGAAAAATAACTGTCTAAGATTTAACAATGATTAATAATTTTTCATACTTAAGTTACATTTGTATAAAGTGTGGGTTTTAAAACATGTTCCAATGTCAAATAAATGCATAAAATGCAAATAACTGAAATACGGGATCGTCTTAGACTAACCAGCCAGATGATATTATTATTTTTTTCTCTTTCATATTACCAATAACAATGTCGCGAAATATGTTTGGAATATTCGTTTTGTTTCCGTAAATTTAGGTTATGTTGGGTTTGTGGAACAATGTGCATAAATATAAACATCGAATGATCTTTGACCAAATATGCGTGCGTGCGTGCGTGCGTGTCCGTCCCTCTAATAACATTGTCCGGCTATTTCCGGTCAAAAATAAATGTGTTCCGGTGTTACGCCTTTCTGTCTCCGACACCGTCATTTTGTTTTTCCGGGACTACTCCATCTTTCCACAGTTAGCTATCCCTCTGCGGCAATCAAGGAGGAAACACATCTTTCCACTTCAAAAGTAGCGAGGATATTCTCTCACCCTAGCCACGCATTTTCTTGTAGAAGTTATTAGTTTGTACCTTACGACTTGTTATCACGATTTTGGTACGTTTTTACGTAATTGCTACTGTGTATAGCTAGCTAACGTTTCCCGAAGTACCAAGGACGGCTTTCGCATGACTAGCTAGTTAGCTTAGCTATATGGACAGCTATTTTCCATCCTTCATTGGCCTGAGGTCACACCCAAAAAATATTAAATTGTAACGTTAACTAGTTAATGGGACATACTTGTTTTGTTGTGCTTTTACTGGCTAGTTACATTCATAATAGCTTACTTAGCTTGATATTCCATTGACCAAGCAGTTTTTCCTCTGTGGTACATGTACAACAAGGCAGTAAACTGCCTTCCAGACCGTTTTTTGTCAGATACTTATTTACTTGTACCTTGAAGTGATTGCTGTTGGACACTGCCGTCCACCAGTTTAATGAGAAAATATGGTGTCATATTTGTTCTTTGTTTATTGCCTACCATTCAATTCTATACAATAGATTCAGAAGCTTACATTATATTCTAAACTCACACTAATCTGTCCTGGTAGCCTCTAGGACTATGGTATGTTCCAGTTCCTGTGTACTTTTGTCTAATGCTGGATTTTTCTCAGAATCCGATTTGAAGAACACCAACAAATCCGATTTTGAAGAACACCAAAAATGACTGATTCAAAGTATTTTACCACAAATAAAAAAGGTGAGGCTTTAGGTATTCTTTTCATTGTCACATCCTTGTTGTTATTTTCCTTGTCATACCTCCTGAACCTTGAGTGCATGCCTGTCATTAGGCTGCTATTGACAGTAATACATAATGCAATTTAAACACATTTTAAAATTTTCTCACATTCCTGATAATCTCTACACCTGTGTACACCTTAATTTTGATTAAGGTGTACACAGAACTCCTTTTGCTTGTATACACAACTCTGCAAGTGTGAGACACGACAGATTTTCTCAGTTCTATTTGACCCAGAGAAACTCCCCACAGTAGATCAGACAGTTGCTAACGCTGCCTCTGTTTCCTGTTACAGGGGAGATCTTTGAGTTGAAGGCAGAGCTGAACAATGAGAAGAAAGAGAAGAGGAAGGAGGCGGTGAAGAAGGTCATTGCAGCTATGACCGTGGGCAAGGATGTCAGGTACTGAACAGCTGATTGTGTCCTGTGAAACATGACCCATACATCCCTCGGACGTTATTAATCTAATGACCTGGGAGCTGCATCTGCTCTGTTATTGCACCACCATGAAGAGAGCCAGTGCAAATGTGTGATTTCATGATAGCAGTTTTCTGCTATCTATCTCATTAGTGTCTTCCGAGCGGTTTGTAGCAACATCATTTATCTCAGTCTACCTAATCCGCATTACATACAGCCAATATACCTTGGTTAAGAGCTGTTCTTATGCAATACTCAACATGGAGTGCTTGGATACAGCAATTAGCTGTTATATTTTGGCTGTTTGTCACAAACCCCAAGAATGTCTTTTTGAATGGAGTTACATTAGTGACAGGATTCCATGGGTTTTTATTGACACATTTGTAGTCAAAACCTTGTGATTAGTGGTTGCAAGTACAATTCGCAAATATATAATAACATTTTGTGTTGTGATCTGTTTCATAACTTTTTGTAATTCCACTTGAGATTGCAGATTTATTTTGTGCTTGGAGCTTTGGCACTGTTGAAATGTTTTGTAATCATGTGAACTGAGTTTCGCAAGGAAATATTCTTCAGTATGTTGGGGGTGGGATCTTTTACACTGGCCAATTAGGACCCTGTGCCAAACCCCGAAAATAATATCCTCACCCTTAGACTCAGCAAAGCAAAGGAGATTATTGACTTTAGGAAGCAAAGGAAGGAACTGCTCCCAAAGGTCCTAAACAATTAGGCTGCGAAGGAGAAAGTCAGCATTTGAAGCTCCTCTGTATCCACATAGCTGAGAACCTGTCGTAGACCCTTGGTACCATCAGAGTTGCTCAAAGCAGCTTGATACAACTGGGCAAATAAACAATGTCCTCTGTAATTATTGGATCTCTGGGAGAAGATGAGGAGAGAATGGCATTCTTGTTTGTTGGCTTGATTGTTTACTCAATGTGAATAACTCGCACATTAATTGTGGAAAAATTGTTCAAAACCAAAACGTTTCATGATTGGAACTTATAATTCTAATGAACCAAACCTCTTAGACGTTCTGTTTGCAAAACTCAAATGCAAAATCCTTGTAATGGTCTTACAACATGGGTGAAGTCAGAGAAAACGAATTAAATCAGAAAAAAGGTTGATGACTTTCAGAAATTTGGAAACGGCAGTAAAAATATACAGGTACAAGACTGTAAATACCTAATTCTGTTATTAGGGCAATTGTCAGGAGGATTTAATAAACTGATTGTGTGAACCTGTCTAGAAATTATTAATAATTAAAGGATTTAAATTGGAGAATTGCCAAAGTTGGTCGAATCTTGGTGCATCCATGTCTCAAACTGCAGTTACATGCCTCTTTCAAAGCCAACAACCTATTTGGATGTCTTGCCAGAAGAAAGCCTTCACACTCTGTAAGACATTAAAATCAGTGCCTGGAGTTTACTAGACATCAGTGGGTCTTTCTATGGTCAGATGTTCTGCTTGTTGGCATGGAGGTGGAATCTAATTTTAGATTTGGAGACAGGGTGACTGTGAGGACGCTGCACGACAGTTCTAGAAGTGGTGTGCAGCCATGCACTTGGCCAGGTTAGGTTGAACATTGCGTGTGAGACCACGTTATACACTCACCTAAAGGATTATTAGGAACACCTGTTCAATTTCTCATTAATGCAATTATCTAATCAACCAATCACATGGCAGTTGCTTCAATGCATTTAGGGGTGTGGTTCTGGTCAAAACCATCTCCTGAACTCCAAACTGAATGTCAGAATGGGAAAGAAAGGAGATTTAAGCAATTCTGAGCGTTGCATGGTTGTTGGTGCCAGACGGGCCGGTCTGAGTATTTCACAATCTGCTCAGTTACTGGGATTTTCACGCACAACCATTTCTAGGGTTTACAAAGAATGGTGTGAAAAGGGAAAAACATCCAGTATGCGGCAGTCCTGTGGGCGAAAATGCCTTGTTGATACTAGAGGTCAGAGGAGAGTGGGCAGACTGATTCAAGCTGATAGAAGAGCAACTTTGACTGAAATAACCACTCGTTACAACCGAGGTATGCAGCAAAGCATTTGGGAAGCCACAACACGCACAACCTTGAGGCGGATGGGCTACAACAGCAGAAGACCCCACCGGGTACCACTCATCTCCACAACAAATAGGAAAAAGAGGGTACAATTTGCACAACCTCACCAAAATTGGACAGTTGAAGACTGGAAGAATGTTGCCTTGTCTGATGAGTCTTGATTCCTGTTGAGACATTCAGATGGTAGAGTCAGAATTTGGCGTAAACAGAATGAGAACATGGATCCATCATGCCTTGTTACCACTGTGCAGGCTGGTGGTGGTGGTGTAATGGTGTGGGGGATGTTTTCTTGGCACACTTTAGGCCCCTTAGTGCCAATTGGGCATCGTTTAAATGCCACTGCCTACCTGAGCATTGTTTCTGACCATGTCCATCCCTTTATGACCACCATGTACCCATCCTCTGATGGCTACTTCCAGCAGGATAATGCAACATGTCACAAAGCTTGAATCATTTCAAATTGGTTTCTTGAACATGACAATGATTTCACTGTACTGAAATGGCCCCCACAGTCACCAGATCTCAACCCAATAGAGCATCTTTGGGATGTGGTGGAACGGGAGCTTCGTGCCCTGGATGTGTATTCCACAAATCTCCATCAACTGCAAGATGCTATCCTATCAATATGGGCCAACATTTCTAAAGAATGCTTTCAGCACCTTGTTGAATCAATGCCATGTAGAATTAAGGCAGTTCTGAAGGCGAAAGGGTGTCAAACACAGTATTAGTATGGTGTTCCTAATAATCTTTTAGGTGAGTGTATGGATAAAAATATACACAGGTTCACTACCAAATAAATAAAAGGAAACGCTAAAATTGTATCCGCAAGATAATCTTTCTCTAGGGAAGGAAATAAAGAGCCTCATTGCAAAAATAGCTGACAGTGCCTTTTTAAAGCAACATTTTCAGACTTTTTTCATCTCATTGTTAAAGCTTGGTGTGTTCAAGTGATGAGCTTACAATTGTCTGGCCTTTAGCTCCCTGTTCCCAGACGTGGTCAACTGCATGCAGACTGACAACCTGGAGCTGAAGAAGCTGGTCTACCTCTACCTGATGAACTATGCTAAGAGCCAACCAGACATGGCCATCATGGCTGTCAACAGCTTTGTCAAGGCAAGCCTTCTTATCTATTCTGATTGTTACATTTTTTCAATAGAGTTTGTCGGAGGGGAAAGTTTGGCAACGGATTGTATGAAAAGGTAATGGGCTGGATTTAAACCTGTGGAGACACTACGTGTCAGAGGCTGTGGCATTACCGCTAGACCGTCCACCAAGACAGAGCGTTCCATTTTACATCAGAATACACCTGAACTTTTACACAACCTAGTTTAACCCCATCTGGCATCAACTTTGCTGATAGCTATTTAATTGAGTAAAAGATTCTGAATCTTATTGGGTTGTGTGGTTGTCCACCATGTGGTGTTATGTCACTGTGGTTAAGAGCGTCTGCTGAAAAGGCTGTAACCACTGTAGCTCTTGTAATGC